>NC_142888.1:84925000-86175000 GCF_051225735.1 Oryctolagus cuniculus | reverse complement strand
AGACAAACACAGAAAGATTTTGTATCTGCTGGTTCACTCCCCAAATTGCTACAACAGCCAGGGCTGGGCTGGGGCCAGAATTAGGAACCAGGAACTCAATCCAGCTCTCCCACATAAATGGCAAGGACCCAACTATTTGAGCTTGTTGCTCAAAAAGGCCTCCACCAGTAAGAAACTGGAATCAAGAGCCAGAACCAGGAACTCCAGTAGAGGACATGGGCATCTTAATCAGCATTTTAACCCCTAGGCCAAACGTCCACCCTTGAGTAATAGTTCTACTATGTACATTGCCATGTAAAGTTTGTAGTCTTACTTTGGGCCCAAGAGGTGTTAAGATGACTTTGACATTACTTTTCATTTATAAATTCTAGTCTAAGGGTCCTTTTAGAGTGTGTTTTTATTCCAGATTAGAGTTTGATCATTAACCTAGATTAATACAACCTATCTCATTGGCAATACATTAACGTTCAAAGAACTCTATTCTTGTGCATAAGATTATCAGTTTAAGGTCATATAAACTAGAAGGAATATAAACCTTGATAAGCATTGGAATGACTTGAGCAATCTGACATGGTCACAACATTGGGTAAGATAATGTTTGCCTTTTATTTTTTCCCACAAAACATATATTTGAAAGTAGAGAAGGAGATTTTACATATAGTAGGCCTTTAACAGCAAGCATTCTAATTTTGGGCTTGCCTTTACTTGATCCAGAATAGAAACAATTCTGTTAATTCTGTGTTAGCTTTATTGCTAACCTGATTAATTTCATAAAAAAACCTTAGAATACCTTGGACAGATTTTATATTGCTTTTGAGGATTTAGAAAAATGGCACATCGTGGACATATGTATAGTTTGTAGTTTGGGCTTATAAGCATTATTTGTCTCAAATTACTATCTTGATAAGTAAATCCTTATGCATGTTAGTAGTGAGCTCATGCAATGATTATTTATACATTGGGAAATGTATAGTTAAATAGTACACAAATTTTTGTGTACTTCCTCCATCTTGGATTCTCTAGGAGGTAAGCCCTATTTTCTACCACCCGTGGAACTATTTGTTTTTTTAAGCAAGGGGCTTCATATAAGGAAAACTTGGGGATGGGGTGCAAATTAGTCCTGAAAGGCAACATGGTTGAATTATAAATAATTAACCTGAGGACGGGGGAGACATTTGTTGCATATAATAGCTTCCTCACTAAATCATGAGTTCCTTAAGATCAGTAATCATACATCATGCATATATTCCCTTCACCTTCGGTATGGTTTAGTATGTGCTCAATAAATTCTAGTTGGATGAGTGAATATCCTTGCTTTGCATCATTCGGATTAATTTGAAGTAATTTTAGCAATTGAATTTTTATGCTAGGATTATCTTACCAAGCTAAAACTGAATTCATTTTCTTTTACAGGTGCCGGTGACATTGTTGCAATCATGATTGGTAATCTGAAAGGCACAAAAATTCTACAATGGATCCAAAGTGGCATACAAGTAACAATGGTCATTGAAGTAGGAAAAAAACATGGCCCTTGGGTGAATCATTATTCAATTTTCTTCGTTTCTGTATCCTTTTTTATTATTACGGCAGCCACTGTGGGCTATTTTATCTTTTATTCTGCCCGAAGATTGCGGAATGCAAGAGCTCAAAGCAGGAAGCAGGTTTGTAACATTATTTTCTTCCACTTTAAACTTTTTTGCTGTTTTAATTGTAGTTTCAGTGTTATTCATTTTAATTTATGTTACTTGCTAGACAATGATCTATGCATATATTTTTAAAAGGATATCCACTTCCATCTTATCAAATCTTTTCTTTTCCTGTAATTTGTCAAGGAGCTTAATTATGCCTGATTAAGACTTGTAATGCCTCATTAAGGAGCACCACCAGCATTTAATTATAAGTGGGTGTAAATACATATGTTCTCTTAAATAATCATTATTTTCCTGATTTACAAAAGCACTTCATACTCAATAGAGAATTTAGAAATTAGGAAGTAAAGAGGAGACGACCTTCACCTAAAACCCAATATAACTGCCCAAAAGTATCTGCTGTTACTTTTACATGTAGCTATGTATTTGCATGTGGGAGTGTGACTGAGAAAAAAAGACTATCACGAGAAGGCAGATTTATACATTTAATTGTGCATGGTATAGTGCTAGGCCCTGAACAGAATTTCTACCAAATTATAACACTGGATTATTAAAAGACACAAAGTATAGAAATAGTAGAGCAAACATACCAGAACATCATTGAACAGAGAAGTACCTGTGATTATGAGGCGTTAATCCTGCCGACTTTACCTGTCCTTCATCGCCCCTGATAGCCTCACTTTTCTCCTTACTCAGCTGAAAGTCCACTGACACTCCCATGCACGCATTTTCTCAGTTACGCAGGCATCCCTTGGTATCTGTGGGAGATTGGTTTCAGGAACTCCCTCCCTCAAGGTACCAAAATCTGCAGCTGCTCCAGGCTTTGGTGTAGTATTTGCATAGAACGGTGCACATCCTAACATATTTTTAAAACCATCCTATTATAATACTTACTACAGTGTAAATGCTATGTAAATAGTTGTTACACTGTTTTGTTTTAGAAATAATGACAAAGAAAAAGCCCATGCATGTTCAGTACAGGTGCAGTATTTGTCTGAATATTTTCAGTCTGAGACTGTTGAATTCCCAGATTATAGAACCCACGGATAAAGAAGGCCAACTCAACTTGCTGGCAAAAACCTAACCCTGATCAAATTGTACTTTCCACCAACTCTGCAGCTGTACCTTACATAAAGTAGCAGAAAGAAACATGCACAGCTGTGCTGACTGATCTCACTTTCAATTTGTGACCACAAACTCAGAGTGGGCCCTTAATGCTGCCCATTCATCACACTGTGATTTCTTAGTCATCTACTGTCCTACAAGTCCCTTTCTCCTTGAGCCTCCGGCACCTCTGTCAACTTTGCTCCCACTTTGTATCTTACTCCATGGATGAAATTGAAGCAATTGAAAGAGTACTCTCCTTCCACTTCTACCCATCTAGCTGCATCTGAGGATAATTCCGTTCCTGTGTTTCGTCTTCTTCTGTTGCAGGAGGAAGAACCAGTTCTTTCACTCATGTACGGGATCCTTTTTTATTTTCTTGTGTACATACTCAGGAACATCATTCCAGCATTTGTCTTCTCTAACGCTCCTGTTTTAATAACATCTCCCTCTCCTCTGAATTGTTCCTATCAACATACGAACTTGACTATCACTCCCATTTCCAAAAGAATTTCTCTTGACTCCAGGTCAGAAATCTTGGAGTTCTGCTCTATTCCTCTTTTTTTCCTCACTTCCCATATAACCTCTGTCAGCAAACCCTGTTGACTCTGCCTTCATTATATATTCAATGTCCAGTTATTTCCCACCACTGCCATTTCTTCTGCCCTGGTCCAAACCACCATTATTTCTTACCTCCCCTTCTCCTCAGGTATTCTCAGCACAACAGCAGAATGGTGTGCTGTTTCTCCAGAATGCTCAGTGTTTGTTTAATACTTTCAGAGGAACTTATATTCGAGGCAACAGAATCCATTTACATGTATTGAGGAACTTCCTCCAAAGGCAGTAAATTTCCAGCCTCTTCATGCACTCCTTCTCCAATAAGCAAAGAGAAACACAGGTTATTTTGGGGTGATGAGAGCAGTGGGGGGTCACTGAAAGTTAACTGAATTTAGAAGTAGATGAGAAATTGAAGTTTTATTATAAAAACTTCATACAGATTAGATACTGGCATATGGTAATAAGTGATGATTATCTCAGTGTTTAAAGTTAATTGACTTCTGTCCTTTCCTCAGAGAAGTACCTTATCACATTGGTGGCAGGTTCAGCCTGTTACTAGCTATGGTCAGAAGATGTTTAAAATTCCTATGCCATGCCACTCAATACCTTCACACTGTGTTAATATTTGACATTTCTGTATCATGCTCCTTTTATCTCTGGGGTTGGAAAGAAATTGGTATCCAATATGATTAACTCTTCAAAGGTTACAGTTACAATGACAAGAGTGTTTGGTTTGTGTATGTTCATAGTGGAGTATGTGTTGCTGTATTTTAAATTCTATACTAAATCTATTTACTTGGCATTAAACCACAGAAGCAAGTAGTAAGGTTTATAAAAAATTTGCCTGATGTTGCACAAGCTTCATTGGACATTTAGATGTGGTCTCATCATTCATTTAAGTAATTTTCACAGTTCATAATACTTTTTATGAAAATTAAGCTCTGTAGAAATGGTCAGGATTAGCATTAAAATTTTTCAACTATAAAAGGAGACTTTTTTGAAAGGATGACTTTGATTACTTAATGGACTTTATCTCACTACCCTTTTGGGACTAAAGGTTTAAATATTTGGCTGATACTCCCTTTGCTTGTAAATATTTGAAAGTGCTAGAACAGCATTACATATTATTTAATATTCATGACTTCCTATTGCTTTTTAAAGGTAGATATTGATGCATATGATGGTTATATCTATTACTAGGCACTTAACTGGGGTTATCTTCATTTTGCTAGTAGGAATGGTAATGAAGCTGAGTATGGAAACTTACATTCATTCGAATATTAGGAAAATATTTTAAGAGATTTTTGTTATTTTGAAGATTACAATGCCAGGCAAACTGTTAACTCTATAAGCATGAATTTCAATGACTGAATGCTCAGCTGACCCACCGGATGCAACAGTGTGACATGTCATGGTATGATGTGTAAGAATACACATTGTTCCTGTTTTTGTGGATGGAAAACTTTTAAACAGGAGGAGAGGCATCAGTGGGTTTGTGAATGAAAATAACATTAGACATCCCAAGTCATTCATGTGTCTACTAAAGATAACCCTAACAGGGGTCAAAGAAGATTATGCTAAACCTTATGGCCTACTCAGACTAAACTACATTTTGTGAGTGACTGGTACAACACTTGACTGCAGCATGGCATACCTGACATTTTGGTAAACAGTATATGTATCCTAATTGTAGTCAAGCAGTCAATACTCAATGGCAGCAATGCATACATTGGATTAAATGCCAGTGAAACATAAGAAGGCTTTAGGTGAAATAGGAACCAGCCTAGAGGTATGACAGGACGAGCTGAATTTACTTTTAATGAAAAATGACTTTCAGGAGAAAAGAATTTACTAACTGAAATAGACAGATTGTAAGGAATCATCTTCTGGGGCCGGCGCCGTGGCTCACTTGGTTAATCCTCCACCTGCCGCACCAGCATCCCATATGGGCACCGGTAGTCCCGGTGGCTCCTCTTCCAGTCCAGCTCTCTGCTGTGGCCTGGGAAGGCAGTGGAGGATGGCCCAAATCCTTGGGCCCTGCACCAGCATGAGAGACCAGGAGGAAGCACCTGGCTCCTGGCTTCGTATCATCGCAGCGCCAGCCATAGCGGCCATTAGGGGAGTGAACCAACAGAAGGAACACCTTGCTCTCTGTCTCTCTCACTGTCTAACTCTACCTGTCAAATAAATTTTTAAAAAAGTTCAAAAAAAAAAAAAAAGGAATCATCTTCCAAGAGGAAAAGAATGGGAATCCTTTTGGAAAGGTCATAAAGCCTTGGTGAAAGGGTCACACAGATCTGACACATAATACTAGAGAATTAAAGGACTAGCACTGGAAAATAGCATCTACTGTGACACAACAGAATATATGTATTAACTCTTTTACTTACAGTGGAGACCCAAGTAGACATGGGGTAATGGCCTTCCATTTTAGTTGTGGGAGCTCAAGGAGAGAATCTTTGACACACATGTTGATGGAATTGGGAGGTCAACATTGTACATTACATTTCTGATGTCTACTGATACCTTGAGCAAAGGATTTAACGAAATATGTCTAGCTAATAGAAATAGAACTAAAACAGAATGCTACGTGGGAGGGAGATAGCTTCACACAATAATGAATGGGAACCTGTAACTATGTAATAAGGTGAGTTGAGACAAACTGTTGGCTTTGTCTCCAGGTAATATGGAACCTAGAAGTGACAGAATCAGGCCACTGGTGACAACACTTGTCCATAATAGCATCTGGCATATGGCGATAGGCCGATTCTTCTAGGAAGGCTTAATAAACAATTCTGCATTGCTTCCTGGTTTATTTTTTTTTAACCCAACCCAACTGTGTTAAAACCATGCTGTGACACAGTGGAAAACTGATACTGTGGGTAAATATGCAGCTCCCTTATATAAATAAATAATACAGTAATCAGATGTGTTGTGAAATTTCACTAAAGTCAACCAATATGTGATACAAAAAGAGAATGATTGGCCTGAGAAAGAATTGGAATAATTTAGCTCCTTGCTTTTGTCCAACAGCTCTGTACAAGTTCATCACAGAGCTCAAGTCCATACATTTATTTTCCATGCTTTATCCATGTGAGGAGTATGCTGAAGTCTTATGACAATGAGGTGAACCGCAAGCTGGGCAGGACTGAATTGGACTGCTCACAAGTGGACGAGGCACTGGTGCAATGGCTGGAAAGACAGCTCCTGTGACTAGAAGATAGCCAGTCAAGAGCCATTGGGGAAGCCTGCAGGGCCTGTAGGGTAGCTTGGCTGGAGAGGGGCAGGGTACTTGTTAAAGTGCAACAGAGCCAGAAAAAAAAAATCAGGGCAATGGATATAAATGGATAATTAAATTGATCCAACAATATAAAGATGTTGTCACGGTCTCATAGATGAATTGTTCCTTTGTGCCTATTTTCACTCCTTGTTGCCTTCAGTTAGGATACATATACTGTTGCTCAAATTTCAGGTATACCTATATTGCTCTTATCACACTTTATATATAAATACTGTACCTGTCGAACTCTCATGTAGTAC
Source organism: Oryctolagus cuniculus (assembly GCF_051225735.1). Taxonomy (NCBI): domain Eukaryota; kingdom Metazoa; phylum Chordata; class Mammalia; order Lagomorpha; family Leporidae; genus Oryctolagus; species Oryctolagus cuniculus. The sequence continues at coordinate 86,168,149 of NC_142888.1, read as the reverse complement.
AGTTTATATAGAAACTCTACTGTAGTAAATTACTTTATAGTAACTAACTCTACTAAATACCATTGTAACTGAAGTATTTATGAACATTGTACTAGCAGTTACTATGCTAACTGATGGTTTTGCTTTAAAAAAAAAAAGGCTGTGACCAAGTTCAAGGGAATGGATTGTAAGTAAAGAAGTACAGCAGAACTAATTGATTACTCTTTGCATGTCCTAAAGGGAACCATGATTGATCCTTGGCCAACCTTGGAATGTGGCCCTCAAACTATTCTTTACGCTGGTGACGGATGATTTTGTTGTATACACCTGGAGCAATGGACCATGATGTACCAGCTTGTCTGGGTTTACTTTCCATAACAAACAAGATTGATGATATGCATCTGGTTTCATTGCTGGGGGCCTGAGTTTCAAGCAATGTGGCCAGTTGCTTGCAGAATGCACCTAGTGACCAGCTGCCCCATCTGAGTCTTAGATGCTGGTACTCAATTGGCTCCCTGGGCAGAGGGAGCCATACATGTCCCTGTAATTTGTTGCCAGAGAGATAGCACTTCTTTGTGCTCTCAGATAAGGAAAGACTAGGCTAAGATGATATCTTAAAATCTGTCCTTGGACTTAAAGTATTAATACAAATTATCTGGAAATTTTCTGTCTACATTAACTTTGCTCCACTAGTACATGAAGTTAACTGGAAGATTCATCACATTATCTGTGTACTATACCACTAGCAACATATACGTGTTTGTGTTTGGTATATTTGTATGTATGTATCTCTTCTTGCTCAGATTTGAAAATTCTTTAGGGCCTTTTATCAAACCATAGAAATTTGGCTTTTGGATAAAAAGAGGCAGATTAAACAAATTCTTGTCAAAATGACATTTAGTTCTACTGTCTTTCTTCTGACTTTCTCACTGAACAAAAGGAAGTTCTTACAATAGGTCTCAGGCATTTTAGATATTCACTCACACCAACTTGACATTTATATCACTAATTCTTTTTTCAGACTTATGGAGGTATAAATGACAATAAAAATGTATATATCAAAGCTGTAGAACATGATTATTTGATGTATGTGTACATTGAGAATGTACCACAATCAGATGAACACACCCATCACAGTTACAAATAAACCGTGTTGTAATCAGGTTCCCCAGAACTTACTCAGCTAAAAATATTGAACTCACAGAGGCAGGGAGTAGAATGGTAGTTGTCTGGGCCTGGGGGTAGGAGAAGTGGGGAGATGTTGGTCAAAGAGTAGAAATTCACAGTTCATTCTAAGGGTATTGGTGGTTTTTCTTTGAAAAATGCTATTACCTGAGCTATAACCTACAACTTCATCAAATCCCACCCTTCTTCTCAACTCTTCCTCATACTGCTCATGGTGATCATCTTCATAGGAGTGGTTGGTAGTCCTATTTATCCCCATCACTGTAGTTACATCTATTTATATATATTTGTGTATCTCTTTGGCTGCCTCCTCTTGCCTATATGAATACTTTTATCCAAACATTAGTGAAAAGCTGCATGGCACAATGATTTTATTCCAGGAATATATCTGAGAAGAATCCTCTTACTATAATTCTTCATTTTAAGTATCTCATTTACAAACTCTGAGCCCAATGTTTATGACAATGCTTATTTTAAAAATATAGGGACTGGGCTGGCACTGTGGCATAGTGGGCTAAGCCTCCACCTGCAGTTCCAGAATCCCGTATGGGTAATGGGTACCAGTTTGAGTCCCGGCCGCTCCACTTCCTGTCCAGCTCTTCGCTATGGCCTGAGAAAGTAGTAGAAGATGGTCCAAGTGCTTGGGAACCTGCACCCATGTGGGAGACCCAGAAGAAGCCCCCGGCTCCTGGCTTCCGATCAGCCCAGCTTCAGCCGTTGTGGCCTTCTGGGGAGTGAAACAGCAGGTGGAAGATCTTTCTCTCTGTCTCACCTTCTCTTTTTAAAAAATGTAGTGACTTAAGTGCAGGAAATGCAGTTTGCTGATTTCTACCCTCCCTTCTTGCTTTCTCACACCCTACCCCTCTAAGGTAATTAGACTTGACTCCATACCTAATGTTATTTATATGAGTTTCAGGTCAGTAAAAATCTGTACATCCTGGGACCAAAAATCGGGCTGTCAAGTCACCAAACCAAAACACATATTTTACCTAGTTGGATATAAATATACAAATCAACTAGGTAAAAATACCATTGTGTTCACTATAATTTTAAAATCAAACATGGTAATAAAGAACAAAAATTAGTCTTATTTTTCAGTATCAGACTCAGCAGCTGAGATTCGTCAGTGACCAGAGCCAGTGAAGTTTTGATTAGAGTGGTGGCATTAGCTTCAGTTAAGAAAATTGGCCAACCACAAGTTTCTTTGAATCAGCTTTCAATTCCACAGCCTAATATTCTTAGAGCAGTTATCTCTTAGGATTGGAGAGGAGGAGGGGAGAGGTTGTTTGTATATACTATGTTTAGAAAAAATTCCCCAAGTCACAGTAAGTAACCAGTTTAGGAAGAATGTTAAGATTGGATAATGGCTGACTTTGAGGGACTTTTTTTTCCTCTTTTTTTTTCATTTATTTTCTTCACAAGGAATGTGAAGCCTTTTGAAGGCTCTTTTGCCATTACACAATGGAGGCAGTGTACTGTAGTAGAGAGATCATGGGCTTTAAAAGGCAGATAGGACCTGAGCTTGAATTGAATCATAGCTCTGCAAAAAACCAGCTGCCTGGACTTCAGTCAAGCTTCTTCTGAACCTTACTTTTCTCATCTATAAAACTCAGATATTAAAATGCCTATTTCACAAGGTTGTTAATAATGAAACAAGACAACATAAATAAAAAGCTCAGGGCTGAACTGACACATAATAGGAGTCCAACAAATGTTGTTAAACCTTTAGTTTTCCAAATTTAGTGGAATATAAGCTTTTAATAAGTAAAACAAATTTATCTTAGATGAGAAAATCATAAAAATCTGTATTTCATAAATTCAGAATGTGTTCTTAGAGCAACTACTAGTCACTGGGGGAATTTAAAAAAAAAAAGAAAATAAAGACTAGTCCTTCAGATTCTTGCAATCTAGGAGAGTAAAATAAATAATATAATTACAGCACATGATAAGAGGTAGAAACAATGTGCTACCAGAACCTACAAGGTAGAAGAGGATTTTGATATGGTGACAAGGCCTTGACAAAGTATCCAGTGTAATTTGCACATCAATGTAGATACATTCTTGAAGTTATTAATTTTTTAAAGATTTATTTATTTTTGAAAGAATTAGAAAGAGAGACAGAGACAGAGTGATCGATCTTCCATCTGCTGGTTCACTCCCCAAATGGCTGCAACAGCCAGGGCTGGACCAGGGCTGGGCCAGGCCAAAGCTAGGCGCCTGGAACTCCATCCAGGTCTCCCATGTGGGTAGCAGGGCCCAAGCACTTGGGCCATCTTCTGATGCTTCCCCAGATACCTTGGCTGGGAGCTGGATTGGAAGTGGAGCAGCAGGGACACAAACCGGCACCCATATGGGACGCCGGGATTGCAGGCAGTGGCTTTACCCGCTACACCACAGCGCCGGCCAGAGGCTATGATTTTTAAAGAACAAAATGTGAATTACAGTTTACATGGGTACATATTATCTTTAAGTGGTGAGGTATATTTGGGCACGCAAAAGCTGACATAAATAATATTGTACAAACATGCATATTTAATATAAACTACTCAGCCCTAATGCTGCTCTCATATTTCAGTGTTTTAGAGAGAGGAATGCGTCTATGAATTCTTGGTAGCACTATGACAGTGAAATATTTTGAGTATTAATGGAGATTTTGCAAGTTATCTTTCTTCAAGCTCTAAAAATATAGTTTGCGCTTTTTACCAAAATCGCTTGTCTTACATCCATATATAAAGAAAATGATTTTCCATTTCTTTATAAAAGTTCAGAAGGAGCTATTGAAAATATCAAAATTTCCTTTTAAACAAATTTTTATTCCAAGGACACGTGGTTAAGCCTTGGTTTGTGCTATGCTGCAAATCTTTTAGGATACTTTATAGTCAAGTTCCTTGCTTAGTATATTCTGGCATCTTGGATTTTTGCACTTTATTATTTTGTATTTCCCTCTCTCCACCTAATGTGAAAGCAATGATCTTAATGTAATTTCTACATTATATAAGTTTACCTTTAATCCTGTACCTCAAATTGATTTGCAATACAATCTTGGCTAACATTTGGAAAGATATATTTAACATTCATTCCTAATAAACTGGAGAGAGTTAGCACCAGAGACTTAGGCATTTTATTGTATTGAATTGACTCTTTTGAAATGAGAAAACTACATAAACTTAATCAAGTGAACATGCAAGAAAGGTATGACTTGCTTGTGAGTGCATTTCCCTAATTGTGGTATGCAGTTTGTTGCTTAAACCTAAGTCATTTGTTTTTTTGAAAACAAAGAGCAAAATTATTGGCAATGACTGTCAACTAAATAACTTTTTCTCTTATTTTGTTGGCTCTATTTTTGTTCAGTTTCATTTTTCTTCTCTTTTCTTTTAAAAAAAGATTTATTGTATTTATTTGGATGGCAAAGTTGCAGAGAGAGAGAGAGAGAGTGTGCATCCACTGGTTCACTCCTCAAATTCTTCACAGCCAGGGCTCAGCCAGGCTGAATCCAGGAGCCTGGAACTCCATCTGGGTGTCCCACGCAGGTGGCAGGTGTCCATGGACTTGGGCCAACTTTTGCTGCTTTCCCAAGCACATTAGCAGGGAGCAGGATCGGAAGTGGGAGGATTCTGGTGTCGTCACAAGCAGCGGCTTAAACTGCTGCACTACAATGCTGGCCCCTGCATTTTTCTTCTCTTGATGTCAAAGTAGTAGCGCATAATCTATGTGAAAAGAAAGCAGTGAAGTTTGGAGGTCTAGGCCCAAGCCAGGACCCTGTGGGCATACTGGTTGTTCACCAAGAGGATTGCCACAGTTTGGCAGACAATAGAATTCAGGAGTTGGAACAATGTCAGAAGATAGCTGAGTTGTGGGTGGATATATTGTAATGGACTCTTGGAAAAGGAAGACCAGAATTCCAGTACAAGCTCTATCATGTTTTATAGAGGTGACATTCTCTTCTGGATAAGTTAGTTTACTATCCCAAGCCTCCATGTGCCGATGAAGCTATTTATTGCCTCCTTCAAGGGGTTGTTTTGAGGGTTAAATAAGGCAATGGATATCAAAAATGATTGTTATGCAGTATTAAGAAGTGTATAAGGGGCTGGCACTATGGCATAGCAGGTTAAGCTGCTGGCTGCAGCGCTGACATCCCATATGGACACGGATTCGAGTCCTGGCTGCTCCCCTTCCAATCCAGCTCCCTGCTAATGTACCTGGGAAAGCAGCAGAAGATGGCCCAAGTACTGGGGCCCCTGCACCCATGGGGGAGACCTGGAGGAAGCTTCTGGCTCCAGTCTTTGGTGCAACCCAGCTCTGGCTGTTTTGGCCATTTGAAAAGTGAACCATTGGATGGAAGCTCTTTCTCTGTAACTCTGCCTTTCAAATAAATAAAAATAAATCTTAAAAAAAGAACTGTTTAAATAAAAGGAAAAGAGTTAGATTCCTGCTCCAAGTCACAGTTAAAACAGGTGGCTTCCTTGGTGTAACTCATGGCTTTAGTGGGACTTACACTAACCAACTCTGGTATTTTGAGCAAGACATTCTTACTCTGGGTATCAGTTTTATTATCTGGAAGATTTAATGTTGGGCTGGTTAATATAAAAATCCTCAATGTATCTCCATTCATTGTCACTCTATTATTTAATTTTCCTTGCAAGTAACAAATAGAAGGAGAAGGATTTGTGTTCAAAATAAAGTCTTATCATAGAATTCCCCCCTTTTAATTCCTATGTCCCTACATGAGTGTGTAGGACTTCAGTACCTCTTTCCCTCCTTTTAACTATTTCTGCTGAGCTATATGAATATTTGCTGGTCAGTTAACAATCTGAGAGAGCTGTTCCTGCTGTTCCTGTGACAGCAAATCAACAGTTTTTCACTCTTTGGCAGTAAGCCAAATACCTGCCACAAAATGATATCTTATATAGGAGACAGGCTTGGGCATCAAGGAGGTTCCTGACATACCTGTACTTGCAGATTATTCTTTTCCAGAAATATCTTTGCTACGAATATGTGTAGATATGTTACAAGAGCAGATTATGTTTGTTGATGGATGGGCTTTTTAAATTAATAAACATTTTATTGCATGCCTGCTAATGCCAGTCATCATGCTGGACACTTTACTCACATTATCTCTGTAATTTTCATGTAACCGGGATGTCAGATGGGGACCCTACTGGGGATGGGGCTATATATAGGGGGAAAGAGGAAACTGTTTACATTCTCAGAGTAACCTTTGGTTCTCAGCACCTGCTCTTTGTTGATTTTCTGCTAAGTTTGTTCATTTTACAGTTCACAATAGGTAGATTGCATATCATCTTGCCATATGACACACATTCTGTTTGTATTCCACACAGCATTCACCCAAGTGTAAAACCTAGCCTCTACTTCAGTGTACACATATGTTCACTTGAGGTGCTCATGTATGGAGTCGATTTGAGTGAAAGGGAAGGGTTTATTTACAGCATCTCAGGTAACTTGGGGTTAACACTAGATAACTCATGCGACCTGGGATGTTTTTCCTTTCATCAGTTCACCCCATGTGGAAGACAGACATACTCTCACTGGTTCCTCTCTTAATAATCTTTCCTTTGCGTTTTGATTCCTCCTGTACCCCACCTCCACTTTCCACTCAATTATGCATAATGATTTAGACCTTATTCCCCAAATGAACCTTGGACTTGCCTTTGCATGTCCAGACTCACCTAGATAGATGCTCAGTGAGACAAAAAAAAAAGATGATACTCTTCAAATCGATCCTCCTTATAAGGCAATCATGGTTATAAACAGTATTTATTTTTCCTAATACCAAACACTGTAGAAGTTGGCATCATTGTATTGTTGAGTAAATATGCTTAAAGAATTAAGTGACATAGGTCTCGGTATTACTCACCTAGACTTAGGTCTAGGGACAAATGTCTAGGTCCATTTGTATCCAAAGCCAGAGCACTGTCTACCAATCAAGACATGAACCAAATTGTAACGGATGCACTTTAAGGTCCTCTGCACTCAAAAATAGTTTTACTGCTTTGAAAACTCATAGCATCTGAATCCATTTGGAATAGGGGCTGGGACACTTAGCTTTACTGTTATGGCCCCAAATGCTGTTTAATAAAATAGGGAGGCAGAATACGTGGGAAGCTTCAGTAATTTGAAAAATCCTGCCTGATAGCAGATAAATGGGACAATTATTATGGCTAATTAAATTTTATATTTTGAAGTAGATTTATACATTGACTTTTACCCTATAAATATTTAACAATTCTCTCTACCATTTTCATCATACTTCTTTTAAAAATAGCTTTTCTAATACCTGATTTTTTATTACAGAGACAATTAAAGGCTGATGCTAAAAAGGCCATTGGAAGGCTGCAACTACGTACACTGAAACAAGGAGACAAGGTGCATTTAAGACTTTTAAATATTATTTGTTTTAAGGCAGTGCTACTAAGCCATGGTTCAAGATAAATGTTCTTATAAGCTGTGCTTTTCCTTGGTGTTTATAAATCTTATTGACTTGTTCTATTTAGAGCAGGAGATATGCTGAATAATGGCCCCTAAAGATATCTAGGTCCGAATCCCTGGAGCCTGTGAAAGTTAATTAATGTGGTATAAAGGACTTTGCAGATATTATTAGTTAAGGGTCTTAAGATGGGGAGATTATCCTGGATAATCACAGTGTCCTTATAAGAGGAAGGAAAAGGGAGATTTTACTACTGAACAATAGGAGATGTGACAAAGGAAGTAAGAAATTGAAGTGGTTCCAGGAAGAGGCTATGGATCAGGAATGCAAACAGCCTCCAAAAGCTGAAAAAGGTAAGGGAAGAGCTTTTCCCCTGAAGTTTCCAGAAGGAACACAATACTGCCAACACCTTGTTTTTAGACTTCTGGTCTTTGGAAGAGTGAGAAAATAAAGTTGTGTTGTTTTAAGCCACTAAGATATGATGATTTGCAACAGCAACAAGAAACTAATATAATGTTTCAGTGCACCATTACTTGAACATCCACTTTCAGATTTAGGACAGTTGAAAACTACTACTGTTGGGAAAAACATATGTCATAAAAAATAGATATTGAACTTACTGGGAAAAAATATCATTTGAACAATGGCAACAAAACCATTAAATACTTAGATATGGGGCAAGCATTTGGCCTAGCAGTTAAGATGCTGGTTAAGACAACTGCATCCCATATTGGAGTATCTGGGTTTGAGTTCAAGCTCCACTCTTAATTGCAGTTTCCTGCTAATGTGCACCCTAAGAGGCAGCCAATGGCTCAAGTAGTTGGGTATCCGCTACCCTCACTAAAGACCTGGATTGGGTTCCCAGCTTCCAGCTTCACCTGGCCCAACCCTGGCTGGTGTTTCAGGTATTTGGGGAGTAAACCAGCAGATGGAGGCTATCTTTCTCTGTAAATTTTTCTCTCTACCTCTCAAATAAGTAAATAAATAAGTAAATAAAGATTAGGTATAAATCTTATAAAATACATATAAGATCTATATGCTGAAAACTAAAGAAAGAAAGATATCTAAATAAGTAGATTCATGTTTATGTGTCAGAACTCTCACTGTTGTTAAGATGTCAGTTTCCCCAAAAACTAACAGAGTAGTTTCAATAAAAATCCTAGAAGGATCCTTTGTAGAAATTGGCAAGTTTATTCTAAATTTGTATGGAAAAGCAGAAGAATTAGAATAAATAAAACAAATTTGATAAGTAAGAACAGTTTTGGCTAATTTATACTACTTGATTTGCAGAATTATTTTAAAGCTACTGCAATCAAGATGGTGTGGTATTGGAGAAAGGATGAACTTTGCAGATCAATGGAATAGAAGAGAGAGTTAAGAAATAGGCCCACACATATATGGTCAATTGATTTTTGATACAGGTGCAAAGGCAATTCAATGAAGAAAGAATGGCCTTTTCAACAAGATAGCCAATTTTGGGATATACATATGCAATGATTCGATATACATAAGCAAAAATGAACCTCAATCCATTCTTCATAGCCTATGTAAAAATTAACTCAAAATGAGTTACAGACTTAATCTATAAAGCCTAGAACTATGAAGTTTTCAGAATAAAAATTTGGAGAGAAATATATTAATGACTTGTCTTACACAAATATTGCCTACATAGGATACCAAAACCAAGTCCATAAAATTAAAAAAATGGAAAATTTGACTTTGTTGAAATAAGAATTTCAGCTATTTGAAAGACAGTGTTAAAAAATGGAAAAGACAAAGTATAGAAAAGAAGAATTCTTTTTCAAATCACAATCTGTTAAAAGACTAATAAAGAACTTTCAAAACTCAGCAGTAAGAAAACAAGCAAAACAGACACTTCACCAAAGAAAATAGAATAGTACTTCACATCATTTGTGAAAAAAATAGTTGTTTATTTTGTTGCAAACAATTTTTGAGATCCATGCATAATTTTTTTATTTTTTTAATTTTTTTATTCATTTGACAGAGATATAGATAGTGAGAGAGAGAGACAGAGAGAAAGGTCTTCTTTCCATTGGTTCACTCCCCAAATGGCCACCATGACCAGCACTGTGCTGATCAGAAGCCAGGAGCCAGGTGCTTCTTCCTGGTCTCCCATGCAGGTGCAGGGGCCCAAGCACTTAGGCCTTTCTCCACTGGACTCCCTGGCCACAGCAGAGAGCTGGACTGGAAGAGGAGCAGCCAGGACTAGAACTGGTGCCCATATGGGATGCCGGCGCCACAGGCAGAGGATTAACCAAGTGGGCCATGGCACTGGCCCCACATAATTTTTCAAAATATGCATTTCCATGAACTTTTAAAGATCCTCCACATGTGCATCAATTTCAGAATTTTTAGAATATTGTGTCTTTTAATTTCACCTTTCCATGCAAATTTTAAAGTACCATCATATATGCATGATAAATAAGCTCATAAAAAAAGATGTTCAACATCCTAAGTCAATAAGGAAACGCAAATTGAAGAAATGCCAGGAAACATTCATTAGAATGACTGAAATCAATACAGTTGAAAATACCAGTAGATAGTCTAGATGTGTCGCAACTAGAGATCTCATGTATTTGCTATTGCAAATACAAATAAGCCAGTCCCAAAGGGACAAATATCATATGTTCTCCCTGATATCTGACAAGTAGCTGAGCACCTAAAAGGAAACCTGTAGAAGTGAAACGGACACTATGAGAAACGATGACTTGATCAGCCCTTGTCCTGACTGTCAAGGAACAACTTACTATTTTATTCCTTTTAGTATTTTTTTTGTTCTACTTAATACCATTGGTTGAACTCTTTAACATACAATTATCCTTAGGTGTTTAAATTTAACTGAAAAGTGATCCCTGCTAAATATAAGAGTGGGAATAAGAGAGGGAGGAGATACACAGTTTGGCACATGCTCACTCAGACTTACCCCTAATGGTAGAGCTAGAAATGTGCCAGGGGATTCCAAATCAATCCCATCAAAGTGGCATCTACCAATGCCATCTTACTAGTCAGAGTGATCAGTTTCAGTTCATAATTGATCATAATGATAGAATTAAGTGTCAAAGGGATCACATAAACAAGACTTGTGTCTGCTAATACTAACTGATAGAATTAAAAAGGAGAGAACTATCCAACATGGGAAGCAGATACACAGCCGACTTATAGAATGGCAGATGCCCTAAATAGAACTCTGGCCTCAGAATCAGCCCTTAAGGCATTCAGATCCAGCTAAAAAGCCCCATGAGAGTTTCTCAGGCATAGAAAGCCAAGACACTGTGCAAAAAAAAAAAAAAATGACCCAAATGAAAGATCTCTGTGAGTGAGATCCCAGCAGAAAGAACAGGCCATCAAAGAAGGAGGTACCTTTCTCTGAAGGGAGGAGAGAAGTTCTACTTTGATTATGGCCTTGTCTAAATAAGGTTGGAGTTTGTGAACTCAAGAGGCTTCCGTAGCCTTGGCAGCTCATGACAAGAGCCTCGGGTGATTACTGACATCATAAATAAGAGTGTCAATTGTTAAATCAACAACAGGAGTCACTGTGCACCTACTCCCCATGTAGGATCTCTGTCCTTAATGTGTTGTACTATGCAAATTAATGGTAAAACTGCTACTCAAACAATACTTTATACTTTGTGTATCTGTGTGGGTGCCAACTGTTGAAATCTTTACTTAGTGTATACTAAGTTGATCTTCTGTATATAAAGATAATTGAAAATGAATCTTGATGAAGAATGGAATGGGAGAGGGAGTAGGAGGTGGGATGGTTACAGGTGGGAGGGAGGTTATGGGGGGAAAAGCCGCTATAATCCAAAGGTTATACTTTTGAAATTTATATTTATTAAATAAAAGTTTTTAAAAATGGAAAATAGTACCTCCACTTTGAACACCAGTTTGGAAGTTCCCTATGAAGTTAAAAATACACTTATCATAGAACCCAGCAATCTCACTACAAGATATTTATCCTTAAGGGGGAAAATAGCTCATATTCACATAAAAACTTATATATATATATTTATATGTTTATGTATACATACTTATATATAAACAATTATTTATAGCAACTTTATTCATAATTGCCAAAAACTGCAAAGAACCCAAATGTCCTGTAGCACAGGAATGGATAAACTCTGGAACATCTATTTTAGAGAATCCTATTCAGCAATTGAAAGAGGAGGCACTGATGCTAGAAAAGCATGGTTGAATCTCCAGTGCATTAAGTGAAAGAAGCCAGATTCAAAGGCTAGATAATGCATGATTCCATTTATATGATAGTGTGGAAAGCTGAAACTATAGGAATTGGAAACACATCAGTGGTTGCCAGGGACTGAGGCTGAAAAGAAGGGTTGACTACAAAGCATTATGGAGGAATTTGTTGGAATCATGGCATTAGTCTCTATCTTGATTGTGCTGAGGATTAAGTGACTGTAGCTTGTCAAAATTTGCAGAACTGGACAGGAAAATGGTGAATTTTATTGTAGGTGAATTACACCTTAATTTTTGAAAATTGGGAAAATTTAGCTATGGAACTTGTACAAATGGCATCTTATGAATTTTACAACCAGGAAAAACAGCTTAAATCAGTGCTACATGCTTCTCTTTGTTCTGTTCCCTCTTTTAGTTGACTTTATTCTTTTAGCCTTTTGAAGTCTAAATGATATTTAAATCGCCTATTGAGACTTTATAGTTGCCTAGTCTTACCTATTGTTTAGTGGTAAGATGCTCCTCCTTCTATAGGAGTCTATGCTAGTTAAATGCATGCATATTCTGATATTTCTCTATAGCCTAATGCATTATATATCAGAATATTAAAAATTATTTGCTCGTAGGAAATCGGCCCTGATGGAGATAGTTGTGCTGTGTGTATTGAGCTATATAAACCAAATGATTTGGTGCGCATCTTAACCTGCAAGTAAGTTTGGTTTGCTTTTATATCATCAATAAGAAAAGCTGACCCACAGAAACCATTGTAATGGGGGAAAACAATTTTGAATGCTTCTGAATTGATATTTTTAGTTTATTTTCACATATAGAGGTTTTTTTTAATAACAGTGAAGTTGGTTTTAAGTCTAATTGTATTGTTGCCATAATCTAGAACAATTTGTTCTAAACTAATTCCATAGAAAATGAAAACCTAGTCAACAGGCCAATTTATACACACACACACACACACACACACATACATTGTGTTTATAAATTGGCCTGTGTATATACAAGAGTACTTCAAAAAATTGTGGAAAAAGGAATTAAAATGTTTGTTTTGGTATAAAAACCCGTATAGTTACATGTATACATACATGCTCCTATATACAGTTGTACATAGTACTAGATTATTTCATTTTAAATTCATTTTAACAATCCCTTTGGGGAAAAAAATAAAACCAATTCATGCACACTTATTTGGAAGTCTCTGCTACTTAGGTTATTATTATTATTATTATTATGCATTTCCTGAAGTTTGCTTTTAACACTCTTAGCACTCTTCTCTTAGCTAATAGTAATGCTCTCGGAACATATCACATTTCCTCAAGCATCAGTACTGTGTAAACTCCACACTATATTGTACTGTGTTATTGAGAATGACCATATCATTCTACAAATAAGGAATGATAAGATAAAAAGATTTGAAATACTGTAGTCTTAGGTCCGGTAATATCTTAGACATTTTCAAGTCAGTGAGCACTAAAAATGTTTTTGTGTGTGTGTGTATGTGTTTGTTTGAAGCTAGAGTAATGATGCTTTTATATTTAAAATACTATATGATGAAATTTCCATGTTTTGCTTCTGTGACTCCTTTGTGTTAATAGTGTATTTCAAATGAAAAAAAGAAATTCATTCAAAAACTAAGTTAAGTTACAAGGTAATCTATTAATATATGTTAGGCAAAGCATTGTTGCTATTTTATAACCAATAACTAAATTTTGCTTTTTTATTCTTTCATTAGCCATATTTTCCATAAGACATGTGTTGACCCATGGCTGTTAGAACACAGGACTTGTCCTATGTGCAAATGTGACATACTGAAAGCTTTGGGAATTGAGGTAAACATTACTGCATTATTTATATGCAGGGACTTGAAAAGGTGTGTTATTCATGTGCCTGGGCTTTGAGGAAGATAGCACCCTAATTTTTTTACCTATGTAATGTGCCAGACTTACAGTTTATACCTAAAATGGGACATATTTACATCATAGAGACACTGAGGTATCTTATCTTGAACAACCTCCATTTTCCTTCTTCCTCTTCCTTTTCAAATGCATTTATTATTTGGTCAGAATTTGAAGTCGGGACCATATAAACTACCAACTTGGCATTCCCCCTGTTTTCCACTGTCTTCATATTGTGTAGTGACCAAATTTGTAGTTAAAAGAGCAAATATAATGTGTGAAAACATAGTTAATATTCAATTATAATTTTATATTGGAGAAATTTAAAAGACCAATTTTCAAAATAAACCTGAAGGTCAAGCACAACAAATTCTTCTTGACTTGAGGAGACACATAAATGACAGTGATCCTCAATCCCCCTGGGGAACAGCATGGTATATAAACATTTTTGAGTGCCTGCCTTTTACCAGGTATTCTGTTATAAAGGGCTGGGATAACCCCAGATGAATATGTCAGATGTGAGGGCATTCCTTCTTTAGTATCTTTCACACCTTTGGTTCACCCAGTTACTCTAATTGCTCTGACTGGGGCCAGCAAAAGATTTTAGTGATCATCAAAAGGGATTATAGGCTTAAAAGGTTAAGAAACATTGCTTTAATGAATCATCTATGAAGAAAGCCTTTAACGATATAATAAGGAAAGGGATATCCTCTAAGAGTTTTAATATGTTCAAATACTTTCCAAAGGTGGACGTTGAAGATGGATCAGTGTCTTTGCAAGTCCCTGTATCCAATGAAACATCCCATAGTGCCTCCCCGCATGAAGAGGATAACCGCAGTGAGACTGCATCATCTGGATACGCTTCAGTACAGGGAGCCGATGAACCACCTCTGGAAGAGCACGTGCAGTCTGCAAGTAAGCACCATACCGAGGGCCAGTGAGGGCCCCACAGATGACCCCTTGTGAATCACCAGTGTCCATCAGAGCACCTTCTGCTTTTGAGTGTTTGTTCCATTCACCCATTAACACATTCCAGGTTTTTTTCCCCTTAAAATGACACGAGGAAGGCTGCACCCTTGCCTTAACTTAATTTATACATGTTCAAATGGCCCTAAAGTAAATGAAATGCATCAGGAGTGGGATTATTCACGAAAGAAAGATTTATTGGAAAGCTTCTCTCTAATGCACTTAAATATTAGCTAATTAACTACTTATAGGGGGCTAAAGAAAAACCTTAAATTTTAGAAGCCATTGTCTATTGCACATCAGTCATTGATTCTTATTAAGATAATGGAATCTTAAAATGATAAAATAGCATTTAATTTACAGAAGCTTGATTCATTCCCAACTTCACAGAAACATGTTTTGCAGTTAGGAAATGATGTTTAAAAATAGTATGTGCTGCCACCTGTTGACAATGTATCATGAATTCAACAAACCTTTAGAAACTAAAACTATATTATTTTCAAGTGAAATACTGTTACTTAGGGATTTTATACCTGTGGAGAAATTTTAGAGAATTTTGTTGCTTTCTTCACCTATAAAGAGTAAACTCTTTATAGGTTTCCTATTTTATAGGAAATTACTTTCCTATTTTTTTAAAGATTTATTTGAGAGGCAGAGATACAAAGAGAAGTGGGGCAGGGGGGAGGGAGAGAGAGAGAGAAGAGAAAGAGAGAGAATATCTTCCATCCACTGATTCACTCCCCAAATGGCCTCAATGGCCATGGCTGGGCCAGGCTGAAGCCAGGAGCCAGGAGCTTCTTCTGAGTCTCCCACATGGGTGCAGGAGTCAAGTACTTGAGCCATCTTCTGCTGCTTTCCCAGGCATACTAGCAGGAAGCTGGATTGGAAGTGGAACAGCCGGGACTCGAACTGGCACCCATACGGGATGCCAGCACTGCAGGCAGAGGCCCACAGCGCTGACTCCTGTTTTTCCACTCTTTAACCTCAGCTTTTTTTCATGCTTTTTGTTGTTGTTGTTTTTTTTTTTAAAGATTTATTTAATTTTATTTGAAAGAGTTACACAGAGAGAGGAGAGGCAGAGAGAGACAGAGAGAGAGGTCTTCCATCTGATGGTTCACTCCCCAATCGGCCACAATGGCCGCAGCTGCGCTGATCCGAAGCCAGGAGCCAGGAGCTTCTTCCGGGTCTCCCACATGGGTGCAGGGGCCCAAGAACTTGGGCCATCTTCTCCTGCTATCCCAGGCCACAGCAGAGAGCTGAATAGGAAGTGGAGCAGCAGGGTCTCGAACCAGCGCCCATAAGGGATGCTGATGCTTCAGGCCAGGGTGTTAACTCGCTACCCCACATGCTGGCCCCTTTTTTGTTGGTTCTAAAGGTTTTTTTTTTTTTTTCTCAATCCTCATATTGAGATAATCTAATTCTAGTATAAAAGTAGAAGAAAAACCAACTGCCAGATTAACTTGTGAAAGTTTCAACATCCAATGCCATAGACCCTTGTCCTCTGTAGGCTTATCAATGCCGTAAATACCAGTTCTGAAGGTGTCATGAGGAATAGTACCATGCAAAAGCACACCTCGCGTTTCTTGTAATATCTTCAGACATTTCCTCGAGTATAGTCATAAGAATTTTAATAATATGCTGATTATTCTACCCATAATAGAAAATAATTATCTACTTTTCCCAGATGATATGTTCCTGTAATTATGTGGTAATAGAAGTCAGGGAAGGGAATGGAGAATGTACAGAATAATTCAATTGATTTCTAGGTCTTTAAAAAATTCCAACCTACTTTTTAGTTCTTTATCCTTGTTTGTGGAGTTTAGGCAGATGAATAAGCAGAAAAGGTTTTCCAGAGAATTTGAAAAGCAAATGAAACAATGGTCCATGTTCTTTTTGTATTCTTTACCTGGGTAAGCACCCATCCAGGTGCCCCAAACCAGAAACTAGGAAGATCCTAGATTGTTCCCTGTCTTCCTTCCTATTGACTTAATATCATTTCTCTCAACTTCATCCCCTAATTACCAACCTTCATTTCACAGCCATGGTTTGAGCTACTATATTCTCTCTGCCCATTCCTTCTACTCTTCCTATTCCAAGAAATTGGAGACAACCAATGTAATCCCTGTTCCTTCTTTAAGACTCAACTCTTTTGAGAAACCTCTCTTGACTTTGCATGTGTGGCCCTCCTGTCTGTTTCCATGGAAAAGCTGTCATTGTATGTATTACACTGAATTACATTAAGACCTTTGAAAGGTCCTCTGGGTAGAGACAGTGTCTTTTTTTTTTTTTTTTTTTTTTTGGCAGAGTGGATAGTGAGAGAGAGAGACAGAGAGAAAGGTCTTCCTTTGCCGTTGGTTCACCCTCCAATGGCCACCACGGCTGGTGCGCTGCGGCCAGCACACCTCGCTGATCTGAAGGGGTACAGGGCCCAAGCACTTGGGCCATCCTCCACTGCCTTCCCGGGCCACAGCAGAGAGCTGGCCTGGAAGAGGGGCAACCGGGACAGAATCCGGCGCCCCGACTAGGACTAGAACCCGGGGTGCCGGCGCCGCTAGGTGGAGGATTAGCCTATTGAGCCGCGGCGCCGGCCGAGACAGTGTCTTATGTTCACTATTGCTACTCTGCTGCTTGCCTCATGGTAGATACTCAGATTTGTGTTGAATGAGTTACCCCTAAGAAGAGATTTAATTTTCTTTATGATTATGGATTACTAGTGTTTGGATCTTTAATATTAGCCTTGATTCTTATGGCCGTTCTTGATTTTCATAACCTTGTAAACACACAATCAGTTTATATCCGAGTGCCACATAATTGAGCTCACTTCTTGTATAACACTGGTTTTCAAACATAAGCACCCATAGAGTCCACCTGGAGAGCTTGTGAAAACAGAGAGGCCACTAAGAGAGTTTCTGGGTCAGTGGGGCTGGGGTGGAGCCTTAAGAATTTTGTTTCTAACATGTCCTCAGGTGATACTGATGCTGCTGATCCAGTGACCACACTTTGAAAACCATTAAGTTAGGGTCCCTGTTGTCAGCACTGGCTGAACATTAAAATTACCTGGAGGGATTTTAAACATTTCTGATGCCTGGACTCTACATAAGAGCAGTTAAATCAGAATCTATGAGGAGTGAGGTTTAAGAGCAGACTTTATTTTTTTTCTATTTTAATTTTGAAATAATTTCACACTGAAAAAGTTTCAAAAATACTACAAAGAATGCAGTATACTGCACTTGGCTTCTACCAATGTCAGTATCTTATGTAACCATATACAATGATCAAAAACCAGGAAATTAACTGATAAAATGCTATTAACTAAGCTATAGACATTACTCAAACTTCAGACTTGACCCACTAATGTCTCTTTTCTGTCCCAGGATCTCATATTACATTTACTTTTCTTTTTTTAAAGATTTATTTATTTGAAAGAGAGTGGGGAAGAGAGAAAGAAAGAGAAAGAGAGATCTTCCATCTGCTGGTTCACTACCCAAATGACTGTCATGGCCAGAACTGGGCCAGCCTGAAGCCAGGAGGCAGAAACTCCATCCAGGTCTCCCACGTGGGTGCAGGGGCCCAAGCACTTGGGCCATCCTTTGCTGCTTTCCCAGGTGCATTAGCAGGCAGCTGGATTGTAACTGGAGCAGCCAGGATTCGAACCAGTGCTCCAATATGGAATGTCATTGTTGCAGACAGCAGCTAAACCTGCTGTGGTACAACACCAGCCCCTCATATTACATTTAGTACTGTATCTTCTTAGTCTCCAATCTGTGACAGTTCCTCAGTCTTTGTTTTGAAGATTAGTGTCCAGTTATTTTGTAGCATGTCCCTCAATTTGTGTTTGTCTGCTATTTCTCAATGATTAAATTCATTGTCCATTTCTGGCAAGAATACACTTCTCAGTGCTCTGTAGCATATCCTGAAACACATGATGTCTGTGTCTTCTTACTGATCATTTTAATTTTGTTCACTTTGTCAAGGTGGTGTCTTTCAGGTGGCCCCCTTTAAGCAGGTTTGGGGAACATCCTGCTCACTGGCCACCTTAAGCCCACAAAACATTTGGTCTGGCCCTGCCAATGCAACCACAGGCAGGAATTGAAGCTCAATAAATCTATAGCAGGCTAATTTGTAAGTTGATAATTTTTTAAAGATTTTTAAAAATTTATTTGAAAGAGTTACACCTAGAGGTAGAGACAGAGAGAGACGTCTTCCATCCGCTGGTCCACTCCCCAATTGGCCTCAACGGTTGGAGCTGCGCCCATCCGAAGCCAGGAGCCAGGAGCCTCCTCTGGGTCTCCCATGCGGGTGCTGGGGCCCAAGGACTTGGGCCATCTTCCACTGCTTTCCCAGGCCATAGCAAAGAGCTGGGTCAGAAGTGGAGCAGCCAGGACTTAAACTGGCGCCCACATGGGATGCTGGCACTTCAGGCCAGGACTTTAACCTACTGTGCCACAGCACTGGCCCCTGTAAGTTGATAATTTTGTGTGGCCAACAAATGACGTCATAAATATTCATATGGCTCTGGGCACAACAAAGGTCCCCACCACAGCTTACTGTTTTTCCCTTTGTAACTATTAAATGTTTTACGTAGAGACACTTGGAGACTATGCAGGCATCCTGTTTCTCATACTTTTCCCCACTAATTTTAGCAGTCACTGATGCTTCTTGCCTGAAATAATTATTACCGAAGTGTTTGCCAATTAACAATTTTCTAGATCCATGATTTTACATTTATTAATTAAATTTATTATTTTTAAAGATTTATTTTATTTATTTGAAAGACAGAGTTACAGAGCAAGGTAAAGCCAGAGAGAGAGGGAGAGAGGTCTTTCATCTGCTGGTTCACTCCCCAAATGACTGCAATGGCCAGAGCTGAGCTAATCCAAAGCCAGGAGCCAGGAGCTTCTTCCAGGTCTCCTATGCGGGTGCAGGGGCCCAAGGGCTTGGGCCATCTTCTACTGTTTTCCCAGGCCATAGCAGAGAGCTGGATTGGAAGTGGAGCAGCTGGGACTCAAACCGGCACTCATATGGGATGCTGGCGCTGCAGGCTGCGGCTTTAACCTGCTGCACCACAGCACTGGCCCCATATTAATTGAATTTCTAATATGAGGAAGAGATATTCAGTTTTCATGTATTCAGTTATTTCTTTATAATAGCCTGGAATCAAGAATATTTCTTTCATTCTATAACATTGTTCTCATGATTTATCTATGGCTCACATTGTTCTAGATTTAGTTGTTAGGAATTCATTCAAGTTGGCTTCTCTATTCTTTTCTTTTTTTTTTATCTTTTATTTAATGAATATAAATTTCCAAAGTACGACTCATGGGTTACAATGGCTTCCCCCCCCCATACCGTCCCTCCCACCCACAACCCTCCCCTTTCCCACTCCCTCTCCCCTTCCATTCACATCAAGATTCATTTTTGATTATCTTAATATACAGAAGATCAGCTTAGTATACCTTAAGTAAGGATTTCAACAGTTTGCTCCCACACAGAAACATAAAGTGAAAAATAATAGATGATTTTTTTTAAATGATGATGAAATCAGATCAGACCTATTGTCATGTTTAATCCCAGTGAGAGTCAAGTTGGGAATTGATAATTTCTTTTTTTTTTTTTTACAGAAGATCAGTTTAGTGTACATTAAGTAAAGATTTCAATCGTTTGCACCCCCATAGAAACACAAAGTGAAATATACTGTTTGAGTACTCGTTATAGCATTAAGCCTCAGTGTACAGCACATTAAGGACAGAGATCCTACATGAGGAGTAAGTGCACAGTGACTCCTGTTGTTGACTTTACAAATTGACACTCCTGTTTATGGCATCAGTAATCTCCCTATGCACCAGTCATGAGTTTCCAAGGCTATGGAAGCCCCTTGAGTTCTCCGACTCTTATCTTGTTTAGACACGGTCATAGTCAAAGTGGAGGTTCTCTCCTCCCTTCAGAGAAAGGTACCTCTTTCTTTGAAGACCTGTTCTTTCCACTGGGATCTCACTCGCAGAGATCTT
Organism: Oryctolagus cuniculus; assembly: GCF_051225735.1. Classification (NCBI taxonomy): domain Eukaryota; kingdom Metazoa; phylum Chordata; class Mammalia; order Lagomorpha; family Leporidae; genus Oryctolagus; species Oryctolagus cuniculus. The sequence goes on along the minus strand of NC_142888.1, from coordinate 86,147,444 downwards.
TTGCCAGAGTGTCTTGGCTTTCCATGCCTGAAATACTCTCATGGGCTTTTCAGCCAGATCCGAATGCCTTTAGGGCTGATTCTGAGGCCAGAGTGCTATTTAGGACATCTGCCATTCTATGAGTCTGCTGAGTATCTCACTTCCCATGTTGGATCACTCTCCCCTTTATTTATTCTATCGGTTAGTGTTAGCAGATACTAGACTTGTTTATGTGCTCCCTTGGTGCCAGAAGGTGTTTTAGGCATGGAGTTGGACTTCCATAGAGTGAGACATGGCAGATATTTTAGGCTTCCAAGGCCATCTCTGTTGCATATTGTACTTTTGTTTGTTTGTCTTATAACCTTTACAAAATGTGAAAAGCACTCTTATCTGTGAATTGGTCTTTTTTTTAAAGATTTATTTATTTATTTATTTATTTGAAAAGTGGAGTTACAGAGCACAGAGGCAGAGAGAGAGAGAGAGAGAGCGAGGTCTTCCATCCACTGGTTCACTCCCTAGATGGCTGCAACAGCCAGAGCTGTACCGATGCAAAGCCATGAACAAGGACTACCCACATGTGTGCAGGGGCCCAAGGACTTGGGACATCTTCCACTGCCGTCCCAGGCCACAGCAGAGAGCTGGATCAGAAATGGAGCAGCTGGGTCTCAAACCAGCACCCATATGGGATGCTGGCACTGCAGGCAGCTACTTTACCTGCTAAGCCACAGCACCAGCCCTGTGAATTTGTCTTATAGGCTGTACTTTGCTAACTGCTAGGATAAAGTCTAGGTTAATATTACACTCTTATCCTTACCCTAGAGTGGGTCATTTTTCAGTGGGTCTTACGTTGAAGAATGGTATTGCAAAACCAAGGTCTGGCATTAGGTATGTGTACTGCTATTGGAGTGTCATTGCTCTTGGCCCTTTCAGTGAACAAGGCTAGGAAATACATGTATTTACTCACAGAAACACACCTCTGCATATATTTCCTCTCTCTCTGTCTCTTTCTCTATCTCTCTCTGTCTCTCTGTATGTGTGCTTGCCTCTCTTCCTCTCCCTTCCTGCTCCCTATCTGAAAAACCAGTAAGCACATACTGATACGCCTGAATTCCATCTAACACCACAGGGTTTATTCTAGCCTCCCCCTTTTATCCTTTGTAACTCCTTTCTCCAACCATGAAAAGAGAAAAGCTTTTCTTATCCACAACATAGTTTATTTACTTATTTGCTCAATTCTAGAATATGAATAAAATAGCCTCAGCATTGCTTATTTATACCACTCTTTGAAACAGTTTTACCAGCTAGTATGCAGTTCTTTTTGTTTATAGCCTTCTAGAATAGAGTAAAATACTGCTTTCCATATGCAGGTGCAGTTCTTCCCCACCATCTTGCTCCTGAGGATGCTTATATAGTTCATTTGTAATATAATAGTTTCATTAGTTAATGTTTGTCTTCAGTTTGGAGCACACCTTCAATTTCTTGGTTGATTTCTTTTTTTAAGATTTATTTATTTATTTGAAAGTCAGAGTTAAAGAGAGAGAGAGAGGTTTTCCATCTGCTGGTTCACTCCCCAATTGGCCACAACAGCCGGAGCTGCATTGATCCGAAGCCAGGAGCCAGGAGCTTTTTCTAGTTCTCCCACATGGGTCCAGGGGCCCAAGGACTTTGGCCAACTTCTACAGCTTTCCCAGGCCATAGCAGAGAGCAGGATTGGAAGTGGAGCAGCTGTGACTCAAACCGGCACCCTTATGGGATGTCAGCACTGCAGGCAGTGGCTTTACCCGCTATGCCACAGTGCCAGCCCCAGTTGATTTCTTTTAAAATGAATCTATATTTACAAAAATACTTAGAAAGTTAATGTTGGGGCCAGCTCTGTGGCATAGTGCGTAAAGCTGCGGCCTGCAGTGGTGGTATCCCATATGGGTGCCAGTTCGACACCTGGCTGCTCCACTTCCAATTCAGCTCTCTGCTCTGGCCTGGGAAATCAGTGGAAGATGGCCAAAATACTTGGACCCCTGTACCCACGTGGGAAAACCTGGAAGAAGCTCCTGGCTCCTGGCTTCAGATTGGTGCAGCTCTGGCCATTGTAGCCAAATGGGAAGTGAGCCAACAGACAGAAGACATGTCTCTGCCTCTCCTCTTTCTGTGTAACTCTTTCAAATAAATAAATAAATCTTAAAAAAAAGAAAGTTCATGTTAAATATAATTAAAAGGTAAGTATTTTGGTGCAAAAAATGGAAATCCAAGCACAGAAAGTTCAGGAAAAATGTATATTATTTTAAAACAGCATGTATTTCAAAACTTTTAACACTAAAATAAGCTCTCTTTCTGTCTTATCTACTTTTTCACTTATTTATTTTATTTATGTCAAAGACAGTGAGGTAGACAGGCAGATAAACAAAGATCTTCCATCTGCTGATTCCCTCTCCAAATGCCTACAATGGCTGGGATTGAGACAGGCTGACAAGCTAGGAGCCAGGAACTCAGTCCAGATCTTCCATTGGTATAGCAGGGACCCAACTACTTGAGCCATCATTGCCACCTCTCAGGGTCCACATTAGCAGGTAGCTGGAGTCAGGAGCCAGAGTTGGATATTGAACTCACGTACTCCTCTATGAGAGGCAGATGCCCTAACCAGTGTCTTAACCCCTAGGCCAATTACCCACTTCAGCATAGGCACTTTTTTTAAGTTCCTGGGTGAAGGAAATGTGCAGTCAGGTTTTAGAACTGCTGTATTCAACATAGAGAAGAGAAGACATAAATTTTACCCTTAAGAAGGCTATAATATAGACAGTAGTAAGCACACATACATGAATCATAAAATTAATTAAAAAGATAATACTCATACTGTTTATGTAAAACACAACATAAATCATATGATTATTAAAGGAACAGAACAGAGTGTAATAATCAGAACACGGTAGAATTAGATAAGAAATGTATCTTGGAAATGAATGTTAAAATTTCTTTTACCAGGAGAGACACATGACATTATCCTAAAATTGTTGTTTCTTTTTGAAGATGAAAACCTACAGCTGGTAAACCATGAAGCAAATTCGGTGGCAGTGGATGTCGTTCCTCATGTTGACAACCCAACCTTTGAAGAAGATGAAACTCCTGATCATGAGACTGCTGTTCGAGAAATTAAATCATAAAATCTGTGTCACTAGAAAACTTGAAACTTTAGTAATAACAGAACTGCCAATCAGGGCCTAGTTTACTATTAATGAACTGGATAAAAGTAATAAAATAAGAATGATGTGGAAAGTGCTGAGATGACTAATATTATACTATAGTTAAAAGGCTTACAATATTTAACCTATTAACTTTTTTCCACAAACTCATTATAATGTTTTTCATAGGCAAGTTTCCTCTCAATAGTGATAGCAACATTTTTAGACATTCAAAACTCTCTTTAAATAGTCATGTTTTTCATTTATAACAATTTTCTTATAAAGAAACATGTTGCTTTAAAATGTGGAGTAGTAGTAATCATTTTATTTTATGATAGTATCTTAATTAAAAATTGTACTACTTTAGCTTGGGCTATATGTGGCAGGGTTTTTTCTCCAGGTGCTTATATTTATCTGGAATTATAATGTAAAAAGCAATGCAAACTTAGGCTAGTATTTCATGAAATGTCTATTTAAACTACATTAAGTTGATAGAACAAGATTAAAGCAAAACATTTCATTTTAACTTTTTCTTGTTTTAAAAATTAGGCTAAATGTACTTCATGTGAGTGTTGAGCATAGATTATCAAGAATATGGACTGAATTGATTTGGTGACACCAATTTGATACAAGATTTTAGACAAAAAGGTTCCTTACAGAAATATTGTGTAACTATTTCTTCAATATGTGGGATTTTCAGAAACACAGTGTATAAATTACTATACTATTTGAAAATGGTAATGACTAAGTCACACAAAATTTGGTAATTAATCTTTGTGCATGAATTAGTCTACAGAAAACTTTCTATGAGTCTGCTAACAAATGTTTTCCAAACAATGTTGACTTTGAGAATTGAGTTTACATTTCTTCTAAATGGACTAAAATTACATTAAATAAACTACAAGTCTGTCCGTGTAGGGATAAAGTTTGTGAATGCATTTTCTTGGTGTTTGAAAAAGAATTGACAGGGTGGGGAGCAGGGAGAGAATTCCAGGTGCCTTAATAAAAAGTTTGAAGCTTCATCCACCAAAGTTAAATAGAACTCTTTAAAAAAAATGCACTTTATTTGTATTCTGCGTAGCTTACCTTTTATTTTAGAGTTTTGTTTCCAGTGCAAATTCCAGCAGAATTTAGGCAAACCCAGAACAGACATGTATTTTTGTTTGCAGAATGTAGAACAGATAAAACCATTGCATTCTTGTACACTGATTTGAAATGCTGTAAATATGTCCTGATTTGTATTGATTCTCTTTAAATATAAAATGTAAATAAAATATTCCAATAAAAGCTTGTGTCTGCTGTTTACTTTAGCTAACATTTATCAACTTTTCATATATTAGGGTACTTTGAAAAAATCATGGAAAATAGAATTGAGGGATAAGTTTATTTTGGTGCAAAACATTCTGAAATCCATGCAGAGTATTTTTATCTGACACATTTCTTTGAACTTTTAAACACCTTTTATATCCTTTAATGTCAAAATGTTTTGTACCAAAATAAACTTCTCTTTCAATTCCATTTTTCCATGAACCTTGGAAGTGTCTTCATATAATATACCTGGATTGGGTGGGAGTAGGACAGAATAGTTGAATGTAAATTGTCATTGATATATTTGATCAGTAAAAGCTAAACTTTAGTATGAATATATATTTACATATTTAATTACATAGAGAGGAAGTGCTGCCATTATATCACTAAATTTACCATGAATTATTTTTAAATATGAGGAAGGCAAATAATGAGATTGACTAGTAATTATATAAATTTCAAAAAGAATCTGATTCTAGTCCATCTTTATACTATTCATGACATATGGATGTTTTATTACTTTAATGCTTTCTTTCAGCCTTCTCTTTGGCAGTATGATTGCTAGAATGATTGATGAGTTAAGCGCCTCTCTTTCATCAAACATAAGAATACACAGATGTTTGAAACAACCCAGAATCATGATTATCAAACCAAATGTATAATATTCTGTGGGTGTGTGAATGAGGCCTGTGTTCCTAAAGTGTTAACATTCTCTCAAGTTTTGTGGGGATTCTTTTTGGAGAGCACTTTTCAAATTTTTTAATTTTTATTTTATTTGAAAGGCAGAGAGAGAGAAAAATCACCCATCCACTGGTTCACTCCCTAAATACCCACAATAGCCAGGGCCAGGCCAAAGCCAGGAGTTAGAAACATAATCCAGGTCTCCTTTGTGAGTGATAGAAACCCATTCATTACTGGGGCCGGCATTGTGGCACAGTGGGTTAAGCTGCTGCCTGGGATGCTGGCTTCCTGAAGTCCTGGCTGCTCCACTTCCAATCTAGCTCCCTCAGTAACTTCCAGAATATTCTCTTGTGCCCATTTGCAGTTGATTCCAATTCCCATTCTCTGCTCTGTACAACCACCAATCAGGTTTCTATCTGTATAGATTTACCCATTCTGAACTTTTCCTAGAGAGAGAATCATACAACTTACTGCCTGTTATGACTGACCTCCCCTAAACATAATGTTTTCAAGGTCCCTCCATGTTGTAGAATACACCAGTACTCCATTCTTTTCATTGCTGAGTAATGGATATTTTATTTTTGGATAATCCATTCATCAGCTAATGAACCCTTGGGCTATTCCAACTCTTGCTGTTATGAATAATGCTTCTATGCACATTCAAATACAAGTCTTTCTGTAGGTGTATGTTTTGGATTCTCTTGTGTAAATACCTAGGAGAGAAATTCCATGCCACTTGTGAATTTTCTTACTTCTTGCTAGTATCTATTGGTCCTCTTTAGCTTGACCATTAGACTTATATCATATACTCACAAAATAGTCAACATGTAAGTTGATTCTTTTAAGAATGGCAGTAGATATTCGTCCATATAGGGAGTCTCCCACATGAAAAAGAGGGGTTCTCTGCATTTATTTGTACACTTAGCAGAAATCAGGTTTATTCTTTAAAAAAAAAAAAGATTTATTTTATTTAAAAGAGTTACAAAGAGGCAGAGAGAGAGAGAGAGCCATCTGCTGGTTCACTCCCCATATGGCTACAACAGCTAGAGCTGGGCCAATCCGAAGCCAGGAGCCAGGAGTTTTTTCCCGGTCTCTCACGCAGGTGCAGAGCCCAAGCACTTGGGCCATCCTCCACGGCTTTCCCAGGCCATAGCAGAGAGCTGGATTGGAAGTGGAGCAACCAGGATGAACTGCCCATATGGGATGCCGGCACCACAGTGTAGTTGACTGCCAGCCCCAGGTTTTATATCTTCTACATGATAATATATGTGTTCCCAAATCAATCAGTAAAAATATATTTAAAGATACAATCGGGTCGGAGCCGCAGCTCACTTGGCTAATCCTCTGCCTGCAGCACCGGCACACCAGGTTCTAGTCCCGGTTTGGGTGCCAGATTCTGTCCTGGTTGCTCCTCTTCCAGTCCAGCTCTCTGCTGTGGCCTAGGAAGGCAGTGGAGGATGGCCCAAGTGCTTGGGCCCTGCACCCGCATGTGAGACCAGAAGGAAGCACTTGGCTCCTGGCTTCGGATTGGTGCAGCGCAACGGCCGTGGCGGCCATTTGGGGGGTGAACCAACGGAAGGAAGACCTTTCTTTCTGTCTCTCTCTCTCACTGTCTAACTCTGCCTGTCCAAAAATTAATTAATTAGTTAAAAAAGGATACAATCAGAATTCTAGAACATTTCTTCTTCCTCCTTACATCTACTGTCTTTCCATTTGTGAGATATATTAACTTCTATAACATCTGGAGGAATTTTATCATCTTAGGTTATAATAAATTTTTAATTATTTTCCTTACTCATTGCTGAGTAACATTCTGTTATATGGATATTTCATGTTTGTGAGTGACATTTTTAAGCACACAAAAATATAAAGTTTTCATGACTACATGAGACTTTAAAAATATTCAGTATTATAGTGGGAATTTTGACTTCCAGAACTAAATTGCTGTCCTCTACCATCAGAGCTAATTGAATGAAAGGTTAGAGAAATACTGCCCACTGGTTCTCAATATGTTTCTGTGTAAGCACAACCTCATGAATGTATGACATTCAGAGGCATACCTGGACCTTGAGAGTTAAAAGACTTGTATAGATAGTTTTGCATGGATGGTTAGTGCAATTTCCCCTTCTAGCTACAACTGAATGGATGTCCCAATTCTCAACCACTGCCTTAGAAAACTTAATAGGCATGCCTTAATACAACCTTTTTAAAAAAGCAATTCCACCATCTAAAATGCATTAACAGAGCCTGTAATTCAAAAGATGCCTATGTGGTTCTGAATGGAAATGTGATTAATTATCCCCAATTTGTTGTACTTTGATTTTCCAATATCTAATTTGCTTTAAATCTGTGCATCTGAAACTTTAATGTGCCTGCAAATTACCTGAGGATCTTGTTAACACATATATTCTGATTCTGTAGTTACGGTATGGGCTCCGTGATGCTCAATTTCTAGCAAGCTCCTGGTGGTGCAGATGTTTCTGGGTCCAGAGTCCACACTTTGAGTAGCAAAGCTTTAAGCAGTTTTCCTGTGGAAGTGCTCCATAAATTTTGAATCTTACTGCCTCCTAACCTGTTGCAGGCTGTAAAGAAAGATAAACTAAGCTAGTGAAATTCATTTGAAATAAGAAGCCAGTAAAATTGTGAGTGATAGACTCAGCCTTTCCTGAGCATGGGGATTAGAAGTGCTGTTTGGGGCTTCATAATCTCTTTTTGCACAGGTATTTGAGGCTATGATTAAGAAGACTGAGTCAGCTGGAAGGCTGATCTCTGGATACATGAGGTATTATTCATCTCTGCATGGTATCTTATTGGGTCCATAAAGCTGTGTCTTTGATAAATCAGAAAACAAGGACAGGGGCCAGGGTTGTTGCATAGTGGGTGGAGCCACTACCTGTGACACCAGCATCCCATATGGGTGCTAGTTCAGGTCCCAGCTGCTCCACTTCTGATCCAGCTCCCTTCTAATGCACCTGGGAAAGCAGTGGAGGATGGTCCAAGTGCTTGGGCTCCTGCACCCATGTGGGAGACCCTGATGAAACTCCTGGTTTCTGGCTTCTGGCTTCTGGCTGGCTCAACCCTGGCTGTTGCAGCCATTTGGGGAGTGAACCAGCAGACAGAAGATTCTCTATCTCCCCTCCCAGTAACTCTGCCTTTCAAATAAATAAAATAAATCTTGAAGGAAAAAAAAGAAAACAAGGATGGGAACAGACAGATGAGTTGGGAAGCTATTATAATGGAAGAGCAGGGAAGTAGTGATGTGAGGCTAATTTAAAGCCGTAACAGGAAGATAGTATGGACAAACTTTTGAAACAAAGAAGGATGCCTGTAAGGTGTGCTGTGTGTATGAGTGCGCACATATGTGTGTGTGATATGATAAGGGAGGAGACTGGTGGAGATAGGGGATAGAGGTGATGCACGAAGTCCAAGATCTTTGAAGATTCTTAGCTTGAATGTTTTGGTTGAAGTGGTCTTCTGAACTAAGACAACCTAGTAGGAGAAGCAATATTGGGTAGGGGGTATATAGGAGAAATAAGTAGCTTTGACACGTATTTGAGGTATATGTGGACGATATGCCTAAGTAGTATGATGTCATGGTTTGCAGAAGGGTAAATCTAGGTTCAAATCCCAGCTCTGACATCAATTTAGCTGTGTGATCTTAGGCAAGTTATTTAATTTCTAAGAACTTTTTGTTCATATTTAAAGCAAGCATATAAAAGTACACAAGCTTATGAATAAAAATTAAATAATATATATATAAAGTACAAGTAGAGTACTAATAATAATATTCAATGCGTGTTAAAGCCACTGCCTGTGATGCTGGCATCCCATATTTGAGTACCAATTCAAGTCCTGGCAACTCCACTTTTTTTTTTTTTTAAGATTTATTTATTTGAAAGGCAGAGTTACAGAGAGGGAGAGACAGAGAGAGAGAAAAGTCTTCCATCCTCTAGTTAACTCCCCAAATGGCTGACATGGCTGGAGGCGGGCCAGCCAGAAGCCAGAAGCCAGGAGCTTCTTCCAGGTCTCCCCATGGGTGCAGGGGCCCAAGCACTGGGGCCATCCTCTGCTGCTTTCTCAGATGCATAAGCAGGGAGCTGGATCAGAAGTGGAGCAGCCGGGATTAAAACCTATGCCCATATGGGAAGCCAGTGCTGCTAAAATGCCTGACAAGGCAGTAGAAGATGGTGCAAGTACTTGGATCCCTGCAGCCATGTGGGAGACCTGGATGGAGTTCCAGGCTTCCTCCTGGTCCAGTCCTGATCATCACAGCTATTTATGGAATCAGCGATTGGAAGAATCTCTCTCTGCCTTTCTCCTTCTCTCTGGGACTGTGCCTTTCAAATAAAAATTTTAAAATATTTATTTATTTAAGAGGTAGAGTTACAGACAGAGGGAGAGATAGAAAAGTCTTCCACCTGCTGGTTCACTCCCTAAATGGCTGCAACAGCCAGAGATGGGCTGATCCGAAGCCAGGAGCCAGGAGTTTCTTACAGGTCTCCCACATGGGTGCAGGGGCCCAAGGACTTGGGCCATCTTCTACTGCTTTCCCAGGCAATAGCAGAGATCTGCATTGGAAGAGGAGCAGCTGGGACACAAACCGGCATCCATATGGGATTCAAGGCAGTTTGCAATCTCTGGCCTCCTTCCCTAAGCAATTTATATTAACATATACAATTGAAGAGAGTGACATATTCTATTTTAAGGTGCTTTCAGAACAATGTTTTTTCTTTGCAAAGTCTTACAATAGATTTTTAAATGATCAAGCCAAAACTTTACATCACAGGAGTAATTTAATTTAAAAACGTGTTTTCTTTACATAAAACAGCGAAGTGTTTATTTATTAAAACAAGAGCTCTCTAAATATCCTTCTCTGAGCCAAAAGTGGGCCAGATCCTGTAACAGAGAGCACATGGGTATCTACGGAGGCGGGAATCGCAGAGCAAAGAGGCAGAAGAACCCAGGGAGTTCTTTCTGGACCGCCCTTGGCACAACCCTAACCATTAAGGGTATTGGAAAAGAATTCTGGTTTGATGAGGAAGGAAATACAAAAGGGAAGGAAAGAAAAAAAGAAAGGAGGGTGTCTCACATCTCTCTACATTTGCTGTTTTGCTGACCTTTAACCAAGGAGATGAGAAGAAATTATCTTCTTTAGTACACTTCCAGGTTGGGATAGTTTTTCCCAGAGATACACGGCAGTCCGGGCTCTGGAAGAACTGACTCTTCCCATGCAATCTTTTAGAGCTGCCTTGGGACTACTTATTTTCTGCCTCTTAGTTAGGAAGAATCCAAGATTGCTCCTCTTCTCATCTGAAAGAAACATCCCCGCCTGTAGTACACGTCTGTCTCACTAAAGACGGCCCACATCTTGGAAGGATTAAGCCTTTAGGGCAGAGTTCCTTGGCTCCATGACTTGGCATCTGGGTTTGCCCCACCCCTTTGTATTTTAGCCATATGGCCTCCAGGCTTCCGTCTCAAAACAGCTTGCCAAGGGTCTCCCTTGCCTGTACATTGCCTTCCAACGCCTTCCTTCTTTTAAACTCGTTTTTACTTTCAGTGCACTCGTTAACTCCGGGGTATTGAGTTATTGTAAGAAATAAAAACAGCAATCAAATAAGCTTTCCCTGCAACATCATGCAAATGACTGACCTCATTCACCTTCGTGTTTAAGCAGCTGTGAGTCTTTGCCAAGACACAGAGAGGTGAAGGTTGCTCTGCAAGCATTTTGTTTTCTTAAAAGAATTTAAGAAAGAAAAATTATACTTGTAAATTGTTTAGATCTCAAAACAGAAAGTTGGACAAGAGATTGTCTGTAACTTATTACTGTAGTTAAATAAACAGGGGCTGCAGAGGAGGATGAGGGGGATAAGTGCATTGCATGAAAAAAAATGTGTGGTTTCTGACAATTTTATATTCTTCATTAAGGATCAGAAAGTTTAGGCAAGAATTTTGGATTTATACTAAGAATCGGGTCACCTATTGTGTGACCTTGGATAAGTCACTCACCCATCAGAACATTTCGTTTCTTGATGTGCAAAGTAGGGAAGATCTACTTCACTAGCCTTTTGTGGATTACATGGCATGAGTATGTAGTTACCGCTTATTAGACATCAGTTGCTATTAACTGCTGCCCCCTGGAATGGGCTGTTACTCCAAAAGTCCAGAAACTTTCTTTTAAACAAATATTTGGGGCTAGCACTATGGCATAGCTGTGAGGCCGGCATCCCATATGGGCACCTGTTCCAGTTAAGGCTGCTCCACTTCCCATCCAGCTCCCTGCTAATGCGCCTGGGAAAGCAGTGCAGGATGGCCCAAGTCCTTGAGTCCCTGCACCGCCCCCCCCCCCCCCCCGTGGAGATCTGAAGGAATCTCCTGGCTCCTGCCTGGCCCAGGCCTGGCCGTTGTGGCCATCCGGGAAGTCAACCAGTCAATAGAAGATTCTCTCTGCCTCTCTCTCTCTCTCTCTGTCTTCATTTCAAATAAGTAAATAAATCTTTAAAAAAATTTTAAATCGAGAACCGATTTCATGTATTTCATTGGTACAATTCTAAGAATTCGACATTTCCTTCCCTTCGTCCGTCCCTCCCAAGGAAACTTTATTGTGAAAAGGGTCAGGAAAAATAACACCTTTACACCTAGGATTCAGTTGCTTGAACCTAAACACACTTTAAACTTCAGACACAAACACGCTTTACCCGTGGCGGGACTCGCTTTGAAAACACCCCCATCGGGGTCTCACCCCAGTGTATTGTGGGAAGTGTAGTCCTGTGCTCCTGTCGCCGCAGTACAAAAAAATCGCGTGAGGAACTACAACTCCCAAGAGATGAAGCAGCGGGACTATTTCCCAGTTGGGCGGTAGCGCTGTGGGAGGGAATTGGCAACTTCGCTGCCTACGTGGGAGAGAAGGGAGGGTGGGGGGAAGTGTGGAAACCGTGAACCTGAGCCGCTGTTGCCGGAGGCAGATTTGGTAGGAGGAGTAGAGGGGGAAGACAGGGGTTGACGGTGAGGTGAGGAGGGCATCTAGGTCGTTGCTGCCAGGTGGCACAAACTTCTTCACGATGTGGCTGAAGCCTGAGGAAGTGCTTCTGAAAAATGCGCTGAAGCTGTGGCTGATGGAAAGGTCCAACGACTACTTCGTGCTGCAGCGGCGTCGGGGCTACGGGGAGGAAGGAGGAGGGGGACTCACAGGTAAGGCTGAGACACCCCCCCCCCCCCGATGCCTTAGCGCCATGGCTTCTGTTCGCGGTTTCTTAAAAGGTGCTGAGGAAAACAGTTACTCGCGGTTGCCGGGCGCTGGATCTTAACGCCTTGGCGGAGGGACTGGGCTTCTCCCGCCGCCGCCTTTCCGCCGCCGCCGCCGCCGCCGCCGCCAGCCAAGTCCGGAGAGGAGCAGTCTTTCTGGCCGAGCCCCTGCTCTTTGGGTGGGACGTGGGAAGAGAGGAGTTCTTTTCTAAGGCAAAGGAAGGATCTGGTGCCTGCCCTGTGGTTTCCCATGGCGGGAAGGGGCTGGTTGCGAGTGTTCAACCTAGAAAGGTCGCGCCTGTGCTGATGGCAGGGACCAGTTCGCAGCTGTGGAGTAACTTTTTTTTTTTAACATGAAATCCATAGGGATAATAACCACCCTGGGGAGTGTGTGGGGGTGGGGCGGGGTTCGGGGATGGCGAGGAGAAAGTGAGACGCCCTGATCACATCCTAAGAGATAGGCTTCAAATGAGAAACTGAGCGGGGAGGGTTGGAGCCAGGGCAAGTGATGGGATAGGGCTCAGAATTCCCGACCTCTCCCAACTTAGCATCTCTCGCTGCACCTCCCAAGTTTTCAATCCATGGGATTCCCTCGAAAAGGCTACTCTAGCGTCATCATACAAATCTCTCTCTGGAGTATTTGGCGCTGCCCCCTTTTTCAAAGCCATCATTCTAAGCCAAAGCACTTAAACAAATGGAAGTTTGAGTCTTCCTGCCCATCCCACCCCGCCCCCCCCCCCAATTTTTTAGATTTAAAAAAAAATCAAGAACTGTTTTTTGGCCTAGTGTTCAAAGTCTTGCAAAGAATGTTTTTTGAGACCCCCTCATCCTGGACAGGGCCATTCAAACTTTTTGGACTTTGGGAAAACAAGGGCCTTTTATCATGATAATTTCTAGTTTGGGTTTGAGGCCTTGAAGGGGTGGATGGGCTTAAATTACGTGATATGAGGGGAAGAGAAAAAGTTGGGAAGCCTGCATTTTGGTCCCATGCTAAGCTCTGACTTGTTGGATGACATTTGTCCAGTTATTTTTTTCATTTACTCAACCTTAAGCGACTACTGTGTGTGACAAGGAATGCTCCATAGGAAGATAATTAAGATTCAGTTCTTGTATTTGAAATGCTCATAACCTAACTAGAGGGAAGTGGGATGGTGGCCGGGGTGAGGGCATGAGCAAAGACCCCCTAGTAAACCAGGCAAATTAAAAATTGAACCAAATGACTAAAACGAGTGAAGATTCATTGGAGGAGGTATATTGCTTTTTCTCTTCTGTAAAATGGTACCTACCTCACACTTGAAAGGATAAAATGAAAAATAGTAGGTGCCAAATCAATGTATGTGAAGGGATCTATGGGATATTTTTTTTCTTTAACCTTAAGACCTGTTCACCTTATCCAGCTTCTGAAGAGGCTCTCTTGAAAATATGGCAACAAAAATTTCCCCATTAAAGTGGATAGTTTGTCATTTTTTGATTTTTTAAAAATTGCAAGTGTTATTTTGCAGAAGACTTTCCATTTAATGGATGCAGATACTGTCCGGATTGAAATTTGAGAATTAATAATCATAATTACTCAGTGATGTAAATTGTCCATGTGAGTCCATTGAAAGTAGGTTAGGATAGATTTAAAATATACCTTATATACACATATCAAAACATCACATAATACCCTAAACATATGAATACTTTTTATATGTCTTAAGTTTTTAAATAAAAGTAAAAAAATAAATTTTATAGACCTGTGTCAACAACCTCAGAAATAGTCTTCTAATATAATTTGGTTCCCATTAATTTTACTTGACCAGTCTTTACTTGAGCTTTTGCCCACATTCACCGAAGAGGTGTATTTCCTTTCATACAGCTGTATTCATAGAACATAATAGATAAATCCTTGAGAATCAAATCACTGCAATGTAGTATTAAATGGTTTTTATTTCTAAGTTTCTTTTAAGCAGTCACTCCTTGTTTTCTGTGTTTGAGTTTTCATTTGACATGCTTTCTTAAAAGTATAGATTAATTGCACCAAATTCTTATCTCCATCCCACTCACCCTATTTGATAGCCACCATCTGTCTAGAATAAGAGGAAATTTATCTGAAGAAGTAGTTTGAAATTTCTGCTAACCGTGTGTGCCATGACTACTGATAGCCCCATTGACTTAATGATTAGTTTGTGTTCTGCATGGCATTTTACCTGTAAGATTGACAAGATGCTTGAAATTACCATGTGACAGCTGCCTCTGTAATTCCTTGTAAATTAGCAAAATGGATCAGAAAGGAGCAGACGTGTTTTTAAGATTTGTTTGGTTCTTTTTAGTCTGGAGCAAAAACGTGTGCTGATCTTCATGGCTGCTCAACTACTATATTCTCACTTAAAACTGTGAAGTCAAGAGCTTTACTGTGCTTTACCGTAAATCAACATTTGGATTGGCTCTCACAGGAGTTTGTGTGCCAGCAGAAGCTTTTTTTTGTCCATTTTGTTTGCTCAAATACAGTGATATGTGCTACCCCTAAAAAGATTACCTTACACATTTTGCTTAATAAAGAAAAATAACAACCACCTGAAAACGTTAATGAATGTAACTTTATTTAAGATTTCCTTTCTTGGCCATGAGATAATTGGCAATAACTACCAGCAATGTCATGACTTTGGGTGTAGACTTGATGAAGTTCCTTGACTGCACTTTTTTTTCCTAATGATGGAATAGGAGCAACAGAAAGCCAACCGTAGGATGGCTATAACAACAGACTACTTTTTTTTTAAACAAGATTTATTCATTTATTTGAAAGTAAGAGTTACACAGAGAGAGGAGAGGCAGAGAGAGAGAGGAGGGAGGGAGGGAGGGAGAGAAGGAGGTCTTCCGTCCAATGGTTCACTCCCCAGATGGCCTCAATGGCCAGAGCTATGCCCATCCGAAGCCAAGAGTCAGGAGCCTCTTCCGTATCCCCAACGCGGGTGCAGGGGCCCAAGGATTTGGGCCATCTTCTACTGCTTTCCCAGGCCATAGCAGAGAGCTGGATCAGAAGATGAGCAGCCAGAACTAGAACTGGCGCCCATATGGGATGCCAGCGGTGCCCACTGTGCCACAGCGCCAGCCCTGAGACTACTTCTGAAGGTAGAATTTTGAGATCCTCTTTCTAAATTTTTGAAAGACTTCAAGCAGACATCTGGTACATTACTGACTATTTGCCAAACATTATCTTACTGAATGTCCTGGCTCCATCAGAGTGGAATGTTTTCTGGAAAATTTTGTCAGACCTAAGATTCTTTTACAGATAAAGTGATTTTCCTTCATTTGAAGAAATAGTTCACCCTTCTGGATTTTTACAGTAACCTTTAGTTATCCCTTGCTTCTGCTGGCTGCTGCAGGTGATGTCTTTTCTGTGGCATCTAAATTTAGCACCTGGTTTTATATAAAAAGTAATGTATTTTATATAAAAGTAATGTATTCATATTTGGCTTATTAAGTACAAATCAACAATTTGCTTGGCAGATGGACACTACTGCATGAGTGGAATTATGGGGCTATATTCTATTAAATAATCTAGTGTGTGGAATTTAGGAAGAAGTACCAATCAGGAAGACTTTATTTTGGTAGTTTGTTGAGAGTATTTTACTCTTGAATTTTCCATATCTGAATAGTACAAACATGTTCTTGAATATTGGATTCACCAATCCAATTAACTAGACCTTGTTTTTATGGTATAGAATAAAACTAGAAAATAAAACTTACTAAAATGGTATTGTAGGTACTTTTCATTGTATCCTCTTTCATCTTGGTACTGTTGCTTTGAAATTAAATCATCTGTGAAAACTAGAACATGATAATGTTTGAAATAAGTCATTTAAAAATGTTTGAAATCAGCTTGTTATGATGATTTGTCATAAACAAGTACATAATAAATGCTAAGGGAGTCTTTTTGAAAACCTCTTAATACCATCCCTTGAAAATAGTTTTTTTTTCACCACCCCCTCCTCAATGAGTCTCACTCTGAAAAGTGTTTGCATGAACTATTATTATTTTATAACTATATATTTATTAGCAGAATACCCCTACATTCTATACTAACAAAGTGACCATCTGATAAAATAATTTTTTGGCTTTCCAGGAACCTCATTACTAGCAAGGGGATGCCCAAATGATATGCATGACATTTTATTTTATGTAAGGAAATTTGTACACATGTCCACACACATATGCAGACCAAGTCAGTAAGTTACTAAATTCTCATTTTGGCTAGTTAAAAAGAAAAATCCCATAGGGTAACCCCTAAGGAGGGAGAATCACATTGTATACTCTAGTCCTTCCTGAAACATCTTTATCCTTGAGAAATCAAGTAAAACATTACCTTTAATAAATTCTTTGAATGAGAAAGGACAGCCTTGGAGAAGAGTTTAAAAAATAAAGGATATAGGGCCACTGTTGGAGTACAGCATGTTAAGCTGCCCCTTGTAATGCTGGCATCCCCTATGGGATGCTGGTTCGACTCCCTTGCTGCTACACTTCCAATCCTGCTCATTGCTGATGTGCCTGGGAAAGCAGCTGGTGATGACCCGTGTACTTGGACCCCTGCTACCCAGGTAGATCAGTATGGAATTCCAGGTTCCCAGCTTCATTTGCATGGCCCAGTCCTGATTGCTTGACTCTGTTTTTTTTTTTTTTTTTTTTTTTTAAACAAGGGATGTCACCATTTTTTCTTGGTAGTAGTGGAAGGATTATTGACTGTATGTGTAATAGCCCCATGCCTTTTTAGATACCTCTTGGTACAGTCTCTTTACTTCTTTCCCCTATTCTCTGCTGAAGCCTTCCCATCTTTATACATAGACTAGAACCAGTACTCTAGTTCACTGGAAGAACATGACTCCTCAATCCTCAAACATTAAGTTAAAGTCATAGTGATGTGGATTGTGTGCAAAGTTCTTTGTTTTTAGTGCAGATGTGATTTTTTAAAAATATTTTGTTTATTTATTTCGAAAGGCAGAGTTACAGAGAGAGAGAGAGAGAGAGAGAGGCGGTCTTGAATCCGCTGACCCACTCCCCAGATGGCTGCAATGGCTGGAGCTGTGCCAGTCGGAAGCCAGGAGGCAGGAGCTTCTAGCTTCTTCTGGGTCTCCCACATAGGTGCAGGGACCCAAGGACTTGGGCCATCTTCTACTGCTTTCCCAGGTCACAGCAGAGAGCTGGATCGGAAGAAGAGCAGCCGGGACTAGAACCGGCGCCCATATGGGATGCCGGCGCTTCAGGCCAGAGCGTTAACCTGCTGCGCCATAGCACTGGCCCCGAGATGTAATTTTTAAAAAAGATTTATTTTATTTATTTGAGAGGCAGAGTTATAGATAGAAAGAGGAATCAACAGAGAGAGATCTTCCATCTACTGTTTCATTCCCCAAATGGCCATAATGGCCAGAGCTGGGCCCATCCGAAGCCAGGAGCTTCTTCCAGGTCTCCTACTTGGGCCATCTTCTACTGCTTTCCCAGGCCATTAGCAGGGAGCTGGATGGGAAGTGGAGCAGCCAGGACTTGAACCAGCACCCATATGGGATGCCAGCACTGCAGCCAAGGTACCAGCCCCTGTGGAGATTTATGATATAAGTAGAAAACCAGTATTTGTTCTCTGGTAGATTTAATATTGATGAAACAAGACTAAAAAGTGATGACACTCACCACCCTTTATTTTTCAAAACCTTCTACAAGGCTGTCCTTCTCATTCAAAGAGATCTTTGAAAGCAGTTTTTTTTTTTTACTTGATTTCACAGGAATCAAAATATTCTAGGCAAAGTGAGTAGTACAAAGATATCTCCCCTTCTTAGATATTGTCCTAGGGGATTTTTTCTTTTTAATATGCCAATATCTACAAATATATAAATGTACTACCAGATTCAGTGACTTCACTTGCCCCATTAAATCTGCTTCTTTTATCTCCCTTGATTCTGTAATATTTTTCTATATATTTTCAGTTGGTAATTATTCTATAAAGGCTTTAGTTTCCTCAAATTTAAAATGGTGATAAAACTTGTCTTTCCTCCTGGCTCCTGGCTTCAGCCTGGCCCAGCCCTGGTTGTTAATACCAGTGAATGGGAAATTTCCCTCCCTCTCTCCCCTCCCTCCCCCCTCCCTCTCCCTCTCTGTAACTCTGCTTTTCAAATACATAAATAAACCTTTTTTTTTAAAAAAAAAAAAAAACTTGTCTTTCCTTTATCCCACAGCTTTGTTTTGCAGGCCAAGTGAGTTTTCAAACTTGTAAACAAGTCTCCAAACATGATTTCTTCCTTTATTTATTTACTAATGAAGGAATATGATGTTAGGTACCATTTTCTGGACCTGAAAACCAAAGAAGTCTGTATATTTATGTCATTTTTTCCCTCATCATTTCTTTTCCTGTGTTTTATATAGACTGTGATTTGGAGTGGTAACATTGAATATGTTCACTATGCAAAGATATCACTACAGAAGCAAAACACTCAATCATTGAATTTTGTTGTGGAAGTGATTATGCATTTATGCTTTATAATCAGAATAATATAAAGCAATTTGTCATGATAGCACTTTGGTTTTGACTGTGCTTGTCCAAGATCTAAAAGTTCTCAATCAGTGCTTAGATATAAGCAGCACTTTTTGTTGAATGGTATTGAAGAATATAAATTACTTTGGTTTCCTTAGTATTATTTTTCAAAACATAGTACTTGAAGAAATAACTTTATCTGATGAAAGCTCATAGTGCTGTGTACAGCATAAAGATCTATGGATATAAGGTAAGCTAAAATATTTTTTTTTTGACAGGCAGAGTGGATAGTGAGAGAGAGAGACAGAGAGAAAGGTCTTCCTTTTGCCATTGCTTCACCCTCCAGTGGCCGCCACGGCTGGCGCGCTGCAGCCGGCACACCGTGCTGATCCGAAGGCAGGAGCCAGGTGCTTCTCCTGGTCTCCCATGGGGTGCAGGGCCCAAGCACTTGGGCCATCCTCCACTGCACTCCCGGGCCACAGCAGAGAGCTGGCCTGGAAGAGGGGCAACCGGGACAGAATCCGGCGGCCCAACCGGGACTAGAACCCGGTGTGCCGGCGACGCTAGGTGGAGGATTAACCTATTGAGCTGCGGCGCTGGCCACTAAAATATTTTTAAAAGGTATTTGAATGTTTGTTATATTGCTATGTTTTTCATTTTTTTATTTATTTGAAAGGCAGAGCTACAGAGAGGCAGAGAGAGAGATAGAGAGGGAGAGAGAGAGAGGTCTTCCATTCACTGGTCCACTCTCCAAGTGGTTGCAACAGCTAGAGCTGAGCCAGTCCAAAGCCAGGAGCCAGGAGCGTCTGGGTCTCCAATGTGGGTGCAGGGGCACTCTGCTACTGCTTTCCCAGGCCATAGCAGAGACCTGGATAGGAAGAGGAACAGCCAGGGTTAGAACTGGTGCTCCAAAAGAGAATATTTCTATCATTTTTCATTTTACCTCTTTCAAGTGTGAGAGTGAAAGCATTACAGTTTGGCTTTAATTTTCATTTCTGTAATCCATATAAATAATGAGGTTGAGAACCCTTTCATTTACTCCCTAGTCTTTTTTTTTTCTGAAAGTTCCTGTGCTGCTATTGCTGTCTTTCATTTAATTGTCAGTCATTTATTGTGAATTTGTAGAAATTCTTTCTATATTCTGGATACAACTGCTTTTTTTTAATTTCTGAAAAGCTTTTATTTGTTTGAGAGGTAGAGTTACAGACAGAGACAGGGAGAGACAGAGAGAAAGGTCTTACATTCAGTGGTTCGCTCTCTAGTTGGCTGCAGTGGCTGGAGCTGCGCCGATTCGAGGCCAGGAGCCAGGAGCTTCTTTCAGGTCTCTCACGTGTGTGCAGGGGCCCAAGCACTTGGACCATCTTCCCCTGCCCTCCCATGCTAGATTGGAAGAGGAGCAGCCGGGGCTCTAACCGGTGCCCATATGGGATGCCGGCACCACAGGTGGCAGCCCTACCTGTTATGCCACAGCACTGGCCCCTGCTTTTTTTTTTTATTTTGAAGATTTATTTATTTATTTGAAAGGCAGAGTTACAGAGAGGCCAAAGCAGAGAGAGAGAGAGACAGAGAAGTCTTTCATCTGCTGGTTCATCCCCAAATAGCAACAATGGCCAGAGCTGGGCCAGACCAGTGCCAGGATCTAGGAGTTTCATCCAGATCTCCAGTGTGGGTGCAAGGGCCCAAGCACTTGGGCCATCTTCTGCTGCTTTCATGGTGCATTAGCAGGGAGCTGGATTGGAAGTGGAGCAGCCAGAACTCAAACTGGTGTCAATATGGAGTGCCGGTGCTACAGGCAGTGGCTTAACCTGCTATGCCACAGCACCGGCCCCTGCAATATAGTTCTTATATTGAATTTATGTTAGAAATTTTGCCTGGTTTTCTAACTTTTACTACTGCTGTATAATCATAAAAGGTAATAGTAAATTCTGGATGTGATGGTGTAAATAAATTCATTCAATAAATAACTAATGAGCCAGCCTCTAAAAACCGAGCACTGTTTTAGGTGCTGGATATAAAGCAATGAAAAAAATCTCAAATTTTATTTGCTGGAGTCAAATAAATAATATGTGATATGATTCAAAGTGATAAGCAATATGAAGAAAAAAAGTAAGGTTTGATAAAGATATTGGATTGGATATACAGGGGAAGCAGTTGTAATTTTCAATAAATGGTTTTGGGAAGGCCTCTTATGTTAACCTATGAGCAGAGACCAGAGGGGCTAAAGTATATGAGCCAAGAAGATATTCAAGAGCAAAGCAAATGTAGCTAATTTTAGGAATTCTGTTGTGAAGGAATAAAGAGATATGGGTGGTAGCTGCCTAGCCACTGTCCTGGGTGTTGGGTAGACAGTGATGAATAGAACAGAAGTTGACCCTATCTGTACAGAGTTTATAATCTAGTGGAACAGTCAACAATAGACACGTTAGCGAACAAATATATAGTTACTGAGGTTGTCAGTTATGTTTTGTTTGGCTCATAAATCTTCTTGAATGTGGGGTATTATAAACACTCAACACAGTTTTCTTAGGCCAGCTCTGATATAAAGTGTGCTTATCAGAAGTTCCCTTTAAAATGAAAACAAACAAACAAACAAAAAAAGAAATCCCCTTAAATGGTAAAAATATTTCCTAAAAGTGATGCTTAATAACAGTAGGAGTTGTACTGGTGGCAGAATTCCAGTGTGGCATCTGTGGAGGGTCTTGCCAAAACTCAGTTTGGATTGTTTTTGAAATAAATCATCCATCTATGAGTACTAACACTATCTGGGAAATGATTTGGTAGAGAGAAACAGGGAGGATATTCTTAGTGGGAGGAATAATGTGAGTGCAAAAGCAAAAGATGACAGTTGTTGAGACACAGCAAGTATTACAGATTTTTTGTTTAGAGTTGAAAATATGAGGCTTAGCAACTATAAAGGGTGTTGAAAAGTAACATCCTGGGCTGGCGCCGTGGCTTACCTTGTTAGTCCTCCACCTGCGGTGCTGGCATCCCATATGGCTGCCGGGTTCTAGTCCCAGCTGCTCCTCTTCCAGTCCAGCTCTCTGCTGTGGCCTGGGACGGCAGTGGAGGATGGCCCAAGTGCTTGGGCCCTGCACCCGCATGGGAGACCAGGAGGAAGCATCTGGCTCCTGGCTTCGGATTGGCGTAGCACCGGCCATGGCGGCCATTTGGGGAGTGAACCAACAGAGGGAGGACCTTTCTCTTTGTCTCTCTCTCTCTCACTGTCTAATTCTACCTGTCAAATAAAAAAAAAAAAGAAAAGTAATATCCTGGAGCTGGTGCTATGTGGGCCCCTGCACCCACGTGGGAGACCCCGAAGAAGCTCCTGGCTCCTGGCTTTGGATTGGCGCAGCTCCGGCCGTTTTGGCCAATTGGGGAGTGAGCTATCAGATGGAAGACCTCTCTCTCTCTGTCTCTCTCTGCCTCTCCTCTCTCTGTGTAACTCTGACTTTCAAATAAATAAATACATCTTTTTTAAAATAAGAAAAGTAATATTCTCACCTAAAACAAAATAATTGCCTACTTTTTTTTTAAAGATTTATCTATTTATTTGACAGGCAGAGTTTCAGACAGAGAGCATGAGAGACAGAAAAGTCTTCCAGCAATTCATTCCCCAGATGGCTGCAACGGCTGGAACCGGGCCGAACCAAAGCCAGGAGCCAGAAGCCAGAAGCTTTTTTATGGGTCTCTTACGTGGGTAGAGGGGCCCAAGCACTTGGGCTATCGTCCACTGCTTTCCCAGGTCATAACAGAGAGCTGGATCGGAAGTAGAGCAGCCAGGACACGAACCGGTGCCCATATGGGATGCTGGTGCTACAAGCAGAGGCTTAGCCCACTACACCACAGTGCCGGCCCAATATGCTGTTTTTAATAACAGATGCTTTTAGGGAAGGAGATGAGTGCATATTCAAGGATACTTGAAAAAAATCATGGAAATGGAATTAAAAGATAAGGTTTTTTGTGCAAAAGTTTTTTGAAATCCATGCATAGGTTTTCATAATATACGTTTTCCATAAACTTTTTGAAAATCCCTTATATATACAATTTTCAAACAAATACCTTTAAGAGAATGTTAGAAAAGGGAAAGCAGTACAAAAAAAGAATTATTTTTATTAGCTGTTTTCCAAATCTCTGAGTGTAAAGTTGGCAGCTTTAAAAATGGCAGCTGCGACTATTGGATTATTCCAAAATAAGCATTAACAGTCTGTTTTAAGGACTTAGGTCTGTTAGCAAAAGAAACAGAATCAGGAAAACCTACAGCCTCTGTTGAGTGCACTACTTTCTCTTATTGAATGTATTTCCACCGAGTATATTGGCAGGTTACTAATTAGTGCATTCATTAACATTTAATGAAGTAGAGATTATAAAAAATTCAGTAAAGGTGTTCCTGTTTGACTTTCTTAGCATGACAATTATGACAAGACACAGAATGGGCTATAAGGTTCTGGCAGTCATAACTATGGCTAAAATTTATAACTGGACATTTTACTTAGAAAGAAATGTTGTTTGTAATTAGGAAGTTCATTTACATGACTTCATCAGTTCGAGCAGTATTGCCTTACACATGCCCTCAATCTAGTTTACAGACAGAAAGAGGCCTTGTCAAACTAAAGTATGCTTCAGTTTATCTACTAAACTAGCACATTGATAATGAGTACCATCTTCAAGTTGTGCGTCTTTTTTTTTTTTTTTTTTGACAGGGAGTGGACAGTGAGAGAGAGAGACAGAGAGAAAGGTCTTCCTTTGCCGTTGGTTCACCCTCCAATGGCTGCTGCACTGCAGCCGGCGCATTGCGCTGATCCGATGGCAGGAGCCAGGTGCTTCTGGTCTCCCATGCGGGTGCAGGGCCCAAGCACTTGGGCCATCCTCCACTGCACTCCCTGGCCACAGCAGAGAGGTGGCCTGGAAGAGGGGCAACCAGGACAGAATCCAGCGCCCCGACCGGGACTAGAACCCAATGTGCTGGTGCCGCAAGGCGGAGGATTAGCCTGTTGAGCCGCAGTGCCGACCTCAAGTTGTGGATCCTTTAGTGGCCTTTTCCCCAACATTCAGCTCTTGGTCCTACCTGTTTATCATTATCATTGACCTAATACAAAAAAAAATTGTTTATCAAATTTTCAGGTGTCTGAAAATTGGAAGGGACAATTAATACCATAGGTCCATGTTCTTAACACTAGCTGAAATTAGATTCAGTTAAGGACTAAAATTTTAAAACAAACTAAAGCACACTGCAGTACTTTATGGATAAAAAGATGTGATATCTGGGATTTCTTTATAATACTCCAGGAAAGAGAAATGAAAGATTGGCAAAATGTTGATAATTATTGCACCTAGATAAGGGGTACTTGGAGGTTCCAATATATATTCTACTTCTTTTGCGATTGAAATTTTATCATACAAAGTTTAGGGGAAAATAGGATGTCCAGGTCCTACACCAATTGAATCAGAATTCCTAGGCTTTAGTAGTTTTAAAACATAAGCTTGAATGATTTTAATACTCCTCCTGATGATTCAAGTATATGGTTTAGGCTGAGAATCACCATCATGAAGATAAAAATCCAAGATTCAAAACTATCTCAATAAGTTAAATTATTCAGTTGAAATTAGTGAGATAAAATATAGCATGACTAAATGTAAATTGCATTTAGTTTTTACCTATAAACCTGTATAGGGCAGAAAATACCTAGGTTGATGCTTCTATTTATGAGAAAGATCAAAAATATCTTTGATTACAAGCTTAGGATGATTATAGTATGTAATGACCAAAAAAAAAAAAAAAGAAAGAAACAAACTAGTAATTTTAGATTGCATTAATAGAAACATGACAGAAAAAGCCTGTACTTATTCAGAACATAGTTGATATATTCAGGTTTGAATGACACATTTTGAAAGAAACTTTGACAAATAATTAAGAAAATGATAAAAGAAATAGAGACCCAGACAATCTCATAAAACAAACAGCTGAAAGAACTAGGTATATTGTAAGCTAGGAGAAGAGAAGAGGATATGAGAAAACAAGAAAGCTACAATCATATTTGAAGACTCTTCATGTTAATAGAGTATGTGTTTTGTATTATTCTTACATTGCAAGGAAGTAGCTTTTATTTATTGTAAGAAAGACCTTCCCTTTTCTTTTTATTGATAAGAAATGTTTGTTTTACTCTCTTATGGTTAAAAATGTTTTTTATAAAAATTTCAGAAAATATTTATAGCTTTAAAGAAGAAAAATGGGCCAGTGTTGTAGTACAATGGGTTAGGTTGCCACCTGTGATGCTGGCATCCCATATGGGCACCAGTGCAAGTCCTGGCTGTTCCACTTCCAATCCAAATCCCTGTTATTGTGCCTGGGAAAGCAGTGAAAGATAGCCCAAGTATTTGGGCCCCTGCAGCCCATGTGGGAGACTGGGATAAAACTGGCTTTGACCCGGCTCAGCCCTGGCCTTTGCAATTATTTGGAGAGTGACCCAATAGATGGAAGATTCATATTCATTCTCTCTCTCTCTCTCTCTCTCTCTCACACACACACACACACACCCTCTCTGTAACTCTGACTTTCAAATAAATAAATAAATAAATCTAAGAAAGAAAGAAAGAAAATTCTCTCTCATGATCCCATTGCTCAGAGATAACCACTATGACTAGGACTAGTTACCTGATTTGTGGAACCCAATGCAAAATGAACATTAAGGGCTCCGTGTCCAAAAATTTTAAGATTTTAAGACAGTAACAACAGAGCACTAAACCAAGCACAGGGGCCTCTCAAGTATGAGACCCCATGAAACTGGCCCTGGCTATAACATATGGGTATATAAATCCTATATTTTAGAAGAGACTTTCTAATTAATAGAAACTTCCACTGATACAATTGCTCTGGAAGAAGTTAACTATAGGATTATTCAAGGAATAACTAGGCTTTCTCTCAGGGATGCTGTAGAAGAGAGAAGTGTACTGGATGTTGTATTATATGATCTAGTTTTTTAATCTATAATGTGTGGTTCTCCATCCAGCCAAAAAGAATTGGTGCATGAATAATAGTGATTGTATGCAAAGTGTCTATTTAAAAAAATCATAGAATCTTGCATTTTTGTAATCTTGCTATGTCATTTAATAACGATTATTTCACATCAATTATGGTGGTGAATTTCCTTAGGAACATTAGTGACAGGATACTACCAAAATTCCATAGCCCTTTACCAGGCTCTAGTATATTGCTACTTTACTCAATTGTAGTCATTCAAAAAATAATTTGAATTTGTTGCTATTTAAAATTTTCTTGTTTTGTAATGTAGGTCACAGATAGTAATCTGTAGGATTTTCCATGTGTAGGTTGATTCATGACCTTGAATGTTCAGGCTGTTGGATGACAAACCTCTATATAGAAAAGCAACCCAAAGTTGTCTGCTTGTTTTATTGTACTTTTAAAACCCAAATATTGCCACATATGAATTCCTGAATGAGTTGCAAAGACTTAATGATGATTACAGCTTAAGGAGCTGGAAGTGTTCCCCAAATGACTAGAAATGTATTCTAGCACAAGATTCCAAATTATTTGTTGCAAATTATTTTGTACTTACAAAACTGAACTTTCCTTTTTATATAGCATAGGGCACTTAGAATCTTATGAACATTTCTGCTGCTGGTGTAAAAAAAGACCTTTCTTGCCAGTGATTTTGGCCATTTTGCCTACCCTGACCCCAACTCTGTGTGTGAGAAATAATTGTTCCTTGTCACCGAGGAATGGTTCTGTGGCTCCTTTTTCCTCTTTGCCTCTACAATAATCCACATTGCCATTTGCAGCTGAGCCAAACTTTTTATTTACCCTTTTTTTCTGTCTCCCATTCTTTTAATACTTTGATAGTGCATGTAGATAAGAAAATAGGATTTGAGCTAGCTCTATTAGAAATGCATTTCTTTGTAAGTTTGAAATACTTTTTTTGAAACCTTTTTTAGAATTTAAGTTCTTAGAAGGCAGAGATTGTCAAATTTAGCAGCTAGAACTATCCTGTGTTCAATAAATGCTTTCTTTTTTAAAAAAGTTAATTTATTTTAAAGACAGTTACACACACACACACACACACACAGGGGGTGGGGAGAGAGAGAAAGAGAAAGAGAGAGAGCCATCTTCCATCTACTGCTTCACTCCCCAAATGGCTGCAATAGCCAGGGCTGGGCCAGGCCAAAGCCTGGAGCCCGGAACTCCATCTGGGTCTCCCATGTGTGTGATAGGACCCCAAGTACTTGGGCCTTCCATCGCTGCCTTCCCAGGCACATTCCCAGGGAGCTGAATTGGAGGTGGAGCAGCTGGGACTGAAACCCATGCTTATATGGGATGCTGGCATTGTAGGCAGCAGCTTAATCCACTGTGCCCCAAGTGGGCCCTTTAATAAATTCTTTCATTTGAAATTAGAATTCCTTTATTTTGACAGTTTTGTCAAAATATTAAATGAAGTGTCCATATGAAGATGTAATGAGTTAATAGCAGTATTATCCGTAACGATAAACAAAGAAAACGGTCATTCTTTCTTTGCCCCTTTTAACCTATTTGTGTCTTTAAAGTTTTCTTATAGGCAACAAAGATTTGGGTCTCACTTTTTATTCACTCTGACACTCTCTGCCTTCTAATTGTGTTGTATAGGTAATTTACATTTAATATGGTTATTGATATTGCTAGGTTTGTGTCTATCATTTTGCTATTTGTTTTCTGTTTTCCCATCTTTTTTTTTTCTTTTTCTGCTTCCTTTTGGATTAAATGAATATTTGTTATGGTTCTATTTCATTTCCTTTGTTGGCATAGCTTAATGGGTATTTTATGGTTGCCTTAGGATTTATTTCAGACATCTTTAAAATTCTCACAGTACTTCCGAGTTTATTATACATTTCCAATAAGAAAGCAACAATAAAATCATCCGGACTTTAAAAAACATTGCATGATACTTCAAAAAGTGGTGGAAAATTGAAAGTTCATTTTGATGCAAAAATTTTGAATTCCATGCATAGCTTTTTCCATAATATACAGTTTCCACAAACTTTTTGAAAACTCATTGTATGTATATTTGTATACTTGTACTTGGTTTTGTTTTTTGACTAGCAGAGAGTCGATTTCCTCCTTTGGCTGTCTTTGCTATTATGTTTCTATCTTTTGAATGTTTTTACTGTCTTTTCTTCATATTGAGAACATTCTCCTCTATTTCCTGAGTAATTTCAATCACATTGCTCTTAGGACACTATCTGCATATGTTTAGTTCCTACTTCTCTTTCTTATTGCATGACCAAATCTCCAATTTCTCAGTCACTACTTCAACTCTGAAAATAATAGAATCATTTTCACTTTTATCCCCCCAAATTATCTCCAGTAATTCCATTATTAGTTGAAGTAATTAGTTGAAGTATAAGTTCCTCTGTTCTCCTCATTCCTAATTTTCTTTCCTCCTCTTTCATAATATTTGTCTGTGTTTTACTATTTCTGTTTCTTAAATTCTTCAAGCTACATGCCAACCTTTTAATCATATCAAATAACTTCTTTCTTCCACAAGTATAACTTGTACATATTGCCATTGCCAAAATCTTTTTTAATGTTTTGCCTCCGCTGTCAAAACCCTCTGTCCGATTGCCATTTGAGATTGTGTTGCATGTGGGACAACTGCTTTCTCTTTTTATCTGTTCCTAAATTCACTCTCCCACCTTTCCTTTTCAGCTGAGCCAAATTTCTCTTTATTTCTATGTGCTTCTACTCTTTTTTAAAGGATCTTATTTATTTGAGAAGCAGAGTCACAAACAGAGGCTCTGAGAGACAGCTAGAGAGGTCTTCCATCCACTGGTTCACTCCCCAAATGGCTGCAACAGCCAGAGCTGGGCTGATCGAAGCCAGGAGGTGAAACTTCTTCCAGGTCTGCCATGTGCGTGCAGGGGCCCACGCACTTGGGCAGTCTTTCACTGCTTTCCCAGGCGGTAACAGAGAGTTGGATTAGAAGAGGAGCAGCTGGGATAGGAACCAGCGCCCATATGGGATGCCAGTGCCACACGTAGAGGCTTAGCCTACTATGCCACAGCAACAGCCTTGTGCCCCTACTCTTGTAATTTACCTCCCTATATGCTTATAATAATTTCCTGCCTTAAATCTGCCAACCTACCTATATTCAAGCTTGCTTGAAAACTCTTTTTAAGTGGATCAAGATAGAAAGAGTGCCAGAAGCCTGGTTTATAATTGATTTAAAATTTTCTCAAATATCTATAGGCTGAATTAAAGAGAAATGCATCACAGAGCAAAATCAGCATTCAACCAATGCAAGCTTTCAGAAGTGGGAGGTAGATGTATCTTTTTCAGTCATTCCATTCATACAGCTAAGTCAGCAAGCTGTGCCTTTTGTAACCAGCAATATGTTTAAAGTTGAGGATACAAACCCAAAAGTAGAAGACATGTTTTTTTTTTTTTTTTAATTTGACAGGTAGAGTTATAAACAGAGAGAGAGAGAGAGAAAGGTCCTCCCTCCGTTGGTTCACTCCCTAAATGGCCACCACAGCCGGCACTGCGCCAGTCTGAAGCCAGGAGCCACGTGCTTCTTCCTGGTCTCCCATGTGGGTGCAGGCACCCAAGTACCTGGGCCATCCTCCACTGCCTTCCCAGGCCACAGCAGAGAGCTGGACTGGAAGAGGAGCAACTGGGACCAGAACCTGGCGTCCATATGGGATGCTGGCACCACAGGCGGAGGATTAACCAAGTGAGCCACAGTGCCAGCCTCAACATGGTTATTGTCTTCCGAGAATTAATCTAGATAGGGAGCCATGAATAATATCCATGAGGTACTTAGAAAGAAGTTATAATAACCAGTTTAATAATCAAATGCTAGGTTGTATAGTTTAGACTTTAAGTGCTGTAATTATTCAGAGAAAAATAAAAGAAACAATATTGCTTGGGGTTGCCAAAGACAATTTCATGGCAAAAGTGAGTCTTGAAGAAAATGTAAAGTTTAGATTCATTAGGTGGACTGGGTTAGAAGACTTTGTTAGCATTTTTATGTAAAATAATAATTGCTTAGCAAAGATTCTAAGGGAGAAATTAGCTGGTTGTTTAAGAAAACAACAAACATTGTTTGAGGAAGTAGTAGAAAACATA
The DNA here is from genome assembly GCF_051225735.1 of Oryctolagus cuniculus. Lineage (NCBI taxonomy): Eukaryota > Metazoa > Chordata > Mammalia > Lagomorpha > Leporidae > Oryctolagus > Oryctolagus cuniculus. Next base: position 86,117,449 of record NC_142888.1, on the reverse strand, counting down.
ATCAGACAAATGAATTAATTGAGCAAGACCCTTAAATTCCAAATTGAGGACTTAAGAATTAATTGTTTAAAAGTAAATCCTGGGGCCGGTGCGGTGCTGTGGCATAGCGGGTGGAGCTGCTACCTGCGGTGCCGGCATTCCATGTGGGCGCCAGCTTGGGTCCTGGTTGCTCCGCTTCTGATCCAGCTCTCTGCTTATGGCCTGGGAGGACAGTGGAGGATGGCCCACATCCTTGGGCCCGTGTGCCCACATGGGAGACCAGAGGAGGCTCCTGGCTCCTGGCTTTGGGTTGGCGTGGCTCGTGCCATTGTGGCCATCTTAGGAGAGAGCCAGCGGATGGAGGATCTCTCTCTCTCTCTTTCTCTCTCTCTCTCTCTGCTTCTGCCTCTCTGTAGCTCTGCCTTTCAAATAAATAAATCTATTTAAAAAAAAAAAAAAAAATTCCCTGGGGCCAGTGCTGCGGCGTAGCAGGTGAAGCCATTGCCTGCAGTGCTGGCACCCTATTTGGGCGGCCGTTGGAGTCCCAGCTGCTACACTTCCAGATCCAGGTCTCTGCTATGGACTGGGCGGGGGCAGTGGAGGATGGCCCGAGTGCTTGGGCCCCTGTGCCCACATAGGGGTCCTGGGGAAAGCTCTTAACTCCTGGCTTCGGATTGGTCCAGCTCCAGCTGTTGTGGCCATTTAGTGAACTAGTGGATGGAGAGTCTTTCTCTTCCTCTCTCTCTCTCTCTCTTTCTCCCCCCCTCTGCCTTTGCCTCTCTGTGATTCTGCCTTTCAAATAGATAAATAAATCTTTAAAAAGCAAATACCTTTCCTGAAGCATTTTTGATATCTAATATTTTCTCATACAACAGCACTAGCTAATATTGGGTGTCTTACTTTATGTTAAGCCTTCTTCTAAGTGCTCATTTAAATTGTTACAACAACCCATTTTTCTAGATTCTATTTTTTTAAGATTTATTTTATTTATTTGAAAGACAGAGTTACAGATAGAGGTAGAGCCAGAGAGAGAGAGATATCTTCCATCCGCTGGTTCACTCCCCAAATAGCTGAACTGCCAGAGCTGAGCTGATCCGAAGCTAGGAGCTTTATCCAGGTCTCCCACAAGGGTGCAGGGGCCCAAGCATTTGGGCCATCTTCTACTGCTTTCCCAAGACACAGCAGGGAGCTGGATTGGAAGCAGGGCAGCCGGGACCCGAACCAGCATCCAAATGGGATGCCAGCATTGTAGTCTGGGGCTTTAACTTGCTGAGCCGCAGCACTGGCCCCTAAATTCTGTTTTAAAACCTACTTATTTTATTTTTTTTAAAGATTTGTTTATTTATTAGAAAGTCAGAATTACACAGAGAGAGTAAAGGCAGAGAGAGAGAGAGAGGGAGAGAAAGGTCTTCCATCCGATGGTTCACTCCCCAATTGGCTCCAACGGCCGGAGCTGCACTGATCCGAAGCCAGGAGCCAGGAGTGACAAGAGCCACAAGTGACAGAGCCATGAATCTGTCTTTAATACCAGATTCTATATTTTTAACTGTTATAAATGCCTTTTGAGGAATACGTGCTGCAGATGTATTGTGGGATTTAGACAGTTGAACCCAACTTTTTTGTTGAAAGATAATTTTTTTCAAACACTGCTGACATTAGCACACTGTACTTGGTTTATCCCAAATACATTTTTTTCTCAAAGAAAAAATCTCTATAAGGACTCTAGGGTAGAAAATTTTGAAAATAAACTTGTTGGTTGTCATATGAAGTGATATTAATTTAATTATCTTTTGTAAAATCTATTTTAACAATGTTTCTGTTGCATCAGGGCTTCTGGTTGGGACTCTTGATTCAGTCTTGGATTCGACTGCTAAAGTAGCTCCATTTCGTATCCTACACCAGACACCAGATTCTCAAGTCTACTTGTCGATTGCATGTGGTGAGTATGATGTTGGAAACTAATAATTCAACCTGAATTAGGATACCAGGAAAACAGAATATTTAAATTTATTTATACTTCCCACTTGTTTTTAGGTTTAGAAACTAAATGTGCAATTCTGCTTTGAGAGAATAACAAGACCTCTGTTTAAGAAGGTATATTAATCCATTGATTGAGGGACCTGAAGCATATGGTTCAGCTGTTTTGATTCTGACCAGATTGTGGTCAGTGCTACTACTACACGACTTCTTTCTTCGGCTTTTGCTTCACCCAGTTGCTGGGACCTTCCCCATGAAATACATTTTTTCAGTTCTGATAAAACAGATGAGCAGAATCTTAAGTCATCTGTGAGCCCAAATTTAAAAACTGTCCCCTAAGAAAGTATAAACCTGAAAAAATGAAACTTTGTTCACATGCCTACTTTCTCATGAAAGGCAGCATATCCTTTATGAAGGAGTAACAAATGTTCTGTGTTTGTTCATGCCAGAGTCGTTCAGGTGGATCTACATATATATTGTGGGTATGAAAGGAATTAGGATAATTCTTCCTAATAAAGCAAGTCCAAAGAAGTTTTTCTTTTTGGAGAATGGCCCAAGTGCTTGGGCCCTGCACCCTCATGGGAGACCAGGAAGAAGCACCTGGCTCCTGGCTTCCAATGGGCGCAGCGCGCCGGCCGTAGTGGCCGTCTTGGGGGTGAACCAACGGTAGGAAGTCCTTTCTCTCTGTCTCTCTCTCTCACTGTCTAACTCTATCTGTCAAAAAAAAAGTCCTCAATGACAGTGTCCTTCTTTTGTGATGCCATTATGATAACATTGGTCTAAATTAGAATCCTAGGTTTCTGACTTTTAATGGTTAAACACTGCCTTTATCTCTTTCTTATTCCCTTCTCTTCTTTTTTTAAAGATTTATTTATTTATTTGAAAGGAAGAGTTACAGAAAGACAGAGACAGAGAGAGAGAGAGGTCTTCCATCTACTGGTTCACTTTCCAAATGGCTGCAATGCCTGGAGCTGGGCCAATCCGAAGCCAGAAGCCAGGAGCCAGGAGCCAGGAGCCAGGAGCCAGGAGCCAGGAGCTTCTTCCAAATCTCCCACGTGGGTGCAGGGGCCCAAGGACTTGAGCCATCTTCTGTTGCTTTCCCAGGCCATAGCAGAGAGCAGGATTGGAAGTGGAGCAGCCCATATGGGATGCCGGCACTACAGGCTGCAGTTTTACCTGCTCCACCACAGCACCAGCCCCTATTCCCTTTTCTTCTAAAATAGATATAATTTTAGAAAGAAAAAAAACACATGAATTTCTAGACAGTTCATATGTATGAACATACAGCATACAATTTATTTTTTAGGATGTATGGTTTTGTTTCTTATATTTCCCTCTAAATTTCTTTCAGTGTTGCTGGTGAATCATTTTTCCTGGCTGTCTTACGTGTTACTTAAACTTAAATGAAGATGATGTTATAATAATTCTATAACCTTAACTCTAAGTCTAGTTGGTAGAAATTATTTTTATATTTGTATTTTGAATTTAATGCTTCAGAAGAAGAATGGAGAAATTATTTTTACTTTTTTCGAATTTGTATAAAGGGAAACAGTTTCATGTATTTCATATATACAGCTTTTTTGTAGAAGATTTATTTTTTTTAAGATTTATTTTATTTATTTGAAAGAGTTACAGAGAGAGAGGTCTTCCATCTGCTGGTTCACTCCTCAAATGGCTGCTAACCCGAAGCCAGGAGCCAGGAGCTTCTTCCAGGCCTCCCACACAGGTGCAGGGGCCCAAGGACTTGGGCCATCCTGTGCTGCCCTCCCTGGCACACCAGCAGGGAACTGGATTGGAAGTGGAGCAGCTGGGACCCAAACTGGTGCCCATATGGAATACTGGTGCTACAGGCCAGGGCTTTAACCTGCTGTGCCACAGTGCTGGCCCCTACTTATTTATTTTTTAAATTTTATTTAAAGTATGCAAATTTCATATATTTCATATATACAGATTCAGGAACATAGTGATACTTTGCACTCCACCCTCCCTCCCCCTGATGCTCCTACCCTTCTTCCTCCTCCCTCTCCTATTCCCATTCTTATTTTTTGCTAAGATCTATTTTCAGTTAACTTTATACTCATAAGATTAACCCTGGGGCCGGCGCTGTGGCGTAGTAGGTTAAGTCTCCACCTGTGGCGCCAGCATCCAATGTGCGTGTCAGTTCACATCCCAGCTGCTCCTCTTCCAATCCAGCTCTCTGCTATGGCCTGGGAAAACAGTAGAAGATGGCCCAGGTTCTTGGGCCCCTGTACCCACATGGGAGACCCTGAGGAAGATCCTGCATCCTGGCTTCAGATTGGCCCAGCTCTGGCCATTGCAGCCATTTAGGGAGTGAACCAGCAATGGAAGACCTCTCTCTTTCTGCCTTTCAGAGCCTCTCTCTGTCTGTAACTCTGCCTCTTAAATAAATAAATAAAATCTTTTTTAAAAAATATTAACCCTATACTAAGTAAAGAGTTTATTAAATAAATATGAAGGAAAAAATATTGTTCCTCAACAATTAAGACAAGGGCTGTTAAAAATTATTGCATCTCAAAGTGCCAATTTCACCCCTATTGATACCTTTTATGTACTGTATATACAGCTTTAAGAGCAGATTGATACTTCTCACCATATTCCTCACTCCTACCCTCCCTCCTCCTCCTTTTCTTATTTTTAAAAATTTTTACAATGGCATACTTTCAATTTTACAATCACAAGCTTAACCTGCCACTAAATAAAGAATTCAACAAGTAGTAAGTAGTAAAACCACTGTTCCTCAGAAGTATAGACAAGGGCTATAAACAGTAATCAAATCTCAAAATGTCAATTTGAAAATTTTTTAGAAACATAAAGCCGTTTCTACTTTAAAAAACAGATGAAAGGATGACTATATAACTTATTCTCCCAAATTAATCTGATACAAAAATGTAGTAGTCACTTACTAATGAGCTTATTTATGCCTAAGTGATTCAAATAAAGGTCTTAAAATTTCTCCTTGGCTTTTATGTGTGGTTAATTAGAGAAAGTTACTACTTTTGGTTTAGTAGTAATTTAGTAATGTGAATAAAATTCTAACTGAATTGTAGCAACTCACTAATTTTGCCATGTCAATAAATTTTTTAATGTATCAGTCTCCATGTATCATAAAACATACTAAGAAGTCAGGGTAAATCTTTGGAATGAGATTTGTACAATCCACAATTCTGGAAAGATTTTAAAGGTATGTTGGCAATAGGGAGAGATTGGTAGATACTGAAGTATTTTTTAAGTCAAAGCAACCTAGAGCTAATAATATTTAATCTGACCCTCCATAAGCCACCTATCATTGATCTAGCAGATCACATGAAATGAGCCTTTCTATAGGGTTTTTAACCACCTTCCTGAAATTTCTGAAAGTTTTACTAAGTGTTTTAACAAGTAGTATGAATAAGCAAAGATTTCTTAAGTAGAATGCCCACAGTTGAAATCCATATTTACATGGCATGCACAAGATTGCCACATGCATGCTGTTTTTAGCCACGCTGATTGTAGATGCAGTATTTACTGTGTTACTTGAAGACCAAGGATTGAAAAATGCATATTTATTTCCAGTACTCTTAAGAATTCTCTTAAAGGATACTGGTTACTCTCTAGGTACCAGTTCCCGGCATCTGATTTTCAGAGTTTTATATCTTTTTTCATGAACTATATTTATTTTTGTCTCCTTTAATTTATATTTTATTCTTTTTATTTCTAATGAAAAATACTGCATTTACCCATACATGGGGATGAAGGAGAGAATAAATGTAATGCCTTATGACTATCCTTTTTGAAACTCAGATAATATCACTGTATTTCTTTTTAAACTAAGGTGATAAATATCATGAGCAGTTTTGTTGTAGAGTTTTCCTTGAGTCTTTTATTCTCTTTTATGTTATTGGTCAGGAGCCAACAGAGAAGAAATAACAAAGCATTGGGATTGGTTAGAACAAAATATCATGAAGACCTTATCTGTATTTGATTCAAATGAAGATATTACTAATTTTGTACAAGGAAAGATAAGAGTAAGTAGCATGAATGTATTTTGTAGATGGAATACTAAAATCTTTGTTCCTCTTATATGGTGATCAGAGGTTGGATGGAAGGTTATTGTTTCACTGGTGCCTTTCATAGAAGCCCACATATGGATTCTAGAATCAGTGCTTAAGAAAACTGTAAAGTCAGTGATTTGTCTTTGAATGTCCTTAGTGATATTTTCATTTCAATATCTCTTTGAGTTTGGAATTTGAATAAAACCCCTTGTTCATTTGAAAGATTATATTAGCCACTGTATTTGTGGTAGCTCTTTGTGAGGCATTAGAACAAAAACTAGTACAAAATTGAGGAAAATCAGGTCACTTCTGTATTATGAGAAGTATGTGTGTGCACACATCTATATTTATAACGTATGTACCTGTATAGAAATAAACAGTTGTATTCAATCAACCGTTTAGGCTCAAATATCTGAAATATGTTTTTGTTGGGAAGTGATGATGAATTTTCAGAAAGTGTTTTGTCTCCTCTAGGGATTAATTGCTGAAGAGGGAAAACAATCTTTTGCAAAAGAAGATGATCCTGAGAAATTTCGAGAAGCCCTGTTGAAGTTTGAAATGTGTTTTGGTTTGCCAGAGCAGGAGAAGTTAGTGACCTATTACTCATGCAGTTATTGGAAAGGACGAGTTCCTTGTCAGGGATGGCTCTATCTTAGCACCAACTTCCTGAGCTTCTATTCTTTTTTGTTGGGATCAGAAAGTAAGTAGTTTCCTTTGCTTGCCATGGCTTTGAACTTGCTAACTGACCTATCAATTATGGCGATGTTAGGTTGTTTATAAAGTAATGAGATTGTTATCAAAGATAATTAAACTGTACATTAAAATTTGCATTTCATCTCGAGAGAATCCTTTTAAGACTGATTGCTTAGCATAGGAACCATTAGAAGTATATATAGAGGCCAGCACCGTGGCTCACTAGGCTAATCCTCCGCCTTGCGGCATCGGCACACCGGGTTCTAGTCCCGGTCGGGGCGCCGGATTCTGTCCCGGTTGCTCCTCTTCCAGGCCAGCTCTCTGCTATGGCCCGGGAGTGCAGTGGAGGATAGCCCAAGTCCTTGGGCCCTGCACCCACATGGGAGACCAGGAGAAGCACTTGGCTCCTGGCTTCGGATCAGCGTGATGCGCCAGCCACAGCGTGCCGGCCGCTGCGGCCATTGGAGGGTGAATCAACGGCAAAAGGAAGACCTTTCTCTCTCTGTCTCTCTCTCTCACTGTCCACTCTGCCTGTCAAAAAAAAAAAAAGAAGTATATATAGAATGTCTTGCGTGTTGTGGAAAGTGAATAACTGTTAAATGATGATGGCAGTCTGGCATATAACTACTTTCTTTCTTTTTTCTTTTTCTTTTTTTTTTTTTTTTGACAGGCAGAGTGGACAGTGAGAGAGAAAGACAGAGAGAGAAAGGTCTTCCTTTGCCGTTGGTTCACCCTCCAATGGCTGCCGCAGCCGGCACACCACACTGATCCGAAGGCAGGAGCCAGGTGCTTCTCCTGGTCTCCCGTGGGGTGCAGGGCCCAAGCACCTGGGCCATCCTCCACTGCACTCCCGGGCCATAGCAGAGAGCTGGCCTGGAAGAGGGGCAAGCGGGACAGAATCCGGCGCCCCGACCGGGACTAGAACCCGGTGTGCCGATGCCGCAAGGCGGAGGATTAGCCTAGTGAGCCATGGCTCCAGCCTTATAACTGCTTTCTTTGCCTTGTTATAAACTGCCTGCTTGCTTAAGTCCATGTTCTAATCCTTGTTTTAAGTGAACACATATAAATACAGTAGCCACTACCTGGTGGCCTACATCTAATTTTGTAACAAAGCAGAATCAAATAAGGTATAGCATTCATACAAACAGCTTTTATATAGTGGTTATATAATTATGGAAAGAAATAGATTTAAGTATAAAATCCAGTTTTTTAAAAATTTTATGTGTTCCTAGAATCATTAGTTATTCATGGTGGTATCTCAAAATTTTAACTAATCTTTTATAAAAGATGAATTTTGTTTTAACTTTGCTAGATTTCAGTTAGAACTTGCATAATTTACTTACTATGTAGCCAAAATGGCATTGCTTTTCTTTATATATTTATGCAACAGTTAACAAGTCATTTGCATTTATCAACTTCTGTCCTGTGCTCAAGGCTTCCTAAGCCTCCACTTTGGATTTTTTAAATATTCATTTAAATGTTTGCCTCACTTAATTCTAATAACATTTTGATGCCATAAATTTTCATTTGCATTATTTTAGCTGTTCATAGCATTTTTCAAGTAATTAGTTAATGAATATAAATCAATATTGAGAATTTAATCATACCTACTTATAACTCTTATTTGCAGTAAAACTCATTATCTCCTGGGATACAGTTTCAAAACTTGAGAAGACTTCAAATGTCCTACTGACAGAGAGTATTCATGTGTGTTCCCAAGGGGAAAATCACTATTTTTCAATGTTTTTACATATTAACCAAACATACCTTCTTATGGAACAGCTAGCAAACTATGCCATAAGGAGACTTTTTGATAAGGAAACATTTGATAATGACCCAATCCTTGATGATCCTCTACAAATCACCAAAAGGTATTCAAGCCTTTATATTTACCATTTAAAGTATTATTTATTATTTGACCGTAGAACAATAGCATTGATTAGAATTAAAATTTAATTGTTCTATGTTATATGATAATATTTCCTTTGGAGTTGATCAATGATACATGTATTTTTGTAAGTTTGTTCATAAGCATTTCACAAATAATTTCCTTCTCTTCATGAAATTTAATCCTAAGAAGTAATAGAAGTTTTATTTGTATATTAGTTTTTGAGAGTCAGATAATGATTTCCCTAGAATGCTTTTAGAAAAGGGGAGACTTTTGTGTGTGTGGTTAAACTAACTCTCAATTTCTCTGGGTAGTTTAAATTGTTTTAGGTCTGAAATTGTTAAACATACTGTTTATATTTTAAAATAAACTATAGGCAGCATAATTTTTTTTTTAGCATAGGTCTTTATGAAGAGCCAAGTTAGTAGAATCAGTGGAGCATGAGCTTTAGAATGAGAATAGAACAGCCCTTGGATAGCCCTCAGAACCTGTTTCCTTATCTGTCCTTTGTACCTCCGAGGACACTTCAGAGGAAGGAAGGAAGACATTTTGTAAAATATAAAACGCTGGGCAAATGCTAATCATTATTAGTGCCTATAACAAAAATATCCATCTGAGAGCTGTTTGCCTCTGTGTTTCGTTTGACCGGAGTCTTTTCATGCTGTACAGCGTTCACATCAGTTGACAGCAGCAAGCATGCCAAGGGGAGGGGAAGAGGAGAGGATCCAGAAATAGCTAGTGAATGCAGCCACTGGCAAGGAGGAAGAGGGTATAGACTGTGTAGTAACGTGTAAGACGGACCTAAGCCAAAGTCCTATGGATAGACAACAAGTATCCTTGGAGGGTTGTGTGATTATTAAATAGCCTAATTAGGTACAGTTCATCCTCTTGCTTATTTCTAAACTATTTCTTACATCCTTATTTGTAAGGATTCCTTTTCTGGAAATTAGATCAGTGAGGTCAATTTTTTTTTGTACTTTATTACCAAAATTAGGTCTCAGTGTGCATGATTTATGAATAGAATTCCATAAAAATTAAGAATCTTGTTTGTGTTATAGTAGAACTTTTGCTTTTGTCGTTCATTCCTTGGTTGACCACCATAAACAAACTTATCAGCTATTTTATTTCCCTTAAAATGTCCTCTTGAAGACCCCCTATCAATAAGTTCTTCATTACCAAGTTTGTATTTAAATAAGATACAGTAAACCTATTTTTGTCTATGTGGATTTTTAAGAGAGCCTACTGAAAATAATATATATTTGAACTTCTTTTGTAGTAAATTAAAAACAACTTATTGAGACTTAGTCTCCAAATGGCTGTTTCTAAAAATGGAATATCTTTCTTGCTTCTGCTTATTGTTTTTACAAACATGTGACTTCTATAATTGAAACAATACAGAGGCTTAATAATCATAGTTAAATTTAGTGTATATCTTTCCAGGACTTTTTAAAAAATGATTTATTTATTTATTTGAAAGGCAGGAATAGAGAGAAAGAGCGAGCGAGAGAGAGAGAGAGAATCTTTAATCCACTGGTTCATTCCCCAAATGGCTGCAACAGCCAGGGTGGGGCCAGACTGAAGTGAGGAGCCAGGAGCTTCTTCTGGGTCTCCCACTTGGGTGGAAAGAGCCCAAGCAAATGGGCCATCTTCCACTGTTTTCCCAGGCATATTAGCATGGAGCTGGATTGGAAGTGGAGCAGACAGAACTCAAACCAGCACCCATATGAAATGCTGGCACCACAGGCAGAGGCTTAACCTTCTATTGCCGCAATGTGAGCCCCTTTCCAGGATTTTAATGTTTGAATTTGAAAATACTTGCAAGAAACATGAATGGGATTGGACATAGCATATTGTTCTAAGTCTACTTGTTTCCTTTACAGTAATGCATCATAAACATCTTTCCATTCAAATAAGTGAGCCTCATCCTTTTTTTATCAATAGTAAACTCTTTGAACTTCATCATTTTAAATACTGAATAACCCACCAAATTACAACTTAAGTGACATAAAAATTAGCATGAATTTCTATTCATATTTATTTTAATTATTTTGAAAGACATGATTAAGAATGATGTATTCACTAGTGTATGCAGGAAGGATGAATTTAGTTTTAACTTTCTTAGATTTGAGTAAGAACTTGGCATAATTTACTTACTACATAGGACAGATGGCGTTGCTGCTTAGCACAAGTGTTTAATGCTCCTAAGAAAAATAGTACTATTTAAATCCATTGCTTTTTATTTATATGTTTATATATCAGTTAACAAGTCATCTGTATTTATCAACACCTGTATTGTGCCCAACACTGCCCAAGCCTCTACTTTGGATTTTTTTTTTCATTTTTAATGTTTTTCTTTTTTCTTTCTTTCTTTTCTTTTTTTTTTTTTTTTTGACAGGCAGAGTGGACAGTGAGAGAGAGACAGAGAGAAAGGTCTTCCTTTGCCGTTGGTTCACCCTTCAATGGCCGCCGCGGCTGGCGTGCTGCGGCCGGCGCACCGTGCTGATCCAATGGCAGGAGCCATGTGCTTCTCCTGGTCTCCCATGGGGTGCAGGGACCAAGCACTCGGGCCATCCTCCACTGCACTCCCTGACCACAGCAGAGAGCTGGCCTGGAAGAGGGGCAACCGGGACAGAATCCGGCGCCCCAACTGGTACTAGAACCCAATGTGCCGGCGCCACAAGGCGGAGGATTAGCCTACTGAGCCACAGTGCCGGCTGGATTTTTTTTTAAAACATTCATTTAAATGTTTGCCTCACTAAATTTTAATATTTTTTGTAGACTACTCTTCCTTTCTAACTTTTTGAGGCCATAAATTTTCATTATTTTATTTTGTTTGTTCTGGGTAACTCTCTTGATTTTCCGATGGCCAGATATGAAAATTATTGTCTGCCAAGTTTGATTTTAGGCAGGGTAATGTATTAAGACTATATAATAGCAATAGTCTATAATAGCAAGTCAACCTTTAGCAGATGGCTTGAAGGCCTATGGCATTTCTAATTCTTGTGCATTTTCATGTACTAATAAAACCAAATTGATAAAACAAATAAACAAAATTAGTTTTTTTATGAATCAGTATGTTTTTAAATTTCAAACTTTGTTGAAGAATATAGCATTTAATTTGTCTGCTTTAGAGTATATTTGGCTTAACTAATATAGGCATGTATACACTTCAGAATCCATGTGAGCCCCATCCTTTTTCTTCTTTCCTTTAGAGGCCTAGAAAATCGAGCCCACAGTGAGCAATTTAATGCCTTTTTTAGGCTGCCCAAAGAAGAGACTTTGAAAGAAGTACATGAATGTTTCTTATGGGTGCCATTCAGCCACTTTAATACTCATGGAAAAATGTGCATCTCAGACAACTATATCTGCTTTGCTAGCCAGGATGGCAGTCTATGTAGTGTAATCATTCCATTACGAGAGGTAATGTAAATTTGGTTACACGTCAGTTTTTGGTTTGAAAATGTTATCATAGTTCAGAGTAAAGTGTCTTTTAACTCTGCAAATTGAGCTTCAGTAAGCTTGATATGCAATATCTTTTTAGTAATTTAAAATAACTTTTAAAGTTCAGAATTACAAATGCATATCAAAAAGCTCAGGAAAAATGGAATTAAAAGATAGATTAATTTTGGTGCAAAAACTTTGAAATTTATGTATATGAGGGGTCTTCAAAAGGCTCATGGAAATGCATATTATAAGAAAACTGCATGGATTTCAACATTGCACCAAAATAAATTTCTGTTAATTCCATTTTTACATGGACATTTGGAAGTACCATTTAGCTTTTGAGATAGTCTCAGTTCCTTTTAGTAAAGCCTTACAACTCTTGTTGAACGTGAAAATAGAAATAAATAATTAAATTTTAAAAACCAGATAAGGGCTTAGGATAATTACACAAATGCAGCTTGATCATTCAGACATTTATGACATGAATACCAAAACTTAGACTATCACATTTGATGTACTTGGTCAGAAAGAATAGAATTTATAGCTTTTGTGCAAGTCAGAAATAAATTATCGGTATTCAGCGTTGAAACTTTATGTTTGTATTGTTAATTTTAAGGGGCTATATGTTAAACCTTTTTTCATGAGACGTGAAGTAACTTGCTGTGTGTTTACTTATTTCTTTGGTACAAGACTAGTACCCAAAGTCTATTTCTGAATAAGTCATACTGTGTACTAAAACTTTTGGTCACAAAAAAGTAAGACAAACACATTTTACCTAAAGTTATCAGCAGTAAGGAAAACTGCAATTCACTTATATATGTTTCCACCCCCAGGTCTTAATTATAGATAAGACAGATGATTCCAGCAAGTCTGTTGTCATTAGCATCAAAGGAAAAACAGCTTTTCGCTTCAGTGAAGTTAAAGACTTTGAGCAACTTGTGGCAAAACTCAGGCTCAAGTGTGGCACAACTTCAACTCAATATCATGATACTAGCACAGAGGTAATTATATAGCAATCAAATTGTTTTGAAAAAGAGCTCTGTGTTTAGTGTGGTTTATTCTTTAAAAAGGGATTCATAGTACTTTCCCTATTCATACCTATGTTTATTTTTTTTAAAAGAATGAATTGAAAGAAATTATATTCTCCAAGTCATATCATAAAGCAGAAGTAAGAATTAAAAACTTTATACTTTCATAGGTACTATAATTTTTAAAGAACATTAGAACTTGATCTTTCTGTTATATTTGCTATTTATCATATAAACACACTTTATGTACTCATATAACTTTGCTTTCAACAACTCAAATTAAATTTGAAAATTCAACAAGGCCTTGACAAAGGACTCTCCCCTTATTGCTTCACAGATGGTGATTTTATTTTATTTTTTATTTTTTTAAAGATTTATTTATTTGAGAGGCAGAGCTACAAAGAGAGGGAATGACAGAGAGAAAGATCTTGCCTAAGTAGCTGCAACAGCTGGAGCTAAGCGGATCCGAAGCCAGGAGCCAGGAGCTTCTTCCAGGTCTCTAACACGGGTGCAGGGGCCCAAGCACTTGGGCCATTTTTCACTGCTTTCTCAGGCTATAGCAGAGAGCTGGATTGGAAGTGGAGCAGCTGGGACTCGAACTGGCATCCATAAGGGATGCTGGCACCGCAGGTGGAGGGTTAGTCCTCTATACCACAGTGCCAGCCCTAAGATGGTGATTTTAAATCAGTCTGAATATCTTTTATTTAGACAGTCTGACTCAAAGCAAAATAATGCTATGTCTATTAACTAGCAAAAATATTAAAGAGGACAAATATTCTTGCCAAAAAGTGACTAGGAGCCTCATTTTAATATTTAGTATGTCTTTCATAGAAATGTAGACAGATGGAATTTAATGAATTTGTTTCTCAATGTGCAGAAACTCCATGGTTTAATAGACTGATAAATATTATCAAATTTTAACTATATTTTAATGAAAAATTCAATAAAAATCCACATTGGCTTTCCTGGCTGTATTATTTTATTTAGATTGGAGTATAGAGCCTTGTACATCTCTAGAGCAGTGACTGAAAATGATATGCTAAGCCAATTATAATGCATCATTGATAAGACTAATTTTCCCCTTACTAATAAAAAACCACAATGAAAACATACAATTACATATATATATAAATCATCCTAGTTCTAGGCACAGAATATGCATTGTCCATCAAGAATTTTCTGGCCCTAAATTAATTTTCTCTCATTCTCTTTTAGTAGGTATACAAGATATTCCTTAGTTTTATCTCGTGACATAAATAAAATCTGGTTAGTTTTGTTCAGTTCTCTCCCCATGCTCCCGTGTTCTTGGTTATATCACTTTTTTCTTGTCCTAATTTCAGATTCAATCTGTATGTTAGATTCAATGCTCTGCTTAACTTTCCTTCCCTTTTATTTATCTCCCTCTTCAGAACTTGGAGAAACTGGAAATTTTCCCCTGAAAACTCTCATGTGTCTCTAAGTAGCTGAATAAGCTCATTTGTCAAGAAAGTATTTTGTTTGTTTGTTTTTGACAGGCAGAGTGGACAGTGAGAGAGAGAGACAGAGAGAAAGGTCTTCCTTTACTGTTGGTTCACCCTCCAGTGGCCGCTGCGGCTGGCACACTGTGGCCGGCGCACTGTGCTGATCTGAAGCCAGGAGCCAGGTGCTTCTCCTGGTCTCCCATGGGGTGCAGGGCCCAAGCACTTGGGCCATCCTCCACTGCCTTCCCGGGCCACAGCAGAGAGCTGGCCTGGAAGAGGGGCAACCGGGACAGAATCCGGCGCCCCAACCGGGACTAGAACCCGGGATGCCAGCGCCGCAAGCGGAGGATTAGCCTAGTGAGCCGCGGCACTGGCCAGAAAGTATTTTGTTTCAAAATGAGTTTACCATCTTCCCAGATACAGGGGTTGGGGGGGAGGTTCAAATGTTTATGGAAAATGGAATAAAGTTTATTTTGTTGTCAAAATTTTGTAATCCATCTATAGTTTTCTCATCATATGTATTCCAGGAACTTTGTGAAGCTGTCTCATATGTCAGAGTTCTAAGACTTTCTAGTTTTTCTTGTGTGTTGATAAGGAAGATACATACAAAATACCAGTTGGTATACTTGGTTTGCTTGGAGATGTATTTTTAAAATGATCATAACATTCTATTTTCACTTAATATTTTTATTTTTAGCAGAAATGAATACAGACCTATTTTAGTATTATCTGTATTTATTTAGCTTTAATGATAGTATATTTTGAAAAGCTTTATGTATTTATTTATTTGAAAAGCAGAGCTACACTGAGACAGGGAAAGACAGAGAGATATCTTCCATCACTGGTTCACTTGCCAGATAGCTGCAATGGCCAGGGCTGGGCCAAGCCAAAGCTAGGAGTCAGGAGCTTCTTCTGGGTCTCCCACATAGGTAGCAGGGATCCAAGCACTTGTGGCACCTTCTTCAGCTTTTCCCAAGCCATTAGCAGGGAGCCAGATCTGAAGTGGATCATCCAGGACACAAAGTGGCATCCATATGTGATGCCAGCACTGCAGGAGGTGGCCACCTGCTAATACTCCTGGGAGGACAGCAGAGGATGGCCCAACCTGGGCCCCTGTTGCCCATGTGGGAGACCCGGATAAAGCTCCTTGTTCCTGGCTTTGGCCTGACCCAACCCTGGCCGTTGCGGCCATTTGGAGAGTAAACCAGCAGATGGAAGATAACTCTCTCTCTCAATCTCTCTCTCTCTCTCCCTCTCTCTCTCTCTCTCTCTCTCTCTCTGTGACTCTGTCTTTCAAATAAATAAAATAAATCTTTAGGGGCTGGCATTGTGGCATAGCAGGTTAAGCCTCAACTTGGGATGCTGATATTCCATATGGGCATTCCTTTGAGACCCGATTGCTCCATTTCTGATCCAGCTTCCTGCTAATGTAACTGAGAGAGCAGTAGAAGATGCCCCAAGTCCCTGGGCCTCTGCACCCACATGGGAGACCAGATAAAACTCCTGGCTCCAGCCTAGCCCAGCCCTGGCCATTATGGCCATATGGGGAGTGAACCAGCAAATGGAAGATCTCTCTGTCTCTCCTCCTCATTTTGTAATTCTGCCTTTCAAATAAATAAAAAATAAATCTTTAAAAATTAATTAAAGTAGTAAATAAAAAACAAAGCTTTTTTTAAAAGATTTATTTATTTTATTTATTTATTTTAAAGGCAGAGTTGGGCTGGTGCCGTGGCTCACTTGATTAATCCTCCACCTGCGGCACCGGTATCCCATATGGGCTCTGGGTTCTAATCCCGGTGGCTCCTCTTCCAGTCCAGCTCTCTGCTGTGGCCAGGGAGTGCAGTGGAGGATGGCCCAAGTGCTTGGGCCCCTGCACCCACGTGGGAGACCAGGAGGAAGCACCTGGCTTCTGGCTTCGGATCGGTGCAGCGCTGGCTGTAGCGGCCATTTGGGAGGTGAACCAACGGAAGGCAGACCTTTCTCTCTGTCTCTCTCTCACTGTCTAACTCTGTCAAATAAAAAAGAAGAAAGGCAGAGTTACAGAGAGGCAGAGAGAGAGAGTCTTCTTTCCGTTGGTTCATTCACCAAATGGCCGCTATGGCCAGAGCTGGGCCAGTCTGAAGCCAGGTGCCAGGAGCTTCTTCTGGGTCTCACACATGGGTGCAGCGGCCTAAGGACTTGGATCATCTTCTACTATTTTCCCAGGCCATAGCAGAGACTTGGATCGAAAGTGGAGCAACTGGAACTTGAACCGGTGGCCATGTGGGATGCCTGCACTGCAGGCGGTAGCTTCATCCACTACACCACAACACCGGCCCCAAGATAAAGCTTTTAAAACAAGAACTAGTTCTATTTAATTTCTTTTTTAAAGAGATTTGTTTTATTTTTTGAAAGACAGTTACAGAGAGAGGTAGAGCCAGAGAGAGAGATCTTCCATCCGTTGGTTCACTCCCCAAATGACTGCAACGGCCAGAGCTGAGCTGATCTGAAGCCAGGAGCCAGGAACTTCTTCCGGGTCTCCCACGTGGGTGCAGGGTTCCAAGGATCTGGGCCATCTTCTGCTGCCCTCCCAGGCCACAGTAGAGAGCTGGATTGGAAAAGGAGCAGCCAGGACTAGAACTGGCGCCCATATGGGTTGCTAGCACTGCAGGCCAGGGCTTTAACCTGCTGTACCACAGCACTGGCCCCTATTTAATTTTTTAATAATAGAATCATAGCTACATTCTTTTATTGCTGCACCCAAGATACTGAAACAAAGGGAAATTTTTCTTTCTATAATTTTAACACATTTGATGAATTTTAAACAGATGTTTTAAAATCTAAATCTGAGTTTAAATCAACAAGTCTAAATATAGGATGGACTTTAGTATTTTTTTGTGTGTGAACACATCTAAGATGTGATACAAAGAACCCAGTTCTTCCCAAGGTTTTAAAAAGATACCAATGTACATGTTGCACATTTTAATGTAGTATATTGTTTCATAAACAGATTTTTGTAAAGTTATAATAAACTACTTGGAAAATACTAATCTTTTATTGATACATTTAATCAAGAAATGTTACTAGACAAGGTAATTTTCCAAAACTACTAAATGGAAGAAAAATGGGCCCATTTAGCTTAGTTTTAAGCAAACAGATGCAGCTGTTGTGAACATTTGGGGAGTAAACCAGCAGATGGAAGATATTTCTCTCTCTCCCTTCTCTCGTAACTCGGCCTTTCAGATAAATAAAAGAAGTCTTAAAAAAAGAAAAGTTAGCGGGCCAGTGTTTTGGTGTCACTGATTAAGCTGCCACTTCCTATGCTGGCATCCCATATGAGCACCAATGGGTACACTGATACCTCAGTGATTTGGTTTCAACTGAAGGAATGTATGTTGCTTGAGAAGACTACCCATAATTCCTATTAAAACAGGTAAGTTTAATATTTAGTATAATGCATATGATTTGTCAAAATAAACTTTTTTTCATAAGATAACTGTTGGAATTTGGGACTTATTAATCATTAATGTCTCCTTTTTCAGCTTCTTCTACCTTACCTTTATATTCAGACATTGAATACTCCTTCAGAACTTTCCCTCAATCCTGTCTTTTTAGAATTTTTATTTACTTATTTTTTTTAATTTGAAGGACAAACTGATAGAGAAATCTGTCAGCTAATTGGTTCATTCCCCAAATGCACACAATAGCCAGGGCTGGGCCAGGCTGAGTTCAGGAGCTGGGAATCCAATCCAGGTCTCCCATGTGGATGGCATGGACACAACCGCCTAGACAGTTACCTGCTACTTCTAGGGTATGCACCAGCAGGAAGTTGGAATCAGGCGAGAAGCTGGGACTCAAACCCAGGTACTCCAGTGTGGGATGCAGGCATCCCAAGAGACATCTTAACCACTGTGCCAAATATCCACCCCTGAATCCTATCTTAATGTCCAACTTTCCTAGGGCTTCTACTGGCTTCTTGGGTTTCAAGTTAAAATACCAGAGACTGTTCCACCCTAAGTTGCTACCTTTCCTTTGTGACAGTGATAAGTATTCTATTGCTCAAGCTAGTAAAGTTTAAGGGATGACCTCAGTGAGACTTTTTTCTTTAACACCTCCCATAGTAACTCAAGATCTCTAATATAGTTGTAATCCATAGAAGCTACATAACTGATGATTTAAAAATCAAGCTTTGTGGAAATCATAAAATTCATATGGAAATGTAGTGGACTCAAAATAGCTAAAACAGTATTAAAGAAAAAATAAAACCAAGTTGGAAGAGCCACACTTCATGATTCCAAAGCATACTATACAGCTACAGTAAACAAGACAATGTATATAGCCATAAGGGTAGATACACGGATCGATATAATGGAGCTGAGAGTCACAAAATAATTGACCATTACATTTATGGTTAATTGATATTCAACAAGGATGGCTGAAAAATTCAAATGAAAGGAAGAATAATCTTTCAACAAATGGTGCTGAGACAATAGGTACCCACCTAGAAAAAAAAATGAAGTTGGACTCTACTTAAACCATACACAAAAATTAATTCTGAATGTACCAAAGACCTAAATGTAAGAGCTGAAGCAATTAAACTCTTATAAAAAATGTAGAACTAAGTCTTCATGTGTGTAAATTCAGCAATTATTTCTCAGATATGACACCAAAAGTACATGACAAAAGAAAACTAGGTAAACTGGACTACATCTAAATTAAAATGTCTTGTGCTGCAAATGATTCCATCATATAGTGAAAAGACAACTATAGAATGAGAGAAAATATTTGTAAATTATGTCTGATATTTCCACAATATATCAGAATATATTCCACAATATATAAAGAAGTCTTTTTTTATAGAAAGATTTATTTATTAATGTTTGAAAAGTAGTTAGAGAGAAAGGGGGAGAGAGAAAGAGAAAAAGAGATCTTCTATCTGCTGGTTCACTCCCCAAAGGGCAGCAACAACTAGAGCTGGGTCTAGCCAAAGCCAGGAGCCTAAAACTCCCATCTGGGTCTCCCACGTGGGTGACAGGAGCTTAAGTACTCAGGCCAACTTCCACTGCTTTCCCAGGCACATTAGCAGAGAACTGGAATGGAAGTGGAGCAGCCAGGACTTGAATTACCGCTCCCATGGTACAAGATGCCTGCATTGTGCAATGCCAGCCCCTGTAAAGAAGTGTTACAACTTATAATGCAAAGTAAACAACCCCGTGTTTTTAAAAATAGGAAAATGGTTTGAATAGACATTTCTCCAGAGAAAGTCAAGAAATGGCCAATAAAGGCATGAAAATATTCTCTAAAAATTTATTTATTTATTTATTTATTTGTGAAGCAGAGTTATAGACAGAAAGGGAGAGCCTGAGAGAGAGAGAGAGAGAGAGAGAGAGAGAGAGATGGAGAGAGAGAGAGAGGTTTTCCATCCACTGGTTCACTCCCCAAATACCTGCAATCACCAGAGCTGGGCTGATTGGAAACCAGGAGTTTCTTCCCAGTCTCCCATGTGGGTGTAAGGGTCCAAGCACTTGGGTCATCCTCCACTGCTTTCCCAGGCCATTAACAGAACTGAATCAGAAGAGGAGTAGCTGGGACAGGAGCCAGCACCCACATGGGATGCCAGCACCACAGGCAAACGCTTAACCTACTATGCCACAGTGCCAGCCCCCAAAATATCTTTTAAAAAAGATTTATGTATTCATTTGAAAGAGTTGCAGAGAGAGGGAGAGATAGACACACACACACACACACACAGAGAGAGAGAGAGAGAGAGAGAGAGAGAGAGAGAAAGATCTTCCATCTGTTGGTTCATTCTGCAGATCCAGATGACTGCAACAGCCAGGGATGGGCCAGGCCAAAGCCAGGAGCCAGGAGCCAAGAGCTTCATCTGGGTCTTTTGCACAGGTGACAGGGACCTAAGCACCTGGGCCATCTTCCCCTGCTTTTCCTAGGTTTTAGCAGGGGGCTGCATCAGAAATGACAGCTGGGACATGAACTATCACCCATATGGAATGCTGATGTCCTAGTTGGTGGCTTTAACCACTACATCACAATGCCAACCCCCAAAAGATTTTTAATATTATTATTCATTAAGTCAGTACAAATCAAATCATTAATGAGATACTATTTCATACATACCAGAATTTCTGCAATTAAATAAAGTAATAATAACAAGGAGGATATGAGGAAATTGAAATTTTCATTCATATTACTGTTTGGAATATAAAATGCTACAACTGCATTGCAATATGGTTTGACAGGTTCTCAAAATATTAAATATAGAGTTATTGTATGACCCAGTAATCCCACTCCTAGGTACTTACCCAAGAGAACTGAAAATAAATGTCCACACAGATATTTGCACATGGGTGTTCCTAGTGGGATTATTCATAACTACAAAAAATGGGGAAAAGATGGGGCTGACACTGTAGTGTAGTGGATTAAGCCACTGCCTGCAGCAACAGCATTCCCATATGGGCACCAGTTTGAGTCCTTGTTGCTCCACTTCCAATCCCACTCCCTGCTAATGCACCTGGGAAAGGCATCGAAAGATGGCCCAAGTGCTTGGGTCCTTGCATGCATGCGGGAGACCTGGAAGAAGTTCCTGTCTCCTGGCTTCAGCCTGGCCCAGTCCTGGCTGTTGCAGCCATTTGGGGAGTGAACCAGTGGATGGAAGACACCTCCCGCCCCCAACTATGCCTTTCAAATAAATAAAATAAATCTTTTTAAAAATTGGGAAAAAACAATGCCCGTCAGTAGTGAATGGATAGATAAGATATGGCATATTAATACAGTGGAATATTATTTGCCAATGGCGAGAAACGAAGTACAGATACATGCTATAACATGGGTGGACCTTGAAACATGCTAAATGAAAGAAATCATACAAAAAGTGACCAAATATTATATGGTTCCATTTATATGAAAAGTGCAGAACAGCCAAATTTATGCTGACAGAAATATTCAAGATTCTCTGGAACCTGGGGAGAGGAGGAGGAAGAGTAGTGACTGCAAATGGGTAGGGGCTTTCTTTTGGGGGTGATGAAAATGTTCTAAACTTAGGTTCTGATGACAGTTGCACAATTTTTTGACTGTATTAAAACCATTGACTCTATGCCATACGTGTATGGCTCTTTTGATACACGATTTTGTATTTTAAAGATGCTAGAAATAAGCTATCAGAAAGGGAGAAATACCATTGAAAAACATGACGTTTTTCTCCATAATTAAACTTTACTAAATATATTACTAAAGGTCCCTCAAATCTTTTCTCAGGAAAAAAATCAAATTAATGTTCTGGAATCTATTGCACTTAGATGGAACCAAAAAAGGGGCATTAATGATAAAAATGGAGAAGCTCACTTTTTTCTTCCATCTTAAAAGATTTAAATTCAGCTAGTCATTTATGTGTTATGCATTGTTCTAGATGCTTTCACATGCACTGTATTCTTTAGTTACATGGTTACCTGTGGTTTAAAGGTTATGTTCATTTTATATATCAAGAAACCAAGGTTCAAAGACGACAACTTACTCAAAATTTCATATATGGAAAATAACAAAAATTAATTCATTCGGTGACAGTACTCTACAATCACATGGTAATCCTACCTCCTTAAATTCTCAAGTGTGTTCAGTAATATGTTAGACAACATTGTGAGTTACTTCTAAAATAACTAATATCATCCATTTAATAGAAGTTATATTACTTTGCAAGTATAATCCTAATCTTTTCCCAGGTCATTAGCGGGGAACTCTATCAGAAGTGGAGCAACCAGTACTTGAACAGGCACCCATATAGGATGCTTGCATTGCAAAGACAGCCTAACCCACTGCACCACAATGCTGACCCTGTGCCTCTTTTCTCTATATTCTGTGAATTAATGCCATCAACACTCAACTTGATGATTATGACCATCTATCTAGTTGCCCACACTTGGTTGTCATCTTGGAATCTTCTAAGGCTGGTGTTGCAACACAAAGGGTTAAGCCACTGCCTGCAACTCCAGCATCCCACATTGGAGCATTGCAATGAGTCCCAGATTCTCTGCTTCTGATACAGCTTCTTGCTAATACAGCTGGGAAAGCAGTGGAAGATGTCCCAAGTACTTGGGCCCCTGCCACCATGTCGCAGATCAGGTTCCTGCCTCCTGGCTTCACTCAGGCCCAGCCCTGGCCATTGTGGCCATTTTGAGTAGTGAACCAGTGGGTTAAACATCTCTTTCTCTCTCTCCCCCTACTCCATAATGCTGCCTTTCAAATAAATAAAATCTGCTTTTAAAAAAGAATCCTCTCTTTCCTATTTCTAATAAGAAATAAAGTTCTCTATGATCCGTTTAATTATTTCCACACTCACTACCAAAAATGCTTGAGTATCCCTTACCTGAAATACTTGGAACCAGAAGTGTTTTGGATTTCAGATATTTTTCCAGATTTTTGGGGTATTTGCATATCCAAAATATTTCATAAAGTTCATGGAAAATAGAATTAAAGTTTATTTTGATGCAAAAATGAAATTTGTGCATAGTTTTTCATAATACACATAAGAACTTTTTGAAAACTCTACAAATGCGTGGATTTCAAAAATTTTGCTCCAAGGTATACTTATCTTCCAATTTCATTTTTCCAAGAACTTTTTTGAAGTATTCTTGTACATAAGGAGATATCTTAGACTTTATACACATAGCCTAAAGGGAATTTTATAGTGTTTTTGCTGGGCCTGAATTTTGACTGCAACCAGTCAAATATAGTCAGGTGTGGAATTTTCCACTAGTAGTGTCATGTTGGTACTCAAAACATTGCAGATTTAGGAACACTTTGGATTTTGTATTTTTGGATTAGGGTTGTTCAAGCTATACTTACAACTTATTTTAGACTCTTATTATGTATGTCTGTTCATAGATTCTTAAAAGGTCTCTCAGGTTGTCCCTATCGCCACTCTATTTTCCCTATCACCTCCAGAGTGCTATTTTTTTTTAAAGATTTAGGGGGCTGGTGCCATGGCGCAGTAAGTTGATCCTCCGCCTGCAGTGCCAGCATCCTAAGTGGGTGCCGGTTCTAGTCCCAGCTGCTCCTCTTCCAATCTGGCTCTCAGCTGTGGCCTGGGAAAGCAGTAGAAGATGGCTCAAGTGCTTGGACCTCTGCACTCACGTGGAAGACCTGAAGGAAGCACCTGGCTCCTGGCTTCAGATCGGCGCAGCTCTGACCATTGTGGCCATCTGGGGAGTGAACCAGCAGATGGAAGACCTTTCTCTCTGTCTCTCCCTTTCACTGCCTGTAACTCTACCTCTCACTCCCTCTCACTGCCTGTAACTCTGCCTCTCAAATAACTGAATAAAATCTTTAAAAATTTTTATTTATTTATTTGAAAGGCAGAGTTACAGAGAAAGATCTTTCATCCTCTGGTTCACTCCCCAAATTACTGCAATGGCCAGAACTGAGCCAATCTAAAGCCAGGAGCCAGGAGCCTCCTCCTGGTCTCCCATGTGGGTACAGGGGTCCAAGTGCTTGTGCCATCTTCTGCTGCTTTCCCAGGAGTGTTAGCAGGGAGCCGGATTGGAAGTGGAACAGCCAGGACTCGAACCAGCACACATCTGGGGTACTAGCACTGTAGGCTGCAGCTTTACCTGCTACACCACAGCACCAGCCTTCAGAGTGCTATTTATAAAACATAAATCTGATCATGTTACTTACCTGCTTAAAATTTCAGTGTTTGCCCACCAAAGTCATGACTTCATAACATATATTGCCATTCATGATCTGACCCTTACTTGTTTACCCAGGCTTATCTCTCTCTACTTCTCTAGTACATCAGGTACATTGGTCAACCTGAGCTACTTTTGGGTCTGTGCATATTCTTTGACCTTATATGTATGATTTTCTTTGTGCTTGCTCTTTTGTCTACTAAGAATACTCTTTCTCGCTGGTCTACCTGGAAAATACTTGTTTATCCTTGAAGATCCAGCTCATGCATCATATTCTTTCTGAAACCTGACAATACCCACCCATCTGAATCTAGTAAAGTTGATTACTTTCTCCTCTGTGATACTACATATATCTCTATTATAGCACTTATGACAGTGCATTGCAGTTATTATCCGTCTTTAATTCGTACTAAACTGTTACCTCTTTTTGATCTTTCTACCGCAAGTGCAATACTTATACCATAGCAGATACTCATTAGACATTTGAATGTTGTTGAATAGATGAATGCTTTTTCCTAAATGATTTATTTATTTATTTGAAGGTCAGAGTTACACAGAGAGAGGAATGGCAGAGAGAGAGGTCTTCCATTCGATGGTTCGCTCCCTAATTGGCCACAACGGCTGGAGCTGTGTTGATCTGAAGCCAGGAGCCAGGAGCTTCCTCTGGGTCTCCCATGCAGATGCAGGGGCCCAAGGACTTGGGCCATCTTCCCAGGCCATAGCAGAGAGCCAGATCGGAAGTGGAGAAGTTGGGACCCAAACCAGTGCCCATATGGGATGCCGGCACTGCAGGTGGTGGCTCTACCCACTACGCCATAGCACTGGCCCCAGATGACTGCTTTTTGTAGATGTGAAATATTTTTGACAATTTTATTTTCTAAAATTCTCCAAGGCAGGCATTTGATGTAGTGGTTTATGATGCTACTTGGGACACCCACATCTCTGATTTTAATTTATATAGATTTTTAAGATTTATTTATTTATTTGAAAGGTAGAGTTGCAGAGAGAGAGAGAGAAAGAGAAGAAAAAGAAGAAGAAGAAGAAAGAGAGAGAGAGAGCGCGCGCGCATGTGCTTGATTGACTCCCCAAATGGCTGCAATAGCTAAGGCTGGGCCAGCCTGAAGCCAGGAGTCAAGAGCTTCATCTGGGTCTCCCATGTGAATGCAGGGGCCCAAGGATTTGGGCCATCTTCCACTGCTTTCCCAGGCACATTAGCAAGGAGCTGGATCAGAAATGGAGCAGCCAGGACTAGAACCAGCACCCATATGGGATGCCGGCACTGCAGGCCGCGGCTTAACCCACTGTGCTAGCCCTAATTTGTATTTCTTTAATAACTAATACTGTTGGAATATTTCAAGTGCTTTTCTTTTAAGATTTATGTTATTTATTTGAAAGGCAGAATTAAAAAGAGAAAGAGGGAGAGACAGAGAGAGGTCTTCCATCCGCTGATTCACTCCCAAATGACTGCAATGACTGCGCTGGGCCAGACCAAAGCCAGGAGCCAGGAACTTCTTCCAGGTCTCCCACATGGAAGGTCTTGGGTCATCCTTCGCTGCTTTCCCAGGCCATTAGCAGGGAGCTGGATCAGAAGTGGAGCACCTGAGACTCGAACCAACGCCCATGTGAGATGCCAGCACTGCAGGCGGCAGCTTAACCTGTTACACCACAATGCCAGCCCTTCAAGTGCTTTTTTAGCCTTGATTTTTTAAACATTTTATTTGAGAATAGATTTAAATTTACTATACAAAAATTGTGAGGTAGTAATACAAAAAGTTTCTATTTCCCCTTCACTGTATTTCCCCTGTTAATATCTCATATTGAAGAATAATTTTGCTGGATATAGAATCCTTGGTTAACTGCCATTTTATTTCAACATTTTGAATTTATCATCTCATAATCTCTGGCCTGCAAGATTTCTGGTGAGAAGTCCACTTATTGAGAATCCTTTATGCATGATAACTTGTTTTCTGTTATTTACTTAAAAATTTTCTTTGACTTTTGCCAGCTTAATTATTGTATCTTGAGGTGTTGATCTCTTATAATTTATTCTACTTGTAACTTGTTGAGCTTCTTAGTTGAGTAGATTAATTTTTAAATGAAATCTGGGAAGATTAGGCCATCATTATTTCAAATATTATTTCTCCTCCCTTTTTCTCTTCTCTTCTTCTAGTACTTCCATTATGCATATATCGGTATGCTTGATGGTTTTTCACAAGTCTCCAGGGCTCTATTCATTTTTTTCTAATTCTTTTTACTTTTGTTTCCTGAGAACGATTAATATCTACTGATTTAATCTTCAAGAATGCTGTTCGTTTATTTTGCTAGCTCAAATGTGCTACTGTGACCTTCAAGTGACTTTTTCATTTCATTATGATATTTGTGAACTCTAGAATTTCTATTTGATTTTTATATAATTTTGTCTCTTTACTGATATTCTCTATTTAATGAGACACAGTTGTAATTTATTTTATTTTTAAAATTAATAGACTTCATTTCTTAGGGAAGTTTTAGAAAAATTGACCAAAAAATATGGAGAATTTGTATAAACTCCCATGCACCTCTCTACCCTGCCTCAAGTTTCCCTTACTGTTAGCATCTTGCATTGGTGTGGTGCTTTTGTTACAATTGATGAGCCAATATCAATACATTATTACTAAAGTCTGTTTTTACAATAGGGTTAATTCTTTGTGCTGTACAGTTCTATGAATTTTGCCAAATTCATACTGTCATATATCTACCATTATAGAATCATACAGACTAATTTCCCAGCCTTAAAAATCCCCTGTGCTATTGCTATTCCTATTCTTTTCCCTCCCCCCATTCCCGCAAGCATTGATCTTTTATTCTCTTTAATGTTGACTCTTCCTTGCCTTTTCTAAGATGTTATATAGTCGGAATCATACCATATATAGACTTTTCAGACCAGCTTCTTTCATTTAGCAATCTGTAGTTAAGGTTCCTCCGTGTATTTTTGTGGTTTCAAAACATATTTATTTTTATGATGAAAAATAGCCCATTCCCTGGATGTGCCACAGTGTCTATCCATTCAGCTTCAGTTAGTGAAGAATAATGTGATTCTTCAGTGAAGAATAATGTGATTGCTTCTGATTTTTAGGAATTAATGAATAAAACGGCTATAAACATTCTCATGCAGGCTTTTATGTAGACAGAAGTTTTCAACTCAGTTGAGTACATACCTAGGAGCACAGTTGCTGGATCATATGGTAAGGCTATGTTTAGCTTTGTAAGAAATTGCCAGACCATCTTCCAAACTGGCTGTACCATTTTGCATTCCCACCAGCAATGAGTGAGAGTTCTTTTTGCTCCACATACTCAAGAGCACTTGGTATTATTGATGTTTCGGATTTTTGCAATTTTCCTAGGTATGCAATGTTGTTTTAACTTGTAGTTGACTAATGACATGTGATGATGTTGAACATCTTTCATATGATTATTTGTCATTTATATCTTCTTTCATGAGATGTCTGTTTAGATATTTTGCCACTTTTTACCAGACCTTTTAGTTTTTAAAGTCTCCTTCAATGAATTTATAATGGTTGTTTTATGGTTTTTGTTACAAAATCCAACTACTGGGCCCACTCAGGAATGTTTTATGTAGGCTTCTTTAAAAACATCTTTTTTAAAAAAAAAACAACTTTTTTTAAAAGATTTATTTATTTATTCAAAATGCAGAGTTACAGAGAGGCAGAGGCAGAAAGAGTAAGAAGTCTTCCATCTACTGGTTCACTCCCCAAATAGCTGCAATGCCCAGAGCTGAGCTGATCCTAAGCCAGGAACTTTTTCCAGGTCTCCCATGCAGGTGCAGAGGCCCAAGGACTGGGGCCATTTTCTACTACTAGTCCATAGCAGAGAGCTAGATCTGAAGTGGAGCAGCTGGGACTTGAACTGGCACCCCTATGGGATGCTGGCATTGCAGGCGGCGGCACAGCACCAGCCCCTAAAATACTTTTAATCCTTGTTTCCTTGGATCACCACCTGAATCCCTATAATTTATTAGTAATTTGACGATGGGTCAGATTTCCTTATGAATGACTTAAACTTTTTAAGTCTTCCACCTTTTTTCCCAAAGGTATTTTAGTGTGAAGGTATATCTTAAACTTCAGGCAGTTTATAAATCAGAATTAGATTTTATTTCTTGGTATCAAAGACAATCAGAATTGAGTGACTGGGGACTTCTACCTAATTTCTTATGTGCATCTGCTCACTGCCCTGTGCATATGTGCATACTTCTAGATCCTCCAGAATATGTTGGGATCCTTCACATTTCCATATGGTCATCTGATTTTTCAGGTCTCCCTTTTAAATTTGTAGCCAGGGTCTTGTTTGCTCCGACTGAAATGAAGGCCCTACATAGCTGTTGTTATGAGGAGATTGCTATTGTTTTTCTATAATGCCCTCCAAATAGGACTTTATTTTCACTGCATGAGCTGTAAATCAAATCAACTAATAACAACACCCTGGGAATGAAGAGTTTTCCTGAGAGCTGCTTGTTTGGTCAAAATATTGACTGTGCTCTGGGGGGTTGGTTTTTAATTAAGCTCCAAAAGATCCACTGACTGTCCTGTTGGCTTTGATGGCTGTTACATTTCTGAGCATGTTTTTTGACATCTCTGATTTTGATAGGAAAACAATGTCTCTGTGACATTGCCTTAATATTTAATATGACATAGATTGTGGCTTATAACTGACAGATAAAACATTAGCAATTGTTTTGCCGAAATTTTTAAGCATGCACTTAATTATATTCTGACTATCTTTTTCAGGTTGCTGTTAGTGCTGATTCTACAGTCCCACCTGATCATTTTGAGGTGCAATCTTTGACAAGTCAAAAAGAATGTAGTAAAACTGTGAACACTGAAGCCTTAATGACAGTATTTCACCCACAGAATTTGGAAACTCTTGATTCTAAAATGGTAGGAAAACAAAATACTTAAATCTATGGTCTGGAACAGTTGATGAAAACTAGTCATAGAGCACACTCAAAGGTACCACAACTGAAAACTCTTCTTTTGGGACTTGAAAATGTTTTATAGCCAGTACTACTGTGTGGCTTATTAAGTTCCACCACACACAAGGATTGTTACCAAGAATGAAGTTAAAAGATGAATGTTAGATATTGGCCATAGATTTCTAACTAATCCTGATATGGGGTGATTTGGGGGGAAGATGATAGTTCAAAGCTTTACATCCTAAGTGTGACACCATCATTTTTAGATGATTTTTTAAAGCATCTTATTTATTTTCTTTTTATTTATGAGAGAGACAGATTTTCCATCCCCTGGTTGTTGTCTCTTTTTAAAGATTTATTTATTTATTTAAAAGGCAGAATTTACAGAGAGAGAGAAAAAGAGAGATATCTTGCATCCAGTGCATTGCAGATGGTGGCTTTGCCTGCTATGCCACAATACCGGCCCCAGTTCTTTTTTTAAATACCTGCATCAGCCAGGGCTAGACCAGGCCAAAGCCAAAAGCCAGGAAATCAATCTGGGTCACTCACATGGTTACAGGGACCAACATACTTGAGCCACCACCTGCTTCCTCCCATGATGCATGTTAGCAAGAAGCTGGAACTGGAAATGGAGCTGGGAGTTTTTTTAAAAGATTTCTTTATTTATTTTAAAAGAGAGTTACAGAGACAGAAAGAGAGCTCCTCCATCCACTAGTTCATTTCCCAAATTGCCACAACAGCTGGGACTGAGCCAGGCTGAAGCCAGGAGCTTCATTTGGGTCTCCCACATGGGGTGCAGGAGTCCAAGCACTTGAGTCATCATCCACTGCTTTCCAAGGCATGATAGCGGAGAGCTAGACAGGCAGTGGAGCAGCTGGGACTTGAATCGGTGCCCATATGGTATGCCAGCATTGCAGGAAGCAGCTTAACCCACTAGCCCCAGAGCTAGGATATTAACCTTGGCACTCTGATAGGGGAGACAGGTGACACATGTGTCATCTTAAGCACTACAACAAATGCTCACCCCATATGAGTTTAACTCAGAATTAGTAAGTTAAAGCTGTTATGCTTACATGGGTTTTAAATATTTTTTAAAGACTGATTTATTTGAAAGAGTTACAGAAAGAGAGGGAAACACACACACACACACACACACACACACAGAGAGAGAGAGAGAGAATCTTTTATCTGCTGGTTCATTACTCAGATGGCAGCAATGGCCAGGGCTGAGCCGGGCTGAGCCGGGCTGAAGCCAGTAGCCAAAAGCTTCATCCAGGTCTCCTACCTGGGTGGCAGGGGCCCAAACACTCAGCCATCTTCTACTGCTTTTCCCAGGCCATTGGCAGGGAGCTGGATCAAAAGTGGAAAAGCCAGAACACGAATCAGCACCCATATGGGAGGCTGGCATTGCAGGCAGCAGCTTTACCTGCCACACTACCTCACTGGCCCCAAGGGTTTTAAATGTTTTTGTCAGTAACAGAATCTAATGTTTCATTCTTAGGTGAATACTGATTTTGACTTCCCATGTTCTTGAATTACATATATTTTTCATAGTAAATAGAGTGAGCATGAGGCAGGTGTCGTACACAACAGGTTAAGTTGCCGCTTGTAACACTAGGTTCCCATATGGGCACCAGCTTGAGTCCTGGATGCTCCACTTCCCATCCAGTTAGTTTCTAATGTGACTGAGACAGCAGCAGCAGAAGGCCCAAGTGCTTGGGTTCCTGCTGCCCACGTGAGAGACCCAAAAGAAGCTCTTGGCTGTTGGCTTTAACCTGGCCCAGCCCTGGCCATTGCGGCCATTTGATTGAACCAGTGAATGGAATCTCCCTCTCTCTCTCCCTCCCTCCCTCTCCCTATAACTCTGCCTTTCAAATAAATAAATCCTTTTTTATAAAAAGTGAACAAGTTATTTTTAAAACGTTAATTTCATGTTTATTTGCTTTCGTTTTTCTGTTACAGTTGAAAGAAAAGATGAAGGAACAGTCTTGGAACATCCTGTTTGCAGAATGTGGGCGTGGCGTTAGCATGTTTCGGACCAAAAAGACTCGAGATCTAGTTATAAGAGGAATACCAGAGACCTTAAGAGGAGAGCTGTGGATGGTTTTTTCAGGTATTATGTCTATTCACTTTATTCATTTAACAGACATTAATTACGGCCTTTCTAGGAACTATGCACTATGCTAAAGTCAAAGAATTACGAAAATGACTAGGACGAAGTTTTATTCATTGTGAGTTCAGACCAGTCAGAGAGAAAGGTAAGTTATTAGGTGTGCTTACCTCTATGTCCACACACACATCTAGTATCTGACAGATTACTTTATTAGGCAAGATGTGTCTAATTTGAGTGGAAAATCTATCCTTAGAGTCAAAAAAAAAAAGTTAAGGACACATAAGTCTCATGAAATTCTGTTGGATAAGATTAGTAGCTTGACATTATAGTTTCTAGTATGAAGCTTTTTCTGTTCCTCTTTTTTTTATGCTCAGATTATCACTTGAGCATAAATCTGAATTTCAAGGCACCAAAATCCAATTCTTTGTGTATATATGCAATTAATAGCTTTATTATATTCCTCTTCTTTTGTATGGTAATACAGTCATCTTCACAGGTGCTGTTAATGACATGGCTACTAATCCTGGTTATTATGCTGAAGTGGTTGAGCAGTCCTTAGGGACCTGCAACTTGGCTACTGAAGAAATTGAACGTGATTTGCGTCGCTCCCTGCCTGAGCATCCAGCATTTCAGAGTGACACTGGCATATCTGCTCTAAGGCGGGTACTCACTGCTTACGCATATAGGAATCCCAAAATTGGATACTGCCAGGTATGACTTCACTAGAAGCCCAACTTTGTGCACATCCCAATGATAAAATCATGTCAAATCCAACTCTTCTAATTTGGAAATTATGATTGTAATGAGAGAGATTTGCCTGAGATCAACAGTAGATATTATTAATGTTAGTACAATGGTCGTGAGAATACTTTGGTTTTTTAAAGATTTTATTTATTTGAGGGGTAGAATTACACACAGTGAGAGAAACACAGAGAGAAAGGTCTTCCATTCCCTGGCTCACTCCCCAGATGGCCACAATGGCCAGAGCTGGGCTAATCCAAAGCCCAGAGCCAGGAGCTTCTTCCTGGTCTCCCACGTGGGTGCAGGGGCCCAAGCACTTGCGTCATCTTTCACTGCCTTCCCAGGCCATAGAAGAGAGCTGGATCCGAAGAGGAGCAGCTGGGATTAGAACCAGCGCCCATATGGGATACTGGCATCGCAAGCGCAGGATTAACCTACTGCACCACAATGCTGGCCCCAGAAAATACTTTGGAGAATTAATATTTTGTGAAGTAATTTTTATTTTTCATTCAACAAATGTTTGTTGAATTCATGCTCTGTAAAAGATACTATGCTGGCTTCTTAAAGCCATTAAAAATGTGTTCAATAAGGATTCTGCTGTTAAAAGTATATATAGACTGCAATGGCAGGTGTTAAAGCATTTATTGGGAAACCAAAAAACAACTAAGACAAACTGTTAGAGAAGTATAAAGCTTTGTCAAAATGTATAAAATGGAGAAATTATTTGAATCCGTAAGAACCAGAGAGGGCTTCATGGAAGAATTAGCAT
The DNA here is from genome assembly GCF_051225735.1 of Oryctolagus cuniculus. Lineage (NCBI taxonomy): Eukaryota > Metazoa > Chordata > Mammalia > Lagomorpha > Leporidae > Oryctolagus > Oryctolagus cuniculus. Next base: position 86,084,659 of record NC_142888.1, on the reverse strand, counting down.
TTGCAAACCTTGAAAAGCGGTAAACTTTGGATATAAGGAGATGAAAGAACATTCTTTGTGAGGGGATCTGTGTAACCCAACATGGATCAAGGCAAATGTAGAATATTTATAGGACTGTCTTCTGATGGTTTAATAGAAGTTCGGGGTAAATGTAGCAAGGAAACTGGAGAAAAAATTCATAACACAGATAGGGATAAGTCAGGAGTTTGGATTTTATTTTATAGGCAATGGAGGAATCGTTGGGAAAAAATTCTTTAGGAGTATAGTCCCTGTATTAACTCGGATAAATTAGATTACTAACACAAAGAAAATAACTGAAACGCAATAAAAGTTTGTTTCTCAAAGAAATAAACATAGTGATATTTCCCACCCTACCCTCTGTCCCAACCATACTCCTACCCTCCATCCTCCTTCCTTTCTTATTGTTTTCTTTTAATTTTTACAATGACATGCTTTCATTTTATTTTATACCATAAGCTTAACCCTTCACTAAGTAAGAATTTATCAAGTAGTAAGAAGAAAACCACTGTTCCTCAACTGTATAAACAAGGGCTATAAATAATAATCAAATCCGAAAGTGTCAATCTCACTCATATACATTATATTTTTTGTACTCTTTAGTTACCACAGATCAGGGATCACTATGCTGCTAAATCTGTGTATGTGAAATTTGTTCATCTTATGTGAATGAAAAAATTTAAAAAAAGAAATAGAGGAGAGTGAGTATTTAGGTTAATAGACAGCTCTTCTCCATGAGAATATTCAGGAACTTAAGTGATAGGTTGACTTCACTCTACCATCTTCAAAACAAGGCTTCCAGGGTATTGTTTCATTGCCATTACCACGCACTGGAAGGGAAATAGAAGATGGAGAAACAATTGTGGGAGATTCTATGGGCTAGGCCTGGAAGGGGCATACATCATCCACACTCTATTGGAAATTCTTAGTTATGTGACTACTCCTATTCCAAGGAAGTATGAAATGTAATATAGCTGAGCAAAAATATGCTGAGTTACTATGGAAGAATGGGAAAGTAAATGATGGTAAATAGATAGTAGTGCTCTAAGACATACTATTTTTATAATGGGTTGAGTGCCTGTAATGATTACGTATAAATATCTATCCATTGGAACTTACCAACATAGAATTATTTGAAAAACAACTTAAGCAAACTGATCAACTACATGACAAGTGTTTTTAGCATATTTTAGGATCTCTGAAAAGAAGCATAACACTTGTTTTTTCAAAGAACTTACAGAGCCTATGATCTTATCTATATGCAGTAGTTAGAGATAGTTTCAAAGTAGGCAGCATTTGATTTTCACGTCTATAAGATAAGAACAATGTTAAAAGTATAGAGGGCAGGGGCTGACACTGTGGTGTAACACGTAAAGCTGCCGCCTGCAGTGCCAGCATCCCATATGGGTGCTGATTCGAGTACTGGTTGCTCCTCATCCGATCTGGCTCTCTGCTATGTCCTGGGAAAGCAGTAGAAGATGGCCCAAGTCCTTGAACCCCTGCACCCATGTAGGAGAACTGGAAAAAGTTCCTGGCTCCTGGCTTTGGATTGACTCAGCTCCAGCCATTGTGGCCATTTGGGAAGTGAAGCAGCGGATGGAAGACGTTTCTCTCTGTCTCTCTCTCTGCCTCTCCTCTCTGTGTAACTCTGACTTTCAAATGAATAAGTAAATCTTTAAAAAAAAGTATAAGGGGGGCCAGCACTGTGGCACAGCGGGTTAATGCCCTGGCCTGAAGTGCCAACATCCCATATGGGCACCAATTTGAGACCCAGCTGCTCTACTTCCAATCCAGCTCTCTGCTATGGCCTGGGATAGCAGTGGAAGATGGCCCAAGTCCTTGGGCCCCTGCACGCATGTGGGAGACCCAGAAGAAGCTCTTTGCTCCTGGCTTCAGCTCGGCGCAGCTCTGGCCATTGCGGCCAGACGTGTCTCTCTCTCTCTCTCTCTCTCTCTCTCTCTTTCTCTTTCTCTTTCTCTTTCTCTTTCTCTCTCTGCCTCTCCTCTTTCTGTGTAATTCTTTCAAATAAATAAATAGATCTTTTAAAAAATACTGCTTTAAAAAAAGTATAGAGGGCAGGAGGAAAGGTATTCTGGGCTAAGGTAACCATATGAGTGATAAAATTCAGGCAAGAATAAGACTGCAGTGGGGATCAGACTGGCTAGGTTTGTGTTGGAATCAAGAAGTAAATAAGTTTGTGTGTGACAAGATCATGGAAAATCTTTAAAGCATGGGAAAAAAGTTTGAATTTAATATGATAGGCAGTTTTTGCTTTTGATGAAAACCCATGTGACCTATACATACAAACATCATGACTGATTGGCTTGCTTATCTAGCTATCTAACATCATCTTTTCTTTAATTCTAGCTGTCACCTTTCTATATTGAAATATAATTCACATGCCACAAATTTCACCTTTTTTAAAGATTTATTTATTGAAAGAATGACACAGAGAGAGGGAGAGACAGAGAAAAAGAGATCTTCCATCCGCTGGTTCACTCTCCAAGTGACTACAAACACCTAGGGCTGGGCCAGACCAAAGCCAGGAGCCCAGAACTGCATCAGTGTCTCCTACATGGGTGGCAGGGGCCAAAGTGCTTGGGCCATCTTCTGCTGCTTTCCCAGTCACATTGTCAGGAAACTGGATCAGAAGCAGAGCAATTAGGACTTGGATCTATGCTACAATAATGGGATGCTAGCATCGATGGCTTAATCTACTGTGCCATAACACCATCCTCATGAACTTCATCTTTTAATGATTATTATTTTTTATTTTTTGAAGATTTTTTTGTTGATTTGAAAGTCAGAGTTAGCGAGAGACAGAGAGAGAGATCTGCCATCCGCTGGTTCACTCCCCAGGTGGCCACAGTGGGTCAGAGCTGAGCCATGCTGAAGCCAGGAGCCAAGAACTTCTTCCAGGCCTCCCATGTGGGTAGCAGTGGTCCAGACACTTAGGACGTCTTCCACTGCTTTTTCCAGACCTTTAACAGGGAGTTGGATTGTCAGTGAAGCAGCTGGGATACGAACTGGTGTTCAAGTGGAATGACGGTGTTTCAGGCAGCTACTTTACCCACTATGCCACAACACTAGCCCCATGATTTTTAATATATTCACAAACTCTTGCAACCATAAGCACTAATTGTAGAAAATTTTCATCAACCCAAAAAGAAGCCCCATGCCCATTAGCAGTTGATTCCCTATTCTCCCTACTGTCAACCCAGGCAATCAGTAATCTGCTTTCTGTGTTATGCCCATTATGGAAATTTTATATAAATGGAATGATACGATGTATGATCTTCTATTCCTGCCTTCTTTCCTGTAGTTTATTGTTTTTGAGGTTCATCTATATTTTAGCAAGTGTCAGGACTTCATTCCTCATTATGACTAATATTCTATTGTATGCATATACTATGTTTTATCTGTTCAAAAGTTGATGGACATTTGAGTTGTTTCCATGTGTTAGCTGTTGTGAATAATGCTGCTATGAATATTTGTGTACAAGTTTTAGTGTGGACATTGTTTTTAATTCTGTTGGTATATACCTCGAAGTCAAATTGCTGGATTATAAGCTAACTCTATATTTCACATGTTGACACACTGCCAAACTACTTTCCAAAGAGACTGTGCCATTTTACACTTTATGTAAAGTGAATAAGGGTTCCAATTTCCCTACATTGTTGACAACACTTTCTATTATCTCTCTTTTTGATTGCAACCTCCCTTTGCACCCTTGTTGAAAATCATGGCAATAAATGTTAGGGCTTATTTCTGGGCTCTGAATTTTATTCCATTTATTTATATTTCTGTTCTGATTTCAGTACCACACTGCTTTGATAACTGCATTTGTGTAGTAAGTTTTGAAATTAGGAAGTATAAGTTAGCTCTGTTCTTTTTCTCCAAGATTGTTTTGACTATTGAATCTCTTGCATTTCCATATGAATTTTTGGGTCAGTTTGTCCATTTCTTTAAAAAAACAACTGAGGTTTTGATAGTCATTTTGTTATATCTGTATATGAACTTGAATATTACAAACTAACAATACTAAGTCTTCTAATCCATGAATACAGTATGTCTTTCCTTGCCTTTTATTTAGTTCTCTTTAAGATTTATCTATTTGAAAGGCAGAGAGAGAGAGAGAAAGAGAGAGAGAGAGAGAGAAAGAGAGAGAGAGAGAGAGAGAGAGAGAAAGAAAGAAAGAAAGAAAGAAAGAAAGAAAGAAAGAAAGAAAGAAAGAAAGAAAGAAAGAAAGAAAACCTTCCATCTGCTGGTTTACTCCCCATATGACTGAAATGGCCAGGGCTAGGCCACAGCAAAGCTAGGAGCCAGGAGCTTCATCTGGGTCTTCCATATGGGTGCAGGGGCCCAAGTATTTGGGCCATCTTCTGCTGCTTTCCCAGGCGCATTAGCAGGGAGCTGGATTGGAAGTGGAACAGCTGGAACTCGAGCCAGTACCCATATGGAATGCCAGCACTGCAGGCAGCAGCTTAACCTGCTATGCCACAGCACTGGCCCCTATTTAGTACTTCAATTTTATAGTTTTCAGTGTGCAAGTCTTGCACTTACTTTATTATGTTACTTTTTAAAGTATTTTAATCTGTTTGATATTATAATAAATTGAATTATTTTCTACATTTCTTTTTTTATTCTTTGCTGCCAGTAGATGTAAAATTGATTTTTGTGAATATCGATCTCATATCCTGTATCCTTGCTGAACTTATTTACTAGTTCTAGTAGATTGTTTAATGGAGTCCTTAGGATTTTATACATATAAAATATTGAAATCAGGGACTAGCATTGTGGCACAGCAAATTAGCCCACTGCCTGTAATGCCAGCATTCCATATGGGTGCTCTACTTCCAGTCCACCTCCCTGTTAATTCACCTGGAAAGGCAGAGGAGGATGGCCCAAGTACTTGGGCTCCTGCTACCTATGTGGGAGACCCGGATGGAGTTCCAGGCTCCTGGCTTCAGCCTGGCCCAACCCTGGTCATTGTGGCTCTTTGAGTTGTGATCCAGCAGATGGAAGGTCTGTATGTCTGTCTCTCTCCCTCCTTCTCTTTCAAGTAAATAAATAAGTCTTTAGAAAAATAGTAGTAGAATCTGAATAGTGATACTTTTACTTCTTCCATTTCACTCTGGATGCCTTTCCCCCCTCTTCCCCTAATTGACCTCACTGGTACCTTCAGTACAATGTTGAATAGAAGTGATGGGGGCCGGTGCCGTGGCTCACTAGGCTAATCATCCGCCTTGCGGCGCTGGCACACCGGGTTCTAGTCCCAGTCGGGGCACCGGATTCTGTCCCGGTTGCCCCTCTTCCAGGCCAGCTCTCTGCTGTGGCCCGGGAGTGCAGTGGAGGATGGCCCAAGTGCTTGGGCCCTGCACCCCATGGGAGACCAGGAGAAGCACCTGGCTCCTGCCATTGGATCAGTGTGGTGCGCCGGCCGCAGCACGCCAGCCGCGGCGGCCATTGGAGGGCGAACCAACGGCAAAGGAAGACCTTTCTCTCTGTCTCTCTCTCTCACTGTCCACTCTGCCTGTAAAAAAAAAAAAAAAAGTGATGGGAATGTATATCCCTATCTTGGTATGTATCTTAGGGGAAGGGAATTGGTCTTTGATCATAAAGTATAGTCTTACCTGTAGGATTTCTATAAATTCTCTTTATCAGACTGAGAAAATTTTCTTATATTCCTGGCTTGTTGAGTGTTTTCATCATGAAAGAGTGTTGAGTTTTACCAGATTATCTTTCTGGGTCCATTGAGGTGATCATGTCTTTTTTTTTCCCTTTACTAAAATGGCATATTATATTAATTCATTTTCGTATGTTGTACCCCTCTTGAATTCCCAAGATAAATCCTACATGGTCTTGGTGTATAACCCTTTTTATGAGTTACTAGGTTGGTTTCATGGTATTTTGTTGAGGATTTTTACATTTATCTAAATAAAATATATTGATAGTTTTCTTATGATGCCTTTGTCTAATTTTGGTGTAAAGGTTTCTTAGAATGAGTTGGGTAGCATTTCATTCTCTTCTAATTTTGAATAGTTTATGGAGTATTGATGTTAATTCTTTTTTTAAAGATTTATTTATTTACTTATTTGAGAGGGAGAGTTACAGACAGAGAGAAAGGTCTTCCATCCACTGGTTCACTCACCAAATGGCTGCAATGTCCAGAGTTGGGCTGATCAGGAGCCAGGAGCTTCTTCCAGGTCTCCCACGTGAGTGCAGGGACCCAAACACTTGAGCCATCTTTCACTGCTCTCCCAGGCCATAGCAGAGTGCTGGATCAAAAGAGGAACAGCCAGGACTTGAACCAGCACCCATATGGGATGCTGGCACCACTTGTGGCGGCTTTACCTGCTATGCCACAGCGCCAGCCCCGATGTTAATTCTTTAAATGTTCCGTAGAATTTGCCAGTAAAGCCATCTGTTCTTAGAGTTTTCTTTGTGGGAAATATTTTCATTACTAACTCAAACTCTACTTCTTATAGAGCTATTCTGATTTTTCTGTTTCTTCTGGAGTTAGTCAAAGCTTGCACATTTTATCTAGGTTATTTAATTTGTTAGCATAAAATTATTCATCATATTCCCTTATAATCCTTTTTTTTTTTTTTTTTTTTGACAGGCAGAGTGGATAGTGAGAGAGAGAGACGCAGAGAGAAAGGTCTTCCTTTGCCGTTGGTTCACCCTCCAATGGCCGCCGCTGCAGCCGGCGCACCGCGCTGATCCTGGCAGGAGCCAGGAGCCAGGTGCTTTTCCTGGTCTCCCATGGGGTGCAGGGCCCAAGCACCTGGGCCATCCTCCACTGCACTCCCTGGCCATAGCAGAGAGCTGGCCTGGAAGAGGGGCAACCGGGACAGAATCCGGCGCCCCAACCGGGACTAGAACCCGGTGTGCCGGCGCCGCAAGGTGGAGGATTAGCCTACTGAGCCACGGCGCCGGCTCCTTTTTTTACTTCTGTAAGGTTGTTACTAATATTCTCGATTTCCTGGTTATAATAATTTGAGCCCCTCTCTACTTCTCCCTTACTTGCCTTTAGTTTGTTTTTATAATTTTGTTAGGCTATCTAAAGATGTTTCAATGTTTTTGATTTTTTTTATATTTTCAAGGAACCAACTTTTGATTTTGTTTATTTTTCTCTGTTTTTTTTTTCCATTCTCTATCATTTTCTTTTTTAAAAATTTATTTATTTGAAAGTTAGACTTACAGAGAGAGATGAAGAGAGAGAGACAGATAGAGACAGAGAGAGGAAGATATCTTCTATTTACTGGTTCACTCCCCCAATGGCTGCAGTGGCCAGCTCTGGGACAGGCTAAACCCAGGAGCTAGGAACTTCATCTAGGTCTCCCGAATGGGTTCAGGGGCCCAAACACTTAGGCTAGCATCTGCTGCTTTTCTGAGGCACATTAGCAAGGAGCTGGATCAGAAGTGGAGCAGCTGGGATACAAACCAGCACCTATGCGGAATGCAGGTGCCTCAGGAGGCGGCTTTACCCTCTATGCCACACTGCCAGCCCCTCTCTATCTTTCTACTCGCACACAGCCTTACGATTAGCCAGAGGTGAGAGTTTAGGCTTTTTTCTGTTCTTTGTTTTCTTCCTCAGCATGTATACAGTTATGAGTGTGCATAAAGCAGTATGCATGTACATAGCCTGCTAAGTTCCCAGGAAAATATCGGGTTTTCAAACACCCTGCCTTTCCTCTTCACCTTTCACTAGCCTCCTGTTTGGCCCTGTCATTTATCCACTGCTTCACATCCATGTGTTTTAACATGTGCTGCTTCTTATTTTCAACAAACACACTCTGTGGAAAAAGGCTTTTCCTACTGAATGAGCTCTGAGGGCAAATAAAGGCAGCTTGTGAAGAATGTCTTCCCAAGAAGCACAAGACAGATCACATAATGACAGTTCTGTGGGAATGGGGCTTTGAAGGATTTCCAAACCCATTCTTTTCCCTCCAGGGACTACTAGGTCCTGGTTTTCACCATGATTACTGGATGCTGGTTTTTAAGGCCACCATGAAGCTGGGTGGGGGAAGGTGGATGGGAATAGGACAATTTAAAATGTCACAGAGCTCAGTATTTTAACTGAAATTCAGCCATTTTCCTAAATAAATACTACTGAAGCTATTGGTTAATTTCCAAATTTCTGAAACAAATTGAGTCTGATGATTTTTGCCAGCATTCTTGTGGCTTTTAAGGAGGAGAACATTTTGGAAGTCCTTACTCTGCCATTCTCACTATGCCCCCTCTCCTTTTATGGCTTCTCTTACAACTGAATAATAGAGTAAGAACTACATTTGAGATCAAACACTGCCAGATATGGCAAAGAATTGAAATACTTAATATGTAAATATATTAGAAAGGTACTAAAACACAAAAATGAGCAATGAATATGAAAACATTAGTCACAGAATAGAATAGAAAATACAGATTGATATAGTTTACACTCAGTTATTATGTATTTTATGGAGAACTACAAGAGAGGAGTTTGAAGGTTCCAAACACAAAGAAATGATAAATATATAAGAAGAGGGAAATGCTAATTAAACAGGTTTGATAATTACATATTGTATACATCTGTTGGATTATAACACTATGCCCCGTAAATATGTACAATTACTATATATAAATTAAAAAGAAGAAAAACAAGGTTCAGCCTTAAAGAAATTAAAACAATGAGATACCATCTTCACTATCAGCAACGATGATTATTATTATAGTTATCTATATTGGCACAGGTACAGTGAAATAGACATTCAAACACTATTGTCCAGAAATATAAATTGGTACAGTCATTCTGGAGTATAATTTGGTGACAATATCAAGTCTTGAAAAAAATAATACCCTTTAGGGGCCAGGTTGTGTGGTATAGAAGGTTAAGCATCTACCTATGATTGCCAGCATCCCACATGGGCACTGGTTTGAGTCCTTGCTGCTCCACTTCCTGTCCAGCTCCCTGCTAATGGCCTGGGAAAAGTAGCATAAGATGGCCCAAGTTCTTAGGCCCCTGTACCCATGTGGGAGACCTGGAGGAAACTCTGGCTCTTGGCTTTGGCCTGGCCCAGCCCTGGCTGTTGCAGCCATCTGGGGAGTGAACCAGCATGTGCAAAATCTTTCTCTGTCTCTGTCTCTCTGTCTCTCTCTGTAACTCTGCCTTTCAAATAAATAATAAATCTTTTTTTAAAAATAATACCCTTTGGTCAGATGATTTCATTTCTATATATCTGTCCTGAGAAAATAGTAAAATGCTTGGATGAAGATTTATATACAAATAAATCCTTTGCATTGTGATATAATAAAAATTGAAATCAACCTAACAGCCACAATAGAAGAATGGTTGAATTATATTCAACTTAGATTTTTTAATAGCCATTAAAATACTGTTTTAGAAGAATAATAGCATGGTAAATTTACAATAATTACTCAAAAGTAAGGATTTATTATACAGTTTGATACAAATTTTACATGAGAAAAAGCAAAGAAAATGCAGAAAAATAAATCAACTTGTTAACAGTGTTGATCTCTAGGTAGGTAGGATACAGGAGGTTTTATTTTCTTCTTCACACCTTACTATACTTTCCAAATTCTATACATTAAAGATTTATTACCTTTGTAATAAGTGATGTGACAATGTTATATAAAAGTAATGATCTGACATTTGTATACAAGAAAGGTTAGAAGAAGCAGAAAATGGGGTCAGCTCTGTGGCTCAGCGGGTTAAGGCTGTGACCTGCAGTGCTGGCATCCCATATGGGCGCTGGTTTGAAGTCCTAGCTGCTCCACTTCTGATCCAGCTCCCTGCTAATGTGCCTAGAAAGCAGTGGAAGATGGCCCAAGTCTTTGGGCCCCTGTACCCAAAGTGGGAGACCTGGAAGAATTCCTGGTTCCTGGCTTTGGCCTGGCGCAGTCTGGCTGTTGCAGCAATTTGGAGAGTGAACCAGCAGATGGAGGATCTCTCTCTGTCTCTCTCTCTCTCTCTTTGTCTCTGTCTCTCCTCTTTCTGCAACTCTGCCTTTCAAATAAATAAATAAATCTTTAAAAAGTCAGAGTTACAAAGAGAGAGATCTTCCATTTGCTGATTCACTTCCCAAATGGCCACAACGGCCAGGACTGGGCCAGGTTGAAGCCAGGAGCTGCATCTAGTTCTCCCACGTGGATGGCAGGGGCTGAAACACTTGGGCCATCCTCTGTGACTTTTCCCAGGCCATTAGCAGGAAGCTGGATTGGAAGTAGAACATCCAGGACTCAAACTGGCGCCCGCCCGTATGGGTTGCTGGTGCTGCAGGCAGCACCTTTACCTGGTACACCACAGTGCTGGCCCCTCAATAGTTCTTGTTAGTTAAAACCTATTGTGTTTGAAGAAGGAATGTAATTATTAACTGAGCAATGTTTATATTTTTGTATCTTTTCTATGAATTTTAGGCTATGAACATTTTGACTTCAGTGTTACTTCTGTATGCAAAAGAAGAAGAAGCTTTTTGGCTTCTGGTTGCTGTATGTGAACGAATGTTGCCTGATTATTTCAATCGTCGAATCATTGGTAAAAAATAGCAAATGCATATATATATATATATGCATATATATATACGTATGTGCACGTGTGCACACACACGTATATGTTCACAGACATATTTCTTTTCTAAACAATTTAATCTCATCTATCCAAATACCAATCAGAATTAATTAGGTTGTGAAATATACAAGATACAATGTCAAAATATCAAAATACTCAATTCTAAATAATAAGAAACAATTTGTACTGAATTTATGGTTGGCAAGAATGTTGCTTTTTTGAAAATTTGAAATCACTTTTTAAATTTTTATTTATTTTATTTGAAAGGTAGACACAGAGACAGACAAATGGAAATCTCCGTTGCTGTTTCACTCTCCAAATGCCTACAACAGCCAGGAGTGGGCCAGCAACAAAGCCAGCAGCCCAAAACTCAATTTAGGCTTCCCACATGGGTGACCTGGATGGAATTTCAGACTAGCTTCAGCCTGGACCAGCTTAGCTGTTGTGGCCATCTGGGGAGTGAATCAGCGGGGTACAAGATTTTCTCTCTCTCTCTCTCTCTCTCTCTTGCTCTCTCCCTCTCTCACTCTGTGTGTATGTCCCTCTCTGTCACTCTGCCTTTCAAATAAATAAGTCTTTTTTTAAACACTTAGGAATGTTCTATCCATTGTAGCCTTATAAGCTTTCAGCATTGTGGCTAGGTCATTGACTATACTGTCTTTCCTTAAAGTTATTCATGTGTTTATCTTAAGTTCTAATCGATATTAAATTCTTTGAAGATGAGATCATTTTGTTAATTGGTATATCTTCTGTGGTACCTAGTATAGGTCTCTGCATATAATAATAAATACTCCAAATGAATTTGAATTGCATTTCTCAAGTGCTTCTTGATGTGTGACTATACTAGCAGATGAAAAATAGAAATTACATGAAATGTATAAAAGGCACTAAAAGAATCCATAATTAAGGAAAAGGGATGAGATAGATCAGCATGCTGACAAAGGTAGAAAGATATTGAAAAAAAATCCCTTTGAAAGCTAATCATTATAAAAGCTGTTTTGGTATTTTCCAGGTGCCTTGGTAGATCAAGCAGTCTTTGAAGAACTCATTAGGGACCACCTTCCTCAACTGACAGAACACATGAACGATATGGCATTCTTTTCCTCAGTTTCTCTTTCATGGTTCCTCACACTTTTTATTAGTGTTCTGCCTATTGAAAGTGCAGTAAATGTGGTGGACTGTTTCTTCTATGATGGAATAAAGGCCATTTTACAACTGGGATTGGCAATCCTTGACTATAATTTAGACAGACTACTGGCATGCAAAGATGATGCTGAAGCCGTGACAGCTTTAAACAGGTATTGTAAGAACCACAGCGTTTAAACCTGGGGTCTGAGAGTTTACGCTGTTGAGTCCCTTATTTTACAGATGAGGAAACTGAGCCCTAGAAACTTAAATTTTTCCCAGGGTCACAAAGCTAGTTCAATGAAAGAACTAAGCCTCAATCCCTACCCTCTGTCTCCAAATAGAATATAACAAAAGTAATCACTTTGAAGTGAACCATTAGATTACTTAAACTTTTACACTAATACTGTTGGTTCAGTATGCTATGACTTTCATGGTCCCAGTTTAAGCTTAAGTGTCTCTCTGTGTAAAAGTAATTTAAGGGAAGAAAGGGTAGTTGATAATGCTAAATATCAAGGAGGGGAAATTTTTCTGGTTTCCATATGGTTTCAGTTGAATAGGTTGAATTTTATTTCCTAGTGACTTTTGTACCAATGCTATTTTGTATTGATGTACATATGTGTGTTTTGTGTGTATATGTGTTGCACACATATTTGATATGTTAAATGAGTGAATATTTGAATGAACAGCTGTTATAATACTGCATTAAATCCTATTATGTACAGAATATAATATAACTGCCTCACTCTGACATTCAGAACCCTGTGATATAGCCAAAATGTATCTTTCTTCATTTAGTTCCCATGTCATGCCTCTGCATACCCTCTCTCCCACTTGTACTGATCTGTGTGGTGTTCATTGTGTATTCTATGAGTCTATTTGCTTCCTTCACGTTTGTGCTCTTCCCGCTCCCCCCGCCACCAGTGACTTCTTCACCACTCCATTCTCTCCATCAGAATTCTCCTCAATCCCAGCCATCTTCAAATTCTTCTTCATAAGACCTTCTGGTGTCTTCTCGGTAGAAGTTAATCTCTGAATAACTAGGGAGAAAGTAGCTGTCATTTTGCTCTGCTTTAATAGTTTTAATTGTACTAATTCATATATTGCTATCACTTTTGGATAGGTTCTTTGACAGTGTCACTAATAAGGATAGCCCATTGCCTTCAAGTGTTCAGCAGGGTTCAAATGTGACTGATGAGAAAAGCAGTCAAACTAGAGTGGATATTACAGATTTGATTAGAGAGTCCAATGAGGTAAGATTTTTTTATCATAAATTTACATAGCATGTTTAAAATGATCAGTAGCACATTTATAGCTCTAGTGGTATATTAAGAATAAAACGCAACTAAAGATACAATTTAGAATCCAATTTCACTTTAAAAAAATGAGTTCTGTGACCTATTCCCAGACTGTATTTTCCTCTGTCTCCATTTGCTTTTCATTAAATGAAACTGAATTTATTTGCTTTCACAAATGATAACCCTTTTAATTATCTATCACTGTATAAAAAGATGAAAAATAATGTCTTTTTAGTGGCTAAGATTTTTTTCAGTGCTCTTGTGCTTAGTCTAGACACATAGTAGACGGGATTCTCTCCAGTGAATATATACAGCAGTTGAAACGTGGGCAGTGAAAATCTGCAAAATCACTGAGCAAGTCAGAAAAATAGCTAGAAATAGAACCAAGGCCTCAGAATTGAGTCTGATGCAATTCAATTGTAAGAGGAGAAGTGGATGTTTATTATGAATGAATATTCACTGAAATCATGTTTCTTGCAGAAATATGGTAATGTTCGTTATGAAGATATACATAGCATGCGCTGTCGAAACAGACTGTATGTAATTCAGACACTGGAGGAAACAACAAAGCAGAATGTAGTGAGTATCTACGCAGTGGAGGAAAACCGGTTGAAGAAATACTTTTTTTCTTTAACTTCCTTTAAAAATTATAATTCTGTGTAAGTAAAATGAAAAGGACTAAACCTTTGACCTAGATTTTTTTTAAGGATTTGTATATTTGAAAGGGAGAGTTCCAGAGAGAGGGAAAGAGATCTTCCATCTGCTGATTTACTTCCCAAATGGCCATGATGGTCAAGGCTGGGCCAAGCTGAAGCCAAGAGCCAGGAACTCCATCCACGTCTTCTACCTGGGTGACAGGGGCCGAAGTACTTGAGCCATCTTCTGCTGCCTTACCGAGTACTTTAGCCATGAGCTAGATTGGAAGCAAACAATCCAGGACTTGAACTGACACCCATATGCAGGTGGCGGCTTAACCCAGGACACCACACTGTGGGCCCCATGAGCTAAATTCTTGCCAAGGTTTAGCTTATTAAAAAATTTTTGAGAGGAAATTAGTTATTTTCTTGTGATTGAATTATGCTACTTTTTGTGTCGTTTGACCTTAAACATCACCACAGCTCAATATTGATTGCTGTGATGTAGGCATTTAAGCATAACATATGTGTGATGTATTGTACCCATAAGAGCCACTGATCTACATAGTAGTCAGTGTGGCTAATAAATATTATTATCCTTCAAAGGTAATGTGAGAAGAGTAAAAATAGTGTTAAGTACTTGCCTTTTTAATATTTGGGTGGCTTCCTAAGAAGTTCTTAATTGCCTCTAATGAATGGGTAATAAGGTTTCTGGTCAGAAAGGGGGAAGATTTAATTTGCTGTTTATATCCTTTTGTACTGTTTGAGCTTTAATCATGAGCATGTGTTGGTTTTGTACACCTACTTGCTTAAAGGCCAAGTCCTCAGAAATACACATCTGGGATGATTAACACTGCTGCAGATTCCAGGTTTAGATTTCTATTAACTATTTCAGTGATGTTGCTATAAAATAGTTAACATAGAGCCCTCTTGTTTTAATTTTATATATTTAAAAAATGAAGTAATATATATTCATTGTATGCTCAAGCAATACAGAATTGTTAAAAGTAAAGGCTCACTATCCCAGGAGTGACCATTCTAAAATGATTTGGCATATATCGTTCCATATCTTTTTTCCATATATTGGCACACATAAATGTGCAGATACATGTGTAAAGGGGAGCATGTAGTTGTTAAGATGAGGTCATACCAGTCGCTTTGTTCTGAAACTTTTTCCACTCAAAAATACAGTGATTGCATATCAGTATATACAAATATCTACCTCACTTTTATGTACTCAATACTTCACTGTAGTATGGATATATTCTAATTTATTTAGCTGTTCCACTGATGTGGAACTTAATACATATCCTTTGTTGTGCTCTTACAAATAATACTTTATGTATCTTGTGTATGTGTTCTTTATAAGATATAAGATACACTCCTGGAAGTGGGAGCTGGAATAAAGGGTATTTCCATGTAAATATGACAAGTCCTGCCAAAATATCCTCAGAAAGATTTGTCTCAAACATAATCCCACCAAAAGTGTGTAAGAATGCCCTTTTCCCAGAAAATGGCCTAAGTACTTGGGCCCTTGCCACCCATGTGGCAGACCAGGATAGAGTTCCTGGTTCCTAGTTTCAGCCTGGTGCAGGTCTGGCTGCTATGACCATTTGGGGAGTGAACCAGCAGATGGAAGATCTATTTTCTCTCTCTTTATCCCTCTCTCTTCTTCTTTTCCTTTTTTAGAAAGCTTTTATTTAATAAATTTAAATTTCATAGGTCCTCTCCATCTCTTTCTCCCTCTCTTCTCTCTCTCGCTCTTACTCTCTCAATTGCTCTGCCTGACAAATAAATAAATAAATCTTAAAATGTTTAAATCTTTAATACACCTAGAGTATATTTTTTGTTTATGGCACAAGATAGGACTCGAATGTTATTTTTCCCACCTGCAATCACGTATTGTCTGAAAGCCAATTATTGAATAGTCCTATGCTATATTCTTGTATACATACATGGGCTTTATTTCTAGACTTTATTTTTTATTTTTGGTACTAAAACAATACCATATTGTTTTGATTACTGTGGCCTTGTACTCCATTTTAAAATCTGATAAGGCTTTTAAAGTTCCTTTTTGATATCCATTTTAATTATCCACTTTTTAAATGTCCCTCACTAAGCATTTATAGTAGATTATGTAGATCTTACTCATTTCTTGTTGGGCTTACTCTTCTCTGGTGTATTTTATAATAATTTTTCTGCTAATATGAGTGAGATTTTTTTCCTTTACATTTTCTAATTGTTTATTTCGGTGTATGTACAAGGTATTGATTTAAATATGTTGCTATTTTAAGTGGCCATGTTACTGTCATTAATTATAATATTTTTCAGTTGGCTTTTTCAGATTTTTCTGAATGTTCAAGCATGCCAGTTGTAGTCTTAGAATTTTGACCCTTCCTGATAATTAGGCCTCTTTTCTTTTTTGTACATAACTGCTTTGAGTAGGATTTTCGGAGATGTATTGAATAATCTCAGTAGTAACAGATTTTCTTATCTTATTCCTGAATTTAATAGGAATGCTTCTAGTACTTTATTGCTATCTTTGAAGGATGCCTTGTATCAAGTTAATTAAGAATGTTTTATTTAGTTTAAAAGTTAAGAGGTTTAGGACATTTCTTTTAAAATAAAAATTGAGGTGCATGTGTTGTAGTGAAGTGGGTTAAGCCAATGCGTGGGATGACCATATCCCATATAAGAGTAGTAATTTCAGTCTTGGCTACTCTGCTTCTGATCCACCTTCCTGCTAATGCAGCCTGAGAGGTAGCAGATGGTGGATCAAGTTCTCAGGCCCCTACCATTATGTGGGAGATCTGGGTGGCCTGGCCCAGCCCTGGCTGACTTTTTCATGCCTTAAATTTGTAATTTTTGTACTTTACTAATATACTAAATTTTTTAAGGAATTCATAATATCAGGCTTCCAATGAGTTCTTTTTTGTTAGATTTATTTTTTTATTTATTTGAAAGGCAGAGCCATAGGAAGAGGAAAAGAGAGAGAGAGAGAGAGAGAGAGAGAGGTCTTAATCCACTGTTTCACTCTTTCACTCTTTCACTCCCCCAGATGGCTGCAACAGCCAGAGCTGGGAAGCTGGGAGTCAGGAGATTCATCTAGGTGTCTCACTTGGGTGCAGGACTTCAAGTACTTGGGCCATCTTCCACTGCTTTCCCAGGTGCATTAGCAGGGAGCTGGATTGGAAGTGGAGCAACCAGATCTGGAATAGATACCCATTTAAGATGCCGGCATCGCAGGTGGAGGCTTAACCTGGTGTGCCACAACTCTGGCCCCTTTGCTGAATTCTTGAAAAGAATTCTATTTGGTTATGATATGTCATTCTTTTTGCATTCTGCTTTGATATTTTGCTAAATAGTTTTAGCTAGGTTCTTTGTGTCTATGTTAAAGTAACATTAGTGTAAAGTTTTCTTTGTGTGTGTGTGCTAACCATAGAGTGAAATTTATAAAAAGTAAGTTTTCTAAGTTCTGGAATAGTCTATAGATTACATAGAAATTACCCATTACCTGAACATTTGAGAAAACAAGTCTATAAAACCATGAGGGTCTGCAGTCACTTTTTTAGTTGTGTTTATTCAAATTGTCTTTCTTGACCAAGTTAATTTTTGTCATGTATATTTTCATATTAAATTATCTGTCTAGATTATCAAGTATATTGGTTCAAATCTTCCAGAATTCATTCAGCAGATATTTAATGGTACCTACAATGTGCTGGGCACCTTTAGTGAGCTCTGTATATGTGCTTATATTATCCTTTCCTTCTCAGTGATATTTAATAGTGATTTATTCTATCATACTTGCCAGAAATCTGTCTACTTTATTCATTTTTTATTTGTTGCTTTGGGGTTTTTGATTAACATAATGCTTGTACATTTTTATGAGGCACTGTGCAATATTTCACACGTATTTATGGTAGAAGCCAGTCAAACCAGAGAACCAACCTTTTTACTTCCCTAACTTTTCTTTGTGTTTGGAGCCTACCAGCTCCACTTTTCCAGCCTTTTTAAGTTTTTAAAAAGATTTATTGGCCGGCGCCGCGGCTCAATAGGCTAATCCTCCACCTAGCGGTGCCAGCACACCAGGTTCTAGTCCTGGTCGGGGCGCCGGATTCTTTCCCGGTTGCCCCTCTTCCAGGCCAGCTCTCTGCTGTGGCCCGGGAGTGCAGGATGGCCCAAGTGCTTGGGCCCTGCACCCCATGGGAGACCAGGAGAAGCACCTGGGTCCTGCCTTCGGATCAGCGCGGTGCGCCGGCTGCAGCGTGCCAGCCGTGGCGGCCATTGGAGGGTGAACCAACGGCAAAAGGAAGACCTTTCTCTGTCTCTCTCTCTCTCTCTCACTATCCACTCTGCCTGTCAAAAAAAAATTATTTATTTATTTGAAATAGTTATATCATTGGAGGCAGATTTACCTACTATGCCACAATGCTGGCCTCTCTCTTCTGGTTCTTTTCACAGCATATAATACATTGTTTTAAACTATAGTCACCTCAAAGTGCTGTAGAACACTAGGACTTACTCCTTCTATCTGATCATTTGGTACCTGTTACCCAGCCTCCCTCTATCTCTTCCCTCACCCTTTGCACCCTCTAGTAATCACTATTCTAAGTTCAATTTGACTGCATATATGACAGTGACCATGCATTTAAATAACTCTTCAATTTATTCATTGAGTCTGCTGGTTTTTTTTTAAAGTTCTATCTCATTCTAGCATTTATCTTTAATCTTGCTTTTAAATTTCTTAACTACTATAATGATTGTACCATTAGTGCTTATTCTTAATGGAGTAACATAAAATTACTTATTTTGTAAGCTGATTATTTGGAACATTTTTTTTGGCGTAGAGAGGGAGTGTACATCTCCTGATGCCTTTGAAGTGTTTAATGACAACCTTGCAACACAATTTGACAGATTGCTCGTGCAGCAAGAGAGGAATATATGGAATGAGACTTGGAATACTATTGCTTATATTTATAGACATTAAGCAGCTGTCCTTCAGCAATAATTTCTGGTTATGAAGAGATGAATGTCAAAGTACATATCAGAGTAGAATTGAACTGTGGTCTAGGCACAGCTTTTTAAAAGGGTAATTGAGGTGCACTTAACTTTATTGCTCCTTTAAAAAATTAAAAGAAAAATGTGTTCTGCTGGCAGGGGAGATTCTTGAGTGGATTCAAAGAGTATTTCTGTACTGAAGTGTTAAATTCTAAATTGTTTTTAATCTTTTTTAAGTTGCGTGTTGTGTCACAAGATGTGAAGTTGAGCCTTCATGAATTGGATGAACTTTATGTCATCTTTAAGGTACTGTTGTTCTTCTTTAAATAAAATGTAATCCACCATTATATTCCTAAAGTTGTACCTATGAAAAAACTCATTCATTAAATAAAAACTTTAAAAAAATAAATAAAATGTAATGCTCTTTAACCAGAATTTTATCACAACTACTCTTAATAATTTCATATTTATTATGTCATGTTGAAATGAAAGAAAATTGTACCTTTCCTGACTTACTGACTTTCCTTTTTTAATTTGTGTTTAATAGAAAGAACTGTTTTTATCTTGTTATTGGCGTTTGAGTTGTCCAGCATTGAAGCACCATGACCCCAGTCTGCCTTATTTGGAGCAGTATCAGATTGACTGCCAGCAATTCAGAGTATTGTATCACTTGTTGAGTCCTTGGGCTCATTCTGCAAACAGAGACTCGCTGGCGTTATGGACATTCCGATTGTTGGATGAAAACTCTGACTGCCTTATAAACTTCAAAGAATTCTCCTCTGTAATTGGTAGGATGATGTCCAAATTTTTTTAAGCAAAAAATAAAGGTGCCCCTAGAAATATTTAGTACTGCCTATTATTGTCAATTTAGCCAGATTCTGTCACTCTGAGCTATGTGGGTTCCAGCTTCAGTACTAACTGGACCCTTTTCTGTGTTAATTGCTAAATCTAATTATGTTCATCTCAGTTTGCTACAGTCCTCTCAGAAGAACAAGCTATTAGATGTAGATGTTTTAAATGGTTAATTTGAAGGAAAAGAATGTCTGAATTTTCCTGTACTCATGTGCAGAAAGCTACGAAAACTTTTCTCCTCAATAAAAACCCAACCATACAGCCCAGAAAAGCAATAGAAAAATATCCAGCAAGCATGTTGTACCTGTGGTTAGTCAGTGCTTCACCCATAGATATTGTTCCTTTGCTTTTCCAGACACTCCAGCATGCTTTCTTATCAGACACTGCCCCTGAAGAGCAGTTCTCCCCTCAAATAGGGCAGGAGACCTCATTCCAAAGAAAAAGGAAATCTGAGGTTGAGGGAAAGGAGACAGGCAGGACAGCATTTTATCCCTGTGATAAATTGTGTTTTGCTTATACACTTAAAGATGAGAATCTAGCTGACCAAGTGGTTGGTTAACTGTTAGCCTAAGTAGAAGAAGCTAATATCCGTGTCTTAACTAATCTTTGCTGCTGGAATTGATTGCCTATTCTTCGGGTACCTGATTGTTTGCAATTGAATTTTATTGGACAGACATAATGTACAATGGAAGTTTTACTGAGAAGCTTAAACTGCTTTTTAAGCTGCACATTCCTCCAGGTAAGCATTTAACAGTGTTTAATGATATACAACAAGGCTTGGTTCCATTTTAACGAGTACAATTGCAGATATGATTGTAACAAACAGTGTGATTTTCTTTTTTAAAAGATTTATATATTTATTTGAAAGTCAGCGTTATAGAGGAGGAGAGGCAGAGAGAGAGGGAGAGATCCTCCATTCGGTGGTTCACTCCCCAAATGGCTGCAACAGCTGGGGCTGGGCTAGGCTGAAGCCAGGAGACAGGATCATCATCCAGGTCTCCCACATGGGTGCAGGACCTAAAAGACTTGGGCCATCTTTGCTGCTTTTCCAGGCACACCAGCAGGGAGCTAGATCAGAAGTGCAGCAGCCAGAACTTGAACCGGCGCCCACTTGGGATGCTGATGCTGCAGGTAGTGGCTTTACCCAATATGCCACAGCACCAGCCCCGAATGTAATTTTCAATATGATATGAAGTCATTGTTTCATTGTGGCCCTCAGGTCATATTATCACTACTTTTGCTGGTACAGATACAGTGAAATCTGTGAAAAAAGGTTTGTGTAGCAGATGGGTCCACAAATTTCCTGTCAATAAATTTAATGGGCCGGCGCCGTGGCTCACTAGGCTAATCCTCCGCCTGCGGTGCTGGCACAGCGGGTTCTAGACCTGGTCGGGGCGCCGGATTCTGTCCTAGTTGCTCCTCTTCCAGGCCAGTTCTCTGCTGTGGCCTGGGAGTGCAGTGGAGGATGGCCCAAGTCCTTGGGCCCTGCACCCACGTGGGAGACCAGGAGAAGCACCTGGCTCCTGGCTTCGGATCAGTGCAGTGCACCTTCCGCAGCGCGCCATTTGGGGGGTGAACCAATGGAAAAAGGAAGACCTTTCTCTCTGTCTCTCTCTCTCACTGTCCACTCTGCCTGTCAAAAAAAAAAAATAATAAATTTAATGAAAGTTTGTGTACAAGAATTTGAATATTGGTATAATGCTCAATTTGGGTGGTTGTTGTCATTAAAGTAGAAGTTAATGTTAGACAAACTCCCAAACTTATAAAATACTGCAAATTAATCAGAAAAATGCAACCATTTGTATTATGTATTTGGAGAAGAAAGCAAAATCAAAGCTACCATTTCTTGAACACTTGATCTGTCAGAACCTCTGCTTTACATGAATTCTTTTATAAAATCCTCACACTATCCCTGAGAGATGGTATTACCCTTCCAATATTAATGATAAAGAAACTGAAGGTCAGAATGATTTAATTATTTGCTGCAGATCATATAGTTAATAAATTGCATAGATGGGATTCAACATGAGGTCTGACTCCAAGGCTCAAGTTTCTTTCTAATCTACCATATTGCCTCAAGTTTGCCACACCACTCCAGTTTGTTTAAGTTTTTCCCCCTGACCTTAAGAGGCTGCCTTTCCCAGCTCTGACCCCTACTTTGACAAAACAGTTCCTTGGCTTTCAGCTGAAGGAACATTGTATAAAAGTACCTTTTAGCTTGGATAGAGTAATTCACAAAAACACCACTGCATAATTTGTCTGAAGCTTCACCTGTGTCCCTTTTAGCATCTTCTCAGGAGAGCCAGGTGACTTTCTTTTTCCCTCCTTCCCTCCCTCCCTCCTTCCTCTGGAAGACCTCTCTCTCTGTCTCTACCTCTCTCTGTAACTCTGTCTTTCAAATAAATACATCTTTAAAAAATAAATTTACATTGTCAAGTTAGGTTGCTGATACAATGTTTAATAGTGCCATTGAATACACTTTCAGTAAGGAGATCAAAAATAGGAAAACAATTCCATATCTTTCAAAGCACAGGTAGAAAGTCCAGCAAAACAGTCAACTTCATGATTTCCTTGTTACTGAAGAAGTTTGTTAAATGGCTGAGGGCACCATTTTCAGAGGTTTCCAAATACCAGCTTTTCTTATTTCAACTTGTAATGGCTCTCAGAAACTATTAAAAAGCAAACAGGAGAAGTAACAGAACTCAGAATGATCAAGTTCTTATTTTCTATATGGTAGAATAGTACCACTTCCACAGTTCTTTGCTTCTGTCTTTCTTATACAGAAATCATTTTGCTTAACCAGCTTCTCCCAGATTTAGCTGACCATCACGAATCCTGTCTTCATCCCTTATTGTTAGTAAATGTGATATGGGTTATATGTTTCAGCTTATACTGAAGTGGAATCGAAGGACTCTTCAAAAGGAGATGAACTTTCCAAGGAAGAATTACTTTATTTCAGTCAGCTCCATGGTAAATATCTGTTCAAATGTCTAACTGCTTTGATGATCAGTCACTCATAGAGATCTTCCTGGCCTAGATATTCTTTACCCAACTACCACTAGTAAAGCTTGGATTTGGTATACTTTCTACTTCTTTTGTACTATCATAGCACTTAGTTTAGTCCATAGATATTTGTCTGATTAACCAAACTGCTTTGAGTTATGGAGTTTATTATTTATTGAAGAATTTAAAAGAAAATATATTTTGTTTCTAATTAATGTTGCAGGAATTTCTACAATGTATTGGACCATTTTCATACCTTGATAAAATACAATGAAGACAATAGATTCTTTGATGATTGAAGGTCATAGCTATTATTCAGACAGTGGATACTTTTATAAATCACTGTTGGTGTAAGAGACAGGAATGAGTCTGGCTCCCAGACATAAATTGGAGTGATATCAGCTTATTTTTGTGTCCTTTGCTTCATTGTCATGAGTATATAGTATCTTATACAGGGATGGGTACTGATTAATGTATGATTGGTATGTGTTTGTGATTAATGTATGTTAAATTTTTGAACATTAAGTATGAGAAACCTTACAAATAATCTAATCAAGTCCCTTCATTTTATGAATAAGGGCACTGAGGCCCAGAGAAAAGTGACTAGTACAAGATTTCACTGAATTATTGCCATAATTAGGACTTGTAGCTGAGCCTTCTGACTTCTAGTATAATATGTAAAAATAATACATTTAATTGAAAGTCACAAAGAAGAAAATACCACTGAGGAATAGATAGTTAATATTTGATATACTTTCTTCTAGGATTTTTAATTTAGTTTTTCCCCCCAGTGTTCTTTTTAAAAAATTATTTATTTTCATTTTGTTTGAAAGGTAGAACAATAGAAATCTTTCATCCGCTGGTTCACTCTGCAAATGCCTGGCAGCAGCCAAGGCTGGCCCAGGCCAAAACCAGGAGCCCATAACTCACTCCAGATCTCCCATGTGGGTGGCAGGAACCTAAGTACTTGAGCCACCATCTGCTGCCTCCCAGGGTGCGCATCAGCAGGAAGCTAGATGGGAAGCAGAAGAACTGGGACTTGAACCAGCTATATTAATATGGGAAGCAGGTGTGCCAAGCTGTTTCTTAGCTACTGTGCCAAACACCTGCCCGCCCCTCCCCGCCACGCTCCATGTTCTTTTTACTGTGAAAGTTTTAAAATATTTTGTCTTGTAGTAACGGAGGTCCAGGTCAGCTAAAATGTACTAATATGTACTTTTAAGTCTTTGTTTGTAATTTTATTTTATTTTCAAAGGTATTTGTTAATATTTTTTTTCAGTATTGTGAAATGGTTCTTTTTTTTTTTTTTTAAACTTTTATTTAATGCATATAAATTTCCAAAGTACGACTTATGGATTACAATGGCTTCCCCCCCATACCGTCCCTCCCACCCACAACCCTCCCCTTTCCCACTCCCTCTCCCCTTCCATTCACATCAAGATTCATTTTCGATTATCTTAATATACAGAAGATCAGCTTAGTATACATTAAGTATGGATTTCAACAGTTTGCTCCCACACAGAAACATAAAGTGAAAAATAATAGATGATTTTTTTTTTAAATGATGATGAAATCAGAGCAGACCTATTGTCATGTTTAATCCCAGTGAGAGTCAAGTTGGGAATTGATAATTTCTTTTTTTTTTTTTTTACAGAGGATCAGTTTAGTATGCATTAAGTAAGGATTTCAACAGTTTGCACCCCCATAGAAACACAAAGTGAAATATATTGTTTGAGTACTCATTATAGCATTAAATCTCAATGTACAGCACATTAAGGATAGAGATCCTACATGAGGAGTAAGTGCACAGTGACTCCTGTTGTTGACTTTACCAATTGACACTCCTGTCTATGGCATCAGTAATCTCCCTATGCTCCAGTCATGAGTTTCCAAGGCTATGGAAGCCCTCTGAGTTCTCCGACTCTTATCTTGTTTAGACAAGGTCATAGTCAAAGTGGAGGTTCTCTCCTCCCTTCAGAGAAAGGTACCTCCTTCTTCGATGACCTGTTCTTTCCACTGGGATCTCACTCGCAGAGATCTTTTGCCAGAGTGTCTAGGCTTTCCATGCCTGAAATACTCTCATGAGCTTTTCAGCCAGCTCCGAATGCCTTTAGGGCTGATTCTGAGGCCAGAGTGCTATTTAGGACATCTGCCATTCTATGAGTCTGCTGAGTATCTCACTTCCCATGTTGGATCACTCTCCCCTTTATTTACTCCATCGGTTAGTGTTAGCAGGTACTAGACTTGTCTATGTGCTCCCTTTGACTCCCAGTCCCTCCACCATGACCAACTGTGAACTGAAACTGATCACCTGGAACAGTGAGATGGCATTGGTACATGCCACCTCGATGGGATTGAATTGGAATCCCCTGGTATGCTTCCAACTCCACCACTTGGGGCAAGTCAGCCTGAGCATGTCCCAAATTATACATCTCTTCCCTCTCCCATTCCCACCACCATGTTCAACAGGGATCGCATTTCAGTTAATTTTCAACACTTAAGAATAACTGTGCATCAATTACAGATCTAAACCAGTCATATTAAGTAGAACAGATAAAAAAACTACTAAGAGGGATAATGTATTAAGTTGTTCATTAAGGTATTTGTTAATATTTTACAAAATGCAATTGTCCTCTTTTCCTGTAGTTTCCAAGCCTACAAGTGAGAAGGAAGCAGAATCAGCAAAAAAGAGCCCTGAAAAAGGTACTGTGATCCAGAAATATCATTTAGTTTATTAAGTTACTGTTTTTGTAAACAGAGGTAGCTACAAGTTGGAGGGTCGATTCTTTTAAAGGCTATCTAACTGTCCTGAGAGCTTTTTCAGTTTCCTTGTGTTTAACAATTTATCCCCTCTTTGTGTTAGTATAATAATTTCTTAATTCCTCAGAAGTTATATAAAATAGTAAATGATCCATAGTCATTTAATTTTATTTCTAAAGTATTGAATCACAAAAGTAATAGATAATCATTTTACAAGAAATTCAGATAGTACCATGTCTTACTCCCACCAAACCCCACCTAGAAGTAAAGGCCGAAATTATTCTTGTCTTTATCCTTTCCAGACCTGATTCTATTTACATATATATATATATTATCTTTAAGAAAAAAATGAGAGAACTTTCCAGTATGCTTGGTGAACGGCAGAGGAGCAGCAGCTGCCCAAGCTTTTTCCTGCTCCCCCACACCAGCCCCAGCCTGCTCACCTGCTGTAGAAAATCGTGAAAGAAAGCACTTACTATGATGTTTTGGGGGTCAAACTCAAAGCAACCCAGGAAGAATTGAAAAAAAAATTGGCCTTGAAGTACCACCCTGATAAGAATCTAAATATAGGAGAAAAGTTTAAACAGATTTCTCAAGCTTATGAAGTTCTTTCTGATGCAAAGAAAAGGGAATTATATGACAAAGGAGGAGAACAAGCAATTAAGGGGGGTAGAGCAGGTGGTGGTTTTGGCTCCCCCATGGACATGTGTTTTGGAGGAGGAGGAAGGATGCAGAGAGAACAGAGAGGTAAAAATGTTGTACATCAACTCTTTGTTTTTTATTTTTTTATTTATTTGACAGGTAGAGTTATAGATGGTGAGAGAGAGAGAGACAAAGAAAAAGGTCCTCCCTCTGTTGGTTCACCCCTCCAAATGGCCGCCACAGCCAGAGCTGCGCTGATCTGAAGCCAGGAGCCAGGTGCTTCCTCCCAGTCTCCCATGCGGGTGCAGGGACCCAAGCACTTGGGCCATCCTCCACTGCCCTCCCGGGCCACAGCAGAGAGCTGGACTGGAAGAGGAGCAACTGGGACTAGAACTGGCGCTACATGCAGAGGATTAGCTAAATGAGCCGCAGCACCGGCCCCTCTTTGTTTTTTTTTTTTAAATGACTTATTTATTTATTTGAAAGAGTTATACAGAGAAGGAGAGGCAGAGAGAGAGAGAGAGAGAGAGAGAAAACCCAGAAGCCAGGAGCTTCTTCTAGGTCTCCCATGCAGGTGCAGGGCCCAAGGACTTGGGCCATCTTGTACTGCTTTCCCAGGCCTTAGCAGAGAGCTGGATGGGAAGTGGAGCAGCCAGGACTTGGACCGGTGCCCATATGGGGTGCCAGCACTGCAGGCAGTGGCTTTATCTGCTACGCCACAGCACTGGCCCCCTACGTCAACTCTTAGTAACCTTAGAAGACTTAGGTAATAGTGCAACAAGAAAACTGGCTCTGCAGAAGAATGTGATTTGTGACAAATGTGAAGGCCGAGGCAGTAAGAAAGGAGCAGTACAGTGCTGTCCCTATTGCCCAGGTACTAGAATGCAAATAAGAATTCATCAGGGAGCTGCCACTGTGGCATAGCAGGTAAAGCCACCGCCTACAGTGCCAGCATCCCATATGGGCGCCAGTTTGAATCCTGGCTGCCCCTCTTCTGATCCAGCTCTCTGCTGTGGCCTGAGAAAGCAGCTCCGGCCATTGTGGCCATCTGGGGAGTGAACCAGCGGATGGAAGACCTCTCTTTCTCTCCTCTCTCTGTCCCTCCTTCTCTTTCTGTATAACTCTGCCTTTCAAATAAATAAATAAATCTTAAAAAAAGAATTCACCAGATAGGACCTGGAGTAGTTCAGCAACTTCAGTCTGTATACATGTAGTGCCAGGGCCATAGGAAAATAAATCAATCCTAAACATAGATGTAAAAGCAGCAACAAGGAAAAATAGTTTGAGGGAAGAAAATTCTAGAAGTTCATATTGACAAAGGCATGAAAGATGGCCAGAAGGTAGCATTCCATGGTGAAGGAGACCAAGAATCAGGCCTGGAGCCAGGAGATCACTGTGTTATATCAGAAGAATCATGCTGTTTTGTTGTTGTTGTTTTAAGATTTTATTTATTTATTTGAGAGGTAGAGTTATAGACAGTAAGAGGGGGGCAGAGAGAAAGGTCTTCCATCTGCTGGTTCACTCCCCAGATGGCCACAGAGCTGGGCTGATCTGAAGCCAGGAGCCTTGAGCCTCTTCTGAGTCTCCCACGTGGGTGCAGGGGCCCAAGCACTTGGACCATCTTCTACTGCTTTCCCAGGCCATTAGTAGGGAGCTGGATCAGAAGAGGAGCAGCCGAGTCTCGAACCAGCACCCATATGGATGCTGGTGTCACAGGTGGAGGATTAACCTATTGTGCCACACTGTTTTTACTTGAAGAGGAGAAGACCTTTTTATATGTGTGGACATACAACTGGTTGAAGCATTATGTAGTTTCCAAAAGCCAGTTTCCTCTCTTGACAACTGAACCGTAATCATCACCTCTCATCCAGGTCAGATTGTCAAGCCTGGAGATACCAAGTGTGTGCTACATGAAAGCATGCCAGTTTGTCATAGGCCTTATGAAAAGGGTCACCTAATCATTGCACTTAAGGTTAGCTTTCCTGAGAATGGCTTTCTCTCTCCTGATAAGCTCTCTTTGCTGGAAAAAATGTATCCCTGAGAGGAAGGAGGTAGAAGAGACTGATGAAATGGATCGGGTGGACTTTGATCCAAATCAGGAAAGATGGAGTCCTTGTAATGGAGAAGCATATGAGGATGATGAACATCATCCCAGAGGGGGTGTTCCGTGTCAGACCTCTTAATGGGGCCAGTGGATAAGTCACTGCTGGCATTTTGTATGCAGTAGTGGATGGATGAGTGAAAGACTATAACCATAATATGCCCACTACTTCCTATTTTTTTTGTTTTAATATTCAACTATAGTATTGTTTTCAAAGTTAAATGAAGAATAAAGGTAAATATAGAAGCTTTGACTATGCCCAGTTTCTATGATAACTTCAGTGTGCAAGATGAAATTTAATACCTATAAAAATTTAATTTAAAGAAAGTTCGCGGGGCTGGCGCTGTGGCACAGCAGGTTAACGCCCTGGCCTGAAGCTCCGGCATCCCATATGGGCACCAGTTCGAGTCCTGGCTGCTCCTCTTCTGACCCAGCTCTCTGCTATGGTCTGGGAAAGCAGTGGAAAATGGCCCAAGTCCTTGGGCCCCTGCACCCACATGGGAGACCCGGAAGGAGCTCCTGGCTCCTGGCTTCGGATTGGCACAGCTCCGGCTGTTTCAGCCAATTGGGAAATGAACCAGCGGATGGAAGACCTCTCTCTCTCTTTCTGCCTCTTCTTTCTCCGTGTAACTCTGACTTTGAAATAAATAAATAAATCTTTATATAAAAAAAAAGAAAATTCCCCTGGCATTTGTTAACCATATGTTGTAATTGATTTCAGCTGTCTGTATGGACAAGCTTAGACTGAAATGCTAGGTGTATGTGTTGGCTTTAGTGTCTAACCCTTCATTGTTAAGCTTATGAAATTTAAAACTGTTTAATTGGCAATCAGGAAAAAAATGAAAACTTTTATAAATACTGTTCTGCTATTTGTTTTTATGATATATCATATTTTATGACATATAATGAACATCTTTCCATGTCAGTACATTTGGATCTACCATATTGTTTTGAATGACTAAGGAGTATTTTATTGTTTGGTTGTATAATAAATTATTTCAGTGACTAGTCTAATACTGATAGACATTTAGGTTGTCTCCAATCTTTTTTTTTTTTTTTTTGGAAATTGTGCTGCAACAAACATTTTTATACTTTACATTTTAGAATTTTATAAATATTTCCTTGGGAGAAGATAAATTCATCCAGGTCTCCCACTTGGGTGCAAGAGCCTGAGCACTTAGGCCATTTCCTGCTGCTTTCCCAGGCGCATTAGCAGGGAACTGTCTTGAAAGTGGAGCAGCCAAGATTCAAACTGGCACCCATATAGGATGCCAGTGCTGCAGGTGGTGGCTTAACCCGCTATGCCAACAGCGCCAGCCCCAGAATGTTATGGTGGGTCAGATTGTATGCACATTAAGAGTGCACATTGCCCTCTAAAAGCCCATCATATATCTTCCTCAGCCTTTCCAACCAGCTTTCAAGTGATCTTAAATAATTGAGTCCCATTAATATCATCTTGTGTAACTCTCTAAAGGAATAAATAAGTAGTTTTGAATATCTGAAAAGATCCACCATAGACCACTTTTGTATCTGCATATTAAGAAAATGATATTGAAAACATATGAAACTTAGTACTATGCATGAGAATGACAACATTAGATTTGCATTCTCAAGTCTGGGTATACTGTGTTTTTTTTTTTAAAGATTATTTATTTATTTGAAAGTCAGAGTTACACAGAGAGAGAAGGAGAGGCAGAGAGAGAGAGAGAGAGGTCTTCCATCCACTGGTTCACTCTCCAGTTGGCCACAATGGCCAGAGTTGTGCCGATCCAAAGCTAGGAGTCAGGAGCTTCCTCCGGTCACCCACATGCGTGCAGGGGCCCAAGGACTTGGGCCATCTTCCACTGCTTTCCCAGGCCACAGCAGAAAGCTGGATTGGAAATGGAGCAGCCAGGACTCGAACTGGTGCCCATATGGGATGCCAGCACTGCAGGCGGCGGCTTTACCCGCTACGCCACAATGCCGGCCCCTAGGTATAGTGTTTTAATATAAAAACTTCCTTTCTCCCTCTCTCCCTCCATCTCCCTTAGTCCCCAACCTTCCCAAATGAAAAGTTTTAGTCCAAATAGAAATGGAGAAAGTAGTCTGAGAGCCTGTGAGAGAAATCAAGGGTAAATTCAGATAATTTCTTGGATTGAAAGAGGAATCTTATATCTCAGTGAAAGATCTTTCAATCATAATTATTCTCTTAGAGACTTGAGGAAATACAGTGGAGTATTCATTGTGAAATGTTTTTTTCTCTATGTTCAGGCAAAGGAAAAATTGATATTCAAGCCTATCTAACTCAATGGCAAGATGAGCTTTTCAAAAAAGAAGAAAACATTAAGGATTTACCACGAATGAATCAGGTAGAGTATTTTCAAAGAGAAAATTCTGGATTCTTACTTTTTTGTATAATATGGATGTGACTGATTCTAAAACAGCTAATATGTTATTACAAAATGAGCTATATAATCTGTAAGTTTTGGATGAGCACATAAGACTGGGAACAAATTTTAAATTATTTTTACTTAAATAAAAAAATATTTATGAGGTAGACAGAGGGAGGGAGATGTATATAATATCAGCCCCCATCTGCTGTTTCATTCACCAGATGCCCACAATGGCCCGAGCTGGGCCAGGCCAAAGCTGGTAGCCTGGAACTTAACCCATGTCTCCCATGTAGGTGACAGGGAGCCAACTACTTGAGCTATTGTCACTGACTCCCAGGTTGTACATTAACAGGAAGCTAGAGTCAGGAGCCTAGGTATAGAACCCAAACACTCTGATACGGGAGGCATGTGTCTTTTTGTAAAATTTATTCTATATATTTGAAAGGCAGAGAGAAAGAGAGAGAGAGAGAGACAGATATTAGTTTTTCTTTTGTTGTTTCGTTCCCCAAATGGCTACAATGGCTGGAGCTGAGCCAGGCTGAAGCCAAAAGAGCCTGGGACTCCCATCTGGGTCCACCACATGGGAGGCTGGTGCCACAGCACTTGGGCCATCTATCTTCTACTGCTTTCCCAGGCACATTAGCAGGGAGCTGGATTGAAAGTGGAGCAGCTGGGACTCAAACCAGTGCCCATATGGGATGCTGCACTGCAGGCAGCAGCTTTACTTGCTATGCCACAGCACTGTCCCTGATTTCAAGCTGGATCAGAGGTGAAGCACACAGGACATGAACCAGCACTCACAGGGAATGCCGGTATTGGAGGTGGCAGCTTAACACACTACACCACAGTATCTAGGAAGCAAGTGTCTTAACCACTAGGCTAAATAACCACCACAGTGATTTTTTTACTTAGACACATAAGTATATCCAGTGTTTCAGATAGTTCTGCTATGGCAACATTTATTCCTGTAGAAAAATTGTAGCATATTTCAGGCTTTAGTGGAAATGATCATTTATTCAGAAAACATCTTTATTGCCTACTAGATGCCAAGTACCAGGAATAAGAAAGTACTAAGATACATCCCCACCCAGGTTCCTAGTGACCCTATATTTAAACTGCTCAGGCAATGCTAGTGATGATTATTGATAAAATTTTAAATTCATCTATTTCTTATATAGCACACAGTCAGAATATCTTACAATATTAAATTAAAACCTAACTGGCACACATATTAAGGACCCCTAAAAATTTAATTTGATGATTAAGTAATTTTTTTAAGATTGATTTTATGTATTTGAAAGGCAGAGTGACAGAGAGAAGGGGAGACAGAGAGAGATTTTCTGTTGGTTCACTCCCCAAATGGGTACAATGGCCACGGGTAGAGCAGGCCAAAACCAGGAGCTAGGAGCTCCATCCTGGTCTTCCACGTGAGTGGCGAGTACCCAAGTGGTTGAGCCATCTTCTGTTTTCACAGTTACTTGAGCAAGGGGCTGGATCAAAAGCTGAGCAGCCAGGACTCGAACCAACACTCTGATATAGGATGCTGGTGTCACAAGCAGTGGTTTAACCCACTGCACCACAATGCCACCTCCAAAATAAGTAATTTTTAAAATAAGTTGATAGCTTAAGTTTATTTTAAATTATAAATGAACAATACTCAAGGAAAAGGAAGCAAAGGAAAACTTAAACATTTGTTGCAACATGTTCTTATGGAAGCATACCCTTTCGTTTTGCTTTTTGTTTACAGATAAACTTTTCTGATTGGGTGACTGATGTATAGAATTCTCTTGTTGGAAAACTTGTTTAAATGATAAATGCGCTCTAGGAATGTCTATGGTTTATCTAGGGGCAGTAAGCAAACAAACCAGGTTCTCTCTCCACCTAGGCCCCACCTTAGCCTTTAAAAGCAAATGTGTCCAAATGGGAGGGTAAGCCATTCTGGCTGAGCTGCCCACTGTTTAATCCTTTCATGAAAATTGTTTAATTAATTAATGGTTTGCGTGCAGGGAAAGGGAGGACTTTGTTTCATTAGAAGTACCAGCTATCACTGAAGTGACGCCGGCAGGCAAACTATCCAGGAATTAGTCTGAATGTAATGTGCTGCTATTAGGCAACAAATGGGAAAACTGAAATGAAATTTTCTTCCATGGTTCATACGCATCTTTCTGAAACTAGGATTTAGTTTGGGATTAGTCATCAGTTTCTTGTAATTTCTAGGATAAAGTCCATATGGTACGAATTCTATACAGGAGATTATTTACCTCCATGTTGTCTTTATATTTGCTAAGTCTAATATCCAAATATCATATTCCCAACTTGTGTCTTCCAGTCACAATTTATTCAGTTTTCAAAGACCCTCTATAACTTGTTTCATGAGGACCCTGAAGAAGAGTCATTATATCAAGCCATTGCTGTCGTAACCAGCCTTTTGCTCAGGATGGAAGAAGTTGGCAGGAAGCTACATAGCCCTACATCACCGGCCAAAGGAATCTCCAGCTGTGCTTCTGCAGGACCCAGTGAGGGGAATCAGGAGAGCCGCCTAGAGAAAGATCCCTCCTCTCTTAGGGAGGAACCTCAGTGGTCATTTGCATTTGAACAGATTCTTGCATCTCTCTTGAATGAACCAGCCTTGGTGAGGTTTTTTGAAAAGCCCATAGATGTAAAAGCCAAGATAGAAAGTGCAAAATCTTCTCAGTTAAAGCGTAGGACCAAGATGTAAATCTCTTAACAATAATTGCCTATCATAGACAAGTTGACCAAGATTCCTATAGCAAGACAGCTTGATTCCAGGAAGTAGGGCTCAGGGATTTATCTTGTTAACAGTGTATTTGAAGGTAAAAAAAAAAAAAAGGCAAGATATTTCAGAATCAAGATGATTCATTACAATTCTTATATTTCACAAGATACGCATTATCAGAGGAGTATACTAAATGTTACCACTAGAGGGCACCACTATATCATGTTTAGTAAGGAAATTACTGGCTTGTGCTGCTGTTTACATATGAATTACTAATGATTTTGAGAAAATGAAGTTGTGTTTGAGTATCAATGATGTAGATAGGTCATATTGATAGCTACTTTCCTGAATTGCCTCAGTCCTCTTAGAGTACTTTAGAAAACTAAACTCATAGATCTGTAGCCTTAATTACCATTTGGGGCCCTCATGCCTCAAGTTATTTAACTGAAATGGCACTAATGTTTAAAGTTAATCTCATACAATCTAGTAATAAATGTCATTTTAGTTACTTCTGCAGTCTCCTTCCCTGCACAGTTCAGAAGCTACTGACACACTACTAACTCTGTTACTGATAAAAACAAATCAAGAGTTCTAAACTTGGGGCTGCCATGAAGAAAACAATATTACCAAAAAATACTATTTGTTCTTTAAATAATACCATTCTCAAGTGGTGCAGAACCTTGACGGAATATTATATTTGTACTTAAGCTGTATAAAGCCAGCCTTTTGAGAATGGTTAATGAACAGTTCAATTAACTGTATACGTTTTCCATTAGACTGAGAAATTACTAGAAATCTTTTGGAGTGCAGCTGTTTGTGGCATTTGTGTCAGAGTTGCTTGTGACTGCTTTGATTCTAGCTTGAGATTTTGGATTTTCATGTTTTAATTTACATTCGTAGTAAATAGTCGTGCTAAGACTGAATTATAGTGTTAGTCTGACAAGCATGTAGTACATACTTGTATGTGATCATTGCCAAGGTAATGAATGAGTAGAACCTACCTTAAAAAGTTGTGACTATCTGAATGAGATGTGCAATTTCCCTATACTTTATGCTGCTTATATTTCAGTCATTTCAATGACAGCCCATTTAGAGATAATGGGCTTTATTAGCACTTTTGAAAACTGTAAAAGAAGCAAACTGCATTTGTCCACTTGTCTGTGCTCTTTCTGACAAGAGCAATATATTAACTCACTTAAGAAGTTGGGGCAGGAAGCCTCCACTGGGGCTTCTTTCTTCACAAGACTTTGATTTGAAGCCCTAGGACTTTTCTAGATGTGAAACAATGAAAGGGCAGATCTCCTTTATAGTGACCTAACAAGTCTCCTTTTCTGGCAAGGACTTAGGATAGTCAACCTTTGGCAAAAGGTTGCCACCGTGAACAAGGCCCAACACAGAGGGCTTTGTCAACATAGAATACATCATTTTCCTAGAAGTTCGAGAAATTTCAAGTTGAGCCTTTGAAAACGTCATGCATTGGGCTTGGCCACACACGTTCTAGTAGTGTCTTTAAAATGAGTTGATCAGCATTGTCTTTTTTTTAAGAAAATCACCACTTAAAGAGATAGTTGGTAAATAAGCATCTATATCTTTTCTCGAAATGTGTCCACATTTTAAAGCGTATTTAATGGTTTATATGAAAACTATCATACATCTGCTATTATACAGCAATTGTTAAATTATATATATTAGCCCTAGAAAGACACATAGCCCATGCTTCTACAAAGACACTATTGTATACAGTTTGTTAAATATTTTGTCGATTGTATTTACAAAAAAAGATACTTTCTCAAGAGCATATATTAATATTTGATATAAATTTAAAGTCAGAATAGTGAAGAGACTGAATATTGTATTTTAGCCTAGATTAATTAAAATCAAATACTGAGAGGTTTTAGAGTGGCAAAACAATTTAAAATGCAAGCTTAAAAAGACATTTATTTTTGGAGTCAGCAGGAGACTCAAGATGAACACATTATAGTTTTATAGTTTCAGTCTTGTTCAACAAATGGGTTATTCTTAATATTAAAGATATGTATGTGTCAAACTGAACCAGTGCATTATACCTTATGCATTAAATTTGTGTTATAAGGTGGTTTTACTTGCCTTTATAAAAATAAATATTATAAATCCATTTTAAACCTGAAAAATTGTTTCATTAAAGAGATTATTATTATTTACTATGGTGTATTTTTATTTACATTTAAGTCAAATATTGCTTGAGAACTTCCCTCCTGTATTAGTTCTAGTTAAGTTGCAGAGAACAAAATTCCCTCCAATTAGTTGAGGCAGGAAAAGATTTATTACTAGATATTAAATGACTTTCATAATTATCAAGAGACTGACTAAATTGAGCTTTCAATTTCCAATGTGTACCAATACCAGGCCACCAAGGAAGTTTCTGACTCTTCTGTGGTTAGTAAGTAAGCTGCCACTCCCTAGTGCTGTAAAGAAAATTAAAATTCATCACTTCTGCTGCTATCCCTCAAGAACCATTCTCCACTTGCTGTGATTTATGCCCATGAAATAGACGTCATGCACCCTGCCTCTCAGCACCCATAAGAGACCAGCTAGGGGCCGGCACTGTGGTACAGCGGGTTAAAGCCCTGGCCTGAAGCGCCGGCATCCCATATGGGCGCCGGTTCTAGTCCCAGCTGCTCCTCTTCCAATCCAGCTCTCTGCTATGACCTGGGAAAGTAGTGGAGGATGGTTCAAGTCCTTGGTCCCCTGCACCCATGTGGGAGACCCGGAAGAAGCTCCTGGCTCCTGGCTTTGGATTGGCTTAGCTCAGGCCATTGAGGCCATCTGGGGAGTAAACCAGCAGATGGAAGACCTCCCTCTGTCTCTACCTCTCTCTGTAACTCTGTCTTTCGAATAAAATAAAATTAATCTTTAAAGAGAGAGAGAGAGCAGCTAAATATCTTCACAGCCATGTGTATGGCAGAAATGGCAGAAGCATAGCCCCTTCTTCACTTTTTCCATTCAGATCTTACATGTGCACATCTAATTAGCCTATGGTAAATCCAAAATCCTATTCGCAAAGGAATATGAGAAATGCAGTACCTGAAGGCACACTGTGAGGGTGGAGTGGACATCGAGCACTGTATTGGTTTTTTGTTGCTCTATGACAAACTACAAGACACATTTGTTATCTCACCACCTCAGTGAGGCAGCACTCTGCAATCAGCTTAGCTGAGTCTCCTGCTTAGGATCTCACAAGTCTGCAACCAAGGTGTCGGCTGTGCTGCTTCTCACACAGAGGCTCAACCTGGAGGGGTCCACTACCAAGTTTACCCAGGCCGTTGGCAGCATTCATTTCCTTATGGTTGTGGGTTCAAGGGCACCAGCTTCTTGCTGGCAGTTGGCTGAAGGCCACCCTCAGCTTCTAGCTTTACTCGGCTCCTAGTCTCTGCCCCTCGCTTCTACAGGCTGTCTTGTAGTGCCTTGCCTTGTGGGCTTCTCCCAAATGGCCACACACTTCATCAGGCAAGCAGGGATAGTCTCCAGAGCAAGTCTGGTAGCAAGTGTCTTTTAAAAAAAAAAAGATTTATTTATTTTGCTTTAAAGTTAGAGTTACACAGAGAGAGGAGAGGCAGAGAGAGAGAAAGGTCTTCCATCCGATGGTTCACTCCCCAGTTGGCTGCAATGGCCGGAACAGCGCCGATCCGGAGCCAGGAGCCAGGAGCTTCTTCCGGATCTCCGACGTGGGTGCAGGGGCCCAAGGACTTGTGCCATCTTCTAGTGCTTTCCCAGGCCATAGCAGAGAGCTGGATCAGAAGTGAAGCAGCCAGGACTCGAACTGGTACCCATATGGGATGCCGGCACTGCAGGCGGCAGATTTACCCACTATGCCACAGTGCTGGCCCCACAAGATAGTGTCTTATTCATGCAATGTAACATGATCATAGTAGTGGCATCCCTTTCCCTCTGCCATGATCTCTTGGGTAAATGCTGGTCACAGTCCCCACATATATTCAAGGAGAAAGCATCACAGAAAGGCATGAATAGCAGGAAGCAAAGATCCTAGGAGGTGCTCCAGAGAATCTGTTTTTTTTTTTTTTTAATTTAAGTGTGCCACCAATTTTTATTTTAAAAATTCATCTTCATTTTATTTTACTTGAAAGGCAGAGAGAGGGAGGGCTCTTCCATCCACCAGTTCACTCCAAAACCCTGAGCTGTGTCAAAGTCAAGAGCTCAAAACTCCATCTGGGTCTCCCACGTGGGTGGCAAAGACCCAAATACTTGGGCCATCACATGCTGCCTCCCAGGGTATACATTAGTAGGAAGCAGGAATTGGAAGCAGAGCAGGAACTTGACCTCAGGCACTCCCACGTGGGCTGTGGGTATCCCAGGCCGCATCTTCACTGCTGTGCCAAATGCCTGCCCTCCACCAAGTGTTCATGGTTTGCTAATCGATCAGACCTGGGCCATATCTTAAGGCTCCAAGTGCACAGGGTGGGAAACACCAGGTGCTTACAAGGCTATGGGGTTGATGAGAGCTCCACCTCACCACCTGTGGTGTTGTGAGTTAACTGCGTGGACCCTGTATGCGTCACCAATACAGATTGATTAGATGGGAATGCCGTGCCGTGTGTGTGTGGCAGGAAGGCCGAGGATTTGTGAGCAGGTGTAGCTGACAACCACAAATGAAGGGGCCCTTTTATAGCTTCAGCTTTTCTGTGGCTTCCCCAACTCCCATAAGCTTCAAGCCTGCAAAGGGGGTGATGTGACCAGAATGGTGTCCTCTGGTTCGTTTCTTTCCAAAGATTTATTTTGGTCCTATCTGTGGCTTCAGGCAATCCACAAAGCCTCGCTGGGTTGCAGCTTCATCATCTGCTGTGTGATTCCCGGTGTGTTCACTGCATCCACTGGGCCTGTTTCCTGCTCTGTAAAACGGGCGTGATGACCTCTACTGTGGGGCGGCTGCTGGGCTTAAGTCTGGCTCTGCGGCTCTTAGCAAGTCACTCAACTTCTCTGTGCCTCATTATTCTCCTCTGTAAAATGGGGACTAGTCGGGGTGTCACCCCACAGGGTCGTGATGAGATACCATCTCAGGTGCATCACAAGTGCTCAACAGAGAACAGCTTTCATCGTCTCAATCACCAATGCCACCATACCCTTGTCATCGTTGTCGTCATCACCATCAGCTGGTCTTTCTGCCTATACTGAAAGATCTTGAGAATTCTCCAAAGAGGGAGGTGCAGGTTCTGGATCCCCCAGCCTGCGGGGGTGCCCTGTGCAGGTCCGATGGCTCTAGGGGTCTCGGTTTCTCCCTCCTGCCCTGCTCTTCATGGGTCCAGTCTATTATCCACCTCGCTTTTACCATGCAACTTAGCATAGCAGCAGCAGAATGCTTCTGCCTTTAACAACATAAACCATCCTCATACAAGCTAAAGCTCACTAATCCTCTCCCCTAGGGGAAGATCCAAGTTTCTGTCAGCCACCTAGATCCGCAAATGCATACTGTTTATTCTTCCTAAGTCACTCTCAATTCCATCCTGATATCTTGTAACATGTAGACTAAACTACAGACTTCATTACCAGCAGCTCACCTTTCATAACACAGCAGAGTAAAAGCAGGAAAGTAAACTAAATATTAAATATAAATATTACCTAAAGGGGTCAGGGAAAAACTATGCATACCTAACTATAGCCCTCATTTCTGCGGCTGATGGTGAAGCTGCAGTTGTATGTTTTTTTCTAATTACGATGTAATAAATGAACTTGGAGCATACACGTCTGTGAAGTTGAGCATGGGTATACCCATAACCATCACAACAGTTGGAATACAGAATAGTTCCATCACCTTCAACAGCTCCCTCATGCAATCCATTTACATACTCTCTCCCCACCCCTAACAACCACTGATCAGTTCTCTGTGCACGATACAAAAGGCTAGCATCCCTGGTCCTTGCAGCCCTGTGGCCAAGGACTGGTTCATGAGATGCTTCTGCCTAGAATGTTTTGACCTATGGCAAGCAGGAGGCAAGCGGGGGATACAGTACGAAATGCAGCAGATGCTCCGTGTCCACATCAGCCTTGTGGGTCTGAGGTAGGATGGAGAGTGCTTTAAATGCCAAGACTTTACACTCCCTTTATAGGCAGAGCTTCTTAGTAGTGCTGTGAGCCAAGCGGTTCATGGAAGTCTTTATTTATTTTACTATTATCAGCTAGAATCTGTTTCTTTGGCATTACAGTAAGATTGATACCTGTAATACTAGGGGCTTGGTACCACTGGATCCTTCAAGGCAAGGCAAATTACTGCGGGAGCTACATTGCTAGGCATATAATCACCAGAAGCAGCGCATTTTGTCTTTCATCTCACATTATGCTGCAGTCTCCCTTTCTTTCATCGGAACCACATCCCAGAGACATCAAGCAATACATTTCCTAGCTCTTAATTCCACTCGTCTCCCTTTGCAGGTAATGTCTTTTCTTTATGGCTGCTTTTAAGATCTTGATCTTTCCAACGTTCTGCAGTTCCTCATGATTAATGTAGCTTTTTAAAAAGTCCTGTTTGGGATCAGTGATTAAATTTTGATCATCGACTATCATTCTCTGAGACCTGTCTGCATTCTCTACCTGCCAAACAGGCAAGTTAATTGAAGAAATGATCAAAAGCATCCCCCACCTCCCATGCACCCACACATTCGTCAAATCGTGGGTGCATATTCATCTCTGGGATGTCTCCGGGGATAGAGTACTGACAAATCTAGTGGATTCTACTTGGCCCTGCCTACCATAAGCAGCCCTTACTACACTGGTCAGGAAGCAAATGAGGTGTATCTGTCAGTTGCTGATTATGGCTATGAATACATATGAAGTCCTGAACGAAGAAATGGCCATATAACGTATTTTAAACTCCACTTGACCGATTGTGGATGGATTCAAGATAAATCTGTGTCAGTGTCTCTTGCCTCCATATAAGCCCTAACTATGACTAGTGGGTGACCATTATGTTCCCCTCCACCCCACCCCCCAATCTCCCAGGGATGAGTGTGAAGTCAGTGTTCAATTATCTCGGAAAACTCTGAGCATTTCCATTTTTGCAGTGCATAGTTACCCTGGTAAATGGCCATGGGCCTTTCTGGCAGAAGGAAACAAGAAAGCTAGAAAAGATTTACAGCACATGCTTATGGTATTGCAAAGTCCTTCCTCGAGAGTACCTGGCTTTCCCTTCAAGGGCCTCTGTGTGGTTGAACTGACTCCAAGTCTGAAAACTGGTGAGAGCCCACCACTCTCCATCGTGATGACTCAAATTAGGTCTGTTTTCCAGAAATACTTCCGCTACAAAAATATTTCTGCTACAAAATATTTTTGCTACAAAAACCAACTAGGAGGGGCCGGCACTGTGGCATAGTTGGTAAAGCTGCTACCTGCAGTGCCAACATCCCATACGGGCATCGGTTTGAATCC
Source organism: Oryctolagus cuniculus (assembly GCF_051225735.1). NCBI lineage: Eukaryota > Metazoa > Chordata > Mammalia > Lagomorpha > Leporidae > Oryctolagus > Oryctolagus cuniculus. The sequence goes on along the minus strand of NC_142888.1, from coordinate 86,044,132 downwards.
CGGATGCTCCACTTCTGATACAGCTACCTGCTAATACACCTGGGAAAGCAGTGGATAATGACCCAAGTAGGGGCCCCTGTACCCAGGTGGGAGACCCGAATGGAGCTCCTTCCTGGCTCCTGGCTTCAGCCTGGCCCAGCCCTGGCTGTTGTAGCCATTTGGAGAGTGAACCAGCAGATGGAAGATCTCTCTGCCTCTGCCTCTCCTCCTCTGTAACTCTGACTTTCAAATAAATAATGCATCTTTTTAAAAAATCAAGTAGGAAATAGTAGGCTGTTCATTTATTTTGACATAAGGAAGCTAAAAAACAGTTGGCCACTACCAAAAGCTTCTTTGTAAGCTGAAGCATTCAGATTACTTCTATGGCCATGCTTCTTTCTATCATGCTAACCATTGCTTATGCCAGCTCTGGTCATTTTGTGCTGCCACTTCTTGCTCTCTGCCATTCTGGGTTCTCATTATTCTCATTAAAATTAGCCAGTCCCTATCAATGACAGCATCTCTTACCATAAACCTTGGCCCATAGAAGACAACCAAGGGTATTACTACTCAATAATGTAATTATTACCATTCCATAAATGTGATTTTCAGGGATTAAGGAGGAGAGATCCTCTGGGCCCTTTTGAGGAACACAAGTAGCGCACTGATGAGTGGATCATATATCATAGCTGTTCTTCAGTGTTCATATCTCCTTAATTCTTTGGAGTGTTTCCTATACATCAAACCCAAGAATTTCTGGCCTACCAATTTAATTTAATATAGGCTAACTTTGAGCCTTAGCTCAGTCAACCAACTGAGCAAATAGGACAACTTCCAATTAGGCAAGCTAGGAAATGAATCTAGAATCTCTAGTAAGTATGCAGATGTTGATGTATTTGGCCTGATCTAAAAGTACATTCCATCTTCCATGGCATAGCATTCTCAGAATACATTGCCACACATGTTCTCCAGAGTTCTGCTACTATGAAGTAGAAAAACTTTACAGTTCTTCCTTCCTTCCAGGTTAGACTTCCCATTCGGATCCTTGCAGGACACTCTGGTCTGACTGTAATTGTAGGTCTGTAAGCAATGAGAGGTCATAGTTGCGGTGCGTGAGAGTTGGCATCCCCATGAAAATAGTTTCAGGGTCTTCAAGCAAAACAGAACCAACCTCATCAAACGGCCTGATACTGCTGGCAAGGAAGACTGCTTGATGAAGTTCTTAACGTCACCTGCATCCAACCACATATCCCCATTTCTATTCCTGAGGTCTCGCTGTATCCCAATTAATATCCTCACTTCACAAAAGTGATCTGAGAAGCAGGTGACACAGCAATGTATATTGCAATTTAGCAACCCATAGGAGCAGACTGTGTGGCTAGTTTTCAGCTATGTCAGCTCCATTTCCACAAGAGACTGGGACATAGAAACTCACAGTCCTCTGTTCCTTGAGCCTATTCAGATGCTGAAGTTGCTATTTTCGTTCATTAGAGCACAGCTAGAAGAAGTCGGACTACTTTACAGTCCCTGGGTTCATCATTAACGCCAAAATAATCTGTAGTGGCAGCTACCTGGCGCATCTAGCTTTGCCTTCAATAGGCACTTCATTGTAAATGCCCGCTGATGAGGATTTAATGGATTGATTTTCCATTGTGCTAAGTACCTCCGTGATCACATGTTCTAATACCAACAGAATTATCTCAAGCTCAACCAGATTAGCTACGCAATGCCATTACTAGCACCTGCCAATACCCATGGTGCTCTGTCCTGTGTAGGTCAGGGTTCAGTTTCAGAGAACAGAAACCACTCCAGCTAGTTTAAGGAGGAAGCAGTTTGTTGAGGGAAATCACATTGTGTACAGGTTCGTTTAGAAGAGCTGAAGAGACAGATGTTCAATCGGGCCCTACCAGAGCCCCATCCGAAAACCAGGCGGTCAAATGTGTGGCTCCAGAGTCACGTTGCTATCACCACAGTCAGGAAGCCACAATGACTACTGTACTTCCAGGGCCGTGCTACACATAGCACAACCTGCACCAGCGAGATGAGTGCTGCTTGCCCTGCCTCTTGACGCCCATGCAGTTCCTGGCTGGAGTCTGCTACCTCTACTCTCCCTGGTGAGAATAACCAAACCCCTTCACCACCCTGCTTGTCAGCAGAGGCGGCAAAAGCCAGCATTGCACCTTCCAAGTTTCATGCCAGTGGATTGTGGTTGGGTGGACCCAAATCATATTCCAAACCCCAGCTGGAGAGGAGTCTGGGAAAGTGTGTGTGTGTGTGTGTGTGTGTGTGTACTTTCCACCACCTGCAGTAAAAGAGGACATACTAGGATGAGGGTGGAATGGAGTTGAACACTCAGTCACAATATCTACCACAGCCTTTAGCAAAAACTTAAGAGTATTTGGCCTTGAATCTCAAGTTCAGGATCAAAGGAAGCTCAGAGCTCTTTCTGTGATTCTGTTCCTGTTTTCCGGTGATTGTCTGCCATTGTGTGCCATCTTCTATGTATGCTTCTAAGCACGCAGGCTTTCTGAGACCTCTAAGAAGAGCCTGGGCACAAACTCTACTCCCTCACTGCATTCTAAAAGAAATCGAAACACGCTGAGGGCATGGGGATGCCTTTGATTCTTTTCCTCGAGGCTTGTGAGGTTACAGCAGAGGAAGATCATATAGAGGAGCACATGGCTATGGCCCATCTCTCTCACTGAGCCCCAGCCTTCTTCCTCACTTCTTTTGAAACTGATCCGCACACGTCCAAGTCCTGCATAAAGCGGTGTGCTCTGTGCCCCATGAACGCTTTGAGAAATGCAGTACACTTCCTCCCGCTCTGGGCTACTTCTCTTGAGTGGAGAAGCCCACTAACCCTGTATACACTCTTTTTTTTCCCCTAGCCTTCTCTGAAATTCCGGTGAATATACTTACTATTTTTCCTTTCATTTCACTATTTGAATGTATTTCTGATTTTATCTCTGATTTTCTTAATTTGTTATTGTATTTTTTTAAAAAATCACTTGTTTTCTTTTTTTAGATTTATTTGTTTGAGAGGTAGAGTTACTGAGAGAGAGAGAGAGAGAGAGAGAGAGAGAGAGGTCTTCTATCCACTGGTTTACTCCCAGATTGGCCTCAACGGCCAGGGCTGGGCCAGACCAAAGCCAGGAGCCAGGAGCTTCTTCCAGGTCTCCCATGCAGGTGCAGGGGCCCAAGGACTTGGGACATCTGCTGCTTTCCCAAGCCATAGCAGAGAGCTGGATTGGAAGTGGAGTAGCCAGGACTAGAACCGGCGCCCACATGGGATGCCAGCACCACAAGCAGAGGCTTAGCCTACTATGCCACAGCACTGGCCCCTGATGTTGTATTTTATGAAGAATTTACAAAAGGAGTAAACAAAGGAGAAAGGGGATGGGCGTTGTGGTGCAGCAGATTAAGCTGATGCTTGGGATAGAAACATCCCATATCTTAAAAAAAAGAAAAAGGAGAGAAAGAAAAGGAGAAGGAAATAAAGACCATTCTCTTTATACATGATTATGAAACATCTTGTTCATCCTCATCTCAAGGAACTTCTTTCGTGTCCTATCATTTCAGTGGCCTATTAGAAACTACCTATTTTCTAGTTACTGATCAGTGGTATCCCCTCACATGACTACAATTTGAAAGTGGAGATTACTATGGCTCCCATCTTCCAATAGTAATTCTCAGATGCTCAGGGTTAAGTGTTCCTCTCGTAAGCCAAGACCTCACTAACATATTGAAAATCATTAAATTCTAACTACAGACTTTCTGATCAGCAGTTTCTAAAGAAATAAAGGAGGGCCCGCACTGTGGCACAGTGGGTTAAAGCCCCAGCCTGCAGCACCAGCATCCCATATGAGTACTGGTTCGAGTCCCAGCTGCTCCATTTCCAATCTAGCTCCCTGCTAATGCACCTGGGAAAGCAGTAGAAGATGGCCCAAGTCCTTGGACCCCTGCACCCATGTGGGAGACCTGGAGGAAGCTCCTGGCTCCTGGCTTTGGATCAGCACAGCTCCAGCCATTGCGACCATCTGGAGAGTGAACCAGTGGATGGAAGACCTCTCTCTCCCTGTAACTCTACTCTCAAATAAATAAATAATTTAAAAAAATTAAAGAAATTTAAAAAAAAAGAAACATGGGAAACTATAGCAGGACTGAAACTGACATCTATGAATTTTCTATTTATTTTCCCTTCAAAGTTCTCCACACTTTTTCATTGCCCTTTTTGCAATTTTTATAGAAAATAACACTTTTTTAAAAAGTCTGTTTTTAATTAACACATAATAACTGTGTGTTTATGGGATACAATGTGATGTTTTTATATATGTTTGCTTTATGGAATGATTAAATTAAACTAATGAGCATCCATCACCTCATGTGCTTGTTTTTTGCAGTGAGAACATGTAAAATATACTCAGCAATTTTGAAATATGCAATATATTTACAGTCACCCCACTGCACAGTAGATCTCAAACACTTCTTCCTCCTTTCTGATGGAAACTTTGGGCCCTTTGAACAGCACCCGCCCTTTCTGTGTTCCTTCCGCCTCCACCCCCTAGGAAGCACCGTGCTGTTTTCTACTTCTGTGAATTCAGCTTTCTTAGATTTCACATGCAAGTGAGATCATGCCGTACTCATACTTGTCTTTTTATGTCTCTCTCATTTCACGCGGCCTTCTAGGTTCATCCATCTTATCACAAATGGCGCAATTCCCCTCTTTTTACAGGCTCTCTGTATCCAAATATTCTGAGTAAAAATTCAACCAACCATGGGTCAAAATATTCAAAGCAATAATAATTTAAAAATTATAAAAATTTAAAAATTATAAAATTTAAAATTATAAAAAGTAATAAAAATTAAAATTACAACTATGTACACAGTACTTATTTTATATTCATTTTTATAAGTAATCTAGGGAGTATTTAAAATAAACAGAAAGAAATATGTAGATTATATGCAAATAGTATGTCATTTTACTAAAGAGACTTGAGCATGTATAGATTTTTGAGAAGGGGTCCTGGGACTAATCCCCCATGGATATTGAGGAACAAATGTATACCACAGCTTCCTTATCCATTCATCCATTGATGGGCACTTAAGTTGCTTCTATATATTGGCTGTGAAATAATGTGAGTAGCTTTGTGAATAAACTTGGGAGTATGGATACCTCCTTAACATGCTGATTTTCATTCCTTTGGGCATATATCCAGGAGAGAAGATTGTTGGGTAATATGGTGATTCACTGTTTTAAAGAACCTCATCTCTATTTTCCACAATGGCTGTACTACCAGTGTTTCTTGGTTCCTTTTTATCCACGTTTTCCCCAACACTTGTTATCTGTGTTTTTTTTTTTTTTTTTGATAACCATTCTACCATTCTACCTCACAAGGTGGTATCTCATTGTGTTTTTTTTTTTTTGTATTTTCCTATAATTAGTGAAGTTGAGCATTTTTTTCATATATAAGCTGGCCATTTGTATATTATTGTGTATTATTTGAAAGTCAGAGTTACAGAGAGGCAGAGGCAGAGAGAGAGAGAGAGAAAAAAAGAGGTCTTCCATCCACTGGTTCACTCCCCAAATGGTCGCAATGGCGGGAGCTGTGCCGATGCGAAGCCAGGAGTCAGGAGCTTCCTCCAGGTCTCCCATGTGGGTTCAGGGGCTCAAGCACTTGGGCCATCTTCCAGTGCTTTCCCAGGCCATAGCAGAGATCTGGATTGGAAGAGGAGCAGCTGGGACTCAAACTGGTGCCCATATGGGATGCCGGCACTGCAGGCGGAGACTTTACCCACTACCCCACAGTGCCAACCCCTGTATATCTTTTTTAAGAAATGCCTCTTCATCAGGGGGTCTACACTGTGGCGCAGCGGGTTAAAGCCCTGGCCTGAAGCGCCAGCATCTCATACGGGCACGGGTTCAAGTCCCAGCTGCTCCTCTTCCAATCCATCTCTCTGCTATGGCCTGGGATAGCAGTGGAAGATGGCCCAAGTGCTTAGGCCCCTGCACCCATGTGGGAGACCCGGAAGAAGCTCCTGGATCCTGGCTCTGGCTTCAGATCGGCGCAGCTCCGGCCATTGTGGCTATCTGGAAAGTAAACCAGCAGATGGAAGACCTCTCTCTCTGTCTCTACCTCTCTCTCTGTAACTCTGTCTTTCAAATAAATAAAATAAATCTTAAAAAAAAAAAAGTAATGCCTCTTCATGTCCTTTACCTATTTGGTATAGTCTGAATATTTCTGCCCCCTCCCCAAAAAATCATTTATTATAACCTAATTCCCAATATGATAGTTTTAAGAGGTGGAGTTTTTAGGAGGCAATTAGGTCATGAGGGCCGACCCTCATGAATGGGATCCACACAGAGCTATGAGGGATCTTGTTTACCCCTTCTGCCATGTGAGGACTCAGTAGAGAACAAGTATTCACCAGACACTGGACCTGATGATGCCTTGGTCTTGGACGTCCCAGCTTCCAGAACTGTGAGACATTTCTGTTAATTATGAACTATCCAGTCTGAATTGTTCTGTTAGAGCAACCCAATGGACTAATGCACTCTTTGTTTAAAATCAGTTTTTTTTTTTTTTGCTATTGAGTTTTTAAAATTTCTCATCTGTTGGACATCAGATGAATGGGTGGTAAATATTTTTCCCAATACATGAGTTGTTTCCTTGACTGTGCAGAAACTTTGAGTTTGGTGCAATCCCATTTGTCTGTTTTTCACTTCGGTTGCTTATGCTTCGGAAATCACATCCAATAAATCATTGCACAGACCAGTATCATGGAGCTTGTGCCTGTGTTTTCTTCTAACAGTTTTACAGTTTCAGATCTTACATTTATTTAACTCTTTCATCCACTTTGAATAGAGTTTTATATGATGTGAGATAAGGATCAAATTTCATTGTTTTGCATGTGGATATCCAGTTTTTCTAATATCATTTATTGAAGAGATTGTTCTTTTCCCACTTAGTGTGCTTGGCAACTTTGTCAAAAATCATAGGCCGTAAATGCATGGGTTTGTTTCTGTAAATAACGCTTCTTAAAAGTTTCTTTGTGGGCAGGGATGCCACAACTTCCCTTGGTGTATTTCTGGGTGAGGAATAGTCCTTTCTGTGCAGAATTTGTGTCCTTTCTAGTTCTACTTTTGCGTGTTAGCCCTTGTCTTATATACGTAGACAGAAAGTACAGTATGGCTCAGCATTTTATTTTTCTTCAAATTTGCTACACTTCAAAAATAATATGACAGGAGACAGCGCCTGGCTGTCCTGCCTGCTGCTCCCTTGCAGCCTATGGCAGCAGTAGTCCACTTCTGGCCACCCTGCCTGCCCACTGTCCCTTGTAGCATGTCCAGTAAACCTAGCTCTGCTCACTCTAATAATAAAGTAAAATAACCGAGACAGACATTTATAAAAAGACAAGGTTGTGGTGATGAAAACTACATCAGTGGCTACCAGAGAGTTTCAGGCAGGGGAGGGTGTGTGACAATATGGGCCAGCACAAGGGAAATTTGTAGCATGATGGAATTCTTCTGTACCCTGAATGTAGTGGTGGTTAAATGAATCAAGTCAAAGCTTACCGAACTGTACACTAAATGAAAACATTAATTTTATAGTATGATAATTGAAAAGAAAAATTTTAAAAGAAAAAAAGAATTTTGGAGTATAGGAGAGATACATATGGTATACTTTTTAATAAAAAGATTTATTTATTTATTTATTTGAAAGAGTTACACAGAGAGGGAGAGGCAGAGAGAGAGAGAGAGAGAGAGAGAGAGAGATAATCCATCCACTGCTTTACTCCCCAAATGCTGGCAACTGCCAGGGCTGGGCCAGGACAAAGCCAAGAGCCAGGAGCTTCAGTCAGATCTCCCACATGGGCAGCAGGGGCCCAGACACAACACGAATCTGTGCCCATGTGGGATGCTGGCGTCACAGGCGGCAGCCTGACCCATTGTGCCATAACACCAGCCCCAGATACACATTTTAGTGATTTCCCCTCAGGAAAGCAACTGGAGAGCTGGAGAACTATAGTTGGACAAATATACTTTTACTTCTCACCTACATATACCGTTACTTCTCACCTTGTGCATGGTTTGAAATTTTTTAGTAAATTATTGTACTACATAAAGCATAGGTGCACATTTAGGGGCATTCTCACCAAGTGAACGTACCCACACAACCACCACCCAGGACATGATTTGGAATTTTGCTAGCACCCCTGGAGCTAGCAAATCTTTATCCCCTTCCCTCCTCCCCAGAGATAATTGTAACCCTGATCTCTAAGACCACAAGTTAGTTTTGCCTATTTTTTAAGATTCATTTTATTTATTTGAAAGACAAAGTTAGAGAGAGAGCTAGAGACAGAGAGAGAGTCTTCCATCTGCTGGTTCACTCCCTAGATGGCTGCAATGGTCGGAGCTGCGCTGATCCGAAGTCAGGAGCCAGGAGCTTCTTTCAGGTCTCCCAAGTGGGGGCAGGGGCCCAAGCACTTGGGCCATCTTCTACTGCTTTCCCAGGCCATAGCAGAGAGCTGGACTGGAAAAGGAGCAGCCAGGACTAGAACCAGCATCCAAATGGGATGCTGGTCCTTCAGGCCAGGGCTTTAACCCGCTGCACCACAGTACCAGCCCCTAGTTTTGCCCATTTTTAAAGTTGTTATAAATGGGAGCCAGTGCTGTGGCATAGTGGGCTAGGCCTCAGTCTGTGGTGCTGGCATTCTGGCGCTGTGGCATAGCAAGTGAAACTACTTCCTGTAGTGCCGACATCCCATATAGGTGCCAGTTTGAATCCCGGCTGCTCCACTTTCCATCCCCCTCCCTGCTATGGCCTGGGAAAGCAGTGGAAAATGGCCCAAGTGCTTGGGCTTCTGCACCCATGGACCCTGAAGAAGCTCCTGGCTTCGGATTGGTTCAGCTCTGGCCATTTTGACCATCTGAAGAGTGAACCGGCGGATGGAAGACACACACTCTCTCTCTCTCTCTGTAACTCTGCCTCTCAAATAAATTTTTTAAGAGTTCTGGTAGTTCTATATTCCTTATCAGCAGTCAGAATTGTCTGTATTTTTTTCATTTTAGCCATTGTGGCAGGTATGTAATAGTATCTCATTGCAGCTATAATTTGCATGCCTCATTATTTTTAAAAATAAACTCAATTGGGATATAATTTACAGGTAACTAATGTATCATTTAAAGTGTGCCTTTTAATGAGTTTGTCAAATTTATATACCATAACCAACCACACCACAATCCAAATACAAGGAAATACTTGAAAGTTAAAGAAAATCAATCTGAACACAGAATAGTAATTACTAGAGGCTGGAAGGGGTAAGGGCATAGAAAGAAGTGGGGTAACAGGTATCAAATCAGAGTTAGATAGAAGGAATAAGTTCCTAGTGTTACACAGTATAGAGAAATGGCTAGAGTTAATGATAATCTCTAACATATTTTTTAAAGATTTATTTATTTATTTATTTATTTATTTATTTGAAAGGCAGAGTTACCGAGAGGCAGAAGCATCGAGGCTGGGGGGAGAGGTCTTCCATCCCCTGGTTCACTCCCCAATTGGCTACAATGGCCAGAGCTGCGCCGATCTGAAGCCAGGAGCCAGGAGCTTCTTCCGGGTCTTTCACACGGGTGCAGGGGCCCAAGAACTTTGGCCATCTTCTACTGCTTTCCCAGGCCATAGCAGAGAGCTAGATCGGAAGTGGAGCAGCCGGAATTCAAACCGGCGCCCATATGGGATGTCAGCACTGTAGGAAGCAGTTTCACTCACTATGCCACAGCGCCGGCCCCATCTATAACATATTTTATGAGCAAATAAGAGAAACAAGCTCCAAGGCTCTAATTATAAAGTGATGACAAAGAGGGGGATATGTTAATTACTTTGATTTGATCAGTATACATTGTATACATGTACTGAAATGTCACGCTATAGCTTATAAATATGTACAATTCATTTAAAAATATTTATTTATTTGAAAGGCAGTGTGACAAGGAGGGAGGAGGGGAGGGAAGGAGGGGAGAGGAGAGAGGAAAGAGAGGAAAGAGAGAGAGAGAGAGAGAGAGAGATTCCAGGAGCCAGGAACTCCATCCAAGTCTGCTATGTGGGTAGCAGGGACTCAGGTACTTGCGCCATCACCTACTGCTTCCCAGAGCATTAGCAGGGAGCTAGGACCGGCATTAGCCAGGACTGGAACTGGCACTCTGATAATGGGAAGCAGGGATCTCAAGTTCCAGGTTGAGGTCTGCTGCACCACAGTGCTGGCCCCTGTACAATTACCTTTAACCAAAAATTCTTTTCAGTTTAAGTATGGTAAATACAAACTATTTGAAATTAAAACGAAGATATAAGGGGACTTCGAACTATTCCTGGAAAACAGAATGAAAAGATAAGTTTATTTCTTAGTATAGGCTCCATCGAGTTCCAGACTTTTTTTTTTTTTTTGTAGTTCCAGACATTTTGTAAACAATGATACCAGCCATTTAGTCCATCCTTGTAAAGAACTGAGGTCCCTGGAATTTAACCATGTCAATGCAGACTTTTTTAGCTTATTAACTGAAGACAAATATTGAAGACTTTTTAAGTACTAGAAACACAAAGGAGTGCAATCAGGACTGTGCGGTGGCTGCCTAATGACTTCCCATTGAAGCCCTCCAACTTGCCCTTGTTGGATGAGAAAAATGAACAGGAGCATTGTCTTGGTGGAGATGAACTCTCTGCTGAGACTTGCCTGGGCGTTTTTCTGCTAAGCGTTGGCTAGCTTTCTCAGAACACTCTCTGAATAAGCAGATGTTACTGTTCTTTGGTCCTCCAGAGAGTAAACCAGTAAAGTGCACAGCGTCCCTCCAGGCTTGTCATGGCCTTTGCCCTGGGCCACTTCTACCTCTTGCGAGCCACTGCTTTCATGGTGCTTTGTCTTCAACATCATGCTGGTGAAGCCAAGTTTCACCCTGTCACGATTCTTTGAAGAAAGGCTTCAGGATCTTTATCTCACTTGCTTAAAACGTCCATTGAAAGCTCTGTTCTTGTCTGCAGCTGTTCTGGGCCCAACAGTTTTGGCCCTGGTTGGACAGAAAGTTTGCCTCTCTTTAACTTCTCAGTGTGCATTGTGTACGCTGAGCCAGTTTAGATGGCTGGGGTGCTGGCCGTTGTTTCTGCAGTTAAGCAACAGGCTTCTTTCACTAGGACATGAACAAGATTAATTTCTTTTTCTTGCAAATTGATGCGGCTGGTCTGCTATGGCAGGCTTCATCTTCAATATCATCTCATCCCTTCTTTAAACAAGGTATCCATTTGTAAACTGCTCATTTCTTTGGGACATTTTCCACATGAAATTTTAGTAAAGGGGGGGCTGGCATTATGGTGTGGTAGGTTCAGCCACCACTTGCAACGCTGGCATGCCGTATTGGAGCACCAGTTACAGTGCCCACTGCTCTTCTGCTGAGGCACTTTGAAGACAGCAGAAGATGGCCCCGGTTCCTGGAGCTCTTGACTCCTGGCTTCTGCCTTGCCCGGCCCTGGCCATTAACAGCCATTTGGGGGAGTGAACCAGACGGTAGACGATCTCTCCCTCTCTGTAACTCTGCCTTTCAAATTAAAAAAAAAAAAAAAAACCTTTTTATTTTGAAAGATGGAGTGATACATTTTTAAATTATAGTTTAAAAATTTTTAAACATTTTAAGATATTTAGTAAAGGATCAATAATTTCACCATTCTTCCGTGCAAGCTTTACCATACACTTGATGTTTGTTCTTCCTTCAATTTTTAAAGAATTCATGTTGCTCATAGAGGCTCTTTTCAGACTGATGCCCTATCCATCTTAGTGCCTCAAGTCAGACTGTGCAGGCATGTTCTGACGAAGTAGTTCAGACGTATTTGCTGCAAAAAGGATTTCAAATCCTTGCATAGTTTTTTTTCATAATATGTATTTCCATTAACCTTTTGAAGACCAGCCCTCATATAAGTACATTTTAACTCCATAAAGGAATTCCGCAATGTTTCCCAGATGAGCTGTACCATTCTGTATTCTCATCAGCAATCTCTGAGAGCTCCGCTTGCTTCACATTCTTGCCTGGCATTTCGAAATCTTGGCCCTTTAATTTTAACCATTCCAGATTTCATATTGTAGTTTTAGCTTGCATTTTGCTGGTGACAAATGAAACTAAGCATCATTTAACATACTTAGGAAAAAGTTTTAGATTTTCCTTTGTGAAGAGTCTGTTAAAAAAAATCATCCACTGAGTTCAAACATTTTGCATCAGTTTTATTGAGGCATAATTCATGTACAATAACATTTATTGGTTTTAAACAGCTTGAGGAGTTTAGAAAAGAAAAGATAACCCCATATAACCACTAACGCAATCAAGATAGAGAATATTTGGGGGCAGGTGTTTAGCTCAGCGGTGGAGATGCTGGTTGAGATACCTGCATCCAACACTGGAGTGTTGAGTTTGATTCCTGCCTCTGACTCTTGGCTCCAGCTTCCTGATAATGGAGACTCTGAGAGACAGTAGCGGTGGCTCAAGTAGTTGGGTTTCTGCCACCCACATGGGAGACCTGGGTTGAATTCCCAGCTCCTAGCTCCCAGATTCAGCCTGGCCCAACTCCAGCCAATGCAGTCATTTGAGGAGTGAATCAACACAAGCGAGTGTGCTTTCTCTCTTCTTCAAATAACTAAAATTTTTATTCCAATATAGAGAATATTTGCACCACCCCAAAACGTTCCCTTCGACCCCTCTGTGACAATCTCCTCCTTGTATCCCTGGCTCTTGATCCGCTTTCTATCAGTTTTGGCTTTTTTAGACTATTGCACAAATGGAGCCACACAGTATGTAGCATTTTTATTTTATGATATTTTATTTGTAATTTTACATACTTTAAAAAGTAGCCTTCTTATAATATAATTTAAATACAATAAAATGTACAGCCTGCTGATTTTTAGTAAATGTAGAGTTGTACAATCATCACCGTGACCGAGTTTTAGAACACTTCCGTCACCTCAATGAGAGTTTGCAATTCTCATTCGCACTCCCAGGCCAAGTGACCACAAATATACTGTCTATCCCTGTTGCTCTGCCGTTTCTGGACATGGCATATGAATTGAATCATACGCTATTTGGTCTTTTGCATCTGGCTACTTTCACTGACTTTTTTTTTTTTTTTTTTGGACAGGCAGAGTGGATAGTGAGAGAGAGAGACAGAGAGAAAGGTCTTCCTTTGCCATTGGTTCACCCCCCAATGGCCACCATGGCTGGTGCGCTGCGGCCGGCGCACAGCGCTGATCCGAAGGCAGGAGCCAGGTGCTTCTCCTGGTCTCCCAAGGGGTGCAGGACCCAAGCACTTGGGCCATCCTCCACTGCCTTCCCGGGCCACAGCGGAGAGCTGGCCTGGAAGAGGGGCAACCGGGAAAGAATCCGGCACCCCGACTGGGACTAGAACCCGGTGTGCCGGCGCCACTAGGTGGAGGATTAGCCTATTGAGCCGCGGCGCCAGCCTCACTGACTATTTTTGATGTCCGTTTTTCCTGTCGCCAAATATCAACAGTTGGTTCCTTTTTCATTGTTCGGGATGGGTGTATCACAACCCGCATATCCGTTCAACAGTTGATAAGCCACTTGAACTGTTTCTACCTTTTTACTATTAGCAGAGAACTTGCAATGAATATTTGTGGTACTTGTTTTTCTGTGGACAACTTTTAATTGCTCTTGGTATATAGTGAGAAGTGAGATTACTGGGTTATACAGTAACTTTATTTTCAATATTTTAAGGCACTGCCAAATTGTTTTTCAAAGTGACTATTCCATATTCCATTCCAGCAATGGAATATGAGGTTTCCAGTTTCTCCGCATCCTTGCTAACACTTCTAATTGTGTGTCTTTTTATCATAGTCATCCTAGTGGGCGTGTAGGAGTATCTCATTGTGGGCTTGATTTGTATTTCCCTGATGTTTAGTGACATTGAGCATCATTCATCACAGGGTGAACTGTGCCACCCTCATTCATATGTTGAATTCCCAGCCCCCAGTACCGAATGTAACTGTATCTAGGGATAGTTCCTTTAAAAAGGTGATTAAGTTAAAATAAAGCTGTTGGGCTGGGACTTAATCTAATATGAATGATGGCCTTATAAGAAGAGAGACACTAGGGATGTATGTACAGAGACACAACCACATCGGGGCCTGCATTGTGGCTTAATGGGTTAAGCCTCTGCCTACAGTGCCAGCATTCCTTGTGGGCACTGGTTCAAGTCCTGGTTGCTTCACTTCCCATCCAGTTCCCTGCAAATGTACCTGGGAAGGCAGTGGAAAATGGCCCAAGTGCTTGGGTCCCTGCAACCACATGGGACACCTGGAGGAAGCTCCTTGGTTCTTGGCTTTGGCCTGGCCCAGCCCCGGCTGTTGCAGCCATTTGGGGAGTGAACCAGCAGATGGAGGACTTCTCTCTCTTTCTCTCTGTCTCTTCCTTTCTCTGGGTAACTCTGATTTTCAAATAAATAAATAAATAAATAAATCTATCTTCAAAAATAATAATAATAAAAGAGAGAGAACCATGTTAAAAGCTAACAAGAAGGCCTCCAAGTACAGGCCAAAGAGAGAGGCCTTGGGATGAAAGCAGCGCGACTGACACTCTGATCTCAGCCCTGCAGTCTGCAGAACTGTGAGGAAATCCATTTCTGTTGCTAAAACCACCCAGTCTGTGGTGCCTTGTTGTGACAGCCCCAGCAAATGAATACAGCTAATGATGCAGAACAGCTTTCCTGGGCTTGCTTGCCATCTGGACATCCTCTTTGGTGATGTGTCTGCTCATGTCGTTTGCCCATTTTCTGACTGAAGTGTTTTTTTTTTTTTTTTACTGTTGAGTTTTGAGGGTTCTTTATATTCTAGATATGAGTCCTTTGACAATGATGTGGTTTGCAAATCTCTTCAGCCACTCTGTAGCTTATCTTCTCATCTAATTCACATGATATTTCACAGAGCACAAGTTTTTCATTTTGATGAGGTCCAATTTATCAATTTTTTTTATAGTGCAAGATTTCACTGTCAGGCCGGCGCCGCGGTTCAATAGGCTAATCCTCCGCCTAGTGGCGCCGGCACACTGGGTTCTAGTCCCGGTCGGGGCCCCGGATTCTTTCCCGGTTGCCCCTCTTCCAAGCCAGCTCTCTGCTGTGGCCCGGGAGTGCAGTGGAGGATGGCCCAAGTCCTTGGTCCCTGCACCCCATGAGAGACCAGGAGCAGCACCTGGCTCCTGCCTTCGGATCAGCACGGTGCGCTGGCTGCAGCGCGCTGGCCACGGCAGCCATTGGAGGGTGAACCAATGGCAAAAGGAAGACCTTTCTCTCTGTCTCTCTCTCTCTCACTGTCCACTCTGCCTGTCAAAAAAAAAAAAAAGATTTCACTGTCAAGTCTAAGAACTCTGCTTAGTTATAGATACCAATGATTTTCTTCTATGATTTTCTCTAAAAGTTTAAAAAAAATTTTACATTTATCTGTGATCCACTTGGGATTGATTTTTTTTATTCTTACTGCTTTTATTATTTATTTTTAGCACATTTGTTTTTTCCATTATTTTATTTTAAAAAATTAGATCCCTCTCTTTTCTAAAGAATTATTTATTTATTTGAAAGGCAGACTTCTAGAAGAGAGAGAGAGACAAAGACATCTTCCATCCACTGGTTCATTCTCCCAAACACCTACAACACCCAGAGCTGGGCCAGGTGAAATCCAGGAGCCTGGAATTCCATCTGAGTCTCCCATGTGGGTGTCAGGGGCCCAAGCACTTGGGCCATCTTCTACTGCCTTCCCAGGTGCATTAGCAGGGAGCTGGATTGGAGTCGGAACAGCCAGGAAATGAACCAGTGCATTTATGGGATGTCAGCATCTCAGGCAAAACTTAACCCACTGCACCACAATGCCTGGCCCTTATTTTTCAAAAATATACAGAGGGTATGAGGTAGCATTGTGGTGCAGTGGGTTAAACCACCACTTGTGATGCTGGCATCCCATATTGGATCACTGCTCTGCTTCTGATCCAGTACCCTGCTAATGTGCCTGAGAAGGCAGCAGAGAATGGTCAAAGGAGTTTGGGGTCCTGCTACCCCTGTGGAAGACCTGGATGGAGCTCCGGCTCCTTGCTTCTTCCTGGCCCACCCTTGGCTGTAGCAGCCATTTGGGGAGTGAACCAGCAGATGGAAGAGCTCTCTCTCTCTCTTCCTCTTTCCATGTTACTCTGCCTTTTGAATAAATAAATAAATAAGTAAATCTTTTTAAAAAATCTATGGAGAGGCCAACGCCGCGGCTCAATAGGCTAATCCTCCGCCTGAAGCACCAGCACACTGGGTTCTAGTCCCAGTCGGGGCCCCGGATTCTGTCCCAGTTGCTCCTCTTCCAGTCCAGCTCTCTGCTGTGGCCCAGGAGTGCAGTGGAGGATGGCCCAAGTCCTTGGGCCCTGCACCCCATGGGAGACCAGGAGAAGCACCTGGCTCCTGGCTTCAGATGAGCGAGGTGCACTGGCCGCAGCGCGCTGGCCGCAGTGGCCATTGGGGGGTGAACCAATGGAAAAGGAAGACCTTCCTCTCTGTCTCTCTCTCACTGTCCACTCTGCCTGTCAAAAAAAAAATCTATGGAGAAAATTGTATGTATTTATCATGTACAACATGATGTTTCAAAGCATTTATACATTGTGGAATCAGTATTAACATGTATACCTCACATTTTTGTTTATCATTTAACATCCACTCTCTGAGCTTGCACTCTGGTGCAGTTGGTTAAAGTCCCGGCCTGCAGTGCTGGCATCCCATACGGGTGCTGGTTCAAGTTCTGGATGTTCAACTTCCAATCCAGTGCCCTGCAAATGCACCTGGAAAAGCATCAGAAGATGGCCCAAGTGCTTGCACCCCTGCACCACGTGGGAGACCTGGAAGAGGCTCCTGGCTCCTGCCTTCAGCCTGGACCAAACCCGGTCATTACAGCCATTTGGGAGTAAACCCGTGGATGTAAGATCTTTCTCTCCCCCCTCAACTCTGCCTTTCTTTTTTTAAAAAGATGTATTTATTTATTTGAAAGTTGGAGTTACACACAGAGAGAAGGAATGGCAGAGAGACAGAGAGAAATGGAGAGAGAGAGAGAGAGAGAGAGAGAGAGAGATTTTCCATCCGCTGGTTTACTCCCCAATTGGCCACAATGGCTGGAGCTGTGCCGATGCGAAGCCAGGAGCCCAGAGCTTCTTCCAGGTCTCCCATGTGGGTGCAGGAGCCCAAGAACTTGGGCCATCTTCTACTGCTTTCCCAGGCCATAGCAGAGAGCTGGATTGGAAGAGGAACAGCCAGGACTAGAACTGGCACCATATGTTGCTGGCACTGCAGGCGGTGGCTTTACCCGCTATGCTACAGCACTGGCCCCTAACTCTGCCTTTCAAATAAATAAATAAATCTTATTTTAAAACTCCACTCTCAACATTTTTCAAGAATATACTGTATTGCTATTAAGTATAGTCACTGGAACAGGTATTTGTCCATAGGACACTACTTGGGGGTACTCGGCACCCCATATCAGAGTGCCTGGATTTGAGCCCTGGCTCTACCCCTGATCCCAGCTTCCTGCTAATATACACCATGGGAGGCAGTGAGTGATGGGTCAGTTACTTGTGTCCCTGCCACCCACTTGTGAGACCAGGATTGACTTCCCTGCTCCTGGCTTCAGTTTGGCCTAGCCCCAGTTGTGGTCATTTGGGAAGTGAACCAGTGGATAAGAGTGCACTTGTTCTCTCCCTCTCTCTCTCTCTTGCACTCTCTCTCTCCTAAGTAAATAAAATAAACAAAAAATAAATTTTTAAAGTTTGATGCCAGCGTTGTTGTACAGTGGGTTAACCCACCCCCACCCTGCCAGTATCTCATATGGGCGCCAGTTTGTGTCCTGGCTGCTCCACTTCTGATCCAGCTCCTTGCTAATGTGCTGGGAAAGCAGCAGAGGATGGTTCAAGTACTTGGGTCCCCGCCACCCACCTGGGAGACCCAGATGAAGTTCCTGGCTCCGGGCTTTGACTCTGGCTCAGCTGCAGCTGTTATGGCCATTTGGGAAGTGAACTAGCGAATGGAAGATCTCTCTCTCCCTGTAACTCTGCCTTTCAAATAAATAAATCTTTTAAAAACTTATTTCCTTCCTGGAGAGCTCTGGCAGGCCTAATTTGTGTGTGTGTATGTATACATAGCCACCACGCTGTACCATAGACCTCTTAAATGTATTCCTCCTGTCTTACTGAAATTGCGTGCTTGATTGACATCTCTCCCACACTCTTACCCAAGCATTCCAGCCCCTGGGAACCACCATCAAAAATCTTGACTTCCACAGATTCAACTTTATACCGAAGGAAATGAAAGCTGCATGTCTACAAAACATCTGCACATGTTCATTGCAGCAGTATTTACAATAGCCCAGATGTGGAATCAACCAAGGTGCTCATTAATAAATGAATGGCTTAAAAATATTGCAAATGTTTAAAAACAATAACAACAAAAAAGGGCCGGCACTGTGGCAGGTAAAGTTGCCGCCTGAAGCGCCAGCATCCCATAGAAGCGGCAGTTCTAGTCTTGGCTGCTCCTCTTCCAATCCAGCTCTCTGATAAGGCCTGGGAAAGCAGTAGAAGATGGCCCAAGTCCTTGGGCTCCTGCACCCACGTGGGAGATGTGGAGTAGGCTCCTGGCTCCTGGCTTCAGATCAGCCCAGCTCCGGTCATTTTGGCCAACTGGGGAGTGAACCAGCAAATGGAAGGACCCCCCCCCCCACGCCGACTCTGACTCTCTGTAACTCTTTCAAATAAAATAAATAAATCTTTAAAAAATATATATTGTACATATACACAATGGAATGCTGTTCTCTGTTTAGCCAGAAAAAGAAGGAAATCTATTTTTAAAGATTTATATATGCATATATATTTGAAAGGCAGAGCATGAGAGAGAGAGAGAGAGATGAAAGAGATCTTTCACCCACAGGTTCATTTCCCAAAGGACCAGGCCAAGCCAGGAGCCAGGAACTCCATCTGGATCTCTCCCATGGGTGCAGGGGCCCAAGCACTTGGGGCATCTTCCACTGCTTTCCCAGGTGCATTAGCAGGGAGCTGGATCAGAAGAGGAGGTGATGCTCAATCCTGGGTACTTCGATATGGGATGTCAGTATCACAAGCAGAAGCTTAACCCGCTGCACCAGAACTTTGACCTCGAAAAGGAAATCTTGGCATTTGTGATGTGGAACGTGGATGAATTTGGACCACATTATGTTAAGTGCAATAAGCCAGGCAGTTAAGCACAAATACCACATGGTGTCACTCATATCTGTAATCTGAAAGAGCTGATTTCTTTTTTTTTTTTTTTTTTTTTTTTTGTCCAGCTTTTTCATATAGAAGGGTACCAAAAGTCCCTCCCTCTTCAGATCATGGCAATTTTAACCTATCCCATAAGCATAGCCACTAAAAGGTATTAATTGGAGAAAATGTGGTAGTCAAATGGGAAAAAGAGTTGATTTGATTTTGAATTACATTTTTGTATAAAGTGAGGTTTCGATTAAGGTTCTGTTCTTTTCTTTTTTCTTTCTTTTTTTTTTTTTTTTTTTGCCTCTACCCAACCAATTGTTTCTAGCACCATTTTATGAAAAAGCTATCTTTCTCCATTGAATTGCTTTTGTATTCTCGATAAACATCAATTTGGCATCTTTATGGGGGGTAGTCACCTTCATTTTTGAAAGATATTTTGTGGAGTATCAAGTTCTAGATTACTTTTTAAGAAATTCTGTTTCGACCACCAGCACTTTGATGAGATCATCCTATTTCTTGTCTTTGGCGTCAAGGATTGGTCCTGTTAGGCTAGCAATTTCAGTGTTTCTCTTTGGGCTTAACATGTCTGTTTTTTCCCCGGACTGCTTTAACCTTTAACTGAAAACTCTGAAAGCAGCATAAGCCCACTTAGGAGCATTTGAAAACAAGAGGATATAAAATAAAATCACTCTTAATGCTGCCGCCCTAGCACAGCGGCACCTTTGCGCTTGTGGATATAGTTTTCTGTCAGTATTTTTAACATCATTAATTACTTAGTCCCCTGCCTGTTTCGCTTTTTAATCCTACTCTCCTCCTTCTGGTTTCAATTGTGGTATCTTCAGGAACAGCATGCAATATCTTGGATTCACAAAACCGTATGTAGGGAAGCATTACCAACATATGCATGCATGATTTGTACCTTTCCTTCAGATACGAAGAGCACCATTTTTCTTTCTGGAACTTGTCCTAGGCAATTTTGCATGTATCTTAGCAGGAAAGGGCGTATACAAAGCGTGCAGCACATTCCATAGTGACTAGTGTCTCCACCCTTGCCTTTTTTAAAAGTAAAATGAGGGGCCAGCACTGTAGTGTAGTAGGTTAAGCCTTCGTCTGCAGCACCAACAACGCATATGGGCATCTGTTCAAGCCGGTTCAAATCCTGGCTGCTCCTCTTCCAGTCTGGCTCTCTGCTATGGCCTGAGAAAGCAGTGGAAGATGGCCCAAGTCCTTGGGCCCTTGCACCCATGTGGGAGACCCGGAAGAAGCTCTTGGTTCCTGGCTTCGGATCAGCTCAGCTCCAGCCGTTGCGGTCATCTGGGGAGTGAACTAGTGGATGGAAGACCTCTCTCTCTCTGTCTCTCTCTGTCTCTTTCTCTGTTTGTAACTCTGCCTCTAAAATAAATCAATAAAATATTTTTTTAAAAAAAGGAAAATGAATCTTTGCCACCTTTGATGATTTTATTTGAATTCCCATATCTGCCTTCGTTGTCCTTTTTGTGTTTCAACAAGCCTTTCGATCAGTTGGAATTTCTCCTGCCATTTCCAGCACCATTTTTCTGGCTGTGGTTGTTCTTTCGTGCATTATTTGTAGATGTTTCCACCATTTGAGAGAAAATTTTCAAAATTTCCCAGTGCATTTTTGGAAATTAAACAGTATATATCCTCGAGGTCGTTTCTAAGGGGAAAAACTCCGTCTTCCTAACACGCCGAGTGCTTTCAGAGTGACATAATATGTTCATTTTACTCAAATGCACCGGCAGCCCAGCTTTGAAGAAATAACATCAGCTGCAGATTTGTAAGCCATTGCCAATGGCAACCACCAAATGTTACCACTGCCAGGAAGCCAAGCAAAGCTACTGCTCCCACAGCCACAGTTCCACGCACAGAGCCTCTTCGACAGCTTTCCCAAGCTGATTCAGAAATGGGGGCTCCAGGAAAGGAGGGCAGTCCAAGAGAAAGTGAAGGGGCCGGCGCTGTGGCGCAGGAGGTTAATCCTCCACCTTCGGCGCCGGCATCCCATATGGGCTCCAGTTCTAGTCCCGGCTGCTCCTCTTCCAATCCAGCTCTCTGCTGTGGCTTGGGAAAGCAGTAGAAGATGGCCCAAGTCCTTGGGTCCCTGCACCCACATGGGAGACCGGGAAGAAGCTCCTGGCTCCTCCTGGCTTCGGATCGCCGCAGCTCGGCCATTGCGGCCAATTGGATGGAAGACCTTTCTCTCTGTCTCTCCCTCTCACTGCCTGTAACTCAAATAAATAAATAAAATCTTCTTTAAAAAGTTTTAAAAAAAGAGAAAGCGAAATATCTTGCCTATATCTAGAAGTGGAGCTATGAGCATTAACTTCTCCAGAAATCTACCTTATTGGCGTTTGGGCCACATCTCTGGGTTTCTCCCAGGAATTTCCAGGGCTTGTGTTGGCATGAGGAAGTTCCTTTCACAGTCCTTACAAAACACACCTTTAGGTAACCTCTTACCCTTCTCAGAGTGCTTTCATGGTATAATTAGCCGCTCATTTCCCACTACCCTACGAAGTTAATAGTGTAAAGATCACCCCCACTGCAGGATGAGGAAATCAAATCACTTGTCCAAGATATTACAGATAATTAGTGAGAGAATCAGAATGAGCACCTGAGTCAGGTCTCCTGGTGCCTGCTGCTCTTTCCTTCCCATCACACTGTCCCCATTAAGTATCCTGTAATTAAATATTCTAGGTTTACAAGGAGTTGCCAACAGTTTTACAAGAATATCGCCGTATAATTATGCAAGTTTCCGTGATAGTGTTTAAGCAGGGCAAATTTCACTGTTTGCCCAAGGCAAAGCTCCTCCTCGCAGGCTGACAGTTTCACCGCGCAGGTATCCACGGGAGAGCCGAGCACATCTGGAAGCCTGCTACAGAATTTGAATTTACGCTGAATGTGCTCCCCAGATCCTCAGAAATCAGTGGAAGGTGAGGAAGCCGAACAAGTGCACCATTTTGCCTAGTGTAGATATAAGTTGGGACAACACTCTGACGCTGGGCAAACCTCTCCAGGTGTTGTGGGTTCAAGGTGGAATTTCTGTGCCTGAATCTTTCCACTTACCTGCTCATCAAGGCCTCCCGCCAAGGAAATGATGTGCACATGGAGCAATAGAAGAGGAATAAGCACAGTATGTAGTAATATAAGCTCGATTTGAGAATTAAGCATAGGCTTGATAAATCCATCCGCCCCTCTATCTTTCTGTTGCAGGAGTCTCTGATTTTTACAAACTGGACTAGAAATGCAGCTTAAGCTCCCCCCTTCCCCTCCAAATCTGGGAAGCTAACATTTTGTCTGACTTAATCTTTTAGCAGCAAGTGGAACGGATTACACAGTCACAGATGTGTATCATTTTTCACTGCGATGGCCCTGCTCACTGGCGAGAGCATTCAGATTAGTAACTCCCATGCAGGGTGATGAAGAAAGGGCCATAACCAAGTGGCTGGAACTGCACATGAAAGGATTTGCTCTCCACCACGGACCAAAGCTGAAGCATGGAGGGAGCAACAAAAATGTCCCATTTCCCTAACAGGAGGATGAGCGAAGGAGTACACTTGCTATTCCGCGTGTGCCTATTGGGCAGGGTTGAATTCAATGCTGGCTCGCCCTCTTGGGTTGCCATGGTGACGAGAGAGTGAAGAACAAGTGACAACAGAAAAATAGAAAATTCCGTGCCATTCAGAAGATCCAATGCTCCGGGGAGGAAGTAACAAGATTCCCCTCTGAGCAGAAGCCAGGGCCGGGGGCGGGGTGGGGAGCAGGCTACGTAGGAGGTCTGTGGGCTCAATGATTTGTTATCTCAGCAGTGGCCATGTTGTTGCCAGTGTGTTCGAATGAGAGGAGACGGTTGAGCCTGCATCCTGTGCCTCCCAGAGTCATGTCAAGTTCTTCATGTTATTATCATACTGCTTCCTTCAGTGCCTGAAAACAGAGGCTGCCGTGAAGTCCCATGCGGGTGACACACATCAACGCCTCCCGATCTCCGTACTGACGAGGTTGCCCTTGTGACACACCTCCGGTTCTGTCCACTATGAGATGAGTGTCTAGAGCAAGCTGGCTGTGAGTCCAAGACAGCGGCTGATTCCTCAAGCAGTGCACACAGACGGGCTGAAGGGAGGCTGCTCATCTCTGTGCAAACCTGTTAGCTAACATTCCACTGTAGTCTTGCCGTGCTTCCGAGAAGTTGTGGTCTTGGGTCACCAGTCCTGGTAACGCACTGCCATTCCTTTTAGGTGAAAAAGCATCATTCGCCAGTTTTACTGGGGATACCACGATGGCTTCAATAGAGGCAGAACACGGGCTTGTCTGAGTGCAGTGATGGGACCTGCGGAAGAAGCTGTGTCCTAGGTTACAGTTGCTTCGTACTTAGCCAGAGTTCAGGGCTCTGAAAGATTGCAAGGGATGGTGGAAAACATATGGAGGCCACACCCAGATTCTGGGGTCTGTCCTGACCCCCTGCACTGATCTGTTATACAACCTTCCCCAAGTCATTTCTCTTATCATCATCATCAATTTCCTCATTGTGAAACGGGGATATCTCTTTGGAAATGTTGAAAGAGTTTCAAAGGCGATCATGGTGTCAAGTTGCTCTAAAATGTACAGACTAGCACCTGTGTAAAGCAAGCAGATGAGGGGTGCCAAGAACCTCATAGAGCTAGGTCAGAAATGTAAGGAGAGTCAAGGATGTGACTACTAATATGATAGCAGTTGCCAAAATCAGAATACATACACACATAATATTGTGCATATATAGAAATGTAAGTATGTATAAATATAGCTCAAGTCTATAATGTCTATAATGTCCCAAGTACTCACTCTGCTAAGCCCCTTGCTTGCATATCTATATCTCATTTAATTCTTACAATAACCCTGTGAGACTGGTGTTATTATCATTTCTATTTTATAGATGAAGAAACTAAGGCTTAAGAGACT
The DNA here is from genome assembly GCF_051225735.1 of Oryctolagus cuniculus. NCBI lineage: Eukaryota > Metazoa > Chordata > Mammalia > Lagomorpha > Leporidae > Oryctolagus > Oryctolagus cuniculus. The sequence continues at coordinate 86,019,909 of NC_142888.1, read as the reverse complement.
AATTTCCTCATGCGCACTGAGCTAGCGAGAAGCGGAGCTAGTGTCTGAGCTCACGTTAAGTCTGCCCTCTGAGGTTGTCTCTACAAACTGCAGGCAGCAAAGATTGCCGGCCACAGGCCACAGATTCCTGTGGCTGAGTGGGCCTCTTGATCCTGTGCCTGGTGCTGTAGGTTTAGAGGTCAGCCACTAGAGGGTGCTGCGTCTCTTGCTGTTAATGGGCAGGTGACTTACTGGGAACTTGGAGCTGGCTCTTGGTAAGGTGAAAGACTTGAAGAACCCAGGCCCGGATTCTTGGACTCTTAACTTTTTCAAGTTCATATTTGGTGCCAAGCCTCAGGTGTTCCCATCCGTGGCATGGAAATGCCTGCTACAGAAATGCCTGGATGTGACAGTTGACTCATTTCTTTCCCGATAGGTGCAGGAGGCCAGGGAGAGCTGCCTGCCCCCTGGAACTCCCGAGGCTTCTCTGGGAGAAACGAAGATGACAGGGGGAGGCTCCACAAGTCCCGATTCTCCCCTTACTTCCCCACTTTCGGGTTGTGTGAGAGCTGTCGGCTCGCTTCACTTCTCGGAGCCCTGCTTTCCTGTGTAAACAGGAGGACCAATCCCTGTCACCTGATAGGGTTCGCTCAGCTGTGGCCCACTCTGCCCACAGGCAACACCGCACGGAGCGGGCGGACACAGAATCGCCTCACTGGGCCCTGTGCTCACTGCTAGGCTGTGGGAGAGGCTGCCACTGACCTGCGAGAGACCCCCGAAGCCCCCCCCCCCCCCCCCCCCCCGCCGTGGTGACGCCTTTCCTCAGCATGTCCTGGCTCCTGGCTTGGAGCTCTTCCCATCCTCTGACTCATTTCCCTGCAGCCACAGCCTAAACTCTTTCCCCCTCGCCCGCCCTCCCCTCCTGTAGCTTTAATCCCTCTCAGAGCCCCACTGAGTCCACCTCCTGCAGACACAGGGCTCTGGAGTCACACAGACCTGCATCCTGGGGCTGCCACTCGGCTGTCATCTCTCACATCTTAGAGCGGCCCTTTGTAAATTGTGTGACCTGGAGCCCGTTCTTCTAACCTCGCCGAGCTTCCGTTTCTTCACCCTGCAAAACAAGAATGATAATAGTTCTTACCTTTTAGGGTTGTTGTAAGGAGTGAATGAAGTCGCATGCAAACCCCTGGCACTTAGTGTGTGTTCTGGGGGTGGGGGGCATACTTTTTCAAACTAAGCCTCAGTTTCCCTAACTGTACCTCTCCCGCAGAGCTGCTGTATCAAAATTCATCCATGAAAGGTGCTTTAGCCATGCATCCAGAGTAGGAATTCAAGTCTAACCGGCTATGCTCCCTCTGATCCTTCTAGCCTCCCTGTTGCCTATTGTCCCCCTGGACAGGGCAAGCCACCTCTTCCACCCGAATAGATGCCATCACCACCTCGCCTTCCTTCCCCACTGTGCCACATGCTTATCTCCGGGCAGTTTGTCTCCTTTCTTTCCTCATCTCCCGCTGTAAAAGGGTGGCTGATTTCACAGTTCTGACCTGTCAGGAGCCTGCTGTTGCTTACTGTGTTTTGGTTTTATCGCTAGCTGGCAAGGTCATGGCAACCGCTATGGAAACACACAAATTCAGGCTCAAAAAGCTGCTAACTCTTAATGGTCTCATTCATAAATGAGGATAAGAAGTGTGTCTATCTCTAGAACCATTGTGATTACTGTATTACAGGAGACACTGTGTTACATGAGTAGTAAGTGTCTTGTTAAAATCTTCAGTATTGTACTTATGAACAACAACACAAAGAATTATACCTATGAAATACATGAAAGCTGTTCTCTTTATACTAATACATTTTTAAGTGAGTGTTTTAGCTGTCACTTACAGAGCATTCACTGTTTTCCCAGTTTCTGTGGTTAAGATTTGTGCACTTGCACAAGGCTGCTACAGGCCTTGCCAGCTGAGGTTAACCCAAAAGCTACAGTAACCAACACCATGTTGCCAACAGGTCAAAACAGTGAATTCAGGCCACCTAAAAAGCTGCTTGGGAGAAGGATTGGCCATTATTTTATAGCAAGGGACTAGGGAGGAAAAGAGACAAGAAATATAACCCCTAGGAGACTGAACAGGTACAGTTGCAGCTGGGGGTTGGTAATGCCTACTGCAGGGACGGGTGGGCTAGGGCAGGGCCTTCCACGTGCCCACAGGCAGAGGAGAAGAGTCAGCTACTTCACTGAACACATGCCGAGTGGAAAGGAAGTGGGATATAACAAGCAAGGACAGAGGTCGTAGTGAGACCTGCTCTCAATGGAGCTGACCTTGACACTGGAGAGGAGTGGGCCCATGAATACAGCCAGCACATGGTGGTTATGGAATTTGAACCCGGGTACATGTGCTTCCAAAGCTCATGCTCTTAGTCAATACAATAGAAACATCCGGCCCACTAGAAGCTTCTCAATACGTTTTTTTTTTTAAGATTTATTTATTTATTTGAAAGTCAGAGTTAGAGAGGAGAGGCAGAGAGAGAGAGAGAGAGAGAGGTAGAGACAGAGAGAGAGGTCTTCCACCCACTGGTTCACTTCCCAATTGGCCACAACAGTCAGAACTGTGCCGATCCCAAGCCAGGAGCCAGTAGCTTCTTCCAGGTCTCCCAGGCGGATGCAGGGGCCCAAGGACTTGGGCCATCTTCTATTGCTTTCCCAGGCCATAGCAGAGAGCTGGATAGGAAGTGGAGTAGCCGGGTCTTGAACCGGTGCCCATATGGGATGCCGGCACTGCAAGCCAGAGCGTTAACCTGCTGTGCCACAGCGCCGGCCCCAATACATGTTTGTTTAATGAAGGAATTCACACTGGTGCCTCTTTCTGGAAAGTTTCCTTCCTCCAGCTCTACCCATGCTCATCCCTCAAGGCACTGCTCAAGTGTAGCCTTACCCCCAGTGGATGTGCCTTCTCTCAGTTGCTGTGGGAGAGGGCGGGGAGAAGGGACCGACGGTGCTGGGATGGGGAAGTGTTGGGGCACTAGAGCGGGCCATGCTGGCTGGAGCCAGAAGAAGAACTCTGTTTTGCACAGATTCTTCTCCTCAGTCTGTGCAGGGCAGATGAAGTTGCTGTAAGGACTGGATTAACCCCTAACAAAGTAGCTTGCACTGGGCTCCAGTTACTCAGAGCTGTGAATTCCAATCTCTTAGCAACCATGCAGGAGGAGGAGGAGGATCGGGAGCCATTTCAGGACAGGGGAGGCAATGTGTGCCCAGTACACAACAGCACATGTGCAGTCAGGAGGAGGCAGTGGGGAAGTGTGAAGAGCTCATTCTAAGTTAAGAATTCCTGCTCCAGGGTTTTAGGGTCTTTAAACCCCTGGGGATTTAGGGATTTGTAATTCTATGCTATATAATACCTTAAAACCAAGGATATTGGGATTCCAAGGATCTCAAATCCCTATAACCTATGGTATAAAGAATCCAGTAATTTTTGAGCTATGAAATGTCGGAAGCTTAAGGGCCCCAAAACAAGGATTTTTAAACGGAACACTGGACATGTTCAAATACTAATTAATCCCCCTTCCACTTCAAATCAACCTTAGTTTAACCCTTGGTAAGTGGTTTCCAAATTGTCTTCCCTGCAACCTGAGGATCCCCGAAGGTGCCTCACACAAGTGGGGAGGCGAGGAGGGAGTTGGTTTACAAGAGATAGGACCGCAGGGTGGGAATTCTGCAAGCCCTGGCCCCCAACTGTGACTGCCATGAGGGCGGCTCCATTTTTGTTGGATTTGTACATGGGGCATCTGCATTTGATCCAAAAGAAGTATTTTCCTGTTTAGAACACAAATCTTTTAAAACCTTTGCCCTAGGAAAGAGGAACCTGCACCCTGTGGGCCACTCTTGGAAAGTAAAGACTGGTTTGGGAAGCCCCAGGTGGTCTTTGTTTATTTGTTTTTTTTTCCCAAATGTTGTTTATTGTTTGTTTTTAATGAGACAAACACTGCAGGGCTGTTCTGACAATGAAACCATCAAATGGTGCCAGGGAGATCAGGTGGAGGTTTACTTGGGTCAAACAGTCATTGGCTGATTCTAGCCCATAAGCTCATGTCTTTGACAAACTCACTATTAGCAGCAGCTACAGCTACTATTGCTATGCCTTCTACTACCACGTAGTCAGCGCTTCGACTCTGCCCGGGACTGTGCTGAGTACTTTGTCTACCATCTCATGGAAACCTCGCCATAACCCTTTGGAAGTCTCCTTGCTAACCCCATTTTACATATGAGGAGCCTGAGGCTCAGAGTGGATCAGTAACTCACGCAAGGTCACACAGCTGGCACACGGTGGGTTCCACTTTCCTTACAAGCAGAATTGGGACTAGAGGAATGAAAGTGCTCAAAGATCAAGTGTCTGGCAGTCTTAATTAAGGAATAGGGTTGGATTCTGACCAATAGATGGCACCAGTGCATGAGTTTGGTGGCTTGTTCAGGCTGCCTTTGACTGAAGGAAGTCCCAGCTAGGATTCAGGACTGGAGAAGCCCGTCTCAAGTTGAAGGTGTGTGTGGAGGGGGGAGCTGAATAAGTTGATGTCGCCCTGACCCCCTTTGTAGCTAAGCACAGATACAGGGAAGCCGGCAAGTGGGGGAAAGCAATGGTGCCTCCAGTCAGAGCTGCTTGAGGAAGACCTGAGGATCTTTTTCCTTCAGCATTTCCTTTGGACCGTCGAGTCGTGTAATGCGGTCATGTGGGGATAGCAAACAGAGCCCCATCTGATTGCACAGGAACGATAGGCAGATGCCGTGCTATGGGAATTACTGTTTGTATGAGGCCATTCAACCTGGCCCTGAGGCTCAGAGGAGGCCTCCCGGAGGAGGGGTGTCTGAGCTGGTCCTGCTGGACGGCTCTGGGAGTTTCACAGGCAAGCAAGGATGGAGAGGCATTGCAGACCGAGGCGGGAAGCCGCAGAGGTGTTAGAAGGCACGCCACACTCGAGAACAGGTGATGGAATTTTCAGCTCTTGATTTGTGAATGTGCAGCACCACATCTGTGTGCATACACATGTGTTTTCTGCATAGAGAAGCCATGAATTCTCTCTCTCTCTCTCTCTATCTATATATATACTTTTTTTTTCAACTCTTGGTGAGGCAAAGACAGGCTATGGTCTGCTGTGGCAGCCAGAGTCGAGAATAAATTGCCAAGGGTCATGTTGGAGGCAAGAACATAGTTGAAGAGTAATTGGGGCAAGCGTAGGCATGAGGGATTGAACTGTGGCAGATACAAAGGAAACTGAAGAGAGAAAACCGCCAGCACTTAGTAGCCTCCAACCCCTCTCTCCACACTCACACAGCCACGTCCAAGGCTCCAGTGAGACTGCACCGCTTACCTTCCGCCAAACCCCTATGCCCGCTTCGAAATTTCGGGCTGCCTTTTGGTGTCCTTTTTACTCCTTTCTAAGTTGTTCTTAAAGCTTAATCAAACTTGATTGGACAAGTTTATGGAGAAGTCTCAGCTGCACGGTGGGTCTCCAGCCCTTCATCCCCATGGAGCAAAATCTGTCAGCTGACCTCAGGCAGAGCAATGAATTGGCCTTGAGTTGGTCTCTGACCCTCTGCCCAGGGCTTTGCAATGTGGGCAGAGTTCAGTTAAGAAATCAGCATAGTTCCAAGAAAAAGGCAAACATCATCCAGTTTATTTTTCTCCTGATTCATCTCATGCCAACACGTACACTTCAGTGGATAGTGGGCAACACTGGGGGAGGGGATTTTCAGAGCTAATGACTCTCTAAACATCCCCTTTCCTTTGGGAAAAACCCATCAGAAAGGCACCCCAACCTCGCTTGGATCTGGTATTTGTATCCCTGCAGGTGAAGCCAGATCAGGCTTTCTGAGAAGGAGATGGAACTCCACGGCCTACCTAGGAGAGCTAGGGAGTGAAAAGGGCCGTGAGCAGTGACTGCTCCCCTCTCTGAGGGCACACCCTGTCCTACCGCTCTTCCTGGGGAGGCAGGAAGCCGGCCTTCCTCTCCCAAGAGCTCCTGGGGCCCTCCCACTGTCAACACAATAGCAGCCCAGACAAGCAGATGCCAAAGGCATCTGGGCTCACAGACCCGTTGGGTGAAAGAGCCAGAAAGCTGTGACAGGAGACTTGCGACTCACTGGTGCACAGGGAAGCTTGCCAGGCATACGAAACCCCAATCAGACGCTGACTGGCAAGGTGTGTCAGTTTGGACAGGTCAGGGGCGGGGAAGCTGTGGCCCTGTGTGGTGAAGACCCTGGTACCCTCACACACCCCTCTGGCCCCTTTTGCTCAGCCTCCTCTTTCTCTTCTTTGTCGTCTTCATCCTCCTCCTCCTCTTCCTCTTCACTGTCTGAGTCCTCATACAGGTTGATGGTTGCCTGGACAGGGAAGTGCTGCAGTAATATCTCCCCAGCACTGTACAGGTAGTCAAAGGAGCGAGATTTAGGCCAGTAGAGCCTGTGGACAGAGAAGACATGTGGTTCCTAGCTTAGTGTTGGTGCACATAGAGGGGTCAGTGTAGCCAAGAAAGAAACTAGCTCCTAAACCCCTTCTCTTACTTGCCATCGTAGGGTCCAAGGGGAAGAGAGAAGGGGAGCTGTGTAACAGAACCTTGTGAAATGTTCCAAAATGGCCCCAGAAAAGAAGGTAAGTCCCTGGTGGGCCTATAGCACTGATTCCACTCCCCCACCCCAGGAGGCTGCTAGCCAAGAATTCCCCAGGGTCTACCTTATTCTACTCAGGGTCCCTTCACTAACCTGCCCATCATGGTTCATTCTCAGAGACCACTGACAATTGGCCAAGTCCCTGAAGGTCTCTAGGGTTCAATTTCGTCATCTGTGAGGGCACGATCATAGCAGAACCTCCCCCACTCCTGCTTCGTGGGACTTTTGTGGGAGATTTAAAGAGCTCACAGATCTATGTCAAGCTCTGAGTTTGTTGTCGGTCACTTACCTGACCGGGTGATGGAACCCAGAGTCAGCCTTGGTGACCTCAGCAGCTGTTGCCCCATCAGCAGCCTGTCCAAAGCAAAGTTAGCATGTGGCCCCAAGTAGATGGCCAGATAACTGCTTCCTCTGCAGCAGAGGCCGGAAACCCACAGGCAAGATGATCTAGAAGAGACCTTAGACATCTCTGGGGTCCAGCTGCCCCCATCCCTTCCCACAATATGGGGTCTGTCTTGGTTCTGGTTGAAAAAGAAGTGAACAGAGTCCTGGGGATCGTTTGTTTTCCTGCCCCTGTTCCAACACCTGTTTGGAGGCTGTCCAGGGGACAGAGTTCCACTGAAGCAGCAAAGATTGAGGGAGACAGGATGGGGGAACCCGGGCCTGGTGCCAGGAGACCGGCTCTGAGCACTGACTCTCGCACACACTGGCTGGGGGGGCCTGCTCCAATCCCTCCCCCACTCTGGGCCTCTATCTCCTCCATTTGCCACAGACACCTCAGGCCTGCTCTCCTGCCCGAGCTGTCATGGGAATCAAAACGTTCACAAAGCGGTGAGGCTGCTTCGCCAGACCCGCAGCTTGGGCGGTACCCAGGTGAGGGGCTCTCTGGGAAGGGACCTGGCCCGTGTGAATGCATGCAGCTGCACATGCCTGTGAACGCACGTCCCAGAGGTTCAAACTCACCAACTCCACTGGCGGCGGCCTTGCGGGTTCATCTGTGGAGGACAGCCAAGGTCTCCAAAGACAATCTCCTCTAGGGCAAAGAGGAGAGATAAGGCAGCGGAGGAAGGACTGCCATGAGGACTCCCTGAGATAACCAGAGAGGCTTCCAAAGAGCTTGGCACAGGTGCCATCTGCTCCAGGAGGCCTTTGCTAAAGCCCCTGAGCTGGGGCCAGCAGATGCCCCTCCTCTCTGTTTCCACAATGTTATTAATGCTCTTATTACGCTGTTTTGTGATTGTCTATTTGGGCTCTAAGCTCAATGACACTTTGATCATATCTGAATCGCCAGTGCCTAGCACAATGCCTGGTACACAGTAGGTGTTTCAGCAAATGTTTGTTGAAGGTTAAACCTTTGGAGGAGTGGATGAGAGGTGGGTGGAACACCCTTGCCTCCTACCTGCTGTTCCACAAAATAGAGCTCAAGGCCTAGCATCTTCCAGGGCTGGGGAAAGGAATCTGCTGCTTCCTCGCTGGACTTTCAGAGGTAGGACAAAAGCAAATGGGACTCTGGCGGTGGCGTGGTTAGGAAAGAGTGTCCCAATGTCCTCTTTAGACTTTGACCCTCTTTCCCATATCTCCCCTCCGAAATCTAGGTGGTGTTAAGCCCAGCTTTTTCTGGCAATCTCACCTGTGCCCCTCAATGCACTCCACAATCTGGACCATGCAGGCTTGGCTCCTTGGCCTTCAGCTTCAGCAACATCCGCTACCCCCATTGCCCTCCTGCTACCCAGAGGGATTAGCGAGGTGAAGACCCGGATGAAATATAGCTGCTGCGGCCACGGAGTAAAGACTGTGAGGCCCCTGCCTCTCCCTTTCACAGAGAACAGGGACACTTCCGATCCCTCATCCTCCCCCTCCCCACCGTCTCAGCAATCCCCCTAATCCTGGGTTCCTAATCCTGCCAAAGGGCAAGTCCCACTTACCTTTCACTCTCGTGTACTTGTCCAGAGGAAGAAAGGAGTGAGGGGCTTAACGGGCCAGGGAAGGCCAGGGGGGCTCGGGCTAATGCTGGAGCTGGGACAGGGGCGGCAGCAGCCGGAACGGAGGGGTCCATCCTTAGGGCAGCAAGGCCAAGCAGGCTGTGGGCTGTCCCAGTTCTCAGAACCCCCTGTACTCTTTTGGCCTCTCCTGCGAGACCCTTTTATAAGCCCGGGCCTGCACTCATAAATTATTCTGTGAGTGCAGGGGTTGGGGGAGTGGGAAGGGGGGGGGGCGACTATTTAGGGAAGGGGCTCCAGGAGGGAGAGCTGGGTTCCTGGGTGTGAAATCTCTCCCAGTTGAATAAACAAGGTGCCGGTGGGGGGTGAAGAGTTAGCTTTACTTCCAAATCAGAAAGGAAAACACAGAAGGGACAAATTGCACACCATTTGTGTGAATTCCCCAGGCTACTGCAAAGCCCAAGGGGGAAGGAGTGGTGGTGGTGGTGGGGGGCTCATCAGCACCGAAATCACCGAGAGCTGTCAGAAGCAGGGGGTTAGAGAGAGGCAAGGCCTTCGCAAAGGTTCCCGGGGAGAAGAGAAGGTTGACCTCTCTAAGGAGACTGGGGAACTCACATGGGATTCCAGCTCAGATCCCGAATGGATTTGCCAGAGCCGGGGTGCTTGGGGAGAGGCAGCGTCCTTCCTGGCGCTAAAATGCTGATGGACCATCCCAGGCCTCTGTTCCTTCCTGTGTGAGATGAGGGGGCTGATCCAGGGGTCCCAGAAGGGCACCACCAGCCTGAACACTCTGTGACAGGGCCTGGGTAATGGATATTGACCTCAGGCAAGCCCAGAGACTGGAGTGCAGGTCTTGGCCTTGGCCTTGCCCAACTTTCTGGGCCCTTGCCAACAAGTTTCCAGTTACAACTGCTGGCAAGCACCTTATGCTTTAGAGGTCTTGAAAATATTCCTCCTGACCTCAGTGCCCAGCACCAGCACAGATTTAGCTGCTTGGGTGTTCATCCCAGCCTGGTTTGTAATTGTCAAAAATTAGAAACAACCTCAATGTCCAATAATAGGAATCCAGTCGCGTGAATTAGGATAAATCCTTGCAACCAAATATGAAGCAGGCACTCCCCAGAAGATTCTAGGAAGTACAACTAGACACAAAGTGCAAAAAACAATCAGATGCTAAACTCCTCTGACTGATGTGATTCAAGGCCTCCCTTTTGCTCTGTTCGCCCAGACCCCAGCACCACCCCACTGCAGATTCCAGCTTCACTGTACTCTTTACAGCAAAGAAAAACTGGGAAAGCAAAGTAAATGCCTCACTTGGAAAAGCTACTTAAATTGATAATTGAACAACAGTTACGCCATTTCACGTTGAAATTGGCACAGGATAAGAACAAGGGGGAAATTAATATGCTGAAAGAGTGAAAAAGGTAAGCCTCTAGAACATTGCTTAGGGGATGATCACATTTTGGCAAGAAAAAAAGCATAGAGTATCCAGTAGGCAGAGGACGAAGGACTGGGTAGAAGGAAGTGTGATACAGGTGTCAGGGCAGGGAGTGAGTAGGGGAAGATTGTCACTTTCTTCTGTATGCTTTCCTGATGTTTCTAAAAAGTTGCACAATGAACTGATATTATTTTGGGAATAAAATGTCAAGACATATAAAGAAAGAAAAAGAAGCAAAGAAATGCTTATTGGTGGGGGAGAGAACAGTCTCAGGAAATGACAGCCTTTTCCAAGTATCTGAGGATTAGACTGCAGTGACATTAGACGTGGTCTGTGTGACTTCAAAAGGCACGCAGAGGCCCATGGGTAGAAGCTACAGCAAGACACATTTTGGCTCAATCAAAGGAAATTTTCTAATAGCTCAGCCACCAGCTAACTCAAGGCCCTGGCACTGTAGAGGCCCTCAATAAACAGAGATCAAATGAATCCAGTGGAATGTGCTGCCTTGGCCTGGGGTGAGCTCTTTGTCCCTGAATTTTCTAACTGCAGCCTGGATCCTGGAATCCTAAAGAAGGAAATCTTAGGGGCGAGAGGACCTCTGGGGAGCTCAAATTTCTATCTGTCTCTGAGCATTCTTACTGAATTTACCACCAGAAGATGGGGACTTGCTTATGTACTGCATCACTGGCTAAAATGAGAAGTGGGGCTGAATGAGCCAAGCTGGGGGGATTGGGCCACAAGGGGAAGCAAAAGACCCCTTGTCACACTCTAGGATATTTGTTATCCCTATGTGGCCTCTGAAAATACATGTGGATGCAGAGAAAGGGAAAAGAGAGGCACATAGCCCCTTTTTAAAAAGATTGATTTATTTATTTGAGAGGCAGAGTTTGAGAGAGAGAGAGACAGAGAGACAGAGAGAGAGGTCTTCCATCTGCTGGTTCACTCCCCAGATGGTCACAATGGCCAGAGCTGCACTGATCCGAAGCCAGGAGCCAGGAGCTTCTCCCAGATCACTCACGTGGGGGCAGGGGCACAAGGACTTGGGCCATCTTCCACTGCTATCTCAGGCTATTAGCAGGGAGCTGGATTGAAGCAGCCGAGACTTGAACCAGCGACCATGTGGGATGCTGGTGCTGCAGGCAGAGGTTTAGCACACTACACCACAGCACCAGCCTCTGCAGACAGCCCTTTGAGCCCAAGCAGACTCAGTTGTGCCACCATCATTGCGCCCTCCCACCTTGAACTTGTGTTCTTTCAGCCACTGTTCATAGTTCACAGGTCCTGTCGCCGTAGCTCCATGTTCTCCCCACTGCTCCATCTTGCTACCCTCTAAGAATTGCCTCGGTCTCACTCAGTGCATGGAGCTGAAGCCACTGGCCCCATCCCTTGTTGGCCTTTCCCCAGCCAGTAAGAATCGTGTTGCTGGGCAAAGCAGGAGCCCGGGTGTTCCCCTCTACACTTAGCACAGAAGCAAGGGAGGTCAGCAGGAGAGCAGGAAAGCTGTGCATTGGCCAAGAAGGAGAACACCTGTCCGAGCAACTGAGATCTCTTGTCTGTTTCCCCTAATCCCACAGTGCTTCTTGGTTGGCTCAGTGATTGCTTTGCCAGAGCTTTCTGAGAGGCCAGGCTGCCTCCTCTGGGCTGGACATCGTGCTGGCCTCTGCCTAGGAAGAGGACGACCTGGGCAGAGCAAAGCACTGAGGACCCAGCACCGGAGCCGGTACGTGCAAGAGGAAGGCAGATGCAGTCAGCCCCGGTTGGGCCCAGTCCTCCTCAGTCCTCCCTGACAATGTTGCTGTGTGAAGTCTCCGGCTCCAGCCTCCACATTTCCCTGGGCTGCTTTCCAAACTCCCTTCAGTTCCCTACCATGGCCCTGCCCCGCCCCTCGCCCTGCTCAGAACAACCTCTCCTCTTACTTCCCTGAGAAAACAGAGGCCTTCAAGCGTGAATTACCTCAGTGCCCTGCCTGCCCCCCCCAGAACTGCCTGCCTCTCCAACTTCCTTCCCCTCCGTCCCTCCCTCCCCAGAGGACAAGGTGCCCCTTTCGTTAAAGGCTAATCCCTCTGCCTGGGCCTTGGCGTCATCCACCTTCCTCCTCCAGGCCCTTCCTCCAGAAGTTAGACTCTTCTTCAGGAGCGCTCAACCTCTCTATACTAGCCCTTTCCCTTTGGATTATAATTTTTTTTTTTTGACAGGCAGAGTGGACAGTGAGAGAGAGAGAGAGAAAGGTCTTCCTTTGCCGTTGGTTCACCCTCCAATGGCCGCCGCAGGAGCCAGGTGCTTCTCCTGGTCTCCCATGGGGTGCAGGGCCCAAGCACCTGGGCCATCCTCCACTGCACTCCCTGGCCACAGCAGAGAGCTGGCCTGGAAGAGGGGCAACCGGGACAGAATCCAGCGCCCCGACCGGGACTAGAACCTGGTGTGCCGGCGCCGCAAGGCGGAGGATTAGCTTAGTGAGCCACGGCGCCGGCCTGGATTATAATTTTATAATCATAAAATTATCTGTAATCCCCCCCAAACAAGCACCCTCCTTCCAAAAGCTTTCTCTTCCCCTCTGTCTCTTTCTTTCCTCTCTCTTTTCTTTCCTTCACCTTCAAGTCGCTTAAAAGTAGTCTTTACTAGGGCTGACGCTGTGGTGTAGCAGATAAAGCCATGGCCTGCAGTGCCGGCATCCCATATGGGCGCCAGTTCGAGTCCCGGCTGCTCCACTTCTGATTCAGTTCTCTGCTATGGCCTGGGAAAGCAGTAGAAGATGGCTCAAATCCTTGGGTACCTGTACCTGCATGGGAGACCCGGAAGAAGCTCCTGGTTCCTGGTTCCTGGCTTCGGATCAGTGTAGCACCAGCCATTGTGGCCAACTGGGGAGTGAACTAGCAGATGGAAGACTTCTCTCTGCCTCTCCTCTCTCTGTGTAACTCTTTCAAATAAATAAATAAATCTTTATTTAAAAAAAAAAAAACTAGTCTCTACTCCATATATCCACTCCTCTGAGCTTTCCATCCACATCTCAACCAACTGTACTTCGGCCCCAGCCCCATCACTCTGGTGAAAAGACACTGCCAGAGCTCACCAATGACCTCATCATTGCCAAATCTGATGACCTCTCTGAACTCCGGGTGGCAAAAGGCACGGTTGGCCAAGTGCTCATTTTGGCTTCCAGGTTCACTCCCTCCTGATTTTTTTTTTAAGATTTATTTATTTGAAAGTCAGAGTTATACAGAGAGAAGGAGAAGTAGAGACAGAGAGAGTGGTCTTCCATCTGCTGGCTCACTCCCCAATTTGCCACAATGGCTGGAACTGCGCTGATCTGAAGCCAGGAGCCAGGGGTTTCTTCTGGGTCTCCCACGTGGGTGCAGGGGCCCAAGGACTTGGGCCATCTTCCACTGCTTTCCCAGGCCACAGCAGAGAGCTGGATCAGAAGTGGAGCAGCCAGGTCTTGAACCAATGCCCATTTGGGATGCCGGCGCTTCAGGCCAGGGCGTTAACCCGCTGCACCACAGCGCTGGCTTCCCCTCCTGATTCTTCTCCCACCTCTGGAGCCATCCCTTTACAATCTATTCTGCCACTCTCTCTTGCTCTGCTCATTCTTCATATTGGTGATTTCTCAAATTACAGTCCATAGGTTCAGCTTGTACTGTAAGGTTTTCAATGGAGCACAGCAAAACCGGGCGAGTTTTTCCATCATCTAAATGTGCTCAGTTCTAACCAACTGTCCCTTCCTTCTGACACTATGCCTTTCCTATTTTGATGCTTCTTTTTCTAAACAGTGGGTGATGGTGGATGTGAATTTAATGGAAAAACAAAATGTAGTTTCCTTATGTGGGTAGCACATTAGTGAACGAATGAAAGTTGTATTTCCAGCCTGAAATTTTACTATAGGCTATCTCAAGTTCATTCCAAATCAGAATTGTCGTTCTCCCCAAACCTGCTCTTACCTGCCTCAGCAGGCAGCATCATATTGACCCAGTCAGCGCAGCTAACCCCTCAGCCGCTGGGCCTTGTTCATGCTACTCCCCACTCCGGCACTCACCATGCCCCTGGTTCTGTCTTCAGCCATGGCCCTTTCTCACCTGGATGTCTGAAGCAGCTGCCCTAGAGGGTCCTCTGTCCTTGACTTGGTCTTTCCAAGCCATTCTACAGGTGCCCCAGGGTCTTCCTTGGCTTAAAACTTTCCAGTGATTCCAAAGTGCTTTGTGTGGCAGGTGCCTCTGAGACTCCCCCAACTCTGTTTCCATCCTGTAACAAGACATTCACTTGTAATACGTGAGGATTTAGGGCCTCTGAAGGTCTTAATATCACCCCAAATAGAGTCCATCACAGAGCAGGGACTCACGGTCATTTCTCAAACTGAGTTACAACCAAAGGCAGTGCTTACAACCAATTTAGTAGGTGGAAACCAGCATTTATAACAACATAAACAGCAGCTGTAAGAGTGAATCATGTGCAGTAAGGATACATATTATTCTGTGAAACTTTTAGTCATATGAATTATGTCTGTGTATAAAGATATGCAAATGCATGTACTGGATCATGCTTTAAAATGTATTCCCATAGGTCCCAGGCAAAACATTTGATCATACTAAGGGGGTTAGGGCGGATGTTGTCCTGTGATTCGTTTGGTCTGTGCTGTTCATGTCCTGTTCCTTTGCTCTCAGAGTGGTCCAGCTCAACCTCCCCTTCCTCCCCTTCCTCCAGGTTTCAGCAGACAGGGAGAAGGGGGAAATGTAACCCTGGCAGCGAGAACTGGCACAGGGGTGGATAATAAGAGTAGAGAACATTTGTTAAACATTTATGTGCCAGGCATTGTTCTAAGCAGTTTGTGTGGATTGATTTAAGTCTCACAAACAACCCTGTGAGAAAGATACTATTAAAAGCTTCATTTGTCAATGAGATTAAAGAACTTGTCCAAGGTCACAGAGCTAAAAGTCACAAGGCTGGGACTGGAACTCAATCTCTGTGCTCTTAACCATTGCACTATGGCCTGCCTTGTCCTGCAAATGGGGGCCAGAGAAGGGGCGGCCGTTGAGGGAAGGGTGAGAGTCAAGGCCAACAGGCAACTGTTGGAGAGGGCCTTGAATTCCAGGTTGGAAGCCACAGTAGCAGGTTCTGCAGAGACTGTGGGGTCCTGGGGAGGAAGGCTCAATGGCCTGTAAGGGTGCCATGTGGAGACAGGGGCCGCTCAGAGAGAGGAGGAAAGGAGACATTTCTCCTCCCCACCCAAGCCCGGCCCCAAAGCCAAAATAGCAAATGGTGCCTGAGGCCTCTGTCCTCAAGTCCAAATGTTCCAAATGTGCCCAGTCCTGGACCCAGCCCCTTGGGTTCCCGGGACAGGGAGTCCCCTCTGGAGAACAGTTTGTTGCCAGCCCAGCTCTCGTCCTGCGCCCTCTGCCTCTTGGCCCACCATTTGAGCGTGGGCTGTGGCCCATGTGGTGCGGGCTCCCTCGGCAGAGCCTCTCGCAGCTCCCCATTTGCTCTTCATTTGGACTGCAGAGGCCTAGGAAAACAAACCAGCGGAGGGAGGCCATGGGCAGCAGGCAGGGGGCTCAGAAAGGTCACTCCCAGCCGGTTCCTTCCCTCTGCTGTCCAGTCCGTCCAGCTGCAGCCCTGGCTTCTCTGGCCGGCCTCTGCAGCCCCTCTTTCTCCAAGACAGCCTCCTTTCTGAGCCTGGCCCGAGCTCTTGGGAGGATGGCAGCATGCGCAATTCTCAGTAATGTGGTCTTTTGTCTTTTTTAGCCTTGGTATCCTGTGATCCTGGCTCAGGAAGTGACAGA
Organism: Oryctolagus cuniculus; assembly: GCF_051225735.1. NCBI lineage: Eukaryota > Metazoa > Chordata > Mammalia > Lagomorpha > Leporidae > Oryctolagus > Oryctolagus cuniculus. The sequence continues at coordinate 86,004,126 of NC_142888.1, read as the reverse complement.
GCCTGGTAACCAGTGGCACATGCCTTCCTGGGAGGGGCATCCTGACAAACTAACAACAACAATAAAAATGGTTCATATTTATTGAATTCTTATGGTGCCAGGTACTATCCTATTTCCTATTTCAATTACTCCTCACAAGATCCCTATGAGGTAGGCACCAGTATTGCTCCTAGGTGGGGATGATCAGGACACTGAGGCACAGAGAAATTAAGTGCTCTCTCCAGGATCAGAGAACTTATAGATTGGCTTGGCCGCCCCATTAGCTTTATCATATAAAGCCCATATTTCTGCAGTAGACCTACAAGTGGAAAAAAACTGGGTTCTACAGTTAGGCTTGGGTGTGTGGGCTAACGATGGTCTCTACTTTACAGGGTTGTAACAAAGACTGGGTAAAAGAGCATATAGATTTTGCTTAAAGCCATCCGTGTATTTAGCACTCAGTATATGTTGGCTGTAATCATTATAGCAATGATTCCCTTTCGCCCTCTCCATCACCGAGTGTACAGACGTACTTCAAACAGTTCACTTAAGTTGAATTAAAAGATAAGTTTACTTTGGTGCCAAAAATTTGAAATCCATGTGTATGTACTGAGGTTATTCAGGACATAGGTTTTGGAAGCAGGCCTAGGTTACAAGGCCTCTAGCTGGTGGTTTACCCTTTAGGTGACCGTGAGTAAGTTCATCAATCTCTCTGAACCTCAGCTTCCTGCGGATGAAAACAATAGTACCATTGTCATCGAGTGAGGATGAAATGAAATACTGGAGGTAAACTGGTGCTCATTTTTAATAGAGGTGAAGAGCTCACTCCCCCCACACACACATGCCTTCCCCCCCCCCCAAAGATTCATTAATTCATTTGAAAGGCAGACCCACAGAGAGGCAGAGAGAGAGAGAGAGAGAGAGAGAGAAGTCTTCCATCCACTGGTTCACTCCCCAAATTGCCACAAGGGCTGGAGCTGAAGAGATCTGAAGACAGGAGCCAGGAGCTTCCTCCAGATCTCCTATGTGGGTGCAGGGGCCCAAGCACTTGGGCCACCCTCTACTGTTTTCCCAGGCCATAACAGAGAGCCAGATAGGAAGTGAAGCAGCCAAGACTTGAAATGGCCCCCATATGGGATGCTGGCACTGCAGGCAGCAGCTTTGCCTGCTACACCACAGCAACAGTCCCTGGTGTGTTCACTGTTTTGGTCCCACACATGTTCAGTGTTTTCTGCATCCTGGGCTGGGTTTGGCTTCCTTAAACATAGCTTCCATCCTGCTCACACAGCTGCCTTGGCAACTAATGGCTGACGAGAGTAAGTCAGGCAGTCACACATGTTCCCTCTGCCTTCAGCCTCACCTTTGACCCTACCCAGTTTCCTCTCGTCCCTTGCAGCAGGCTTGTCACCACAGTGTCCTTGCATACAATCATTCCACCCCTGCCGAAGTCTGCAATGCCTTCTTTCTTCCCATAGCATGCATTTGACTTCTCCCTTCCATGTCTTCCTGGAACCCCCTCTTACTTCCAGGAGTCTCCAGGCCATGCTAAAAGCTGCCTCTCACCAGAGGCCTCTCATCTGAGCTCCTATCTCAAGTAGGGATGCTAGCCTGCTCTTCAGTCACTTTTCCAGATGAGAAGCAAACCTCTCTAAACATGGAGCTGCTGCTCAGTCTAGCCTACACCCTCCCATCAGCCCCTGGCACAGGTCTGAGTACACAGCAGGCACTCATTGCATGTGAACAGAATGATGTTTGACACTGGGCACTTGGTCTGAGGAAGCCAACAAATTTAGTTTAGCAGCGCCATGGGGCTCCAGAGTTGAATGGCAAACAGCCATGATGGGTGTGAGGGCCAGAATGGGATTCTTTGTTGGCAGTTTTGGCTTGTAAGACAGAGCATCCCAGTGCCTCTTGCAGAGCAGGTTTGAAGGAACAGAGACGTGTCCTCGGGGGTTGTCCAGGGCCTAGAAGGAATATAATCCAGTACTTACAGCCCTTCAAACCTCTTCCAAACCCGTTTTACCACCAAACGCACCTTCTCCTCTGCCTGGAAAATTCTGTTTAAATGAAGAAAGTCAGGAGATCACCTGTAACCTATTTTTCCTCAGCTTTACAGACTTGAATTTCAACCTTCTTGTTCGTCGTGTGCTATGTCTGAAAAACATCCTGAAGATGTCTTTGAACTCTCCCAGTAAAATATTTACATGCAAAGTAGTTCCTCTTCCAAATCACCATGTCCTTCCTCCCTTTGCTCATCCCAGCCTACGAGCCCCAGAGTGATGAAAACCGCCCGCCTTTGTTGGGGGAGTGGAGAGTGAGGAGGGGCCGGGCATTTGGTACAGCAGTTAAGAGCCAGGTTGCAATGCTGTCATCCCATATCGGAGTGCCTGGGCTTGTGTGCTGGCTCTGCTCTGACTCTGTTTCCTGAAAATGGTCATCCTGGAGGCAGCAGCGATGGGTCCAGCACTTGTGTCCGTGCCACCTGCATGGGAGACCTGGATTGAGTTCTTAGCTCCTGGCATCAGTCTGGCCCAGCCCTAGCTATCAGGGGCATTTGGACAAGTGAACCAGTAGATGGGAAATCCCCACCCCTTACAAATAAAATAAATACATAAAATGAAAATAAAATAAAATCACCTGCAAAAAAAAAAAAAAAAGACAGAGCATCCCACTTCTTAGGCTGGGGGAAAATTTCGAGGGCAGCTGTTGACTTGGCTGGGGCAGCCCAGGAACCAAGGCAGGTCTGGTGTAAGCAGGGGCACAGCAGAGGTCCTGGGGGAAAGGAACATAGCACTTGTCTCCTGTTCATCCTCAGTTGCCTCCTGTATTGATGAGATTAACGATTCATCTCCAGGGACTGGCTCTGTGGCGCACTGGGTTAAGCATATGTGTGCTGGTTCGAGTCCCAACTGCTTCGCTTCCGATCCAGCTCCCTGCTATGGCCTGGGAAACAGTGCAAGATGGTCCAAGTGCTTGGGAGATTCAGATGAAGCTCTTGGCTCTTGGTTTCAGCCTTACCCAGCTCTAGCTGTTGTGGCCATTTGGGGAGTGAACCAGTGGATGGAAGATCTCTCTCTCTCTCTCTCTCCTTTCTCTCTGTAATTCTGACTTTCAAATAAATAAATCAGTCTTTCTTTTTATTAGACAGGTAGAGTTATAGACAGTGAGAGAGAGAGAGACAGAGAGAAAGGTCTTCCTTCCGTTGGTTCACCCCTCAAATGACCGCTACGGCCTGCACACTGCGCCGATCTGAACCCAGGAGCCAGGTGCTTCCTCCCGGTCTCCCATGCGGGTGTAGGGACCCAAGCACTTGGGCCATCCTCTGCTGCCCTCCCGGGCCACAGCAGAGAGCAGGACTAGAAGAGGAGCAACTGGAACTAGTACCCAGCGCCCCAACCGGGACTAGAACCTGGGGTGCCGGTGCCACAGGCAGAGGATTAGCCATGTGAGCCACGGCACCGGCCAAATAAATCAATCTTTTAAAAAAAGATTCATCTCCAGGGCAGGCATATGGTGCAGTTGTTAAGATGCCACTTGGGATGCCAATATTTCATACCAGAGTATCTGGATTCCAGTCCTCACCCCACTTCTGGCCCAACTTCCTGGTATTGTGCACCCTGGAAGGCAATAAGTGTTGGCGTAATTACTTGGGCCCCTGCCACCCAGGTGGGAGAATCATACAGAATTCCAGGCTGGCCCAGCCCTGGCTGTTGCAGCCATTTGGGGAGTGAGCCAGTAGATGGAATCTGTCTCTCTCTCTCTCTCTCCCTCTATCTGTCATTGTTCTGCTTTTCAAGTAAATATTTAAAAAAAATTAGAAAGCAACCTCCCCAATTAAAAAAAAAATTATCTCCACCTTCCTCAGCCTCAGTCTAGACCAGCAAAGTGTTGTCCGAACACCCTGCAGGGACCCCTAGCTCTTTTCATGATAATACCAAGACATTAATTGCTAATTTCACTGGGTTGACATTTGCACCTGAAGAAGCAAAAGCAATGGTGGCTAAAAGTGCCAGCGCCTCGTATTATTCTTCATCACCAATGTGGTCTGGGTCGAAAACATGGTCAATCTCACTTAAGAATGTCTTGATGAAACAGAAAAAAAATATTACTTTATACTCTTTATCAGCTGTTTGAATATGTATTTTGAATAATATACAGGACAAAATAAGAAAGATCTATGAAGTACTTCTGCATCCTGAAGAAGAAAGGTTTGCATGAAGAAAAGCACTTGTATAATTGAATTACAGGCTAAACTAGCTGATGTTTCTTAGAACATTTTCTTTTGTTTTTACTTGAAAGGACTGATAGACAAACTATGGTTATTCAGATTTGAGTATTTGGCCAGCATTTTGTTGAAAATAAAATGATTCTGCCACCTCAAGTGCAACAGATAATACTTATTGTCAATGATAAAACTTAAAGCACAATTTTAAAAACCTGTGTCTACCTCTGTGACCTTCACTTTCCCTAATCCTCTAAAAACCTTTCTGATAAGATTAGTAGTGATATTCATGAATGTGATTTTTATATTGCATAATCACACAATTGGAAGATCTGCATATCAAGGTGTAGTGGTGGATACTTTCCAAATGACTTATGCACAATGTTACAAAATCATGTATGGATAATAGAGTCATTCAAAGAGCAAGATAGACCAGTGGATTTTTAACGTAATAGAGTACAAAAGGTTCACTGATGTGGTTTTACTTTCAACACAGCAAATCAACACTCAGAAACTGCCACTTGTAAAGTTTACGTATGATTATCATGAACCCCTACGCAACTTATTAGTTTCCTATTGCTGATTGCTGCTATAACAAATTACCACAAACTTAACAACTTAATACCATACTCATGTGTTATCTCACAGAATTGTGAGTCAGAAGTCCAGATGTATGAGCCTGTGTTTTCTGCTTAGCATCTCACAAGGCCAAAGTCAAGTTGTCAGGAGGGCTGGGCTCTTATCTGGAAGCTCTGAGGGAAAATTCCTCTTGCAAGCTTACGCAGGTGTTAGCAGAATCCAGTTCCTTCAGACGGTGGGTCTAAGGTCCCCATTGCCTCACTGGCTGTCGCCAAAAATCCCCCTCTGCTCCTAGATACTACCCACATGCCTTACCTGGCCCTGTCCATTTGCAATCCATCAATGGCGCAAGTACTTCTCACACTTGAAATCTCTCCGGCTCTGCGGTTTCTTCTCGTAAAACCCTCATTTAAAAGGTGCCTGTGATTAGATTAGGTCCACCTGGGCAACTTCCCGTTTCCATATAACGCAATCATGGGAGCGATAAACGGGAAGGGGTTTTGTACACAGCTGAGGGTCATTTGGGGTTCAGTCTTCAAATTCTGCCTTGAGAAGACTATCGAATACTCACTTCTCTAAACTACCTATCTTTGTTTTTTTTTTATTTTTTATTTTTATTTTTTATCTTTTATTTAATGAATATAAATTTCCAAAGTACGACTCATGTGTTACAATGGCTTCCCCCCCCCATACCGTCCCTCCCACCCACAACCCTCCCCTTTCCCACTCCCTCTCCCCTTTCATTCACATCAAGATTCATTTTCGATTATCTTAATATACAGAAGATCAGCTTAGTATACCTTAAGTAAGTATTTCAACAGTCTAAACTACCTATCTTTGTGATGCAGGATTTTCTTCATATACTTCAACAAAGACAACATAGTGCAATGACTTGAATGCAAGAGTCGATGTGAGAACACAGCTGCCTTTTATTCAGCCAGATATTAAAGACATTTGCAAAAATTTTAACACAATGCCACCTTTTCTTCTTCTTTTAAATTTTTTACATTGTTAAATGGATACACACACACACATACATATGGATACAGGGTGAAATTGAATACATGTATAAAATTTGTAATTATCAAAGCAGAGTACTATGCCACTTTTCTTGCTAGCTTTTGTTTTGCAAAATACAGATGATTTTCAGAAATACATGTTATGTATTTTATCATATAGTGCCTTTATAATTGTGATTTTAAGTTAATAAATGGATAGCTTAAAAATGCATCAGGGTTACTTCATAATATGTTAAATATTAATAGATACAGCCCCCCCAATTAAAGCCCTTTGGAGGCTTTAATTGTTCAATATCTTTATTCATTTAAAAACTTACACACATATCTTTTTAATATTCTGTGGGGCAAATGTGAAATGATGCATAAAATTCATTCTTTTGGGGGTACAGCTCCATGAATTTTGATAAATGAATAGCTGCAATCATCAGAGTTCCAACACCCAAAATAATTCCTTTTTTTAAAAAAAGTTCATTTAAGGTATACATACTTCATGCATTTCATATATACAAATTTAGGAACATAGTGATTTTTCCCACCCTACCCTCTCTCCTACCCGCACTCCCATCCTTCTTCCTCTTCTCTCTCCTATTCTCACTCTTTAGTTTTACAAAGATCCATTTTCAGTTTCCTTTATACTCATAAGATTAACCCTACAGAAAGTAAAGCTTAACAAATAGAGAAAAAAATCACTGTTCCCCAACAGTAGAGACAAGTGCTATAAACAATCATTGAATCTCAAAATGTCAATTTCACTCTAATACATTACATTTTAGATACCCCATTAGTCACCATAGATCAAGGAAAAATATGTTGTTTGTCTTTTTGGGACTGGCTAATTTCATTAAGTAAATGGTTTCCAGTTCCTTCCATTTTGTTGCAAAAAACAGGATTTCATTCCTTTTTACCACTGAGTAGTATTCCATAGTGCATGTATGTCATAATTTCTTTACCCAGTCATCAGTTGATGGGCATCTGGTTTGATTCCATATGTTAGCTATTGTGAATTGAGCTGCAATGAACATGGGGGTACAGATAATTCTTTCATATGCTGATTTCATTTTGTTTGGGTAAATTCCCAGGAGTGGGATGGCTAGGTCATATGTTAGATCTATTTTCAGATATCTGAGGAATCTCTATACTGTCTTCCACAATGACTATACCAGTTTGTATTCCCACCAAAAGTGAATTAGGGTACCTTTTTCCCCACATCCTTACCAGCATTTATTGTTGGTTGATTTCTGTATGACAGCCATTCTAACTGGAGTGAGATGAAACCTCACTGTGATTTTGATTTGCATTTTCCTGATGGCTAGTGACAAAATAATTCCTTTGTGTCACATCACTGTAGTCAACCTCTTCCTCCACCCTGAAAACCACTAATTTGTTCTCCATTCCTATAGTTTTGTCATTTCAAGGATGTCATATAAATGGAGTCATAGTATAAGCAGCCTTTTAACTAGCTTATTGCATTCAGCATAATACATGTGAGCTTCATTGAAGTGGTGTATAGTAATAGAACATTCCTTTCTATGGCGGAGTAGTAATCCACTGATACATTTGTACAGATGTATCACAGTTTACCCATTTCACTAGATGAAAGTCTTTTGAGTTATTTGCTAAATAATTTTTAAAAGTACAAAATGGTTCTGAAATCCATTAACAGGTTATTAAATTCCCAGATCCCTGCCACCCCCTTCCTTTCCTTCTCCCTCTCTCTCTGCTTTTGAATTTCATGGACTAGTGCAATTTCAGAATTAAAAGGGGGGAGGCAGGCATTGTGGTGCACTGGGTTAAGCCACCCTGTGGGATGCCTACATTCCATATCAGAGTGCTAGTTCAAGTCCTGGCTACTCTACTTTCCAATGCAGCCCCCTGATCATGTTTCTGGAAAGCAGCAGACAGTGGTCTAAATATTTGAGTTCCTTCTACCCACATGGGAGACCCAGATAGAGTTCCTGGCTCCTGACTTTTGCCTGTTCCAGTCCTCACTATTGTGGCCATTTGGGGAGTAAATCAGCAGAAGGAAGATCTGTCATTCTGCCTTTCAAATAAATAAAATATTTTTAAAATGAGATGGAATTGACACGTGGTTGTCAAACTTCTTTAACCACTTATTTATTTTTATTTGAAAGAGAGAGATGCGGAGATCTCCCATCTGCTGGCTCATTCCCCAGATGCCTGCAACAGCCAGGGTGGTGGTAGGCCAAAGCTGAGAACCTGGAAATCAATCCAGGTCTCCCGTGTGAGTAGCAGAGACACAACTACTTGAGCCATCATCTGCTGCTTTCATCACGTACATTAGCAGGAAGCTGGATCGGCAGCAGGGGAGCTGGGATACAAATCAGAAATTCCAATATGGGATGCCGGTATCCCAAGTGGCATCTTACCTGCTGTGCCCAACACCAGTCTCAGCAGTCATACTTTTAATTTTGTAATTAGGATCATTAAACATACTACCACCTCTTACTTTACAAAAGAAACTTTAATACAATTCAAAGAATAAGCTTAGAATTACAGAGGGTCCTTTAAATTGAACAAGCTTTAGATAATTCTAAAAAATCTTGCTATGTTGGCCTTAGTTTCTTCCTAGTGGTCGTCTCTTCACCATGCCCCTGCTCCATACCCCTCCTCCTAGTTCTTCTTATCCATTTCCTTTCAAATTTTATTTTCTCTTTGTTCGCATATGTATTTCTTTGACCCTTCCTTGCCTCCCCTCTGGAGTCCTTCCCTCCCTGAGCACTCTCCTGTTTGACTTCTCACCGCATTCTTCTTCTCAGCCCAGTGCCATCAATTCTCTGGCGCTCCTACGCTATGCTAATCACTCTGCTGCACTCTAATAGAGATATTAAAACCGCAGATGAAAGCCAAGCTCTCAGGCATTCACAGACCCAGACCGGTGGCAAAGAAGAAACAGTCACCACAAGCGGGATGATCGGTCAGGGAATGACAAGGCTGACAAGGTGCTTCAAGAGCACACAAGGATAGCCAACTCAATGATAGGGAACCAAAGCCAGCTGAAGGTGAGGCGGGGGCAGGGCCTGCAAAGCCTTCCAGGCAGAAGGAATTGGATTGTTACAGGCCTAGAGCTGAGGGAGCGCCGTAGTTTTTGAGAAAGTGAAAGGGAGCCAGTGGAGACTGAAGTGAGTGCGGAGGAGAGTAGCACGCGATCACTTTGGAGAGCTGGGTGAGGAACAGATCATGTAGAGCTACTTCGGAGAGCAGACCATAGAAAACCCAGAGTAAAAGCAGAGAAAGCAGGAGGATATTGCAGTACTCAGCCAGGTAAGAGATGGCGGTGATGGAGGCTGAAGTAGGAGCCAGTGGATGGCTCAACGAGTTGTATTTTGGAAGTAAAATGGAAAGCGCTCACTGGTCAAGGGAGATGGGGCATAGGGGATCAGAGGAGGAGAAAAGAGTGCCATTGCGCTGACTCTGAGGCTCCTGGCTTGAATAGTTGGCTTTCTCAAACCGAGAAGACTGAGGGAGGATTGGTTCTAGTTCAAAGGGGAACAAAGGGTACAATTTGGGACATGTTGCGTTTGACATGCCATTGAGCTATCTACGTGCGGATGCCGGGATACAGGGGTCTGAGAAGTCAAAGCTGAAAAATGGGCATCCAGAAGGCATCCAGTTCCATAGAGTAATCTAAACCATGGAGGGTAAATGCAGCACCCCAGAGTGGGAATGCCAAAGGGAAAGAGAGGAGGACCCAGGACAAGCTCCTGAAAAACACTCATTTCTAAACATATTTTGTAAATTTTTAACTGACACATAATGACTGTACATGCAAGTACTTATGAGATACAGTATGCCATCTGGATGTGAGCAGACAATGTGTGATGATTAGATCAGGGTCATTGGCTTAGCCATCGTGTCAAACATTTATCATTTCTTTGTGTTGCGAACCTTCAAAATCCTCCCTACTAGCTATTTTGAAATATGCAATCAATTGTCATCAAATGCAGTCACTTTACTGGGCTATACAATATTAGAAGGCATTGCTTCTATCCAGTTGCTGCCTTGTACCTGTTAACTAGCCTTTCTCCATTTTTCTCTCTGCTCTCTACCTCTGGTAACCATTATTCTACTTTCTGCCTCTGAAAAATACTCATGTTTAAGGCTCTGGCAGAGGAGAAGGAGCTGATGAAGAAATAGCTCGGACAGGAGAACTTGGGGAGCATTGGACCATAGAGGCCAAAGACAGAAAGCATTCCAAGAAGGGCAAAGTTGGGGCTGGCACTGTGGCATGGCGGGTAAAGCTACTGCCTGTGATGCCAGCATCCATTATGGGCACTAGTTCGAGTCCTGACTGCTCCACTTCTGATCCAGCTCCCTGTTCATGTGCCTGGGAAAGCAGTGGAGGATAAACCAAGTACTTGGGCCCCTGTACCTACGTGGGAGAACTGAAAGAAGCTTCTGGTTCCTGGCTTCAGCCTGGCCCGGTCCTGGCCATTGGGGCTATTTGGGGAGTGAACCAGAAGATGGAAGATCTGTCTCCTCCCCCCATAATTCTTCCTTTCAAATAAATAAATATTTTTTAAAAGAAGTTATAGAGGTCAGGGAAGTTAAGGACTGAGAAGTGGCACTGGATTTGATGACATGGAGTCACTGCGATCGTGACTAAAACTTGTTGGTTTGGTAGCATACTGTGACTAAAATGTCTCCAAGCCTGTCTGCCTAGACACTAACTGCTTCTCCTAGAGCCTGCTCCTCCCTGCCCCTTTCCTCTGCAGCCTCTTTCTCCTTCCAGACTCTCTCCACAGCACCCCCTCCTCCCACTCCTTCCAGATCTTGCTTTATACAGACCTTGCTTATCTCTGGATTTTCTGCCTCTTCTGCTGTCTCCCCTCACCTACCTCTCCCCAGACCCTCGTGTAGCTCCCTTTATTCTCCCCACACTCACTCCTCTCCTTAAGCAAACACTGCTTTTCCCAGACTGCTGTGCTCTCCTCTCTCCTTTCAGACCCCACCTCTGGAGGCTGTCTGGAGCTCAGCAGGAGTTTTAGCACATGACTACTAAGGAGCCTCCCAGGCTCAAGACTAAGGAGTCAGGGACTCTGGCATGATGCCACCAGGATCTGACAGTGCTGACCTGTAGGAAACAGAGTGTTAGAACCCAGTCCTTGAATGCTTGCCAACCTGGTAACCACATCCTGCCAACACAATGCTCTCATCCGCCCTGGCACCTACCCCTCATATTTTGCCTTTTCCTCTCCTCAACAGCACAGAGTCACTGTGAACTGATAAGGTGCCCTCTGCTACAAATCCTAACATCTTGCATTCAGCCAGAGTTTTCCACTTGTCAAAATACTTTTGCATTCATTGGCCCAGCCCTGAAGGGAAGTCAGCTGAGTGAAGCCGAGAGCACGAAGATGGAGAGACTTACCCAAGGTCACGTAGTTGGTTAGAAGATTAGCCCAGTGGCCCTTCTACCCTTTCAGCCTTGCTTGTTTTCATGCCCAAAGACTCCCCAGACATGACCTGGTTGCCTAACAGCACCCCAAACTAATTGGAGGCATTGCTGTAGAACTCCCAAAACTGGGTCCGCTTCCCCGACGCACAGAGCGAGGAGCCAGGCAGCTATCCCTTAACTCCTGGGGCTCCGTGAGGAGTTAGAGGGGAAGAGTCTTATAGGTTGGAATTCGGGTTCCGAGATGCACGTTCAGCTTGTGTTCAAGTTCCTGGTTGGCCAGTGGTGCTCTTGAGCTTGTTTTGATTGGTTGGTGATGCTCTTTAGGGAATTTATGATGGCCGGGTGGGCTCCAGTTGGTTTGAGGGTAGGGGATTACATACAAGTGGTAGTCACCTTCTGCTCCAGACCTAGAATCCCTGTAAACAAACTCCAGAAAACACTGGCCAACAAGGTTTTATCTATTGGAGAAGCGAATGACTTCTTGAGTGCAGTGATTAGAATTTCATAGAGCCAGTTGTACCACGCCCTCGATTCAATGGATTCCTTTTGGACTCAGGGAGTGAGAGAAGAGGCTGGGTCCTCTTGTATATTAGAGGGGTTTGAGCTGAACCTCGGGTCTCAGTGCCTTGTTCCCACCTGCTGAGAGAAAGCACTTTGGAGAGACTCCGGTGTTCAGGAGCATTGCTAGAGGCTGAGTACCACCCTTACATTATAGGGGTTCACTCTCAGCCTCCCCCTTTCTTGTTACTTTTCAACCCTGAGGGAATAGGGATGATGAATGCTCTGGCTACTTCATGTTGTTTATGGGGTGAAGGTCAGTGTTTTCAGAATTAGAGGAGAGGAGGTTGTTAAGAAACATCCTATAGGCTGGCGCCATGGCATAGTAAGCTAAGCCTCCACCTGCAGTGCCAGCATCCCATATGCATGCTAGTTCGTGTCCCAGCTGCTCCACTTCCAATCCAGCTCTCTACTGTGGCCTGGAAAAGCAGTAGAAGATGGCCCAAGTGCTTGGGCCCCTGCACCCGCGTGGGAGACCCAGAAGAAGCTCATGGCTCCTGGCTTCGGATCAGCCCAGCTCCAGCCATTGTGGCCATTTGGGGAGTGAGCCAGCGGATGGAAGACCTTTTTCTCTGTCTCTCCCTCTCTCTGTCTATAACTCTACCTCTCAGATAATAAAAAGAAACATCCTAGCCCTGGGTTAAGCTGTGGAGATCCTCTGCATCACCATAGCATTTGGCCCAGCCAATCTTTGTGCAAACTTTATCTTGCAGATATATCACCATTTCACAGCAGCAGTAAAGGCAACCGCATCCTCACATTCCTATAACTGTAAGGAAAGCCAGAGAAAGTAGTAATTTTTCCCCACCAGAAAACATTCAGTCCTGATCGAGGACTAGAACCCTGGTTAAGGCTTAACTTGTGGTGAATCATAGTATTACCCTGGGTGTGTGGCACTGTCGTTTTCATTCCCTTAATAAGCAAGTCATACTCTCCAGTCCCGTCTCTAGAACACAGATTGATAGCAGGTGATCATATCAAAGGAAGATGGACCTGGTCTACCTATGAAGCATGTTTGGGAAACTGGCCAACTTCTGCATATTCTCCTATCTTCCCTGAACCCAAGGAAGGCCCAAAGTACATTTTCCCTCTCTATTCCAGGAGAAACCAAGGCCACAAACATTTCTCTTTCCTTACTTAGAGTCAGTGTGTTTTCTCAGTTACCTCCTCTAAGGCATAAGGCACAGGTGAGGGCTTTGAGTTCAGCCTTCTGGGCTAAGACACCTGGTGGCAATGCTATTGTTTCCAGTTTTATTGAAAATTACTATTGCATATCCAACCCTTAGTTTTGCTAGTTTTGATGCATGAATGTTTCAGATCTGTAGCCTCAACACTGGTCAGATCCAGCCTGCTAGGCTTGTTCAGTAACCTATAATCAATCATGCATAGGTTCCCCAGAGGGGTTTGGTGGCAAGATGGTCAGATTAAGAGATGCTACAAATGGAGAGTAACATTTCAGTGATCAAATAGTACGGCTTAGTATCTCCCATACAGCCAGAGATGAGCCAGTAATCTGCCTTTTGTTCCAGAAGTGGCAGCACACAGTGAGCTGATTGCACTGTGGTGGGCAGCCCAAAGCGGGCTAGTCCGCCTCCTGCAGTGCATCCCAAGTGGCTGCTTGTCTCAGACACATCAGCCTGTCTTGGATGTCACACCATCAGTCATGCAAGTTTTCCCAAACTTTGAGTCATTACTCTGAGTCTTAATCCTTGCTTCTCAGGTACAAAAAGGGCAAAGAGCTTCCTCAGCACCTAAAGATTAAGTATGAGAATAAACGAGTATTAGATATAATTAGCATCTCTCTTTTGAGGCCTAGAGAGAGGGCCCTCATCTGCTGCCTTACTCCCCAAATGGCCACAACAGCCGGAGCTGGGCTGATCTGAAGCCAGGAGCCAGGAGCTTTGGGCAGATCCAAAGCCAGGAGCCAGAAGCTTCTTCCAGGTCTCCCACATGGGTGCAGGGGCCTAAGCACTTGGGCCATCTTCTACTGCTTTCCCAGGCCACAGCAGAGAGCTGGATTGGAAGTGGAGCATCAGGGATTTGAACCACCGTCCCATGTGCTGCAGACGGTAGCTTTACCTGCTATGCCACAGTGCCGTTTCCCCCTCCCCCGTAGAACTCTTATAGGCAGTAGACATAAAGCTCAAAAGCAAAATACACATAACAACCAACAAAAACATGACAAATCTGGTTTGCACATAATAAACAATGACCAGGGTTACAGTCTAATAGCAAATATATTATAATTGACTACCCATGTAAGAACAGAAGGGAAGGTTGACTAACCATATAGTAACCAGACTCAGAAAACTCTCAAAGGTAGCAAGCCTAAAAACAATAAACAGCTACAATCTAAAAGCAGGTGTTTGTTGATCGACTATTTGAATTAAATCTATAATCTCAGATTTAGAAACTCTCAAAGTTAAAAAGCCAATCCAATGCAGACTTAGACTTTTTTTAAAACTAAATACCTAACATTTTGCAGTTTCAAGAATACGAGGAAGCGATAACCCCATTCACTTACTACAAGGCTAGGTACCCTTGAAGCCAGGCATTCTGTGCATGATTTTAGATATGCCAATGTTTCCAACTCTATCATGTTATGACAAGAACAGATTCTAGCTGAACTCATGCAAACACATCACACTTCCATAAGAGACCAAAAATCCTCAGAAAAGTTTTTACGTTTTCGAGAAATTAAGTAGGGAGAAAGGTAAACATTTTCATCTGTTTACAAAACTATTCCCAAATGCTGTAAATGATAGGAATCATGGGAAAAATTTTCCTGGACCTAGAAGAGGAAACACTCAAATACAGAACCTGTGATATTGTGAATAAAAGACATAGAAATCCACCAGACTCATTGATTCATTCAATCTCACGTAACTAGTTCTTGTTCAGTCTGCATTAGAGGTTACAGATTTCATCGTCCCTTCTCTTTTTCTCAGAGTTCTGGAACTTCTTCTCTAGTCCACTGATCTTAAAGCTATCAGAAACCTGTATTCAAGAACATTTGTTGGAGTCTTCTCCAAAAATCTGACTGCAAATGTTCTTAGAGAGTACAAAACTGTGGATGACAAGACTTTAAACAGCCATGGTGAAAATTATAAAACTCACTAACTGACACGAAGAGCCATTCGTGTTCATTCCACGCAGCATTTTAGAAAGCACCTGAAGGACCTTTTACAACTTCTGTTCCTCTTCAGCCTTTGGGCCTTTTTTATTTTATCAAGATAACCATCATGATTGATAACCACGCAACAGGACCTTCAGACTTTTCTCACTTTTATATAATCTGTAGGACATTTCTATCAAACATTTCTATATTAACAAACTTAAAATTTAGCATTAGTTCACATTTTGAAATTACTGTCCATACAATCCAAATAGCATAATTAGCTATTACTTCTACACGATGAGAGATACAGGGGCTGGCACTGTGGTGTAGAAGGTTGAGCAGCTGCCTGCAATGCCACCTCCTCCCCGATAGGGCCACCAGTTCGAGTCCCGGCTGCTCCACTTCCAATCCAGCTCTCTGTTATGGCCTGGGAAAGCAGTGGAAGATGACCCAAGTCCTTGGGCCCCTGCACCCATGTGGGAGACCTGGAAGAAGCTCCTGGCTCCTGGCTTCAGCTGGATGAGAAGTGGAGCAGCTGGTCTCAAACCTGTGTCCCAACAGGATGCCAGCACTGCAGGTGGCAGCTTAACCCCCCTATGCCACAGTGCTACCTCTGAATATTTTTTTAAAAAGCAATTCTAATACTTTTAAGACTCAACTCTTTCCAAAGACAATAGAGAACACAAAAAATTACCTTAATAAAACAAAATTTGTGTTTCCTCGGTCAGTCACCAGAGAAATAAAAACCTTGAATGGAAGATTTAGCACTTGGAATCATCCCATTACTTGGAATAATTTAACAGAGTTAGAACCAGGGAAAAGAAAAAAGAGCTTACAGGAGCCAGCTAGAAAATTGACAGAGGGTTACCAATTAAACCAAAACTATTCAAAGGAGACACTTCAGCTTTTTCTACAAAAACAGATTTCAAAATTCAGGATCAAGACTATTTTCAGATATAAGATTGATATATTTATTTGAAAGTTTGAGTTACACACACAGAGAGAGAGATTTTCCATCCACTGGTTCACTCCCCAAGCGGCTGCAAAGGCCAGGGCTGAGCCAGACCAAAATCAGGAGTCAGGACCTTCATCTGGGTCTCCCACATGTGTGGAAAGGGCCCAAGCACTTAGGCCATCTTCCATTGCTTTCCCAGGCGCACTGACAGGGAGCTGGATTGGATGTGGAGTAGCTGGGACAGAAACCGGTGTCCATTTGGGATGCCAGGACTAAAGGCAGCAGCTTTACACACTAAGCCACAACTCCAGTCCTCACTAACATCAAAATCCATATATTTCTAAAACCTCATAGCTTTAACAGAGGATCAGATTCCAATTTTATGTCAGTGTTCCTTTGATATTTGGTAGTGCTCAAGTATTAGAAAACCCTGTAAACAGCATTGTTTAAAAGCCTTGTCAATTTTATCACACACAATTTTTTTTTCTGACAAGATTTATTCCTCTGCAACCTTATACGACTTGCTCACACCATCTGCAACTTACCTAAACTTTTAATTTTTTGCCCTACCCTTCCCTTTCCAGTTTAGAGTAACCTAGCCATTCTGCTTGAGAGCAAACATTTTTATAAGCAATTCACTTTCTTTATCCAAAAAGTTCTTTCTTTCATAACTTCCCTCACTAAGAACACATTTTCATGCTTGCATCATCATCTTTATTTTTTTCTCCCAATCTACTGATTGCCTTAATTTACATTTTGAAATAATCCTTTAAAAATCTTCAAATTAAGACAAAAGTTTCTAAATAAAAGAACATATAGAATCCTAACCTTGGTTACTTCCAAGCAGTCATGAATTATTTGTCATTTATGGACAGTTTATGAAACATATTTGTTAACAAAACCAAATAGTCTTTTTTCATAGAATTTAAGATGCTCAGAATAGTTTACATGTAGAAGCATTTATCCCATTTACCTTTACCCTATTTATACATTGCAACTATTCCTAGATATTTTAAGAAACTAAAATGTCAGACAAGCATAGTTATAATTTCAAATAATTTTCCTGTCAAGGAAAACTCTAAAGGCTGCATGAATACATGTAACAAAATGAATACCAACAAATAACCAACAAGAATAAATATAGCATTTCTTGACCAGCAAACACAGGCACAAATGTATATGAACAGCTTCAAAACTATCTTTATCCTTTTCTTTTTAAACAAATTTAAAGCAGATTATCTATTAAAGATTCACCTAAGTTATGTGAACTAAGTTAGGTGAATTAACGTTATTTTTCTGAACCTCTGTGTACTGGCTCACTTTGGTATAGCAGCATAAAAGCTTGCGTATATGGAATTTTCGTTTTCTTTTCTTTTCATAAAACAGCTCTAGCTAGAAAACGGCGACATAAACCAGAGATCTATTAAGTGGCTGTTTCTCATTCAATCTCGAGGAGTACTGAGGCGAAGCAGTGTTACAGTAAAACATCATCTTTTTCTTTCATAGGTATAAACCAAAATTTCTTAATTTTGCAAAGGGCACCCTAGGGGGCTATGAGACTAGAGTGGACCTGTTGAACCAAGTTACAAAGCAAATTTGGCAAGTTACAAAGCAATTTCTCAAGGTCATGATCTCTTCAGCTCCAAAAATTCAGAGGTCCTAAAAAAAAAAAAAAAAAAAACCGCTGGCGCTGCGGCTCAATAGGCTAATCCTCCGCCTGCGGTGCTGGCACCCCGGGTTCTAGTCCCGGTCGGGGCACTGGATTCTGTCCCGGTTGCTCCTCTTCCAGTCCAGCTCTCTGCTGTGGCCCGGGAGGGCAGTGGAGGATGGCCCAAGTGCTTGGGCCCTGCACGCGCATGGGAGACCAGGAGAAGCACCTGGCTCCTGGCTTCGGATCAGCAGTGCACTGGCCACAGCGGTCATTAGTGGGTGAACCAACGACAAAAGGAAGACCTTTCTCTCTCTCTCTCTCACTGTCCACTCTGCCTGTAAAAAAAAAAAAAAAGTAATGTCCACTCACAGATGAACCAGATTCTCAAGGCACTGTTCTCTCTAGCTCCAAGAAGGGAGAAAATCCTTTAAACTCAATGTGCAGTCGCGGCTGAAGCACATTAGCACTTGAGCTATTTACCCTGGAACACAAGAGATACCACCTTGGTATCATCATGCATGAGATTGCTCTGCATCAGTGACATCTCTCTAGATCTTAAGTTGAATTTAAGTCTTGGTTCTTCCAACCAACAAGTGCTTCAAGCCAATGATGCCTAGTCAACAGTCAGCTACTTGGGGATGTTTCTGATACAAACAGATGTTCAGGCAGCTGCAAGACAGATCCCAAGGGTGACCGTGGGCCAGGGGCTGTTCTGCCATGGGCTAGAAGCCCATTCACAATTGTAGTCCCTTCATACTTGCCAATTGTTGCTGAAAAATATTCCAAACTAGTTGGAGGAGTTGCTATAGAACCCCCAAAACTGTGTCCATTCCCCCGACAGGCAGAAAGCCAATCACTGACATTGGAGTAGTGGAATAAAAGTAGATGTTTACTGCAAAGCACAGAACAAGGAGTTGGGCAGCTATTGCTTAATTTCCAGGGCTCCTGGAAGAGTTAGGGGGAAGGATTCTTATAGACTGAAATTGGGATTCAGAAGTGTTGTGACCAGCTCATGTCCAAGTTCCTTGTTGGTCAGTGGTGCTCATGACCTTCCTTTGACTGGTCAGCAATGCCATGCTTTTCAGGGAATTACAACGGCCAGGTGGGCTCTAGTTGGTCTCAGGGGTGGGGTTACATGTAAGTGGTAGTTACCTCATGCCCCAAACCTGGAAATTCCCCAAATTTCTCTAAATAAACCTCTCCTGATAATGCTGGCCATCAAGGTTTTTATCTATTGGAGAAGCAAGTTTCTTGAGTCTGGTGATTAGAACCTTGTAGGGTCAGCTGTACAACACTCTCAAGTCAGTGAATTACTTTGATAAGGGACAGGCAAGGACACGCTGGCCTAAGGGAGATGACAGCAGGCTGGGTCTTACTTTTACATGATAGGGGTTTGAGCTGAACAGGGCTCTGGACGGCCTTGCTCCCAGGTGCTGAGGGAGCACCCTGGAGAGACACCCCACCCCTGTGCTCAAGAGCATCGCTGGAGGCTCATTGTCCCATTTGTCCCTGCCAGGCAGGGATGGGCCACTTCAGGAAGGAAGATGATTTCTGACTTGCTTCACTGACCGCACCCTAGACAACAAATCAGATGGCTTTGGTCTTACTTGGAAAAGAGAATCAGGCATAATGACTCAGACCGGCTCTGCTCGGCACTAGCTCGGAGAGACAGTGTATGCAAAGATACATTGAAAGTTCATGGAAAGGTGGGTGCCGCGGCTCAATAGGCTAATCCTCTGCCTGTGGCACTGGCACCCCGGGTTCTAGTCCCGGTCAGGGCGCTGGATTCTGTCCCAGTTGCTCTTCTTCCAGGCCAGCTCTCTGCTGTGGCCTGGGAGGGCAGCAGAGGATGGCCCAAGTGCTTGGGTCCCTGCACCTGCATGGGAGACCAGGAGGAAGTACCCAGCTCCTGGTTTTGGATCGGTGCAGTGCCAGCCGTAGCGGCCATTAGGGGAGTGAACCAATGGAAGGAAGACCTCTCTCACTGTCTATAACTCTCTCTCTGTCTCTCTCTCTCTCACTGTCTAACTCTGCCTGGCCAAAAAAAAAAAAAAAAAAAAAAAAGAAAAGAAAAAAAAAGAAAGTTCGTGGAAAAAAGTTCATTCAAAGATGCTTATTTGGGTGCAAAATTTTTGAAATCCATGTATAGTTTTTCATGATATGCATTTCTCATGAATCTTTTGAAGACCACCACCACACCCCCGCATGTGAAAGCCCTCAGCATAGAGCCTGGCATTGAAAAAGTATTTAATGAATGGTGGCTGCTGGTCTTATCATTTTTCATATGGAAATCCTTGGGAGGTAACCAAAGTGGTAAATTGGAACGTTTACAAAAATAAACATCTAGAGACCTAGATTCTGGGTCTAATTATTACCGTTCAACTTGGGATGCTGTGTAATTCATTCTTTTCATCTCATTGGACCTCTCTGATTTTCTCATCTGGGAATAGTAGTGGTTGCCCTATTTTTGTAATATGTCTGATTAGTCTTTAAAGCACACATACTTCTTGACCTTGCAATTTGATTCCTATGAATTTTTTAGTGTTATATGCAAAGACGCTAGGTGCTAATAGGGAAAAAAAATAAAAATAACAGAAACGTCTAATAGCTAATAGTAAAAGAAATCTTGCCGTTATAAGAGAGACTGCAACACAGTCACAGGACAATGATGCAGGTCTGTGTTTTGATTGACATGGGAGTGGCTTTTAAAAATGATAGGAGATTGGGGCTGGCGCTGTGGCCTAGCAGGTAAAGCCTCCACCTGCAGTGCTGGCATCCCATATGGATGCTGGTTCAAGTCCCGGCTGCTCCACTTCTGATCCAGCTCTCTGCTGTGGCCTGGGAAAGCACTAGAATATGGCCCAAGTCCTTGGGCCTCTGCACCCACTCTGGCCATTGCAGCCAACTAGGGTGTGAACCAGCTGATGGAAGACCTGTCTCTCCCTCCTTGCTTCTCCTTCTCTCTCTGTTAACTCTGACTTTCAAATAAATAAATAAATCTTTTAAAAAAAAGATAGGAAGCTACAAAAGTATAGATCTAGGTATAGTGATTCTATTTTGTAAAAAGCATTTCTGTTGTCTTCTATAGGACATCAAAATGTTGGCAATGATTAGCTCTGTCTGGGAGTATTATGAGAATCTCTGTTTTCTTTCCTCTACTTTCTGAATCCTTCTCAACAGTATCTAGTATTTTTCTGCTCAGATAAAATAGGAAAATGTATTTCTATCTGGAGAGAAAACCTAACCCCTGCACTCCATTCCACAGAAATAAAAGGGGAGGGAGGTGGGGCCCACCATACAGGAACCTCCTCAGTCCCACTTTTAAAGACCTGCTTTTGGCTCTGGCATTGTGTGCAGCAGGCTGAGTGCCTGCAACACCAGCATCCTATTTGAGCACCAGGTCTCCCACATGGGTGGTAGGGGTCCAAACACTTGGGCCATCTTCTGTTCCTTTTCTGAGGCCATTAGCAGGGAGCTGGATGGAAAGCAGAGCAGCCGGAACACCAAGCAGCGCCCATATGGGATGCCGGCATTTCCGGTGGCGGCCCAAGCCACTGCTATGCCAGGATGCTATAGCCCCAGTAAACATATGTTTCAAAAGAGGGAGGGGGAAGAGGGGGAGAGTGAGAGACCTGCTCTTTGAATCCAGAGTTGGAACCTAGAGCACACACGTTTGCTCTTGAACCTTAGAGTCAGCCATAGAAGTAGGGTAGGGCTGGGAACTTGTCAGAGATCCAAGCTGGGTAGAGGAGTCTGAGGGGCCTGTGGAAAGTACCAGGCTGATGTGTAGGTCTTTTTGGGCACTAGCTCACCAGGGCTGTGTTTATGAAGCTTACTTCCTGCTGGGCCTCAGGGCTGCTAGCCAGGGACACCTAATGGGCCTAACAGAGCCCCCTCCTTTCACCCTCCCCCCAAAGCTGGAATGTTCTGAATTCCTCCTTGGGCCAACCCTCACCCCCCCCCCCAAGGCTTTTCCTGGGCTCACAGAGGTCACCACACAAAAGCCCAGCTGGAGTTTTTGACAGGAAAAACACAAAACTCACCAATTTTTTTTAAGTACCTCAATCCTTCCCAGCCTCCAGGGGTTTAATTTTCATCTGGAGTAAGGCTCAGATTTGCAGATGGATTTGCCAAGCTGTGGTTAACCATCAGAAATCCTCTATCACCTCAGCCTGTGGCCTTTAGTCGGCACTGCCTTCCTTCTCCAGGGCATCTCCTCCTTCAAGGCTCTGCTAAGGAACTGCTCTGTAAGTCCATTCATATCTGGGTTCTCCCTTTGCAGCTCACCTAGGTGCGTGATTTTTTCCTTCCTAGTTGCTGCCAATTCAGCCCACGGTTGGAATCAGCCTGGGCCACGTTGGGTTTCTGCATCGGGAGTGACGGGTGGGAAACTGGAAGGGCCCTAGGATTGGTCATATCTGTCTTCAGATCGATCACAAAGGTTCCAGTCTTTGAAACCGCAGGGCCAGAAGCACCTGTCCTGCTCAGTCGCATCATTTCTGGCTGGAGCTTTTTAGAGGGCAAAAGGCCTGGGAGAAAAAATTGGAGGAAGGGAGCTCCAGTGTCCGCCTCTGCCCAGCTGTGGAGGTGCTAAGGAGGACTGCAGGCGCCAGTGCTCTCCCTGGGGAATGAAGGCTCGGGGAGGCAGCAGAAGCTGGGTTCCCCAGTGAAGCCATCAAGTCTCCCCCTGAGGCTCTTCAGCCGCTCTCCCCCACTGCTCTGCAAGCCTGTCATTAGAAACTGTTGGTTTCCACTCAGGTATTGTTCTCTTCAAGCGTCAGAGCCCAAACATTGACAGTGCTTCTAGCAGGGGAGTTTGCAAGTGCTTTTTATTTTCTAAATTATGCCTCTATGTGTTTCCCAGTGTTCTAAAATGAGAATGCTTTACCTTGGTGATCAGGACAAAAACAAACTTAAAAACAAATAACAATTAGAGATTTTCTCAGTCCAATTGAAATTCCCTGAGCCATCATCAATCAACTGCTGCAGAAGGAAAGATAAACTGCTTCAAGGACAGACTTTCTAGAAAGTAGAGCCTGAAGGAAATGACTTATCCAGCTCCCAGAGCCCTGGGAACTGGGGGTGAGGTGCTGAGAGGGCTGCAAGTGTCTGAGGGTCTTGGGGATGAAGGGCTGGAGACATGAGGCTGACTGACAGGAGAGGGTTGTAGTGGTAGCCTCCCTCACCCCCCAGAAAGCCACATCAGGTCCTTTCTTGAGTGTGAAACCCCCGAGCATTCTGTCCCATGCATTCTTATGAGGATCCTCCCCCCACAAAGGAGATATACCATGTATAAGACTCTTGGAGCAGGAGATAGAAAGAAAAGCAGGGCAAGTGATCAGGTAAGGAGGGGTTAATTCAAGAGCTACTGTCAGTCTTGACCCTCCTAATCCTCTCCTGCAGTTTCAATCCCTCCCCTAAGGAAGATTAGGTAAGGATTCTAAGTGAAAACTTGTCACCCAGCCCTTGGGCCATGGAATATGTTGGCCCCATGCCCAGAAGACAAATTCAGTTGGCAAAGCTTAGAGCTCTCTGTGCCTCCAGAGCAGCCAGCACTTGCCTTCTAGGATGATTCCCACAAAGAGGTTTCCTTCGCTATTTGTCAAAACGGCTGCATGTTCCCATGATTTTATTTGAGACCCAAAACCTTGGAGATGAGCAAACTAGGGCTGAGAGAAGTTTGGGAACTTCCTCAACAGTTTCCAGAGAGAACTGAGACAACAAGCTAGGTCTTTTGATTGTAAGGCCAAGTTTTATCTAAACTGTCTTCCTTTACCTCTGCTTCTCATCAAACACAAAGCAGAATCTATGGGGTTTACTACCGAACTACTTGTTATTTGGCCTACCTTGTCCTCCTGCCTGTGGCTGAAAGCTCATTTCCATGGGGTGACTTCTTCTAATGGAATAAGATCCAATAATTTGGCCTTCCTCCCGCCCAGATAAGCCAATCTGGACTCTCTAGAGATGCTAAGCCTTGGTAATGCATTTTATTGACTCTGCCTTCCTCTTGCTCCCAAATTCTTTCCTAGTTACTCCTAATGAGCTAAGACTGGCTCTGGGGAGACACTCTCTTCTGGGACACTGTTGATTCCAGTGAATCACTCAAGCTTAGTTCTGCTAAAGCAAGAGCTGCTCCACCAGGAGGCAGTCGGTCTTCCCCCCAAAAGCCTCAAGGTAACTCACCATGCCTCACTGTAGAGGAGCCCGGATGTAGACAGAAGGTACAAAGGGAAAGCATTTAATCTGTCCTGGCTGGGAAGGAGATGAGGCTCCAAGGACGATGTCAATGAGAAGACGAATTCTGAAGGATGATTAGCAAATTACTCAAGCAGGTGGCATACAGTAGAATAGCATGCATAAAGGTTTATAGATGGAGAACAAGGGAAATTCAGAGGAACAGAAGTGCTTAGTATGGCTGGATCATGTATTTTTTAAAAAGCCCAAACATTAACAGTGCTTCTAGCTGGGGAGTTTGCAGGTGATTTTTATTTTCTAAACTATGCCTCTCTGTGTTTTCCAATGTTCTAAAATGAGAATGCTTTACCTTGGTGATCTTTCCAGTATTTATTTATTTATTTGAAAGGCAGAGCTACAGAGAGGCAGAGGCAGAGGGAGAGAGATTCTTCCTCTCTGCTCCCACTGGTTCACTCCCCAGATGGTTGCAACAGCCAGAGCTGGGCCGATCTGAAGCCAGGAGCCAGGAGCTTCTTCCTGGTCCCCATGTGGCTGCAGGAGCCCAAGAAAGCAGCCCTTTGCTGCTTTCCCAGGCCATTAGCAGAGAGCTGGATCAGAAGTGGAGCAGCCGAGCCTCAAACCAATGCCCATATGGGATGCCGGCACTGCAGGTGGCGGCCTTACCCACTATGCCACAGCTCCAGCCTCCATGTATTTGTTTAAGAGCATAAAAGATAAGATTGGGGGTGAATGGTGACAAACGAGGCTATGAAACACAAGGGATCAGATAAAACCAGGAGGGCTTTCCTGGTTTCCTGGGTTAGGGAGTTTGAACTTCAATCCTGTAAGAAATTAAACATGCCAAATGTGAATTGACAGTCATAGTATGATTTCAACTTTAGAAAGATCCTTGATGACTGGATGAATAGTTAATTGATTGCAGGGGCAGGACAGAAGTGAAATTAGAAAGACCAATTTGGATCGCCTATGAGATACAAATGGACAAGAGATGATGGTTTGGTTGCATGGTTTGAACTAACATTTTGAAGGGGGGAGATAGGAAGAAGTGGATGGTTTCATGATATATTTTAAAGGTAGTCTGACATGTAATAAATTATGATTAGATGTAAGAAATCAAAGATGGCTGGATTTGGTTACTGGATACATAATGATTCTGTTGAGTTAAGGGCACTGTACAAAGAGTTTGAGGGTGGGAGAGAGAAAAGGGCAGAAGCTATAAAGATGTTGAATTTAAGGTACCATTAAAGCATTCAGATGGAGCCACTGAGAATGCAGTTGACTATACAAACCTTTAGTTCAGGAGAAAGGTATGTGGCAGAGGTATGGAATTAGGAGTCACTGGCTTACAGATGGAGTAGATGAAATCACCCATGGAGAACATGAAGACAAAGAAGAGCAGTGTAGGTGAGACCATGGGGATAGTGGGTTTAGAGTGGGCAGAAGAAGAGGAACTTACTAAGGAGACCTTGAAGAATCATTTTGAGGGGGCGAGGAAAACTGGGAGTGATGCTACAGAAAACAAGTGAGAGACTAGTTTTCGGAAGGAGAGGGACAAGGTTAGATGACAGCACTAAGACCATCGGGTTTTGGAACAAGGAAATAGTTGATAACCTTGGTGAGAACATTTTCAGGGGAGGACTAATGAACCAGGCCACCCTATAGAATGAGCAGTGAGAAGGAGGGTGCAAGGGTAGAGACATCAAAATTAAATGGATTCAGGTCTGTGGTGACAAAGAAAATCTTGAAGAGTATAATAATTGCTTAGGGAGGAGGTAGCGTAGGAGATCAAGAAGAGTGGTAAATAATTGTAGCAGCCACCAGGAGGATGCTCACCAGGGAGAAGTAGAAAGATTGTCAAGAAGCACTGAAAGCCTCAGGACAGGCACAAATGGGCCCAGGTTAGCAATTAGAAAGCCAGTGCTGGGAAAAGACTTGCTCAGTGTCACAGCTGTTAAGCGACTGAGTTGACATTCGAACTAGGTCTCCCTCCCCACCCTTTCATCAAATATTTATTGGCTCCTGTTCTGCCATCTCTAATGCTGATGGATAGAATCGACTATCGACCATGTGCCCAGTGCTCTGCGGGCACAACAGAAATTCAATATATGTTTTCTCACCTTCAGACTGTTTAGAATTTGGTTAAAGAGACAGGATGGTCAACATATGATACATACAAGTATCTATAGGAAACTCTGCTTTCTTTTTTTTAAAATTTTTTATTTATTTTTTTGACAGGCAGAGTGGATAGCGAGAGAGAGAGACAGAGAGAAAGGTCTTCCTTTGCTGTTGGTTCACCCTCCAATGGCAGCCATGGCCGGTGCGCTGCGGCCGGCGCACCGCGCTGATCCGATGGCAGGAGCCAGGTACTTATCCTGGTCTCCCATGGGGTGCAGGGCCCAAGGACTTTGGCCATCCTCCACTGCACTCCCTGGCCACAGCATAGAGCTGGCCTGGAAGAGGGGCAACCGGGACAGAATCCGGTGCCCCGACCGGGACTAGAACCTGGGGTGCCAGCACGGCAGGCAGAGGATTAGCCTAGTGAGCCGCGGCACCGGCCTGGAAACTCTGCTTTCTGTCTTTAGTTCTATGATGATGATGATGATGATAAGTAAACACAGATATTACAAGACCATAGAAGAAGAGCACTTGATCCAGGCTACAGACACAGACATCTGAGCTGAATCCTAAAGGATAAAACACTAAACAGAGGAAGAAGGCTGCAGGGCACTCAACATAAAACAGCCTGTGCTCAGATTTGGGAGCAAAAGCTCACAGGACATGACTGAGGATGTGAAAGCCATTTAATTCAGCAAAAGGGTAGCGTATGAGGAGGAAAATGGCAAGAGATGGAGCTTGAGAGAGCATGGAGCATAGACGTGTCCATTTAATCTTAAGCCACAGGGAAGCCATTGGAATGTTTTGTGTAGAGTAGTGACTTGATTGGATGAATACTGGATGATCACCTGGGCAAAAGCGTGCAGAATGAATTGGAGGAAGCAAGATTGGAAATAAGACCAGTTAAGGAGCTGTTGCTACAGTCCAGGTGAGGGAGAATGACAAAGCCCTGAACTAGGGAACTAAAAGCAAAGATGGAGAGAGGGGACCATGTATTTGAAATACATGCTTGAGGCAGAGCTGCTAGGACATGGTGATTCAGGAAGCAGGGGCCTCGTATAAGGAAGGTGTCAAGGACCACTCCTAGGATTTTAATCTGTTGCAAGGAAATGGATACAGGTATCTTTCAGTGACCATGGCAATCCCATGGAAGAACTCTTTGGGGAGAGTTGCAATGGAGGCGGTGACGTGTTCTCCTTGGGACATATTGAATTCTGGGTGCCTATGAGATTTCCATGTGGATATCTTGATGAGGTGATTGCTCTGCCAATCTTGAGGCTCTGGAGCATCTATGCTGGAAAGTCAGATTTGGGAGTTCCACTGGATGGACGGTAGATTAAACCAAGGTGGTGGATAAGTTTTCTCAGGGACAGACTGTTGCTTGAGAAAGGGATGGATTTCAGAGGGACATTTGCATTTAGGAGATGAGTAGGAAAAACGAAGTATTGAAGAAGGCTAAAGTGAATCAGGCAGATTGTGGAGGGGTGGGATATTAGTGGGCTGGAAGGTCTTGTAGAGGATGGGGAAAAGGGTGTACCCTTGACTCTTGGTGTCCTGAAACTTACCAAGAGTGATGGCTCCATGTATACTGCAAGATCCTGCCCAGCTCTGAGATCTGAAAGGATTGCTTGGATTCCTGCCTCTTATAAAGCTCTCTATCCTTTCCTCCATTTGCCTTAGTGCCCCGAACAGACAGCCCAGAGAATTTTAGGGCTTACTTGTAGGTCCTAGAATCACAATTGCTCCAGAGTCTTCCCCACATCATCTGAGAATCCGATGATGGGTATGTCAATTAGGGTTGATGGGGGCATCAATAGGAGATCAGATAGGAAATGTCTGGTGTGTCACACATGTAGTAGACCTGAGGCTAGCCTGTTGAGGGGGATTTGGTGAGGCTGAAAGAACCTGAACTCCCAGAATATGGAGATAAGGCTTTGCTGCCACCCAAATCTGCCCTTGAGTAGAATTTTCCCCACAAGCAGGATGATCCAGGGCCAGGCTGCTACTCTCTAGGCCCACGGAGAATGGGCCTCCCTGAAAAAGGCCATCAAGAAGCCTCTCAGGAGCTGTAGTCCAAGGCTACATTCTAACACCTGTTCCTCCTGATTCTGTCTCCTGGAGTTTGGCCTCAATCTGCAACTGAGGGGCCCAGGGGCGGTGTTGCTTGGTAATGTGTTTGTTAAACACCAAGCCTTGGAAACTAGCCGTGGAGTTAACACAGGCACCACAAACGCCACTGCCATAACCAGCCTTCTCGGAAATCAAGCCCTTGCCCAGCCCCTGGCTTTGTCTGTCTGCCAGCCTGAGACATGTGCCTACGCATGAGGCCATGACATTTTGGCTCTACCCTCAAAGATTTTTTTTTCTTTCCCTTTCTCATGTGTTATTTCTCAAGATAACAAAGGTCAAAAGGCATCCAGCATTTTCTGGTTTCTCATAAGCTTCTGGTCAATATTTAATCTGGTTTATGGATTTTTTTTAAGGTTTTCTAGATGCCTTCTTGAGTCTGCTTGTGGCCAACCGCAGACACTTGTAAGGAGCAGAGAAGTCGCCTGGCAGAGACACTCTGAAATGAGGGAATAGCGGCTGGTTTCCAAGGAGCAGGAGCTACAGCCAGAAGACGAGGGAGCAGGTCCTGAAAAACACTTCTCCTGAGAGGTCTGCCATGGCCTCTCTTGGCCTCCAACTTGTGGGCTACATCCTAGGCCTCCTGGGACTGTTGGGCACCATGATTGCCATGCTTCTCCCCAACTGGCGAACGAGCTCTTACGTCGGCGCCAGCATCGTGACAGCAGTTGGTTTCTCCAAAGGCCTCTGGATGGAGTGTGCCACACAGAGCACAGGCATCACCCAGTGTGACATCTACAACACCCTCCTAGGCCTACCCGCTGATATCCAGGCTGCTCAGGCCATGATGGTGACATCCAGTGCCTTCTCCTCACTGGCCTGCATTATCTCTGTGGTGGGCATGAGATGCACGATCTTCTGCAAGGAATCCCGAGCCAAAGACAGAGTGGCGATAGCAGGTGGAGTCTTCTTCATCCTTGGAGGTCTCCTGGGCTTCATCCCGGTTGCCTGGAATCTACATGGGATCCTTCGGGACTTCTACTCACCACTGGTGCCTGACAGCATGAAATTTGAGATCGGAGAGGCTCTTTACTTGGGCATTATTTCCTCTCTGTTCTCCCTGGTAGCTGGCATCATCCTCTGCTTCTCTTGCCCATCCCAGGGAAATCGCTCCAACTATGATGCCTACCAGGCCCAGCCCCTTGCCACTAGGAGCTCTCCAAGGCCTGGCCAACCTCCCAAAGTGAAGAATGAGTTCAACTCCTACAGCCTAACAGGGTATGTGTGAAGAATCAGGGGCCAGAGCTGGGGGGGGTGGCTGGGTCTGTGAAAACCACTGGACAAGTCTCTCCCCCTCCGGCCCCCGCAGGGCTACAGGTGAGGGACACTGCCACTGGATCATGTCGGAAGGTGCTGCTGAGGATAGACTGACTTTGGCCATTGGGTCGAGTGAAGGCAGAAGTGGGAAATGGTGTGACAGTAAAAGGGTTCAATTGTCAAGGATGCTCGTCAAGCCAGCCTTTCTGTTACCCTCACCTCGTTCCACTGCCCTGAGTTCCCAACCCTCAACTGCAAGCTCCAACCCCTACCTTTGGCCAGGTCTCAGAGGCTCTCCTCGTCTTTTGGTTTGCCTGGGAATCCATCCAAACCCTACCGCACTTCCCACTGACTGAACCCTCTCTGGGACCAAAGACCTTTCCTATGTGGCTGAGAATGGCTCTGAGCTCAATCCTGGGGGAGGAAGAGAAAAAGGAATGGTGGCTTTTATGCACATGGCTCTAAACTTCTTTTCCAGCCTCCCTCCAAAGAAACTGATTGGTCAGTAATGGGCCCTGAGCCTCCATTCTACCCCTCCAGTTCTGACTTCAAAGTGTCCAGACTGGTTGGTGCCTGAGCTGAAATAAAGCCATCCCACGGCACCCAGGGAATAGGAATCAATTGGGTGCAGAATGAGAAGAAGGGAAGGCAGCCTGGGGCTAAAATAAGACGAGAACCACTTCCCAGGGAATTTTCCCCAAATCCCCTCATACCCGCGGTTCGGGATTTGCGTCTGCAGCCAGAGGGAAGCATGAGGAAAGAAGAGCCGGTGGAAAGCTCAAAGCCGCGGCAGGCTGTGAGTCCCCTGAGGAGCTGCCTCACAAGCTGCGATCCCGACTTTCACTGAAGCCTCTGCCTCCCGCTGCGGTACCTGACCTGGCTTCCTGTCTAACCCACAAGGCTGAAGGCCTTGGACCATGATTTCCTTAGGGACTGTGAACCAGATTTTCTACAAATGGTCCTTGGCTGGGGTTAGGACGGTGTGGGAGTTGTGGGGGACTGAGGAAGAGGTATTCTACGCTAGCCAAGAAAGAATAAGAACTTCGGTATGTAATAAACTGGGCAGGCATGTGTGGTGACTCTAGTGAGGGTTTCTACTATGCCAGAAAGAGGTGGTCCCCCAGAGTCGCCAGGTCTAACGGAAAACCAGCTGCAAAGGCTGCAATCATGCCCCTCCTCCCAGGGTCTACCCACAGAGCACTACAGAGCTTCTGAAAGCCACAGCACCAGGCAAGTCCCTTGTCACCCTTCATACCCTCCCTCTCGTCCATGAGAAGATAGTCCAGGGTAGCTAGAGGGCACTTGAGGTGCCACCATAAACCATCCATGTCCAAGGTGCTGTGTCCATGACTCCAGTGATAAGTGAGCTGCTGCCTGGGCCTGCAGTGGGGGTGGGAGAGTGGAGAACAGTTCCCAGGCAGACAGTTCCACCTCCAAAGTCAGAAAATGCCCCATTTCCGCCGGAGTGGAAGTGGGGTAGTCATAAACCAAAGATGCTTTCCCTTAACCAGCCTGAGTCTAAGCGACTTCTGAAAAACCCCAGGACACCTCTGCACATCCCAGTGCCAGCTGCAGAGGTGCACTCACGGTCTCTAACAGGCCTCCGTGTTTCCACCTTCTTGCCTGATTCGAGCTGTTCTGCCAACCTGGAAGACCCTCGTCCCTTAGCCAAGACCTCCTCAAGCTTGGAGAACTTGCTCAGCACCACACCCTTCACTGAGCCTTCTCTGACCACTCCATCCCTCACCTACGCCTCCTTCCTTTAACCCTCAGCATATAAATTGCTTCTTGATGCTCATCATTAAACATTTTTGATTGATAGTTATCTTTGTGTGTGTGTGTGTGTGTGTGTGTGTCTCGACATCACCATTGTAAGCTTTTCGAGGGACCATATCTTAGACGTCTCTGTATCCGCCCAACTGTTTGTAACAGTGCTGAACACACAGTAGGTGATCAATAAATATGTTGATTGAGTCATTGTTTCATTGTTAAAAGGGACCCAGACAGGGATGATGTGACTAGAGGAAATTGGGCTAAGGGGTGGGAAAGGGAGACGCTGGCTTTTCTTCCCAAAGGGTGGATAGAAAATTCTGGACTTTATTGAAAACAACTGTGAATCACAGCAAGCTCCCTCCCCAAGGAACTGTAAACCTTTTCATCTTGCCTGGGACTCCTCCCTTTCAACACGACTATTTTATGTTATTTAGTAAATGGTTGTCCAATTGACCTGACCGTCTCCACTTGGAAGATAGGAGACAGTAAGAGCCACAGCAGCGAAGAGATTTTCCCAGGGCCACACAGCTGATGTTAGTGCCCCTGCCTCCTGGGTCTCCAAATGGGCTCCCGCTGACCCAACAATATCCACAGCTAACAGGAATAGCCTGCCAGAGGTCCCCAAACAGCCCAAGGCAACAGTGGGGACATGCAGGTTCTTTTGGTCTCCCATGAGGGCAATTGGGGAAAGCAGGGCCAATGCAGTGAGTGTGCCACCTGGACCTGCCCTCCTAGCATGCTGGCTTGCAGTTCCAAGTGTTCTAACTCTGGAGGTGTGTGAGTGTGGGAGGGCACCGATTGGCTTCACTGGGGATTAACAAAGCCTAATTCATTAGGTTGTCAACCATGGCAACACTGACAATAACGCAGCCCTAAAGATTTAGTTTAACTAGCTGAATCCGGACAGGTGGGGTCTCAGCACATAGGAGGGAGCTTATTATACCAGACACTGCCTTTGCACTTCTGAAGTGGGCTTTCTTTGGTGCAGAGGCTAGAACCCCAGCATTGGAGCCCATTTAGAGGGAATGGCAGCTGAAAGGAACAAGGGAGAGATGGCTCTCCATACAGAAGCGTAGTAAGAGCTCAGGTCTCTGGTCTGGAAAGGTAAGCCCAGAGTCAGTGAATGGGCGGCCTAGAAGTTGCAGGGTGTGCTTGCCTTGCTGACTGCGCTGTGCTGAGTGGGCAGCATTTGGCATGGGCTCTCCACACCCACCATGTGGCAGCCAAAGCACTTTCAGATCCTCCAATTTCCTACACCCTCCAGTCACCTCAGTGAGGCAGATCTTTGAATAAGTCAAAGGGGAGCCCCAGAGAGCTCAGGAAAATACCTCGAGTTGCAGAGTATGACAGCCTGAACCTAAGTTTGGAAACTCCTCCCACAGCAACGCGAGCCTGGGATTGTGGTCTCACAAGGTGTATGAGGGCCGGCTGCTCCTTAAACTCCTTCAGCCTTCCTATCCCAGTCAGCCACTGGAATGTAAGGGTCTTGGAAGGAAAGAGGGCACAGAGATTCCCTCCACATTGACATGAGGATGGCCTGAAAAAGGGGGCGGCGGGGGACTCTCATACCATTATGAATCCGAGAATATTTAAGAAAATGTGGTGAGAAGTTCATCCTCAACCAGGAAAAAAACAAAAACAAAAACAAAAACAAAAACAAAAAACAAGGCACACCTCACAGACAGTGACTGATCCTTTGGCAGGCTGAGAAAGCTTTGCTCTAGATCCCAAGAAATTTTCCTGAATGTGGGGTCCAAATGGACCTCCCCCTGTTGCCTTCTATCATAAAGTAATTTAGATTAGCCATAGACCTGGGAGTAGTGAACAACCTTGTGTTCATGCCCCTGCCTCAAGGCTCTGACCCTTGCACAAGAAAAGAGGTTTCTGCCTCCTGTCCTGCCTCTGATAATAGCGTGACTCATTCCCTGCCCCACCCCCAGACCAACTGCTATGTAATGGGGGTGAGGAGACAGACAAGTGGCTTCCTAGTGCAAAGGGAAGCTCCAGCTTGCTGAGAGACTCTCCGCCGGCCAGCCAAACATCCAGCCAGTCAGCCCTGGGTCAGGCGATGTGCTGAGGGTTCTGAGGGTGCCCAGAGTAAGCAAGGTAAAGTCTGGGCCTTGGAGGACCCAACAGCTGGTCCAGAGGACATAAGACATGCACACGGAACTGTGCTGCCGGCCCAGTATGGGCTGTGCCGTGAGCTAAGAAAGGAACAGAAGATAGAGCTGTCGGGGACTGTAAGTCTCCTGCAAGTGCAGTCCACAGGAAATGAGGGCCTGCCACCACTTGAGCTTCGGAAGGAAGGGCATCAAAAGAAACTGCTTCCTGTGGCTGAAGCACTATGGGACATTGAGAAATAGCATAGGGAGTAGTGCTAAGAGGCAGACAAGGATATATAGCTCGGTTAGCCCACTATAGTTTTTATTTTAAAGATTTATTTATTTATTTGAAAGAGTTACACCGAGAGAAGAGAAGAGGCAGAGAGAGAGAGAGAGAGAGGTCTTCCCTCTGCTGGTTCACTCCCCAACTGGCCGCAACAGCCGGAGCTGCGCTGATCCAAAGTCAGGAACCAGGAGCCAGGAGCCAGGAGCCTTCTCCAGGTCTCCCACTGGGGTGCAGGGCCCAAGCACTTGGGCCATCTTCTACTGCTTTCCTGGGCCACAGCAGAGAGCTGGATGGGAAGCAGAGCAACCGGGACTCGAACCGGTGCCCATATGGGATGAGGGCACTGCAGGTGGCGGCTTTACCCGCTAAGCCACAGTGCCGGCCCCAAGCCCACTGTACTTTGGAGCTTGCCTCTTTAGGACTCCTATGGCTCTCTAAGAGAGGGAGTGGCCCTGGGGCTCAGCCTCTCCTTCTCTTGGGCAAGTCTCCAGAAGTGACCAGGGCAGCAGGGGTAGTGCCCATTCAGGTGTCCCTGGGCCTGCTGGCTTTGGACCAGAGGAGAAACACAGCTGTGAGAGAAGGCTGAGAGGAGAGAGCAAGGCCCAGGACTAAAGGCAGGCAACTGAAACCTTGCACGGACAACTGGACCCTCCCCGTCAGCCCTGGTCCCAGGGGCAGGGAGTCTTTCATGCCTGCAGCTGCCCCCTCTGGGACCATAGAGGCCTCCAGCTGGGAAGTGCGTGTGCTCCTCCTCAGCTGGCTGAAGCCCGGCCTTTGTCCACCCTGGTCTTCCTGTCCAAGCGGTTCCTGGCTTTGATGAGAAATTCTGTTATATCAAGGTGGGGAAGAACCTCAAACAGGAAGTGCAGCATGTTATCTTTCTCTTCTGCCCTAAGTGGTGGCTCACTATATGTCATGATGTGATCACCGATAAAAGATTAACAGGCTGTTATCAGGCACAGTGATAGAGAGGCCCTAATCTGACCACCTCTTCCCACCCACAAGCCATGGCTTCCCTGGGAACTGTACTCAGGAATTCTTAAGGAACGCTTGCCTGCAAGTCCTGCTCCAGGCTTCGGTGCTCCAGAAGAGAAGCAGTTATGTTTCAGAGCTTGAGCAAGTAGCAAGCTACTACCCAAGGGCACATCATTGTGCCTTTTTAGGAGACAACCATTGCTCTCCTGTCAGCCTTGAAGAGTGGCCCCCTCGCTTGCTCCCAAGTATCCTCTTAGGGAGGCTTCGAAGCCATAACACGGCCTCGTGGAGACAACGGAGAACACTTGTATGATTTTTTGAAAGATAGTGCGCAGGATGATGGGATGTGAAATTCGACTGCAAATGAGTACAAGTAACATGGCAGGCAAAGCAGCCCGTACATTCCTTTCAGAATATATGACGTTTTACAAGGTTCTGTGTGGGCCGCTCAACAGAAAGACCAGTCGGACCCAGAGTACAAAGACAAGATGCTCCCTGGAGCCTAGTCACGTGCCTTTCTTTTTTCTGAAAACACCCAATGGAACACAAGAGGATGGATCAGCAGACCTCCAAGGCATGCCTGATGCTATTGTGAAGACTCTACTACTCCTTGATCCGAAAAATGAGCGACACAGTCAGCCCCAGATCGACCATTAACATCATAATGAACACTAGCTCCTCAGTGCACCTCGAAAAAATGCCAGATGTCCTAAGGGGCTGAAAAATCTGACAGCAATCCGGAAACACTGGGATTTGGGGAGCAGGGACTTCTCTGAGCAGCACATGCACCCTTCAGCTAAATGAGTCAATGGTTTAAAAGAGGGAGACAAGGTAGAAATCAACAAAAAGCCAGATGGGATGAGAAAGGAGGTGCCTTCCTCCTGTTCCCAACTCCAGAGGCAACTTGTATGGTTAATTTTACTCCTCTGTGTGTAATAATAAACCAATATGTTCTCAAGTGTCACTTTCTCACTCCCAAGAGACTTGCCCAACTCAGCACTGTCTGGGGAGGTACTGGGGTGGGGGGAGGCATGGGGGTTTCCAAGGAGTCAGTGAGAACACCCATGGGCAGAGGCCAACAAGTCCAGTACCTCCTGGAGTGTAAGAATAGGATCCTGATGGCTGTTTTGATATCAGGAAAGCTGCCAAGCACAGCCCTGAGTGAAAAACCCAGTGAAGAGGAAATGAATTTCCACATTGTTTTGAGGGATATTCGTTATATAAGTGAACAATTTCCCGATCATGAGGGCAGTTAAACATTGTGTGGGATTATAGAACTTCTGCCTTGGAAATTCCTATTAGCGTGGGCTGCCTTGAGCATGTTCCTATTAAAAGAAGACAAGACTAATCATTTTCAAAATAGACAGTATGGTATCAAGGGCAAAGAGCTTAGGCTTTGGAGCCAAATAAACTCAGTTTTTTTTTTAAGATTTATTAATTTGAAAGTCAGAGTTTATTAAAGAAAGAGAGAGATCTTCTATCCACTGGTTCACTCCACAAATGGCTGCAATGACTGGGCCTGGGCCAGGCCAAAGCCAGGAGCTAGGCATGTCTTCTAGGTCTCCCACATGGGTGCTAGGACTCAAGGACTTGGGCCATCTTCTACTGCTTTCCCAGGCCACAGCAGAGAGCTGGATTGGAAATGGAGCAGCCGGGACTAGAACCGGCTCCCATATGGGATGCTGGCATTGCACCACTATGCCACAGCGCTGGCCCCCTGGGTTTGAATTTTGTCTGTACCTTCCCTAATTGGGTGACCTTGGGAAAGGCACTTTAATTCTCCACAGTTTATTTTCCTCATCTATAAAATGGGCATGATATAAAAGGTTAAATGTTATTATCTCAGCATTATCATTGACCTAAATGGTACTGTCAGTCATACCAAAATGTGTCTTTGGGGTATGGAGGAAGATAACAAAGTGTATGTGTGTGTGTGTGTGTGTGTGTGTGTGACTACAGATCTGAATCTATACTAGCAGAGGAATAGTCTTTAAAAATATTTTTTAAAAATTTATTTGAAAGTCAATTACAGAAAGAGGGAGGGAGGGAGGGAGGGAGGGAGGGAGAGAACAAGAGAGCGAGCACTTCCATCTGCTGGTTCACTTCCCAAATGGCCACAGTGGCCCAGCCAAAGCCAGGGTCCAGGAGCTTCTTCTGGATGCAAGAGCCCAAACATTTGGGCCATTCTCCACTGTTTTCTCAGGCACATTAGTAGAGCGCTGGATTGCAAGTGGAGTAGCCGGACTCGAACTGGCACCCAAATGGGATGCCGGTGCTGCAGATGGCAGGTTAATCTGCTACACCACAGCACTGGCCCCCAGGAATGGTCTAAAAACTTTTCAAGATTCTTTCCCAAAGTCTGAAAACTGTGAACATCTTGGATAGCCTTCTTTATTTGTTGGCTACTATTAACAGAACCCCGGGGAAAAGTAGACTTGAGAAGCTGGAGAGGAAAGAGATCTGATAGCCCTTTTACCTTCGCCCAGATCTGTAAAAATGTGGGTGGAACAGAACTATGATTACACGGGCCCCGCTGCTACATAAAAGCTTAGTCCTGGGGAACTGCAAACTGTGGTTAACTTCCCAAATGTGGGACAGTTGGGGAGATTTCAACAGCCACTTTCCTACTTCATAGCCTGCAAAAGCTCTGGGGTTGAGTGAATTTAGTATAGCCTCCCTCTGGCATTTGCAAGCCTTTGGGCCACTCTCTTCCTATGCTCCAGCTTGGTAAGCCATCCTTTCTCAAACTCTCAGGCATGCCTGTGTTCCCCATTGGCTCGCAGTCTCATGACTTTGCTTAGACAATGCCCCCACCTCTAGAAAACCTTTCCCACATACCTCTACAATTCCAGCCCTTCCAGGTTCCCAGGGCCCATCTGGAAGACCAGACATCTTGGGTTCACTGTCTTAGTCCCCTACCTCAAGTTATGTTGCCTACCCAAGGACATGGAAAGCACCAAAAATAGTTACAGTATTTTATCTAAAAGGGGGTTGGAGATTTCGGGCAATTCATGTCAAGACTGGGTTTAGGGATGAAGGCAAGTAACAGATTTCTTCAGCAGATGTTGTCTTCTGTTAGAAAATGAATGCTTTTATGTCTCAATGACTAGAGCTTTCACATACCCAATATTATCTAAAGTTTATTATCCAAACATGCGCCCTGACTTTGGATTCAAAATGTCTGGTTCCTGACTCCCTGCCTATTATAAGCTGTGAGTTAAGGATGTCCTTGTCATGGAGTTTAAGTCACTGTTTTGGGGAAATGTGGCTTGGCTTAGGCAGAGCTCAGTCAGCATTCCTGGGAAGACCTCAGTGCTTCATTCCTAATATGGTACTACCAAAGGGGTTGGAATTTATAGAATTCCGCTTGTTCTCCACCCCATGCCATATCTGAGTGTGTATGTCTCACTCTCTGTAACTCTGCATTTCAAATTAAAAAATAAAAAAAGGAGGGGGCATCATTATAGGCAGGTTAAGCTGCCACCTGTGATGCTGGCATCCCATGTGAACACCACTTGGAGTCCTGGCTGCTCCACTTCTGATCCAGCTCCCTGTAAATGCACCTGGGAATGCAACAGAAAATGGTCCAAGCCCTTGGGCCCCTGCTACCCACAGGAGAGATCTAGATGGAGTTCCAAGCTCCGGCTTCAGTTTGGCCCAGCCCTGGCCACAAAGCCATTTGGGAGTGAACCAGTGGATGGAAGCTCCCTCTCTCGCTCGCTCTCTCCCTCTGTGTGTGTGACTCTTTCAAATTAAAAACAATGAAAAAAAATAATTCTGAACAACATTCTATCTAGAGACTGCCCTTGGGAACTAAGAGCCTAACCAATGTTAGCCCAGGTAACTGGAAATCACTGAACATGGGCAAGCAAATCTTCCTGTCTGCTGAGACCACAAGGTCTGGCCTAGCCCTCAGCCAGATGCCCATTTGTTCATCCAACAAATACATACTGACCTAACATGTGCCCAGAATTGATTTCCTTGAAACGTGTTCTGTCAGTTCTTGGCCCGTAGATAACTCTTTCTTCTTCTCTTGAAATAAGCTATCACCACTCTTGAAGAAGGTGAGAGAAGCCTCCTCAGAATTTCTTTTCTCCTTTTAGTTTTGCTCTCAAGATCTGCTTATATTCTGTAGTTCTCAGTATTTAAAAATTACATGCTAAGGAGCCTCCTTTGGATATAATTCTGACCGTTTGTTGTAAAGAACACCCATGTATATTTCCTCCTTTGGTAGCCTGAACTCCAACTCACAATGAACACCCCCAGTAACCTGCAGCACTGAGTGCCTCAGTCTTGTATTTTCACAGTTTAATATCCAGGATTCTTACCAACCTTCCCCACACTGTTTTTACCCAACCCTTTCTATCAACATGACATTGTTTTGAGCCCTTGAGAGAGATGGAGATATGAACAAAACACACTTCCCATCATTCATTCATTTATTTATTAACAATCATTTATTATTATATCCCAGTTACCACAATAAGCTCTAGGATACAGTGGTTGGCAAAATAAAAAAAAAGCCATGGCTTTTTTCTTTATGGAATTTACTGAGGGAGGCAAACAGGGACCATGTATATTATGTTCAGTATTATATATCACACAGCACACAGTAGGTATCCAATGAACATGTCTCGCACGAGTGAAAGTAAATGACCAAATATGTTAAATTGGGAGAAGCGCCATGAATTTTAAAAAATGACCCAGAAAACAGTGAGAGAGTAATAGGGTAGGCAGAAAAAAAATGGCTGCTCAGACAGGCCTGAGGAAGTGGCACTTATACCAAGGGCTGAAGGATGAGGAATAGCCAGCCACACCAAGTCCGGAGACAGGAGCATTGCAAGTGGGTAAAGGCTCTGAGGTAAAGAACGTGCCATGCGTCCGTGGGAAGACTACAGTGAGCCAAACAGTGGCAGATCATCAAGGGTTGCATGAGACAATGTAGACGTAGACAGGGGTTTTGTAGGACATTCTACGGAGTTTGGATTTTGTTCCAAGAACAATGAGAAGTCATTTAATGATTTTAAGCAGAGGCGCTGCATGGCTTGGTTTATATTTAAAAACAGGCCCTCTGTCCCTAGTGATGAGACAATTGTGGGAACTGGAGTGGAAACACGGACTCTAGTCAGCAGCTGTAACCATCCATGGGAGAGGACTGCAGTTTGGACTAAGGTGGCTGCGGTAAAAGTGAGTAGAGTGAAGATATACTTTGGAGTGAGAACTGACAGACTTGTTGACAGACTGCATGTGGGGGACGGGAGGATGACTTCCAGGGTTCTCGCTTAAGCAACTGGGTGGGTGGAGGTGCCATTTTCTAAGAAGAGGAAAACTGGCAGGGAGAAACAGTCCTGGGGTATGTCACTGTTTATTTTTAACATGTTTTATTTGAAGTATATGTGAGTGTAAATGTCAAGTAGGCAGTCAAATATTTGAATCTGAAGCTTTCTAATAGGGAAGACGGGATAAGGAAGTTTGTGATGAGACCCTCACAAATGACATAAAACTGAAATGTTCCAAGAAAAATGCCATGCCTAACTGGGTTAATCCAAGGAATTTGCAGGACAAAAAAAAGTTGGCACTTGTGCCAAGGGAAAGATGATGAGGGAGAACATTCCAGGCTAAGGGGATGGAATAGCCAAATGGGAAACGAGAAAATCTTAAGGCATGCTCAGAAACTGAAAAGCAGTTCACTTGGGATGAAACGTGGTTTGTGTGTGCAATATTGCAAGGTGAGTCTAAAGAAAGGGTAGAGGCCAGACCGTACAGGGCTTTCAGCAGCATACTAATTAATGTGTATGGCATTCCGCAGGCAGTTGGGAACACTAGCAGAGGCATGAGCTGATGAAGTTTCTAAAAGCAATTTAATAATATTGTGTAGGGTAGGCTGAGGAATGGGAAGAGGAAGCAAACAAGGCCAGTGAATCTGTTTCAATTATCAAGGCATGAAATAATAAGGACCTCTGCTGACCATGGAAATGGAAAGTTAAAGGCCAATCATTAGAGATTCGAAAAGATATGCTAACCCATCAGGAAAGCCAGGAGGAGGCACCCACTTTTTCCTTCAACGCCTTTTGCCTTCACACTAGACCATAAACTCTGGAAAGGCTGGGAGAGCACTCCCCAACCTCTCCACAGTGACACTCAATCAGTAGTTAAAGGGATCCCAGGCTGGAACAATTTCTTAATAAGTAAGCGACAAAGAAGCTGCTCTGCTATTGAAGTGAATGGACTCATGGGGTAACTGGCTGGATAAGCAGTGTGGAGTCAGAACCATGGCCCAGTGGATGGGCTGAGAGAAAGCACTAGTAAAAGATGAGTTAGAACTTTCTCACCTATTTTTTCCCTTTGAAAGCCCAATTGCCAACCTTCCTTCCTTCTTCGTCCCCTTGCTCACCCAGCAAATAACAGAGCTTGATTCTTCAATGCTGTTTTTTCTTTATCCATCAGACTCCTATCCATATTATCTAGATCTGTGCAAAACCCCATCCCTTTCCAGCCTCCACGTCAAGAACAGTATCACTGCAAGAAAGATTGAATGTGCTGCTCTCCCTTCAGTCATATTTAGACAACTGGGGCCTTGACTTTGGTAATCCAAAGGGGCAGAGGAGATCTTTAAACACTGATTCTAGGGCTGAAGCCTGGTGATGGCTTCCGCTGGTTTCCTGCAGTCTCACTGGAATATCTACCACGGGCCTCCTTTCAAAGGAGGCAAAAATCGCTTGCAAAGAGTTTTCTGAAGTAACTCTGCACAGGCGAAATAGAATAAAAATCCAAAACATTTCCTTTAGATTAGCTAATCTTTTTTCACTGTTTGATCCCAAGTTCCTTTGATTGTTTCTCCTCTACATCCTATTTTTCACTGTTGATTTATTTTATGTGTTCATTGTTCAACATCTTCTGAAGAGTACCTTGAACTCTTTCAGAGTGTGTGCTTTATAAATACAATAAAGCCATTAATTAATACAATGCATCCTTTTACAAAAGAGTATGAGTTTTATTATTTCTGGTACTATGAGGACTACCCCTCATCCTACCTTAGCCTGAAGAGCAGGCAGGTGTAATTTTGAGGGGCACCAGGAAATCTCCCTGCTCGAAAATACTTCCCCCACTACCTACAAGTCCACAACTTGATGATATATTCGAGGGTTTTTTCAAAATTTACATTGACCCATCGTTTTTTTAACCCATCACTTCTAACAGAGACACTTGTTTCACATCTTGTGATTTTTGTGCATTTATATTGTTCTTCCAGAGGTAATGCTAAATTTAACATAAATTATAATATCATAATTTCACAGTCTCTCATTTGATATCCAAATTCAAGCTTACTTGCTCTTTTTTTTAAAGAATTTATTTTTTTCCAGGAAGAATAACAAGTTTATTATAGAAAATTTGAAAAAGGCAGGAAGATAGGAAGAAGAAAAAAAATCAACCATAGTCCTACAACCTAAAGAACCACTGTTCATCAGCAGTGTGGTCATGCTCCTTCTTTAAATCTTAGTGTAGGTCCCATTTCTGGTGTGATACCTGCCTTGAACTTCCTCCTTCAGATCTCCATCCCACCCCCCACCCAACTCTTCTATGTCAGGTTTGTACCTCTCACTTGAAGACATCAAATACTTCTGTGTATAGTTAGGCAACCTGGTATATGTCTGGTGTCTCCAACTAGATTATTAGATCCTTGCAGGTTGAAACCATGACTTCTATTTCTCAGCTTATCCCCAAACACCTGGTACATTGGACCCAGTATTTGCCAACTGATTTAACCTAAAAAAATACAAACTATTTCAGAAAGAATATTAAATAGGCTGAGTATCTGGGTCATGAATAGTAAATCTTTCATGTCACCTAGCTTGGTGACTTGCTTTTCTGTTCCTTGACTCTTGAAATCCTACTTAATTGGCATCTTTCTCCACACCAAAACTGAGTAAGAAGCAGATTGATTAAGAGTCAGGATTTACTCAAAGATTCTCTACATAAGGCATACAAGTGATAGAGAGAGAAAGACAGAGGCATCGGGGAGAGAGGGAAAGGAGAAGAGAAGAAAGGAAGGGTAGAGAAGATAGAAGAGTATATAGAGTATACAGACTGAAATGAGTAGAGGAGAGAGAGAGAGAGAGAGAGAGAGTCTGGTGCTCAATCCAGTATGTGATTTGCCTCCAGCACTGTGTACAGGATCCCATCCACTTGTTCTGAGTCATACCCGATCTCACGAAGCTCCAAGTGAGGGAGGACAGAAGTAAGGAGATAGCTGACGTGGATACGCAGCCGCGTAAGCTTTGCCAAAGCCCTGTATGATGGAGTGAGGGGCAGAAGAGATGACATGAAGTCATTAGCCAACAGAATAAAATGAAGCCCCTTCAAAATGGGCCTACATTTCTCAACAATTATGTTTCCATTAGCTAGAAAGAAAGAAGAAAGCACAACGCCACCAGGCACGGGGAAACTGGCTGAGGTTTTCTAAGGAGTAATTACTCAATCCCTGGTGGCCTGTGAATTAAGGCTTTTTCCCTTGTCTATGACCACTAACTGGGGGTCCTAAGGGATGCTCCCCATTAGCACTCTCAAGTTGATAACTAAACCCTAGTAATTAACCTGTCCAGGTCATCTCCCTCTGGGGTCCGGTAGGAGACCTGAGCCTTCTGCAACACTTCCAGGTGTGTCTCTGTCTCCTTCAGTTTCTCTTTTAATTCTTGTTTTTCCTCTTTGGTTCTTTCCAGTTCAGCTTTCAGAATCTGGAACTCAGCTTGACGATAACCCATGTGTTTCTTGCTCCAGTACAAGCCTTCGGACTCCTGGGTGCTGTAGGTCACCAACTCATGTTGAACTTTCTTGAATTCAGAATGCCAGTGGTTTCTCTCCTGTTCCAGCTCCTCCACCTGCAATACAAGAAAACAGAAATTCAATGACCCCCACATACTACTGAAAGCCAAAGAGTACCAAAACTGGTTACTAAAATATTCACCCTGGGATTCCACTGTACCTATTCCTCAACTTACAGACCCTTTCAATGCCCAAATAGGAGAAGGAAGCCCATTAAGATTCATGGACTCTGAATGATTCAAGGGCAGATTTTGTTTAAAGGCATCAGACCATGAAATGGTCAGTGCACCAATGTCCCCATCCCTTGGTTGCAATGATCTCATTTCTAGTGGTAAAGTGTTACCCGAACCTTTTGCTGGAACAAATTCCTTTCGGCCAAAACACGTTCCAGTTTTTCTGTGGTTCTCTTCAACTCTTCCAGCTCTCTTTGGTTCTTCATCTTTGGCGTATGACAACCTCCACTCTCCTCATAGCCTCTTCCTTTCTCCCCGGTGGCTGCAGCAGGAATCGCAGCCGAGGTCAAAGAAGAGTAAGGCACTGGGTTCCAGGACTCAGCTGCTTTTCTTCTCTCAGCAAGCTCCTCTCTGTTAAAAGGGATCAACTGAATGGGAGCCCCTGAATCTCTAACACCTTTGGCAACACCGACAACAGCTACAAAAGGTCCCTTGTTCACTTCTTCTTTGTTCAGGTTTGTGCTACCTCGGTTAGATTCTTCTGCTACCAGTCTTGGCATCTGATCTAATTCTTCAGGAAGCAGGGACCCCTGACGTTGGTCTTGGGCTCCTGGAAACAGAACTGAAACATCCCTACTCTGGCCTGTATTCTTGCTTGCTTCTGGGTATTCTGGATAAAGGCATGGTGGTGTACTTCTCTCAGAACTGGACTTATCATGGGTGTTCTCTCCTTCTGGGTAGGCAACAGCTGCCTCCACCCTCCTGTAAGAGCCAGGCATGGAATAATCCAGAGGAGGTGTTGTTGTCTCATTCTGGAGCCTTCTTCGTTTCTCCACAGGCTCCTCGCCTAGTATCCATTTGTACTTACTGCAATAAGAGAAAATTTCTCTGTAAGCTGTCAAAAATATATGCTAAGTACAGTCTTATCTTATGGAGCCCCTCCTCAATGTTCCTATCAAAATCGCCTCTAGATGCTACCCCAAAATCATTTCAGGTTCAGAATGCAACTTTACATCCCAAGTCTTACCCAGTTACCTTCACACATGCAACTGGAAAATTAAGAAAGACACGAAGCTGAACAGGGTGAAGGGTCATATCAGGACATAACACGGTTAG
Source organism: Oryctolagus cuniculus (assembly GCF_051225735.1). Lineage (NCBI taxonomy): Eukaryota > Metazoa > Chordata > Mammalia > Lagomorpha > Leporidae > Oryctolagus > Oryctolagus cuniculus. Next base: position 85,959,690 of record NC_142888.1, on the reverse strand, counting down.
GCTGACCTTGGTAAGAATTCTAATAATAGGACTGAAACAAGCCTGATTTCTAAATGCAAGTAAAGGAAGACAAACAAAAAAAATACATGCAAAAATTCCCTAACTTGCAACTGGAATAAAATGGTCATAAAAAGCCTAGTGGAGTCTGCAGAGAACAGAGCCAGCTCGTTAACTTTAAAGCATCACAAAAGCCTTTGACTATCAAAGACTTATGCCCATTTGTTATATTGCCAACAGAACACAATACAATTCCTTTGCAAGCTAACTGGATTGTGCCTATTGCCCATTATTCACTTGTAAAAGTTAATTAAAACATAGGGCCCTAGTCAGAAACAAAGGAAGCAAATCAACCAATATAAGTTATTTCCCCATTGTGACAAATAACTCTCCTCAGTCAGGGACAAACAGTCACTCCTTCAGTTCCTCAGAAAGGCTTAGGATGATGGCTTTAAATCACCTTCCACTTCTGATTGTGATATGAGAACAATTCCAAAAGTTCATAGAAATGGAATGAAAACACGTTAAATTGTACAAAAACATTTTGAAATTCATGCCCAATGTTTTTCACAATATGCATTTTCTGTGAACTCTCTGAAAACCTTGCTTATGTATGATCTCAAAAATTTCTGCACCAGAATAAACATTTCTTTTAATTCCAGTTTCAATGAATTTTTGGAAGTACCATCTCATGCACTAATGGTCAAAGGAACTAACAAAATAAAAAGCATCAGAGAAATTCAAAGGCTAAACTTGTAGCAGGATGGGAACCCCAGTGATACCTATATAACTATTCTGTCTTCTCCCTAGATAACCAAGAAATTGGAAGATGAAAATCAACTTATCAATGAGAGAATCAGGCATAATAATAGCCACCTCATAGTATTTCAAGGCTGCCCAGATTTCTGTGCCATTTCTGCAAACATGTATAAGACCCCTCAAACTTTAGCTTCTTACAATGTCCCATATGTTCTTCAGAAATAAAACTGCTATGCTATCGTAATAGATGTTGTATTAGCTGTAGAGGAAAAGCAAAAGGACTTAGGGGCTATGTAAGAACAAAGGTACCTATTTTTTAACATGTGTAAGGAGTACCACAGATGGTCTATGGAGCTGTGGTACTGAGGAAGATAGTAAAACAATCAGCTGGCAGGCATGAAAGAAAGGTATACATAATTCTAGACAGCAACAACAAAGTTTTATGAAAGGCCATTAAAAGTCATACTATTGCCCTTATCTTCATTTTCCCACTTCTAGGCGCTTACTCCTTAATTATCCTCTCTCCTGTCCCTACATTTCTTTGGCAGTCTCTTAGACCCTCTTGGCTGCAGCATCTGGGCAACAGCTCCAACATTCTTCCAAGACCTGACCACCCCCTAGTACTGAATTTCCAACTGCCTGTCATACATGTCTCTCTGGGGGAGTGGTCCCCTCTAGTATGTCAAACTTGGTATATATAAAACCGAGTTTCATTTTCTTTTTTTCATATTTTTAAAGATTTAGTTATGGCTGGCATTGTGGCATAGCGGGTTCAGCCACCATCTGCCACACTGGTACCTATAGGCACCTATTCAAGTCCTGGTTGCTCCAGCTCCCTGCTGATGTGCCTGGGAAAGCAGTGGAGGATGGCCCAAGTGCTTTGGCCCCACACCCATGTGAGAGACCTCGAAGAGGAGCTCCTGGCTTTGGATTGGCCCAGCTCTGGATTGAAAACCTCTCCTTCTCCTGTAATTCTTTCAAATCTTTTTTTTTTTTTAAAGATTTATTTTTTATTTGGAAGGCAGAGTTGAAAGAGAGAGACCTTCCATCTGCTAATTCATTCCCCAAATGGCTGCAATGGCAAGGGCTGGGCCAGGCTGAAGCCCAGAAGCCCAGAGCTTCTTCTGGGTCTCCCATATGGGTGCAGGGGCCCCAAACACTTGCGCCACCTTCTACTGCTTTCCCAGGTGCATCAGCAGAGAGCTGGATTGGAAGTGGAGCAGCTGGGACTTGAACTGGCACCTGTATGGGAAGTCGGCACTGCAGACAGCAGCTTTATCCACTACACCACAGCGTTGGCCCCTTGTGTATTGTCTTTTCTAATTCTCCCACTAACCCTGAGATAGGTGGTGTTATTAGTGCCATTGTCAAATTTAAGAGGATGTTCAGGAAGAGGTTAAAGTAACTTTCTCAAAGTGGCTAGAAAGCACTAGGGCTGGGACATAATTTGGCCCTAGCTTTATCTCCTATTAATTTCTTCATCAACATCAGCTAAACTGAATGCCCTGTGTTCTATCATGCTGCTCCCGTTGATTGGGATGTGTGTGCGTGTGCGTACGTGTTCAGATATCTTACCGAAGTACAAAGGTACAGGCTTTTTGATAGAAGGGAGCTCATTTAACTGCTCTATGGGGGTGAGGGAACAAAACTCTTGCCTAAGTGGCACTCAAAAAGGAACAATCATGTGAACGAGGGAAAAATAAGTGGACTTTACTTACTGGGCCTACACTTCTCCAGAAAGTCTGGCTCCTCCTTCTAGGAATGAGTTTCATACTACACCTGTGTTCAGGATTTAGTATACTAATTAAGCTTTATTCTTTTCTAATTTCTTCTCTAAGTACATAGTTTCTTCTCATTTTCTTTTCTCTTTTTGACACATTCCCCCACTGTCTGTTGCTTTATAGGTACATTTTGGGTTATTTTCTAAGTATTTTATATTTTATGACAAAGATACACTTATACCATCCTTTTGCTCTTTCAAAATGCTTTGCGAGAGATTCCTATATTTAACCATCATCAGCTTAGTAGTTTGTTAACAAAGACAGAGAATGCTATATTCAAATTAGGTTCTTTTCTCTTCTTTACTCACTCATTTCACAGATGTTTCCTACCATGTTTTAGGCATTCTAGTAGGCGAGCATAAGAACCTAAAACCAGGGCCCCTTACATATAAATATAAATATAAGTATAAATATAAATATAAATATATATATACATATATATGACACAGAGAGAGAGAGATCAAGAGAAGCAGGAGGAAGGGAGAAGGAGGAGGGAGGGAGAGAGAAAGAGAGAGAGAGAGAGAAAGAGAGAGAGAGAGAGAGAAAGAGAGAGAGAGAGAGAGGCAGGCAGAGGCTTCCCCCATCTGCTGGTTCACTCCCCAAATGCCCACAACAGCTGGGGCTGGATCAGGCCAAAGCCAAAAGCCAAGAACTTGATCCAAGCATCCCAACTAGGTGGCAGAGACCCAATTATTTGGTCCATCACTGCTAGCTCCCAGTCTGCATTAGCCAGCAGCTGAAGTCAGGAGCTAGAGCTAAGACAGAACACAGGCATTGTAACTAGTGTTCAAACCAGGAGGCTAACACCAACCTCAAACCATCACTCCTTTACAGTGTTTACGTATTCCTTTCCAGATGATATATTCCAAAAACAGTCTGTTGAGATATAAATGATATAAATCCATTCTATAAAGTATACAATTCAATGTTCTGGGTATTCAGAGTTGTGTAGCTGACTATCACCAAAATGTATAGAAAATTTGCATCCTCCCAAAAGAAATCTCTCACTCATTACCAGACATCTATCATACCCCTAACCTATCTCTAGTCAACCACTAATCTACTTTCTAACTTTCTACCCCTATAGGTTTGCCTATTCTTGGCGCTTTATATATACTGAATCATAAAATAAATGTTTCTCTTTTTTTGTAATGGGCTTCTTTCACTTAACATCATGTTTTCAAGGTTCATCCAAGCTGAGGCATGTATCACGATTCCATTCCTTTTTACAACTGGATAAGAATCTGCTGTACAGATACTCCACTTTTCTTTATCCATTCATCAGCTGACAGGCACTGAGGTTGCTTCCACGTTTTTGGCTACTGTGAACAATTCTTCTATGAACGTTTATGTAGAAGTTTTTGTGTGAATATGTTTTCAATTTTCTTGTACTATATACTTAGGAGTAGAATAACTGGGCTATACAGCAAGTTTATGTTGAACACTTTGTGGAACTGTCAGATTGTTTTCCAAAGCAGGTGCAACATTTTTCATTCACATCTCAATACATGAGGGCTTCAATTTTGCCAAATCCTCACTAATATTTGTCATTATCCATCTATTGGATTCGAGCCATCCTAGGAGGTGTGAAATAGCAGCTCAGTGTGGCTTTGACTTGCAATTCCTCTGTAGCTAGTGATGTAGAGCATCTTTTCAGGTGTTTACTGGTCATCTGTATATTTTCTGTGGAAAAATGTCTATGGAAAGTCTTTGCCCGTTTTAATTGGATTACTTTTTTATTAGTGAGTTGTAATAGTTTATATATTTTCTGGATATCTAGTCCTTATCAGATGTAGTAAGTTGTTTTCCCACTCTGAGCCATCTTTTCACTTTCTTGATGGAGTCCTTTATAACTGAAAAAGTTCTTAAGTTTTATTCACGCCTTTTTCACTGTTTCACTGTCCCTTGAGATTTTGGTGTCATATCTAGGAAATTATAGTCTAATCCAGTTGTGATGTCTTTATCCCATGTTTATATCTAAAAGTTTTAATTCTTACATTTAGATCTGTAAATCATTTTGAGTTAATTTTTGTGTATACTGTGAGACAGGGATCCAATGTCATTTTTTTTGACAGGCAGATAAGCAGTTGTCCTAGTATCATTTTTTTCAAGACTGTTCTTCCCCCCACTGAACTGCCTTGGCATCTTTGTCAAAAATCCAATGACCAGAAATATAAGGTTTATTTCTTGACTGTTCCATTGATGTATATGTCTTTTCTTTTAACAGTACCACATTGTCTTGATTACTGTGTGTTACTGCAGGGAAGTTAGATTTCTCCAATTTTCTTCTCTTTAAAGATTGTTTTGATGGTGCTACATCTGTAGTATTTCCATATGAATTTTAGGGTGATATTGTTGAGTACTGCAGAAAAGCCATCTAATATTTTGATAGACATTGCATTGAATCTGTTGATAAATTTGAGAAATCTTTTGATACAAAAACATGAAATATATTTCCATTTATTTAGGTTATATTTAACTTCATTCAAAAGTCCTTAGTTCTTTTCAGTATAAAAGTTTGATCTGCACTTCTGTTAAATTTATTCTTTAATAGTTTATTTTTGAATCTGTTATATACAGAATTCTTTTAATTCTCGTTCTTTTCAAAGAGCAACTTCTGGTTTCACTGATTTTCTCTATTATTTTCCTATTCTCTATTTCATCTCCACTCTTTATTATTTCTTTCCTTCTGCTTGATTTGGGTTCAGTGCTCTTGTTTCAGTAGGAGATATTTTTTCTTCAATTTTAATATAAACATTTCCAAATATAATTTCCCTCTGAGTATTTCTTTGGCTTCATTCCATAATTTTGCTATATTTTGTTTTCATTTTCATCTTTTCAAGATATTTTCTAATTACTCTTGTGATTTTTCCTTTCATTCACTTGTTAATTTGGAATGTATCATGTAATTTTCATATATTTGTGAATTTCCCAACTTTACTTCTATTGTTGTTTTCTCATGTACTATTGTGGCTGGAGAACATCCTTCGTATGACATCAATTCCTTCAATTTCATTGAAACCTGTTTTATGGCCCAACATATGGCTATACTGGCAAATGTGCAATATGCACTTGAGGAGACTATGTATCACACTGCTGTTCAGTGAACTTCTCTCTCTCTCTCTCTCTCTGAACTTCTCTCTCTCTCTGTAGAGTGTTATTCACGTCTTCTATTTCTTTGTTAATATCCTACCCAGTTGGTACATATACTACTGAAACTGAGGTATTAAAGTATCCTACTATTACTGCTGAATTGTCCATCTTTCTCTTCAATTCTATCTGCTTTTGCTTTGTGTATTTTGAGGGCTTGGTAATTAGTCCATAAAAGGGCACAATTATTATACTCCTGATGGACTTTATTATTATGAAAGATCCTTCACTATATCTGTTAAAAGTTTTTTGTCTTGAAATCTATTTTGTATGATATCAGCATAACCACTCCAGTTTTCATATAGTTGATGTTTGCATAGTAAACCTTTTTCCATCCCTTTGCTTTCAATATACTAATAATTTTTAATGTAAAATATGTTTCAAGTTTCCTGTAGACAGTATATGTGGAAATTTTTAAAAAATCCAATATGATAACATTTGTCTTTTGATTGGATTGTTCAATTTAGGTCCATTTAATGTTATTGAATGGTAGAATTGTGTCTAAGTAGCTTTTTGTTCTCTTTACGTGTCTGTCATACCTTCTTTGTTCCTCCTTTACTTTCTTTTCATGTTATGTAGATATTTCCTAGTTCACTTATAAATGTAATAGTAATCTATATAATGTCATTTCTTTTGAGGAATCTGAGAGAAAAAAGAGCTAGTACATAGTTACAGTTTGTGGTACTAATCTTATTTACGATCTTAAAATTTTCTTCATTTCTGACTATATATTTGAGTTACTGTCTGGTAGCATTTCCTTACTCCAGTATAGCATTTTTATCATCTACCTCCTTTGTGCTGTTATTGCCGAATATCTTCTATTTGTATATGTCATAAGCCTCCAACTGAAATGATATACATATATGCAACTGTATACCAGTATATGAGAGTACTTTAAAAAAATCCATGGAAAGTATAATTAGATTATTTTGGCACAAAAAATTCAAAATCCATGCATAAGTTCTTCATAACATGTACTTTCCATGAACTGTTTGAAGGCCTGCCATACATTGTTATGTGTAATTTTTCTTTAGGTTAGTTAAGAATAGAAAGAGGAAGAGGTATTCCATTATACTGTTTTTTGTAATTAATTACAACTATCTTTCCCATCATTCCTGCTTTTTCATGTGAATTCAGACTAATGTCTGGCAACACTCATTTTCAACTTAAAGAACTCTGTTTATTATATCTCGCTAGCAAAACATTCCTTCAGCTTTTGTTTATCTGGGAATTTTTTTTCATCATTTCTTAGATAGCTTTTTAAGATTGCATTTTAGCTTCCTGGTCGGCAGTTTTTCATTCAGTACTTTGAATAGGTCTGTCTGTTTTAGTTTTAGCTCATTTCCTGTGGCTATAACAGAACACTTGAGACTGTATAATTTATAAAGGAAAGAGGTTTATTTTGGCTCACGGTTTTGGAGTCTGCCAAGATTGGGTGGCTGCGTCTGGTCAGCTTCTTGTGAAGGCCTCATGGTGGTTCAACTCATGGCAGAAAGTGGAAGAAAGTGGGAACATGCAAAGAGATCACATGTGAGAGAGGAAGCGAGAGAAAGCCGAGGAAACTGAACATGAATCCTAACAACCCACTCTCATAATACCTAATTTATTCCTGCAAGGACCATATTAATCCCTTTAGGAGGGTAGACTTTCCACGACCCAATCACTTCTTAAAGGTCTCACTAGTTCTCAATATTGTTACCCTGGCAATTAAATCTCAGCATGAGTTTTTGTGGAGACAAATAGTATCTAAACCATAACACCATCTCTTTGCCTTCTAGTCTCAATTGTTTCTGATAAAGTCTGCTGTTCACATTGCTTAATTAGAAATATTGATTTCAGGGAATGAGAAAGAGAGAAAGAGACAGACAGACACATTGAGATTGAGATTCTTCCAACCACTGGTTCATTCCACAGTGGCTGAGTGGGGCTGGGTCAGTCTGATGCCAGGAGGCAGGAACTCAATCCAAGCCTTCCATGCAGGTAGCAGGAACCCAGCTATGTGAGCCATCAATCAATCCTGCATTGGCAGGAAGCTGGGGTCAGAAGCCATAGCCAGGTATTGAATTCAAGTACTTCCATATGGAATGTGGATGTCTTAAATGCTGGGCTAAATACCTGTTCCTCAGCTGTTAATTTTATTGGGGTTCTGTCTTACGTGATGAATTGCTTTCAAGATTTTCTCTTTGCCTTTGGCTTTCAGTATTTTCAGTGTGGTGTCTCTGGCTGTAAATCTCTGTGTTTGTCCACTTAATTTTTGGAGCTTCTTAGATGTGTAGGTTGTTTTTCTTGAAATTTGGGATTTTTCTACCCCTTTTTACCACCTGCTTGCATTCCTACTATGCTTATGTTGGTGTACTTACTGATGTCCTAATTTTTCTGAAGATCTGTTCATTCTACTTCATTTTAAAATCCCTTCTTAATTACATAATCTATGTATGATCTATCTTTAGGTCTGCTAATTCTTTCATCTTCTAACTGTATTGTGCTGTTGAGCCCTTTTAGAGAATTTTTCATACTAATTATTGTACTTTTCACCTTCAGAATTTCCATTTGTTTCATTTTTATACTTAAAAAATCCTTTATTGATGTTCTCTCTTGACAAGACACTGTCATCACACATTCTTTAATTCTTTAGACATGGTAACCTTTAGTTCTTTGAACAAATGAGGATACTTCAAATGTGGAAAATGGAAGTAAAATCCGTTTATTTTGATGAAAAATATAGTTTTTCTTTTTTAAGATTTGTTTTATGTATTTGAAAGAAATATAAAGAGGGAGGGAGGAAAGGAGGAAGGAGGAAGGAGGAAGGAGGAAGGAGGAAGGAAGAAGGAGGGAGAGGGAGAGGGAGAGGGAGAGGGAGAGGGAGAGGGAGAGGGAGAGAGATCTTCTACCTGCTGATTCACTCCCCAAATTGTTGCAATGGCCTGGGCTAGGCCAAAGCCAGGAGCCAGCAGCTTCTTCCCAGTCTCTCAAGTGGGTGTAGGGGCCCAAAACTTGAGCCATTTTTCACTGCTTTCCCAGGTGCATTAGCAGGGAGCTGGATCAGAAGTGGAGCAGCCAGGACTTGAACTGGCTCCCATATGGGATGCCAGCACTGCAGGTGCAGGCTTAACCTTCTATGCCACAGCACTGGTCCTAGGTTTTTCATAATATGTATTTTCCACAACTTCTTTTTTTAAAGATCCCCGTATGGGGTTGGCACTGTGGTACAGCAGATAAGGGTGACACCTGCAGTGTCAGCATCCCATATGTGCGCTGGTTCGAGACCTGGCTGCTTCACTTCTGATCCATCTCCCTGCTAATGCACCTGGGAAAGCAACTGAAGGTGGCCCAAGTGCTTGGGCCCCTGTACCCACATGGGAGACCTGGAAGAAGCTCCTGGCTCTGGCCTGGCCCAGCCCGGGCCATTGCAGCCATTTAGGGAATGAACCATATCTCGTTCGCTCTGACTCTGCCTCTCCTTCTCTATAGCTCTGACTTTCAAGTAAATAAATAAATCTTGAAAAACAAACCAAAGATCCCTATATTTATAATGGCTTCTTTGAAACCTGTCTACTAAATCCAATATCTGGGTCTCTTCAAGAGCAGTTTCTATTGTCATATATATATATATGTATATATATATATACACATATACATATATAAATGTATATCCTTTATATATATGTGTGTGTGTGTGTGTGTGTGTGTATACACATATATATCCTGTTTGTTTGCATGTCCCATAGTTTTTTGCTGGCAACTGGACATTGTAGCTAATACAGCAATTACATGCATTGACAGGCTCTCCCTGGGAATTGATGTTGTTTGTTTGGTTGTTTATAAGTGACTTGGCTGAACTGATTCTCTAAGTCTATTTCCCCTACAGGCTCTGATGTCCTTGTTCAGATTTTTTGCTTGATTTTAGTCTTCTACCTGACACCTAGGATTCATCCTAGGCCACTTATTGGCCTAGCACTGGCCACTTATTGGTCAAATGTTGTGCTTAAGCCCTCTTGGCCAGTTGACTTTTCATCCTTTACTGTTGGATGTATGCGTATGGTTTGAAGGCCTCTACAAATGATTAAGACGTTTTTATTTCTGTCCCACCTACAACCAGGCACTCGTGGGTTAGGATTTTCCTTTTTATCACCTCTGAGGGTGTACAACCTTGATCATGACCACAGGCTTTGACACTGCCAGAGATGTGTGTGATTTTATTTTTAAGCCTGGATTCTAAGAAATTGACCCTAGGTCACAGTAGCTTATTGTTCAGCCAGTGGTTGGTCAGAGGTAATGCTTAAGCCCCATATGCCAGTGAGGCTACTGCTCTTTGTTGTTTGACCAGTGTGCAGTTTATAGACTCCTTTCAAGTCCACCTTATGTCCTGCTCTGATCGCTTCTTAGGCACAGCCTTTCTTATACCCAGGATTGCTTCTGATGCCAGGAGTGTTCTTGATTGTCTTTCCCTGATCCTTTCTGTTCGTAAACTTCTGATTGCTTGGCCATTTGCTTGTTTTAACTTGTATCATGAAGTCGTGAGTGTTCTCTCAAATGTCCATCAAGATGTCTACTGTTTCTGCTCTTAGGCCTGGAAATCTTCATGCTTTGTTTCACAAAGTCAGTCCCTTCAGTAGAGCTGTAGAGTTCTTCATCCTTAAGAGTTGCCTCTTTCTCTCTCTCTCTCTCTGCAAGCAGAATCTCTGTAATACTGTGCAAGAGCAGGAGGCAGGGACAGAGGTCCACTTCTACCAGACAGAAATCTATTCTTTATGAATGGATGCTCAGGTAGTTTTTGCATTGCTCCTTCGAGCTTCGGCTTCAGCCTGAGCAACAGGGGTCTGGTACTGTTGGCTTGTGATACCTGGGTGAGTGCTTCTACCCTACAAGTGGGAGCTGCATGAGGGAAGAGAAAAATGGGTGGGAGAAAAGAGATCCAGTCTTTTTCAGTCTGCTTGGAATAGTGCCTCTGTAAGACCAAGAAACTGGGGGAGGTGAGAAAAGCTAACAGTCTGTCCCTCCCAGCTCTACAGCTGTCTGTCCCTCTACAGCTCTACACAGGGAGCTAGGGGAACAGGGAGTCCCCATCTTCTTGACCACACCCACCTGGATTAGAGTTCTCTGGAGCGGTTTTCATAAAACAGAGCTTGGAGTGGGGTGGGAGCAGGTCGTGGTTCAAATGTCACTGGCTCTTGCTGGTGTTCCTGCGTTTTAGTAGGTTTTCTTGAATGAGTATTTCTCCATTTGCTGTATGCCCCTAGGATAATTTCCAGAAACTCTGAATTTTTTAAATAATTTTTTCAAGTTCATTGTTATCTGTCGGTGACAGTCCACTGGGTTCCTCATTTCTGCATTCTGGAAGTTGCTCTACCAGATCATATTTTAAAATGCTAATAGTGGCCCCTAAATCAATCTTATTTATTTGAAAATTGTTATTCTATTTTTAAACTTTGCTTTTTTGGCTTCAAATATTCCTTCGAACATATTAAAATGTCCCTTCTCCTCTCCTTCTACCATTACAGAGTAATTCAGATTTTTTTTATTATTTGAAAACATGAACTAATGCTTTGACACACAGTTTACTCAAAACACCGAAATAAATCACAACCAGCAATTCTTGCCCATTTCTATGTGCTTACGGATACACTGGACTTTAATTTGTACCACTCATAAGGAAATTAGCATGCATTGAGGATATTTGCATTACTTTGACTACTCTAAGTTTCTTCAATTTTGAGTGCATCAGCACCCTAGAACAATACATTTCATATAATAAGCTCAAATACATGTAGAATTAATCAACCAAAGGGATTACTTCCTTGAACATAAATAAGTTGTCTTCCTGTAAAAGGTTATGCCTGAGTATATACTGGCTGAATCTATTTTCTTTATTGGGGTTCTTTCCTCCTTTTGCTAGATGTATGAAATCCACAAAGGTGTTTCTAATGACAGCTCTGGAGCCCCAACTAACCTACCCCACTAGAACTTCTTAAAGTTCTCTTGGACAGTGTTGGTTTATTTTATCTATAGTTAGTTTATGACCCAAGGACACTTATCAAGTTTCAGGTTTTGATAACAAAGGAAACCTTTGTAGCTCTTGATTAAACCCATCACACCATTAACCTTGATTTATCAGAAGCTCCAGTGTATTTTACTAAAACCTTGAGCACCTCCATTTCCCCCAAGAAACAATAGACTCTCCAATTTGAATACCCTATATGTGCAGCTTGAAATGACACAATCATCATTTACTAAATTTACATAGCACATATAACATCAATAGCAACAGTTATCATTTATCCCTTACCACTTAACAAACTTCTTTGGAAAGAATCTTCTTGTTAATAAGTTAAAAATCACACATAATTGGTTAAAGTATTTCATCTGTACTCTACAGCCAAAATTTCACTCCAGATATAGCATTCCATAAAGACTTGTAAACAAATGACTGATGAAGTATGCCACCCAATGGAAGCACTACCATATTGCACTCATAAAATATGTGCATAAGTAAGCATTTGCAGTTCCCTCAAGGTTACCAAAATACTAGAGTTACAGAAGAATTTTTAGCGAGATTCCAAGATGGCAGAATAGGGAGGGAGCTTACTGCTCTAGTCTAGGGGAAGACAGTTAAAAAAAAATGGAGAGAGTGCAATCTCAGGGAAGAGTTAGGGAGAAAACTCCAGAGGAAACTCCACACAAATTAGAGGGATACTGTGGATCCACGTGGAGGGTGTGGATGCGCACAACTCAGGACCCCAGCAGCTGAGAGCCTCATCACCAGCTTTGGAGAGTGAGGTGAAACCAGACTGTAGCAGCCCAAGCCACTGGCGATAAGGTTGTGGGAAGAGCCTGGAGTGAGTACAGCTTGGAGTCCAGTGGGAGACAGTGTACCTGCCAACACAGAGGATAAAAAGGGGGAGGGGGGAAGGGCATGATTTTCTCTCCCTGACCACCCGACACCGACGTCCTGTAACTAGCTGAGAGAGGGCGGACAACATTTTGGACATAACATTAACAGCTGTGCCAGCTTGGGTCTGTGTGCCTAGCAACCAGCTAAGAGGAGATACCTGAGTCTGCCTTGGAGCATTGACAGGAAGCTGGGTGCTCATGAGTGTGGAAGCCTTGTGTGCTGGGACAGACTGTGAAAACACTGTGGCTCCATGGGAGGGTGCAGGGTGTGGTTGGGTCTTTGGGTAGCCACTCTGAGTGGCTCCACATGCTCAGGGCTCCCTGATTGCCTAGTAAGGGTCATTGCTGCAGGATCCGTGCTCACACTGAGGACTGCATGGGTCCTTTGTGTGGTTCTTATGGCAGCACAGATGAATACTGCACCCAATGGAGCTAGCACCCAGGCACTGGGCTCCTTGGAGAAGAGGAGGTGATCATGAGACTAAGCCAACAGAGCTGATCAAACTCTATCTTCTGATAAAAAAAAAGATTTACCACACCCAACTTGGATGCTACCTTGGACACTCCCTCACCCTGGAGCATTGAACAGAGCTCCCCAGCCACACTCAGCACATGCCTCAGGTATTCAATCAAAGAGCAGACACTCCACTAAGCCATAATCCAGAGATAAAAGCCATCACAGAGAAAAAAAAAGTATCTCCACAAATGCCTAAAATAAATGCAGAAATTCAATAAACAAGAGCATGAAGACTACATGAAGCCCCAAAGGTACACAACAACACTTCAATACTAGAATGTGAAGATGAAGAGATTGAAGAAATGCTGGAAATTTAATTCAAAAAATTGATCATAGGATTACTTAGAAGCAATCAGAAGCACAAAGTATAAAGTACTGTTTGAAGACAAGTTTTACTGCTAATTCTCATAATACAACACATTAAGGAAAAAGCAAATCCATAAATTAAAGAAACTCATACGTGACATGAATGAAAATTTTCCCATGAAATAGAGATTTTAAAGAGAAATCAAAATGAAATATTGGAAATGAAGAATTCAATAGAATACATTAAAAATGCAGTGGAAAGCCTCAAGAACAGACTCAGTGAGACAGAAGAAAGAATACCCGAGTTAAAAGACTAATCTCTGGAAATTTTACAGTCAGAACAAAAAAAGAAGAAGAAGAAATCTGAAAAAATAGTGTCAGAGACTTATGGGAATCTATACAAACAACCCAACATGCAGGTCTTAGGAGTTCCTGAAGGCATGGAAACAGGGAATGGATTAGAAGGCCTTTTTAGTGAAATAATCACAGAAAACTTCCCTAATGTGGAGAAAGAGACGTCCAAGTACAGGAAGCACATAGAACTCGTAATAGACATGACCAGAAAAGATCTTCACCCTGACATATTGTAGTCAAACTCTTCACAGTAAAACATAAAGAGAAGATTCTAAAATGTGCACAAGAGAAAAGCCAGATTCCTTTCAGAGATTCTCCAGTTAAACCCACAGTGGACTTCTCATCAGAAACCCTACAGGCTAGGAGAGAATGGCAAGATATGTTCCAAGTCTTACAAGAAAAAAAACTATCAACCCAGAATACTGTACCCTCAAAGCTCTCATTTATGAACAAAGGTCAAATAAAGACCTTCCATAACAAACAGAAATTGAAAGAATTTGTCACTACTCATACAAAAGAAATACTGGGGAAAAAGGAAAAGTGATCATACTTGGGAAAAGATTCAAAAGTAATGACACCTGACATTCCAGCAGCAATCTGGAATGATATGTGAGCATCTCCAGGAGACCAAGATAAGGAGGCTAACAGTATGCTCCACAAACACATAGCCCTTACTGTGTCCCCTTTCCAACTTGCAATGGTAGTTAGAATCATATGCATAGGAACAGGACAGAATGAGGCTCAGGCTCCTGAGAGGAAGGCTGGCCTATACTACTTATCCCCCTATGAATTAATTGAATCTTAGAAGTTGATCCTTCTGGGCTGGCGCCTTGAAACAGTAGGTTAATCTACTGCTTGTGGTGCCGAAATCCCATATGGGCGCCAGTTCTAGTCCTGGCTGCTCCTCTTCCAATCCATCTCCCTGCTATGGCCTGGGAAAGCAGTAGAAGACGGACCAAGTCCTTGGGCCCCTGCACCTGCATTGGAGACTGGGAACAAGCTCCTGGATCCTGGATCCTGGCTTCGGACTGGTGCAGCTCTGGCCTTTCCAGCCATTTGGGGAGTGAACCAACGAATGGAAGACCTTTCTCTCTCTCTCTCTCTCTCTCTCTCTCTCTGACTGTAACTCTACCTCTCAAATAAATAAATAAAATCTACAAAAAAGAAATTAATCCTTCAGTATGACTCAAATTCAACCATTGCTTATTGAGTACCTATTATATTCTGAGGGACTGTTCTAGATGCTTCCATACAGACTCTTATTTAACACTACTAAGTGTTTTGTTCCAGGGCTGGCTTTGTGGTACAGCAGGTTAAGCCACCACTTGTGACACTGGCATCCCATATTGGTGTCCCAGATGCTCCACTTCCAATCCAGCTTGCTGTTAATGTACCTGAAAAAGCAGGGGGAAGATGGCCCAAGTACTTGTGCCCCTGCCACCCATATTGGAGACCTAGATGGAATTCCTGGCTCCTGGCTTTGGCTTGGTCCAAACCTGGCTATTATGGCCAATTGGGGGCATGAACCAACAGATGAAAGACATTTCTCTCTCTGTCTCTGTCTGTCTGTCTGTCTCTCTCTCCTTCCCTCTCCTCCTCCCTCCCTCTCTCTCTGTTGCTCTTTCAAATAAGTAAAAAACAAATAAATCATTAAAAAGAGTTTTCTTCCTTAAAACTTATTTCCTCTTGAGAATTTCTGTTCATGTTCAGGAGGTCATGAGGTTCTTCCAGCATCTATAGAGCTTAATTGTAGAATCACTGATTAGGGGGACTTACCTATTTATTTATTAGAGACTGAAAAGACCCATCCAAGAAGCATAAGCAGGGAATCAATAACTTTGGGGGAAAAACAAAGCAGGGGTCACTTTACCCTCTTATGTGTTCCATTGCCTCTTTCCTACAATATTAAGATGATACCAAAACTGAAAAGGTCACTGAAAAATTCACATCCCACTTATATAATAGTCACATTACTGATGTCTGTAGAAATTTCTACTACTACAGAGAAACTATGTGCCTGCCCTATATTTTGGTCCTGCCAAAGTGAGCAGCACAGTAGAGAGAAGAAAGCAAGGAGCCATAACTAGGGGTATACAGATAGTCTTATCTGTCAGTGCTTACAATTTTCCTGATATTTAAGAAAAAGAAGTAGTATACTCCTACCAGTTACAAATTGTGACAAAATCTGAGAGTACTTAAAAATTTAGTGGAAAATGGAATTAAAAGAGAAGTTTATGGCCAGCACCGTGGATCACTTGGCTAATCCTCCGCCTGCGGTGCCGACACCCCGGGTTCTAGTCCCGGTTGGGGCGCTGGGTACTAGTCCCAGTTGCTCTTCTTCCACTCCAGCTCTATGCTGTGGCCCGGGAGGGCAGTGGAGGGTGGCCCAAGTTCTTGGGTCCCTGCACCCACATGGGAGACCGGGAGGAATACCCAGTTCCTGCCTTTGGCCAGCATAGCAGCCATTAGGGGAATGAACCAATGGAAGGAAGACCTTTCTCTCTGTCTCTCTCTCACTGTCTATAACTCTCTGTCTCTCTCTCTCTCTCTCACTGTCTAACTCTGCCTGGCCAAAAAAAAAAGTTTATTTGTAGTAGTGGCCTTTTTGAAATAAAAATTTAAAACAAAACTTATTCTAGAAATGAAATGTAGTTATTATTAATTTATTTGTAACTGTTTTAATTTTCTGTTTGTTAGCACAGGGTGATAGTATTAGCCTGTGTCAGACAGCATATAGCTCAGTATGTGGTAGAAGAAATATTAGGTATATTAATAGAAACTAGTTAAACATTATCAATAACTATGTACACATGTAGTTTTGTATCAATTCCCATAGCTGCCATGTAACATTAAAACATTCAAATATATGTGTATAACCATATATGGGAGACAAAGAAACTAAAAAATATATAAAAGGAAATGCCCCTTTTCATTTGGGGCTGTCTTTTTGGATATGAATCAAACTGAGCCTTATGCCAGCATGATAATAATAATAATAACAACAACAGCAACAATAAAAAGACTACTTCCTGTTAAAAGTCTTGGTGTCTCATCTCTGTTCATGAACCCCACTTAGTTTTTTTCATAATATGTTTTTCCATGAACTTTGTGAAGGCCTTTTATATACATAGGTATTTTTTAAATTTACATAAAAATAAGTTTATCTTTTAATCTGATTTTCCATGAGCTTTTTAAGTACCTTATAACATTAAAGAGGTGCTAGAAAATGAACAAATCCAAGACTAAACTTATATAAGTCATTTACTCTAGGAAACAAGGAATGATAAAAATTATCTAATGGCCAAAATTTCTAATCATTATTTTTATTTATTTATTTATTTATTTTTTATTTACTTGTCAGGTAGAGTTACAGACAGTGATAGAGAAAGACAGAGAGAAAGGTCTTCCTTCCGTTGGTTAACTCCCCAAATGGCTGCCACAGCTGGCGCTGCGCCGATCTGAAGCCAGGAGCCAGGAGTTTCTTCCTGGTCTCCCATGCGGGCACAGGGGCCCAAGCACTTGACCCATCCTCCACTGCCCTCCCCGGGCCACAGCAGAGAGCTAGACTGGAAGAGAAGCAACCAGGACTAGAACCCGGTGTCCATATGGGATACCGGCGCTGCAGGCGGAAGATTAACCAAGTGAGCCATGGCACTGGCCCCAGCTAATCATTATTTTTATATATGATCAATATATGCTAGACCAATGAGGTCTCTGAGGAGTTGGATATCCATAAACTGAAGGGAAGGAATAATACTTATGTGTGTATCAGTACCCTATTGTATAGCACTTTATGTTTCTCAAACAATTATCATGTGCATTATTTCACTTCTGTTATTGCTAACATAAAGTGAATATGTAATACATAAAAGAGCGTCAGGAAGTGATCATCTCAAAAAGGATAGAGACTTGAAATAGCTACTGTTGCATTGAGAAACTGGAAGTACATGCAAAAACAATTCTATCAACTCAAAACTATGTTTTTCCTTCTGGATTGCATGCTAGGCCTCAGAAAACATATCAACATGATAAAACACACCAATTTACTCTAAAGGAAAACAGACTCCAAGGCTTGCTACTGACAATAAAATATGTTATTTGGTCACCTGGAAAACTGAAAAGCACTGGAATCCAGAGACTTGAGTTGAAGAGAAGGTGATCTGCTTTCTTCGCCAACAGATGGAAGTAGGCTAGGGCTGTCAATTATTTCACATCCAGTTGTCTTGTCATTCAAGCCAGTCATATCTTGAATAGGAGGGATCTTCGGTGGATCGGTGAATACCTATCAAAGAAAGAAATGATTCATAAAAATCCCAAATTCAAAAACCAAATATCAAAGGATGAGTCAATCCTTCTGATGCTAGGAAAGAATGTTTGGGCAAAAAATAAAAAAAAAAAAAGAAAAACTTTTTCCTACACAAAACAAATAGCTCACAGTAATGTACGCTAGAACACTGAACCCAGGCGCATTCAGTTATCAACCTTATCAGCTGGACACCAACAGACCTCCCCAACTCACTTATTGGCTCCTACAGCTATTCCACCCACAACATAAACCCAGGCCCCCAATCACGTCTGATCCTCTCTTGTGACCCAGTTTAAGGCTGGGCTTTCTTCTGAGATCTGTGATGAGGGTGGAAGGAAAAAAGCATTGCAGCAAGTGTCTGTGCTGGTTTTGGAGAAATGCATGCGAGAGACTAACATATACTCATAAGTGCACACACACAGAGACATGCATCTGGGATCTTGTGGGAGAGCCAGCTTATGAAAATAGTAGGAATGATTAAGGTGGAGAAATACAAGGAGTAGGTAAACTGAATGAGGACAGGGCAGTCCTAGGAAATCTCCCAAACTCTACATCAGGCTCTTAAGCCAAAGCCGACATTAGGAGAAAAAAAGACTTTAGGGTGTGAAACCTGATTGTTCATTTGCCTGCATCTTGGCAGAATGTTAGAAAAAGAATTAAGATTAAGTTGCCTCTCTCCTCACCAGTCTGACCTACCCTGATTGAATGGGTGGAAGGTGAATCTAACATGCGACTAGCAGATCTTTCTGGGAATGAGGTTCAAGAGGGAAATCATGCAGAAAGGCAAGGTTGGGTGGGGAAGATACATGGGTGCTATGGTGGCTGTCAGGAAAGGAGTGTCCCTGAAAGGACGGCCAACCTTATTGCACCCTTCAGCGTCCGGAGCTGGGCAACCATGTCCGAGAGACAGTGCTCCTGAAAATTCAAAACAGCATAGTCTTTATAAAGCCAGCCAGCCTGAAAGCAGGGATCAGGGAGTGACACAAAGAACCACCTCTTCTTCCCAAGAGAAGGAGGAAGGAATCATCCCTGAATCGTGGAAGAGACAGGAAAACCAGACACCCAATAGGAGAAGCTTGTGTGATGATGGAACACAGCCCTGAGTATTCGGTGACACTGAATGTGACATTCACACTGTACAGTCAATACTGAATCCAAATCTGGGGAATGAATGATTTGACTCTACCATTTTTGGTGATCTGAACATCAATAACAACAGATCAAAGCCAACTCAAAGAGCCAATGAAAGAAGACCACCAGAAAAACAGTTTATTATGTCTATGCAGCTTTCAAGACCGCTGCTTCCTTCAACCTATGTCCTCTGTTGGGAAAAATTTTGTGTGAGAACAGGGCTGAGGTGGACTGTCTCTCACCTGCTGGCTTTCATTCTCCAAAGGCATCTTCTTCTTCTCGACGGTTTGATCTCTAGGAAAAGATAAAAGTGCTATTTAGTTTAGTCATGATATTTATCAGACGGAAATGGATTACCAATTGTAGATTTAGGTTATAATGTTCCTTCCAAATTAGAACTAGTGTGAGCCTCATAGAGTAACTAAAGGTGGCTTCCTGAACTATGCTATTGAAGTGAGATTTCTAATCTCTCACTGAGGAGGAGGGAGTGGGGCATAATATAATCGCTAGCTGAGACATTCAGGGGATGGTTAGAAGGTGAGAAGAGAAGTTATTAGGAAGCAAAGGGGTCGGTGCTGTGGTGCAGCAGATTAAGCTGCTGTCTGCAGTGCTGGCATTCCATATGGGCACCGGTTCGAGTCCTGGCTTCTCCGCTTCCCATCCAGCTCCCTGCTGATGCTCCTGGGAAAGCAGTGGAAAATGGCCCAAGTACTTGAGCCCCTGTACCCACATGGGAGACTTGGAAGAAGCTCCTGGCTTCAGCCTGGTCAATCTCAGCTATTGAAGCCATTTAGGGAGTGAACCAGATCTCTCTCTAATTCTTTCAAATAAATAAATACATCTTTATATAAAAAAAGAAAAACCTTTCCTTTCTCAAAACTCCTCTGTCCCGTTAGGAACATCACTTCGTGTATACTCAACTGCTTTTTAGCTTTGCTCAAGTACAGGTCTTCGTCAATGAGTTCTTGTTCCTCTGGAACAGAGCATCTCCTGCAGTAGAGAGAAAACACCATCTTTCAGATATGACCTTTAGTTTTTCTCTTTTCTTTCCTTACAACTCTGACAACCCTCTGACAAAGAGTTCAGATCTGAACCACATTACAAAACCTCACCATATGTAAAGCATAAGGAAAATAATGTTAGGAGTATACACTGAAAGAACACTGAAATTTCATTCAATGGTCAAAAGTAATCTGAGAAACAGACAAAAATTAATAAGAATTAGAAATCAGGTTATACCCATTCTATAAGGGGATAAAGTGGCCTGGTGGTCTCTTACACTACATGCAAACAGGAGATAAAGTGCTAAAAAATGAAATTTCTAGTCACTTAGTCTCATCATACAATCCCAATCACAGTCCATGGAAAGGCACATCTGGAGACTATGAGGGAATGTTTATACCTGACAGACCTATACTCATTTGCTGGATGCCCTCCATTTCAGACATTTTTCCTAAAATGCATACTACATTTTAGTATCTTTATTCTATCAGCATTTATTCTGTCAAAAGAGAAGGGATTTTAAGAAATTTATAGCTGAATCAAAGCAAATCAACCTATTATTATGAACTCATGTGACAGTCAAATAAAGAAATGTAAATGAACATGCCAGGTACTATTTGGATGTTGGATACTTCAAGGAACACAGTACACTGGGAAAATAAACATGGAACTCAATAACATTGAACATACAATGGTTATTACAGCATTGATTCCATAGAGGAGGCATGTGAAGAAAATCATCAGGTCAACCTGGAACGTGAAGCCCTTGTTCTTATGGAGTTTACAATCTCTTGAAGAGCCAAAGTGCATACATATGAAAAGAACACAAAACAGCAGTATATATACCAATGTAAAGAATTAAATGGCATGGGAATTCAGAGTAAAATCACTATAAGCTATTGTCAACAGGGAAAGTGTCACACAAAAGGCTTAAGTGCCTCAGATGTATATGATTTGGATGCGCAGATGGAACGCAGGAAGTCACTGGAAGCAAGAGGGCACATAATATCAAAGGGCAGAGGAGGAGGCATGTGTGGAGAATAGTGAAACCACAGACCTGGCTAAAATACAAAGTTACGGTTTAGGTTAAGGTATAACAAAAAATAAGGCTGGCGAGGTAAGGTGTGGCTAATTGGTATATATGGCTTGAATGTCAAACTGAAAACTTTGAACTTGAGATCAATATTGTTTTAAAATATAAAGACAAATCAGGAATCTTCTTTGGTATAATATTGAGTCCTGGAATTTTACCTGTATTTTGGATGGGTATTATAATAACAAAACCATCTTGCAGGTAGTGTGGATGGATCCACCTTGCCAGGAAGCTTCCTCCATTTAAGACACTCATCACACTGTACCCACGTCTGGTCAGGAATCTTCCTGAATGAAGGAAAATAGGAATGTGACTGTGTACACATTAGCTCTGTGCTTTGTCTTACATTAGAAAGGCATACTCTAAAACTGAAAGAATCTAATTTTATATATGAAATGTGTTACAAATGTTATAGTTCAAGGTCTAAATAGCCTATATTTTGAACTTCATAGATAAAATAATGGCAGAACTATATCAGATATGAGCATGAAAATAGAAAGTATTAACACAATGATTGATTATTTGCAAAGGTCAATAATATTTATACTGGAATCAACTTGTTTAAGTAAATAGAGTAATTTTAACTCTAAGTTTGCTAACTTAGAAAAATTTAATATATATTACAATATTATCAAGAAATATAACTCATAGAATCATATTATTTGCTTCTGTCCAATCATGTAAGTCTTAAAATGTATTTATAGGACTAATTGAAGCACTATTGGCAAACATATCCTCCATCAATTTGTGATTCCCTAATCTTTTTTTCACTGTTAAAAAAGTCTTCAATAATACTTTAATCAAAATTTTATTAGACTGATAATCCCCAAGTTAATCTTAAAAAGCAATATAAATTTGATTAATATTACAAATAGAAATAGTGCTTCTAGATCAGCAATAGGTTTAAATTATTAAGATAAAAGTCTTCTAGAGTTCAACTCTTAAAATGCATACCAACTGCCATCCTCCCTCCTCCAGAAGTGTAACCCAGTCACCTACACCTCAATGAGAATTTGTTGTGGCCTGATATGACAGAAGTAGTTAGTACCTAAGGTGTGCAAGACACAGAAAGAGGGTAAAAAGGCACCAGTTTCGTTAACATGTAAGTTTTTCTGAGGTAGGTCTTGTGTATGTTACATTAATACTGCTCTTATATTAGTATTATATTAGTATTAGAGTGGTGTGGTTCTCTTATGTCTTATCAATAATTTTCTTATCATTTTAAATAGTGCTTTCTCTAGACAAAAACCATAATAATCTCATTACAGTAATACTAGAAATAAAGATATATAGTAGAAAATAAAAGGGACTCATAATTCCATCACTCAATTCGATGTTTTCTTTAGCTGAGCACTGAAGAATAAATAGATAAGGAAAATACAGTACACATACACAATGGACTAGTATTCAGCTATAAAAAAGAATGAGATCCTGTCATGTGCAGCAAAATGGGTAAAACTCGAAGAAGGATGTTACATAAAATGAGCCAGACATAGAAAGAGAAATACCACATATTGTCTCTCATATGTGGAAGTTTAAAAAGATCCATCTGAATGTGGAATAGTGTTTACTAGAGGTTGGGAATGACGGGATGGGGCACCACCACCCCAGGGACCAAAATATGGCTAAATAGAAGCAATGCATTCTAGCGTTCCACAGCAGAATGGGGCAACCACAGTTCACAACAACGCATTATATATTTTTATGGAGAAAAAGAGAGGAGCTCCAAGATTCCAAACATAAGGAAATGCTAATTACCTGATTTGATAAGTTCATATGTTGAAATATACTGTACCCCATAAAAATATTACTCATTAATCAAAAAAGAAAAATTAATAAATAAAACTCTGCTTTAACAAAGAAAGTTTATACACATTTTAGCTCAGGCTGCTCCAGTCTGGCAACCTCTAAGCTCTAAGCTCAGGACTGACCTCTACTGTCTATTTCCATACAGCCACTATTTTATTTAGAACCAGACCTGGCCAAACGCAATTTCAGCAGTAGTGGTAGGGAAGAGGAAAAGTCACACAAGCCTTGGATTTACATACATAAGCACAGATGATTCTCTCTCAGGGACAAGCACACTTAGAGGCAGCAACTCCCTGCTTCCGGGCACAGGCAGACCATGCTAGATCCTCCAACTCAGACAGAGAGCAGAGCTCATGCTTGGAGTATACAGTAACTGTGTGGGATGTATCCTCTGTTTATCCGTCTAGAAGAGCTAAGTAGTTAAGAACTTAGGTTTGCAAGCCCAACTGCCTCTACATAAACCTAGGTTCTAACCACCTTCTACTTGTCTAACCTTGGGCAAGTTACTTAAATTCTTGGTATATCAGTCTTTACATCTGTGAAGAAGTCATAATAATATCTATATTATTAATATAGATATTATTTAATTATATAATATCTATCTCACAGGATTGCTGCGAGGATTAAATAAACTGCAACATGTAAAGAAGTCAGAATGACATCTGGTACATAAGTACTCAATAAATAAACCATTACAATTCTGCCTCCATCACATACACTCTCTAGCAATATATTAACATCTGTTTCACTGCATTAACCTTGCTAATTGGAAAGGCCAAAAAATGACATCTTATCTTAAATAGCACTTCTTTGAAAATCAGGAAGCTTGGGATGAGCTTAAAATATTTAAAATAAGACAATGGTTACATACATAATCAAATAGCATTTGAAAGAAAATTTTATATCACACATTTGCTGACATTTAAAGTTTTGATTTATTTGAAAAGCAGAGCGAGAACGCGCGCATGCGCACATGAGAGAGAGAGAGAGAGAGAGAGAGAGAGAGAGAGAAAGTATTCCATTTGTGGATTTACTCCCCCAGATGCCTGCAACAGCTAGGGATGGGGTCAGGCAGAATCCAGGAGCCAGACACTCCATCTGAATCTCCTACTTAGGTGGCAGGGACTCAAGTATTTGAGACATCATCTACTGCCTCCCAGGATGCGCATGAGCAGGGAGCCTGATCAGAGGTAAAGGCGGGTCTCCATTCCAGGCACTCAGATATGAGATGCAGGCATCCAAGCCAGGATATCTATCTGCTATGTCACAATACCTGTCCCTGTCTGCTGATTTCCATTGAAAAACCAACAACAACAACAACAACAACAAAAAACCAGAAATGCCTACCTCCAAATGAACTCAGGGTTAACTGAAATTTCTCTCTTGATTATAGTATAACTGATTCTATGAGGAGTCTTCAAAAATTCATAGAAAATGCATATTATGACAAAACTCTACGTTGATTTCAAAATAAAACTTATTTTCAGGGCCAGCATTGTGGTGCAGTGGGTTAAGATGTCTCCTACAATGCTGGCATCTCATATAAGCACTGGTTTGAATCCCAGTTGCTCTGCTGCCAGTCCAGTCTCCTGCTAATGAACTTGGAAAAGCAATGGAGGATGGACCAAGCCAAGGATGGTTCCATGAGGAAGACCTGGATGGAGTTCTGGGCTCCTGGCTTTGGCCTGGCCCAGTACTGGCTGTTGTGGCATTTGGGGGGTGAACAAGCAGATGGAAGATACCTCTCTCTCTCTCTCTCTGCTTTTCAAATACACAAACTTTTTTTAAAAAAAGTATTTTCAACAACACCCTTATTTTTCATAAATGCACAAAATAAACTTATTAATTCCATTTGCCATGAACTCTTTTTAAGTACCCTCATTTATATGTTGTTATGCATTCTATCCTCTGTATTATGCTCCTTTTCTAACTTATTGAGGCATTTCATCCTGATGTGCATGGATGACTGACTCAATACATTCTACCTGTTCTCTAATAAGCTGTGTTCTCTAGTTCTATTCTCAAAAACTGGTTCAGTCCTAGCAATATTTAGTAGTAATGAAGAGAAGGGAAGTTTGCTGACATGTCCAAACTCCAAGTATATGTCAGGCACTGTGCTGAAATGTTATGCCACCAAATTAATATGCTAAAGGTGAAGTGACTTACTTACCTAAGCTCATCTAACTATTAAGGAGATCCAGATTTTCAAGCCACAAGCATCTGATTCAAATGACTATCATCTTCTACTATACTACATTGCCTGTTATAAACTGACCATAACAAATTATTGACATTCATCTTCTAAGAGATACAGGTATTAAACTAGAATAAGGAGTTTAGAGAATGATATAATTGGTACCTATGATGTCTTATTTTCATTCTATTAAACTTCCTGATGTTAAAAGCATTCATTGTATCCTTGTTCCTTTTATTTGCTCTATGGATATTACCCCTAATATATTCATACTCTATAATTTATTACTCACGGTATTGGCCTAGCTATAACTGAGGTCTCAAAATTCTCTTGAGAAGTCTTTTCCTTCCAATATGCATTGAGCTTCTGAGCAAGGGCATTTATTGTCAACCTGAAAGAAAATGCAAAAAGAATAATGCCAAAATCAGCAAATGTGGAACACTTTTTCAATTTTTGAGATGCACCCATTTTACACAAACCCACAATTTAGTATATTCAGTACCATCTTAAATATACACACCTTAAACTAAGATGAGAATCCACTGCCTTTGCAAACTACCTATCAAAATGGCAAAACCATAATGGTGAACAGTCACTTGACTGAAAATGTAAAATGGTCATGAGTCTTAAAAAGTAGAGTTCTAGGGAACAGCACTGTGGCGCAGTGGCTTAAGCTGCAGTCTGCAATGCCCAACATCCCATGTGAGCACTGGTTCCAGTCTCCACTCCTCCACTTCCAATCCAGCTCCCTGATACTGCACTGGGAAAGCAGCAGATGACTCAAGTGCTTGGCCCCTCAGCACCCACGTGGGAGACCCAGATGGAATTCTAGGTTCCTGGCTTCATTTGAGGAGTGAACCAGCAGATGAATATTTCTCTGTCTCCATAACCATTCAAATGAATACATAAATCCTTAAAATAAAAAAGTAGAGCTCTACAAGTTTGGGTAGCTTATAGAATAATGGAGGGAGTGGGTAAGTTAACTTTACAGACTGTAACAGAGAACCACATTGCAGAGCTAGCATAGAGCCAAATGCTGATGGGCAGTTACTGACTGTCAGAGGACTACAGTTGAACAATTTAGGACCAAGTGGAAAGTCAGAAGATCAAATAGTGCACTCTTTCTTTTAGAATTTAATCACATATTAACTTTAATATATCTATATAGTTCCCTGTACCCAAACGCTAACCACAGAAGGGAAACAAGCCCCCTTCAACATTCTACTACACATCTGCTATTACTGCTACTTCTCCTTTATATATCTTCCCAAATGAACAACAGTGTACACAGGATCAATGCAAATGTAATTTGTAAATGTCAAAATAGGAATTTTACTTTTAAAATGGCTATACTGATTCCTATTCAATTCTACAACCCAGGAATACAACTTATTATAGAACTGTAAACACCTGGAACATTAGAAACTTAGAATTCAAAATGTTTTAAATCTCTGGATCATTTATCAAGGTTTTTGCAGACCTTTTCTATTCTAAAGAGGAACTCCTCCTTACCCCTATCTTATTCATATTCAATTATATTCTCACTGCACAGACAAGGTTAACATATCCACATATAAGCTTATTCTCCTTCAAACCACTGATGTTCCTAGCCCTGTGTTTATATCCTTTCATCAAGTCACAGATGAAGAACTACTCCTTGTTTCTTCTCAAAAACCTTCTTTAGAAAAATAGTAAATTGATGGCATCCCTTATGGGCACCAGTTCAAGACCCAGCTGCTCCACTTTCAATCCAGCTCTCTGCTATTGGCCTGGGATAGTAGTAGAAGATGGCCCAAGTCCTTGGGACCCTGCACCCACGTGGGAGACCCAGAAGAAGCTCCTGGCTCCTGGCTTTGGGTCGGCACAGCTCCGGCCATTGCGGCCAATTGGTGAGAGAACCAGCAGATGCAAGACCTCTCTCTCTCTCTCTCTGCCTCTCCTTCTCTCTGTGTAACTCTGACCTTCAAATAAATAAATAAATAAATCTTTTTTTTTTTTTTTAAAAGTAGATTGAACAGGCTTTTGGGAAGATGGAAGAGTAGCAAGCATGTAGAATCTGTCTCTTCACCCAGACAACAATTACATTGGCCAAGTCTGATGTACCTAAGTTGGAACTCTGGAGTCTATTGAAGGCTTACAACTTCCAGGGGGAAGGCTCAGGTGGTAAATTGTGAATTTTGGTCATTTTCAATTCTAGGCAAAAAAACAGCTACCCATCCCCCATACCTAGTCCTATGGCAGGCAGAAAGTATATCTGAAGAAATACTGGTTGACAACTTTCCAAATATTTTGAGGCACATGAATATAAACACCCAAGAAGCTCAACAAATTCCAGGTAGAATAAACTCAGAGAGACTCACATCAAGACACATTAAAATCCAATGGTCAACAAAGACAAAGAGAAAAATCTTGAAAGCAGCAATAGAAAAGTAACTTGTCACATTCAAGGGCTCTTTGGAGTTTGTCACTTCACCTTTTGTTTTCCACATGCTTTAAGAGAATACATTTAAAAGAAAAAATATTGTAAGTCTAAAAGATAGTATTATTGTAACTTTGGTTTCTACCTCTACATTTTGTTTTCCACATAGTTTAAGAGACTAGTGCACTAAAGGTTATTTTTGTTTTTGGACACACAATGTATAAAGATCTAGTTTTATAACATCAACAAGGGGGTGGTGACAGTTGCTAAGGGAGCAGAATTTTTGTATGTAATTGAAATTAACCTGACATAAATTTAAATTAGTGTCATAATTTAAGGATGTTAAATGTAATCTCCACGATAACCACCAAGAAAAGTGGCAGAATATACACAAAAGGAAATGAGAAAATAATTTAAACATTTTGCTACAAAAAAATCAGCTAAACCCAAAAGAAGATTGCAATGTAGGAAATGAAGGACCAAAAAGCTGTAAGGCATATTAGAAAACAAATGGCAATATGACACAAGTCTGTTTAGCAGTGATTACTTTAAATGTAGAAGATTAAACTCAGATTCACACAAATATGATGTAACCAACAGGAATGTAGTAGATTTCAGTGCCTAAGTGGGCGTGCTTCTGTTAACAAACATCTAAAATTGTGAGTGACTTTGGGATTGGAAACTACAGAAGCTGGAAGAATTTTGAGAAGCATGACAAAAAAAAAAAAACAGCCTAGATTGCCTCGAATAGACTACTGGTAGAAATATGGATGTTAAAACATTTCACTGGTGAGGGTTTAGAAGAATGGTAAAGAAAACACAAATTGCCTTATAGAAAACCTAAATCAAGGTATTGCTAGTGAAGGCTCACAAAGAAATTAGGAACATGTCAATGGAAAACAATAGAGAAGGCAATCTTTTTCACACAGTGGCAGAAAGCTTAATAAAACTGTGTCCTACAGTTACGTGGAAAGCACAACTTATAAATAAGAAACTGGACATTTAGCTGAGGAGATCACCAGACAAATTGTTGACAGTGTGTCCTGGTTTCTTCTTGACACTCTTGCAAAGCTTGAGAGGCAAGAGATAAATTGAGGGAAGAACTGTTAAACAAAAAGGAACCAGGACTTGATTTTTTTGAAAATTCTCAACCCATCCAAATTGCAAAAGATGCTAAAATTTAAAGATTGTCAGAAAAAAACACACTTAAAAGCTGAGGATAAGACTGGACAACCAATCACTCAGAAAGATCAAAAGGTCAGAGTATGCAGCCACGCATAAGACTCTTTGAAAAGATTAGCATGTGACTCAGCCATGTCAGTCATCTCAGCTGAAGCCAAGAATAAAAATAGGGTTATCTAGGAAAGACCTGTCCGCAGGCTTTTGTTGAACAGAATATCTGCAACATACATGGAAGACCCATGAGGTTCTCGAGAGTGGCACACTAGCAAAAAAAAAAAAAAAAAAAAAAAAAAAAACACACAAACTTTTAGTTTGAAGTCAAAGGAATGGAGAGAATGTAAAATGGAAGAAGCCTATTGAACCCTCAAAATTCTACAGAAAGGAAATAGGCTGTTGAAACTACTTAGCTGCAACCCCATGTTATCCTTCATGAACAAGGAATGATGACTTTGAGGGTAGAACCAAATGCTCAGAGGGCAGACTAGCGCGTGGAGTTGCAAGGCCCAGAGAATTATTCCCAGGCCTTGAAATTTAAATTTCCTTGGTAGATTTTGAAATTGCTTGGAGCTTACAACTCTCTCAACTCTCTTTTTCCCTTCCATCTTCTTCCCCATCTGAACCACAATACGCATGCATGCATGCATCTATGTGTGTGTGTGTTTGTGTGTGTGTATATATATATATATATATATATAATTGGTATCCTATGATTATTCCATCATTGTATTTTAAGTACAAGATACAAAAAGAAAGAAAAAAAAGGAGGGAAGGAAGGAGGGGAAAAAGGATTGAAGAGGAAAAGAGTTCATACCTACAGACAGAAGAATTTGGTCCCACCATGCTCCATACTCAGTGTGTCATCCGTATGTGATTTCAACAATGAAATTTGGGACTTTTGAGGCAATGACGTTAGGTAAAACTTTAAATTTGGAGTTGATGTTGCAATAGGTTGAGACTTTTAGGGATATCGGGATCAGATAAACATATTTTGCATGTGAGATGCAAGTGAATCTTAGGGAACCAGAGGACAAATTGGGGTAGATAAAATAATGGTCCTCCAAAGGTGTCTATGTTCTAATTCCTGAAACCTCTGACTATATTAGGTCACATAGCAAGGGTGAAGAAAGCTTGCAGATGAAATTAAGGCTACTTATCAGCTGATCTTAAGATAGGAAAATTATCCTAAATTATCCAATATAATCACAAGGGCCCTTAAAATTGGAAGAGTGGGGCAAACACACTAGAATCAGAGAAGGAGGGGGGCTGGCATTATGGTGTAATGGGTTAAGCTCCCCACCTGCAAAGCTGGCATCCCATGCGAGTGCCGGTTTAAGGCCTGGTTGCTCCACTTCCAATCAACCTCCCTACTAATGTGCCTGGGAAAGTAGCAGCAGATGGCCCAAGTGCTTTGACCCTTACCACCCCTGTGGAAGACCAGGATAGAGTTCCTGGCTCCTGGTTTCAGTCTGGCCCAGCCTTGGTTGTTGCAGCCATTTGCAGAGTGAACCAGCAGTTGGAAGATACCTCTCTCTCTCTCTCTCTCTCTCTCTCTCTTTCTCTGTGTGTGTGTGTGTGTAACTGCCTTTCAAGTAAAATAAAAATAAACTTTTCATAGGTTTATTTACTTATTTGAAAGTAAGACTTATAGAGAAGGGCCAGTGCTGTGGCATAGCGGGTGGAGCCGCTGCCGGTGGTGCTGACATCCCATATGGGCGCCAGTTTGGGTCCTGGCTGCTCCACTTCCAGTACAGCTCTCTGGTCTGGGAAAGCAGTGGAAGATGGTCCGGGTCCTTGGGACCCTGCACTCGTGTGGGAGGGCCTGGAGGAAGCTCCTGGCTCCTGGCTTCTGATAGGCACAGCTCTGGCTGTTGCGGCTGTCTGGGGAGTGAATCAGCAGATGGAAGATTCTCTCTCTCTCTCTCTTTCTCTCTGCCTCTCCTTATCTCTCTGCATGACTCCTTCAAATAAATGAATAAATCTTTAAAAAAAAAAGAAAATAAGAGTTACAGAGATGGAGTGAGGGCAAAAGAGAGAGAAAGAATCTTCCAACTGCTGGTTCATTCCTCAGATGGCTGAAATGGCTATGGCTGGGCCAGGCTGAAACCAGGAGCCAGGAGCTTCTTCCAGGTGTCCCATCTGGGTAGCAGGGGCTCAAAAACTTGGACCACTTCTACCACTTTTCCCAGGCTATTAGCATGGAGCTGAATCTGAAGTGGAACAGCCAGAACATAAACTGGCACCCATCTGGGATACTGGTGTTGCAGGTGGCAGCTTTACCAGCTACACCACAGCACCAGTCCCAGAAATGGATTCTCCCTTGGAGCCTCTAGAAAGGAATGCAGTCTGCCCATGGCTTGATTTTATACCAATGAGATTTGTGCTGGACTTCTACAGAATCCTATGAGGACAAATTAGTATTGTTTTAAGCCTACTATGTTTGTGATAATCTGTTCAATAGAAGATGATTTCTATTGTTTATAGCTGCTTTCATATTACAGCAGAATTGAGTAGTTATGACAGAGACCATATTGTTCACAAAACCTAAAATAATTACTCTCTGACCCTTTTCAGAAAAAAAAAAAAATTTGCAAACCCCTGCTCTAGGATTTGGCCTTGACTTCCCTTCACTCCAGTTACAACCCATTAGCCACACTCCCAATATTCTTACTGTTCTGAGTTTTTGTCATTACCTTAACTCCTGCTATAATTTCATCCACGTATTCATTTTACTATCTTTTCTAAGTCCTGTATCCTTTAAGGCACAACACAAGTTATATTTTCTATCTAAAACCTTCCCTCTCTATTCTATTATAGCATTTTTCTTATACCATAGCACTTAGGTTTTATTGGTCAAACATTATTTTATTGTTCTATGAACTGTTTCATATATGTGACAATCTGACACTATAAATTGACTCTAAGCTCCCTGAATAGACCAATAATGACTTGAATTTTTTGGAACACACCACAAAGCCTAGCTAGTATGTATACCAGTGCAGTTCTCAGCTCACATGTGTTACTTGAATTTCTCAAGCTAAAAGCTCACTCTAAAAATGTTTTAAGTTTGTTGCAGCTGAACATGGTACACACCACTATCAAAAGTTATCTTGAAGATGACTTACTTGTAGACATTCCAGAAATACTCCTCTCTCTTTTATCTTTTTTCAGTTTTGATATCTATAATACTTGTAGGATGAGTTTGTGATAGGAGACAGACTAATTCCTCTCTCAAGTTCCTGCATTTATCTAAAATCTTTTCATTTTATATAAAATAGAGAAAAAGACAACAATGCCAGAATTGAGACAAGAGTTATGCAAATTTATAATCCTCAGAATACTGTATGCAAGATAATAGTTGTTTTTAATAAATGTGCAGCAGATATTAAGTTACTTAAGCCAGAAATCCTATATGTTTAACTAGATTAATCTACTGTCTTATCGAAAATCTCTGTTCAGATCCCCTAAAAATCACCTCAAACTCATCATACTAAATGTAGACATCAAGACCTCTGGGAGGGGCAGGCATTGGCCTAGTGTTTAAGACACCAGTTGAGAATTCCAATGTCCCACATCAGAGTGCCTAGGTTAGATTCCCAGCCCTAGTTCCCAATTCCAGCTTCCCAACAATGCAGACCCTAGGAGACAGTAGTGATGACTTCAAGTAATTGGATCCCTACCACTCACATGGGAGACTGTAACTGTGTTCCTGGCTACTGACTACTGGCTACTGGCTCTAGCTCTGGCCATTGTCAGCATCTAGGGAGTCAACCACTAGATGGGAGTGTTCTCTGTCTTGTCCATCTTTCTTTCCCTTTCTTTCTGTCTGCCTCTCAGAACAACAACAAACAAGGAACTAATGCCTATAAAATTTAAAAGGTATACTCGGGTGGTAGGGTAGCAAAGATGATAGAGAAATATCTTTAATAACTTTTTATTTGAAAGGCAGAGAAAAGGAAGAAGAGGGAGGGTTGGCTCACTCTCCAAATGCCTACAATAACTAGGCTGAGCCAAGCCAAAGATAGGAGCCTGGAACTCAATCTGGGTCTGGCACATGGGTGGCAGGGACTTGAGTCATCATCTGATACCTCCCAGGATGCTCATTAGCAGGAAGCTGGATCAGAAGTTGATTAACCTGGACTCAAACCAGGTACTTAGATATGGTATGATGGCATTCCAAGTTGTGACTTAACCACTGCCCCTTAAATAATTTTTAGTATCAAACATGAATTTCACAAATTTTAACTATTTAAGTATCACCAGAAATTCGTGATTCCTTTCACTCAAGACAAACAAAATGACTAGGCTCTGAGATTTTTGTTAAACAGTTATCACTCATAAATTTTCTTATTTTTCATCCTGATCTCCCTAGTATGTGGCACATAGAAGGTATCTCATAACACTTGATGAAAGAAGAAGTGATTGACCCATCCCTCCTCAAAAGTTTTAAAACTATTCCAAACCTGGCTGTGACAATGCCTTTCTTCATCTTCTAAAAATACACCTACTAGTTCAATCTCAGTGTTAATTCCTTTTTGATTCGGATCTGTTTGTCTTCCCTATTAGACCTAGATACTTCCATTAAAGCACATATGTTTCTTGTTATTCCAACACTTTCCTCTAAACTTGTTCACTGGTTTCAAGAAAAATATTTTGGAACAAACTTCAGACTGCTTTTTACCCCCTCACATACTCTCTTTTAAGAATAATTTCAAGGCTCTTCCTTTCACCCAGAAATATTTTACCAAATGATACATGCTCTCTCTATAATTTCTAAAAGTAAAGTTTTTATCAATCAGACTCCATATATCAAGTACTAGTGAGCTTTCATTTAAAAATGAAATCATTTTCTCTCTACTCTTGGAAAATGGATTTGAAGTAATTGTCAGTTAACTAATCTGGCATGTTTTTAGAGGTGATTTTAGAGGAGTCAGAGAAAAGAATCCTAACTGAACAATCAGAAACACCTCAGGTTGGAAGTGACTCACCGATACTCCTTGGTGTACTCAAAGTCTTGTTTGTTGTAGGCAGGTTTTAGGAAATTGCACTCAATGACTCCAATTACTCCTACACCTTCTCCACGAGTTGGCTTAGAAAAAAATATTAATTTCAACACTCACATTACTGTTGACTGCCTGGAGGCATTTCCTTTAGATTCCAAACAATAACAGAAAGGTTACATAATGCTCATGGGCAAAGAAAGACCATCAAGATCTACAGAAACACCATACATTTCAATAGGCTACAAGTATTACCCTCAACTGGCAACTAATTTTAACAAATTTGAGTGCAAAGATTTTCAAACTTTGATTCATAGATCCCTTGGATTCTGGAGGTATTAACAGCCATTTCTGCTTTACTCATACCACTACCACTTTTTATCTGCTTTATATTCCAGGACTGCCTTAAGATTTTGAGTAGAGAACTATACTGTTCTGGGTAGGGATTTGGCCACCACAGTGGTTAAGACACCCATGTCCCATATTGGAATCCCTGGATTCAATACCCATCTCTTGCTCCTGACTCCAGCTTCTTGCTCATATAGATTCTGGAAGGCAGCAGTAATGGATCAAATAATTGGGTCTCTGCCATTCATGTAGGAAACATGATTTGAGTTCCTGGCTCCCAGCTTCAGCCTCAGCTTAGGCTCAGTTGTCATGGGCATTTGGAGAGTGAAGGAGAAGATGGAAGCACTTGTGTGTGTGTTCGTTCTCTTTCTCTCTCTTTCTCTCTCTCTCTTTGTATATCTGTACCTCAAATACATTTTTTAAAATTTAAGGAATTAGGGGATAGCACTGTAGCGTAGCAGGTAAAGCTGCTGCTTGCAGTGCCAGCATCCCATTAGGGTGCCAGTTTGAGTTTCAGTTGCTCCTCTTCCAATCCAGCTCTCTGCTATGGCCTGGGAAAGCAGTAGAAGATGGAGATGGCGCAAGTGCTTGGGCCCCTGCACCCACATGGGAGACTCAGAAGAAGCTCCTGGCTTCAGATTGGCCCAACTGTAGCTGCTGCAGCCATTTGGGGAGTGAACTAGCGGATGGAAGACCTCTCTCTCTGTCTCTGAACTAGCAGATGGAAGACCTCTCTCTCTGTCTCTCCCTCTCTGTAACTCTACCTCTCAAAATAAACTATTTTTTAAAAAATTAAGAAATCATACTTTTAAAAATGAAGGTTATATATTAGTATATTCTAGGGAACTGAAATGAAACTTTATCTGAAAAAAATTTAAGGATGCTATGTAATCATCATAGCCTATCTATTAAAATAAGCACTTTTTCTACATACATAGGCTAAAACAATTATTAAAGAGAGTCAAACTTGCAGTGACTTTTAACTACAAGTTGATGCAAGAGGCTTTAGGATTTAAAATTTTTTTTCTTTAATGGAAGGAATTGAGTCAAGATATAAGTAGAATGGCACACAAACATAAGTTATTTAAAGATCATATGACAAGAAAAAACCAAGATAAGCTGAAAACTAGCTCTCCCAGGCCTTACAATCATGTAACTCTACCCTCCTACATAATATAAAGCAGTTTATCATTCTTTGTGCTTTATCAGTCTTATCTGTGAAATAGAAATCAAAGGATTCTAGTGGACATTACAACTTTAAATTATCATCAGGAGATCACTATAATATTTGCACAGTCCAATTTACAAATAATTTTCACATAACTTATTTTAATCTCTCAACCATGTAAGTGTGGGATAGGCAAAGCAGGTATAAAATAAAGGAAGGAAATTGAGTCTCAGAGAAATGAAATGATTTCTCCTAGGACTCAGCTTGTAATCAGCAAATCCAGGACCCAAATCTTGGTCTTCAACCACCAAATTGTTTATGCCTTCCACTATGCCTTATTGTCTCCCTAAGAAAATGGAAAGAGCTACCTTAGACACTAATATGGTGATACATATGGTGAAGCTGCTGGTGTTCTAATTTTACCTCCTATTAACAGATATCTAGAAAATATACCCAGGTTAATTAACAGCTGTAAAGAATGAAAGGTAGAGTTTTTCAATACAAGACAGCTCACCAGTAAGATAGAATTCTAGGATCAGAATTTAACAAACATCATGAGATGGGAGTAAAAACCATTACTAAGTCTATGCCCTTTGCATATATAAAATTCTCTTCCTCCTATTTTCAGTTCCATATAACAAAGAAACATTAACACTCACCTTCACCTGGCATCCCACCTTCTCAAAGGACTTTATGAGTCTGTTGTTATGATACATCATTACTCCAAACTGGTTGCTATTCTTGCAGGAGAACCCAAACGTGATTCTCACCTGCTTATTCTGAAGAAAATCATTAAGGAGACAGACACCAAGGGCTTAGAAGACAAAATCTACCACTATATTATAGCAAAAAAATAAATATTTCTAGAGGGTATTTTTAGAAAATCTACTTAATCTTTGTCCAACTAGCTCTCTTTTTAGGAATTTATCCTACAGAAATAGTCAGGGGTGCATAACAGGGTTTATGAGTTACAGAGAATTTTTTTTCAATTGGGTGCACTAGCAGAAAAATCTAACTTAAATGTTCTACAATAAGAGAATAATTAAATAAATGTTGGTATACTCATGTGGTCTATCATGTAGTTCTTAAAGTTATATCCTTGAAAAACATTTGAGAGCATTAGTAAGTGCTCATAATATAAAAGTATTATCATCTGTATTTTAATGTACACATATAAAACATACATATGCACCGAAAAGTCTACAACAAAATATACTACAATACCATCAGTGATTTAAAGATTCACAAATAACCACAAAATATTTCTTTACTAATTACTCAGGTTGCTGATAGGGATCACAGGTTTTGATAATATTGTCAATGACATAACAGAAATCTGTACAGTTTTAGGCAATAAGTTGTGCTAACCACATAAAACACAATTAAAACAAAACCAACAAGAACAAAAATCTCTTTGAAAGCAAGTCCTATAAGATTTTATAGGAAGAAGTTAACAAGCTTGGATAGATTAAACTAAAAGAACTAATTATTAAGTTCTTAATTATTGAATAATAGTGAGTTTTTAAAAAGTCATTCTCAACTTAAAAACCAAGGTAAGAGAATGAGAAAGATAAAAGGGGAACAGAGAAACTGAGATTTTTCATTACAATAAAATACTATGAAATCTTCATGTCAACCTAAGTTAAATAAAAACTTACTTTTGTTATTTTTTAAAGATGATCGCCATTGCTCCCTCTAAATGACAAACTACTTGCATCAAAATCATATGGCAAATATTTCAAATATGATACAAAAGATGTGATTCAACAGATGGATATACATAACAGTAATTTTTGGCTCAGAACATATAATTCAGGGGTGGGAAACATTTTTTATTTTCTGCCAAGGGCCATTTGGATATTTACAACACCATCCGTGGGGTACAAAATGATCAACTTAATTCGCTTGCTACTGCTTTATTGAATTTCAAGTCCTGCCTGCAGCTGCCTTGGCAAGGCCACCTTGTGGGCCTTATACAGCCTATGGGCCAGATGTTCCCTACCCCTGATTGTGTTATGAAGTCCAGAAACTCAAACTTTAAATAAGACTTTTCCAATTGAAAAACAAAACAAAATTCCCCCAAACAGAAAAAACCAAGACCCCACACCATAAAACTAATATTGCTAAAATAAAAACTGTTAAATATTTTCTTTTTTAATTTTTTAAAAAGATTTCATTTATTTATTTGAGTGGCAGAGTTACAAAGAGAGAGAGAGAGAGAGAGAGAGAGAGAGAGAGAGCTTCTAATCCACTGGTTCACCATTCAGATGGCTGAAATGGCCAAAGCTGCACCAATCAGGAGTGAAGAGCTTCTTCTGGGTCTCCCACGTGGGTGCAGGGTCGAAGGACTTGGGCCATCTTCCACTGCTTTCCCAGGCCACAGCAGAGAGCTGCTTGGAAGTGGGACAGCCAGGACATAAACCTGCATCCATATGAGATGCCAGCACCACAAGCGGAGGTTTAACCTACTACACCACAGCACTGGCCCCAAAATATTTTCTTTCTGGTGTAAACTTTTGAAATGACAAATTATGGGATCAGGTAACACCGGAATAGGAGGTTTCCTGAACTAGTATGAGGAGAAAAAACAAAGAGGGGGCGAGAGACCTTTCATAATTGAGGAATCAATGTCAGTACCAATGATATTGTTCTTCAGTGACCTTGGTGAAATCTTAGTAGTTTCATTTAACTCATGCCTATAGTGAGCCCATTTAGCCCAAATTCTAAAATGGGAAAGTAACTGGCTAAATGAGAACAGGTATTGAGAAGAACTGAGGTACATATACAACGCATGTATGGAAGATGTCCTAATAGAAAACCACATAAGAAAGAAGTTAGACAGAAGATGTTGTATATTCTAAAAGAGTAGTTGGAGAGTACTTCTTTAGACTGGGTCTGTTAAACCTGCAACATTAAGATCCTAGACTATGTAAGATTGATTGTATAACTAATTTACCTACAGATGCTAACAATGCTAGCTTTGGCTTTCTTAAATTGGGTTGGATAAGAGCTTTTCTAAAAATATGCTTCTTAGTAGGCAAGGCATATATTTCCCAAAAGGAGAAAATTAATTTGCTCGTGTGACTTTTTAAAAATACAGGAATGGCTATTTCTAATTTTTAATCAGAGAACAAAAGGCAAAGTATGCTAGATATTGCCTTTGATAAAGCAAGGAGAACATGAATATGATTCTTGGGCCAAGAGCTGTGCTTATCTACTAGAAAAGAAATTGAAAGAGCAAGTCTTCATAACAGTTTGTAAGTTCCCAGTCTTTTTTTTTTTTTTTTGACAGGCAGAGTGGACAGTGAGAGAGAGAGAGAAAGGTCTTCCTTTTGCCATTGGTTCACCCTCCAATGGCCGCCGCGGCAGGTGCTCTGCGGCCGGCGCACCGTGCTGATCCGATGGCGGGAGCCAAGTGCTTTCTCCTGGTCTCCCATGGGTGCAGGGCCCAAGCACCTGGGCCATCCTCCACTGCACTCCCTGGCCACAGCAGAGAGCTGGCCTGGAAGAGGGGCAACTGGGACAGAATCCAGCACCCCGACCGGGACTAGAACCCTGTGTGCCGGCGCCACTAGGTGGAGGATTAGCCTATTGAGCCACGGCACCGGCCAAGTTCCCAGTCTTTTAAAGACTGTTTCTTTTTCACTCTGGATGCCATCAACAAAGATGGATCTAATTCCTATAGTTCATTTTACGATTTTCTCTAGTATCTAAGATCCGCTTCTAATGCGGGGTTTGGGGGGAGTGGAAACAAGTAACTGCTTCTCTGTGTGACTGTCTTTAGAAGTACCAGGAAATCCATGTCAAGCCTGCTGAAGATTCCTGTCACTCTAGAAAATCAGCCTTTAATTTCCACTTTCCTAATTTTCATTAGTGTTAGGTCTTGATATGTTACAACAAAATTGTACTATATCCAAAAGATTAATGCATTCTAGTCAATTTTCTGTTTTGTTTATATCAATTAATGTCATATATAACAAAATTCAAAACCAAATGATATGAAGTACTCCTTATGACAGATTCTCAAACCTGGCTGTTCATTCGAATCAGCCAAAGACTTAAAAATAAGTACTTTTTATTTAAAAGCAAAAAGATTGCAGAGTTAGGCATTTGGCCTAGTGGTTAGGATGCTGGTTAGGACGCCCATGTTTTATATTGGAGTTTTATTCCTGAAAACAGGTTGTGATTCTAGCTTCCTGCCAATGCATATCCTGGAAGACAGTGGTGATGGCTTAAGTAGTTGGGTCTCTGTCACCCACCTGGGAGACCTGGATTGAATTCCTGGCTCTAGGCTGCAGCACCCACCCCATCCAGGCTGTTGCAGGCATCTGAGGAGTGAACAGGTAGATGGGGAAGCTCGTGCTCTCTCTGCTTCTTGAACAAAATAAATAAATAAATAAATAAAATTTAAAGACTCATAAAAATATTTGAAAATTTACTGAACAAGACTCTATAAAATCTCGGCTATTATTTTTAAAGTTTCCATGTGATTTCTTATATAAACTAATGCACAGAGTGGGGTCTAAGAAATACTTCCCGGGGCAGGTGTTGAGACGTAGCAAGTAAAGCTGCTGCTTGTGATGCCAGCATCCCATACAGGTGCTGGTTCACGTCTCGGCTGCTCCACTTCTGACCCAGCTTGCTGCTAACGGCCTGAGAAAAGCAGTAGAAGACAACTTATGTACTTGGGGCCCCGATACCCACATGGGAGACCCAGATAAAGCTCCTGGCTTCAGCCTGGCCTATCTGGGGAGTGAGCCAACGGATGGAAGATCTCTCTCTCTCTCTCCATCTCTCCCTCTCTCTGTAACTCTTTCAAATAAATAAATCTTTGAATAATATACTTCCTATGAGTACATACAATTCCTATGAGTTTTACAATTTGTACTGTAACACACATTTTTTAATTAGAAAAGGAAAGCTTTTGTTTTTCAACCTGGAAATGTAATCCTGAAACGAAGAGGTCAGCTACATGTAGTTGTAAGGATACTGTGAAGGTAGGCTTATATAGATCATATCCTACATTGGCCAGGCTCTTGGCAATCATCTGTGTGGTCACCTTCTTTTGACGCAGAAAAATTTTCATTCGTGGCTTCATATATAGAATACCACAAAACGCCTATGGGACAGTGAAGGGAAAGTTATTATGTGACATTTCCAATTCTACTGACATCCCCATAAAACACTGCTAGCAACTGAGTCTATTCTAGGTAAAGATTTGGCTCAGTTTCTATACCTTGTTGCACTACATCAACCACCACATTAAAATGTGCTGATGGAATTGGCTAAACTGCTTCAGTGGAGACAGTGAAAGAGACGTCTAGCGCAGGGCTAAAAGGTTGTCATCTTCGTATAACTAAAATGAGATCTTATTCTACAATATTTTCGTGTTGCAGGAAATCTTACCTCCGATTGGTGAAGAAAAGCCAGTCTTACTCACCCGTAAAGAATACTCTGTTTCTGGCAGCTCAGAGGTAACATCACCAGTCTCTTTCTCTTCTGTGTCAAAGTCTGATACCAGGATGTCATACTGATCTGTATCAAAGTCCAACTCAGACTTTCCATCTTTATTTCTGGGTAAAAGAGACAAGTACCAATCTAACAAAAACTGGCTCCAAAAGACAAAAATGCACTAGGAACCCAAGAGAAAAGAAACAATATGAGCCACAACTTGGACATCTGTATTTTTCCCTGACTACCAGTGCAAAGGAACTACAAACTACATGGTTTGAAGATCACATAATATTTAAGGGTATTTCCAATCTAAACAAATCTTCTGTGTTTCATAGAGGAGGTGATACCAACTTCCCAAGGGTACAAAAAGAAAAGGAATGTGCAATATGATCTGATAAATCAAGTGGATATCAGCTATCTCCCACAGTAGGATCTTAAAATAGATCTTCACTTTCTGGGTATTACTGGATAAGTCATTTAATACCACTTTCCTTAACTGAATGAAGAGATGAATCAAAACCTACTTCTATGAACTTCAGCAATAATGTAAGGATTAATAAGATGCCAAGATTTCCCCAGATCTAACCTTTTTGGAAGGAAAAAAATTGTTATAGAAATGGTATGTATTGGGGCTGGCTTTGTGGTACAGTGGGCTAAGCTTCTGCCTACAACACTGGCATCCCATATTGGAGCACCAGTCTGAGTCCCACCAGCTCCACTTCCAATCCAGCTCCCTGCCATTTGTGCCTGGGAAGGCACTGAAGGATGGCCAGAGTACTTGGGTGACTACCACCCACATGGGAGACCAGGATAGTCCCTGGCTCCTGACTTCAGCCTGGCCCAGAACTGGATATTGTAGACATTTGGGAAGTGAATCAGCAAATGAAAGATGTCTTTCTTCCTCTTCCTCTTCCTATCCCTATCTCTCTCTCTCTCTCTCTCCCTCCCTCCCTCCCTCTCTCTTTCTCTCCCCCTCGCCATTACTCTGCCTTTCAGAGAAATGAATTTTGAAAAAAATGGTATATATTTATTAGTTTTCTAGAATACAACTTATGGAATTATCACTTAAATATAATAGTGCCAATATTCCTTTCATTAGGACCTTTCTTCCCATAATTTGTCTGGGTCACGTAGCTTTGGTCCATATCACACACACACACTCTCTCTCTCTCTCTCACACACACACACACACTATTACTAATCACTGCCAAGGAAAGAAAATAAGATTCGCCTTTGTTTCTGGAAAAAAATAATTAAAACAAATCACAGGGCTAGTGCTGTGGCATAGTGGGCTAAAGCCTCTGCTAGTGGCGCCAGCATCCCATATGTGCGCCGGTTCAAGTCCCGGCTGCTCCTCTTCAAATCCAGCTCTCTGCTATGGCCTGGGAAAGCAGTGGAAGATGGCCCAAGTCCTTCCACCCCTGCACCCATGTGGGAGACCTGGAAGAAGCTCCTGGCTCCTGACTTCAGGTCAGCTCCAGCTACTGAGGGGAGTGAACCAGCAGATGGAAGACCTCCCTCTCTCTGCCTCTCCCTCTCTATGTAACTCCACCTCTCAAAATAAATAAATAAAATATTTTTAAAAAACCAAATCACATGTCATGAAGAAATAAATAAAGCAGAATAGTTCCCAAAATTTGTTCTGCGGAACAATAGGCCCTCGTGATACATTTAAACAATACATACATACATACATACATAAATGTTGTAAGGATTAAATAAAATTGAGAAAAGTTCTCAGCCCTCAGAGTCACCTCAAGCTCCAGTGATTTCTTCATACTTCTGGTTCCAAAGCTCAGAGTTGCTATATTGAAAATCTTGCTCCTTCTGCAGAGCTGGACCAGAGTCACTGTGGCGTGTAGCCTATATAAAGCCCATGACACTGTCATTGTCTATTCTGGACTTTCTAGGATAATCTCAGTTCTCACTACTGCACTCTACTGTAATATATACACCCAGAGGAAGTTCCTGGACCTCCCTCCTTCTCCCCTTCCCTGTGCAAGGAAAAGAGCCTGGAGAACATTTTTTTTTTTTTTACATTTAATCTTAGCCAAAAGGCCAAGAAGCAATGGAAAACATTGTTTTAAAAATTGGGAGATATTGGTCTCTTAAATATCTCTGGTGCACATTAGCACATGTAAGCCTCTGAGAAGTCCTGGAGTAAAAGCAGCATGGTATACTTTGTTTAAGACAGCTTTTCTCAAGCTTACTTGACCATGCAATCCTTTATAGAACATCTAGGACCATATAACTAATAAATAACATATACAGAAAAAATGTGTTAAATCTGTGTAAATCACTGGAAATGTCTCAGAAAAATGACCCTTTGTAATATAGATTTGAAGTTTTCCTAGTAGGACACAGAGGAGAACTATCTAAATTATTCATGTGTAAGCCTGCCTTATTTTTATTCTTTTTAATTGTAAGTACTCATACAAACCAGCATTACTTTTTTTAATCTGAGTTTCACCCAGGTAAGAAATAAGATAAAATACTTGACCAAAGGAGAAAAGGAAGAATGAATATATCTGGTAGTATGTTGTATTAAACATACCAGGAACACTTCTAGTTTATATTAAAGGATTTTAGGTTTTGTGTTTATGATTTAATATTCTTTAAATGTATTCCATCTGACATGTCAAGATTAAACAAATGATAGACCACAGAGTATTATTTTATTAGTTCTAAAGACAAGATTTTAAACCAACCTAATTACAGTTAAAATCTATCTGCTTCAAAGATTTTTCTACTTCTAATGCAGTTATTCTAAAAGCACTAATACAAAGTTCTTTCATTTTTAAAGATCATGGTTATGCTTTGTTACTCTAATTTCTTTTTTCTCATACTTCATTTTCACTGTCAAATACATTAAAAATAACTGCCATTTACCAACCTCAAAACAATGCCCATGGAGATGAAATAGATATTTACAAAGGATTCTGAGGTTCTTAGAACAATGACAAACTGTATTTGTTATCTGTGGCAATAGCCTCAGGATATACATGTTTTCACCTTAAACATTTTACTAACAAGAACCACTTTGTCAAAACAGGACTGTGGTTCTACGAGAAAGTTTTAGAAAGGTATGTAAGGAGACATATATTTGTATCAAAATATATGTACTCTTTTTCAGAAAGATTTATTAAAATGTGATTCATCACACTACTTCTGCTTATTAGAATCGATGACCTTTGGAATACTATACCTGCGGATG
Organism: Oryctolagus cuniculus; assembly: GCF_051225735.1. Taxonomy (NCBI): domain Eukaryota; kingdom Metazoa; phylum Chordata; class Mammalia; order Lagomorpha; family Leporidae; genus Oryctolagus; species Oryctolagus cuniculus. The sequence goes on along the minus strand of NC_142888.1, from coordinate 85,915,618 downwards.
TTCCAAATGAGAACACGGGTGCCTTTTTTGCCTGGGATGGCATCAAACTGGGCCAACAGGTCATTTTCACTGTTGAAGATTGAATAATTCAAGATGGCTTCTAGGCTGGGCAAGGAATCCTCAGTAATAATCATTTTTTGTAAAACCAAACACAGTCAAAGAAAAAAATAGTATCTTAAGACAATGCTATAAAGAAGGAAGATCTACCTTTTGAGTTGCATGTGTACACAAAAATATGAACATAAAGCACAGGCATTACAGCTAAAGAAAAGAAGGGGAAAATGGGCGACAAACACCAAAATCAGATACTCTTGCAGAATACAGCTTCGAAGATATAATATAAACAAAGACAGGCTGATATTTATGAAAAGGATTGAAGGCTGACCTTTTAAAGTCTTTGGAAGCAATGATTCCGACCTTACTGCTCTTAATGCACCCACCAAGAAACTTGGTGTCTCACGGAAATCACAGCTTGTCCAGATACAAGGAAACGAGATATTCTGCTATCAGACAAGCTGATTAACAGTATGATTCTAGGAAGATGAAAACCAATGTAGCTAAATCAAAAAACTAGGGGTGCCCTGGGAAATTAACCATGAGTTAAATATAAACTGCATAATAATGAAAATTTCAGCATTTGAAAATACACTTCAAAGCTTCTGCCAATGATCTATCTACTTATTTTATAATTATTTAACAGAGGGATATTCCAGTTAATTTTAACACATTTGAACACATCTTTAAAAATATGAAGACATTTTTAAAATATGAAAGACCAAATGATAGCTGGATTTGACCTGAAAGTAAGCAGTCCTCTTCAAAATAGTCAGACAAGACTAATTTGTAGCCAACATTCTCTCCTTCCAGAAAGGATATTGTTTTGCTGGTTGAATGGAACAATTGGTACAATAACTGCCTGGGCCTGGACACATTCCAGGTAGGTCTGTGATAGGAGTCCAACAGTCAGGGTACCCCCATTCTTGGTGAAGACAAGAGCGTCCTTTCCGAGCCGCATCGAGCCAGACTTGAACCCATTACCAAAGACCCCGATGGGACACTGGCTCTTCTTTATTACTTTATCTGTAAAACCAAAGCTGTAATTACACAAGAAAAAAAAGACATTAGAAAGGTAGAAAGCATCTTAAGATAGGTGACAGAATGTACAAATGAAGAACATTTGTAAAGTTCCTCCTTTTTGATTCCTTTTGGTATTTCTCGGCAAAAACTACTCAGTTAAAAACATATGAAATTACTATGGAGTAATGGGTCAGATTTTCCTGTGTGGTTTGTGCGTATTAAGTAGTTCCATTACATTAGAGTCACACTTTGTAAATGTAAAGAAGGCTCCCTTTCATTGGGTAACAGAACTGGAGAAAGCCTTGGGCAGCTTCCTTTCTTGTCTAGATGAAATGGCTCTCATTGCTAGAAGTAATCTCAGTATAAAATGAAAAGGGTAGTTACCTAGAGAGGGTAACAAAAGTACCAGATAGTGGCACTGCTCAGACCTAATAGACTAGGCATCTCCTCATCTTCTAGAAATATGAATGTCAGAGATCATATATCTTGATGATTTCAACTCACCACCCAAAGTATAACCCTTCCAATTCTTACCCTCTGCCCCATCTGCTGGGACAGTTCACTGGAATGTGGCCAAGAGATAAAAATAGGTAGTTCTGCCTCTGAATATCAGCAAACAGCTGCAGTATAAAGTCTCCCTTGTTCTATTAAGGGCCTTCCACTGAGTCACCTCAATAAACTCTGTAGCCCTTTAGCATTGGCTCAATCTGGGAATCAGAACTTCTCTTTTTCTTATATTTTCCATTGAGATACAAATAAAAATAAGAGAACCTAAAAAAATTTAAAGGTATGAAATCTAGAAAATGATTATCTTCTTTCTTTCATTACCACAAAGAAAACTAATTGTAGAGATTGTCTCAGTTCAGAGTGACTAATTTTACACTAATTAGTGACTATCTTTTGTGCACTACTATTCATTCAATAAACATGTTCTAAGCACCTACTATGTGCCACGCACTGCACTAAGTACTGGAGATATACCCATTAATAAAAGAGACAGAACCCTTATCCTCATGGTTAATAACCTGAGGAAGGATTTCCTATATCACAGATTAAATGCTTTTTCAATATCAAGAAGACTATATGCCACAACCAAGCAGCATGGTCTTGACTCTTACTATTTTGAACAGAAAGGACCAAGATGCCCAGTTTTCACTTCCTGAAGAGTGTGATTTTGTGTTTAGCCACTAAGAAAGAGAATCACCTTTTGATTTTCTATCTCACGGTGTAATATGATAATACCATCATATCCTTCTAGAGTAGATACTTTATAGATTTGTTCATCCCCCAAATAAGTCTAACAACAGAGTAAGGACATTTCAAGGCCATAGACCTTTGTAAAAACTAAAAGAACACTGAGTTCTTGTGCTGTCATTGGGTCTCATACATTGGTAATATTCAGTCATTCCCATTCTTCTTGTGGAAGAATTGGCTAGAAAACACTGGACCATAAAGAGAAGTAAATCATATATTTAAAATACGTTAATTATACAGTAGCATTCAAAATTTAATTTTAAACTAAATTTGACAGTCATTCTGAGAATTCCCATGAGCTAATCGCTACTCCTACTTCACATTTAATGTCACATCCAAAACTCAGGACTCTTTCTTAAATAGTAATCTTACCTACCTTGTGAAATGAATTTGTTAATTACATGTAAACTTTCTCTAATACCACAAACCCTTCAATTAGGTGGTCAAGGGAAAGTGATGAAAATAGGAAGACTATACTACTTCCTTAATTTCTTGGCCTCTTTTGCCACCTATCACCTCCTTTTCCCATACTAACTGTACAAATCATCATTGTGTTACTTAGTTTGGGAAGATCAAATGATGACAAAAAGTTGAGAAGATTAGTAGTAGGGCAGAGCCAGAATCAGGATAGAAAAGGACAAAAATAATGAGAAGCTGGGAGCTGTGGATTTTTTGCAGTTATGTTTCACTTAACTCTTCCCCTGTGCTCTTTTATTCCACCAAGTTCCCATGTTAAGTATTCTATTTAACTGCGAATTTGCAAAATGGATGCAAGATACCATCAAACACTACCTAATATAAAAGCCCTTAGCACACATAATAATATAATTGTAGGAAGGAATTTAATATAGTTTGATAATAGCTCAATAATTTTCCACAGGGCCATCTTGGCTTAGATAGGTGGCTTCTCTTTGCTAAATCAGTTCTGTTCAGTTCTCTCATATAAGAGATGATCTTGTTTACACACGTAGAGAGCTGGGATATCTACTCTTTGAGTGGAACCCAAGAATACAGCAGCTTGCCCATGAGCGCCTTAAAATGTCAAGAATCTAGAATCCAGAGAGGGAAATTTAAATCAGGACTCTGACCAATGAAACCAACCTTATCAAAAGCTATCGACATTCACGGGTATCTCAAATAGTTTGTGGAAATTGAACTAAAATATCAATTTATTCTGGTGCAAAAATATTGAAATACACACACAATTTTTCAAATATGCATATTCCATGAACTTTTTGAGGCCTTCTTGTACATGGGCAGGCACTGTTGTTACCTAGATATATTGGTGATGCAATATGTACTATAAAGGAATCAAACTGTTAAGCATACTATTATTATCTGACTGTAGAACAGGTGTGGGGGAACATCTGACCCATGGGCCATTATAAGGCCCGTGAAATCATCTGGTCTGGCCCTGCCAAAGCAACTGCAGGTGGGACTCGAAATTCAATAAATCTATAGCAGACTCATTTTTAAGGCAATAATTTCATATGGCCTGCGAATGATGTTATGAATATCCAAATGGCCTTTGGCAATGAAACAGTTCCCCATGCCTGCTACAGAACAACGGACCTACTAGGAAATGCACTTCTGAGTAGAGGTAGCAAATACCTCATTCTGTTGCTCTGTAGCTGTTTTTAATCCTTGACCTTTGAAAGAGGTTTTCCACCTGCTGAAAAAGGCAGCTGAATATATAGACCAGTTGATTCATACACTATCTGTAGCAGTTAAAGAAAACTGAGCGTGGACTTTAAAGGAATTTAATGATAGGCTTTTCTTTTTTAATTTGATTTTTATGTGAATCTGTGTTTATGGAAGAAACTGTTGATGCAGTTATATAACTATTTTATCAGTCCAAAAAAAAAGAATGGCATAAAGGGTTGGAAAATATAAAAAAGATAACAACAAATGTTATAGGTCCGGTCAAATAGAACTTCTGCGGACTTAATAATAATTTTGCATAATTATTTCCATTTTTCAAACTATGAAAATAATGTGTCCCCAAATGAAAAACAGAAAAATTAAATAATAATTTTCAAAGCCACCTCTAAATTCAATTATTTAAAAAGAAATTACAACAAGTGAACCCTTGATTAGAAGTTAGAATCAGACTAAACTATCTTCTTTAAATAAATGGCATCTTTTGGCTGAGTCAAATTTGTTTTAAGATACAATCACAAAATCTAGTACATTAAGAACACATTAAAATGCTTTTAAAATTAATTTTTAAACAAGGAACAACTGCCCATCTCAAATTAGTTAATATTATTTGGCATGACGGGCTGGGGGGGATGCTACAGCTTAAGAGCTGTCTGGGCCGGCACTGCGGCTCAATAGGCTAATCCTCCACCTAACGGCGCCGGCACACGGGGTTCTAGTCCCAGTCGGGGCGCCGGATTCTTTCCCGGTTGCCCCTCTTCCAGGCCAGCTCTCTGCTGTGGCCCGGGAAGGCAGTGGAGGATGGCCCAAGTGCTTGGGCCCTGCATCCCATGGGAAACCAGGATAAGTACCTGGCTCCTGCCTTCAGACAGGCGCGGTGTGCCGGCCGCAGCGTGCTGGCCGCAGCGGCCATTGGAGGGTGAACCAATGGCAAAAAGAAGACCTTTCTCTCTGTCTCTCTCTCTCACTATCCACTCTGCCTGTCCAAAAAAAAAAAAAAAAAAAAAAAAAAGAGAGCTGTCTGCATGTTTTGCTCTGTGGGAAAGGAACAAAATTTTGAAGGGATGATACTCATCCTTTGCATTTCAATTTAAATGTCATTTCTTCAGGGTAGCCATTTTGATTCCCAAGACTAAATCAGATCCCTGCTATATGCTCTCAAGGAAACTGTACTTTTCCTTCCGGGTAGAACAGCCTGTTTAGTTATGTAGCTACTCAGTTGATTTCTTACTCAGTGAACTGTCAGTCCTTTGAGAACGTTTATGTCTGTCTGGCTCATCACTTTATTTCTGGTGCCTTGCACATAGGTGCTCATTAAGAATTTGTTGAATGAACAAGGGAATGAATCCAGGACAAAAATTGTTGCAATTATTCTGACATCATCCTCCTCCTCCCTCCCACCTTACAACTAGAACCAGCTTTCACAGATACAGTTCTACAGACACAAATGGAATGATATCAGATTTTCTGGGCCCACTATTTGACACCCCTGTCATGTGGGATAAGGTGTGATAAGAAGGAGTCACTGAGAAGACAAGTGATTTTAGGGTGGCCAGCTAGTACATACAGAATTAGACACATATATGTTTTGACCCCATTTCATCTAAAATAGATTTTCCTTAATATTTACTATTAACTTCAGGAGATAAAAACTGATGCGGTTAAGTTATGGAAAAGGGCCATTTCTCTAACTTCACCAACATGCCAGTGACATTCTTGTCTCACTGAGTGATATGTGAAGATGATACAGTACAAACTTACATTATGGACTACAGACCTTTGAAAGTCATTAAGAGCACTGAGAGTGGCAACAGAAATCTATCAGCAGCTTTAAAAGTTAGAAAAAACAATTTCCTAACCTTGCAATTTAACTGTAAAACCTTCAGAGACTGTGTGTGTCAACGCCTTCTCTCTGTCTTTCACGGGGCTTGATTATACCCAAGCATCTTCATGCTTCTAATCCACAAATTGCCCCAACTCCAGTGGCAGACAGGGTTGTCTGATTTAATAATGAGTTTACATTGATATAAAGTGGAGATCTCAGACAAATGAAGGTTTCCAGGCCTTCATATTTGTTGTCCTCTTCACAAGAACTCTCCTCCCTTGTTGAGTGCACCTTTATTTCCTTCAATTCTACTCACCCTTCGGTTTCTGCCTAAATAACATTCCATCCAGGAGGCTTCTGACTAACCTATGTGTTCAGATTGGATTCCCTGCTGACTCATCCCACACATCCTGTGCTTTCTTATCATTATGATTATCACATTGTATTATGATTGCTTGTTTAACTGTCTGAATTGTCAGCTAGACTTGTAAGTTCTGTGAGGACAGGAACAGTGTCTGTATCAAAACCAGTGCCCTGGCACAGAAGAGACACTTAATAAATATTTGTTGAATGAATAAAGGGGATGGTCAATCTTGAAGAACAACAGGAAGTCTTCAACAGATTTCATAAACTCAAAACAAGACAAGAGAACGAAAACACTTTTTACCTCAGCATTCGGTGTAGTTTATGAGGTGTCATACCACATCCATCATCAGTAAAGGTCAAACAAGATTTATTCTTGACCTCCTCAACATCTATAAACACCGTCCTGGCGGATACATCTGGATCTACAGCATTATCTGCAAAAGGTAGAAATCTGTGATATTAGATCTCACTTTCCAAAATTCGACCAAAATCTCTAGTTCAGTGTCCAAAGACATGAAAACTGCTCTTTAGGCCCTTCATGGGCACTTCATGTGGATGTCCCAGATGGTGAGTGGGGCACACGAACGGTGATGGTGAGTGGGGCACACTTACTGAGTGATGCAGAACAACACACATGATGGCATATGGAGTTATGAAGCGGATTTCTAAATTTCATATGACCAGCAGCCTGCCTTTCTCCTTTCACAGTCTATGGGAAAAGTCACCAGTCCTATACACAAGGCATTTTGCTCTGATTTGGTTTTGGTTTTGTAACTTTTTGTCTGTTACGTCACTTCATTACTTGTGAACACATACAGTAAAGGACAGCTACAGAGAGAGGCTGAAACAGTAATTTTGGTGAAAATAGATTCATGTTACACACATAACATTTTATTTTTAAGAATGTTAATTTTCTGTTGTTTTGCATCACCTCCTCTGTTGAAGAGCACAGATATCATCAACATCCCTGTTTATAGCCCAAGGGACACTGAAAGAGTCACAGGTTAAAAATCAAAACATTTAGTTGCCTACCTAAATCCCAGTGATGGTAGCAAGCATGCTTACAAAGGAGTAATCCTGCTTAAGTATCATGTAATAATGTTAAAAGTGAAGATGCCTACCCCGCATGAAATGGAGAACATAGAATTAAAGTTAAAAAAAATATGAACAGTTTCATGATTTGTCCTGAGTCGCATCTTCACAATAGGTTAAGTATTTAAGACTCCAAAGTTGGGACTGGCATTGTAGTACAGCAGGTTGAACTGCCACTTGTGATGCAGGGATCCCATATCAGAGCACTGGTTTCTGGTTTGAGTCCCAGCTGCTTGGCTTCCAATCCAGCTCCCTGCTAATGCACCTGAGAAAGCAGCAGATGATGGCTCAGGTACTTGGGTCCCTGCACCCTCGTGGAAGACCCAGATGGTATTCCTGGTTCTGAGATGGTGTTCCTGGTCAGGCCTAGCCCCAGCTGTTGTGGCTGTTTGAGGAGTGAACCAGTGGTGGAAGATCTACCTCTCTGTCTTTGTCACTCTGCCTTACAAGCGAATAAATGAATAAATCATATATTTTTTAAAAAGACTCCCAAGTCTTTCCTAACATATGTGCCATGTCTGCAACCTCAAAGGGTGCCATTGTCTAGCGCTCACTTCTTTTGCCACAGTCACCAGTGACTGTGGGGCACTGACACATGTGACTTAAAAGTCTCTCAAGGGTTCACTGGCCCAAGTAGAAAGGCAATCTGTGTAATGTTCTGGATATCACTGTGGTTTAGATGTGGTTTGTCCCTCAAAGATTTATGTACCAAAAGCCTGGTGCTCAGTGTGGCAGTGCTGAGGTAGTAGAAGTCTTACGAGGTGGGACCTACCAGAAGGTAAATTAAGTCATGGGGGCTCCACCCTCATGAATGGATTAGTGCTCTCCTACATGAGCAGCCTAGGTCTAGGTCTGGCAGGAGAAGATTAATATGCTAGATTAGTAGAGAGAGCCAGCTGTTACAATAGGGTGCCACCCCAATGTGCTTGGCCCCTTCGGCAAGTGGCTAATTCGCTTTCTGCTTCTTAGCTTTCTTGTGATGCAAACAGGAAGTCCTTACCAGCATGCTGGTGCCATGTTGTTTGGACTTTCCAGTCAAATAAATTTTTTTACTTATAAGGCACCAGACTGGTTACAGCAACACACAAGGAACAAACAAAATGTCTCTACTAGCTCTTTAAGCAAGAAAGAGATCTTAGCTTCTACCCCCTCTTTCCATGGTATCCTATATTGCATTACTGATACTACATTGCTGGAATGAGAGAGCAAGGTGGGATCCTGATTGTACAGCCAACCATTACCACTGATAAAATCATGGCATTTTCCCACTGGGAATATCCCTTACAATCAAGAGAAGTACTAGGGCTGGCACTGTGGCATAGTGGGTAAGGCCGCTACCTGCAGTGCTGGCATCCCATATGGGCACCAGTTTAAGTCCTGGCTGCTCCACTTCTGATCCAGCTCTCTATTGTGGGCTGGGAAAGCAGTAGAAGATGGCCCAAGCACTTGGGCCCCTGCACTCATGTGGGAGACCGGGAAGAAGCTCCTGACTCCTGACTCCGGCTGTTGCAGCCATCTGGGGAGTGAACCAGTGGATGGAAGATTCTCTCTCTCTCTGCCCCTCTAATAAATAAATACATTTTTTAAAAAGAGAGAAGTATTATACATTTTCAAAACATCTATTTTTGCAATACAACTGACAATATTGGTTATATCACATGGATGTATGGAATGCCATCAAATGAAACAAGACATTACTTTTAAGGGCCACAATGGTATTACCAAAGTCACTGATGTAACTGTCACTGACTGTAACCTAAAAAAGTCTCAGCAGCAGCAAGGCAACACCAACAGCCTCAGGAGAAGGCTAAGAAGTCTTGTATGGTCAATACTTAAGGCCCAGGTGAGGCCTAAGCCCCAGGTACTGTAGTAAGACAAGTAGGCTAACTTTTGGAGTTATAAGTCTATGCCCCACAATGGCAGCTTCATCAGAAATATACTGCTTTACTTTGTAAGAGGCAGCGCTATTTTCCCATTTAACTAATAGAAGGATTCAGCATTTTATAGCTATGCACATTGTTTCAAGAAACTTCACTTGGCAAGCAGAACCTGAATTGTGTTGGGACTTAGCAGTCATTTCTACTGGGAGAGAGCCAAGACCTTCGAGACAGATACAATTTGTCCATCAACTGGACATCATTTATACATTGATAACTTTGAACACAGAAGACTTCTTTCTAACACTTTTGAACATACACAATTCAAACACATATCAATTCCAATCACACATCTATACAACAGTACATTCAAAAAAATAAGCTTGTGGGGCTGGCGCTGTGGCGTAGCAGGTAAAGCTGCTGCCTGCAGTGCCAGCATCCCATTTGGGTGCCAGTTTGAGTCTCGGTTGCTCCTCTTCCAATCCAGCTCTCTGCTATGGCCTGGAAAAGCAGTGGAAGATGGCCCAAGCCTTTGGGCCCCTGCACCACGTGGGAGACCCAGAAGAAGTTCCTGGCTCCTGGCTTTGGATCGATGCAGCTCCAGCCATTGTGGCCAGTTGGGGAGTGAATCAGCGGATGGAAGACCTCTCTCTCTCTTTCTCTCTCTCTCTGTCTCTCTCCCCCTCTCTCTCTCTGGCTCTCCTTCTCTCTGTGTAACTCTGACTTTCAAATAAATACATAAATCTTTAAAAAAAAATAAGCTTGCAGTTCTCTCGAAAAAGCACTTTAGGGGGCCAGCTCTGTGGCACAGTGGGTTAAATCCCTGGCCAGGAATGCTGGCATTCTATATGGACGCTGGTTCGAGACCCAGCTGCTCCTCTTCCAATCCAGCTCTCTATTATGGCCTGGGAAAGCACTAGAAGATGGCTCAAGTCCTTGGGCCCCTGCACCCACGTGGGAGACCTGGAAGAAGCTCTTGGCTCCTGGCTTCGGATTGGTACAACTCCAGCTGTTGCAGCCATCTGGGGAGTGAAGTAGTGGATGGAAGACCTCTCTTTCGGTCTCTACTTCTCTCTGTAACTCTTTCAAATAAATAAAAATAAATCTTTTTTTAAAAAAATCACTTTAACTCTTTTCCTCTTTACTGCAAGTTTTTTCCAAATTCTGATACTTCTTTTTATAGGAATACACCAAAGAGATTTAACACAGGCACTTCAAGAGTTACAAGATAGGTGCCAGGAGCAGCTAGATATTTCATCTCCTTGGCTAGAAGCTCATGGAGTACTGGAGGGAGGGGACATACAGAGGCCAGAGTCAGCTGGAGAAGCAGAGGGAGATCAGCTGGGGAAGCAGAGAGAAGTGGTGAGAATGGTGCTTGGCAGGCACCAGCGAACACCACTTTATACTTACTTGTGATTTTATATGGTCTTTCACTTGGCCTCAACAAATGAAATTATAATAACAAGGTTGGCCACAGCAAATGAACTTATAATAATAAGGCACCAGTCTGGTGGCTAGTTCTAATCCTACTTCTTGCTGCTTAACTCTCCAAAAATTTACCAACATGTAGCATGTGCTACCAAACCCCAGGAAATCTAGCTTGCCCCTGGCCCACCTCACCCTGCCCAAGAAGCCTTACTCCTCTCGCCCACCACTTACTTAGGTGAGAGCTGCACTACTAGATCCTGGGGATGTCTTCATTCCCTAATAAGGATGTCTAATCTCATGTATTACCAGATCCCAGGGTGTTTTATCTGTCCAAACGTGGACCATGCTATCCCTTAGTGAGAACACCCTCTCTCTAGTCCTGTGGCTCACCACTTGGACAATAGCATGGGATTCCTGGGAAATCTATTTCACCCTCTATCTTGGCCTACCCCACGCTGGCTGAAGAGGTAGACCAAGTTAAAAGGTAAGCTAGATCCCCATCCCTTGTTGTCTAAACATCACTGTAACTGAAGCCTCATACCTCACCAGAGCCCAAAAGGCAATGAGATACTACTCCAAGACAGCCTCTCAGGAACAGTGGAAGGTGAGTGGCAGATGGCTTTGAGGCAGTGCTTCGCAAGCTCACCATCCTCTTCTGCTCTCGCAGGATCACAAGGCCCCCGATCCTCTGCTGTTCCAACAGAATTGGCCTATGTGGGTATATTTGAGGTCACCAGAGCAGAGCTGTTGCCCTACAGACATCTTGCATGTATCTAAAAGTATTCTTACCTAAATGTAAGGTTATAACTTTCTGTCCCAAACCTATTGTTTTTCCTCTCTCTCACATACACATACACACACACACACACACACACACACACGAGTCAACATTCAAATGACAAGTGTGAAATGTAAAAGTCTTTTTTCTTTTTAATCCTTCCCTCTCCCTTGCAATACACATCCCTAGGCTCTTTCAACATCTTGCTTTTACTATCCCTTTGGCATTCTCTTAGTTTACAGGGTTTGTTCCCGCTCATCTGGGTTACTGCAATCACATCTCCTACCTAGTCTTTCCAAACCACATCACTTTCTTCTCCAGTTCATCTTATCCACTGCTGCAAGGTTCATTTTCCTGAAGCAGAGTTCTGATCATGACATTCCCCTGCTGAGAAAACTTCAGAATAAGGCGGCCAAATGCCAGAGGGTCCTAGTCACATCCTGGTCCCAGGTCACCTTTCTAATCTCATTTCCTACTTGCTACGTGGAGTAAAAAGGCCTCTATGGGAATCCTAGATCTGCCACTTACCACACGTGTAGCCCTGGAAAAGTCAGTTAAATTCTCTTATCCTCTGTTTCCTCATCTATAGGGTACAAAAAATATTATTTACTTCAAAGGGTAAAGTTGCAAAGGTACTTGTAAACGCTCTTTGTAAACTCTCCAAGGACCTGTAGTTTTCCCTTTCTATTTGTGAAATCCATGCTCTAATTAAACTCAGTACGCTTCGTGCCTATGTTCATGCAGTTGTTCCTTGTGCCTGGAATGCCCCCCACCCTGTACCCACATGTCCCAATCCCTCAAATCTCAGCTCACATGTCACCTTCTCCACAAAGCATTTCCTCACCCTCCTCTTCCTGGTAAACTGGAAGTCACTCCTCCTTCTCCTGAACTCCCGCAACGCTTGTGTATACATCTTTGCTGATATACCACTTTCTATTTTGTTGTTATACATAAACCTCTGTACATGTTTTATCTCCCCTACTATAACAGTTGATCTATGTTGTATTCATTTTTGTACCTACTACCTTGGCCTTGCATACAGTGGATGCTCAATAAATATTTACCAAATGAATAATGCACTAGAAAATTAATGCAAAAATGTTGAAGGAAAATACAAAATGAAAGCTTTGGATCACCAGTCAATGCTTTGCTCTGCCATTCCTCTATTATCACACATAGTCGTGATTTGGTTTTAAAATTTATGTTTGTGGGGCCGGCGCTGTGGCATGGCAGGTGAAGCCGCCATCTGCAGTGCCAGCATCCCATATGGGCACCAGTTCAAGTCCTAGCTGCTCCACTTCCAATTCAGCTCTCTGCTAATGGCCTGGGAAAGCAGTGGAAGATGGCTCATGTCCTTGGGGCCCTGCACCCATGTAGGAGACCTGGAGGAAGCTCCTGGCTCCAGGCTTCGGATTGGCACAGCTCCAGCCGTTGTGGCCATCTAGGGAGTGGACCAGCAGATGGAGGACCTCTCTCTCTCTCTCTCTCTGCCTCTGTTTCTCTGTGACTCTGCCTTTCAAATAAATAAATAAAATCTTTAAAAAATTTTGTATATAAGTTTGCATGCATGTGTGTATGTGTAGAATATACATATAGACTCAAAACTCATACTGGGCATTTTACGGTAGGCCTAGGATCTTTATTAGTTCTTAAGACAAAAATCATGCATATTCAAAATTATAAACTCAAAACTCCTTAAATTACCTGTAAAATGCTACATGCACAGCACAGCACAGGTACATACAGTTTGGCAAGGTGTAACTGTGAAGGAACGACACATTTCTGTCCCCTATTTCCCAGTAGGTTGTTACTTCTCTCTCTTTTCCTAAGTTACACGCACATAGATTTTACTTCATTCTGCAGAGTTTCACTGCAGGCATGGTCCCTGTTCTCTTGGATTCAAAACCTATTGTTGGGGGCCGGCATTGTGGCATAGTGGGTTAGGCTGTGCCTGCAGTGCAGGCATCCCAGATGGGCGCTGGTTCACATCCAGGCTGCTCCACTTCCGATCCAGCTCTCTGATAAGGCCTGGGAAAACAGTCCTTGGGCCCCTGCCCTCGGGACGGATCGGCGCAGCTCTGGCAGTCCCAGTCAGCTGGGGAGTGAACCAGCCCCCCACCCCGTGCCTCTCCTTCTCTGTGTATTTCTGACTTTCAAATAAATACATCTTTAAAAATTAAAAAAAAAAAACTATCGGTGTCATTTTTCCCCCTGTCCTTTCTAATGAAGGCATACCTACCATAAAGCATTTGGTGATATAGTCAAATGAATCATCAAAGTTCTCCATCACCTTCCAAACAACTCTCCTAACTATATCTCCTCCTGCTGCCCACCAACTTCTTAACTAAAATAACTCGGATGACATGGTCACAGTGACTGCTTAAGTAGCGCCTGGGATTCATTCGGGGACTGTAAAGTCATTTTCAAGATTTTGTTCTGTTCTACCTTGCCGCATTATACCCTCCCTCCCCGACACACACACACACACACACACACACACACTTTGGTCAATTTTTGAAGCGTTTATAAGGAGCTCTGCATGCTGCTGCATTTCGTGCAGGGCTGTTTTCTCCTTTGTTTTCCTTACAGTATTTAGCATGCTGCTGCAAAAGCTGCTGTACTTGGCTTCAAGGGGTCAAGTGAAAACGCTTTAAAAGCAAACACGGAGGGAGTAAGAGGTGAAGTCCTCAGTATTCATTCCAGCGGTGTGAGGGCGCTCGTGGACCGTGGAGCCGGCCCTTTGCAGTTGCAGGGAGCCAAATGCACTCGTGTCATCTCTTCAGAGATGTCCCATCATTCCTCGACTTTCTTGTCTCAAAAGTTAAAGCACTCGGCTCTGCAGATCCTCCCCCGCGACCCTACCCGGTCCTCTACAATGTCCCTTTGCTAGCTTAGCGTCTGGCGTCAGTCGCCAGCCCTTGTGGAGCCCAGCGGCCTCAGGATCCGATTTTTTTAATGCATCTCCTTTTGATTATTAACTAAGGTATCCTAAAGTGCCCGGAACATCACGAGCCAGAGAGAAAATCCACCCGGGAGTCCTAACTCTTCAGGTACACCTTGTTTCCTCGGTTTTCGTCGCGGAACCTCGTCCCCGGCGAGAGCTGCGCTCCTCCTGCGTCTGCGGAGCTGGGGCGGGTCCCGAGGCCCCCACCCCGATGCCGGCCCACCCCGCTCGGCTCCGCGAATTCCTCTCGCGTCCGCAGCACCACGCTGGCACCGCTGCCTCCAGTCACTGCGGCCGCACTCGCCCTCGCCACTCACCTAGCAGCTCCGCGATGGCACTGAAGGGTCGCGTGTGGCTGCTGGAGTTGCTCTGTAGGTAGCGGGGGCTCATCTGGGGGCGAGAGAAGGTCCCGTCCCGCGTGAGGCCTCGGCCCGCCGGGCCCTCCCCGCGCGCCCCCCGCAGCCCCGGGGCCCGCGCGCGCGCGCGTCCGCCCCCTCGGGCCCCCGACCTACCGTGCTCAGGCGGATCCCGAAGGCCTGCGGGCCGCTACCCGGCCGAGTCAGCCCGCCGCCAGGAGCGCCAGGGCCCGCGGGGGCCCCTCGGTACAGGAGCATTTTTTTGGCCGCCACGATACTCGCTTGCTGCCGGCGGACTCCTCGCCCGGCCGTCCCGGACCAGCCCTCGCTCACTCCCGCTCGCAGCAGGCGGTGGCCGTCCGGGACTGGCCCTCCCTCGCTCCCACCCGCAGCTGGCGGAGGCGGGGCGCGCTCCAGCCACCTGTCCCCGGCGGGAGGGGTGAGGCCGGCGGCGGCGAGCGGCGGCCCCGCCCTGTCAGCACCTCTCCCGACCCGAGCACTGCCGGGGCCGCCCCAGGGCCGTACAGAAATATGGCGACCTCCTGACAGCCGCTCCTTGATCCCCGCCCCTAATTAATTCTTGGCGTTTGCCATAGGCCAGGCCGCCGAGCGGGAAAGCGTGGGGGGGGGGGTGCGGCGGGCGCGTGGGGAGGGGCAGGAATGAGGCCAGAGGAGGGAGAGGGTGTATGGGATTTCTGGAACCGAGTCCCGCTTAGGCTGCATGACTAACGGGCAGGATAAGACAAGTCTTTCAAGTTCTGAGGACTACAGTTTTTGCTATCTGAGAAGATACCAGGCTTCTGCAATGGGAAAGCGGTCTGGTTACGTGGCCACAAATGTATCCAGAAGCATCCAGAACTTTCTAGAATACAATGGGCAAAGTACCTACAACTCCTTGCAAGCCTGCAGGGAGGCTATTTATAAAGGATAGATTCACTTGAATACTCTACTGCCAAATAGGAAATTGGTTAAGTTATGGAGTATCCCCAAAAGGAAACACTATGCACTTCTTCAACCCATGTTGTTAGATGAATACTTATTTGCTTCTTTAACAATCTATAATTGTACATGTTTGTGGGATACAATGTGAAATTTGCATGCATGTATGCAGTGTATAATGATCAAATCAGGATCTTTAGCATATTCCACCGCCTCATGTGTTTACCATTTGCTTTTGGTGAGAGCGTTTAAAAAACTTCTAGGTGTTTTGAAACATGAGAATACTCCAAAATAGTTTTTGGAAAATGCAACTAAAAGGTAGGTTTATTTTGGTGCAAAAACTGCATAGTTTTTCATAATATGCAATTTTCATGAATTTTCTGAAGACTCTTGGATGCATGGATTTCAAAATTGTTTTACACCAAAATAAACTTGCCTTTGATTCCATTTCCTACAAACTTTCTGAAGTACCTTCATATACAATACCTTATTAAGTTATAGTCACCTGTGCAATGGAGCCCCAGAATTTTTTCCTCCTATATGACTATAACTCGGTACCAGTGGACCACCTCCTCACCATCCTCCCCCCCGCCCCCCATCTCCAGCCTTTGGTAACCACTGTTCTAATCTCTACGTTTGGGAAACCCTTGTTTTTTAATTTTTATTTTTAATTATTTATTTGAGAGAGAGAGAAAGAGAAATCTTTCATCCACTGGTTCACTCCCCAAATGATAATAGCAGCCAGAACTGGGCTGATCTGAAGCCAGGAGCCAGGAGCTTACCCTCTGTCACCCACGCAGCTGAAGGGGCACAAGCACTTGGACCATCTTCCACTGCTTTCCCAGACCATTAGCAGGGAGCTGGATGGAAATGGAGCAGCCAGGGCTCGAACTGGCGCTGAAATGGGATGCTGTCACCACAGGGGGTGGCTTTACCCACCACACCACAGAGCCAGCCCCAATCCATGTTTTTTTTAGATTCCAAAACATATGACATGAGGTCATATAGTGTTTGGCTTTCTGTGTTTGACTGTTTTTATTATGTCATCCAGGTTTGTCTATATCACAAATGACATAATTTCATTGTCATTTATGACTGCATAGTGCTCTGTTGTATACCACATTGTATTCATTCATCTGTTGTTGGGAAGTTTGGTTGATTCCAAGTCTTGGTGTCATAATAAACGTGGGAGTACAGACATCCCTTTGACAAATTGATTTAATTTCCTTTGGATATATAGCCAGTAGTGTGATTACTGGATCATAAGGTAGCTCTATTTTTCCTTTCTTGAGAAACTTCCATACTGTTTTCCATAATGGCTGTGCTAATTTACATTCACGTCAACAGCATGTAAGGGTTTCCTTTCCTTTTTTTTTTTTTTAATTTTTTGACAGGCAGAGTGGACAGTGAGAGAGAGAGAGAGAAAGGTCTTCCTTTTGCTGTTGGTTCACCCTCCAATGGCCGCCGCGGCTGGCGCACCGCGCTGATCCGATGGCAGGAGCCAGGTACTTATCCTGGTCTCCCATGGGGTGCAGGGCCCAAGCACTTGGGCCATCCTCCACTGCACTCCCTGGCCACAGCAGAGAGCTGGCCTGGAAGAGGGGCAACCGGGACAGAATCCGGCGCCCCGACCGGGACTAGAACCCCGGGTGCCGGCGCCGCAAGGCAGAGGATTAGCCTAGTGAGCCGCGGCGCCAGCTTGAGTTATTTCTCATATATTCTGGATATTAACCTTCCAGATGAATATTTAATGATGTGCAAAAATGCCTGTGAGGGAATTAAGGAAACAAGAGGTTACAACATATTGTATAAACTGAAACTTTTTATTTGGAAAATCAAATATACATGTATGCACATATACATACATGTGAATGCAAACACATATATGAAGAATCTTGGAAAAATTCATGGAAAATACACATTGTGAAAAAGACTATGCATGGATTTAAATTTTTTTCACCAAAAATAAATTTATCTTTCAATTTCATTTTTCCATGAACTTTCTGAAGCACCTTCATAAATGTATGCATAGATACATTTATAAAGGTTGTCTTCCATTTTTTTCTTTTGACGGTACAGTCCTGGGGCAAGCACTGGGGGAGGCCTGGAGGGCACGTGGCACTTCCTCCCTGTCAGCAACAGGAAACTGATTGCTTGACACAGGCATGCCATTGGGACTATGCAAGGGTGGCCCATGGTGTGTGTGTGTGTGTGTGTGTGTGTGTGTGTGTTGGGGGTGGGGCATTGCTTCTCCTAGCAGGTTTTGACCCATTCTCTGAGGTCACTTTTCCCAAGTTCCTGGAAGGATGTGATGGAGAGAGAGCCTGAGAGGTTTCAGGGTGGGACGTCAGCCAGGT
This sequence comes from Oryctolagus cuniculus, assembly GCF_051225735.1. NCBI lineage: Eukaryota > Metazoa > Chordata > Mammalia > Lagomorpha > Leporidae > Oryctolagus > Oryctolagus cuniculus. The sequence goes on along the minus strand of NC_142888.1, from coordinate 85,897,666 downwards.
GTGTAGAAAGGCTGAGAGTCAGAGGGCACGGGTTCCGGTCCTGACCCCTTCACTGAAGCAGCCTGTGGTCTGAGGAAGTGGTACAGGCCATGTTCCCAGGGAAGCAGATTCGGACAGGGCTTGGTGGGCAGGAGGTTTACGGGGGATGTGGGGATCAACACATTTGGGAAAGTGGAGAAAACAAGAACAGGCAGAGGAGGAAGTGGACGTGCGAGGCAGCCACAATCCCATGAAAACTCTGAAATGTCCTGACTTGTGCTAAGGGGCCTCTCATGTCTCTGCATCGAGCACCTATTGGATGCAGGAACCCCCACCCCTCCACCCCACCCCCATAGTTGTGTGGCCTTAGACACAGTGGCTCTCTTCAGCCAAGGGCCACACCTGCAGAGGGACTCAGCTATGCACTGTTGGCCGCCAGCCCCCTTCGCTCACCACCTCTGGGGAAAGAGCGCTTCTGTTCTAAAAGGGAGGGTGGAACAGGGCAGTATCCACAGCAACCAAATCAGCAAGTTCCTGCCCCTCCCTGGATCCATTTGCTCACCTGTAAGGCAGATTAGGATGAGCTATAGGACCCCTTTCAGCTCCAGGGCTGTAGGATTTCCCCAGCCTTGCCTTCCTCCCCTACCACCCCCTTCCCCTTTGGCTACACCCAGTTTATCTTCCCAATCCTTCTTGTAACCGACCAGATTACAAAACAAAGACCTGTTTGACACTGGGCAGGCCACTTTAGTTCAGAGACCGTTGTTCCATCTGAAAAAAAAATGCAGAAACCTGTTTTTATTGATGTCTTTTTCAATGGCTGTGAGAAACAGATGGAAGCAAATGAGAAAAGGTAGGTAAATAGGCTCATAGGTCTCACTAAATGTAGGTTCTCTTTGCTCCGTTGTTATTGAAACAGTTGAACCTAAATAATAGCATCCAATGATATTCACAATGAATAAATGCTGTGTGTCAGTTGGTGCCTTTCCTGCCAAGCCTTAACTCAAAAAGCTTAAGTCACTCAGGAGTTTTAGTCTGGAGCCAAATAAGTTTGCCATCTAAGTCCATGCTGCCTGCCCCCTGCTCTGCACCCCTGTCACTGGCAAAGAGAACCTACATTTAGTGAGACCTGTGAGCCTCTTTACCTACCTTTTCTCATTTGCTTCCATCTGTTTCTCACAGCCATTGAAAAAGACATCAATAAAAACAGGTTTCTGCATTTTTTTTCAGATGGAACAACGGTCTCTGAGCTAAAGTGGCCTGCCCAGGCCCTGTCTGCCTCAGTCATGAGAACACAGAAACCTTTTCATTCCCTTTGCCAAGAAGCACCAACCAGCATCACCTTGGAACTTGTTGGAAGTGCACCTGCTCGGCTGCCTCAGCTCCCTCCACCACCCTCTCCCCACCCAAGAAGATGGATCCATGACAGCAGGAGGTGGACGACACCAGAAGAGATGGAGCCTTTGCCAGAAGGCCTTGGCTGTCACCTGTGCTCTCAGCCCCTGCCTCTGCTCAAGTCCAGCCAGGACCACAGAGTCCTCACCATCACAGTCTCCAAAGCAGTGGTTCTCCAAGTGTGGTCCCCAGGCTAACAGCATCAGAACCACCTGGTCCCACGTCAGAAGCACAACTTCTCAGGCCCAGCCCAGACCTACTGGAGATTCTGATGCAGGCCCATTTCTACAACCAGTGGCCTAGACTGCAAACAGTTAACTCCATGTGCTTCTTCAACACCACCCTCCCCCTCCTCTGGCTGTCTTCCTTGCTACAGAGAAGATAGAAAGGAAGACAGCAGCACACTGAGGGAGAGCACGGATAAAGCCATGTCTCCTAATTAGACGGGAGGCTTTCCACTTTTTGGATTTATCTCTCCTGCCCAGTGATTGTGAATGGGGACTGTGGCTGGGCTATCTTGATTTGCACTTGATACTTATTTCTCCAATGGCTTGTTGCTGCTGGTAAAAGCTTTGGCACACAAAACAGAACATGGGAACATACTATAAATAAGCCTTTTAAACAGAGATTTAAACCAGTTTCATTACAGCCACTGGATGGTGTGTTTTGCAGCTCTGATTTCAGGTCCAGTCATGAAATCTCAGGGAAGGCAAACAGATCTCAGAGAATCAATGCAGAAAATAAAGGGCAGAGGTGGGGGAGACCCAGTCCCAAGTGGCAGATCAATTAGAAACCCAAACAGGTCTAGGGAGCCAAATTAGGCCACTTCCCAGGGAGGGGAAGGGGACCCCTGCTCTTGGGTGTGATTAAGCTGTGGATCCCTCCCTGGGGAAGGCTCAGCAGAGGGGCAGGTGTGGGGAGCAACTCGGACTAGACTAAGTTACTGGAATTAAGACTTACTCTATGCATCTGCTCTCCCACAATATGGCGCTGGGAGAGGAGTAAACAACTTCTACACAGCTGCCTCCAGTTCGACCAATAACCTGCAGGAGCTGATCCTGCTCCTGATTGGAGGAGAGCAGCGTACTCGGCGTGTGGGTAGCAGAGTTGGGATTGGTGGAAGAGGACTATAAAGGAGGAGAGAGACACCATGCACCAGGAACATCTAAGGGGAATATCCGGATAACATCTGAGCAGCCCCCGAGAGAGCCGGCCGGCGGTGTGCCACTCCCCCGCGGAAGTGGGGAAAGTGGCAGGGGGAGCCGCCCTTCCGTGGAAGGATTGGCAGCTAACCCGGGAAGGACCAGCAGCAAACCCGGGAAGGGCCGAGCAGACAAAAGAACAGCGCAGGGTCTAGTGTCGTTCCTCCACGAAGAGGGGGAGCGACAGGCAGGTGTTCAGCAGAACTGAGTCAGGGTCTGGACAGGGCACATCAAGGTCTCTGTGAGAGAAGCCCAGGCGGGCATATCAGGCTGGAAGGGGAGAGGGCTCCCATCTCAGGGCTGGAGCTGTGGTCTGATAAAGGACTTCCTTCCCTGCCGGAGTGATGGCTGCATGGGAGGTGGGCAATGGCGAGCCCAGGAGACAGAGGCAAAGGCTTCCTGGGGGAGGAGTTTATGCTCATCTTGTGCTCCTCCAGTCCCAGGGAGATGCCCGGGGCCGAGGGTGAAATGAGCCTCCTCTGTCTCCCTCCCAGACCCCTGCACCCCAACCCAGCTTCGATGGGGCTCCCTCCCCTCACCCTCACCTAGCTGGCGGGAAACTCCTGCAGAGGTCAAGCTCAGCACCAGGGCTCCTGGCTCCTTTCTTCCAGCTCAGTACAAAGCCCAATGCCCCCTGAAGACAGCACCTCTCTTGCTGTGTGGTGTTTGGTTTCATTTTTATTTTTCAAAATTGTATTTATTTTTTTGAAAGAGTGACAGAGAGAAAGACAGAGATATTATTCCATCTGCTGGTTCACTTCCCAGCTGTCCACAAGAGCTGTGGCTAGGCCAGGCTGAAGCCAGGAGCCAGAAGCACCATCCAGTTCTCTCACATGGGTGGCAAGGGTCCAAGTACTTGAGCCATAACCTGCTGCACATTAGTTGGAATTCACTTTCTGTGGTCTTACTGGGACCAAGTGGACCTGCCCTGAAATTCAGGGCTTGGCTCAGCACATAGCTTGTGTGCTCACTGCTTTCTCTTTTCTTTTTCTCTCTTTTTTAAAAATATTCATTTATTTGAAAGTCAGAGTCACACACACACACACACACACACACAGAGAGAGAGAGAGAGAGAGAGGTCTTCTATCCACTGGTGCACTCCCTAATTGGCTGCCGGAGCCATGCCGACCTGAAGCCATTTGCCAGGAGCTTCTTCCACGCGGGTGCAGGGGCCCAAGGACTTGGGCCATCTTCTACTGATTTCCCAGGCCATAGCAGAGAGCTGGTTTGGATCAGGAACAGCCGGGACTAGAACCAGCACCCATATGGGATGCCGGCACTGCAGGCAGAGGCTTTTACCTGCTATGCCACAGCGCCAGCTCCTTTCTTTTCTCATTGTGATAATTCTGGCCAGTCTCCTCCTGGATTCTCCTGGCAAGGATCTCAATGCATCTCAGGCCGACGGAGAAGGGAATATCTATGGTGTGTTTATGTGTGTGTGCTCCAAATCAGACAGGAGTGTGCTCTTAGCTCACCAATAGCTGACTTTCTCTAAGAGTCCTTCCTCTTGGTGGCAGCTGGCCACAGGAGCCAGTCTGCAGTGGTGGGTTAAAGAGATGTGTTCCTAGGGTAGGTGGTATTCAGAGAGAAGATGGTCCTGTGGAACTTGTGGACAAAGGGGTAGATGAGTGGATTGCCAGCTCATCCAGGCAGGGCTCACCCCAAGTGCACTTGTGTGAGTTTAGGAGAGGACCCTCACATGGCTTGACACATGGGTTGTGTGTACTTGTCGAAAGTCATCAGATAGTACACGTTAAATGTGTGCATTTCATTGTTTGAAATGTTTACCTGAAAAGGGACTGAAATCAAGCCTTGATCTCCAAAGATGTGCATGCTGATGTGTTTCAAAGGTCGGGTCCTTGTGTTCGTGATTTACTTTGAAATGCATCCAAAAATCAGATGGGTTGATAAATGGATAAGTATGTGCTAAAGCAAATATAGTAAAATGTGAGTTTTATTTTTTATTTCTTTTCATTGATAGTACCTTCTTTGTAAATGTTTAGTTTCATCTACTCAAAAGTCAGAATGACAGGTAGGGAGAGAGAGAGAGATCCCCCATGTGCTGATTTATTCCCCAAATACCCACAAAAGCTGGCCTGGGCCACACTGAAGCCGGGAGCTTGGAACTTCATCTGAGTCTTCCACATGAATGGTAGGGGCTCAGACTGCTGCCTCCCACATACATGAGCAGGAAGATGGATCTGCAGCGAAGGAGCCTAACCTCAAACTAGTGCTCCGATATGGGAGGTGGGCATTTCAAGCAGCAACTTGACCTGCGGCATCACGACACCTGCCCCTAAGATATAATTTTAGAATCTGGTTCATGTTCATATGTATGTTTACTATGCAGTTCTTTTGGCTTTTTGTACATCTCAATTTTTTCCATAACGCAATAGTCAGAAAAATAATGTTGTATTTGGCAGGAAGGTATAGAAATTAGTGGTGTTCTACATCGTGCTTAGTGAAATAAGCCAGTCTCAAAAAGATAAATATCATATGTTTTCTCTGATTTGTGGGAGTTAATATAGGATACCAAAAAATGTATAGGAATGAAATGTTCATGATATGATTATCATTTTTAGCCCTTGTTTATACTCCTGTGGAACTGTGGTCTTCCTACTTGTCAATTGTTTGAATATTATGATTAGTGGCAAATTAAGCCTGTGAATATGGAGTGGATTAAAATTATGTCTTTGCAAAAACTGATGAAGCGAGGGGAGAGAAGAGGGGGATTGGGAGAGAGAAGGGGAGTGAGGGAAGTGTGGTTGTCTTCTTGGAACTGTGCCTATGGAATGTATAAAGTCGGTTCTGTTTATATTAATAAAAAATTAAAAAGAATTTAATAAAAAAAGAAATTAGTGGGGCCGGCTCTGTGGCATAGTGGGTAAAGCCACTGCCTGCAATGCCAGCATCCCATATGTGCGCCGGTTTGAGTCCCAGATGCTCCACTTCCAATCCAGCTCTCTGCTATGGCCTGGGAAAGCAGTAGAAGATGGCCCAAGTCTTTGGGCCCCTGCACTATTGTGGGAGACCCGGAAGAATCTCCTGACTTCTGGCTTCGACTCCTGCTGCTGCGGCCATCTGGGAAGTGAACCAGTGGATGGAAGACCTCTCTCTCTCTCTCTCTCTCTCTCTCTCTCTCTCTGCCTCTGCCTCTCTGTAACTCTGCCTTTCAAATAAATACATAAATCCTTTTTAAAAAGAAATTAGTAGTATTCTAGAAGATTGAACTATATGGGAGTATCAGGCCTTTTCAAATTTATGTGTATTTCAACAATATGACCCCTGAATAAAAAAGAGATCTTGGAAAATAACAGACAACTATAATTTTAACCAAGTAGTGGTCCTAATTTGTGCCACTGTGCTAGATGTAATACATTTGCTAGAGCTGATTAACATAAGTTATGGTATGCATTCATTAATTTCGTAAATGTGTTTTTTCTCATACATTTCAGAGAAGAGGATCAGAAAAAGTTCAGATTCATGTAACACAGATAAGACCATTCTTTTATAATTTTTCTATGGAGGCTATGTTACTTCTCTTGCCCTCTGCTATCATATATTCTGAAGTGATTGATATCCCACAACACATCACATTGATTCACTATATCAAAGAGATCATGTCAGTCAGACTGGATGAGCAACAAGTGGCCTGCACATTGATGGCCTTGGCTGTATTATCACAACATGATATTTAAACCCTGTGAAAATTAAGGGTCCTGGAACATGAATAAATTTTCAGACATCTATCAGTCAAGGGCACACTGAAGAACTCCATGGAAGGTAAAATAAAAATCGTTGCACCTTGCTTTTCCTACCACAAAGATGAGAAGTGCAGTATGTGGTAGGATTCTTCATGTTCTGGAAGCAGTGTATTCTTCATTTGGGGATACTTCCCTGATCCATAACCTGGATGATACGAATGGCTGATGGTTTGGTGCAGGGCTCAGAGCAGGAAGTGTTCTATAGCAGGTGTATACGACAGTGGCATCAGCCCTGCTACTAGTGCCCTGTGATAGAAAACCTCAGGATATTAAGGGAGGTGATGATGAGAAAAGATGCTCTTGTGGTTTATAGCAAACCTCATGGGATAATCACAAAGCAGACCTCTGGCATTTCAGAGCTAGGTCACACCATCTTGAGAGGAAAATTTCATACCCTCGAACAGCAACTCCTGGGATGCTTTTGGGTCCTGGTGTAAATGGAGCAAGCTGACAATGGGAAACCAAGTGAGCATCTGACCACAACTGCTTATCATGAACTGGGTTCTGTCAAAGGTGCCTATCAAGCATCTATCATCAGGACATGGAAATCCAGCATAAGCAGGACTAGAGGCTATAGATGGCAATATGGCCAGGTGACCCAGAGCATCCATGTCACCCACCATTTCACCAGCATCTATTCCTAAACACGAACTTATGGTATATGGGAGTTTCCCTCATGACCTCCGTAACAAAGAAGGAAAACACCAGAGCTTGGTTCATGGCTGGGCTACCACAGTGTGCATGTGTAAGCTGAAAATGAATGGTAGCCATACTACAACACTGTTCATGAAGACCTTGAAAGACAGTAGCAAGGCAGAACTCAGAAGGCTTATCTTTTGGGTAATTTATGAGACCGTCTTTGGGTCTACATCACAGATCACTGACTCTCTGACTCTCTACTCATTCCTGCTTCATTTTTTAAGACTCATTTTATGTATTTGAAAGGAAGTGAGAGAGAGAGAGAGAGAGAGAGAGAGAGAGGTCTTCCATCCACTGGTTCACTCCCCAAATGGCCACAATGGTTGCGGCTGGGCCAGGATGAAGTCAGGAGCCAGAAGCTTCTTCCAGGTTTCCCACATGGATGCAGGGGCCCAAGGACTTGGGCCATCTTCCACTGCTTTCCCAGGTCACAGCAGAGAGCTGTATTGGAAGCAGAGCAGCCGAGACTCAAACTGGTGCTCATATGGGATGCCGGAGCTGCAGGCTATGGCTTTATCTACTACACCACAGTGCTGCCATTCCTGCTTCTGCTCTTTTTCTTCCACAGGTGTTGATCCAGAGGTTACTAATTAGCATCCAGCTCACTAACACCATCTCAGAGAGCTTCCAACGGCAATAATGCCCATTTTTCCTTTATTTTCCACTTAGAAGATCTCTTGGTGTATTAGAAGTATTATTTCGTATGTTCCAGATATACTCTCCTATTCTGTCTTTTGTCTTTTAATTTTGTACACAAGGGTACATCAAAAGTTTATGGAAAATTCACATCAAGAAAAGCTTATGTGGGGCCAACACTGTGGTATAATGAGTTAAGCCACCACCTGCAGCTCAGGCAGCTCAGGCATCCCACGTGAGCACGGGTTTGAGTCCTGGCTGCTCCACTTCCCATCTTCCCTGCTAATGGCCTGGGAAAGAAGTGGATGATTGCCCAAGTGCTTGGGCCCCTGCACCCACCTTGGAGACCCGGAAGAAGCTCCTGCCTCCTGGCTTCTACCTGGCCCAGTCCAGGCCATTGTGTTCATTTGCGGAGTGAACTAGTGAAAAGAAGACCTCTCTCTCTCTATCTCTCCCTCTCTCTCTGTAATTCTGCCTTTCAAAAAAAATAAAATAAATTTTAAAAAGGAGAAATACTTATGCATGGATTTCAAAGATTTTTGCACCAAAATAAACTTATACTTTTATTTCTACTTTCCCATGGACTTTTTCAAGTGCTCTCATACAGTGTCTTAAAATAATAAGTCATTTTTTGTAATCAAATGTGTTTATTTTTCTTTAGATCTACCAGAAGAAAATGTCTTTGATGCATAGACATTAACCTCAGAGGAACCCTGTATATTGGTAAGAGGTAAAAGCGAGTTGGAGCATAATGTACAGAGCAGCGCTTACCAAATTTCAGATTTTTGTATGAATTGAACTTCTTTGAAAACTCAGATTCAAAAAGCCTAGTGTGGGGTCCAGGAATCTGTATTTTAAAAACACTCATCTCTATTCTGTTTTAAAAACAACCAATTCAGGGCTGGCCCTGTGGCATAGCGATAAAGCTGCTTCCTGTGGCACCAGTATCCCGTATGGGCACTGGATTGTGTCCTGGCTGTTCCATTTCTGGTCCAGTTCCCTACTAATGGCCTGGGAAAGCAGCAGAAGATGGCCCAAGTGTTTGGACCCATACCCTCACCTGGGAGACTCAGATAAAGCTCCTGGCTCCTGACTTCAATCTCGCCTAGCCATAGCCATTGTGGCCATCTGAGGATTGAACCAGCAGATGAAAGATCTTTCTCTCCCCACTCTCTCTCTGTAACTCTTTCAAAATAAACAAATAAATCTTTAAAATCTTAAAAAATAATTCTATGATTAGACAATTTTAGGTGCATAATATCACTTCATTTTTGTAAATAAGAGGAGGAAGAACTCAATTTGAATGAATGTATACATTCGTATGCAGTGTATGATTATAGAGAAACGTGTAAGGATCCACAAAATGTTATTGTTGGTTGCTTCAAGTGGATGCAACCAGAAGAAATGAGAAGATTATGTCTTTATTCATACTTTTTTGTTATTCTTTTTTCCTAAGCTGCTCATATAACCCACAGGGCTGGAAAGTATGTTACTTTTGTTATTCTTATTACAATGGGCATGAAATATTTATAACATGTTGTTAAGCCAGTAATTTTATTAAAACTGCCCCTAGCAATGCATTTTTATTTTATTTGAAAGACACAGAGAGAAAGAGAGAGATTCCCATCCACAATTTTTTCCCCAAATCGCTAGGACTGGCTCAGGCTGAAGACAAGGGCCTGGAACTCAATCTGAGTCTCCCACATGGGTGGCAGGGACCTAGATCCTTCGGTCATTACCTACTGCCTCAAGAGTGTGCAGGAGCAGGAAGCTGAAATCTAGAGCAGGCACTCTGATATGGGGTGTGGGCATCCCTAGCAGTATCTTAACTACTACATCAAGTATCTGCTCCCAAATCCACTAAATGATTTAAGCCATTTTCAAATTGCATCTTCTTTTTCTTCAACAAAGACACAATAAAAAAGAAGCATTCAAGGGTTCGGCAGTGTGGCATAGTAGGTTAAGCCTTTGCCTGTGGTTTCGGCATCCCATATGGGTGCTAGTTTGTGTTCCGTCTGCTCCTCTTCCAATCCAGCTCTCTGCTGTGGCCTGGGGAAAGCAGTGGAAAATAGCTCAAGTCCTTGGGCTCCTGCACCTGCGTGGGACACCCAGAAGAAGCTCCTGGCTCTTGGCTTCAGATTGGCCCAGCTCCAGCAGTTGCGATCATTTGGGGAGTGAACCAGAGGATGGAAAACCTTTCTCTCTGTTTCTCCCTCTCTGTCTGTAACTCTATCTCTCAAATAAGTAAATATATAAAATCTTTTAAAAAGAGAAGCATTCAGAAGAACTGTATTCGTTCCTTTCCAGCTACACCACAGCATTGGGAATCACCCTATATTATGGGAGTCCAACCTGGGCAGTAGTAGGTGAGTTGGCACCTATGTGACTGTGAAAGGGTTAAGAGAGTTTCTATGTTGTTAAAATTTTGGTGCACACCAAAAATAGTTTATACAGGTTGTGTAACAGCTGCTGTTGAAATTATGTCTAATGGAAGGTTTTGATTCACACCAAAAACACTTACATGTGTTTTGAGTGGCTAAAACTTCTGGTTTCCTAGGAACAAACTACACAAGTCTCCCCTGGGGACTCTGAAATCATCCTTCTTACTTTTGCCTGGTTCACTGCCTTGGAAACATTCAAAACAGATTGCTGATCTGCTTCTAGGCACTGGGATTATGAGACTTGCTTGTCCCTTTTATTTAGAAAAAATGTTTTTCTGATTATACAAGTAATTACATGCTCACTGTAGAAAATCTGAAGAAGACAGAAAAGCATAAAGAGAAACAGAAGAAGAATCACTCGTCACCCTACCACTCAGAGGCAGCCACTATAAACCTTTTGACATGTTACCTTCCGATTTTGTTTCCATGTACTTTCCATAGTTGGGTTCATACTGGATGCTTAATTTCATGTACTGCTCTCACCATGCAGTGTGGTGAAATAAGTGATTTTTGATAAACCATGTGCTTATAACATTTCATTTTATTTAGATGCATGCCAATGGACTCCACTCTTCCCCCTTTGTTTAGTTATTTCTGTTGTAAAAGTAACATCGAAGCTTATGTCCTTATTAATAACATCATTTGAATGCGAAGCCATCGCGCATCTATCTTGCTGGGGATGGTATTGCCTAACAGCTCTACCCTAGTAAGGTGCTTGTAGACTTTCACCTTGCAATCATTGCGATGAATCCCAGGGTATCTTCAGCCTACCAACTGAGAGGCAGCTCTCCTGAAAACAGGGAACAAGGAAACAAATGAAATCATAGCTCCAATGACAGAAAGAGTAAACATGTTATCCTAAAACCCAAATATACTGACAACAATGGTATCCTTTATATTTAGCCAAAACTCCACTGTATATATTTCTGTATTGTGCTTTGTTCTTATCTGAAGTATTAAGTCAAAACACTTTCCCATTTTATTTGTTCCGGCAGAACTCTTTCAAAGGGAGAAGGGCCAAAAGGCACCTTTTCTAGCTAAGCTTTATGTCGTTAGCTGAGTTAATGCCATAAGAGAGTTCTCACTAAAACTGATGTTTTTTCAAAATCATGCTGGCAACTTAATTAAGTCTCAAAACTCGTGAGGTTTGGAAGGACATATACTTTCTCATTCTACTTTCACACCTCTTCAAACCTTTCTCAAAAATAAGATGGTAGTTGCTTTAAAATATTCCGGGGAAAAAAAAGATGTGTCTGGATGTAAAAAGAGTTGAAACAAGATTATGAGGGAACTTCCAAAAGCTCATGGAAAAATGAAATTAAAAGAAGTTTATTTTGGTGCAAAAATTGTTTAAATCAATGCATGAATTTTTTATGATACATATTTTTCACAGGCTTTTTGAAGATTCCTCACAGCAAAACATCAATAATTGTTGAAAGTGGGTGATGGATACAGATTATACTATTCTTTTTTTTTATTTTTTGACAGGCAGAGTTAGACAGTGAGAGAGAGAGACAGAGAGAAAGGTCTTCCTTTTCCATTGGTTCACCCTCCAATACCCGCTGTGGCCCGCGCACCACGCTGATTGAAGCCAGGAGCCAGGTGCTTCTTCTGGTCTCCCATGGGGTGCAGGGCCCAAGCACTTGGGCCATCCTCCACTGCATTCCTGGGCCACAGCAGAGAGCTGGACAGGAAGAGGAGCGACTGGGACAGAATCCGGCACCCCGACCAGGACTAGAACCTGGGGTGCCAGGGCCGCAGGCAGAGGATTAGCCTAGTGAGCCACGGCACCGGCCTATACTATTATTTCTAGCCTTTAGCACTTGGAGAGAGAGAGAAAGAGAGAGAGAGAGAGAGAGAGAGACAACTAAAAGGTATCTAGACACCTAAAGTAATGATCAAAACAAAAAACCATAAGATCCTATTACAGAATGCAACATTTAATACTGTTTTGGGCCCAGAGTTTAGAAACTCACTTCCTAAAAAAGTTAGAGAACTATGTACCTGGGCTTTGGATTGGCTCAGCTCTAGCTGTTGCAGCCATTTGGGGAGTGAAACAGCAGATGGAAGACCTCTCTCTCTCTCTCTCCCGCCCCCCCTCGCCTCTGCCTCTCTGTAACTCTGCCTTTCAAATAAATAAATAAATAAAATAAATATTTTTTAAAAAATTAGCTTGCTATGGATTTATTGAATTTTGAGTCCCACCTGTGGTTGCTTTGGTACAGTCAGACCAGATGATTTCACTGGCCTAATATGGCCCGTGGGCCAGAAGTGCCCCTTTCCTGATGGGAACCAGATTAAAGATGCACACTTGATTGTGTGGTTTCTTGCCTATAATTATTTAGCTTTCTTTGACAAACACAAATCCTATTAATCCCTATATAATTAATAAACTCATATTGCATTGGCTTAGACACTGTAGCTCAATGAATGATACTTGCCTTTCACCCCTTGCAGAAGGAAAAAGTAGAGGAAAGTGAGTGACATCACAGCTCTTCAGAGGCCAGCCAGCCTCACTGCCCTCTTTGCGCACATGCCACAGTTCCAGCAGTGTGGCCTCTGATGCTGGCTCCCTCCGCAGGACCAGTTATTCGACTCAGTATTCCCAAGTTTCAATCCCAGCCTTTGGCACGTGACATGCTGTATCTCTCTGCTGATTTTCTTTCCCTCTAGAATGAAAGCTAGTTCAAAGTCAAAGCTGTGCCTTAATCAGTTTTTATTTTCACGGTACCTGGTAGGGAACATATATGCATGACCAATGAACAAAGGAATAAATATACGGAAGTATGGGAACTGGTGTATGCAAGCGGCAGCTTAAGACGTCACTTGTGTTTTGCAGTTGTTATTGTCTGAGGAAAGTTCCTCAACCTATGTGAGTCTCAATGACTAAACGTGAGTGACAGTGCCAAACTTTCCCACTTCACAGTGTTATTCTGAGACTCAAAATCAACTGGAAGTCATGCATATGAAAGTATTTTGGAAACCAAAAAGAGGGAAGGCCACCTGTGTTATGTTAAGGAGAAGGCAACATAGCATGGTGTTTATGGCCCCTCTCATTGGGTTTCTGTGAAAATCAAACAAGGTGATATATGTAAAATACTTGGCAAAGTACCTGGAACAAAATAACCTTTCCAGAAATGGTAGCAGGCCTGATTATTCTCTCATATGTCAGAGTCCAAGGCAGTGGGACTGTAAGGGAGCTGGCACTATGGACCAGATGTTCTTCTCTTTTCTTTTTTAAAAGTTTTACTTGTTTATTTGAGAGGCAGAGTTAGAGAGAGAGAATCTTCTATCCACTGATTCACTCCTCAAATGGCCGTAACAGCTAGTACTGGGCCAGGCAGAAGCCAGGAGCCAGGAGCTTCTTCCAGGTCTCCCACATGGGTGCAGGGCCCAAGCACTTGGGCCATCTTCTACTGCTTTCCCAGGCCATAGCAGAGAGCTGGATCAGAAGACTAGCAGCCAGGATACCAACCAGTGCTCATATGGCATGTTGGCACCACAGTTGGAGGCTCAGCCTACTAGCTACAGTGCCTGCCCCGAGATGTTTTTTAGAGTGACCCTGAAACCTGTGTGATGTTGTGGTGAGAAATTTGGAATTTTTTACCTGATTCAAATAATGTCAGACCTACACACAGTGTCTCTATGATGCCCTAATTGAGGCATCAATTAGGGCATCATAATGTGTGTGTAGGCATGTATTTGCATATGTGTATATGCATGTGTGCATATATCTGTGTGTTTATATATATATATATATGCATGTGTTTATAAGAATGTATTTTTCTGGGCCTGAGATGGCCCAACTGAATTCCTTAAATCTCTGTGTTTGTATATAATATATTCATGCGTGTATGTTTTTTTCTGTTTATATGTTCATGAATGTGTATGATTATGCATGCGATGTGTGTCTTTGTGTGTATGGTATGTATTTGTATATGCAATGTGTATATTTGCGTGTGTGTGTCTGTGTGTATGTATCTTGATCAGGGATGGCCAACTTGGCTGCTCCGACTAGAAGGATGTGCAGAGGCTGCAGGCCTGCTCCTGTCAGTGGGGTAGGCATTGATGTCAAGATCAGGGATGGCTTCATGGAAATCCTCACGTGACAGGCAGGCCAGCCAGGGCAATGATCGGTGTGAAGCCGAGGACCAGAAACAGAGCATTTTGGAGGACAGGAGCTGTGAGCAGAAGGAAGTGGTACAGGCTGGTGAGGGTCCATGTGCAGAAACAGGCCTTGGCCCCAGGGCCTTGTGCTGATGGATGTGCGGAAAAGGCAAGAAGCAGCAAAGGGCCGAGTGTGGAGAGGGATGAAGAGTGCTGACTGTAGCACTTTCTCATCTCTGCAGAACTCTCTCATAGAGCAGTACTCTAAGTGGGAACCCAAGGCTAATGGAACTGGCTTTGATACTCTGACGGCTCAAAATACATTTTATTTCAATGGGATGCTGTACAGAGACACAAATCATCCTCTGCTGAGAAGAAATTAAACCTAAGGATAATCGTAGCTTCAAGAGCTACACATTCAAACAGCTCAGTTCACCCTTTCCCTAAACTCATCTGTGGATGACTTCACTGGCTTCACTTTATTATCTAAAATTGGGAAACCTTATTGAAGTTCCAAGTCAAAGGTTTTTGCCTGTTTCACTTTGAATTATACATGACACTCAAGAGAAAAAAATGTCAAAGAACTCAGGAACATTAAGTAACCTGAGCAATGTTATGCTTGAATTTTCTTAGTGTATAATTTTAGTAGTGGGGCCAGCGCTGTGGCATAGCGGGTGGGGCTGCCGCCTGCAGTGCCAGCATTTCATATGGTAACCAGTTCAAGTCCCGGCTGCTCCACTTCCAATCCAGCTCTCTGCTATGGCCTGGGAAAGCAGTAGAAGATGGCCCGAGTCCTCTGGCTCCTGCACCTGCGTGGGAGACCTGGAGGAAGCTCCTGGCTGCTGGCTTCAGATTTGCTAGCCCTGGCCATTGCGGTCATCTGGGGAGTGAACCAGCGAATGGAAGATCTTTCACTGTATCTCTCTGCCTCTGCCTCCCTGTAACTCTGCCTTTCAAATAAATAAATAAAATCTTTTAAAAATTAGTTTCAGTTGCAAGGTAAGAAAAGTTGGTGGTAAGGAGCATTTTTTAAAGATTTTATTTATTTATTTATTTGAGAGGTAGAGTTACAGACAGTGAGAGGGAGAGACAGAGAGAGAGGTCTTCCATCCGCTGGTTCACTCCCCAGATGGCTGCAATGGCCGGAGCTGCGACAATCCGAAGCCAGGAGCCAGGTGCTTCCTCCAGGTCTCCCAGGTGGGTTCAGGGGTCCAAGCACTTGGGCCATCTTCCACTGCTTTCCCAGGCCACAGCAGAGAGCTGGATTGGAAGAGGGGCAGCCAGGACTAGAACCGGCGCCCATATGGGATGCTGGCGCCGCAGGCAAAGGATTAACCTACTGTGCCACAGTGCCAGCCCCAGATAAGGAGCAGTTTTAAAAAGAGTTTTTTAAATCCCAAATGGGCACTGAGCTGGTTAAGATACCTGTGTCCCACAGTGGTGTGCATGGGTTCTGTGTCCTCCTTTGGCTTTTGATCCCAGCTTCCTGCTAATGCAGACCCCAACTATCCCTGCCACCCATGTGGGAGACCCAGATTGAGTCCTTGGCTCCTAGCTCTAGCTTTGGCCTAATCCAGTCCCACCTGTTGTGGGCATTTAGGGAGTGAACCAGCAGATGAGAGATCTCTTTCTATCTGTGGCTCTTTCCGTTTATCAGCCTCTCAAATAAAAAAAAAAAAACTCCCTTCATAAACAATTCATATTATAAAAAAGTAATATATAAGATTAGGAAGCTCAAACAGAAGGAGGTGGACAAGTGGAAGGAGTTCATATTCCTCCTACAGGCCCTCTTCCTAAGGATAACTGCTTTTAAAAATTCACTTTCTTATATTTTGTCTCAGCAAAAATGTCATCATTTTGCTGAATTCATTACCAGCATTTGTCTCATAGTTGATCACTCCATCTTCCTCAGAACTTCCAGGCCCCTGCACTCCCTGGGTCTCTTCCACCCTCTTGGGAAGCACCTTCTCAGTTGTCATTGTTGGTTCCTTCCTATCTCCCGCACATCCTAACCGGAAACAAACTCGATGATGTTTTGCTTGTTCATCGCCTGGGACGAGTCAGTGGAGATATAACTACATCCAAGGAAACTGGATTCTGAGTCCAAAGGCTCACATCTGTCTATGGTGTATTGCTTCCAGCAAGGACTAGAACATTCCTTCCCCACCTGCAGGGCCATTTGCAAGATGAATTTTCTGCTCATTATCATCACACAAAAACATCTCTTTTCCCTGCCCTTGTATCTGTGACTGGTTTTAATGAACAGAATGCAGCAGAAATAGTGACCCATTTCTGAGACTAGGCCTGGAGAGGCCTTGAGAGCTTCTGGTTTTGCTCTTTGGAGAGCTTTCCTGCCAGAAAGAGAAGTTATGTGGAAGAGAACCAAGATGTCATCCAAGAACCGGAACCAAGATCCCAGAGACACAGTGGGGCCATCTCCAAGTCTCCAGCCTCAAATGAGCTGCCCGGACACGTGTGGAATAGGCTCCACCTCCTGGGCCTTGCTTGAATCTCTGAGCCACAGTATGGTGAGGAAAAAAATGGTTATTTCATCATTATATGTTGGCGCTCTTAGGCAACAGTTGACAACCGAAGCAACAGGGCAAAGAATCCATATTCAACCAGCTGAACATTAGGCTGACTCATACAAGCTGTAAGCGTTATGTGCAAATCCACTCACTTTGTAATGCAGGCAGACAGGCTCTGACCAAAGGAAGAGTGTGAGAGAGTTGTTTTTCACAATCTCTGCTCTGCAGAGACGAATACTTACAACTCAAAGGTCTCAAATTCTGTTAGGGGTAAAACCAGCATGTTAATTATGACCAGGGGCTATGCAGGGCATACGAAAGGTTCCAGTTTGTCTAACCCTACAATAATCCATTTTAAGTAATTAATGTTATTCCCACTTCACAGATGGGAAAACAGAGACTTAGGTTAACTAAATTGTGCTCAAGATCACGTATCTGGGAAGAATTGGTGGAGGGAATTATATTTAAGTTTTCTAATTCCAGATTCCCTATACTCTCAACCAGCCTGCACATTAGCCCCATACCAAGTGTCCTCATGGTGTCAAGACTGTGCTGTGGGGAAGAGTGGGGGCAGAGCAGTGGTAAGGAAAGGGTCATATCAGCCTCCCTCTCCCCCTCTGTTGTTCTCACCCCCCACTCCCATCCCAGGTGCCATTTTTCATCTTCTAAATACAAACTAAAGCCCATGGTTAACAGTGATTCCAGGAAATTGCCAACCTATAAGCTCTGAAACAAATTTGACGGAATGCAAGTACTATGTGTGCTGGGACACATGTATAAGGGTGTTCATGGTAGCACTGTTTTATAACTGTCAAAAAGTAGAAGCAGCCAGAATGCCCATTAAACTTACAATAGCCAAATTTTGGTGTGTTTACATAATGGTATGCTGCACAATGATAAAAATGAACCAGCTACAGTTACCTGCAAAAGCATAGATGGATCACACACACACACACACACACACACAGAAACATGGACTGCAAGAAGACAGTCACAGTGCAATACATACAATTACAGGTGTATAAATCTCAAACACGTGTAAAATGAAACTGTGATGTTGAGGTATGCTTATAGAGAAGATAGACCTATAAGGAAAAACAAAGAAATGAATGTGTGAATAGTGAGGGTGGGAATCGCCTCTAGGATGTGGGAAGGAGCATCAGGACAGGAGGAGTGGGTGGGAAGGGCTTGCTCTAGTGTTCTATTTCTTTCCCTGGAATGTCATTACATGGATGACAGCTTGGTAGAAGTCCTTTGAACTAGCAGTTCTCTTCTGAAAGTTTTTCTCTCTTTTTTTCAAAGGTTGATGAAGAATCAGAATCCATAAGTATTTGGGTTTTTTTTTAAAGATTTTATTTATTTGAGAGGTAGAGTTACAGACAGAGAGAGGGAGAGACAGAGAGGGAGATCTTCCATCTGCTGGTTCATTCCTCAAATGGCTGCAACGTTCAGAGCTGGGCTGATCTGAAGCCAGGAGCCAGGAGCCTTCTCCGGGTCTCCCACATGGGTGCAGGGGCCCAAGCACCCGGGCCATCTTCACCGCTTTCCCAGGCCACAGCAGAGAGCTGAATCAGAAGAGGAGCAGTAGGGACTAGAACTGGCACACATGTGGGATTCTAGTGCCGCAGGTGGAGGGTTAGCCCGGTATGCCACAGCGCAGACCCCCCTTTTACTGTTTTTTAAAGGAAGTGATTTGTCATTATCTATAGTCATCCTACTAGGCAACAGAACACCAGAGCTTCTTACTATCTTTAACATTTTTTTAGAAAAATGTTTATTTTCATCTACATGAAAAGCAGAGAGAGAGAGAGAGAGAGAGAGAGAGTGATCTTCCCTCTGCTTGTTCACTCCCCACAAATGCCTGCAATAGCCAGGACTCCACCAGGCCAGGAAACAGGAACCCCATCTGGGTTTTCCACACGGTGCAGGGGCCCAAGCACTTGAGCCATCATCTGGTGCCTCCCAGGCTGCACATTAACAAGGAACAGAATCAGAGTAGCTGAGGCTTGACCCAGCACCCTGATATAGGACGCAGGCACCCCAAGTGGTGATTTGCCCTACTGTAGCACAAGGCCCACCCAGAACTTCTTATACCCCTAAATCAACCTTTCCCATCCCTCCATCCTCCTACACTACCCCAGTAAGGCCACCAGAATGAAAGACCACCAGCTGGGACTGAAGGTAGTCGGGGAGGAGGCATTGAGGATGGGATGGGAAGGAAGATGGTAGGAAGAGAACAGAGACACTGGAGGATGAACAGAACAGGGACGTACAGTAGCGTTTTCCTTACTGTTTTAGAGAAAGCCTTCCATTTCTTCCTGACTTATTGTGCTTTTTCTCTCATATATAATATTATGGCATTAACTTTAATATTCTGCAATATATGTAGTTATTCCTAACACTTAAATTTAAATGCTATTGAATGTATGAAGGTAAGTTTTAACAGCACAGTTAAGTTTTATTAAAATGTATAATTAAGACCATAGCCATAATAAATTTATCTAGAACTTTAGAAAAACTGATGTAAACATACATACAGTTCATACAGGGATGGTATGGGACTGTTATTCTTTTCTTTTCAACTTCTTATACCAAGTATATTTAGTCTTAAAACTTAAGTGTTGATATTATTTAAACAGCTGTAGGAATTTATTACATTCCTGTTTTATTCTTTCAAACCCTAAAAGTCACTTTAAATGTTACAATGCAAATATTTTTAAAATAGTCACATGGACAGCACACTGCAAAATATTAATATGTGAAAGTACGGGAGAACAATTACAATCCTAAACTTCACTCAGAAGATTTAAATGGCAAAATCTGAAAGGACAATAAAATTCTACAATATTGCCTAAGTTTTTCTATGAATCAATTTATAAAAATAATTATTTCAATTATGACACATTTCACTTGTCAACTAATGTTGACAACATAGTTTCAAGTACCAACCTACATAATGTAAATTTAAATTTTACGTACAGGCAAATACAGTGAATTTAATTGCCACAAGCCAGTGCTTGGCTTGTGCTGTCAGCCACATCAGTTGCAAGTTTGCTACTGAATTGTATGTAAAAAGTATCTGAGTGGTGACCTCAGTGGGAATGTTAGAGTAAGGACCTTTGGAAATTCACTCTTCCATAAAAGCAAGAGAACACTATACAAAAGGGTCAAAATAAACAGTTTTTAAACGGATCATAATGGAGATTCAATTTTTTTATTTACTTATGTGACAAGGAAGGAGAGAGAGAGAGAGAGAGAGAGAGAGAGAGAGAGAGAGAGAGAGACAAGACAGCACTCTTACCCACTGGTTCATTCCCCCAGATGCTTGTAACAGCCTGGCCTGGGCCAGGTTGAAGCCAGGAGCCAGAAACTCCATCAGAGTGGGTCTTCCACATGGGTGGCAGGGATCAAGGACTTGAGCCATCATTTGTTGACATCCCAGGGTGTACATTATCAGGAAGCTGGATTGTAAGCATAGCTGAGACTCAAACCCAGGTACTCCACTAGCAGATGTGAGTGTCCCAACTGGCAGCTTAACTGAATGCATACTCCAAAATAAGTATTTTTAGAACTCTAGAAATTAGCCAAAGTTCACAATAATACAGAAGAAATATTTATTTAAAAAATGGCTGAATTTTACTGAGAGCAGTGAACTTTATAGCATCTTTTTTTTTTCACCCAAAGAAACCTTTTATTTAAGGAATACAAATTTCATAAGTACAACTTTAGGAATATAGTGATTCTTCCCACCATACCAGCCCTCCCATCCCCACTCCTACTCCTTCTCCTCCTCCCTCTCCCCTTCCCAGTCCCATTCTCCATTAAGATTCATTTTCAATTAAGTTTGTACGCAGAAGACCAACTCTATACTAAGTAAAGATTTCAACAATTTGCACACACACACACAAACTGTTTGAGAACAAGTTTTATAGCTAACTCTCATAATACAACTTATTGAGGACAGAGGTCCTGCATGGGGAGTTAGTGCACAGTGACTCCTGTTGTTAATTTACCAATTAATACTCTAATGTATGA
Organism: Oryctolagus cuniculus; assembly: GCF_051225735.1. Taxonomy (NCBI): domain Eukaryota; kingdom Metazoa; phylum Chordata; class Mammalia; order Lagomorpha; family Leporidae; genus Oryctolagus; species Oryctolagus cuniculus. The sequence continues at coordinate 85,876,880 of NC_142888.1, read as the reverse complement.
CATCAGTGACCACCCAAGCCTCTTGACATGAGCTGCCTAGGCTATGGAAGCCTTTTGAATCCAGTTTATAGCATCTTAATTTGCTTCGTTCCTGTTCCCTTCTCAGCACCATGGTAGCCTTGAAAAGCAACAGTCTCAACACCTCAGTGAAAACCATCAGCGTAGCAGCCAGTGGAAAGGGCAGATGGGTTTGAAGCTCTTCCAAAGCTTCATGCCCAGATAACTCTTAAGATTTTCCCTGTCTGGTAGTTTCCTTAAAAATTGCATTCACAAGGCTTCTCTTTATTTAACTTGACTCACAGCTCGCCCAGTGTGGAAAGCCTTTTCTTGGAGGAGCATTTATTGAAATAGACCAATAGCAATTGTTTAACATAGCAAGCTACCTGGGGCAATGGTACCATTTGGGACAAACAACAAGTTATCCAAAAATTAAAAAGGGAAAAGTGGAGAATGAGATGTACAACAGGCCTTTGAAGATTCTAGAGGGCCACGCACAGGTGTAGGGCTATGTGCATGCTCAGGGATGTGCATTTGCCCAAGAAACACTCCAGAAGTCCCCAAATACTCACCTCTGGCTGACCTGGAGTCTCTCTTTAAGTGGGAAGTGCAACAGTACAGAGGTGCCAATTGCCTTGCTGAATATCAAAAGCATTGCTTCAACATTCACACACACAGCTCCTTTAGCAGAAGCTAGGAGACTTAATTGGTTCCAGACATTGAAGGAAATCCTTTTACAACTACCTGACCGCTAAACTAACTGAGTAGATATTTCAGTGGCCACACACAACAAAGACTTAAGACTTAAAGAATTGGTTCAGAAAAGTCACTAAATTAACAACAAACAACAAGAACATTAAACTCTGCAGTTTGTCACATTATATTATCCCTAGAGTTGCCACATTGTATTATTTTAAATGTACAGCTTTCAACAATAACAAAAAAATGTGAAGCATACAAAAGAATCCCAAGAAACTGGCCAATACATAGGGTAAAAAAAAGCAGTGAAGACAAGCTGTTCTTTAAATCCAAGCCCAGGCACTGGATGTAGTAGGCAAGGATTATGAACAAGCCATTTTAAATACATTCAAAATATTTAAAGAAACTATGTCTAAAAAGCTAAAGAAAAATATGAGAATTGTGTTTTATGAAAAAGAGAATATTAATGAAGAGATATAAATTACATCACTGTAAGTGTAACAATTGAAATAAGGGAAAAAAAAAAAAAAAGAATCAATAAAGAGAACCAAAACAGATTTGAGCAGGCAGAAGAAAGAATCCACAAACTTGAATATAGGCCAATAGAGAGTATTGTTTAAAGATTTATTTTTAAATATTTATTTATTTATTTGAAAGTCAGAGTTACACACAGAGAGAAGAGAGGCAGAGAGAGAGAGAGTGTGTGTGTGTGTGTGTGTGTGTGTGTCTTCCATCTGCTGGTTCACTCCCCAGTTGGCTGCAACGGCTGGAGCTGAGCTGATCCAAATCCAGGATCCAGGAGATTCTTTCAGGTCTCCCATATGGGTGCAGGGGCCCAAGGACTTGGGCCACCTTCTACTGCTTTCCCAAGCCATAGCAGAGAGCTGGATCAGAAGAGGAGCAGCCGGGACACCAACCATGCCCATATGGGATGCCAGCACTGCAGGCGGTGGCTTTACCCACTATGCCACAGTGCTGGCCCCAAATAGAGACTATTGAATCAATAGAGATTTTCCTTTTTTTAAATTTTTTAAAATTTTTTTTAACTTTTATTTAATGAATATAAATTTCCAAAGTACGATTTATGGATTACAATGGCTTCCCCCCCATACCGTCCCTCCCACCCACAACCCTCCCCTTTCCCACTCCCTCTCCCCTTCCATTCACATCAAGATTCATTTTCGATTATCTTAATATACAGAAGATCAGCTTAGTATACCTTAAGTAAGGATTTCAACAGTTTGCTCCCACACAGAAACATAAAGTGAAAAATAATAGATGATTTTTTTAAATGATGATGAAATTTTTTTAACTTTTATTTAATGAATATAAATTTCCAAAGTACAGCTTATGGATTACAATGGCTTCCCCCCCATAACGTCCCTCCCAGGATCAGAAAGAAAAAAAAGAATGAAGAAAATGAACAGAGCCTCAGAGAAATGTGGGAGATCATCCAGCACACTGATAATATTTAGGCCCAAAAAGAGGAGAGAAAAGGGCAGAAAGTAGATATGAAAGATATGAAAAAAGAATGTCCAAAAATTCTCAACTGCCTTGGAAAACCATAACCTATACATCCAAGAAACTGAAGAAAGAATCATATATCATAACCAAGCTGTCAAAATCCAAAGTCAAAGAATATTAAAAGCAGCAAGGGAATAGTAATGCATCACGTACAAGGGATCCTCAATAATATTACAAACTGATTTCTCAACAGAAATCACAGAGGCTGGGAGGCAGTGGGATGACACAGTATTCAAAGAACCCATAGAAAAATGTTTGAGATGAAGAATTCCATCCCTGGCAAAAATTATCCTCCAAAAGTGAAGACATCTTATATACATTGCCAGATAAACAAACAAACAAACAAAAAACAGAGAAATCTTTGTTAGATCCACCCTGCAAGAAATGTTAAAGGGATATCTTCACCCTGAAATGAAAGGACATTGCACAGTAATCAAGTAAAAAAACGTATTGGCAATGGTAACTACATAGGTAAGTATCAAAGCCTGGACGAAGTATTTTTGTTGCTGCAGTTAAGATGCAAGACTGCTTGGCTCTGCTCCCAATTCCAGCTTCCTATTGGTGCACAGTGGGAGGCAGCAGTGATGGCTAGAGTAGTTAAGTCCCTGCAGCTCACGCTAGGGACCTGGATTAGCTCCCTGCTTTGCCTGTCCAAGTCCTAGCTACCATAGGCATTTGAAGAATGAACCAGAAGATGGGAAATCTCTCTCTCTCTTTCCTCTCTCCTCTCTCCTTTCTCCTCTCTCCTCTCTCCCTTCTCTTTCTCTCTCTCTCAAAAAATAAAATGAATAAATAAAAAATTTAAAGATATCTATATAAACAAGTAAATCCATGCAGATGAGAATACAGTGTATAAATGTGTACATTATATGACATGGTACATAAAATAGGGATAATAGTACATAGAAGAGGGAAAGATAAGAGAGCCATATAGGAGCAAAGTTTTTGTAAGCTATTGAAATTAAATGAGTTTTAATCCAAACAAGATTCTTAAAAATTATTAATTTAATTCCCAGGACAAAGGACACTATCAAGAAACCAACAACAGACAGAATACAAGAAAAACTTTGAAAATCATGTATCTGATAAAGATCAAGTATCCAGATGTCTGATGTAGTGGTTAAACCACCACTTGGGGGGCCGGCGCTGTGCACAGCAGGTTATTGCCCTGACCTAAAGTGCGGGCATCCCATATAGGCGCCAGTTCTAGTCCAGCTCTCTGCTATGGCCTGGGAAAGCACTAGAAGATGGCTCAAATCCTTGGGCCCCTGCACCTGTGTGGGTGACCTGAAAGAAGCTCCTGGCTTCTGGCTTCAGATTGGCAAAGCTCTGGCTGTTGGGGCCAATTGGGGAGTGAACCAGCAGATGAAAGACCTCTCTCTCTCTCTCTCTCTCTCTGCCTCTCCTCTTTCTGTAACTCTTTCAAAAAAATAAATAAATCTTTAGAAAAACACACACTTGGGACTACTGCATACCCTATTGGAGTGCCTGGGTTCAAGTCCCGACTCTGTTCCAGATTCCAGTTTTCTGCTGATGCAGACACTAGTAGGTGATGGCTCAAATACTTGGGGCCTTAACGTTCCCATGTGAGGCCTGGATTGAGTACTTGGCTCCCAACTTTGGCCTCACTCAGACCCAGCCACTCCAGATACAGATGGGATTGCTCTCTCTCTTTCTCTATCTATCTAGATATATACATATGTATATATATATGTATATATATATGATTATACTGGTATAATATGTATATATGTATATGTATATATGTATATGTATATGTATGTATATATATGATTATACATATGTATATATCTAGATAGATATAGATAAAGATCTAACATCCAGAATATATAAAGAACTCTTAAAACTCATTCATGAAAGATAAGTAATCTGGTTTTTAAAGGATCAAAACATTTTAGGAACCATCCTTTAATTAATCCCACTCAATTTCATTATGCTCCTATCTTTGGCAGTTATACATTCAGACTGTACTATATTTCTTTGGCTCTAAATACATTGCTTTGTAGGCTTATTTTACTATTTCAAACATGTGTTGGATCTCATCACAAGGGCAGGACAAACAGTGAGGGTTACACAGCAGTGAGTATGCTCAAAATCCCTGAATTCTACCCAGTAAGAGTGAATTTTTTGTATGTGAGTTATATCACAATAAAGATATTATTTAAACAAATTCTAAATGGGCAAAATATTTGAATAGACATTTCTCCAAAACATCTATATGAATAACCAATAAACACACAAAAGCTCATTTTTTCATCTGTAATTCATCCTTAGGGAAATGGAAATCAACACCACAATAATATACCACTTCATACTCACCAAGATGGCTACACTGGAAAAGACAACAGCAAAAATTGGTAAGGATGTAGAGAATTGGAATTCACACTGCTGGTGAGAATGGAAAATGGTGCGGTTACTGTGAAAAACAGTTCTGCAGTTTCTGAAAAAGTTACATATTAGAATTGCCATATGACCCAGATATCCAAATGCTACATATTTATACCCAAAAGAAATGAAAATATTTGCCTGCACAGAAATCTGTCGGTGATTATTCATAGTGATATTGTTCATAATAGCCAAAAGTAGGAACAATCAGATGTCCACCCAGTAATGAATGCATAAACAAAATATGTAATAGTCACACAGTGGAATAGCATTCACTCATTGAAAGGAATGGAGCACTGCTATCTTCAACAAGGGTGACTCTTGAAACCATGTGCTAAGGAAACTGAAAACAAAAGATGTAAAGGCCACATATTTTATGATTCCACTTACATGAAGTATCCAAAGTAAGTGCATTTATGGAGACAGAAAGTATATTAGTGATTGTTGAGAGCTAGGTGTGGGGAGGGGAATGCTAATGGGTAGAGGACTTCTCTTTTGGAATAATAAAAATGTCCCACAACTGATCTCAGTGGTGGCCGCACAACTCTGTGAGCATAGTAAAACCACTGAATTGTACACTTTTGTTAAAAGGATGAATTGTGTGGTATGTGAATTATATCTCAATAAACAAAAAATAATAATTAGGCAGGAATAGCCAAGTGCCTAAGCAATGTCATGGCCTATGAGACCAGAATCTTTTAGCACTGACTCTCCCAATGTAATGCCAATTCTACTTCTACCATCTCCGCCATCCCAGGAATGGGAAGACATTCTGGCTAAGGACTGGGGTGATAGTTTTCGAGATGTATTTCTGCTGGTTGCTGTCTAGGATAAGAGGGTGAGGCATAGATGCTGGCGCCGTGGCTCACTAGGCTAATCCTCCGCCTGTGGTGCCGGCACACCGGGTTCTAGTCCCGGTGACGGATTCTGTCCTGGCTGCTCCTCTTCCAGGCCAGCTCTCTGCTATGGCCCGGGAGTGCAGTGGAGGATGGCCCAAGTCCTTGGGCCCTGCACCCCATGGGAGACCAGGAGAAGCACCTGGCTCCTGCCATCGGATCAGCGCGGTGCACCGGCCACAGTGGCCATTGGAGGGTAAACCAACGGCAAAAGGAAGACCTTTCTTTCTGTCTCTCTGTCCACTCTGCCTGTCAAAAAAAAAAAAAAAAAAAAAAAAAAAAAAAAAAAAAAGAGGGTGAGGCATAGAGTCCCGTGAAGGGAGGAGGAAATGGACCCTGTCTCAGAATCATAGATCTTGCTTTTCTGTTAATCCTGGAGCTGCAGGGACTTTTGGCTTCACTGCACCAGCCCAGACATTTGCCAGGTAAAGCCGAGTCAGCCCTATTGCACCAATTGGGCTGAGGCCCGGGAGACAACAACTTGCCAGAGTTAGCTGTGTGCTGTGGCGTGGAGAGTTCCAGGGTTCAGCCAAGTCCAGGCGGGGCTAGGACTTGGATCTCAGTTCTCTCTGCCAGCTGCGTGGGGGAAAATAGATGTATTCAAACTATTCAGTTAAAAATGACTCCTAGGCAAGCAGCCCTATGGGAAATGAGAGTAAAAAAGGCCAGAATGTGTAAGAACAAAAGGAAGAAAAGCATCACAATTTGTTGTGGCAAGAAACACCCTAAACTGGCTGGGGGACCTCAGTTACAGTCCACCCATGTTCATGCAGGAAAGCCACATTTCCTTATTTCCTCATAGGTAAAGGGCACAGTCTGAATGGATTAGATCACTCTTTTTTCCTCGAACCTGTTTCAGTGAACTCTGTGGGTATTGTTAGGGACTAAACTGTGCTTTCTCCCTTTAAGAGATTCAATCATCTGTTCAAGCCCTCTCCCCAATATGACTGCATTTGGAGATAGGACCTGTAAACAAGTAATGAAAGTTAAGTGAGTTCGCAGGAGTGCGACTCTAATCAGACAGGACTTGTATAGTCATAAGAAGAGGAAGAGAGGCCAGAGGGTTTCTCTCTCCACCTGGGAACAGAGGAAAGGCCATGTGAGGACACAACAAGAAGGTGGTTGTCCACCATGAAGAGAGGCCTCAGCAGAGGCTAACCCTCATGCCACCTTGATTGCGGATTTCCAGCCTTCCAGAATTGTGGAAAAAAAAATCTGCTTTTGAAGTTACCCAGTCTATGGCTGCTCTAGAGGACTGACCGTATCTAAACAAGATAAGAGTCGGAGAACTCAAGGGGCTTCCATAGCCTTGGAAACTCATGACTGGTGCATAGGGAGATTACTGATGCCATAAACAGGAGTGTCAATTTGTAAAGTCAACAACAGGAGTCACTGTGCACTTACTCCTCATGTAGGATCTCTGTCCTTAATGTGCTGTACACTGAGGCTTAATGCTATAACGAGTACTCAAACAGTATATTTCACTTTGTGTTTCTATGGGGGTGCAAACGATTGAAATCTTTACTTAATGTACACTAAACTGATCTTTTGTAAAAAAAAAAAAAAAAAAAAAAAAGAAAGAAATTATCAATTCCCAACTTGACTCTCACTGGGATTAAACATGACAATAAGTCTGATCTGATTTCATCATCATTTAAAAAAAATCATTTATTATTTTTCACTTTATGTTTCTGTGTGGGAGCAAACTGTTGAAATCCTTACTTAAGGTATACTAAGCTGATCTTCTGTATATTAAGATAATCGAAAATGAATCTTGATGTGAATGGAAGGGGAGAGGGAGTGGGAAAGGGGAGGGTTGTGGGTGAGAGGGACGGTATGGGGGGGGGAAGCCATTGTAACCCATGAGTCGTACTTTGGAAATTTATATTCATTAAATAAAAGATAAAAAAAAAAAGAAAAGAAAAGACATCAGTACATACTCTTCCATCTGACTTAATTTGTTAAAGTATATTTTAAACGCTCTCATAAAAGTCATGAATATACTTATGTGTTAACACAGGCCAAAAGTTTTAGAGACCACTGATGTATTAAAATGCTGCTGCCAGGTTAGCTCATTTTTTGGAAAGATCTTTGATTAAAGCCTCTTTTTCTATCAGCTTAAAGGAAGTGGAAAAGCCTGCTTCAGAGTAAGCAGTTTTAAATGAGTGAGCCACTAAGCCTATAGTCAAGGACAAAGTAGATGAACAGTTTTCAAAGAGTTCATAAAAAACTGAACCAAAAGATATCATCTCACACCAGTTAGAGGGGGTATTATCAAGACAGTAGATGACATGTGCTGGTGAGGATGTGGAGAAAAGGGGACCCTTGCACACTGGTGGTGGGATTGTACATTAATGCAGCCATTGTGGAAAACAGTATGGAGGTCTCTCAAAAGCCTAAAAACTGAACCACCATGTGATCTAGCCACCCCACTCCTGGGTATACGTTCAACAGAAGCAAAACCCATCTGCACTGCCATGTACTTCGCAGCACTACTCACAACAGCCAAGAAATGGAAACAACCTGAATGCCCATCCACCGATGAGTGAATAAGGAAAATGTGGTGCATAGACACAGTGGAGTACTACCCATCCGTAAAGACAGAAGACACCTTTTTTTTAAGGTTTATTTTATTTTCTTTGAAAGGCAGAGTTGAGAGAGAGAGAGAGAGAGAGAGAGAGAGGTCTTCCATCCGCTAGTTCACTTCCCAAATAGCCACAATGGCTGGTTCTGGACCAGGTTTAAGCCAGGAGCCAGGAGCTTCTTCCGGGTCTCCCACGTGGGTGCAGGATCCCAACCACTTGGGCCATCTTCTACTGCTTTTCCAGGTTCATTAGCAGGGAGCTGGGTCAGAACTGGAGCAGCAAGGACTAGAGCTGGTGCCCATACTGAATCCCGGCCCTGACTGATGACATCTTGTCATTTGCAATGACATGGATAGAACTGGAGGTCATTCTGTTAATTGAAAAAAGCAAAACACAGAAAGACAAGTACCACATATTCTCACTTGTCTGTAGAACCCAAAGGGATAAGCTCATTTAAGTTGAGAGTAGAATGGTGGTTTTCAGAAGCTGGGGAGAGGAGAGAGGAGAGGCATGAGGATGGGGGAAATATTTAACGGGTACAAAGATACAGCTAGATAGGAGTAAGAATTTCTGGTGCTGTACTGCACAGTGGGGTGACTATAAGCAATGATAATGTACTGTATATTGTCCTAAACTATTAGAAGAAAGGATTTTGAATGTTTTCATCACACAGAAATGTTAGATATTTGAGGAGATAGATATGCTTACGCTGATTGGACATTACAACAAGTATACATGTAACAAAACATCACAGGGTACCCTTTAAATATATACAGCTTTTATGTGCCAATTAAAAATAAAATCGATTAAGGAAAAGATATTGATTTTGGTGCAAAATGATTTGAATTTCATGCATAGTTTTAAAATACACACTTCCACTCTTTGTATAACTAGACCATATTTCTCAATTGGAAGAATGTGAAAGAATTTGCACACTCTTTTTTTCAATTTTTTTTTGTAGTTAAATACACCTAACAAAATTTACCACCTTCACCATTTTAACTGTGCAGTTAGTAGTGTTAAATACATTCATAATGATGCAGTCATCACCACCATCTATATCCAAAACGCTTTGCTATCTTGTAAAATGGCAACCCTATACCCATCAAACAATAACTCTCTATGCCACCCTCCCCCCACCCCTGACAGCCGCCATTCTATTTTCTGTCTCTGTGATTTGGACTACTCTAGGTACCTCATATATGGGGAATCAGGCTTTGTGTTTCTGTGACTGACTTATTTCACTAGAACATTGTCCTCAAAGTTCACCCATTTTGTAGCATATTACAGAATTCCCTTTCTTTTGAAGACCGAGCTACATTTCACTGTATTTATCTGTTGAAGGACACTGAATGGACACTTGACTTGCTTCCACATTTTAACTATTGCATGCATGTTTTCAAACGTCATGGTTTTCCTTTTTTTCTTTTTTTAAAGATTTACTTATTTTTGAAAGATAGTAACAGAGAGGCAGAGGCAGAGAGACAGAGAGAGAGAGAGAGAGAGAGAGGTCTTCCATCTGCTGGTTCACTCCCCAAATGGCCACAACATCTGGAGCTGTGCTGATCCGAAGCCAGGAGCCAGGAGCTTCTTCCAGGTCTCCCATGTGGGTGCAGGGGCCCAAGCACTTGGGCCATTGTCTACTGCTTTCCCAGGCCATAGCGGAGAGCTGGATGGGAAGAGGAGCAGCTAGGACTCAAACTGGTGCCCATATGGATTGCCAGCACTGCAGGCGGCGGCTTTACCTGCTAGGCCACAGCACTGGCCCCGTCATGATTTTCTAACTGCTTATATGGGAATATCAGAATTTCTCAATACCATGCAAACAAGTACAATAATAAATTCAGGGGTGAGCGTTGTGCCACAGTGGGTTAAGCTACCGTTTGTGACACCTGTATCCCATATCAGAGTGCTGGTTTGAGTTCCGGTTACTCTGCTTCTGATCCAGCTTCCTGCTAATGCTTCCTGTGAGGCAGCAGATGACAGCTCAAGTACTTGTGCCACTGCCACCCACGTGGGAGACTTGGATGGAGTTCTGGGCTTCTGGCTTCATGTTAGGTCAGCCCTGGCTATTGTGGGCATTTAGGGAGTGAGCTAGCAGATGCAAGATCTGTCTCTGTTTCTGTCACTCTTTCAAATAGATGAAAGTAAATAAAAAATAAACACTAACATAATAAACCCGGGGCCACGCTGTGGTAAAGCTGCCACCTGTGTTGCCGGCATCTTATATGGGCACCAGTTCAAGACCCAGCTGCTCCACTTCCTATTCAGCTCCCTGCTGATGTGCCTGGGAAAGCAGCAGAGGATGGTGCTTGGACCCTTGCACTCATGTATGAGACACAGATGAAGCTTCTGACTCCTGGCTTCGGCCTGGTCCAGCGCCAGTCGTTGCAGTCATTTGGGGAGTGAACGAGCACATGGAAGATCTCTCTCTCTCTCTCTCTCTCTCTCTCTCTGTGTGTGTGTGTGTGTGTGTATGTATGTGTCTCTTCCTCTGACTCTCTAACTCTGACTTTTAAATAAATCTTAAAAAATAATAAGTTCAATTGTGCACCTAAAAGAAAGAAGCATAGCAACAAAGTAATTTCACTATTGAAAATAAATATACAATAAATAAATATTAAAGAGATGAATCTGTTAATGTATTCAAAACCATCATAGAGCAACCCAGAAGGTTTAATGCAAAGAATTTGAGATGGTCAGCACAGGGAGTGCAGTGGAGGATGGCCCAAGTCCTTGGGCCCTGCACCCCATGGGAGACCAGGAAAAGCACCTGGCTCCTGGCTCCTGCCATCGGATCAGCGCGGTGCGCCGGCCGCAGCGCGCCGGCCGCGGCAGCCATTGGAGGGTGAACCAACGGCAAAGGAAGACCTTTCTCTCTGTCTCTCTCTCTCACTGTCCACTCTGCCTGTCAAAAAATAAAAAAAAATAAAAAAAGAGTCTATGTTAACTGTGGTAATCTCTGGATGGTGGTAATATGTAGCTTGATTTTCTTATTTTTGCTTGTTTAAATTATCCAGCTTTGCTACAATGCAAATGTACAGATTTTGTAATAACAAAATATTATAAACATTTAAAAGAGACAATCTGGGAAGGAAAATATATGTATCACACTTAAAGGGCTTATCCCAGATACATGAAACTTTTTCAAATAGGGGAATAATATCCCGTACAATGTTCTCCAAGACATTCATTAAAAGAGATGTTAAAATAGTATTTGAACACATTAAAATGTGTTCAGCCTTACTCATAAGAGAAATTCTTTTTTTTTTTTTTAAAAAGGTTTATTTTATTTTATTTGAAATACAGAGTTACAGAGAGCGGTAGAGACAGAGAGAGAGGTCTTCCATCTGCTGGTTCACTCCCCAGATGGCCACAACGGCTGGAGCTGCACCGATCCAAAGCCGGGAGCCAGGAGCCTCCTCCGGGTCTCGAACGTGGGTGCAGGGGCCCAAGGCCCCAGGCTACCCTCTACTACCCTCCTAGGCCATAGCAGAGAGTTGGATCGGAAGAGGAGCAGCCAGGACAAGAACTGGCACCCATATGGGATGCCGGCGCTTCAGGCCAGGGCTTTAACCTGCTGCACCACAGCACCAGCCCTGAGAAATTCTTATTAAAATGACACTGAGATCCCATTTCTCACATAGAACATTGACACACATTCAGGAGTAACCGTATGCTCCATGAGTGATGCTTTAGCAGAGCAATCACTCACTCACTCTGAGAGGAATGTACATTGGTGCAAATCTAGGAGTCTTTAATGACACTACATGTATATTTCCTCTTGGACCCAGCAGTAGCACTTGTAGGAAATTATCCTGAAGACATACATGTAACAACACAAAAGGAGATAAATGAAATTGTTAGGGAACCATTCATGGAGAAAGTAATTGTAGCGCCATTTGAAACAAAGTAACTGTAGCACCCTTTGAAAGAAAGTAACTGCGCAATAGCCCAGCTTGAAAGAAAAGTAGAAAGGTAACCACCCTAGCTGGTAAGATTTGAAAACAGACGGCCTAACTAGATGGCCTAACCACAAACTGTCGTTGCCATGACTACGGGACCCTGGGAGGTCAGAATGTGGGCTGGGCTAGCCTCTAGAAACTGTATATAAGGGAACCCTCAGACGCTGTAAACCAGAGGTTGCTCAGCTTCTCTCCCCAGTCCGTAGTGCCTAGTGCCCGCGGGGAGAAGCTCCTGGTCCGTAGTGCCTAGTGCCTGCAGGAGTAGGCTTGAGCAATCTCTCCTACTAGTCGCCTAGAGTATCAATAAAGTGTTTAGCTTGACCTTCCTCAGTCTCCTTGACTCTTCCTTAGCGGTAACCCGGCCAGTTCCTGAAGGGGGAGATCCTGACAGAAATGCTGTTTTTTGTCCTGTTATTTGCAATCACAATGTTGAATACTGAGTGTCTGGTAATGGAAGACTGGTTGAATAAACTATAGTGTTTACACATGATGGACTATTATATAATTGTGGAAAATAATGAGACACATCTCTATGAAGTGATATGGAGAAATTTGTAGAAGTTCTCTTTAGTTGAAGAATGCTAAGTGAAAAAAAGCATGGATAGTGTGCTATCTTATGTGCAAGAAAGAAGGAAAGTAAGAAAACATTATGTAAATCTACCTGGTTGTACAAAAAGAAAGAAGGCATACAGACTAAGGAACCATGATGTTGGTTACCTACCAGGATGGAGCAGATGTCAGGGCATGGTTTGGGAAGGATACAGAAAGGAAGGACACTTTTTTAAATAAACGTTACAACACTTTAACTATTAGAAGCAAACAAATAAAATCAACAAGAATGCGATGGGAACAAAAACTCAAAACAAATTGAAACTAATAAAACCCAGTTGTATTTCAAATTGAATATTATGACCGCAATGGGGGAGAAAAAGAAAAGAAAGAACTAATCCAATTAATTTGTGAACACAGTAATTGAGTATAGATTCTCACCCTTGGGGAACTTTGGGAGTGAAGAGAACTGCAAACAGATTCTGAATTCTTAAAGATTTTTTAAATTTATTTATATGAGAGGTAGAGTTACAGATAGAGAAAAGGGAGAGATAGAGAGAGGTCTTCCATCCTCTGGTTCACTCCCCAAATGGCCACAATGGCTGAAGCTAAGCTGATCTGAAGCCAGGAGCCAGGAGCTTCTTCCAGGTCTCCCATGTGGGTGCAGGGGCCCAAGCACTTGGGCCATTGTCTACTGCTTTCCCAGGCCATAGCGGAGAGCTGGATGGGAAGAGGAGCAGCTGGGACTCGAACCGGCACCCATATGAAATGCTGGTACTGCATGCAGAGGCTTAGCCTACTACGCCACAGCGCCAGCCCCCTTAACTGTTTTTATAGTAGGTTTGTTTTTGGAGTGGTATGGGTGAAGCAAATCTAAAATTATTCTCCATGTATTAAAGAGCAAAGCAAATAAATAAATGTGTTGATATTGTAGGGAGCCAGGATCCTCACTGAGGAAAATGGGACATTATGAATCTGTAACAGGAAAGGCAAGAGAAAATCACCCTGTGAGAATGGATTGGAATTAGAGTTGTCAGTGTGAACCCATGTTTTCTAACATGTGTGTGTGTACATGCATGCAAATATTCCATACCACTATCCACTGAAATCATTTAGGAGCAAAGGCATCCCAGTTGCAATGGGCACACATAGAGCCCAAGTCTTGGTGGTGATACTATTTCTCATTAAAGGGAACCAAGAATCTTTGGAGAAGTGGCTGATTTTAGGACTAGGGCAGGGAATATACAATGCTAGTGTGGAACAGCATGTTATATGCCCGAAAGTAAGGAGTACATTTTTCTCAATTATCTGAGCATTGCATACATCATGGCTCCTTATCACTAAACATTTATGTATTTATCTCTTAAGATAGGAACACGATCTGACATAATGGCATACAGCCATTGACTTTGATACATTTTACATAGATGCAACACTTTCAGCTACCTGTCATCTGAAGTGCAATTTTTAAGTGAATGCAATAATGTTATTTATGGGCATACTTTCCCCTCTTGCACAGGATCCAGTCTAGACTCAAGTATTGTATTTGTTCATGGTGTCTTTAACCTCCTTTAACTTGTAACATTTCCATAGCTTTGCTTTTCATGATATTGCTGGTTTTGAAAAATAAAATCTCCTCCTTCTCACTTTTTTAAAAGATTTACTTTAGGGACCAGCTCCGTGGTGCAGCAAGTTAATGCCCTGGTCTGAAGCGCTGGCATCCCATATGGGCACCTGTTTGAGACCCAGCTGCTCCACTTCCAATCCAGCTCTCTGCTATGGCCTGGGAAAGCAGTAGAGGATGGCCCAAGGCCTTGGGCCCCTGCACCTGCGTGGGAGACCTGGAAGAAGCTCCTGGCTCCTGGCTTCGTATTGGCACAGCTCTGGCTGTTGCAGCTAATTGGGGAGTGAACCAGCGGATGAAAGACTCCTCTCTCTCTCTCTCTCTCTGCCTCCCCTCTCCCTGTGTAGCTCTGACCTTCAAATAAATAAATAAATATTTTTAAAAAGATTTGTTTTATTTGAAAGGCAGAGTGAGAGAGAGAGCGAGGGAGTGAGCGAGCAGGTTCTCCCATCCACTAATTTACTCCCTCAAATACATATAACAGCCAGGACTTGCCAGGCCAAACAAAGAGGCTGGACCTCCACCTGGGTCTCCAAAGGTAGGTGGTAGGGGTCTAAGTACTCGAGCCATCATCTGCTGCCTTTCCAGGTGCATTAGCAAGAAGCTGGATCAGAAGAGAAGGAACTGGGACTTATACTGGCACTCTGATATGGGATGAGAGTGTCGCAAGTGGCATTTTAACCTGCTGAGCCACAACACTGGCCCCAATTTTTGGAAAAGATATAGAACTCCTTATTCAGACTTTATCTGATATTTTCTTGTGATTGGATTCATGCTGTGCAATCCTTGCCTGAATACACCATACGTGAAAACTACATAGACACAGAGTATCACACCCAGAGGCACAAAAGGTCCATTTTCCACTCACTGGTGATGTTAATTTGGATTATTTGTTCTAGGTATTGTCTGATTTCCACACTAGTCACTACTTTTCTCTTGCAACTGATGATCATTCTGTAGAGAAACACTTAAAGACCATGAAAATGTTCTACTTCTCACCAAAACATCCCCCTAGATTTAACATCTACTGAGGACTTTTTCATGACCAGGCTTTGTTATGACACATACAATGTCTGCAATTTGTCTGTATGTTATCATCTGTATCTATATCAAGTTAAACAGGAGTTATTGATGTCTGCAGCATCAATCCATTGTCACATGACACAGGTCATTCTAGAATTCTCCCATTGCTGGCTTGTAAATTTCTACTCCAACAGTGGAAAACCAGGGTTCTATCCTTGGCCATCCATTTGCTTAATTGCTTAATTCCAGGATAAATGAAATGTATAGTAGTTTCAGATTTGTTAACCATACCCAATGGGAAACAACTTATGTACTAAAGTACAGTAGGTGTGTGGAATTCTTTTTACCTTTAGTCTTACAGACTCTATTCAGTCCCAAAATTGCTTAGATTAGCACATCTTTCCTTCATCCCTTTCAATGATATTTTTTTCATAGATTTTCCTGTCACAGTGTGCATTCTTTCCTGGAACTTCCTGACCTTCTAAGTACGTTGAAATTTACATACATTCAGGTTTACTCTTTGTGCTATAATGTTCTGTGGGTTTTAACAATTGTGAAATGTCATGATCCACCACTACAACATCATGCAGAATAAATCACCACCTTAAAACCCCACACATTTTATCTATTCATTCCTCCTCTAATCCACATAAACCCCAGATAACTGCTGATCTTTTTACTGATTCTACAGTTTTGTTTTCTCTTTTTTTAAGACTTTTAATTATTTATTTATTTGAAAGTCAGACTTACAGAGAGATCTCTCTCTCTCTCTCTTTCTCACACACACACACACACACACACACACACACACACACACATACATCTTCCATCCACTGACTCACTCCCCAAATGGCCTCAACGAAGCCAGGATCCAGGGGCCAGGAGCCAGGACCTTCTTCTGGGTCTTCCTTGTGGGTACAGGGGTCCAAGATCTTGGGCCATATTCCTCTGCTTTCCCAGGTGCATTTGCAGGGAGCTGGCTTGAAAATGAAGCAGCCAGGTCTCGAACCAGCACCCATGTGGGATGCCCGCGCTACAGGCGGCAGCTTTTCTTCATTCAGAACTATGCATTTAATGTTTGTCCAAGTTTTTAGTAGCTTGATAGCTCACTTCTTTTTGTCACTGGATAATATTATATTTATGAGCATGCCCTAATTTATTTATTCATCATCGATTTTAAAACATCTTTGTTGCTTCCATTTGGGGGCAATTATGAATAAAGCTACTATAAATATTTGCAGGTAGGGTTTTTGTGTGGACATAAATTACCAACTTCACTGAGTAAATTCTTGGGATTATGGTGGCTGGATAGTACAGTAAGACTATGTTTTGCTTTGAGGGAAAGCTACCAAACTGTTTTTTCGACTTGGCTGCACCATTTTACGTTCCTACCAGCAATGAAACTGACAAGTTTCTTGAACTTTCACCACTCTGTTAGATGTGTGGTGGTATTTCATTGCTGTTTAATTTGCAATTTCCCAATGACAAATCATGCTGAGCCTCTTTTCATATGTGTAAATATTTATTGAATTCCTACTTTGCCACAGCACTGTTCTGGATGCTGGCAATTGTGAAAAAAAAAAGTCATAGAGGCTTACAGTGTAGCAAGGAATTCAAAGAATTCAGCTGGCAATTACAACACAGTGTGATCAATATTAAGATGAAGGCAGTATAAGATCCAGGAATATCTAGGAAGGAAACCCTAGTCAATTTCACAGATGAAAAAATTGAGGCTTAAGTTAACTAAGCTATGCTTAAGGTCACATTAGCTGGGAAGAGTTGGAGGGAGGGATTCTACTGAAATTTTCTAACTCCAGATACTCTACACACTTAACCACCATGCATATTCTGCCTCATACATTAAGGTCTTTCTTTACTTAAAATGAGCCTATTTATAGGCCTAAATTATTCTCTAAACTTCCCCAAGTGTGAATGTGTAGGTTTCTTTTTGACTGAAACCTGTTAGCCTGAGATGTTTTCATTCTGTCTTATTATGAATGAATCCACTGTTCTTTTTGTGTGCTCCCAGAGTTTCCACCCTGAGGAGCACAGGATCTAATGATACCATAATCTTGGCTTTGTATGGCAGAGAATTATTTCATCGGGTACTTATTAGATGCTAAGACAGTATCACAAACATGGCAGGTAGGGTAGCAAATGCATTTGGGTCTCATTTCTGGGAGCCTACTTGGGAGTCCCTAGGAAAGAACGACTCTTTTTATTTTAAGAAAGTATACTCTCCCATAAAGTATGTGATTTAGGGAGGCACACAGGGCTCCTGATAGAGAAAGAGGACTCCTCCCTGTTTATCTATTATAGTCAGCCTCAACCTGTTGGTCAATAGTGACATATAAGACCTCACCAAATCACCTCAAAACCTTGTGGTCAAGTAACTGCCATTTCTCATCTACATGACCCAAAGGTCATGTTCAGGTGCCAGTTAGGACACAACACTCTCACTTGTCTCATTCTCATCATACCTATCTGGACTGCTTTGGTCATTTTGCAAGCTTAAAGCTTTCAACCGGATTTCTCCTTCAAATTTCCATTGAAAAAGACATGTATCAATGCACAAGATGAGTTCATCCATTTTAATTGTATTTTCTGTACTTCACTGATGTCAAAACTTACTGAGTTGGATACCTGCAGGTGCTGCATTATTGAAATTTCTGCTTAAATTTGTATTTGGTCAAAAAGCATAGTCATATGTTTCATCTCATCTGACATTGAAAAGATACCCAAATGATCAATTCTGGCACATGTGTGTATGGGGGGGGGGGGAGACTGAGCCATGATGTAGCTCTATTTATGGCTTCTGATAAAATGGAAATAAGATTTGAGGATTTTTTGGCTGCAATTACTAATTCAGATGGAGAGCATTTTAAATTGTGTTTATTGGTTTTTTATTTGTCAGAAATCTGAATGCCTTTGGAGAAAAGATTTCAAGGGGGATAAATAGACTCCTTAGCATATATGATCAAAAGAAGACTCAATAGAAATGTGGAGCATGTTGCCTGTAAGTATCATTTGATTGGAACTAAAAAATCCAAAGTTCCGACAAATTAGTTGTAGAAGGGAGGCGACAGCTGTCAGAATTCATGTGGAGTCAGGAATAAAATTTCAGTCTTTTTGAGTGAATCCTGATGTACACAGCCTAGAAATCCCGCCTTTAAGTTCCCTCCAACTCTCTCAGACCCAAATCTGCTCTTCATTTGTAGCATCCATTGTGCCTGGACCTACATCACTTCCTTAACAGTCTGTCATATATCTGATCACACCATGCTTTTGTTAGCCTCTGCCTCAGTTTCCCTTCTGCTCACAAAGCAAATTGACCTTGATGTGGGAATTGGCTGTGTTCTGAAGGCCAGCACAGCTGTGCAGCACTTCTGAAGGAAACAAAGGCAGGTTCTCAGAGGAACTGCCTCCATTCTGGGTCCAAAATCCAACAAATACTTCCAATCCAGTCTAATGTTCATGAGAGGTTTATCAAATTGATCTGCAGAGAGGTACTCGTGAGATGGTTTGGGAAAGAGGTTGGCAACATGAGTCTTGTGTTGCAATCCTGGGTCTTCTTGATCTCCTTCTCAAAGTATTGATAAGAACAATAGTGAACACTGGTATTATAGCAGTCAGTGAAGCTGCCCCCTGAGACATTGGCATCCTACCCATATTAGAGTGCTAGTTGTTCCCTTCCTATCTAGCTTCCTGCTAATGCTCCTGGGAAAGCACTAGAAGACAGCCCAAGTCCTTGGGCCCCTGCACCCCACATGGGAGACCTGGAAGGACTTCTGATTCTTGGCTTCATTCTGGCTCAGACCTGACTGTTGCAGCAATTTGAGGAATGAACCAATGGATGGAAGGTCGGTCTCTCTCTCTCTCTCTCTCTCTCTCTCTGCCTCTCTGTAACTCTGCCTTTCAAGTAAATATATAAATCTTTTAAAAAAGTTATGTATGTCTTTGCATGTATGTTTTACATCAGTCAAAACTTAATAATCACTTATATGTGCTCGCTATGTACTAGGTGCTTTTCTAAAGGATTTTTACATTCATTAAATCATACTGATCTTTGTAGATATGTCCATTGGTACCTACACTTTGCCTCAACCATTGTCTTCACCCAGATGCTTCTACCCTATTCTGTATGTAGTTGTCTTCTTCCTGCCACTTAGCAATAAAGCTCAGTCTCAAGCGCATTGCTGTATTTTAACTTATTGCTTATCACGTCTCACAACTTCAAAATTTTCCCTGCCAACTATTTATTTATATTTTCCTGCCCACCCACACGAGAAGGTCAGAAGCTCCGTGAATGAAGGGATCTCATTTGTCCTTTCCAATTATGTATCCTCAAAGCTTAGAACAATGCCTGGTACCTGCTGCTCAATATATGTTTACTGAATGAATGACATATGTGAGCAAACACATCTCCTATCTAGTTCCCCTCAACCCATTCTTCACAGTGGAGTTCAAGTATTCTATAGAAAGTACAAGTTTGGTTAAAATCATCTCTTTCTTAGAATCTTACACCCCTCCCCGCCGCCAACATTGGTTTCAATGTATCATCTCAGGTCTTTACTATGACTTCGTTCATGCTTATCCTTTGTTTACGTCTGTCTCCATTTTTCTTTTCCAGGCTAACTCAGTCATACTGAACTAGTCACACTCCCATGATGCACTAACTGTTGCTCAACTTCAGATCTCTGAGCCTGATGTTCTTTCTGCCTGGAAATGTTCTCATCTCTTTTTCCCTTCCTCCTCACCTAATTAACTTCTCCTTAGCCTGATGGTTTTAGCCTAGATATCACTGCTTCTGAGAATCCCCCCACAATTCCATCAAAGTTGGGACATCTCCCATACATGCCCATAGCATCCTCAAATGGCATTCACAGTGCTCGAGTGAACCCCAGGTGTGTGGCTGCACAAACTTCCGTGTTTTATTGGCAATCTGAGGAGAGCTATTCATGCACCAGATGCAATTGGACACTTTGGGCCTGTGCTCCAAGAAAGAGAACCAGCCTGCTGCTGCTCTCCCTACGTATAGAACAAGTAAGAAAGCCGCTTTCCAGAAAAGGAAGCAGAGCCCGATTTTGACACGAGGTTATCTGAGCTCAGGTGTCCATATTCCTGGGAGCTGCCTGTAACGCCTTGGGGGAAGCTGAGGTCCTGGGCAGCCGCTTTCCCTGAGGGGAGAGGGGTCCCACATCCCTTATCTCCAGGCAAATATTAGAAGGTTCTTGGTGTCGTTCATCTCAGCACTGCATTAGCATTGCGTGCTTACTTTGCCTCTCCAAGCAGTCTGAATACCTTTGAGGCCTAGGATCATGCTGTATGGACCATTATATCTGTAGCACTGAGCCGGGTTTGAGATACAGTGGTTCCGTTGAATGAGGGAATGAACCACTGTCCTCCAAAATGACTCTTGAAGGGAGATGCCCAACTAACTTATTTAACAATCTCTCCCTCTTTCTATGTATGTTTACTGTCCAAGCCTTCCAAAAATAACGCTGTTGGAAAACTTCTAGAAGAGCTAACCGAGAAAAATCTTGAAGCTGGCAAAACTGCTTAGCTTTGTCCCGACTCCTTAATTTTTGTGCATGTGTATATTCATTGTTCTCCACTGGCTTCAGTCACGATCACAGAGAAAGGGAAAACACTTCTATTAGAACCTAAATTTAGGGCCGGCGCTGTGGCGCAGCAGGCTAAAGCCTTGGCCTAAAGTGCCGGCATCCCATATGGGCGCCGGTTCTAGTCCCAGCTGCTCCTCTTCTGATCCAGCTCTCTGCTACGGCCTGGGAAAGCAGTAGAAGATGGCCCAAGTCCTTGGGCCCCTGCACCCATGTGGGAGACCTGGAAGAAGCTCCTGGCTCCTGGCTTCGGATTGGCGCAGCTCCGGCCGTTGCGGGCACCTGGGGAGTGAACCAGCAGGTAGAAGACCTCTCTCTCTCTCTCTTTCTCTCTCTGCCTCTCCTCCCTCTGTATAACTCTGACTTTCAAATAAACACATAAATCTGAAAAAAAAAACTGAATTTAAACCATATCAGAAGACTGAGCGACTTCAAGCAAAGTCTCTTAAGGCAGAGAAAATTGTCTGTATAAAACACTGGCCCATGACATAATGCAACAAAATCTCCCTTGCAAATTGATTTGAAACTTTAAAAAAACATTTCTAAACTTTTTGGAACATGGTGCTCTCTTTCTAGTTGTTTGTTAGATAAATCATAAGGCCAAAGCAACAGAGAAATTATTTATTTTAGTGCAGAATCTTTCTGAATGCTTCTTCCTTTATTACTGTAGAAGCCCAATCTAGCCTACTTCCTCTTACTTCTGGGTGGAACAGAACAGCACACCCCTGCAGTAATGTAGGAAAGGCGCCCTTTCATCTATGCGTTGCTCTGACTTCTATTGGGTTTTCTCCTGATCCTGTTATAAATCTAAATCTCCCCAAGAAGCTAACAATTCAAGGGCTACTTATGGTGAATGAGGAAGCATAAGTCAACAGTAATAGTTGGAGTCTAATCAATTTCAGTGAGGAGTACCATGAAATTGCTCAACAGGGAAAGTATGTATGTGAATATTAAGGCTCACCTAAAAGAAATATCCAATTTGCACATTGGCTAGTGGGAGCCACCCTACTTCATCTAAATTTAGAGCAAGATCGATTATGTTCTCTCCCGAGAAAAAAATTAATTAGATATATTTTAAAACTATGTTTAGTATTGAAAAATACTAAGTTGAAAGTAATTAAATAAACTTCAATTGAACTTCTTAAAAAAATGAAATAGCTCCATGAACTCAATTACTTTAGAACTTAAAACTCAATTAACTTCATTGGTTCCAAGGCTCTGATGAAGCTATTGTTTTGTACCCTTGGAGAGGTTTTGCTTTTACTAGTCAAATGGGCTTCCCAATGTAAACAGGGTGATTCCTATGACTTTACATTTTTTTCCTTTTCATTTTGTTTGGAAGGTACAGAAACAGAGAGAAAGAGATAGAGGAACAAATACAGAGAGATCTTCCATCCCCTGGTTCATTCCCCAAATTCCTGCAACAGCCAAAACCAAGAGCCTGGAAGTCAAGCAAGGTCTCCCATATGGATGACACTCCCTACAGAGCTTTCCCAGGCAAATTAGCAGGGAACTAGATTGGAATAGGAGCAACTGGGACTCGAATCAGCACCCACATGGGATTCTGTCACAGGTGGCGGCTTTACCCACTATGCCACAACACCAGTGCCTACATGTACTTTCAATTTTTTTTGACAACTGGAACTTCAACAAATTAAAATCATTTTTCCTAACCACCAGGGAATCCATTAACTGGGTACTACTTTAGAATTTCTCTGATCTGTTGTTTTGTGATTCTGGAAACTGAACCACAGAAAATATTGAAATATACATTATTGAATTACAAAAAGGAAAATATAACCCTGAAAAGAATTAGCGAAGGGGCCAGCGCTGTGGCGTAGCAGGTAAAGCTGCCACGTGCAACGCTGGCATTCCATACAAGCGCCAGTTCGAGTCTCAGCTGCTCCACTTCTGATCCAGTTCTCTGCTATGGCCTGGGGAAGCAGCGGAAAATGCTAATGTGCCTGTGAGAGTGGTGAATAATGGCCTGAGTGCTTGGGCTCCTACCACCTGTGTTGGACACCAGGATGGAGTTTCTGGCTTTGCCCTGGCCCAGTCTGAGCTGTTGTGGCCATTTGGGAAGCAAACCAGCAGATGGACAATCTCTCTGAATCTGCCTTTCAAATAGATAAATAAATCTTTTGAAAAGTCACATCACAGTTTATTTTACAATAGTGTCCCAAAATTAGATATTTAGATATAAAGCTAAAAATATGTATGCTAACTATAGAAGGAAAGCCTAAAAAAATAACTGATAAAAGAAATACAACAGATCCAAGATGGTGGAATAGTGAGGGCGCGCACTGATAGTCCAGGAAAAGATAGTTTAATAAAAGTGGAGTTACTGTAGTCTCAGGAAAAGGCTTAGGAAAAAATTGCAGAGAAAACTCTTCTGGATCTAGTGGATGTAACACGGAGGACCTACGGGGAGAGCAAGGACACCCACCCCGTGGAAGCCAAGCCGCAGAGTCTGCGTGCCGGCACTGGAACGGGAGGTGAGACAAAAACCTTGGTAACCCGAGACATTGGCGGGGAAAGGCAGAAAGAGCCTAGAGGGAATGAGGCTTGAAGCCCCATTGGGGAAAGTTCACCAGGCTGACTGGAGGATAGAAAAAAATGAATAAGGGGAACTGGCACGGAAACTAGCCTCTCTCTCCACTCACCTTACAAAGCCAAGCAAGACAAAGAGCAAGCGCCATTCTGGGCATATGTAAAGTGGCACCCGCCATCAGCCAAGCAGAAAAACCTGACTCTGGTCGGGAGAAATAACAGGAGGTTAGGACCTAGTGAAAGTGTGGAGCTAACGAACTGAGACTGTGAAAATCTGAGGGGGGGGGCGGCGAGAGAACTCATGGAGTACACAAACTCGGTAACCTTGGCAACCAGTGAGAGACTGCAGAGAAATTTGAGACCACACTGAGGGCTGCATAAACTCTTTGTGTGGTCCCAGGGGTAGAGCAGACGAATACGCACAGGGACCAGATTTCATACATCAACTACCCTCAATTCCACTCAGCTGTGCAGAATTACTTCCCAACTGAGTCAAAAAAAAAAAAAAAAGAGCGAGCGAGCGAGCAAGAGAACAATCTGGGTGAGTCACCTTTGGCACACCCTTAACCCTGAAGAACCAAACAGAGCTCTCTGGCCACATCCATCACAGTCTCTAAGGATCCATCAAAAGCAGACAGTCCACTTAATCTAGAGTCATAGTATAATGAGAAAAAGCACCACAGCGAAGAAACCAAAGAATATCTCCAATATGCCAAACAAACACAGAAACCAAGGTAACAAGAACAAGGAAGACACTATGATGCCCCCAAATGAAAAAGACACCCCAATTCAAGATTATGAAGATGATGAGATAGAAGAAATCCAAGAAGCAGATCTCAAAAAATTGAAAAGAACATTAAGAAGTTCTCAAAAACAAATTCTTGAACTACAGAAATCCTTAATGGACAAGATAGAAAATCTCTCTTGTGAAAATGAAATATTAAGGAGGAATCAAATGAAACAACTAGTAGAACATGAAACTGTGATAGTGACGAGAAATCATAATGAAATGAAGAATTCAATAGATCAAATGACAAACACATTAGAGACCCTTAAAAACAGAATGGGTGAAGCAGAGGAGAGAATATCAGACTTAGAAGACAGAGAACAGGAAAGTATACAGTCAAACCAAAGAAAAGAAGAGGAAATTAGAAATCTAAAAAATATTGTTGGGAATCTACAGGATACTATTTAAAAACCCAACATTCGGGTTCTAGGAGTTCCTGAAGGCATGGAGAGGGAGAAAGCATTAGAAGGCCTTTTTAGTGAGATACTAGCATAAAATTTCCCAGGTTTGGAGAAGGACAGACACCCTAGTACAGGAAGCTCATAGAACCCCTAATAAACATGACCAAAAGAGATCCTCACCACGACACGTTGTAATTAAACTCACCACAGTGAAACATAAAGAAAAGATCCTAAAATGTGCAAGAGAGAAACGTCAGATTACTCTCAGAGGATCTCCAATTAGACTCACAGCTGACTTCTCATCAGAAACCCTACAAACTAGGAGGGAATGGTGAGATATAGCCCAGGTACTAAGAGAGAAAAACTGCCAGCCCAGAATATTATATCCTGCAAAGCTCTCATTTGTGAATGAAGGTGAAATAAAGACCTTTCATAGCAAACAGAAATTGAAAGACTTTGCTGCCACTAGTCCAGCCCTGCAAAAAATGCTTAAAGATGTGCTACACACAAAAACACAGAAACACAGCCATCAATATGAAAGAAGGTAACGGAAGAAAACCTACCGGTAAAAGATCATAGGAAGCTCAAAGCATATACTAGAAAGTGTCGCTCCCCCTCTTCATGGAGGAACGACACTAAACCCTGCCTAGGCTTCATATCCGAGTCACGGCACCATTATGTCGCTCCCCCTCTTCGTGGAGGAACGACACTAAACCCTGCGCTGTTCTTTCGTCTGCTCGGCCCTCCCCGGGTTTGCTGCTGGTTCTTCCCGGGTTGGCTACCGACCCTTCCACCTCCGTGGAAGAGCGGTTCCCCCTGCCAGCTTCCCCACTTCCGTGGGGGAGCAGCACATCGCCGGCCGGCTCTCTCGGGGGCTGCACAGGTGTTCCCCTCAGATGTTCCTGGTGCATGCCGTCTCTCTCCTCTTTTATAGTCCTCTTCCGCCAATCCCAACTCGGCTGCCCACACGCCGAGTACGCTGCTCTCCTCCAATCAGGAGCAGGATCAGTTCCTGGAGGTCATCACTCAAGTTGGCAAGAGGCAGCTGCGTAGAAGCTGTTTTCTCCTCTCCCAGCGCCATATTGTGGGAGAGCAGATGCATAGAATAAGTCTTAATTCCAGTAACTTAGTCTAGTCCGAGTTGCTCCCCACAGAAAGTATCTTTGGGAAAATGGCAGGGCAAAGTCACTACTTATCAATAGTCATATTGAACGTTAATGGACTCAATTATACAGTTAAAAGGCACAGACTGGCTGAATGGATTAAGGAACAAAACCCATCTATTTGCTGCCTACAAGAAACACATCTTTCCAACAAAGATGCATGCAGACTGAAAGTGAAAGGTTGAAAAAAGATATTCAATGCCAACAGAAATGAAAAAAAGCAGGTGTAGCCATATTAATATCAGACAAAATAAACTTTAACACAAAAACTGTTAAGAGAGACAAAGAGGGACACTATATAATGATTAAGGGTTCAATTCAACAGGATGATGTAACTATTATAAATGCATATGCACCTAATTATAAGGCACCAGTTTATTTAAAAGGTATGTTAAGGAACTTAAAGGGAGACTTAGATTCCAATACAATAGTACTGGGGGACTTCAATACTCCACTCTCAGAAATAGATCAACCAGACAGAAGATCAACAAGGAAACAGCAGACTTAATCAACACTATTGCCCAAATGGATCTAACAGATATCTTCAGAACTTTCAATCCTACATTTAAAGATTTTACATTCTTCTCAGCAGTGCATGGAACCTTCTCTAGGATCGACCACATACTAGGCCATAAAGCAAGTCTCAGCAAATTCAAAAGAATTAGAATCATACCATGCAGCTTCTCAGACCACAGTGGAATGAAGGTGGAAATTAGCAACTCAGGAATCCCTAGGGCATATGCAAACACATGAAGATTGAACAACATGCTCCTGAATGAACACTGGCTCATAGAAGAAATCAAAAGAGAAATCAAAAACTCTCTGGAAGTAAATGTACCAATGCCATCTCACTAGTCCAAGTGATCAATTTCTGTTCACAGTTGATCATAATGATAGGACTAAGAGTCAAAGGGATCACATAAACAAGACTAGTGTCTGCAAATACTAACCGATAGAATAATAAAGGGAGAGAAAGATCCAACATGGGAAGCGAGATGCACAGCAGACTCATAGAATGGCAGATGTCCCAAACAGCACTCTGGCCTCAGAATCAGCCCTTAAGGCAAGAAAAAGGAGGAAATGACATCTAGATTAGAAAGGAATACACTGTTCTCTATTTGTAGATGAAATGATCTTGCATATGAAACTTTTTAAGTACTTCACTTTAAAAAATATTAGGATTAAATTTTAGCAAGGCTTCAGTAATATGAAATACAGAAGTAAATAGTATTGCTAACAAACTAAAAATGAAGACTTAATATTAAAATGACAATACTGCCTAACTTGATCTTCAGATTCAGTCCAGTCTCTATGAAAACCCCATCTAATTTTTTGCCAAAATTGACAAGCTGATCCTAAAATTCTTATAGAAATAGAAGGGACCAAATACAATCTAAAAAATCTTGAAAAAGAAGAACAAGGTTGTTGAAGGATTCACATTCCACAGTAATGAATACAGTGTCTTACTGGCATCAGAATAGACAAGTAGATCCATGGATTAGAACTGAAATCACAGAAACAAATCCTCACATTTATGATCAACTGATTTTGGACAAGAGTGCCACGAGAATTGGGAAAGCATAATCTTTTCAACAAATGGTGCTGGAGAAACTCAGTATTCACATGCTAGAGAATGACACTTGGAGTCATAATATTTACTGTGTGGCTCCGTCTACTGACTCCTGTTCTAGAGCACTGCCTAACAAGTCTTCCAAAATAGCCATCTGGTATTTTAGGAAACTACAACTTCAACTTAATGTTTACTGTTGATTATTAATTAGGACCCAGATTCTGTAAAGTTAGACATCAAGTATTAAAGATGGAAAATTACTTTTATCTGTTGCAAATGCAAAGTAAGTAAGAGTGTCCAGTGGAAAAGCACTCTTCAGGATACTACTGAGTTTTATGTCATAATGGTCAGCTTTAGGTGTCAGCTTGACTGAATTAAGGAATACCTAGGAACCTAGGAATGTATTATTTTGGGTTCATCTATGAGGACGTTTCCAGAAGAGATTAGCATGTGAGTCTAAGAGAACCAGGTGAGGAAGATCCACTCTCCAGGCAAGCGGGCTGGTGACCATTACTCAGCTGGTGGCCCAGAGATAATGACTACAGAAGGCAAATTGATCTGCACCTCAGTGAGCTGGGTTGCATTCATCTCCTGCCTTGGACATCAGAACTTAGGCCAGCAGACCACAAGCAGTGCATTCAAGCTTTCTGTCTCAACCTGAAAGTTAAACCATCAGCGTTCCTGGTTCTGAGACCTTCGCACTTGAACTGAGCCATGCCTACCAGCATCTTAGGGCCTCCAGCTTTGAGATGGCTCATCGTAGAACTTTTCAGCTGCCATAATTGCATGAGCCAATCCCTGTAATACATATGCTTTCATGTATACATATACATATCCTACTGATCCTCTCTATAGAACTCCAACCAATGCTATGTCTAACTTACAATATTACCAGCATACATTTTGTTTTCAATTCAATCTCTCATTCCTCTTTTGAATCTCCTTTATCATCCTGACTGTTCCCTCAGTATTAATTTGAATCAATCTTTGCATATGTTCACTACTTTTGAAAAGAACTGATTAGACAATACTGGGTATGTGGATGAACTTGACCTATCATGAATGTAAATATATGAACATAATTTCTATAGGCATATGACTTTAGTAAATAATTGTGAGATATTAAGATATAGAAGAGGCTATAGATTTAGCAATTTGTGTTTTGAAAATTTGATAGGTTCCCACCTTTTCAAAAAAAGTTTATTTGTTTATTTGAAAAGCAGAGTTACAGAAAGAGAGGGAGAGGCAGAGGGAGAGAGATCTTCATCCATTGGTTTACTCCCCAAATGGTTGCAATGGCCAGGATGAGCCAAGAGTTTCATCCAGGTCTTTTACATGGGTGTCAGGGGCCCAAGTACTTGGGCCATCTTCTGCTCTTTTCCCAGGCCATTAGCAGAGAGCTGATCAGAAGTGGAGCAGCCAGGACTTGAACTGGTGCCCGTATGGGATGCCAGAGATGCCAGCACTGCAGGCAGCTGCTTAACCTGCTTTGTCACAGCTCTGGCCTCAGGTTCTCAGCTTCATACTTTAGAAAAGGTTTACAGGCTCTCTCAGAATATGTCAAATACAGTAGACTTTTAAGAATGAAGCTTCTCTGGGGGCCGGCGCTATGGTGCAGCCGGTTAACACCCCAGCCTGAAGCGTCGGCATCCCATATGGCACCGGATTGAGTCCCAGCTGCTCCACTTCCAATCCAGCTCTCTGCTATGGTCTGGGAAAGCAGTGGAATATGGCCCAAGTCCTTGAGCCCCTGCACCCACGTGGAAGACCTGGAAGAAGCTCCTGGCTCCTGGCTTCGGATCGGTGTAGCTCCAGCTGTTGCGGCCAATTGGGGAGTGAACCAGTAGATGGAAGACCTCTCTCTCTCTCTCTCTGCCTCTCCTTCTCTCTCTATGTAACTCTGACTTTCAAATGAATAAATAAATAAATCTTTAAAAATAAAAAAGAATGAAGCTTCTCTTGTTAAAAAGGGGAGGGGCCGGCCGGCGCCGCGGCTCACTAGGCTAATCCTCCGCTTAGCGGCGCCGGCACACCGGGTTCTAGTCCCGGTCAGGGCCCCGGATTCTGTCCCGGTTGCCCCTCTTCCAGGCCAGCTCTCTGCTGTGGCCAGGGAGTGCAGTGGAGGATGGCCCAGGTGCTTGGGCCCTGCACCCCATGGGAGACCAGGAAAAGCACCTGGCTCCTGGCTCCTGCCATCGGATCGGCGCGGTGCGCCGGCCGCAGCGCGCCGACCGCGGCGGCCATTGGAGGGTGAACCAATGGCAAAGGAAGACCTTTCTCTCTGTCTCTCTTTCTCACTGTCCACTCTGCCTGTCAAAAAATAAAAAAAAAAAAATTAAAAAGGGGAGGGGCCTATGTTGTGGCACAGCAGCTTACGCCTCCACTTGTCATGCAGGCATCCTGTATTTGAGCACCAGTTTGAGTCCCTGCAGCTCTGCTTCTGATCAACTCCCTGCTAATGTGCCTAGGAAAGCACAGAAGATGGCTCAAGTGTTTGGGCTCTGCACCTGCGTGGGAGACCTGGCTGCAATTCCAGGCCCCTGGCCTCAGCCTGGCCCAGCCCTGGACATTGTGACCATTTAAAGAGTGAACCTGTATATGGAAGAGTCTCTCTCTCGCTCTCTTGCTCTCATACTCTCACTCTTGCTCTAGCTCTAGCTCTGTCACTCCACCTTTCAAATAAATAAATACATCTCATTTTTTAAAGAATGAAGCCTCAATAGAATTCTTTTTGCTAAAGCTCTACAGTTGAGTCACTAAAAACGTTTTATCTGTAACTCAGTTACATACAAAGGGGATATAAATTAAAGGACAAGGCAATTGTCAGTAGTTTGAGAATACAGATGTCAAATAACATCAGATTTTCTCTAACTCGATTTGTCTGTGAATTGTTAAAACTATTCGGTATTTGGAGGAAAAAGAATGAATTTGGACTCCTACCTCAGGCCATATATAAAAATTAATTCAAAATGGATCTAAGACCTAAATATAAAAGCTAGAACTATAAAACTCTTTGCAGAAAACATAGAAGTAAACCTGTAAACCCACTGTAACTTGGATTAGACAATGTTTTCTTTCTTTTTTTAAATATGGCACTATCGGGGCCAGCACTTTGGCTCAGAGGGTTAAGCAGTGTTTGGCAGCGCCAGTATCCCACATGGGCACTGGTTCAAGTTCTGGCTGCTCTGCTTCTAATGCAGCTCCCTGCTAATGGCCTGGGAAAGCAGTGGACAATGACCCAAGTACTTAGGCCCCTGCACCCATATAGGAGACTTGGAAGAAGCTCCTGGCTCCTGGCTTCAGCCTGGCCTAGCCCTGGCCATTGCAGCCATTTGGGGAGTAAAACAGTGGATAGAGGATCTCTCTCTCTCTCTCTCTCTCTCTCTCTCTCCTCATCTCTCTCCTCTCTCTCCTCCCTCTCTCTGTAACTCTGAGTTTCCAATAAATTAATAAATACATCTTAAAAATAAATACAGCACTATAGCAGACAAAAGAAAAATATCTAAGTTGGATATCATAAAAATTAAAATATTTTGGCTTCAATGGACACCATAAGAAAGTGAAAAGAACATCCTCTAAATGGAGGGAATTTTTTGATAGCCACACACTTATAAAGAATTTGCACCCAGAATCTATGAAGAACTCCTCTAGGAGCTGGCATTTTGCCTAGTGGTTAAGATGCTCAGATACTATTTTAGAGTGCCTGAGTCTGATGCCTGTCTCTGGCTTCCGACTCCAGCTTCCTGCTAACGTGGATCCTTGGAGGCAGCAGTGATGGCTCAAGTAATTGGGCACCTGCTATCCATGTGGGAGTCATGGATTGAGTTCCTGGCTCCTGACTTTGGCCTTGGCCCAGTCCTAGCCATTACAACATTTTGATAGTTAACTAGAGGATGGCAGCTTGCAGCCGTCTGTGTCTTTGTCTATCTGTCTCTCAAAAAAAAAAAAAAAAAAACCCAGTAAAAGAACACTTATAATTCAGTAATAAAGGGACAAATAACCCAAGTTTTAAAATGGACAAATGCTGTGAGTAAATATTTATCCAAATAAGATATATAAAAGACCAATAAGTGCAGGAAAAGATGGTCAATATCATTAGTCATTAGAGAAATGCAAATCAAAAGTTCAGTGGGGGCTGGCGCTGTGGCAAAGCAGGTAAAGCTGCCACCTGCAATGCCAGGACCCAAATGGGCACTGGTTCAAGTCCCGGCTGCTCCACTTCCAATCCAGTTCTCTGCTAATGCTCCTGGAAAAGCAGCAGAAGATGGCCCAAGTGCTTGGGCCCCTGCCATCCACGTAGGAGATCCAGAAGAAGCTCTTGGCTCCTGGCTTCAGCCTGGCCCAGCCTTGGCCATTGCAGCTATTTGGGGAGTGAACCAGCAGATGGAAGACCTCTCTCCCTTTGCAACTCTGCCTTTCAATAAATAAATAAATAAATCTTTTTTAAAAAACACAGTGAGGGGCCGGTGCTGTGGCACAGTAGGTTAATCCTCTGCCTGTGGTGCCCGCATCCCATATGGATGCCAGTTCTAGTCCTGGCTGCTCCACTTCCAAACCAGCTCTCTGCTATGGCCTGGGAAAGCAGTCAAAGATGGCCCAAGTCCTTAGGTCCCTGCACCCATGTGGGAGACCTGGAAGAAGCTCCTGGTTCCTGTCTTTGGATCAGTGCAGCTCTGGCTGTTGCAGCCATTTGGGGAGTGAACCAGTGGATGGAAGAACTTTCTCTCTGTCTCATCTTCTCATTGTCTATAATTCTACCCCTCAAATAAGTAAGTAAAATATTTTTAAAAATCATATTAATATGTAAATATAATAAAAAAACAATGGCAAGAATGGATGAGGATGTGGAGCAATTGAAACCCTCATGCATTGCCAATGGGAATGTCAAACAGTGCTGCCACATTGGTAGGGATTGGCCAATAGGTATAGGTTTTCTTTAAAGGAGGATGAAAATGTTCTAAAATATAGTTGTGATAATTGCTCAACCTGGTGAACATACTAAAATCATTTAATTGTATACTTGAAATAGATGCATTTTTAAAAAGATTTTATTTATTTATTTGAGAGTTAGAGTTACAGACAGTGAGAGGAGAGACAGAGAGAGGTCTTCCTTCCATTGGTTCACTCCCCAAATGGCTGCAATGGCTGCAGATGCGCCAATCTGAAGTCAGGAGCCAGGCGCTTCTTCCTGGTCTCCCACATGGGTGCAGGGGCCCAAGCACTTGGTCCATCTTCTACTGCTTTCCCAGACCATAGCAGAGAGCTGGATCGAAAGTGGAATAGCCGGGACTAGAGCCAGCACTCATATGGGATGCTGGCGCAACAGGCAGAGGGTTAATCTGTGCCACGGTGCCGGCCCCAAATGCATCTCACGAAACTGTTTTATAAGATTATATTCTATCTACTCAAGTGGCAGATGTGGGCAGGGAGGAAGACACAGACACAGACACAGACACAGACACACACACACACACAGAAAGAGAGAGAGAGAGAGAGCGAGAGCTGCCATCTGCTGGTATATTCCCCAAATGCCCATGATGGCCAGGGATGGGCCAGAGCCAGGAGAATGAATTGCAATCAAGGTCTCCCATGTGGGTGGCAGGGACCAACTTTCTTGAACCATCACCATTGTCAAGGTCTGCACTGGAACGAAACTAGAATCAGGAGACAGCCAAGAACTGAACCCAGACATTCTGATGTGGAATGTGGGTGTCCTAATTGTTAGGTTAAACATCCATGCCAAGAAACTGCTTTAAAAAAAAAAAACTAAATTTAGTTGATGCTGAAATTACCATGAGGCTAATTTAGTAAGTCATAAGCAACAAGATGTGACTACAAATGTAACTTAGTGTCAAAATTAAATATTCTCTCTTCTAGTTTATAACAGGCAACTTATTATCAGTGTTTGCCCAATGATTATTTTAAATTGGAAAGCACAGCTGAACAGTTAAATGACACAGATCATAGTTGGGTCTTGAAAAGTTATTTGCTCTAGTATGCCTGGTGCTACTCGGGAATAAGTAGGCACTCGAATCTCTCCTATACCATACTTTAAAGGTTGTGTAAGTTCAAGTACAAACAGACATGACTATTTATATGCACTTCATCAACAATTCTTCAGAGCTTTTTTTTTTCCTACAGAGAAGATAATGGAGCTTGGTAACACGTGCTATTTAGAAGGCACTTATGCTTTTAGCCCATTTTCTGTTGCTATATCAAAATACCGAAGACTGGGTAATTCATAAAGACTGGAAACTTACTTGGCTTACAGTTCTAGGAGCTAGGAAATCCAAGAGCATGGTACCAGCATCTGGTGATGGCCTTCTTGCTGCATTGTAACATGGAAGTGGGTGTCCCAAGGCAAGACAGAGCAAGCGTGGTACCTTCGGTATGTTTCTTTTATGTTTTTTTAAACATTTTATTTATTTATTTGAGAAGCAGAGTACAAGAGAGGGAGCGACAAAGAGAGAGGTCTTCTATCCACTGGTTCACTTCCCAGATGGCTGCAATGGCCGGAGCTGGGCTGGTCCAAAGCCAGGAGCCAGGAGTTTCTTCCAGCGCTCCCACATGGGTGCAGGGGCATAAGCACTTGGGTCATCTTCCACTGCTTTCCCAGGCCATAGCAGGGAGCTGGATATAAAGTGGAGCTGCTGAGACTCAAATCGGTGCCCATATGGGATGCTGGCACTGCAGGCGGAAGCTTAGCCTACTATGCCACAGCGCTTGGCATCTGTGTTTCTTGCTGGCATCTGTGTTTCTTGGCCACAAATGCCATTACAGAAGCCCCACCCTCCTCATCTCATCTAATCCTGATTACCACCCAAAGGCCACAAGTTACCTACAAATACCATTGACGTATGAATTTTTGGAGACACCCTCAAGCCATAGCAGGTGACTTTTTCTTCCCCTAGTGGACAAGGGCTATGTTTTTGGCATTCGCACGTTCTGTTTTCTCTACTTTGCTGTCTGACTCTATCACTCTCCCCTAGTATTGCCACGTTCATATTATTTTTTTTTTTTGGACAGGCAGAGTGGACAGTGAGAGAGAGACAGAGAGACAGAGAGAAAGGTCTTCCTTTTGCCGTTGGTTCACCCTCCAATGGCCGCCGCGGCCGCCGCACTACGGCCAGCGCATTGCGCTGATCCGAAGCCAGAAGCCAGGTGCTTCTCCTGGTCTCCCATGGGGTGCAGGGCCCAAGGACTTGGGCCATCCTCCACTGCACTCCCTGGCCACAGCAGAGAGCTGGCCTGGATGAGGGGCAACCGGGACAGAATCCGGCGCCCCAACCGGGACTAGAACCCGGTGTGCTGGCGCCGCAAGGCGGAGGATTAGCCTAGTGAGCTGCGGCGCCGGCCTATATTATGTTAAAATAACATCCTGCAACAACCATGCACCCAGAATTGTCCCTCCGGAGTTCCTCTTGGTGCTTTTCAGGCACACAGTGAACTGCTGTTGTCAAATTTTTTTTTTTCCAAACTCTGCCATGTATTTAGTATCAGTCGGCATGTATCAGTAATCCTATAATAATTAAAACTTTCCTTGGTTGAGTTGACAACCTCTGTACCTCCCTGAGCAGTAATTCTTTCAGATAACTTGAAAATGATTCTCCTTGATCTGAAAACCTTTTATCATTACTAAACTTCCTTGATTTTCAAAAACCACTCTCACATTCACCATGTGGGAGCTGAGCTGACACATACCATATCTTCCCAGGATGACTTCAGGGCTGGGGCCTCTGAAGGGAAAAGGCCACTTTGAATGAAGTTGTAGGTTCATTTCCTTCAGTAACAACACAGTCATAATACTTGTTCAAATATGTTTTCCATAATAACAATAGCCACCAATATGTGACAGGACCCCATAGGCTCTTACCTCAGATCCATCAGCACATCCCCCAAACAAATGCAAGGCAGGGAAAGAGTTTATATTGTGCATCCTTTTGAAATGTGATAGATAGTTGTCAACCATCTCTGCTTCTCAGTGAAGAATTCTCACCCATTAACATCCTTTCTGCCTTCTTTTTTGCGGGAAGTGTTTCTCATGATTTTCCCAATTCTGCTGAGATAGCCAATTTCTACCTTCATCATGGTTACCCCCTTTACCAAAAGAAAGTCCTCATGCTCAAGCAAGAAGCAACAGTCTTCTCTTAGAATCCATGCCTTGGGCTGGTGCTGTGGCCTTTCTGGTAAAGCTGCCACCTGCAGTGCCGGCATCCCATGTGGGCACTGGTTCGGGTCCCGACTGCTCCACTTCTGATCCAGCTCTTTGCTATGGCCTGGGAAAGCAGTAGATTATGGCCCAAGTGCTTGGGCCACTGCACCTGCGTGGGAGACCTGGAAGAAGCTCCTGGTTCCTGCCTCGGGATTGGTCCAGCTCCAGCTGCTGCAGCTATTTGGGGAGGGAACCAGTGGATGGAAGACCCCCACCCCTCTCCCTGCCTCTGCCTCTCTGTAACTTTTAAATAAATAAATAAATAAATATTTTTTTTTAAAAAAAGAAGCTGTGCCTCATGGGAATCTTTCTCTCATCCTACTGACTTTTCAAAGTACTTTATCCAAGATACATTCCCATATATCTTACAAATCACGGTATTGAAATGTCACTATGCACTTACTCCTCATGTAGGATCTTTGTCCTTAGTGTGCTGTACATTGAGATTTAATGCTATAACTAATACTCAAACAGTATTTTTCACTTTATGTTTCTGTGTGGGAGCAAACTGTTGAAATCTTTACTTAATGTATGCTAAACTGATCTTCTGTATATAAAGAGAAACGAAAATGAAAAAAAAAAAGAAATGTCACTATCATGTAGAAATTCACCTTGGTTTTAGTAGAGACCAATTGAAAGATTTCCCAAAGTGGTTGTACATGTTTAAGTTGAAATGTGTTTCTTTGAGAGGCAGAAACAGAAATAGAAATAGAGAAATATCACCCATCAACTGGTGTATTTGCCCCAGATGCCTGCACCATCCAGGGCTAAACTGAGTCAGAAGTAAGCAGCTAGGAACTCCACCCAGATGTCACACATGGGTGGCTGGAATCCAACCATCTGAACCATCACCACTGCCTCCCATGGTCTGCATGAGCAGGAAGCTGGATTCAAGAACCAGTGCTAGGAACTGAACCCAGGTACTCCAGTGGGTATCTTAAGCGGCATCTTAACCAATAGGCTAATGTCCACCCCCTATTTTCCGTTTTGACCAGCAATATAGGAGAAGTTCTGTTGTGCCACATCCTCACAATTTACTATTGTCACCATTTAATTTTGACATTTTGGTGAATGTGTGGTGGTTGGTCATTGTGCTTTTAATTTGAATTTCCCTGACAGTTAATGACATTGCATACCTTTTACCATCATTTTACAAATTGTATGTATTTTATCTGTTTAAAAAAAACAGAAAGACAGAGAGAGACAGAGCTGCCTCATCTGCTGATTTACTTGCCAAATGCCTGCTACCGTTGATGCTGAAGTAACACCTTGACAGTAGGGACTCCATTTTAGAGTACCCAAGAGTCCATCTTGAGAAAGCTTCCCACAGCATGAGACCATGGCCTAAAATTAACTATGGTCTAAAACTCATACAATAACAGTCCACTGCATCCCACTTGGCAGAATATAGCAACTCCCTAGCATAATCGCTCAAGCTTAAAACAGATAGGTTGCACCTGGCTTAATGTTATGATTGTAATTTGTCTATTGTCAAGATTGTAATTGATATGGGTTTCACATAGGCCTTAGGTCAGCTTGACCCTCGTAACCATGTATTTTCCCTGATGCTAGCAACCGTGTATTTCCTCCTCCCCTCCTTGTGGTTTTTGCCTTTATAAATTCTGTTGCTTCGAGCTTCAAGGCCCAGAGTTCTTTAGCGCATGAGCCCGCTCTCCACTGCTGGCAATAAAGGATCATCAAAAAAATTTTTTGACAGGCAGAGTTAGACAGTGAGAGAAAGAGAAAAGTCTTCCTTTTCTGTTGGTTCACTCCCCTCCCCAATGGCCGCTACGGCCAGTGCACTGCGCCGATCAGAAGCCAGGAGCCAGGTGCTTCCTCCTGGTTTCCCATGCAGGTGCAGGGCCCAAGGACTTGGGCCATCCTCCACTGCCCTCCTGGGCCACAGCAGAGAGCTGGACTGGAAGAGGAGCAACCGGGACAGAATCTAGCATCCCAACCGGGACTAGAACCTGGGGTGCCGGCACCGCAGGTGGAGGATTAGCCAAGTGAACTGCGGCGCCGGCGGAATCATCAAATTTTATCAATGTGTGGTGCTTCTCTGTTTGCACTCGCTCAGGTACAACAATGCCAGGCCAGGAAAAAGCCAGGAACCAGGAACTCAAGTCAGGTCTCCTATGTGGGTGGCAAAGAACCCAAATACACAAGAGCCATCACCTGCTGCCTCCCACAGTGCACATGAACAGGAATCTGAAATCAGGAGCCGGGGACTGGATTTGAACCAGGCCGTCTGATATGTGATGCAGGCTACATCAAACACTCAAACCTTACCATGTTTATGCCGGTTTGTATATCTTATTAAGTACCTCTTAAAGTCTTTTGCAAATTCTCTAGGGTTTTCTGTCTTTTTTCTTACTGATTAGGAGTTCTTTATTTTGTATATAGGTCTTTTGTCAGTTGTGTATTTTGCAACATCATTTCCTGCTCTGTGGCTTGCTTTTTCACTCTCTTATTGGTATAATTTAATGGTCTGGTGTTCTTAATTTTAATATATTCCAATTAATATTTTTCTTTAATTATTAGTCTTATTTTTGTGTTCCATTTAAGAAACATTTGTCACTCTATAGTCATGAATATATTCTATTAAG
This sequence comes from Oryctolagus cuniculus, assembly GCF_051225735.1. NCBI lineage: Eukaryota > Metazoa > Chordata > Mammalia > Lagomorpha > Leporidae > Oryctolagus > Oryctolagus cuniculus. The sequence continues at coordinate 85,838,702 of NC_142888.1, read as the reverse complement.
TTATGTTTTAGAAGCTTTGTTCTTTTGCCTTTCACATTTAAATCTGCAATTCACCTTGAAATGGCTTTTGAACAGGTGTGAAGTATTGATTTTTCTTTCATTCCTTCTATTGACCTACCATAATTTTTAAAATATTTATTTATTTTACTTGAAAGTCACACTTACATAGAGCGAAGAGAGGGAGAGGGAGAGAGAGAGAGAGAAAGAGAGAAAGGTCTTCCATCTGCTGGTTCACTCCCTAGATGGCCACGATGGTCAGGACTGTGCCGATCCAAAGCCAGGAACCAGGAGCTTCTTCTGGGTCTCCCATGTGGGTACGGGGCCCAAGGACTTGGGCCATCTTCTAGTGCTTTCTCAGGCGATAGCAGAGAGCTGGATTGGAAGTGGAGCAGCCGGGACTAGAACCAGTGCCCACATGGGATCCTGGTGCTTCATGCCAGGGCGTTAACCCACTGTGCCACAGTGCCGGCCCCTATATAAATATCTTTAAAAATTTTATTTACAATTGCTTGCTGCTAGTATATTGCAGTGATATTGATTTTTGCATGTTGAACTTGTATCCAATGAAGTTGTCAAAGTCATGTATTAATAATAATATTTATCTATAGATTCTTTTGTGTTTCTATGTACACATTCATGGAGTCAATACAGCAGTACCCCCCTTATCTAAAGGTGGTATGTTCCAAGACCCCTAGTGGATGCCTGAAACCATAGCTAGTACCAAATAATATACACTTGGATACTAGGGTTTTTCTATACACATGTACCTATGATAAAGTTTGATTTATAAATTAAGTACATGGGTAGGCGTTGTGGTACAGTTGGTTAAGCCACTGCTTTGGCTGCTCACATCCCATATCAAAGACCTGGTTTGAATTCTGACTACTCCACATTTCTGATCCAACTTCCTGCTAACGTATCTGGGAGGCAACTGATGATAGCCCAAGTATTTAGGTTCCTGCCATCTACATAGGAGACCCAGATGGAAGTACCGACTCCTGGGTTTGACCTGGCCTCGACAAGGCTATTGCAGATATTTGGGGAGTAAACTAGTGGATAGAAAATCAATCTCTCTCTCCCTATCTCTCTCCCCCTCTCTTCCTCCCCCTGTATTTCAAATAAAGAAAGAAAGAGAAAGAGAAAGAGAAAGAGAAAGAGAAAGAGAAAGAGAAAGAGAAAGAGAAAGAGAAAGAGAAAGAGAAAGAGAAAGGGAAAGGAAGGAAGGAAGGAGAGAGAGATTAAAAAAAACTGTACAGGGGCCAGAATTGTGGTGCAATGGGTTAAGCTGCCTCCCACATTGGAGTTCCAGTTTGGAGTTCCAGTTTGAGTCCTGACTGCTCCACTTTCATACCAGATCCCTGTTAATGCACCTAGGAAGGACACTGCAGATGGCACAAGTCCTTGGGCCCCTGCACCCACGTGGGAGACCCGGAAGAAGCTCCTGGCTCCTGGCTTCCGCCTGGCCCAGCCCTGGCTGTTGCGGCCATCTGGGGAGTGAACTAATGGATGGAAGACCTCTCTCTCTCTCTCTCTCTCTCTCTCCTCTGTCACTGTACCTTTCAAATAAATAAATGTTTAAAAATTAGGTACAGTAAGATATTAACAACAGCTAACTAATAATAAAATAGAACAATTATAATAATATATTGTAATAAAAGTTATGTGAGTGTGGTCTCTTTCTCTCTCAAAATGTCTTACGGTATGGTAGACCTTAGAAACCTCAGGATAAATTCTTTTCTTTCTTCATTAAGTTGAGCACTTTTATCTTTTCACTTAAAGGAAGCACTTTATGACTGCTCTTTTAGCATATCCAAATGGCCAACATCACTACTCTTTTGCTTTGAGACCGTTACTTAAGTAAAGAAATGGTTACTTGAGCACAAAGTACTGTGATACTGCAGCAGTCAATCTGATAATCCAGATCATTACTAAATATCTAACGGACTGGTAGCATATACAGCATGGATATGCTGCTTACAGCGATGATTCATATCCTGGGCAAGATAGAGCAGGATAGCATGATATTGTATCATGCTACTCAGAGCAGTGCACAATTTAAACTTACAATTGTTTATTTCTGGAATTTTCCATTTAGTATTTTCAGACTATGGTGGGCTAGGAGTAACTGAAACCACATAAAGCAAAGCCACAGATAAGAGAGACCGCTGTATATTTTCCCCCACGAGTATGTGCCTGTGTGTATGTATATACTAAGAGTGTCTGCTGTAAGATTGTAGCAAAGGGCCGTCTTGCATGTGACTACAAACTAATGTGTCAGATGCAGTTACCACTAAGCATCCGCCCTGTCCTATATTCCTTTTGCGGATCCCATTTGTCTACATCTGCTTCTTGCCAAGCTACTCAAAAAGGCATCACCACTAATACAGCCTATAGTGTTAAATAGGCTTTGTCTGCATGCTTCAAAAATGCCTGATCTTTGAGGTCCTACTGTACATGTACTGGGTCCCCTGACAAGGCAAAGGAAAGGGTTTGCCTACTCGTGTTATAGTGTGTTATGTGGGATCTAAAGCTAGCCTACCTGTGCTCAATTTCAGAGCCATTCTTAAATGTGCCTTTCAGCTCCTGGCTCCCTCACCCTTCTCTAACCACAAGGGGTCACTCAGTCCACAGGGCTGGGAGCACATCCTGTATCATAACCTATGTCCTTGTGCCTCATCACTCTTGGCTACTCTCTCCAGAATAATTATAATTCAAAAAAATTTCTCAAATTGATTATGTATTTCAAAATTGCCAGTAGGGAGGATTTTTCATGTTCCCAACACAAAGAAATGCTAAATGTTTGAGGTGATGGATATGCTGATGTTCCTGATTTGATCATTACATATCACATACATGTATTGAAATGAAACACTGTACCCCACTAACATGTAAAATTCCTATGTGTCAATTAAAAGTAAAAAAAGGTTTAGAAAAAAAACAATTTAAATGTATTTTTTTAAAAAAAAAACATAGCTTCTGAATAGAAGCAAATGGATACTAGCATGTGGAAGGTGGAGGGTACACTGGGAGTTCATTACATTAGCTGCAGACAACATAACCGTTCCCTTTATAATTTAACAATAGTAACATTTCTGCAGCTTCTGGCTTTAACTGATCCTTCCTGAAAATGATATGTGTATTGGGTGGAATTATGAGGACAAATATATAAAAACTAGGATAAAAGAAGGGGACTATTGGAAATGACACTGTAAAGAGACTACAGAGACCGGGACTCCTTTAGCAAAGGTTAAGATGAGGTATTTAGGGGCCGGTGCTGTGGTGCAGTGGACTAAGCCTCAGCCTGCAGTGCCAGCATCCTCCATGGGTGACCGTTTGAGTCCTGGCTGCTCCACATCCAATCCAGCTCTCTTTTATGGCCTGGGAAAGCAGTAGAAGATGGTCCAAGTCCTTGGGCCCCTGCACCCATGAGAGAGACCCAGAAGAAGCTCCTGGCTCCTGACTTTGGATCGGCACAGCTCCAGCCATTGCGGCCATCTGGGGAGTGAACCAGTGAATGGAGGACTTCTCTCTCTATATCTGCCTCTGCCTCTCTGTAACTCTGCCTTTAAAATAAATAAATAAATAAATAAATAAATAAGTCTTTTAAAAAAAAAAGATGAGGTATTTAGGTGGGAGGAACTGCGATGTGATTGGTGCCCTTACAAGAAGAAATTTTGACACAGATAGGTACAGAGGGAAGGCCATGTGAACTCACAGAGAAGAGGACCATCAAGTAGAGTGATCTCAGAAGAAGCTCACTGGGGCCGGCGCTGTGGCGTAGCCGGTCAAGCCGCCACCTGCAACTCCAGCATTCCATATGGACTCCGATTCCAGTCCCGGCTGCTCCACTTCCGATCCAGCTCTCTGCTATGGCCTGGGATAGCAGTGGAAGATGGGCCAAGTTCTTGGGCCCCTGCACCTGCATGGGAGACCCAGAAGAACTCCTGGTCGGATTGGCACAGCCCTGGTCTTTGAGGCCACCTGGGGAGTGAACCAGCAGATGAAGATTCTCTTTGTCTCTCTTTCTCTCTCTCCATCTCTCTCTCTCTAACTCTGCCTTTGAAATAAATAAATAAATCCTTAAAAGTAGCAGCATCAGTGGCAACAGCTAACCTTACTGACCTCGTGATCTCAAACTCTTCTAGGACTGTGAGAAAGTAAGTTTTTGTTGTTTAAGGCTACATATCTATGGCATTTTGTTACAGTATCCCTAGCAAACTGATACTCTGCTCCCTAAAGAATAGTAACTGGCGCCGCCACAGCTCACTAGGCTAATCCTCTGCCTTGCGGCGCCAGCACACCGGGTTCTAGTCCCGGTCGGGGTGCCGGATTCTGTCCCCATTGCCCTCTTCCAGGCCAGCTCTCTGCTGTGGCCAGGGAGTGCAGTGGAGGATGGCCCAAGTCCTTGGGCCCTGCACCCCATGGGAGACCAGGAGAAGCACCTGGCTCCTGGCTTCGGATCAGCTCAGTGTGCTGGCCGCAGCGGCCATTGGAGGGTGAACCAATGGCAAAGGAAGACCTTTGTCTCTGTCTCTCTCTCTCACTGTCCACTCTGCCTGTCAAAAAGAGAGAGAGAGAGAATAGTAACTGGCAAATAATTTAGCTACTAGTTTGTAAGTTTGGCACTTGAAACATAAAACAACCTGATTAAATCTGCCACATATTTTTGCAAACAATTTAAACAGCGTTAATGTAAAGAGCAAATAAATCTAAACAAAAGATCAGATGGTAGGCTTCTGGCCAGATATTCTTCCACCTTAAACAATTGTAAAATAGGACAAAATATACAAGAGAATGGTTTTTAGACATTGAGCAATACACAGTACAGGATAGATATCCCTGAGAGAGAGAGAGAGAGAGAGAGAGAGAAGGAAAGAATGAGCCCTAAACACCCCCAGTTTATTGCCTAGTGGTATCCCCAAATTGAGGATAGAGAGAATTCCAGGAGACCAAGAATCGAATTTGAAAGGAGATTAGAGAGCCAAAAGAGACCTGCATAGTGGGAGGAGGGAGGGCAGGTGGAGAGCCCTGGAGCAAGAGATAAACAATCATAATCACTCTGGAGATCTGCTAGGATTTCCCTGGAGTCTCTAGCTGAGTACTGATTATGGTAAACTACCTGAGCCTGAAGGGATGAGAAGGAAAAAAAAATCAGGGAAAAAGAGTAGGAAGAACAATCTTCAGAGCTCACCTGAGGTGAGAAATACTTTGTATTCCCACCAACTAGGGTGGAAAAAACAGTAATTTCAGGGCAACAGTTTCAGTCCTCACAAATGTATCACTTTCATAGTGGATACTAAGTCATCTAAAATCTGCTCTGATTCTACCTGACAAAGTTTAAAAGCAAACCAGGGGCCAGCGCCGCGGCTCACTAGGCTAATCCGTCGCCTGCGGCGCCAGCACTCCGGGTTCTAGTCTCGGTCCGGGTGCCGGACTGTCCTGGTTGCTCCTCTTCCAGTCCAGCTCTCTGCTGTGGCCTGGGGGTGCAGTGGAGGATGGCCCAGGTCCTTGGGCCCTGCACCCGCATGGGAGACCAGGAGAAACACCAGGCTCCTGGCTTCGGATCAGTGCAGGGCACCTGCCGCAGCGGCCATTGTGGGGTGAACCAACTGAAAAAGGAAGACCTTTCTCTCTGTCTCTCTCTCACTGTCCACTCTGCCTGTCAAAAAAAAAAAAAAAAAAAAAAGGCAAACCAGGAAGAGCTCCTGACTCCTGGCTTCGGATCAGCTCAGCTCCAGATGTTGCGGCCAGTTGGGGAGTGAATCAGCGGATGGAGGACCTCTCTCTCTCTCTGCCTCTCCTTCCCTCTCTGTGTAACTCTGACTTTCAAATAAATAAATAAATAAATAAAGCCTCAAAATATCACATGACCTCCAAGTAATTTTAGAACATCCCAGACCAAACTAGAGAAATTAGGGAGGAAGAAAATTTTAAAATCCAATACATATCAATTAAATATTCACAATTGTTGACATTCAGTAAAAAGTTACCAAACATGCAAAGAAGCATGAAAATGCAACCCATAATAAGGATAAAAGTGAATCAATACAGGGGTGGGTGTACTGCAAAGAGGTTAAATCACCATTTGGGACACTCACATCCCTTGACCTGGCTCAAGTCCCAGCTATTCCACATCCTTCCCAGTTTCCCACCAATGCTCACTCAGAAGGCAGCAGAGGATGGCTCAAGTAGTTGAGTCCCTGCCTTGTGGGAGATCTACACTGAGTTCCAGCCTCCTGTTTTCAGCCTGGCCCAGCACTGTCTGGCTGTTGCATGCATTTGGGAAATGAACTAGCAGATGGGAGAGCTCTCTCTGTCTTCAAATAAAATTAAAATAATAAAAATATAATACTATATTAAAAGTAAATCAATATGGGGCAGCGCCATGGTGCAGAGGATTGAGCCACCATCTGCAGTGCCAGCATCCAATATGGCCATGGGTTCAAGTCCCAACTGCTCCACTTCTGAGCCAGCTCCCTACTAATGCACCTGGGAAAGCAGCAGAGGATGGCCCAAGTGCTTGGGCCCCTGCCACCCACATGGGAGACCCAGATGAAGCTCCTGGCTCCTGGCTTCAACCTGGCCCAGCCCTGGCCATTGCAGCCATTTGGGAAGTGAAATAGTGGATGGAAGGTCTCTCACTTTCTCTCTCTCTCTCCCTCCCTCCCTCCCTTTGTGTGTGTGTGTGTGTGTCTCCTTCACTCTCTCTTTCAAATAAATAAATAAATCTTTTTTTTTAAAGTCAACCAATTGAAAGACATTAAGAAACAGTCTAGAAATACTAGGCACAGACATTAAATAGCTATTATCACTATACTCCTTAGGTTCCAAAAGGTGCAGGAAATCATGAACACATTAAGAAACACAGCAAACCCAAAGTACATTTCTTCAGAAAAATACAATTTCTGACCCAGATTCTGTATTGCAGAAGATTTGTAAACTTGAAAACATAACAAAAGAAAAATCCTTATCGAAACACAGAAGGAAAGACTGACAAAAGTTATAAAGTATCATTGAGTTCCATAGAATAACCTGGTAATTAGAGTTAAGAAGGGAATAGAAAAATATTTGAAGAAACAATGGTATAAACAATATAATGAAATCTATAAATCCATAAATCCTAAAAGCTCAATAAATCTCAAGCATAAGAGATATGCAGAAAAATACACCAAAGCGTATCTTAAACTGCTTAAAACGAATGATAAAGGGAAAATCTTAGAAACAGCCAGAGAACACATTATATGCAGAGACACATTACTTACACAGAAGAACAAAGATAAGGATGGCAGTAGATTTCTCAGTGAAACCAACGCCAGCTAGAATAGAGAGGAGCAACATATTTAAAACACTGGGAGAGGCCGGCGCCACAGCTCAATAGGCTAATCCTCTGCCTAGCGGCACCAGCACACCGGGTTCTAGTCTGGTCGGGGCGCCGGATTCTGTCCCAGTGCCCCTCATCCAGGCCAGCTCTCTGCTGTGGCCCAGGAGTACAGTGGAGGTTGGCCCAAGTCCTTGGGCCCTGCACCTGCATGGGAGACCAGGAGAAGCACCTGGCTCCTGGCTTCAGATCAGCGCGGTGCGCTGGCCGCAGCGCGCTGGCCGCGGCGGCCATTGGAGGGTGAACCAATGGAAAAGGAAGACCTTTCTCTCTGTCTCTCTGTCTCTCACTGTCCACTCTGCCCGAAAAAAAAAAAAAAAAAACCACTGGGAGAAATAAAGTGCCAGCTTATACCTAGGCTAAATATCTGTAAAAACAAGGGTGAAATAAAAACAGTTGCAAATATACAAGAGCTCAAAGATTGTATCACCAGTGAGCCAAGAGCTCCACAAACATTAAGGGGAGTCTTTCAGTTGTAAGTAAAATGGTGAAGGAGGCAGCTCCAATTCTGCCTATTCATAGGGCAAAAACCAGAATTATCAGAACCAATTTTTTCAGAACTCTTGAAAGTAGTCAAATTTTTATAGTAACCAAGTGAACACTGAATCGAGAGAATAGATAACTTAAAACTCTAAAAACCACTTTTGGTGTTTTTACTGACCCTGGCCCCACCTCCTTTTGATTCAACAGTGCTCCTGAAAATAGCAATCCATGTTCCCGGTATGGAACCCTGTTCTCTAATTCTAGAGGGAGCAGATCAGACTTCATTCATAAATTATTGTATTTGTCTATTCTAACCTGTATAAGAGCTACCTGTGTGACTAATGCAAAGCTCCTGTCTCTGTTTTACCTAAATTGACTCCAATTCAAGGTGAAAAAATGTCAGGTATTGCTAAAAAAGTATCACAACTGCCCCCCAAAAGCTGCAGCTACATAGGGCAAAAGATTATGGCTGAGACATACAACATATCACCTAAAGCAAGGAAGAGTTGCATTGGGAATGAGTATTCAAATTACTCTTATAGTGGCAGGCGTTGGACCTACCGGAGAAAATGCACCTGTCCCACAGCAGAGTACTTGGGTTTGATACCTGGTTTTGTAACCAAAAGCTCAATCCTTGCCCTCAGTGCTGAAGCAAAATAATAATGACAAGGTTTGAAGGTAAAGGATGGGCTGGCGCCCATGGCTCACTAGGCTAATCCTCCGCCTGTGGTGCCGGCATCCCATATGGGTGCCAAGTTCTAGTCCTGGTTGCTCCTCTTCCAGTCCAGCTCTCTGCTGTGGCCCGGGAGTGCAGTGGAGGATGGCCCAAGTGCTTGGGCCCTGCACCCGCATGGGAGACCAGGAGGGGGCACCTGGCTCCTGGCTTCAGATTGGCACAGCGCCGGCCGTAGCAGCCATTTGGGGGGTGAACCAACAGAAGGAAGACCTTTCTCTCTGTCTCTCTCTCTCTCTGGCTAACTCTATCTGTCAAATAAATAAAAAACTTTAAAAAAAAGAAGGTAAAGGAAAGAGAAGATTTAATCTATCAATAGATGAGGAGGTAGTAGACTTGCAAATCTCAGGAACTACCACCTTCCTGGATGAGGATGCTTTGGAGTTTTTTTTTTTTTTATTTTTTTTTAATTTTTTATTTAGTAAATATACATTTTCAAAGTACAGTTAATGGATTACAATGGCTTCCCCCGCTCATAATTTCCCTCCCACTCACATCCCTCCCATCTCCCGCTCCCTCTCCCATTCCATTCACATCAAGATTCATTTTCAATTATCTTTATATACAGAAGATCAATTCAGTATATATTAAGTAGAGATTTCATCAGTTTGCACCCACACAGAAACACAAAGTGTAAAATACTGTTTCAGTACTAGTTATAGCATTACTTCACATTGGACAACACACTAAGGACAGATCCCACGTGAGAAGTAAGCACACAGTGACTCCTGTTGTTGACTTAACAATTTGACACTCTTGTTTATGGCGTCAGTAATCTCCCTAGGCTCTAGTCATGAGTTGCCAAGGCTATGGAAGCCTTTTGAGTTCGCCAACTTCGATCTTATTCCGACAGGGTCATAGTCAAAGTGGAAGTTCTCTCCTCCCTTCAGAGAAAGGTACCTCCTTCTTTGATGGCCCTGTTCTTTCCACTGGGATCTCACTCGCAGAGATCTTCCATTTAGGTCTTCCTGGAGGCTTTGGAGTTTTTAAGGAGGCTACAAGGAAGGGGGAGTCTGCAAGAAGGGGAGCAAAGGATAAGGGCAGCTGCATGTTGACTTACACCAGGTAATAAGAGGCTGGTTGTAGTCACAGTGGTTATTTGGTCCAGTTACATGTTCAGCTTGTGCCCAAGTTCCTCGTTGGTCAGCAATGCTGTACTCATCAGAGAATTTTTATGATAGTCAAATGAGCTTCTGCCAGAACCACCTACTGTGTGTAGGTGGTAATTTTCTGCCAGAACTGCCCAGTGAATCTGTTTGAGACAACACTGGCCATTGTGTTGTTATCTATTGGAGAAGCAAGTGACCTCATGAGTCTGGTGATTAGAACAGCCGCTGGCTGTACAACTCCCTCAATTTAGTGAGCTAATCTAAGGGAGGGAGGCCAGGAGACGGGCCTGATGGTATCCAGCATCTGCATTCAAGGCACTGTTGCGGGTCTCAGTTTCAGCTCCAGATCCTGATTGCAGCTTTCTGCCAGTGCAGACTCTACAAGACAGTGGTGGGGCCGGCGCCGTGGCTCACTAGGTTAATCCTCTGCCTGAGGTGCCGGCATCCCATATGGGCGCCGGGTTCTAGTTCTGGTTGCTCCTCTTCCAGTCCAGCTCTCTGCTGTGGCCCTGGAAGGCAGTGGAGGATGGCCAAAGTGCTTGGGTGCCTGCACCAGCGTGGGAGACCAGGAGGAAGCACCTGGCTCCTGGCTTCGGATCGGTGCAGCGCCAGCCATAGCAGCCATTTGGGGGGTGAACCAACGGAAGGAAGACCTTTCTATCTGTCTCTCTCTCTCACTGTCTAACTCTGCCTGTCAAATAATAATAAAAAAAAAACAGTGGTGATGGCTCAGTTAGTCGGGTTCCTGTCACCTACTTGGGAGACCTGGATTGAATTCTTGGCTCCTGGTTTGGCCCAGTCCAGTCCCAGTTGTCGTGGGCATTTGGGGAGTGAACCAGTGGATGGGACTGCTCTCTCTTTGTCTCCATCTCTCAAATAAATAATTTTTTTAAAAAGCACTCTTATATATTGGGGGATTTGGAAAACCACATATATGCCAAAACTGGAGCCACGCTCAGGAAACACCTGTGACAAGATTCTCAGTGGGAAGTAAAGGCTGTGGCAGAATTATAAAGGAGTTAAACATTCCAACACAAAGCCAAGCTATTAACAATGGGGAAAGTTTTATTTTTGTTTTTCAGCTTGTTTATTTTTAAATTCCTGACATTTAAGGAAATATCACTCAAAACACTGGTTGAACACAAACTAAGCCCTCAACAATCAAGAACAACAAACTCTGAGAAAGAGGGACTTTTATTTTTATTATGACATTTTGATGTTCAATTTTCAAAGATTTATTTTATTTATTTGAAAGGGAAAGTGACAGAGAGAGAGGAAAAGATGGAAAAAAGGAGATCTTGCATCCACTGGTTCACTTCCTGAGATAGCCACCACAGCCTGAAACTCCATCCAGGCCTTCCACGTCAGTGGCAGGGCCCCAAGCACTTGGCCCATCCTCTGCTGCTTTCCCAGGTGTGTTAGCAGGGAGCAGGTTCAGAAGCAGAGCAGCTGGAACATGAACGAGTGCTCCAATGTAGGATACAGTCATTGCAGACAGCTTAACCCACTGCACCACAATGCTGGCCCCTGAATGTTCAATTTTTTAAAAATCATCAGAAAGCATACAGGGAAATGGGAAACTATAGACAATTCAAATGAAAGAGTAAATGAATGGATAGAAAATGCTCCCTGAGGAAGCCCAGACCTTGAGTGTTCTCCTAGACCCTTGGTGATGCTATAACAAAATACTACAGACTGGGTGATTTTTAAAATTACAGATATATATTTTATTTATTTTGAAAGAGAGAGAGAAAGAGAAAAACACAAACAGAAAGAGAACTCCCATATGCTGGTTCACTCTCTTGATGCCCTCAACAGCTAGATCTGGGCCAGGCTGAAGCTAGGAACCAAGGACTCAATCTAGGTCTCCCCCATAGATGGCAGGGACCCAAGTACTTCCCAGAGTGTGTATTAGCAGGAAGCTGGAATTGGAAGTGGAGCTGGGACTCAAACCCAGGAATCCCAATATGGGATGCAAGCATTCCAAGCAGCATCTTAGCTGCCAGACCAAGTTCCCAGCCCCGACTGGGTAATTTGCAGGTAACAATTTACTTCCATGCTCCTGGAACCTAGGATGCACAAGACTGAAGTGCTAGCAGGTTTGATGTCTGGTGATGGCCTGATCTCAGCTTCCAAGACGGCGCCTTGTTGCTACATTCTCCAGATGGGAGGGACACTGTTTTCACATAGCAGAAGGGCAGAATTAGTAAATTCACTCTTCAATCCCTTTTTAAAAATTTATTTATTTTTTACCTAAAAGATTTTTATTTAAGGAATACAAATTTCATGCATTTCACATATACAAATTTAAGAACATGATTTTTCCCATGCTCTCACCCTTCTTCCTCCTCCCTCTCTTATTCCCATTCTGATTTTCTTCAAAACAAACAACCCACTTAAGAGATGGGCCAAGGACCTCAATAGACACTTTTCAAAAGAGGAAATCCAAATGGCCAACAGATACATGAAAAAATGCTCAGGGTCACTAGCAATCAGGGAAATGCAAATCAAACCACAGTGAGGTTTCACTTCACCCTGTTTAGAATGGCTAACATACAGAAATCTACCAACAACAGATGCTGGTGAGGATGTGGGGAAAAAGGGACACTAATCCACTGTTGGTGGGAATGCAAACTGGTAAAGCCACTATGGAAGTCAGTCTGGAGAGTCCTCAGAAACCTGAATATAACCCTACCATACAACCCAGCCATCCCACTCCTTGGAATTTACCCAAAGGAAATTAAATTGGCGGCCATTTTGGGGGTGAACCAACGGAAGGAAGACCTTTCTCTCTGTCTCTCCCTCTCACTGTCTGTAACTATACCCCTCAAATAAAATATATAAAATCTTAAAAAAAAGAATAACCACCAGAAGAACAAAAACAACATGAATGCAAAATATTACAAGTAAAAAGATAAAGAAATACAACCAAAGTCTCTCACCTTTCAATAGACACCACCCGCTATGGTTTGAATGTGTCACCCAAAGATCGTGTGCTGGAACCTCAATCCCCAATGCTTCAGTGTTGGAAGATGGAGTCTACTAGGAGGTATTTGAGTCATGATGACCCTGCTCTCATGAACAACTTAATGTCCTTATCTCAGGAGTGGGTTCATTATTCCAGAAATGAGATTGTTTTAAACCTGTGGTTAGTCCTGTCTTGTTCTGTCTGGACTGCTTTTTGGCCTTTCCACATTCTGCCATGTATGACAGCAAGAGGGCCCTCACCAGATGCAGCTCCATAATCTTGGACATCCCAACCTCCAGAACCATGAGCCAAATAAATTTCTGGTGTTCACAAATTAAGAAAAAAAAATAAATAATCATAGAAAGTAGAAAAAAATAATTGAAACTAAAAAGCTAGTCCTTTAAAGAGAGCCATCAAACAGATGAAAGGTCTAGCCAAAAATGAGGAAAACAACAAGAGAAGGCACAAGTGGTCATTATCAGGAAGAGAGGGACATGGCAAAGACTTCAAAAAGGATAAAAAAAGGAAGATTGGAGATAATGTTATTGCAAAAAAATTGGGATGAATGGAAAGCTTCTTGAATTATACAAACTGCCAAAATCCACTCAAGAAAAAATTAGATAACCTGCATAGCTCTATGCTTATTAAATAAATTTGGCTCATAATTAAATTATTTCCACAATGAAAATTCCAAGGCAGAGGGCTTCACTAGTGAATTCTACTAAATATGTGAGAAGAATGAACACCAATTTCTACACAATATTTGTCAGAAAATAGAAAAGGAGGGAGCACTACCTAACTTATTCTGTGAGACCAGTGTTACCCTTGCACCCAAATCAAAGACAGAACCAAGAGAAGGGAGTGGGGGACAGAAACCCATGAACATATATACCACACATTTCAACAAAGTCTTAGCAAATGAAATTTAATGATATACAAAAAGGATAGCACATCCTGGCCAAATGGAATTTAGCTCATGAATGCAAGTTTAATACTTCAAAAACCTGTCCATTTAATTGATTATATTAATAGACTAAAAAAGATACAAAAAGTCTTAGGATCAATTCAACAGGAAAAGCATTTGAAGAATCCAACACCTAGCCATATAAAATTCTAGGGAAAAGAGAAATAAAAGGAAAGTTCTTTAACACATGAATAAGCCTACAGGTCACATTAGACTTGCGACTGAAAGACCAAATACTTTTCCCTAAGCTCAGGTACAAGGAAGGGATGCCTACTGTCTTTGCATTAAAGGTACTATTCAGTGCAATGAGGCAAGTAAAAGCAATAACAAGTACATGTATGGAAAATGAAGGCATAAATCCATTGCTATTTGTAGACATCATGATTCTCTAAACAGAAAATCCCAAGCAATCTACAAGGAAACTTCTGGAACTAATAAATGAATTTAGCAAGGTCCAGTATACAAGGTTAATCAATACACAAGTGGATTTCTATATAGAATCAATAAACTACTAAAAACAAAAATGATGTATCCTTGACAATGGAACTAAAAAACATTGGCTAATTAGGTATTAGTCTAACAAAATATGTACAGAATCTATAACACTTTTATTCACATTTTACACAATTTAAATCAAAGTGGAGCATGGATACTGATGTAAAATCTAAAAGTATAAAACCTTAGAAGAAACAACAAAGTAGGACTTCGTAACCTTGGGTGGGGTAAAGAGTTCACAGATGTGACAGGAAAATCAAAATCCACAAGAGAAAATATCAATACATTGGATTTCATCAAAATTCAAGACAATGGAAGGAAAATAAAAAGATCACTAATCAGCAGTGGAGGACCAACTGTGCAGAGTAAGAAATCAAAACCGGAGCCGGCGCCATGGCGCAGTAGGTTAATCCTCCACCTGCAGCGCCGACATTCCATATGGGCGCTGGTTCGAGTCCCGGCTGCTCCACTTCCAACCCAGCTCTCTGCTATGACCTGGGAAAGCAGTGGAGGGTGGCCCAACTGCTTGGGCCCCTGCACCCACGTGGGAGACCTAGAGGAAGCTCCCGGCTCCTGGGTTCAGACTGGTGCAGCTCTGACCACTGCGGCCAATTGGGGAGTGAACCAGCAGATGGAAGGCCTCTCTCTCTCTCTCTCCCTCTCCCTCTCCTTCTCTCTCTGTGTAACTGAATTTCAAATAAATAAATAAATCTTTTTTTAAAAAAGAAATCAAAACCATCTATGGGAAAACAGAAAGTGGACGAGGGCACACACCTGCACTCCCTGAAGAAAGCAGCAGTAGTGACAATACGTGAGTAAGCAGCAAACAAACACTGCGCACTCCTGTCACACTGCAGACGCCACCACTCACCTGCTCTCTTATGAGGATGCTTTCAGGAGTCTCTCCAAGGCACACTGAACATCAGCAAACTCTTGATTATAGCATGCAGGTAACTTGAACAAGGCTCAAGGACCAGAGGAAGCAAGATGACAGCAAGAGAGAGCAGCCTTGAGCTAGCTTAAACTATGAACTAGTCTTCAGCATGCCACTCGGTGCAGTACACGCCTAATAAATGAAGACAGAGAGCCAAGTGCTGAATATGTTGTGATGTCCTCAGAAGGGAGGACTGAGGCTCTTAGGGAGCGAATGGATTTCGACACTATGGATATGGACTCGCCTCCATCAAAGAACAAACAAAAGAGAACAGAACTGAACAGGATAGAGAAAGCCTGCTTTGTTTGCTCCAGCTTCCATTATGGATGCATCCCTTCTTGGGGTGTCAATGTTTTTTTTTTTAAAGATTTATTTATTTATTTGAAAGTCAAGGTTACACAGAGAGAGAAGGAGAGGCAGAGAGAGAGAGAGAGAGAGAGAGAGAGAGAGAGGTCTTCCATTTGCTGGTTCACTCCCCAATTGGCCGAAGTGGCCAGAGCTACACCAATCTGAACCCAGGAGCCAGGAGCTTCCTCCAGGTCTCCTACACAGGTGCAGGGGCCCAAGGACTTGGGCCATCTTCTACTGCTTTCCTAGGCCACAGCAGAGAGCTGGATCGGAAGTGGAGCAGCCGGGACTCAAACTGCCGGGTGCCCGGCGCCCATATGGGATGCCA
The DNA here is from genome assembly GCF_051225735.1 of Oryctolagus cuniculus. NCBI lineage: Eukaryota > Metazoa > Chordata > Mammalia > Lagomorpha > Leporidae > Oryctolagus > Oryctolagus cuniculus. The sequence continues at coordinate 85,822,962 of NC_142888.1, read as the reverse complement.
GCACTTCAGGTGGCGGCTTTACCCGCTATGCTACAGCACTGGCCCCAAGAGTGTTAATGTTATAATACCAGTATATAGTTAAATCTGTGGTGAAGTCATTTTCTAAGTGGAGGAGGAAATTGTAAATTAAATGTAGTAGATACAGTGAAATTATGTACAGATTTTTCTTTAATGAGATTATGCCATGCTTGTGCTTACCAAGGTCAAGGTACTAGGGGCAATTTGTTTGCCTGAATGTGGGGAGCAACTGGGAGCAACTCGGACTAGACTAAGTTACTGGAATTAAGACTTATTCTATGCATCTGCTCTCCCACAATATGGCGCTGGGAGAGGAGGAAACAGCTTCTACACAGCTGCCTCCAGTTCAACCAATAAACTGTAGGACCTGCTCCTGATTGGAGGAGAGCAGCGTACTCGGCGTGTGGGTAGCAGAGTTGGGATTGGTGGAAGAGGACTATAAAGGAGGAGAGAGACAACATGCACCAGGAACATCTATCTGAAGGAACACCTGTGCAGCCCCTGAGAGAGCTGGCCGGCGGTGTGCCGCTCCCCCGCGGAAGTGGGGAAAGTGGCTAGGGGGAACCGCCCTTCCACGGAGGTGGAAGGGTCGGTAGCCAACCCGGGAAGAACCAGCAGTAAACCCGGGGAGGGCCGAGCAGACAAAAGAACAGTGCAGGGTCCTGTGTCGTTCCTCCACGAAGACGGGGAGCGACATAATGGTGCCGTGACTCGGATATGAAGCCTAGGCAGGGTTTAGTGTCGTTCCTCCATGAAGAGGGGGAGCGACACCTGAATAATGTAAACAATTTGATGATAAACTACAGTTTTTCTTAGAAGGTAAATGTTTTATTTATGCACTGTTAATTGGCTTTTAAGTCAATTATTTCAAACTTTAAAAAAATATAACAATCTGAAGAGGCATTTGGTCCAGATATAAATCCTCTCACATTTAATTACTGCTTGTACTAAATAATGTTGGCCTCTGCTGGATATCTGTTACACCCAAGAAATAAAGTTAAGGATGAATTTGTTCCCCTACCTTGAAGTGGTAGAATAGAATTGTCATTAGCATTCTATATCTAAATGCTGAAAATATCAATCAACAAAAGTTCGTATTGAATATAGTAATTATGGAGAAAATAAAACTTTTAAGCAGAACTTTAACAGTTTTTTCATCTAAAATGTATTTTAAGATTTTTTAAATATTTATTTTATTTATTTGAAAGAGAGTTACAGAGAGAAGTAGAGACAGAGAGAGAGGTCTTCCATCTGCTGGTTCACTCCCCAGATGGCCGCAACAGCCCGAGCTGTGCCAATCTGAAGCCAGGAGCCAGGACCTTCTTCTGGGTCTCCCACGTGGGTGCAGGGGCCCAAGGACTTGGGCCATCTTCTACTGCTATCCCAGGCCATAGCAGAGAGCTGGATCGGCAGAGGAGCAGCTGGGACTACAACTGGTGCCCATATGGGCTGCCAGCGCTTCAGGCCAGGGCTTTAACCTGCTGCGCCACAGCGCCGGCCCCAGTTTTTATAATTTGTACTTTATGTTGTTTTATAGCTCTCTTTGCAAGGCATCTTCAGCTTAAAGATACTTCTAGCAGGTTATAGTACATTTCCTCTATATGTAAGTCAGATGGGATAAAAGAATGTATAATGCTAATATTCCTTGAAAGTTAAGCTTTAAACTTCATTTTACATCCTTTTACAAATAAATTAGTTTAAAGCAGAAAGTGGCTTCTTGCCATTTTGACATTCACTCATTTTGGGAGGCTTAGGCAGTTAGACATTTAAAATAAATTATTAACTTACATTACATGTTATCTACCTTTTGCCAGTCGTCTTTAGGTTCTTAAGGTATATTATTTTAGTTATTTCATGCCTTAATATGCTTGCAGTACAAGAATAGCTTCAGATGGGTGAATAACAAAAGGCTTCCTATTTTTAGAGTCAGAAATAAACAAGCATTGGGCTGTTATAGCCAAAAATCACAGGTTAGCTAAAAGATCATGGTGAAATTCAATTATTTTATTACATCATGTTTAAAACAAATGGAAAAAAAAAACTTGTCTAACGGATTTTTCATCGACAAATATTATCACATGCAAAAAGTGTTGCATATTGTTTCACACACCGGTGAACTTACTAGTACTGCTGAGAGGACTGCAGATATGATTTTAAACCTCAGTTGCTGCTTATTTCTCACTCTTGAAAGGAATACTTCTTTGTGAAAGCAGTTGTTACAGCTTTGTTTTCAGCTAAAACTATTTTATATACTACTCTGTTTAGCTCCACATTCTGTTGTGGTAATTGTACAGTTTTCTGATTTGTATTTCTGTCTTGAGAGAGTAACTTTTTGAATGAAAATAAGCCTACAGCGAAAGAAAAGAAAACGATCAGTTAAAAACTGAGAGGGAACATTTGCAAATCATGTGTCTGGCAAAGAACTATGTAGAGAACATATAAAAAAATGGCAAACTCAGGAAGAAGGGGCTCAAGATCAGCATGAACGGTGCCAAGTCATACTGCTGGTATGTACCCTTGATGCAATGTGATCCAATGGCACTTTTCTTCTGTGCTCTTCCTCTCCAAACTCCAGTCTACTTATGGAGGACAGTGGAAAAACCTAGGGAACATTCTACAAAACGCACCTCTCTGGTACTCCTCAAATCTGCCCAGAACAAGGAACGTCTAAACACACTGTCACAACCAACAGGAAACTAAGGAGATGTGATAATTAAATGTAAAATGATAACCTGGATGGGATTCTGGAACAGCAAAAGTGAATTGCTGAAAACTAAGGAAATCTGAAGTGTGAACTTAATGTGTCAACATCGGCTCATTAATTGTGTCAAGTGTACCAAATTAAGGTAAGATGTTAATTATAGGGAAAACTAGGGGTGGGAGTACATGCAAACTCTCTGTATTATCTTTGCATTTTTCTGTAAATCTAAATATAGTATAAATTTCGATTTTTTTTCTCAAAATATATTTTAAAAAAATAAAACCTCTGGGGGCCGGCACTGTGGTGTAGTGGGTAAAGCCTCCATCTGCAGTGCCGGCATCCCATATGGGTGCCAGTTTGAGACCCGAATGCTCCACTTCCAATCCAGCTCTCTGCTGTGGCCCGGGAAAGCAGTACTAGATGGCCCAAGTCCTTGGGGCCCTGCACCCACGTGGGAGACCCAAAAGAAGCTCCTGGTTCCTGGCTTCGGATTGGCCCAACTCCCGTTGTTGCGGCCATCTGGGGAGTGAACCAGCGGATGGAAGACTCTCTCTCTCTCTCTCTCTCTCTCTCTCTCTCTGCCTCTCCTCTCTCTGTATAACTCTGCCTTTCAAATAAAAAAAATCTTTAAAAAAAAAACTCAACAAGAAGTAAACCAACAATCCAACTTTGTAAATGGTCAAAAACTGTAACAAACACCTCACCCAAGAGGATATATGGATGATAACTCAGTACATGAAAAGATGTCAGCATCATTAGTAATTAGGAGAACAAAACTTAAAATCATAATGAGATACCACTAGATACCCATTGGAATGACCAAAAAACAACCAAGCAAAAACAAACCTGTTAATACCAAATGTTGACAAGGATTTAGAATAGCTGAAATTTTTCTAATGGGAGTGCAAAATTATGTAGCCAGACTGGAAAAAATCAGCTAGTATTTTCCTATAAATTAAAACATATACTTAGCATGTGACCCAACAATTCCACTCCCATGTATTTAGAGAAATGAAAACCTTACATTCACTCCAAAACCTGTACATGAATGTTTATAACAGCCCTAGTCATAGTCACCAAAAAAAAAATCCTGCCAACAGACAAAATTCTTTTTTAAAAGATTTATTTATTTATTTGAAAGGCAGAGTTACAGAGAGAAACAGGGAAAGACAGAAAGAAAGAGATCTTTCATCTGCTGGTTCACTCCCTAAATGCTTGTAATGACCAGGGCTGGGCCAGACCAAAGCCAGGAGCCAGGAGCATCTGCCAGATCTCCCTTGTGTGTCAGGAACCTAAGCACTTGGGCCATCTTTCTCTGCTTTCCCAGGCCACTATAAAGAAGCAGGATAAGAAAGTGGAGCAACTGGGATATGATTCAGTTGCCATATGGGATGCTGGCATCACACGCAGGCAATGGCTTTACCTGCTACGTCACAATGCTGGCCCCGACAAATATCATTAAAGTGCCTAACTAGGCAGAAATAAAGTTTGCATCGATATAATTGAATACTACTTAGCAATAAAAAGGCACACATTATTGATATGGACAACAACTTAGATGAGTCTCAGAAGTAACATGCTGAGTGAAAGCAGCCAGTCTCAAAAGGTTATATACTTCATTATTCCCTTCATATTACATTTGGGAAAAGGAAAAAACTACTAGCAATTGAGAACACAGCCATGGTTATAGGTGGGGAATGTGCTGTGGCCACAAAAGGATAGCCAAGGTCATTTTAGGGGGTGATGGAATTGTTCTGTATCCTGATTGTGGTCATGGCTACATGAATTTACACTTGTTGTTATGGTTTTTTTTTTTTTTTTTTGATAGGCAGAGTGGACAGTGAGAGAGAGAGACAGAGAGAAAGGTCTTCCTTTGCCGTTGGTTCACTCTCCAATGGCCGCCGCGGCCAGCGCGCTGCGACCGGCGCACCGTGCTGATCCAATGGCAGGAGCCAGGAGCCAGGTGCTTTTCCTGGTCTCCCATGGGGTGCAGGGCCCAAGCACTTGGGCCATCCTCCACTGCACTCCCTGGCCACAGCAGAGAGCTGGCCTGGAAGAGGGGCAACCGGGACAGAATCTGGCGCCCCAACCGGGACTAGAACCCGGTGTGCCGGCGCCGCAAGGCGGAGGATTAGCCTAGCGAGCCGCGGCGCCGGCGTTGTTATGGTTTATAGTACTACTCACCAGAAAAGTTATATTGTATGATCATTTAAAAAATGAAAGGCAAAATCAAAATGGCTTACAAGAATTATTTTCAACACTATACTAGTCCACTAATATAAAATACAAAAGGTCATTATTGGAACAAAAATATAGATTGATGGTTGTCAGCGCATGGGGGTAGTGTATGGGGTTGATTAGGAAGAACAGCATAAGGGAAGTTTTTGGGTTGATGGAACATTTCTGTATCTATACTACTGGCCATATAACTTGTGTCCATTTAACTAAATTCATAGAGCTCTACACCCCAAAAGAATGAATTTTACCATATATAAAATTAGAACATGGAAAAATATGCTTTTGTGAAATTAAAATGCAAGTCACTGGGAGAAAGCATGCAAAATGTATCCATCAAAGGACTTCTTTCTAGGAGTGGGGACTTGGTGTAGCGACTTAAGTTGTGGCTGGGGAGGCCTGTATCCCATTTCAGACCCCATATAGGAGTGCCTGGTCCCAGTTCTGATTACTCCACTTCTGATCCAGCTTCCTGCCAATTCACTCACTGGGCAGTGACAATGGCTCAAGTACTTGGGTCCCTGCCACCCACATGGTATTCTCAGAAGGAGTTCTCAACTCCTGTCTTCAGCCTGGCTCAGACCTGGCTACTTGGGAATTATGGGTGTGAACTAGTAATGGATGATGTCTCTGTCTTCCAAACACAATAAAAATAAATAATTTGCAAAATGACTTCTTATGGGGAGGGTGCTGTGGTGTTGCTGGTAAAGCTACCACTCATGATGCTGGCATCCTGAATGGGCATGGGTTTTAAGTCCCAGCTGCTCTACTTCCTGTCCAGCTTCCTGCCAATGGCCTGAAAAAGCAGTGGAAGATGACCCAAGTCCTTGAAGCCCTACTCCCACATAGGAGACCCAGCCCAGCTTTGGCCATTGCAGTCATCTGGGGAGTGAACCAGCAAATGAAAGATCTGTCTCTCTCTCTGTGATTCTGCATTTCAAATAAATAAATCATTTTTAAATTATTTCTTCCTAAAAGATATAAATAATTTGGCCTAGTAGTTGAGATGCTGGTTAAGACAGTGACATCAAATTCAATTCCTGGCTCCAGATTCCAATTCCAGCTTGCTGCAAATGTATACTCTAGGAGACAGCAGATGATGACTCAATACTTAGGTTCTTGCCACTCATGTGGGAGACCTGGACTGAGTTTCCAACTCTTGGCTTTGACCTTGTCCCAGTGCCAGCTGTTGTGGGCATTTGGGGAGTGAACCAGAAGATGGGGGAGCTCCCTCTCTCTCATTGTCTGTCTGTGTCTCTTTCTCTATGTGTGTCTCTGCCACTCAAATGAGCTAATAATTTGAATCAATATTTAACTAAAAAGATACAAAATTGGGTGATAAACCTTATGAAATTAGATAGTGGTGATGGTTGCAAAACTTTGTAAATATACTTGAAAACACTGAATTGTCCACTTTTAAAGGGTAAATGTTATAGTATGTTAATTATACCTCAGTGAAAAAGAAAATATCCAGATGGTAAACAAACACATGAAAAGAGGTTCAACATCATTAGTCATTTAAGAAATACAGTCTAAAGCCACAGTGAGATACCACTTCAAACCCACTAGAATGGCTAAAATTAAAATGACTGACAATATGAAGTATAGGTAAGAATGCAAACAAGTGGAAATCCATACATTGCAAAACTGTTTGACAGTTTCACTATGATCCAGCCATTCAGTCCCTTAGGTATTATTAGAATGCTGTCTACAGTTCCGTGCAAACCATACCTTGCATACTACCTGGGCCAGGCACATAATTTCTAATATTCCCACAAGTCTTTCGTGAAATTTCATCCTTACGATATTGTCATTGATTCCTTTTTCTGAAAAAAAGATTTACTTACTTATTTGAAAGTCAGAGTTATAGAGGGAGAGATGGAAAGACAGAAAGCTCTTTCATCCTTTGGTTTACTCCCCAGATGGCTGAACCAGTCCAAAGCCAGGAGCTAGGTGCTTCATCCAGGTCTCCCACACGGACGCAGGGGCTCAAGGACTTGGGTCATTTTCTACTGCTTTTCCAGGCCACAGCAGAGAGCTGGACCGGAAGTGGAGCAGCCAGGCCTCAGACCTGCACCCATATGGGATGCCAGCACTGCAGGAGGTGGCTTTACACACTATGCCACAATGCTGACCCCTGTCAGTGATTTCTTTCTTTTTTTAAAGTTTTTTTTTTTTGGTTTATTTCATTTAAAAATTTTTACTCATATAAAGGGAACAGATTTCATGTATTTCATAGGGTACAATTCTAAGATAACCATACTTCACTCCCTTTCTCTCTCCATCAATCCTCCTACTTCCTTCCTTTCCTTTTTTCTTTGATTTCTGCAAAAACATAATTTAATCCACTCTGTAACCACAGGTTTAATTCACCACTAATCATAATACTCAAGTAAGAAGTAGAAAGACCACAGTTCCACAGGGGTATAGACAAGGACTATTTTCCAATCCTTCCAGGATGTTCTTCAACATTGATGTCTCAATAAGAATCTTCTAGCTGTGTGTAACAGGAAAAGTGAAACACATTCATAAGTAATATAGATAACATATTGTCTCTTGTAAACAAAAGGTGAAGTGACCAAAGACCCTGGGTTTTTTCCAATCTTGATTTTCTGCCTTCAGCAATGCCCTTCTCCGTTTCAAAGCTGGCTGTCTTAACCATATGCTCACAAAATGCCCTCTGCACACTTCATTTCCTCATTCACATCCCGAAGGAGGTAGCCATCTCCTCCAGACAGCTTTCGCCAAAGAAATTTCTTGCACAGAAGCTCCCAAAAACCATCTGTCGGCCTCTTTAGATCAAATTAGTTTATGTCAATATAGACTTGAATCTGGGGTTGAAGTCATTTCCTCTAAAAGCTGGGGAAGAGGAGATGGCTACCTGAGTGAAAATCAGGGTACTGTCACTAAAGGGATAGGGAAACCAATAGTAGGTAGCTAAAAACAGCAAATGTCCACGTTCAATGGGAAACATCCAGACGGGATTTCCAGGCCATGGTCTAGAAAGATATGCTCATCCTCCCCACAGCATACACATCTGACAGGCCTGCCTACTTTGTTGAATCCCTGTATCACCTGATGCAGCTGTTTTCCCTTTGAGGGTTTGCAAGAGACCTCACAGTTTTTCCCTTGAGTTTTTCATCACTTGGATCAGTGGCTGTAGTCACTTCAGTTGCCCTTGTTTCCTCTTCTCACTGACTTAGGATTTTTTTCCACATCTTGCACAACATGGGAAAGAGCAAAGAGTCGTAGGTGAAAAGCTAGAGCTTTAGCTGTGTGGCTCTCAATATAGCCCTTGCTTCCACTGGCTTCAGGTTGGTCTTATCTTTTTTATAAATTACTCTCTTTTTAACTGTCTTCCGTAAGTATGTTCAGCCTTAAAATATAAGTAGATAGGGGTTGGCATCGACACTGTGGCATAGCGGGTAAAGCTGCCACCTGCAGTGCCAGCATCCCATATGCATGCCACTTCGAGTCCCGGCTGCTCCTCTTCCAATCCAGCTCTCTGCTAATGGCCTAGGAAAGCAGTAAAAGATGGCTCAAGTGCTTGGGGCCCCTGTAACCACGTGGGAGACCCAGATGGAGTTCCTAGCTCTGGACTTCAGCCAGGCCCAGTCCTGGCTGTTGCTGCCATTTGAGGAATGAACCAGAGGATGGAACAACACTGAGTGTGTGTGTCTCCCTTCCTCTCTGTAACTCTGCCTTTCAAATAAATTCTGTAAAAAATATTGGTAGATACATTCTAATATCAAAATAATGTACTCTCAACATACCCATGACTCTTGACACTCCCAAAAGCCAACTCCTGAGTCTCCCAACATTTGATGTTTTGAAGTGAAATTTTGCCTCCTGGGAGAATATAAATGACTTTCATTTTTTATCATTGTTCTTGCTTCTGCATCTTGTATACCTTTTTGCTGCATCTCAATAGTGTGGCCCAGTCAGACTTTGTATACTCCTTCCCTTGAGCTGCTGGTATAGGGCTCCCTGAGAGCATTGGCAGTTCAGTGCTGACAGTCCATGAGAGATTGCATTGATTTCCCCACCAACTGTCCAACAACTAGACTGATTTTTCATGTGAAATGACCATGGTTTGGTAGAGGTGTTTTCAAAGCCAAGAGAACTCAGGGCTCATCTAGTGACACCTGCCCTTTCTCTAGGCAAATATTCTTTCTTACAATTTAGAGTCCTATATGGCTGAAGAGCCCATGAGAGTATTTTAGGCATGGAAAGCCAAGACACCCTGGAAAAAAAAAAAGAAGACCTAAATGGAAGATCTCTGCAAGTGAGATCCCAGTGGAAAGAACAGGGCCATCAAAGAAGGAGGTACCTTTCTCTGAAGGGAGGAGAGAACTTCCACTTTGACTATGACCCTGTTGGAATAAGATCGAAGTCGGCGAACTCAAAAGGCTTCCATAGCCTTGGCAACTCATGACTAGAGCCTAGGGAGATTACTGACGCCATAAACAAGAGTGTCAAATTGTTAAGTCAACAACAGGAGTCACTGTGTACTTACTTCTCATGTGGGATCTGTCCTTAGTGTGTTGTCCAATGTGAAGTAATGCTATAACTAGTACTGAAACAGTATTTTACACTTTGTGTTTCTGTGTGGGTGCAAACTGATGAAATCTTTACTTAATATATACTGAATTGATCTTCTGTATATAAAGATAATTGAAAATGAATCTTGATGTGAATGGAATGGGAGAGGGAGCGGGAGATGGGAGGGGTGTGAGTGGGAGGGAAATTATGGGCGGGGGAAGCCATTGTAATCCATTAACTGTACTTTGAAAATTTATATTTACTAAATTAAAAAAAAACATGGAAAAAAAAACAATTTAGAGTCCTAGAGAGGAGGCTTAAAAGTCACTTGAAATGGCTTCTGCTTTCCCCTTTCCTTTTCTGAGATTTCCCAGGGATTGCAGAATCATACCTTCTGGAAATGCTATGCCACATGTGCAGACTCTTGCTTCCTGAAGAATTAGCAGGTACTATATATTTGCTGACTAAATGAATATTTGAATTAACAGAAATGAGCAGTTGTATGTCAAGTGAAAGATCAAACTTTAAGATATATAATATTCCTTCTCTGTGAATAAAACCATACATCTGAATATACCTAGATGCATGTAAGTCTGGAATTACACACCAAAATTTAAATACTAGTTTATCCCTGACACTAGTTTACCCCTAAATTTAAATGGTTAAAATTTAGTACTTACTTTTTACACCTATTATTTCTTGATTTATTTCTTTACTTCTTTCTCTTCTTTATTCTTTCTTGGTTTTTTGAAAAATTTTTATCTTTAAAAATAATGCTGGTTTTGATAATTTTACTATAGTTAAGAAATTTACCAAAAGGGAAGCTAAGTGAAGGATAAACAAGAACTCTCTATTTTTGCAACTTTTCTATAAATCTGAAGCTTTTTTAGATCAAGTGCATTGTCTTAATTTGCATTACTGCTATTAACATTTGTCTTAGTTAATTGGTCATTTATATTTTCTTCTCTATACATATTTTTACCCACTTTCTAATTGTATTATTGACTGTTGTAAATAATAGTCTACCCTTTACTTGCAGTTTCATTTTCTGTGGTTTCAGTTACCTGAGGTCAACTGTGCTCTGAGAATATTAAATGCAGAATTACAGATACAAAGAACTCCTAAGCTTTAAGTCATGTGCTATTTTGAAGTTTTGTACTTTCCTGCTCCATCCCACCCCATCCCATCTGGGATGGGAATTATTCCTTTGTCCAGTGTATTCACATTGTATATGTTACTTACCCGTTTTTCACTTAGTTGTGTCTGGCTATCAGATCAACTGTCATGGCATTGCTGTGTTTATGTTCAAGAAACACTTATTATTTAACAATGGTCCCAAAGTCCAAAAGCAGTAATACAAAGGAGGCACCAGGGCACAAAACATGTGAGGACAGGTTAACTCTGCAACTATGTGGAATGCTGCTGGTCATATATGAAAAAACAGTCTGTGTAGGGTTTGGTACCATGGTTTCAAGTATCCACTGGGCATCTTGGAATATATCCCCTGTAGATAAGCAGAGAGGACTGTACCAAAAATATTACATACATTGTATCTTATAGCCTCTTGTTTGTAACAAATATATTTTCCAGTTTGTTTTTTAATTTTTTGCGTGTGGTAGGTTTGCATGTGTATGTGTGTACAGATGTTTTTAACTGATGATTTTCTGCTGACTTATGAGTAGAAAATAGGAAATAGTAGTAGGAAAAATGGAATTAAGTTTTCAACAGTAACCAAAAACCACAGAATAGGGACGCCATTTAATGGAAATGATGATTTCATCAACTTTTTTCTTTCCTCCATAATTTATTGAAAAATTTACATACAATAAAATTCATCCTTTTTGGTGTACAATTCTTTGAATTTTGACAAATGCATATACTCAAGTAACTACAATCATGAAAAGACCATTTTCCATTATTTAAATCTCTTGTGCTACCACTTTGTAGCCAAGGGTACTCAAAACTTTACTTTTGACATCCACTGATTTTTTTTTCCCTCCATTAGTATTGCTTTGCTTCCCAGAGAATTACACAAACGGAATAACATAGTAAATAGTCTTTTGAGTCTGGCTTCTTCTTCGCAAAATGCATTCAAGATTTATCAAAGTTGTTGCATGCTTATTTCATTGGTATTTATTGCTGAGTAGGATTTCATTGTATGAATTTATCAGTGTCTATAGCTATGCACCAGTAGAAGGTTATCCTCCATTTTAATTTTCCTCCATTGATAGGGATCGTAGGCCTAGTAATGAGCACAGGTGAGAGTTTCCACCCAACAGGAAGTAGCTCCTTCTGAAAAGTGCAGCTTAGAAGGATTTCCCAGGGTAATGTGTGCAAGAGGTTACAAGAAGATGATTCACTTCTTTTCCTTTCAACTATTTTTAAAAGCAGAGAGTTAATCCTAAGTGAGCACTATGTCAAAATAATAGGAGTTTTCCTGAGTATAGTCAGATGATATCCCCAGAGTACATCTGACAAATATTCTGGAAGCCAAGTCATTGCAAGAGTATTTAAGTTTTTTCTTTAAAATTTCAGATATATTGAAAGAAGTAAAAGTTACTCCACAGAATACCACTTTAAAGTTATACAGAGTACAAGTCCCCTTTAGGTCTAATTCCACATCCAAAATGTTTACAACTTGATATGTACACCTTCATTTTTCCCTAAATTTACTTTGAAATGTCTATATACACGATCACCTCATGTATATGAAAGTTTTTGCTTAAAAATGTATTCAGATTAAACATTTATGCACATTGCTCTTTGACTTAATAAAAGATATTAAATATGAGTGCAGTCCAGAATATATTCACAGATATACTTCACTATGTTAATGGCTGCATAGTATTAGTATTACACTAAATTGATATGACTTCATTTATTCATTTTCCTACTAATGGACATTTGGTTATACTGAACTTACTATTTTTATGACAGCTTTATTGAGATATAATTCATACACAATTCACTCATTTAAAGTGTATGATTTGGGGCAGTGTTGTGGTACAGATTAAACCACTGCCTGTATTTGAGGAGTAAACCAGCAGATGGAAGATCTCTCTTTTAAAAATTTTATCTAGTTTACTTAAAAATTTGTTTATTGATTTGAAATTCAGAGTTACAGAGAGAGAGGCAGGGAGATCTTCCATCTGCTGGTTCACTCTCCAGATGGCCGCAGTGGTCAGGGCTGGGCCAGGCCAAAGCCAGAAGACAAGGGCTTCATCAAGGTGTCCCACATCAGTAGCAGGGGCCCAAACAACTTCGACAATCTTCCGCTGGTTTCCCAGGCAACTAGCAGGGAACTGGACCAGAAGTGGAGCAGCCGGGACCCGAACCAACACCCATATGGAATGCTGGCATTGCAGTCAGTGGCTTTACCTGCTATGCCACAACACCAGCCCCTTACTCTGCCTTTCACAAAAATTATAAAAATTGGGAAAAAAAATTCAAACAAACAGAAAGCCTTTTAATGGCTTAATTCTCTACCCATACATGGCTAAATTCTTCTGTCTGATTTTCAAGTACTTGTAAAACCTTTTTACTATACCTATTCAGCCCAACCTATCCTTTCTACTGTTCTTCCTTATAAATCACTGCTTTTATTCACTGGTAGAGTGTGTATTCCAAAAATACTTCTGGTTCCTAATGTTCTTCCAGAGCCTTTTGCTCTGTCCTCAAAAAAAGTGGTTGTACAGCTTCTACAGATAACAATTGTTGTCAATGATACCTCAATAAAGCTGTGGGGGAAAAACAAAAACAAAAACAAAAACCACTGTCTGCAATGCCAGTATCCCATATCAGAGCAGCAGTTGGATTCCTGGCTATTTTGCTTTCATTACAGCTCCCTGATAATGTGACTCAGAAAGCAGTGGAAGGTTTGTCCAACTGCTTAGGCCCCTGGCACCCATGTGAGAGACCCATATGGAGTTCCAGGTGTTTGGCTTTGGCCTGGTCTATCCCCTAGCCATTGTAGCCATTTAGGGAGTGAACCAGCAGATGGAAGATCTTTCTGTCTCTACCTCTCTCTTGCTATGCCTTTCAAATAAACAAAAAATACATCTTTAAAAAAGCCAAAATAAAATGTACAATTCATGGTTTTTAGTATATTCAAATGGTTGTGTAATCATATTAAATTTTAGAACATTTTCATCAACTTCTACAGAAACCTCATACACTTCAGCTATTACCCCTATCCCTTCCCATTCCCCTTATTCTGCCCAGTCCTAAGCACCCACTAATCTGTTTTCTGTCTGTCTATATATGCCAATTCCAGACACTTCTTACAAGGGGGAAGACTATCATCCTTTCTGACTGGCTTCCTTCATTGTGCATAGTCTTTAGCATATTTCATGTTGTAACATGTGTCAGAAGTGTTCCCTGCTCTTCTCATTTTGCAACAATTTGTTAAGAATTTGTATTTTCTATTTGGTAGAATTCATCTAAGAAGCCACTGGAACCATGGCTTTTCTTTGTGGGTATTATTTTTAAAATTTAGTTTTATTTATCTAAAAGACAGACAGACAAGGGAGAGATGGTTCATCTCCTGACTCATTCCCCAAAACCCTGCCATAGCCAAGGCTTGGCCAGGCTGAAACCAGGAGCCTGGAAGTCAATCTGGGTCCCCAATTTGTGTGGCAGGAATCCAAATACTAGAGCTATCATCTGCTGCCTCCCAGAGTGCTTGTTAGCAGGAAGCTGGAATCAGAAGCAGAGGTGGGACCCAAACCCAGGCACGCTGATGTGGGATGGGAGCATTTCAAGTTTTGTCTAATGCTACTAAATGCCTGCCTCTTTTGTGAGTATTTTAAAAATTACTCATTTACCCCGTGTAAGCACTATAGGTCTATTCAGATTTTCTATTTCTTTTTCAGTTGGTTTTAGTAGTTTGTCTTTCTTGGGATTTGTCCATTTCATCTGGGTTATTTAATTTATTGACATACAATTGTTCACAATGTTCCTTCATAATCCTTTTTATTTCTACAAGGTTGACAGCAATGTTCCCTCTTTCATTTCTGATTCTAGTAATTTGAGTGTCTTTTTGACTTGGTCAGAATAGCAATAGGTTTGCCAGTCTTGTTGATCTTTTATAGAATCAATTTTTCATTGCTTTTTCTCCACTGTTTTTCTGTTCTCTGTTTATTTCCCATCTAATCTTTTCTATTTCCTTGCTTCTGCTTGTTCTAGATTTAATTAGATCTTCTTTTCCCAAGGCCTTAAGGTGTAGTGTGAGGTGGTTGTTATATCATTTTTCTTCTTCTTAAGTAGGCATTTATAATTTCCCTCTAAACAATGGTTTAACTGCATCCTGTAAGTTTTGGTATATTCTGTCTTCATTTTCATTCATTTCAAAGGATTTTCTAAATTCCTTTGTGATATCATTTTTGAATCTCTGATCATATATTTGTGTTTTCCAATTTTGTACTATCTAATGATTTCTTACTTCAATCCCTGTGGTCATAGAACATACTTTACATGACTTCAGTTCACTTAGTTTTATTAAACTAGTTTATGGTTTAGCCTATATGGTCTATCCTAGAGATGCTTCATATGCACTTGATAATATGTATTCAAGTGCTATTAGGTGGAATGTTCTATAGATGTCTTTAGATTTGGCTTATAGTGTTCTTCATGTACTCTATTTTCTCATCTTCTGTATAGTTGTTATCGAAAATAGGTATTAAATAGTCCAACTTTTTGTAGATGTGTCTATTTCTCCTTTCGTTTATTTCAGTTTTTTTCTTTATGTATTTCAGGGCTTTGTTGTATGCATGCATGTTTATAATTGTTACATCTTCTTCATGAATTGGCCCTTTTATCAAGACAAAATGTCACTATTTAGCTTGATGGATACTAGGGTATAGCTAGATAAGAGTAAGAAGTTCCAAGATTTTCTTGCACAGTAGGGCGACCACAGATAATGTTAATATAGTGCATATTTCTCTATGAAGAAAACCTAGAATACAGGATGTAGGATGTTTTCACTATCAAGAAATATTAAAGGCTTGAAAAGATACATATATTTACCCTAATTGGACATATAAAATGTATACATGTAATTAAAGATTATATCATGTCCCATAATTATGTACAATTTTTGTCTGTTAAAGTCTAAAAAATAAAAATTATTTTTGTTTTAAAGTCCACTTTGTCTGATGCCACTCCATTTTCTTATACTGCTGTTTGCATGATACATTTGTTTCCCATTCTTTTACCTTCAATTTCTTCATATTTTTCAAACCTAAACTGTGTCTATGATAAATAACATAGTGTCTTGTTTTTTTTCTACTCTGACAATCTCTGCCTTTTGATTGAATTGCTTACTCCATTCACACTGTTCTTATTGCTGTGGGAGGATTTATGGCTGATAGATTATTATTCATTTTCTATATGTCCCAAGTTTCGTTTCTCTGGTCTTCCTTTTGCTTTATTTTGCATTGAGTATTTTCTAATGTGACATTTAAATTTCTTTCATAATACTTTTGTTTTTTAAAAGTTATTTCTTTAGTGGCTGTTCTAAGCCTTACAATATATATCTTAAATAAAATGAATTGGCTTCACATAGATACTAACTTAATTCCAATGATATATAGAAGTCTTATTCCTACATAATTTCATTCTTTTATTTCAGTGTCTGGTATTATTGTTATATATATTATTTCTACACATAAGCTTAACAATATGAAGGATCCTCAAAAAGTGCATAGAAAATGAATATTATGAAAAAATTGTACATGGATTTCAGATTTTTGTACCAAATTTATATTTTAATTCTATTTTCCACAAACTTTTTGAAATCCTTTTGTACATTATTATAATTAATATAATTTTATGTCTTTTTAAAGAGGCTGGGAGAAGAAAGAAGAGCAAGGATATATTTATAGTTCTTATTTCCCATTTCCTGCTATCTTCATTTATTTCTGTGGATTTGACTTATCATCTAGTCATTTCTTTAATATAATACAGCATTATTTCCACCCACCTCCTTTGTCCTGTTACTGGCAAGTATATCACAGTTTTATATTTTGTAGACTAAACAATGCAGGCATATACATACTGCTTTATATATTTGTTTTTTTTTAATGAATTGATAAAGGAAAATACATTTAGGTTATTAGTTTTGCCTGTACTCTTTCTGTGTGTGTATATTCAAATTACTCTGAGGTCACCTGTTTTCAACCTGAAGAATTTCCTTTATTAGCTGCTGTTAGCAACAAATTTTATGAGTTTTTGATAATGCTGCAATGTTTTATTTCACCTTCATTTTTGAAGAATGGTCTTCCTGTATATACTGTTCTTTCTGTATATACTGTTCTTGGTTGACAGTTGTTTCTTTGAGCACTTTGAATATGTTATACCACTGCCTCTGCCACTGTTTCTGATGAGAAATTAGCTGTTAATATTGTTGGAGTTCCTTGATAAGTAATGGTTCATTTTTTGTGTGTGGCTCTCAAGATTTTCCCTTTGTTTTTGGATTTCAGCATTTTTAATATGATGTGTCTGTGGATTTCTTTTCATTTATTCTACTTGGGGTTTGCTGAGCTTTTAGAATGTGTAGATTAATGCTTCTCATCAGATTTGGAGCATTTATAGCCATTATTTCTTGGAAGTTTTTTTGCTCCTTTCTCTTCTTTTTTTCCTGGTACTCCCACTACTGGTGTCTCACAGGTTCTATACTATGTTCAATCTTATTCATTCTTTATTTCTATTCCTCAGCTTTAAAAATATAGCATCATTTATTCCTCACAATCCAATTAGATAAGTAGTTATTATCCTCACTTTTACAAGATAACAGAGGTTCAGATTTGAGTGACTTTCCAAGTTCAAAGCAGTGAGTGTGGCTGTGAGTTTAAACACAGATCTGACTATAAAGTTAGTAGCATTTCCTTGACAGCATATTGTCTTTCTCTTCTCCAGCAACCATAAACAAACTACTGGGGGATTTGAGAATCACCACTTCTCTTAGAAAATTCTTTCTTTCCATGTCCCTTTAGTGTTCTTTGTTAGTATGTTTCCCTTCTAAAATTCATACAGCTAATATTTAACATATATTAAACACATTTTTCAAAGTTTATTGCTTTAAATTCGATGATTACTCAATGGTAGCTAGTTTAAATGGCCGTGAGAACACACATATTTTGATCTAAAAGATTTCCTTAGAAAAATAGCTTTTTGAAAACTGATAACTTAGTGGGGAAGCATTCATTAAATATGATGACTGACTTATGAAACAACCCACTGTTACTGCTGCTAGTAACTTAACATATTTATTGATGCTTAGGCCTAAATGTGTGCTCTTTTATTTACTAGGTGAATAAAATTAGGAAAAATGGGCTCTAGGAAATAAATACTTCAGTATTCAATAGCATTTTAAATTCGGTATATAGGAAATAGTCTTGAAAAATGGTAATTGTAGGGACAAATATTGAAGACCCTCCCCAAATTATAAAGATTTTAAAAAACCCTCAGGAATAATCCTTTGTAATTTATCCTGAGAAAATAATACTTTTTGTACACCACCCTTCACATTCAGCATACCATACATTCTATATAGGCTTTCATTATATAAAATGTTTTGTCCCAGTTGTCCCCACAAGATGAAAGGGAGCATCCCAAATAGTATTTTTTTCTCCATTAATTTCTCTTCTTCAACATTAAACAAATTTCTATACAGAAATCCCAGATCCAAGACTGTGATATAAGGAAGACCATCCAGGAAACATAATCTATTCTAGCTACCACTGGTTTTTGTAGTGCTGTCTGTAGCAGATGACATGAGAGATGTAGGCTGGAGATCTGACTGTTGCTTTTTGTTCTTCCCAAATTCTATCACCAATATTTTCCCATGTAGTTTATATCCATTTACTAGATGCAATGCTTGATATGCTATCTCCTTATCTAAAAGAAAAAGAAAAAAAAATCATCTTACATAGGGCTAAATAATTCAATTCTATTCTAAATCTAGTTTAAGTTGTTTTGCCTGGGAGTTAAATGTAGGCTATCATGTGATTTTATCATCTTTTCTATAATCTTCAATTTGTATTATTCACCAAGATTAAATTAATTGTTAGGCTTAATGACAATAAAAGTTCAACATGGATATTTGAGAATGTCTCCTAATTCAAAGGCAGTTTGCTAAAGAAGGGTAAGCTGTAATTAATTAATTACACACACACACAAACCTCTATCTTAGACAACAGATTATAGATACCATGAGAAGCAAATTTTCAAAGCAGCTAAGACAAGCAAGAACACTCATGATGTTACTGGGAACACTTTGCTACTTTTTTCTTTCAGTGGGAGAGTGGTCATGGGACTCACTATTTGAATAAATTTAAGAAGCATATAGAAGCTTGAGGTGTAAGAATATATAGTGTATGGCAGGAGTACACAACTTAGAGGTCTCAAAGCCTGGATGTAGAAAATAAGGAAGTGGTATTTTATGGCTAGGAATCTGTGGAATCATAAGTGGATGATATCTTTAGATTAAACCAATTTTATTTTCATATATATACTACAAATTTTGTAATGTGTATAGCTGCTATTAGAATCAGCAAAACAGTTTTACATTTTAAAAGTAGTTTATAAAGCCTTTTTATTACATAATTTGTCAATTATTGGACCTATTATGTGGGAGTCCAGGAAACTTTTTTTAAATTGAAAAGGGATCCTCACACTTGAGAAAACTAAAAACCACTATTAAAGGGATCTATATATATTTCTTAGGATAAGAAAAATGATATGACTGTATGAAAACAAAGGAGGGGAATTTGGCAGTATGTATGTGTAACCACTTGCCTACACATAGATTAGTAGGCTATTTATAAATGATGACAGTTTAGGGAAAATGAAAGGTATAGATCCTACTCAGCCTCCCTCCAAAGATATGCTGTTTGGTCTGTCATAGAAAATGAAATTCCTATATTATTCTTCCATTTGGATTAGAACACTGAAGTCATGTATAACATACAAACAATTATTCAGAAGAGTGTGTCATCATCCACTAATTATGTATAATTAATGAATCAGCATATTAGCTTGCAGTCATTTATTCCTAAAAGAATAGGGCATAAGGCAAGTACATATGTTTTGATCAGAATACCAATATATTAATTAATGAATAATCTAATTATAACGTGGACAAGAAATACTATTTAAGCAAAGGGAAAGTGGATTTTGGGAGGGTAAGAAAGAAATGCCAAGATTATAGAAACTTTAGGACATTGGGCTAAGGTGGTCATGCACTATTAGCAGAGAAGAAGGAGCACATAATGGGGGTAGAGGAACACTAGAAACAAACTTTTCTTATTTTCCTTCACTTTTTCTCATGTGTGATGGCAAAATCAAAGGGTTATAAATTAGAGGGATTATAGGTACTCGCTAGTGAACTGATGCTACAACTAAGTAATTACATAGATGAAGCCACTTACTGGGAAAGGTGATAAAAGCCTGCCCCCTCATTCGCCCAGTCATCATTCGGAATTGAATTGGAGGTCCTTTTCTCTCCTGGAACCGAGCGAACAATGAGATAAGATCTCTTTCAGTCACCCGAGGGCTAAGATTCTTCAGGTATAACACCTAATACAAATTCAAAATCAACAGAAATATCACATAAGATAGGTAGGACAATTAGTTCCTTATAGTTTAGATAGAGATTGTTGATTGAATACATTCATCTAATTTCATTTGTTCCAGGAAACTATAAAACTATAGGGACTTAAACACACACACACACACACACGCACACACACGCACATACACACACACACACATACACAAACACACACACCTACCAGCAGCAGCAGCAGCAGCAGCAGCAGCAAGGTTAGGAAGAACAAGAGAAAATGGCAATAGCAACAATATTTTGAAAGCTGAAAAATAATGATGGATAGGAACCAACCCGGTACACTCAAGAAAGCTGAATCTTAAACCAGCAGAGGAGAAAATCAAGAACCCACTCAGTCTCCACTCAAGAATCCTCGGGAATTGACAGCTCAGGTACTTTTGAAAATGGATATGAAGGGATGGGGTCAAAATAAGATGGGTAGGTTGAAGGCTGTTTAAAAGCCAATTGGAGCTTTGGATATTCTTCCCTGAAATATGCTACTGAATGAATTCGAAAGCAACAGAATACACATTCTTCTTAGGCAAGCATGGAACATTTTTCAGGGTACAACGTATACTAGGTCACCAAACAAGTTTGAAGAAATTTAAAAAGACTGAAATAAAACCAAATATCTCTTTTGACCACAATGGACTGAAACTAGAAATCAACAGTCAAAGAAAACTGGAAAATTACAAGTGTATGGAAAATAAACAACACATTGTTGTACAACTGATGGGTCAAAGAAGGAATCAAAAGGGGTGTTAGGAAATATCTTAAGAAAAATGATAATGAAAACACTACATACCAAATCTTACTGGATGTAACAAAAGCAATACTAAGAAGGAATTTTATAGTATAAATGATTACATTAAAAATAAGAAAGATTTCAAAAAAACAACCTAACCATAGGCTTTAAGTCAGGGGAAAAAAGAATCAACTAAGACCAAGGTTAGCAGATGTATAGAAATAATAAACATTAGAATAGAAATAAATGAAATATGGAATATAAAAACAACAGAAAAACTCAACAAAATTGAATTGGTTTTTTGAAAAGATTAATAATATTGGAAAAAATCTAGCTAGACTAATTAAGAAGATCTGAATAAACAAAACCAGAAGGGGAGACATTATAATCAATGCCATATAAATAAAAGGAATATAAAAAACTATGAACAATTATCCATCAAATTAGATAGCCAAAACAAAATGGATAAATTCATAGAAGCTTACACAAGCTACCATGATTCAATCTTCAAGAAACAGAAAAGAATAAACCAATAATGAGTAAGGATATTGAATCAGTAATAATATCCTTTCTTTTCTTTTTTAAAATATTTTTTCACTGCTTAGTCTTTTAAGATTTATTTATTTATTTGAAAGGCAGAGTTACAGAGAGTAAGAGGCAAAGAGAAAGAGAGGTCTTCCATCCACTGGTTCACTCCCTAGATGGCCACAATGGCCAGAGCTGGGCTGATCCAAAGCCAGGAGCCAGGAACTTCCGCCAGGTCTCCCACACAGGTGCAAGAGCTGGCCCTAATAATATACTTTCAACAAAGAAAAACCCAAGACCAGATGGCTTCACTGGTGAATTCTTTTAAATATTTAATGGAAATCCTTCTTAAACTCTTCCAAAAAAACTGAAGAGGAAGGAACACTTCAAAACTCATTCCATCACACCATGAGTATTCTGATCCAACTCAGATAACAACACTACAAGAAAAGCACAGTCTGGGGCCCACTGTGGTGTAGCAGGTAAAGCCACTGTCTGCAGTGCCGGCATCCCATCTGGGTGCCGGTTTGAGACCTAGCTGCTCCACTTCTGATCCAGCTCTCTGCTATGGCCTGGGAAAGCAGAAGATGACCAAAGTCCTTGGGCCCCTGCACCTACGTGGGAGACCTGGAAGAAGCTCCTGGCTCCTGGCTTTGGATCAGCCCAGCTCCAGCTGTTGTGGCCATTTGGGGATTGAACCAGCAAATGGAAGACCTCTCTCTCTCTGCCTCTGTCTCTCTGTAACTTTACCTTTCAAATAAATAAACCAATCTTAAAAAAAAAAAAAACACTTGTCCAAGAGAAGGTTACAAAAAATAAGAGAAAATATGAATTTCATTATCTTTAGTATCAATCAAGATAGTTACATATTAAAAAAAAGAAAAGCATAGGCCAATGTCCTTGAGGAATACAGATGCAAGTATCTTCAAAAAGTACTACCAAATCAAATTTATCAGAACATTAAATGGATCATACATCTTGATCTAGGGAGAATTATCCCTGGGATGAAAGAGGCTTCAACATACAAAGTCAACCAGTGTGTTACAATATATTAACAGAAAGATAAAAATCACATAATCACCTCAATAAATGCAGACAAAGCACATGGCCAAATTCAACAGTGTAATTTCCTTCTAGCAATAGAAGGAAATTACTTCAATGTAATATTAGTCATACATGAAAAGCTCACAACCAAGAACATATTTAATGGTGAAAACCCGAAAGTTTTTCCTGTAAGATCAGAAACAAGAGAAGATGCCTACTCTTGCCATGGCTATTCAGCACAGTACTGGAAGTTATAGCCACAGCAATTAGGCAATAAAAAAGTGTAAATATCTCCATTCATAAATGAAATCATCATACATGAAGAAAATACTAAGGACTCAACAAAAATATTAGAACTAATACACAAATTCAGTAAAGTTACTGGATACAAAATTAACATAGAAAAATTACTTGTATTTGTATATACTAACAATGAGCACTATTAAGAAAAAATTAAGACAACAATCTTATTTATAATCTCATTGAAAAAAATATTGAGGAATGAACCTAATAACCAAGGAATGAAAGATCTGTACACTGAAAAATAAAAAAAATGTTGTTAAGAAAAATAAAAGGTTATACAAATAAGTGGAAAGATTCTGTGTTCATTAGTTAGAATATTTAATATTGTTAAGATTTAATACTATTCAAACAGATTTATTGATTCAATGTTATCTCTATCAATGTCCTAATGGCATTTTTATAGAAATAGAAAAAAACAATCCTAAAATTCATAAATAGCTGAAAATTACCTCAAATAGCCAAAAAAATCTTGAGAAAGAACAAAGCTACAGGACTTACACTGCCCTATTTCAAAACATATTACAAAGTTTCAGTAATCAAAAGAGTATGGTTCTGGCATAAAAACAGATACATAGACCAATGAATAGACTAGGAAGTCTAGAGATAAACCCACATATCTACGATCAACAGATTTTATAGAAGTGTGCCAAGAAAACAGTTTCCACAAAGCATAAGAAAACTAGACAGTCACATACAAAATAAGGAAATTGGACATTTATTTTATACTAAACACAAAAACCAACTAAAATGAATGAAAGATTTAAGTATAAGACCTGAAACACTGAAACTCCTAGAAGAAAATACAGAGTAGAAGCTTTTTGACATTGGTTTTAACGATGATTTCTTCAACATGATACCAAAAGCACATGCAGCAAAACAAAAACAGATAAGTGAAACTATATGAAACTAGGGAGCTCTGCATATCCAAGGAAACAATGGCCTGAAAAGGAAACTTATGGAATAGGAGAAAAATATTTAAGGGGTTAATATCTAAAAAATATAAGGAATCCTATAACTCAATAGCTTAAAAAATCACCTTATTAAAATATGGGCAAAAGATTTTAATAGGCAGTTCTCTACAAACATGAAAAGATGCATAGTCTTACTAATCAACAGGAAAATGTAAATCAAAACTACAATGCAGTGCTTGCTTTGGCAGCACATATACTAAAATTGGAAAACTACATTGCAGGGGTGGAGACGGGAAGGGAGATGTTTGGGCTAGTAGTTCAGATGCTGGTTAGGATACCTGCATCCCACATTGGAGTGCCTAGGTTCAACTCCTGTCTCTGGCTTATGATTCCAGCTTCCTGCTTATGTAAATGGTGGGAGACACCAGTGATGGCTCAAGAAGTTGGGTTCCTGCCACCCAAGGGGGAGACCTGGATTTGGTTCTGAGTTCCTCGCTTTGATTGAGCCCATTCCCAGTCATTGTGAGCATATGGGGAGTGAAACAGTGGATGGTAGCTTTCTCTATCTCTGCCTCTCAAATGAAACAAAAGCACAATGAGGTATCACCTCATAATGACAGAATGGCATTATTGGGGCTGCCGCTGTGGCATAGCAGGTAAAGCCACCGTCTACAGTGCCAGCATCCCATATGGATGCTGGTTCAAGACCTGGCTACTCCACTTCTGATCCAGCTCTCTGCTATGGCCTGGGAAAGCAGTGGGAGATGGCCCAAGTCCTTGGGCCCCTGCACCCACGTGGAAGACCCGGAAGAAGCTCCTGGCTCCTGGCTTCAGATCGGCGCAGCTCCGGCTGTTGTGGCCATCTGGGGAGTGAACCAGTGGATGGAAGACCTCTCTCTCTCTCTCTCTCTGACTCTCCTTCTCTCTCTGTGTAACTGTTTCAAGTAAATAAATAAATTTTTTTTAAAAAAATGGCATTATCAAAAAAACAGAAAATAACAAGTACTGGCAAGAATATGGAGAAATTGGGACCTTTGTGCACTGTTGGGAATAGAAAATGGTACAGTCACTATAGAAAACCATATCAAAGTTCCTCTAAAAATCAGAAATACAATTACCATACAATCCAATAATCTCACTTCTACCTATTTATCCAAGAGACTTGAAATCAAGATCTTAAAGATATATAAACAGACTCCCATGTTCATTGCTGCATTATTCACAATAGCCAAAATGTGGGAACAACCTAAATTTCTATTGGTGAATGAAGAAAGTGGCACACACACACAATGAAATATTATTCAGATTTAAAAAAGTACATCTTGTAATCATCAACAACACAGCTGAACCTTGATGTGCATATGTGAAATGAAGTAAGATAGTCCCAGAAGGACAGATATTGCACAATTCCACTTATATGAAGTATTTATAGTCAAATCCATCACAGCAAAAAGTAGAATGGTGGTTGCTATGGACTTGGAAATTGGGGAAATAAGGAGATGCTGTTCAATAGGTATAAAGTTTTAGTCATACAAGATGAAAAAGTTTTATATAGATCTATTGTAAAGCAGTATGCTTACAGTTAACATTGTACACCTAAAAATTTGTTTAAAAGGACAGATCTCATATTTTTTAAATACCATAAAAAGAAGAGGAAAAAATGGTTCATATACTAACAAAGCATTAGTTATATCTGCTACAGCTTGAGAAACTAGGGAAGAATTAAGATATGAACAAAAACACAAAGAGCTAGAAAATAGAGCCCACTTAAATAATTATCACTGAAATATATGAATGAATATATTAAATACTGTAAACAAGTAGTAGAACCTTTGTGTCAAAATATTTAAACTTGGATATTTACACATTAACTTTTATGCATTTTGTATCTTAAAGGCAAAGGCATAGAATAACTGATTTGTGATTCACTTAGGTAATTTCAGGTGATCTTGAGTCTTTGCTCTCAAATACCACAAAAGCATCAGAAAATTAATAACCACAGAAAGGGGTGTATGAAAATAGATTCCAAGGTTCTCATCAATCAGGAAACTTCCCTTTTAAAAGGGAACCTTATAAAAAAAAAAGAGGACTTTTGGTAAAAGTGGCTCTGCCAGATCTTACTTCGACACATCTTCTCTCTCTCTCTCTCTATTTATATATATAAATATGCATATGTATGTATATATATATTTCAGAAAGCTTATGGAAAATGCATATTATGAAAACCTGTATATATTTCAACATTTTTATACCAAAATAAATGTATCTTTTAATTCTATTTTCCATGAACTTTTTGAAGTACCTGTGTACACATATGTCTACATCTACAATATATATTTATATATATGCATATACAAATACACACAAAGATATAGCCATGTATGTTCATACCTGTGAAACAAAAACAGTATCTCCAAGAGTTAAGAGGATGAAGCTCTTCGTAGTATTCCTTTGCAATCAATGCACAGCATTGTTTCACATTTCAAACATTATATAAATGGTGTTGTACTGTATGCATTATTCTGCAGCTAACTTTAAAAAAAACTTTTAAAATTGACTTTAAGCAGTTTTGCATTTACAGAAAAATTAAGACATTAGACCAGAGACCTCCTGTATGCCACTCACCCAATTTTCCCATTATTAATATCTTAAATTAGAATGTTACATTTGTTGCAATTAATAAGCCAATATGATGCATTACTATTAACTAACAGTTAATTTAAATTTCTCTAGATTTTAGTTAATGTCCTTTTTCTATTTCAGGATACCATTCAGGTTACCGTATTACATTTAATTGTCATGTGTCTTTAATCTCCTCTTGGTTATGGCAGTTTTTCAGATTTTTTGAGTTTTTCACACTCTTGACAGTTTTGAATATTAGCCACATATTTTATAGGATCCTCCACTATTAGAATTTCTCTGGTATTTTTCTCATGTTTACACTGGAGTTATGGGTTATTGGGAAGAAGATCACAGAGTGAAATCACACTTTTGATCACATCCTATTAAGCATACATATTACCAACTTTGATTTATGACAGTTGATGTCCTTGATCACCTGGCTGAGGAGTGATACTCTCACTCTTTGAGGAAGAGTATCTATATAAATTACTTGAAATTCTTTTTCTGGGGACATTTATCTCTTATTTATCTACTCAATCATCTATGAATGTCACACTCATGAATAATTGTTCTGTACTTTGGTTCACTATCCAACATTAATTTATTTAATTTGTTAACAACATTGGTCATTGGAAGCTTTCAGTTGGCTCTTGTGTTCCTTTAACATACATCAACAGTGTTTTTATATTGCTGTTATTTTGGGCAGTTCCTTACTTTCTCGCACTACAAGATGCATAAGTCTCATCGTGTATATCTCCTGCTACCAGTACTAGAATCCATCACTTCTTCAAGGAATCCTGGTTCTTGTCATCAGATAATGGTATCAGAAACCAATATGTGGATTCTGAGAAAGCTTATAATTACTGCAGTGTCCTATGATTTGGGATCTCTCAACTGACAGAGGAGAAAAATGTGCTAATACTAATAAAAATACTAACAAAAATGTGCTAATACTAATCTGTATATATACACAAATTTTTTCATGTGTCCATCTATACCTATGTAAGTTAAACATGAGTTCATACTGGTGTCTCTAACTATAAAATCATTACCACATTGTCCATTCTAGCCTCCTCTCTTAGCTGTAAATTCAACAGTGAGAATCTGTCATTCATTTACTTAAATGTCTCATTCTATTACACATATATAGCAATATAAGCATTGTTAACCAGTATCCCCATGGGACATAAACTTATCAACTAGTATACAATGCTTACATGCTATTGTTCCTTTTGTCTCTAGTTGTCCAGACTCCATACACTTTCAAAAATACTTAGGTCAGTACCTTTTCTCTCATTCCTTCAGTGAAGTTTTTTTTTTTTTAATTTTGTAATACAGTTAGATTCTGTATGCCTTGTAATTTTTTGTTGAAAGCTGAACATAATCTATTAAGTAATAGGAACTGAGCCAAATATGCTAGATTGTCAGCTGTTTTTGTGGTTTTTTGAGAGGCAGAGACCCAGTGAGAAAGTTCCTATATACGGATTCACTCCCTAAATGGCCCGGAATGGCCAGAGAGTTGAAGCTGGGAGCCTAGTACTCAACCCGAGTCTCCCACAATGGGTGGCAAGAACCCAATCACTTGAGTCATCACCATTTGCCTCCTAGAGTTAGCATTGGCAGGAAGCTGGAATCAGGAGCCAGAACTGGGAGTGCAACCTAGGTACTCCGATATATATAGGGACACTAAACCAGTGTCTTAACACTAGGCTAAATGCCCACGCCTAGCATAAGACTTCATGTTAACCTCTCCAAGAGTTGGGCTGTGCTTAATGCCTGCTCTAGCTGTAGTCAAAGGTTTTGATTTCTTCTATTATCCTTTTGTCTCCCTGGTTTCCTTTGTGTTTTCCTACAAACTCCTTAAACAAAGCCTGAATCTTGCAAGTCTTTTATCTACAACCCAGTTAGCACACTGAAGCCCTGTTGATTTGGCGGTAAGGTGTGAGGGAAAAGGACTCTGTAGTGATTTAATCAAGTCTCAATCTTTTTGCATATCTGTATCTCCAGCCTGTAACCTTCACAAGTGTTTCACAGCTTTTTTCCCTATCTCTTTGAAGTAATACAGGAAAGCAAGAGGGTTCTGGAGATAGGTAAGACTTTGGTAAAGTTGGGGCCAGCACTGTGGTATAGTGGGTAAAGCTGCCACCTGTGGCGCCAGCATCCCATATAGGCACCAGTTTGAGTCCCGGCTGCTTCACTTCCAATTCAGCTCCCTGCTAATGCACCTGGGACAGCAGTGGAAGATGGCCCAAGTGCTTGGGCCCCTACACGCATGTGGGAGACACAGAAGAAGCTCCTGGCTCTTGGCTTTGGATCAGCCCAGCTGTGGCTATTAGAGCCATTTGGGGAGTGAACCAGCAGATGGAAGATTCTCTCTGTCTCTCTCTCTCTCTCTAACCCTGCCTTTCAAATAAATAAATAAATCTTTAAAAAAAAGACTTTGGTAAAGTTGCTGGCCTTGCTGAGTAGCCCTTGGTTGTGTGGAAAGCTGATTGTACCTCAAAATGATCACTTTGCATCTCCTCAGGCTAGAAATGGCATTTTTCCCTTAGCACTTTACCTCGAGAACCCTTGGAAGGGTTCCTGAAAGTAAAAGTAATGAAAATGTCAGGGGTAGCTTAAGACTGCAGCTCCCAGGAGTGTGTCACTCCTATACTAGTTTACATTCTACCTCAAGTAATTTGTTAAAGTTACTGCTTAGGTGTTCCTACCAGTTTATGGCTCCAGTGCCTTCTGCTCCCAACAGGCAGATCTGAGATGTAATTTTCTGTAATTGCTTGTCTCTCAAGATTCTGGGGTTGCAGTTTGCCCTGTTGCTTCAATTTTCTAATGGATCCAAGAAGAGTCATTGAGTTTTAGTTTGTTCAGCTGTTTTTTTCTTGTTTTAAAATGGGAAGTTGTGCCTTCCAAACACTTTACATGCTGGAGCTAAAATCAGAGGTGGGCAACTAGCTGTTTTTTTTATTTGAAATTAATGTTCATGATATTCATCCATATTGATACTTGCAATTCAATAATTTAAATTTTATCTACTGTACAGTATTCTATTTTATGAATATACCATGTTTTATTTTCCTGCTGATGAACATACATGTTGCTTGCAAACAATGCTAGAGCAAGCACCCTTGTAAAATCTCCCAATGTGTGTGTGCAAGAGTTTCTCTAAGACAGATATCTAGGTGTGAGACTGCTCACTTACAGTTTATAAGCATCTTCAATTTAACTAGATACTGCCATGAGGTTTTTTTTTAGATTTGTTTTACGGGCTGGCACTGTGGTGTTACAGACAGGGCTGCTGCCTGCGATGCCAACATCCCAAATGGGCACCAGTTCAGGACCTGGCTGCTCCACTTCCAATCCAGCGCCCTGCTGATGTGCCTGGGAAGGCAGAGGAAGATGGCCCCTGCACCCATGTGGGAGACCCAGAAGTTTCTGGCTTCCCAGTTCTGGCCATTGTGGTCATTTGGGGAGTGAACCAGTGGATGGAGGATCTCTTTCCCTCTCTCTCTCTGTTACCCTGTATTTCAAATAAATAAATTTTAAAAAATTTGTTTTATTTGAAAAGCAGAGTGACAGAGCAAGGGGGAAAAGACAGACAGAGAAAGATATTTTCCATCTGCTGGTTCATTTCCTAAGGTGTACCACTGGGCAGCAGGGGCCCAAGTACTCAGGCCATCTTCTACTACTTTCCCAGGCACATTAGCAGGGAGCTAAATTAGAAGCAGAGCAGCTGGTACTTGAACTGATGCTCTAATATGAGATGCTGACATCATAGGCACTGGCTTAATACTCTGTGCTACAATGCTGGCCCCTGTCATGATATTCTTATAACTGGTTATATTCATTTATGTTCTCCCAGTGGTGTATCAGAATTTTTAATATTTGTATGTTCACCAATAGTTAGCATTGTTAGGCCTTTAAATGCATGTCAACATCCCAGTGTTAAAGGGTATGTATCACTGTGGTTTTATTTTATATTTCTCTAATTATGGTACTCATGAGATTTCTTAAGTTTATAAGCCATTCATGTTTGCACCTCTATGAATTGTCTATTTATTGTCTGTATTCTAATCATTTTTTATTTGATTTCTTTTGCTTTTCTTATTTATTTGTAGGCAAGGGGTTTCTTAAAACAACTCAAAAGGCACAAACCATCAAATAAAATATTCATTATATGATAGCTTTAAAATGAAAGATGTGGGGCCAGAATTGTGGCAAAGTGGGTTAAGCTGCCACCTGTGATGCTGGCATCCCATTTGGGGGCCTGTTCAAGACCCAGCTGGTCCACTTCTGATCCAGCTCCCTGCTAATATGCCTAGGGAAAGCAGAATAAGATGGCCCAAGTCGTTGGGCCCCTGTACCTACATGGGAGACCCAGAAGAAGCTCCAGGCTCCAGGTTTCGGCCTGGCACAGCCCTGGTTGTTGTGGCCATTTGGGGAGTGAACCAGAAGATGGAAGCTCTCTCTATGTCCCTTCCCTCTCTTTAACTCTGCCTTTCAAGTACATACAAAATAAATATTGAAAAAAAAAAAAAAAACGGCCAGTGCCATGGCTCACTTGGCTAATCCTCCGCCTGCGGTGCCGGCACTCCGGGTTCTAGTCCCAGTTGGGACGCTGGGTTCTGTCCCGGTTGCTCCTCTTCCAGTCCAGCTCTCTGCTGTGGCCTGGGAAGGCAGTGGAGGATGGCCCAGGTGCTTGGGCCCTGCACCCCATGGGAGACCAGGAGGAAGTACCTGGCTCCTGGCTTCAGATCAGCGTGCACTGGCCGTGGTGGCCATTGGGGGGTAAACCAATGGAAAAGGAAGACCTTTCTCTCTGTCTCTCTCTCTCACTGTCTAACTCTGCCTGTTAAAAAAAATGAAAGATTTTTACTCAATGAGAATCAAAAACAATGTTAAAATGATGAATCACTTACTGGGACAAAGTATTTGCTAAATAAACAGTAATGATTTGTGTCCATAATTTAAAAGTAATATTTTAGGGGGCCTGGTGTTGTGGCATAGTGGGTTAAGCTACTGCCTGTGACACTAGCATCCCAGATGGGCATTGGTTCAAGTCCTGGCTGCTTCACTTCTGATCTACTCCCTGCTAATGCACCTGGGAAAACAGCAGAAGATGGCCTAAGTGCTTGGGCCCTTGCCACCCATGTGGAAGACCAGGAAGGTGTTTCTGGCTCCTGGCTTTGACCTGGCCCAGCCCCAGCCATTGCAGCCATTTGGGGAGTGTATCAGTAGATGGAAGACCTCCCTACCTCTCCCTCTCCCTCTCTCACTTTGCCTTTCAAATAAATAAATCTTTTAAAAAAGCGATATATGATTTTTTTGAATAAATAGAAAAAATAATCAAAGGACAAAGGAGTGGAACAGTTAACTCAAAGAGGATTGCTGAAAGCCCAATAAATTTATCAACACCTGCATAAGTTCACTGGAAATCAGGGACATGCAAATTAAAATAATGAGATACCTTTAAAATCTTCTAGGCAAAATAAAGTCTGATGATACAAAGTCTTAGCAAGGATGCAAAGAAGCTCTTTGAAATCCTGCTAAAAGTTGAAGATATGCACACCTTATATCTTAGTAATTCCACTTCTAGGGATACAATTTAGAATGGTGATTCTTAAAATATCATTATCAGACTAGCAGCATCTCCTGGGAACTTTCTGGAAATGCAAAGTTTCAGGCCCTACTCTATATCTAGGGAATCAAAAATTCTGGGAGTAAAGAGCCCAATAATCTGTATTTTTTTTTACTTTTTTTATTGTATTTATTTGAGACAGAGAGACAGAGAGAGGGAGGGAGGGAGGGAGAGAGAACATGTGTGAGAGAACACTATCTTCCATTTACTAGGGATGGGCCAGGTCTCCCACATGGTGGCATGGACTCAACTACTTAAGTCATCACTTGTTGCCTCCCAGCATATGTACTAGAGGGGCTGGAATCAGGATTGGAGCAAGCATTCAAAGCCAGGAACTCAAATATGGGACTTGGGCATCCCAACTGGCTTTTTAATTAACAGCTAGGCCAAATACCTGCCTCACAATGTGAGTGTGTTTTTTTTTTTTTTTTTTTTGACAGGCAGAGTTAGACAGTGAGAGAGAGAGACAGAGAGAAAGGTCTTCCTTTTCCATTGGTTCACCCCCCAATGGCCGCTGCGGTCGGCACGCTGCAGCTGGCGCACCACGCTGATCTGAAGCCAGGAGCCAGGTGCTTCTCCTGGTCTCCCATGCGGGTGCAGGGCCCAAGCACTTGGGCCATCCTCCACTGCACTCCCTGGCCACAGCAGAGAGCTGGCCTGGAAGAAGAGCAACCGGGACAGAACCCAGCATGCCAACCGGGACTAGAACCCGGAGTGCCGGCGCTGCAGGCAGAGGATTATCCAAGTGAGCCGTGTGTCTTAATATGTCCCTCAGGTGATTCTGATACACACTACATATTTGAGAATCACTACAATAGAACAACACTTTCTCTCCCAACCTGAAAGCTACTGGAAGAACTGCATTTTACATTGTGGCCCACACATAAATCATATATATATATATATATATATATATATATCTCACACAAGAAACAAAAGCTTTAAGAAACAGTAATTACCCTCATTGTATGGAATGCACTTTGATAATTTCTATTCTATTTTATTTTTTAAAAACCTGCTGGTTGTGACCTACTAATTGTAACTTAATTTTTCTGTCTTAAAGAAACTCTTGCATATGTACAATAAAAAATGTGTACTAATGTTTGGTGTAGAATTATCTGTGATAGTAAAATAATGGATGGGACAAATACTCAGGAAATTGGGCAAATGGATTATAGTATACTTCTACAATGGAACATTATATAGCTCTTGTAGCACTAGAAATAAATCTGAAAACATTACATATACTGAGCCAAAATAGCAAGTCTTAGAAGGATATTTAGTTTCAAAATGTGCACAATAGTATTATAAATACAGAGGCTCCTCAGCTTCCAGTAGGGTTATGACAGGATAAACCCATTGTAAATCAAAAATACCAGAAGTCAAAAATGCATTTAATACATCTAACCTACCAAACATTAAAGTTTAGCAACACAGCATACTGTAGAGTATTGGTTGTTTACCCTCAAGATCACATGGCTGACCAGGAGCTGGGGCTCACTGCCACTGCCCAGCATCACTAGGGAGTATCATGCTGCATATCATTATACCCTGGAAAAGATCAAAATTCAAAATCCAAAGTACAATTTCTTTTCTTTTTTTTTTTTTGAAAGGCAGAGTGGACAGTTAGAGAGAGAGAGAAAGGTCTTCCTTTTGCCGTTGGTTCACCCTCCAATGGCCGCCGCGCTGATCTGATGGCAGGAGCCAGGTACTTATCCTGGTCTCCCATGGGGTGCAGGGCCCAAGCACTTGGACCATCCTCCACTGCACTCCCTGGCCACAGCAGAGAGCTGGCCTGGAAGAGGGGCAACCGGGACAGAATCCGGCGCCCCGACCGGGACTAGAACCCAGTGTGCCGGCACCGCAAGGCGGAGGATTAGCCTAGTGAGCCGCAGCGCCGGCCTCCAAAGTACAATTTCTACTAAATGCATGTTCCTTTTGCACCATCGTAAAGTCCAAAAACTGTAAGCTGATTTATTTTGTAATTTGGGGTTATCTGTATAGGCAGATGTAGTAAAAAATATAAAAATGTGCATGGTAATGGCAAATAGCAAATTCAGGAGAGTGGTTACATCTGGAAAGGAGAAAGAAGAGGATTGGTGAAGAATACATGGAAGTCTCCAGGTACATCTATAATGCTTTACTATTTTTTAAATTAAGGAAATATGGAAACCATTAAGAATTGATAAAGATGGCTGGCTAGTTACACAGGTGTCTGCCATATTATCTTATATAACTTTTGGCATATTAGTAATATTTCATAATAAGAAGTAAAAAATCCTGCTATACTTGAACTATCAGGAAGAATACATTAGAAATTCTATCACCCAAAGGAAGCTGCTTTAATATCCCTTATCTACCATGGCTTTTTAGAAAAATTCAGAGAGAATCAGAAACGGACATTATTTTTCGTTTTGTTTTTTTAAAATTAGATACAACGAAGTATATGTTCTAGGCTTAGGTTGCTTCTTTGGATGACGTAGTGATGAAGTTTTCCATTCCAGATGTAACATATGAGGGGGTCTTCAAAAAGTTCATGGAAAATACAGATTATCTTTTAATTCCATTTGACATGAATTGTTTGAAGTATCCTAATACAGCATGAATATTAAATTATTTTATCAAAGATTATTTACAATTACTTAGTTATGTTTGTCAATTTTTAGTCTTAGAGGACCTGTGTTTTCACTCTGATGCCCTGCCAATGCAATTTAAATCATATGTCATATGAATGCAAGGTGGAGCATCCTGAAGAGAAAACTTGTGTTAACAGTAAACGCTTCTCACAACCAAGGTCAATTATTTACTGATCAATTCCAGAAGCATCATGGCTACCAATCATGGTGGTCCTACGGATACTGCTTGATTATTACAAGGAAGTCAGAAGTTACTTTTCTATTAATTCAGGATTGTTTAGTAGGTTTGGATGAGTGTTGTCAGGATATTTAAAATTCTAAAGGTAGTTTAGGAACTTAGAAAAGCACAAAGAACATCATAGAAAATATGCTACTTATATGGTATGCAAAGAATGAATAGTCAAGGTCAAGGACAAACACAATCACTGTGCCTATGTCATGATTCTTTGGTAAAACCAAAGGTAATTTAAAAAGTATTACTTTAAGTAGAAGTAAATAAAAATGAAAACAACCCATGTTGTTTTTCTTGGTTTGGCCTATACCTTGTTTGGCTCCCCTGGATTATATGAAGAAAACATAGGAATTTTTCGGATTTCTTCCTCTGACAAACGATTTCTCTGGATCTCATCTTCTGGGACAAATTCTATTGGCTGCGTCAGCTTCTTAGGCGAAAAATCAATAACTTTTGCCACATGGAGACCTGGACCTTTACCCTGTGCTGCCTGTTTTCCCTCGTCCTCGAGTAATGATGGGTTCTCAGCTGTGCCACTATCTCCCACTGATGAAGCTGAGATCAGTGAGTGGGAAGCAAAGGGTTCACCTCTCATAAGTTGGAACTCTTCAAGACGTTTTTTCATTATCATCTCTTGGTAAAAATTTTCCAGGTTGTTCATGGGATCACCTTTGTTCTTCTTATGGGGTTCATCTGGATTAAGACAAAGAGATAGGGAAGTTCTACAAAACCTACCAATACAGCCTTTGACAAATTAATAAAAATTAAATCCTGTATCACATATATAGAAACTTCTAGGGCAAATCTTCACAACCTGTGACAAATGAGAATAGTATGTAGCTAGCTACTTCTTGCAGTACATCTCAAGAAAGGCCAGAACTATGGTGAGGCAAGAAAGACACCTGGGCCTCTCAGGGTCATGCAAGTACCAGGGTATTTCAGAAAGTCTATGGGAAATGGAATTAAGATAAGTTTATTTTGGCATAAAAATTGTTGAAATTCAAGCACACAAGGGGTCTTCAAAAAGTTTATAAAAATACATAGTATGACAAAACTATGCATGGATTTAAAAATTTTTTGTGTCCCCCAAAATCATTTAATTCCATTTTTTACATGAATTTTTTGAATTACCCTCTTACAAGCACCTGTAACTGCTAAGGACATTTAAAAAATATAACCAGGATGGCAACATCATACTTCACAAAATTAATAATAATTCTTTAGTATTGTCTAACTTTAAGCTCATAATCAAATTCCCCTGATTATCTCAAAGATAGTTTTTATATTTGGTTATTCAATTTGAGATTTAAACTGGTCTTTGGCTGTTATTATCTCTTAAATCTCTTTCTATTTTATTCTAAAAGTGTCCTCCCTTCCCACACCTCCAGCTCATCTCCTACCCCATACATTTATTAGAGAAACCAAATTTGTTCTATGAACAAGTGGATATTATCAGTTGTTTCTTAATGGTAATGTTTAACTTATTCCTCAATCTCCTATTTCTTGGCCATTAAATCTCAAACTATTCAAGTTAATATAGTAGCCACTGGCCACATGTGTCTATTTAAATTACTTTTTTAATATCAGTTCCTCAAACTTAGCACATTTCAAGTGCTCAACAGCCACATGTGTCTAGTGGATACCACACTGGACAGCAGAAATAGACTATTTACGTCACTGTAGAAAGTTGCACTGGACAGTGATGATCTATAGGTTCAGTATTTTTAAGCAAGAATCCTTCATAGATGTGAACTTTCTATTGCATCATGTCATAAGGCGCATCGTGTTTGCAGGTCACATTTTTAATGATGCTGAAATTGGTAAGTGGATTCAAGTGGCATTACTCTCATCATTCCATTATTAAATTCTTCTATTCATCTCTAACCTAAGGGATTTTACATCCACTAGTGATCATTATCAAGATCTATTAATTTATTAGAAGTTGCAAGATGGAGCATTTCCAATTCTATTATTTCTTTTGTATTTATTGTGTGGAACTCTATAGTGAACTTACCGTCATCAACTATTTGACTTCTCTTATACAGGAAAGGTAGGAAATATGTTTGATTTTTTTCCCCTCCATTATTTATCAATTATGAAAAAAATGAGTTAGTACCTTAGAAATGTCCAATGGTTATCAATATTTTAGTATAATTATGAGAACATGTATTTTCACATATTTCATGTGTTTCAATTAAATGTAATAATTCCTTTCAGTGGTCAAATTACTTAGGATCAGTGGAATCCCCTTCAAATCACCTGCTGTATAGTTTACTGATTTCCTGGCACAGCAAGATATCCTATGTTAATCTCACACAAACCCAAATCTGTTATATTATCTCCAAGTATCTCTCATTCCTTCTAGTGAGAAGTGATAGTTAGAAACCACAGTGTGTTGCTAGGTATGCTCATCATTGTTCCTAGGCTTTTAAATTGAACAGAGTCAGTACATTTTTAGGAGAAAAATAAATTATGACGCCATATTGGTATTTTCAATTCAAATATAAGTTTGCAAGTTTTCTACTTAAACATCTTGATGTTAAACTTACATCTCTTTCCTTATATGCTTAAAATAGTGGCTCCTAATATTAGCAAAATTATTTATTAGCTTCTTTCTACAATACACTTAAATAATTTTAATATATCAATAACAATACTGTTGTGACTCTCAACAATAAAACCACTGAATGCAGTTTTATATTTCTTTGCAGTTACT
Organism: Oryctolagus cuniculus; assembly: GCF_051225735.1. NCBI lineage: Eukaryota > Metazoa > Chordata > Mammalia > Lagomorpha > Leporidae > Oryctolagus > Oryctolagus cuniculus. The sequence goes on along the minus strand of NC_142888.1, from coordinate 85,785,494 downwards.
TTTGCCCTTAGAATATATTCTATTAGGAATATACAACTATTGTTTTAAAGTCACTATAAGTAACTGATTTCTCTGTAGGTTATGCTACCAACTTTATAATTAGGTTCATTTGCTTCAGGTTGTTTTGGAATTTTAGGGATTGATTATTTTTCCTTTTTGATTAAATATTTAATTATGTAAAACATTTACATGGATCTAAAGTGAAAACTTTCATACAGTACCTTAACAGAAGTCTCACTTCCATCTCTGTCCCCTTCATCCCATTCCCTTCCTTCCCCATAAATAATATTTTATTAGGTTTATGATTCCACTGTTTCTTTTTGAAAATATAAGCAAATAAGCATATATATATATATACACACACACATATAATTGAGTAGTTACATTCCTCTCCTACATAAAAGGCAACTCATAAACACTGTTATACAACTTACAATTTTGCATTTAACAATGTATTCTGTAGATAATTTCATATTAATATGTAGAGCTCTTCTTTCTTCTTATAGCTGTATTGTACTCCATTATGCAGATGTAAATAGTTTACTCAACTACTCCCCTACTGATATGCTTTGGACTTATGCTATTATGAATAATGCTCTGATAAACAACACTGTGCATACGCAATTTGGTATTTTTCCAGTATAGCTCAGAAATATACTGTAAGAAGTGGAATAGCTGAGACAAATGGTAAATGTATATGTAATTTCTCTGTATATTGCTAAATTTCACTCTGTAGGAGTCATATTATTCTGTATTTCCACCAGCAAGGCATAAGAGTATTTAGAAAGTATTTCTTAGGATCCCCCCAAAAAATCCAAAAAAAGCACTAAACATTACAGAAAAGATAGGTATTCAACTACATTGAGAATGTGTGTTCCTCAAAAATGTCATAGAGATGGGGGAAAAAGTCACAGAATACAAACAGGTATTTGCTACACAAATAACTATTAGAGAATGTGAATACAGACTATATAAATAGTTCTTACAAATCATTAAGAAAACGAAGGACAACCATCAGGAAAATGTACAAAAAGATTGGAGAGATGTTCCACATAGCTAATAAATGTAGGCAAAAGTTGCTAGCCATATTAGGATTCAGGAAGCTAAATTAAAAAGGGAATGAGATACTAAAAGAAAATCGATATATTGGCAAAGATGAAAAAGAATATCAATACCACATGTAAGACATTATTTCAAAAAGATGAAGGAAAATAGAATTAAAAGTTGTTTATTTTGGTGTAAAACATTTTTTGGATTTCTTTTTTACAGAAAACTTTTATTTAATAAATATAAATTTTGAAAGTAGAACTTTTAGATTATAGCAGTTCTTCCCCCCATAACTACCTTCCCACCCGCAAACCATTACATCTCCTACTCCCTTTCCCATCCTACTCTTAATTAAGATTCATTTTTAATTATCTTTATATACAGAAGATCAGCTCTACACTAAGTAAAGATTTCAACAGTTAGTGCAAAATATTTTTAAAGTTAATAAATATGAGGGATCTTCAAAAAAAGTTTGTGGAAAACGCATATTATGAAAATGTACATGTAGATTTCAAGATTTTTGCACCAAAATAAACTTAACTTTAATTCCATTTTCCCATGATCTTTTTCAAATATCCTTGTGTTGTAAGGTTATAGAGCAAGTGGAACTGGGTAAATATACTAATGTATATTCTCAAAAATATGTATTTGGTGACCAATATGAGCCAGGCAATATCCTAGGTTATAGAAATAGATCAATAAAGATCTCTATTTTCACAGAGCTAGTGAATTATATATTAGGTTATGAATGATATGAAAAAGAAAAAATAGAGTACAGTAAAACAGGAAGAACTAGGAGGTAATAGTGATGATCATTGCAATTTTTATGTTGATCTGGATAGGCCTCATTGATTAGGTGACATCTGAGTAAAGAACTCTACTAAGAGATTATTGGAACTCATAGAAGATTTTGGCAAAGTAGCAGGGTATAAAATCAATGCACAAAAATCAACAGCCTTTGTATACACAGGCAATGCCATGGCTGAGAAAGAACTTCTAAGATCAATCCCATTCACAATAGCTACAAAAACAATCAAATACCTTGGAATAAACTTAACCAAGGACGTTAAAGATCTCTACAATGAAAATTACAAAACCTTAAAGAAAGAAATAGAAGAGGATACCAAGAAATGGAAAAATCTTCCATGCTCATGGATTGGAAGAATCAATATCATCAAAATGTCCATTCTCCCAAAAGCAATTTATAGATTCAATGCAATACCAATCAAGATACCAAAGACCTTCTTCTCAGATCTGGAAAAAATGATGCTGAAATTCATATGGAGACAAAGGAGACCTCGAATAGCTAAAACAATCTTGTACAACAAAAACAAAGCTGGAGGCATCACAATACCAGATTTCAAGACATACTACAGGGCAGTTGTAATCAAAACAGCATGGTACTGGTACAGAAACAGATGGATAGACCAATGGAACAGAATTGAAACACCAGAAATCAACCCAAACATCTACAGCCAACTCATATTTGATCAAGGATCCAAAACCAATCCCTGGAGTAAGGACAGTCTATTCAATAAATGGTGCTGGGAAAACTGGATTTCCATGTGCAGAATCATGAAGCAAGACCCCTACCTTTCACCTTACACAAAAATTCATTCAACATGGATTAAATCTATGACCTGACACCATCAAATTATTAGAGAGCATTGGAAAAACCCTGCAAGATACAGGTACCAGCAATGACTTCTTGGAAAACACCCCAGAAGCACAGGCAGTCAAAGCCAAAATTAACATTTGGGATTGCATCAAATTGAGAAGTTTCTGTACTGCAAAACAAACAGTCAGGAAAGTGAAGAGGCAACCAACAGAATGGGAAAATATATTTGCAAACTATGCAACTGATAAAGGGTTAATAACCAGAATCTACAAAGAAATCAAGAAACTCCACAACAACAAAACAAACAACCCACTTAAGAGATGGGCCAAGGACCTCAATAGACATTTTTCAAAAGAGGAAATCCAAATGGCCAACAGACACATGAAAAAATGTTCAAGATCACTAGCAATCAGGGAAATGCAAATCAAAACCACAATGAGGTTTCACCTCACCCAGGTGAGAATGGCTCACATTCAGAAATCTACCAACAATAGATGCTGGAGAGGATGTGGGGAAAAAGGGACACTAACCCACTGTTGGTGGGAATGCAAACTGGAAAAGCCACTATGGAAGTCAGTCTGGAGATTCCTCAGAAACCTGAATATAACCCTACCATTCAACCCAGCCATCCCACTCCTTGGAATTTACCCAGAGGAAACTAAATTGGGAAACAAAAAAACAGCCTGCACATTAATGTTTATTGCAGCTCAATTCACAATAGCTAAGACCTGGAACCAACCCAAATGCCCATCAACAGTAGACTGGATAAAGAAATTATGGGACATGTACTCTATAGAATACTATACAGCCGTCAAAAACAATGAAATCCGGTCATTTGCAACAAGATGGAGGAATCTGGAAAACATCATGCTGAGTGAATTAAGCCAGTCCCAAAGGGACAAATACCATATGTTCTCCCTGATCGGCGACAACTAACTGAGCACCAAAGGGGAAACTTGTTGAAGTGAAATGGACACTATGAGAAACAGTGACTTGATCAGCTCTTGTCCTGACGGTTGATGTACAATGTAATACTTGATCCATTTTAGTATTTTTTTTGTTCTAGTACCATTGGTTGAACTCTGTAATTAACACATGATTATTCTTAGGTGTTTAAATTTTAACTGAAAAGTGATCCCTGTTAGGAATTTGGAAAACATTATGCTGAGTGAAATAAGCCAATCCCAAAGGGACAAATACCACTTGTTCTCCCTGATAGGTGACAACTAACTGAGCACCAAAAAGGAAACCTATTAAAGTGAAATGAACACTATGAGAAACGGTGACTTGATCAGCCCTCACCCTGACTGTTGATGAGTAACTTGATATGTTATCCCTCTTAGGATTTTTTTTGTTTGTTCTACTTAATACTTTTGGTTGAATACTGTAATCAATACACAATTGTTCTTAAGTGCTGAAACTTAACTGAAAAGTGATCGCTGTTAAATATAAGAGTGGGAATAAGAGAGGGAAGAGATGTGCAATTTGGGACATGCTCAAGCTGACTTACCTCAAACGGTAGAGTTAGAAACATACCAGGGGATTCCAACTCAATCCCATCAAGGTGGCATGTACCAATGCCATCTCACTAGTCCCATTGATCAATTTCTGTTCACAATTGATCATAATGATAGGACTAAGAACCAAAGGGATCACAGAAACAAGAATAGTGTCTGCAAATACTAGCTGATAGAATAAAAAAGGGAGAGAACGATCCAACATGGGAAGTGAGATACACAGCAGACCCATAGAATGGCAGATGTCCTAAACAGCACTCTGGCCTCAGAATCAGCCCTTAAGGCATGCGGATCCGGCTGAAAAGCCCATGAGAGTATTTCAGGCATGGAAAGCCAAGACACTCTAGGAAAAAAAAAAAACCTAAATGAAAGATCTCCACGAGTGAGATCCCAGTGGAAAGAACGGGTCATCAAAGAAGGAGGTACCTTTCTCTGAAGGGAGGAGAGAACTTCCACTTTGACCATGGCCTTGTCTAAATATGATCAGAGTTGGTGAACTCAGGGGGCTTCCATAGCCTTGGCAGCTCATGACAAGAGCCTAGGGTGATTACTGATGCCATAAACAAGAGTGTCAATTTGTTAAGTCAACAACAGGAGTCACTGTGCACTTACTCCTCATGTAGGATCTCTGTCCTTAGTGTGCTGTACATTGAGATTTAATGCTATAACTAGTACTCAAACAGTATTTTTCACTTTATGTTTCTGTGTGGGAGCAAACTGTTGAAATCTTTACTTAATGTATGCTAAACTGATCTTCTGTATATAAAGAGAATCGAAAATGAATCTTGATGTGAATGGAAGGGGAGAGGGAGTGGGAAAGGGGAGGGTTGCGGGTGAGAGGGACGTTATGGGGGGGAAGCCATTGTAATCCATAAGCTGTACTTTGGAAATTTATATTCATTAAATAAAAGTTAAAAAAAAAGATCTGAATTAAAGTAAGCAACCTATTATGGGAATAACAAAGTGAGGGCCCAAAGTGGTAGAATGTTTAAAAAATTATAGATTGAAAGCATACAAAGTATGTTCTCTGACCACAATGGAATAAACTTATTGACTCATTAACATAAAAAGTAGTAGAAAACACAAATATATAGAAATTAAACAACACATTTATAAATAAACCAGATCAAAGAACTCTCAAAGGACATTTAAAATATTTTTAACTGAATGAAAATGAAAATGCAACTTACCAAAATGTATGGATGTAGCTAAAACAGTGCTCAGAGAGAAATGTATAGAGCTAATGCTATCAGAAAAGAAGAATGTTTTTCAAATTTATAACCTGAGCTTCTAAGTTAGGAAACTAGAGAAAGAGTAAACTAAACACAAAGCAAGCAGAAGAAAATAAATAATAAATATCAGATAATGAATCAATCCAACAGAAAAAAAAAGAAAAGAAAATCAACAAAACCAAAACCTGGTTCTTTGAAGAGTTTAAACAAATATCAAGGGGCCAGCGATGTGGCGTAGAGGGTAAAGCTGTCATATGAAGTGCTGGCATCCCATATGGACACCAGTTCAAGTGCCAGTTTCTCCTCTTCTGATCCAGCTCTCTGCTAATGGCCTGGGAAAGCAGTAGTAAATGTCTCAAGTCCTTGGGCCCCTGCACCCGCGTTGCAGACCCAGAAGAAGCTCCTGGCTCCTGGCCTTGGATTGGCAAAGCTCTGGCCATTGCAGACATCTGGGGAGTGAACCAGCGGATAGAAGACCTCCCTCCCTCCCTCCCCCTCTCTCTCTTTCTCCTTCTGCCTCTCTGTAACTCTGCCTTTCAAATAAATAAATAAATCTTAAAAAAAAAAAAAAACAAATATCAAACCGTTAGCTAGAATGACTAAGAAAATGAAAGACAAAAATGCCTAGAATCAAGAATTAAAGCATTACTACTCACACCTCAGAAATAAAAAATGGGTATTGGCATTTGGCATAGTTGTTATGGTGCTGCTTGGGACATCTGTATCCCATCTCAGAGTTCTAGGTTTCTAGTGTCAGCTCCACTCCTGATTCCAGCTTCCTGCTAATGCACACCTTGGGAAGTAGTAGGTGATGGCTCATGTGGCTGAGTCCCTGCCATTCACATGGGAGACCTGGATTGAGTTCCTAGCTTCCAGCTTCAGCCTGATCCAGCCACAGTTGTTGTGGGCATTTGGAGAGTAAATCAGCAGATGGGAGATCTCTCTGTCTCTCTGCCCTCCAAATGAAATAAATAACTTTCTAAAAAAGAAATGAAAATGACAGGAATATTAGGATTCAATTTAGGCCAAAAAATTAGAGAACTTAGATGAACTGAAAAATTCATAGAAAGATAAAAATTATGAAAACAGACTCAAGAAAGAGAAGTTAGATAAACTTACCATAAGTAATGAGGTTGAAGTATCAATCAATAAACTAACTACAAAGAAAAAGAAAAATTCAGGTCCTTATAGCTCCATTGGTAAATTCTATAAAATATTTTCTAAAATAATACAGATCCTGCACAAACACTTTCAGAAAATACAGAGGAAATACTTTCCAACTCATTCTATGTCATCAGTATTACACTGACAACAAAGTTGAACAAACATCACAAGAAAACTATAGACCAATAATATCTCTCATGAACATAAATGCCATAATACCTAATAAACATACCTAATAAAACATCAGCAAGCCTATTAGATCTCAGGCTGTCTAGTAAAAAGAGTAAAGAGGAAAAAAGAAAAAAAAATAGCAGGTCCAATTTAGCAATAGAACTATACACATAAAGATGGGATTTATCCCAGGAATAAAACATTGGTATACATCTAAAAATCAATTGATATCATCACATTAATTAAAACTATTTAAAAAGTAATGTTTTGGGGGGCCAGCTCTGTGGCGCAGCAGATTAACGCCTTGGCCTGAAGCGCCAGCATCCCATATGGGCACCAGTTCTAGTCCCAGCTGCTCCTCTTATGATCCAGCTCTCTGCTATGGTCTGGGAAAGCAGTAGAAGATGGCCCAAGTCCTTGGGCCCCTGCAATCGCGTGGGGGACCCGGAAGAAGCTCCTGGCACCTGGCTTTGGATTGGCGCAGCTCCAGCCGTTTCAGCCAACTGGGGAGTGAACCAGCGGATGGAAGACCTCTCTCTCTCTCTGCGTAACTCTTTCAAATAAATAAATAAATCTTTAAAAAAAAGTAATGTTTTCTGAACTTTATTTGTATTTATTTTGATTTTATTTGAAAGGCAGAGAGACAGAGACAGATAGAGATCTCCTTTTCACTGATTTACTCCCCAAATGCTTACAACAGCTGGAGCTGGGCCAGGTTGAATCCAGGAGACTGGAAGTCCATCTAAATTTCCCATGTGGATGGAAAGAACCCAAGCACAGAACCATCACCTGCTGCCTCCTAGGATGCTGGATTGGAAATGGAGGTAGGACTTGAACACAGGCACTGTGATATGGGGTACAGGCAACCTAAGTGACATCTTAAACAATGCATCAAATGCCCACCCATAGATTAAAACCTTAAACAACAAGATCGTGGTAGCAGGTACAGAAAAAGCATTAAATAAAATCTAACATCCATCCATGACTTACACCATAATTCAATTAACTAGCAATAGAAGGGATATCTTCAACCTGCCTGTGGTAGGCTAAATAATGGCTTCCCCTACAAAGATTTCCATATCTTTATTCCTGGCATCTGAAAATACAAGTTACATGGTAAAAGAGACTCTGCAGATATGATTAAGTTAAAGGTATTGAGATTGTACTGGATTACACAGGTGGGCACAATGTAGTCACAAGAGTACTTATATGAAGGAAGCAGAAAAGTCAAAAAGAATAGGAGATGTGATGATGGATGCAGAAGTTGGAGCAATGTGATCATGAATTAAAGAATGCAGGTGGTCTTGAGAAGCTGTGCAAGGTTCACTCTAGGGCCTCTAGAAGGAATACAGCTCTGTCAACATCTTGATTTCAGGACTTCTGACCTCTAGAAATATGAGAGAATACATCTAGTGTTGTTTTAGATCCCCAAATGTATAGAATAGATATAGCACCCATGGGAAAGTAATACACTGCCAAAGAGCATGCACAGAAAGCCTAGAACTCAGATCACACTTAACAGTTGATAATTTAAATCCTTTCCCTTGAAGACTGGAAAATGGAAAGAATATTAGCTCTCATCAGTTCAATTGAACATATAATGAAAGTTCTAGACCAAGGATGGGAACCTTTTTTTCTGCCAAGGGTAATCTGGATATTTATAACATCATTTATGGGCCATACAAAATTATCAACTTAAAAATTAGCCTGTTACAGATTTATTGAATTTGAAGTCCTGCCTGCAGTTGCCTTTGAGGGCCAGACCAAATGATTTCATGGGCCTTATACAGCCCACAGGACGGACATTCCCCATCCCTGTACTAGACAACAGAAGGAAGCAAAAAAATATAGTCTTCAGATCGGAAAGGAAGAAGTAAAACTGTCTTTATTTATAGGACACATGCTTGTTTATGTAGAAAATTCAAAGGTATCTATAATAAAATTATTAAAATTACTAAACTATTTTAATCATAGGCTATAAGATCACTGCATGGAAATCCACTGTATGTCTATAGACTTGCAAAAAACAATCAGAAAATAAGAAAACAATTTTATTCATAAGAGTATCAAAATCATTAAATGCCTAGAAATATGTTTTATAAAAAAGTGTAAGATTGATAATTAGAAACTATAAAACCGGGTTGTTTTATAAATTGTAGAATAAATTGTAGAATATCTAAATAAAGGAAGAGACATTCCATATTCCCTTCTTGGGTTAAAAGATTCATTAGTAAGATAATAATTCTCCCCAAATCGAATTACAGATTCAACTCAATCCCAAACAAATTTTAGTAGGCTATTTTGTAGAAAAATTCATAAGCTGTTTCCAAAACTTATATAGAATTACAAAAGGACCTAGACTAGAAAAAGAGATTTTTAAAAAGACAAATAGCTGGCGCCACGGTTCAATAGGCTAATCCTCCGCCTTGCGGCGCCGGCACACCAGGTTCTAGTCCCGGTCGGGGCGCCGGATTCTGTCCCTGTTGCCCCTCTTCCAGGCCAGCTCTCTGCTGTGGCCAGGGAGTGCAGTGGAGGATGGCCCAAGTCCTTGGGCCCTGCACCCTATGTGAGACCAGGATAAGTACCTGGCTCCTGCCATCAGATCAGCGCGGTGCGCCGGCCGCGGTGGCCATTGGAGGGTGAACCAACGGCAAAGGAAGACCTTTCTCTCTGTCTCTCTCTCTCACTGTCCACTCTGCCTGTCAAAAAAAAAAGACAAATAAACTTGGAGAAATTACACTATTCAATTTTGAAACTTACTATAAAGGTATAATAAAGAGATTTAGAATATAAAGACAGGCTTAGACTCACAGAGTAATGAAACCAAGTTCAGTGCTCAAAAATACACTCATATATTTATAGTCAATTGATTTTTCCAAAAAAGTACCAAGAAAATTCAATGGGAGAAAATCATAGTGTTTACGATAAAAAGTGCTTGGACAATTGGAAATCCATATACAGCAATAGTAAATTTGACCCTTTACCTCATACACAAAATTTAATTCATATGTATAATAGATTAAAATGTAAGAATGAAGACTAAATATTCTAGAAGGAAACACAAGAGAATTTCTTGCAAAAACTTCTCAGACATGACACCATGAGAACAAGTAATAAAACAAACTGATGGAGATGGCGCTGTGGTACAGCAGTTAAAGCCGCTGCCTGCAGTGCCGGCATCCCAAATGGGCACTCATTCTAGTCCTGGCTGTTCTACTTCCAATCCAGCTCTCTGCTATGGCCTGAGAAAGCAATAGAAGATGGCCCAAAGACCTTGGGCCCCTGCACCCATGTGGGAGACCTGGAGGAGGCTCCTGGCTCCTGGAATGAGATTGGCACAGCTCCTGCTGTTTCGGCCAACTGGGGAATGAACCAGTGGATGAAACACCTCTCTCTCTCTCTCTCTCTCTCTCTCTCTCTCTATATATATATATATATATATAATATATAGTTCCTTCTCTTTTTGTGTAACTCTGACTTTCAAGTAAATAAATAAATCTTTTTAAAAAACTCATAAAGTTAATTTCATTAACATTGAAACTTTTGGGGGTGAACATTTGTCTTAGTGGCTGATATGTCCACATCACATATCTGAGTTCCTGGGTTTGATACCCAGCTCTGGCTCCTGACTCCAGTTTCCTGTTAATGAAGCATAGGTGTTGACTCAAGTTATTGGGTCCCTGCCACCCTCATAGGAGACGTGGATTGAATTCCCAGTTCCTGGTTTTAGCCTTGGCCTTTGAAGCCATTTGGGGAGTGAACCAGGGATAGGATCACATGTGTGCACATACACACGCACGTGCACACACACACACACACATTCTCTCTTTTTTAAAAATTAGAAATCTTTGGCCTTCAAAAGATGCCATTAAGAAAATATAAAGAAAATATTTGCAAGTTATATACCTTATTTGTTTTACGTATTTCAAAGGCACAGAGATAGAGACAGAGAAAGAACTCCCATCCACTGGTTCACTCCCCCAAAGCCCTCAATAGCCAGGACTGGGCCAGGCTGGTCTCTACGTGGGTGGCAGGGAACAAATATTAGTAAACAGTTTGGCATTTTCTCAAATGGTCATAGAGTCACCATATGACCCAGAGATTTCATTCATCCAAAAGAAATTAAAATATATTCACAGCTGGGTAAGTGGTTTAGTGGGTAAGGCTACCACTTGCAATGCTGGCATCCCATATGGGTGCTGGTTCAAGTCCTGGTTGCTCCACTTCCGATATAGCTCCCTGCTAACACTCCTGGGAAAGTAATGTAAGATTGCCAAAATCCTTGGGCCCCCTGCACCCATAAAGGAGACTGGGATGAAGCTACTGGCTCCTGGATTCAGATTGGCCCAGCTCCAGCCATTGGGGCCATTTGGGGATGAGCCAGCAGACAGAAAATCAATCTCTCTCTCTCTCTCTCTCTCTCTGTAACTCTGCCTTTCAAATAAATAAATGGAGCCGGGGGGCGGAGCCAAGATGGCGGAATAGTGAGGGCGCGCACCGATAGTCCGGGAAAATTTAGTTTAATAAAAGGGGAGTTACGGTAGCCGCAGAAAATAGAACCAAACAAAAATTGCAGGGGAAACCCTTCTGAATGGAGCAGGCGTGAATCGGAGGACCTACTGGGAGAACAAGGTCGCCCACCGCGCGGAAGCCAAGTCGCGGGACCCAGCCGCAGAAGCCCCAGGGTCTGGGCGACAGTGCTCCAAGGAGAGTGCATGCCACACAGAAAACAGCGGGGAGACTTGGGACGCTCAGGGCTCCGAGTCCACACATCTGCGCTGGAAGGGGAGCCTTGCAAAGGTTACAAGGCCGCAAGACTTGAAGAATTCCCAAGAGACAAAGAGCAGGCCTCCTCTTTGGATTTACATATCAATGGGGGAGAGTTAAGGAACTGAGTCACTACAATTCAGTAGCCTAGGCAACCCAGTGGGAGTCCAGAGGAGCCAAAGACTGGAAGCTAAATACCATCAATTCTGCACAGCCCTGCCCTGCAGTGTTACTTACCCCCTGAATAAATAAAATAAATAAATAAATAAAAAGAGAGAGATTTACCACGCATAACCTGAGGGTGTCACCTTTGCACACCCTTAACCAGGAAGAACCAGGCAGAGCTCTCAGGCCGCACCCATCTCAAGCCTCCAAGGCTCCTCCAACAGCAGGCAGTCCACTTAACACGGACACAGTATAAAAAAAAAAGAAAAGAAAAAAAAAAAGCGCACAGTGATGCAAGAAGAATTAACTATGCCGAGTAACAAACACAGAAATAGAGGGAGCAAGATCAACGATGACACTATGATGCCTCCAAATAAGCAAAACACCCCAAGCCAAGAGTATGAAGATGATGAGATAGAAGAAATGCAAGATACGGATTTCAAAAGATTTATGATAAGAACATTTAGAAGTTTTCAAAAGCAAATCCTTGAACTACAGAAATCCTTAATGGACAAGATTGAAAATCTTTCTCGTGAAAATGAAATTTTAAGGAAGAGTCAAAATGAAACTCAGAAACTAGTAGAACAGGAAAGTGTAATAGTCAAGAGAAATCAAAATGAAATGAAGAGCTCAATAGATCAAATGACAAACGCATTAGAAAGCCTTAAAAACAGAATGGGTGAAGCAGAAGAGAGAATATCGGACTTAGAAGATAGAGCACAGGAAAACATACAGTCAAACCAAAGAAAAGAAGAGGAAATTAGAAACCTGAAAAATATTGTTGGGAATCTACAGGATACTATTAAAAAAACCAACATTCGAGTTCTAGGAGTTCCTGAAGGCATGGAGAGAGAGAAAGGATTGGAAGGCCTTTTTAGTGAGATACTAGCAGAGAACTTTCCAGGTTTGGAGAAGGACAGAGATATCCTAGTACAGGAAGCTCATAGAACCCCCAATAAACATGACCAAAAGAGATCCTCACCACGACACGTGGTAATTAAACTTACCACAGTGAAACATAAAGAAAAGATCCTAAAATGTGCAAGAGAGAAACGTCAGATTACTCTCAGAGGATCTCCAATCAGACTCACAGCTGACTTCTCATCAGAAACCCTACAAGCTAGGAGGGAATGGCGAGACATAGCACAGGTGCTAAGAGAGAAAAATTGCCAGCCCAGAATATTATATCCTGCCAAGCTCTCATTTGTGAATGAAGGTGAAATAAAGACCTTTCATAGCAAACAGAAATTGAAAGACTTTGTGGCCACTCGTCCGGCCCTGCAAAAGATACTTAAAGATGTGCTACACTCAGAAACACAGAAACACGGCCATCAATATGAAAGAAGGGAAAGGAAGAACACCTACCAGTAAAAGAGCATGGGAAGCTCAAAGCATATACTAGAAAATATTTCTGGGAAAATGGCAGGGCAAAGTCACTACGTATCAATTGTCACATTGAACATTAATGGTCTGAATTCTTCAGTTAAAAGACACCGTTTGGCTGACTGGCTCACAGAATACAACCCAACTATTTGTTGCCTACAAGAAACACATCTCTCTAACAAAGAGGCATGCAGACTGAAAGTGAAAGGTTGGAAAAAGATATTCCATGCCAACAGAAACCAAAAAAAAGCAGGTGTAGCCATATTAATATCAGACAAAATAAACTTTAATACAAAAACTGTTAAGAGAGACAAAGAGGGACACTATATAATGATTAAGGGTTCAATTCAACAGGAAGATGTAACTATTATAAATGTATATGCACCTAATTACAGGGCACCGGTCTATTTAAAAGATATGTTAAGGGACTTAAAGGGAGATTTAGATTCCAATACAATAGTACTGGGGGACTTCAATACTCCACTCTCAGAAATAGACAGATCATCTGGACAGAAGATCAACAAGGAAACAGCAGATTTAATTGACACTATTGCCCAAATGGATCTAACAGATATCTACAGAACTTTCAACCCTACATCTACAGACTTCACATTCTTCTCAGCAGCGCATGGAACCTTCTCTAGGATTGATCACATACTAGGCCATAAAGCAAGTCTCAGCAAATTTAAAAGAATTAGAATCATACCATGCAGCTTCTCAGACCACAGCGGGATGAAGCTGGAAATTAGCAACTCAGGAAACCCCAGAAAGTATGCAAACACATGGAGACTGAACAACATGCTCCTGAATGAACACTGGGTCATTCAAGAAATCAAAAGAGAAATCAAAAACTTTCTGGAAGTAAATGAAGACAACAACACAACATATCAAAACTTATGGGATACAGCAAAAGCAGTATTGAGAGGCAAATTTATAGCAATAGGTGCCTATATCAAGAAATTGGAAAGGTACCAAATAAATGAGCTTTCAGCGCACCTCAAGGACCTAGAAAAACTGCAGCAAACCAAACCCAAATCTAGTAGGAGAAGAGAAATAATTAAAACCAGAGAAGAAATTAACAGGATTGAATCCAAAAAAACATTACAAAAAATCAGCCAAGCGAGAAGCTGGTTTTTTGAAAAAATAAACAAAATTGACACCCCATTGGCCCAACTAACTAAAAAAAGAAGAGAAAAGACCCAAATCAATAAAATCAGAGATGAAAAAGGAAACGTAACAACAGACACCACAGAAATAAAAAGAATCATCAGAAATTACTACAAGGACTTGTATGCCAGCAAACAGGGAAACCTATCAGAAATGGATAGATTCCTGGACACATGCAACCTACCAAAATTGAACCATGAAGACATTGAAAACCTAAATAGACCCATAACTGAAACAGAAATTGAAACAGTAATAAAGGCCCTCCCAACAAAGAAAAGCCCAGGACCAGATGGATTCACTGCTGAATTCTACCAGACATTTAAAGAAGAACTAATCCCATTTCTTCTCAAACTATTCAGAACAATCGAAGAAGAGGGAATCCTCCCAAATTCTTTCTATGAAGCCAGCATCACCTTAATCCCTAAGCCAGAGAAAGATGCAGCACTGAAAGAAAATTATAGACCAATATCCCTGATGAACATAGATGCAAAAATCCTCAATAAAATTCTGGCCAATAGAATACAACAACACATCAGGAAAATCATCCACCCAGACCAAGTGGGATTCATCCCTGGTATGCAGGGATGGTTCAACATTCGCAAATCAATCAATGTGATTCACCACATTAACAGACTGCAGAAGAAAAACCATATGATTATCTCAATTGATGCAGAGAAAGCATTTGATAAAATTCAACACCCTTTCATGATGAAAACTCTAAGCAAATTGGGTATAGAAGGAACATTCCTCAATATAATCAAAGCAATTTATAAAAAACCCACAGCCAGCATCCTATTGAATGGGGAAAAGTTGGAAGCATTTCCACTGAAATCTGGCACCAGGCAGGGATGCCCACTCTCACCACTGCTATTTAACATAGTTCTGGAAGTTTTAGCCAGAGCCATCAGACAAGAAAAAGAAATCAAAGGAATACAAATCAAGAAGGAAGAAGTCAAACTATCCCTCTTTGCAGACGATATGATTCTGTACTTAGAGGATCCAAAGAACTCTACTAAGAGACTATTGGAACTCATAGAGGAGTTTGGCAAAGTGGCAGGATATAAAATCAATGCACAAAAATCAACAGCCTTTGTATACACAAGTAATGCCATGACTGAGAAAGAACTGCTAAGATCAATCCCATTCACAATAGCTACAAAAACAATCAAATACCTTGGAATAAACTTAACCAAGGACGTTAAAGATCTCTACGATGAAAATTACAAAACCTTAAAGAAAGAAATAGAAGAGGATACCAAAAAATGGAAAAATCTTCCATGCTCATGGATTGGAAGAATCAACATCATCAAAATGTCCATTCTCCCAAAAGCAATTTATAGATTCAATGCAATCCCAATCAAGATACCAAAGACATTCTTCGCAGATCTAGAAAAAATGATGCTGAAATTCATATGGAGGCACAAGAGACCTCGAATAGCTAAAGCAATCTTGTACAACAAAAACAAAGCCGGAGGCATCACAATACCAGATTTCAGGACATACTACAGGGCAGTTGTAATCAAAACAGCATGGTACTGGTACAGAAACAGATGGATAGACCAATGGAACAGAATTGAAACACCAGAAATCAATCCAAACATCTACAGCCAACTTATATTTGATCAAGGATCTAAAACTAATTCCTGGAGCAAGGACAGTCTATTCAATAAATGGTGCTGGGAAAACTGGATTTCCACGTGCAGAAGCATGAAGCAAGACCCCTACCTTACACCTTACACAAAAATCCACTCAACGTGGATTAAAGACCTAAATTTACATCCTGACACCATTAAGTTATTAGAGAACATTGGAGAAACCCTTCAAGATATTGGCACAGGCAAAGAATTTCTGGAAAAGACCCGGGAGGCACAGACAGTCAAAGCCAAAATCAACTATTGGGATTGCATCAAATTGAGAAGTTTCTGTACTGCAAAAGAAACAGTCAGGAGAGTGAAGAGACAACCAACAGAATGGGAAAAAATATTTGCAAACTATGCAACAGATAAAGGGTTAATAACCAGAATCTACAAAGAGATCAAGAAACTCCACAAAAACAAAACCAACAACCCACTTAAGAGATGGGCCAAGGACTTCAATAGACATTTTTCAAAAGAGGAAATCCAAATGGCCAACAGGCACATGAAAAAATGTTCAAGGTCACTAGCAATCAGGGAAATGCAAATCAAAAGCACAATGAGGTTTCACCTCACCCCGGTTAGAATGGCTCACATTCAGAAATCTACCAACAATAGATGCTGGCGAGGATGTGGGGAAAAAGGGACACTAACCCACTGTTGGTGGGAATGCAAACTGGAAAAGCCACTATGGAAGTCAGTCTGGAGATTCCTCAGAAACCTGAATATAACCCTACCGTTCGACCCAGCCATCCCACTCCTTGGAATTTACCCAAAGGAGTTTAAATTGATAAAGAAAAAAGCGGTCTGCACCCTAATGTTTATTGCAGCTCAATTCACAATAGCCAAGACCTGGAACCAACCTAAATGCCCATCAATGGTAGACTGGATAAAGAAATTATGGGATATGTATTCTTTAGAATACTATACCGCAGTAAGAAACAACGAAATCCAGTCATTTGCAACAAAATGGAGGAATCTGGAACACATCATGCTGAGTGAAGTAAGCCAGTCCCAAAGGGACAAATACCATATGTTCTCCCTGATCGGTGACAACTGACTCAACACCAAAAAGGAAACCTCCTGAAGTGAAATGGACACTATGAGAAATGGTGACTTGATCAGCATAGCCCTGACTGCTAATGGACAACTTAATACATTATCCCTCATAGTATTTTTTTTTGTCTGTTCTACTTAATATGACTGGTTTAATTCTGTAATTATCACACAGTTATTCTTAAGTGTTGAAAATTAACTGAAATGTGATCCCTGTTAAACATAAAAGTGGGAATAAGAGAGGGAAGAGATGTATAATTTGGGGCATGCTCGGGCTGACTTGCCCCAATTGGTAGAGTTGGAAACATACTAGGGGATTCCAATTCAATCCCATCAAGGTGGCATGTGCCAATGCCATCTCACTATTCCAAGTGATCAATTTCAGTTCGCAATTGATCATAATGAAAGGACTAAGAGTCAAAGGGAGCACATAAACAAGTCTAGTATCTGCTAACACTAACCGATAGAATAAATAAAGGGGAGAGTGATCCAACATGGGAAGTGAGATACTCAGCAGACTCATAGAATGGCGGATGTCCTAAATAGCACTCTGGCCTCAGAATCAGCCCTAAAGGCACTCGGATCTGGCTGAAAAGCCCATGAGAGTATTTCAGGCATGGAAAGCCAAGACACTCTGGCAAAAAGATCTCTGTGAGTGAGATCCCAGTGGAAAGAACAGGTCTTCAAAGAGGGAGGTGCCTTTCTCTGAAGGGAGGAGAGAACCTCCACTTTGACTATGACCTTGTCTAAACAAGATAAGAGTCGGAGAACTCAAGGGGCTTCCATAGCCTTGGAAACTCATGACTGGTGCATAGGGAGATTACTGATGCCATAAACAGGAGTGTCAATTTGTAAAGTCAACAACAGGAGTCACTGTGCACTTACTCCTCATGTAGGATCTCTGTCCTTAATGTGCTGTACACTGAGGCTTAATGCTATAACGAGTACTCAAACAGTATATTTCACTTTGTGTTTCTATGGGGGTGCAAACGATTGAAATCTTTACTTAATGTACACTAAACTGATCTACTGTTAAAAAAAAAAAAGAAAGAAACTATCAATTCACAACTTGACTCTCACTGGGATTAAACATGACAATAGGTCTGCTCTGATTTCATCATCATTTAAAAAAAAATCATCTATTATTTTTCACTTTATGTTTCTGTGTGGGAACAAACTGTTGAAATCCTTACTTAAGGTATACTAAGCTGATCTTCTGTATACTAAGATAATCGAAAATGAATCTTGATGTGAATGGAAGGGGAGAGGGAGTGGGAAAGGGGAGGGTGGTGGGTGGGAGGGACGGTATGGGGGGGAAAGCCATTGTAACCCATGAGACGTACTTTGGAAATGTATATTCATTAAATAAAAGATAAAAAAAAATAAAAAAAAAATTAAAAAAAACAACAACAACAACAACAAAAAATAAATAAATAAATAAATGGAGCCATATCTACTTCTATCTATATGTCTATCTACCTATCCATCTATCTATATATAGGTATTTATTCACAGTACTATTATGAAAGTGGAACCCACCCAAATCTAATCAAGCAGTGAACAAATCTTTTTTAAAATGGGTATTGCATCTACACAATGGATCACTTTTTAAGCAACAAAAACAAATTGTTGATACATACTATAACATGGACTAGTCTCAAAAACATTAGGCTACCTGAAAGAAGCCAGATTAGAAAACTACATATTGTAAGATTCCATTTATATGAAATATCTGGAAGAGACAAATTTAGAGACAGGGGCTTAAGATATTTGTGGGGGTCACTTGTTGCAAATAGGCTCAAGGGAATTTTGTTGGGTGATGGAAGTGACTTAAAACTTGGATTGTGGTGATGACTGCATAATTCTATAAATTTACTAAAAATCACTGAATTGATTTAAATTCACTTAAAGCAGGTGAATTTCACCACATGTAAATTATATACCTCAGTGAAGCTGTTTAAAAATAAACTACTCAGTATTACAGAATGTGAGAAAGAAAACAGAAAATGAACTAAAAGACATTAAAGAATAATTAATAGAAAAATAGCATATTCACATTTAAAGCTCTGAAGACATATATTACAAATATGTCAACTGTCCTCCACTGCTTTAAACACTCAATGAAATCCCAATCAAAACCATATAAAAGTGTGTGTGTGTGTGTGTGTGTGTGTGTGAGATTTGATAAACTGATTCTAAAATTTCTGTGGAAAGGCAAAATGTCAAAAGTAACAAAATACTTTTGAAGAGCAACAAAGTATAAATAATTGTTCTTTTACTGTACCAGATATCAAAACATTATAAAGCTAGACCGTATGATATTGATTACAGAATAGCTCCAAAAATCAAAGAACAAAAGAGAGAATCGGAAAATTATTCAACCATATATGAACACACAGTATATGACAGACGTAGCAATGCAGTAACAGTTCAGGGACAAAATTTTCATTATATGACATTGTGAATAGAGGGCTATTTACATGAAGTAAAAGAAACTGGAACCCTATGTTTTACCACATACATAAAACAATTCCAGGTATATTAAAGACTTAAATGTAAAAGACAAAAATCATCAAGCTTTTAGAATAAAGAACAGTATCTTCCTGTACTAATGGTAGGGAGAGTTTTATTAATCAAACCACAAAAGCACCAAGTATAAAGGGAAAATTAATAACCTGTACTCACTACATAAAAATGAAAAACTTAGTTCATCAAAAGATACCATAAAAGCAATGAAATTATAAGCCATGGAATGGTAATAGCCATTTTCAAGACACAACCAAGAAAGAATAAGTATCTACAACAATAGAGAACTTGTACAAATGTATAAGAAAATGCATTTAAGATTAGAGAAGAGAGTTGGAGATAGAATATTCAGGATATATAATCCCAATACTTTCCTGAAATATCAATGTTCTGAAAGACACACACACACACTCTCTCTCTCTCTCTCTCTCTCTCACTCTGCAGGGGAACAGTTCTAAAGAAAACTAAATGCAAATTTGTGATCTCTCATTATATCCTGGATTTAAAATTGAGAAATCTGATTGCAAATTTTATGAGGGGCCTTCAAAAAGTTCATGGAAAAAGAATGTTATGAAAAAAACTATGCATGGATTTCAAACTTTTTTGCATCAAAACAAACTTATCGGGCTGGCGCCATGGCTGACTTGGTTAACCCTCTGCCTGTGGCACTGGCATCCCATAGGGGTGCCAGGTTCTAGTCCCAGTTGCTCCTCTTCCAGTCCAGCTCTCTGCTGTGGCCCGGGAGGACAGTGGAGGATAGCCCAAGTGCTTGGGCCCCTGCACCCACATAGGAGACCAGGAGGAGACACCTGGCTCCTGGCTTCGGATCGGCACAGTGCCAGCCGTTGCGGCCATTTGGGGAGTGAAGCAACGGAGGGAAGACCTCTCTCTCTCTCTCTCTCTCTGTCTGTAACTCTACCTGTCAAATAAAAAAACACACACACATTTTTTAATTCTATTTTCTGAAAACTTTTTGAAGTCTCTTCATATATTAGATAATATTAGAGTCACAATGTTAAATTTCTTAGGAGTCAACATAAAATTGCCATTACATAGAAGAATGTTCTTAAGGAATATATAGTGAAGTAATTAGTAATAAAACTTTATTATGTCTGACAAGTATTTCACATAGTTTAACAATAAACTATATATATACATGCTTACATGGAGGAATGCAGATTAAGCAAACATGGTAAAATGTCAATAGTTAGTGGATATAAATGAGGGCATGGATTCATTTCGATTTTTCTCAAGATAAAAGGTTGAGAAAAATAATTTGACTAAGGGATACAAATATTCAAAGTAATAAAATGAATGTTAAGTATTAATAAAGGGAAAAACAAACACAATGAAATGTAATCAAATGCTGAGGAGACTGGAGTCTAACAATACCAGTGTAGACAGTTATGGAGCAACCTGAAAATTTCCTACCTGGTTGGTGGGATTTTAGCTAGGAGAAATCCCTTCTGGAATTAGTTATCTAGGGGCTGGTGCTGTGGCGTAGCAGGTAAAGCTGCTGCCTGTAGTGCCAGCATCCCATATGCGCACTGCTTCCAGTCCTGGCTGCTCCACTTCCAATCCAGCTCTCTGCTATGGCCTGGGAAAACAGTAGAAGATGGCCCAAATCCTTGGGCTCCTGCACCCATGTGGGAGACCTGGAGGGAGCTTCTGGCTCCTGGTTTCGGATCAGCGCAGCTCCAGATGTTGCAGCCATCTGGGGAGTGAACCAGCAGATGGAAGACCTCTCTCTCTTTCTGCCTTTCCTTCTCTCTGTGTGTAACTCTGACTTTCAAGTAAATAATAATAAATAATAAAAAAGAAATTCATTATCTATTAATATTGACTATGTATGAACATTTTATTCTCAATGCCACTCCTGGGTATGTACCCTGAGAAACTTCTACACATGTATCCCAAGACACATATACAAGAATGATCACAATAGCAGATTTAACCCTCCAAATGAGAACAATCTAAATGTCCCACTACAGTAGAATGGATAAATACATTGTGGTATGTTCATATAAAGAAACAGTACATGTCAATGAAAATAAATGAATTATGGCTATACATAGAAATACTAATGAATATCACAAATACATTAAGTAGAAAAGGAAGAGCTAACAGAATAAATTGAGTACAATTCATTGATATAATGCTTAAACACAGACAAGGTTAAACACTGTCTAGTGCTAGATGTGTGAGTTGTAAAAAGAAAAGAAAAGCAAGGAAATGATTATCATGAGTAAGGGAAGTGGTTATACTGGATGGGGAGGGGGTTATTTGTGAGGGGCATGCAGAGGCTTTTAGCATATTGGCAATGCTCTATTTCTTGATCTAACTAAACATGTACTATGTTTTAAGTGCTCTTCAATACAGTCCATAGTTTGTAAAAAAAAAAAAAAAAAGTGAATGAGAGGTGAGGAAGTAACAATAAATGAATGAGCTGGTTTGAAAAGTAACCCCCTAAAATTCATGTCTATTTGGAGCCTCAGATCATGACCTTATTTGGAAATGGGGTCTCTTTCAATATAGTTAGTTAAGATAGGCCCTAAGTTCAATGACTGGTGTCTATATAAAAAAAGCAAGGCTAAACAGACATAGTCACACAGGAAGAATGTCATGTGATGATAGAGGCAGAAATAGGAGAAATGCATCTAAGAATCAAGGACAGTCAGAAAACATCAGAAGCTAGGAGAAACACATAAAACAGATTCTCCCTCAGAGCCCCCAGTAAGAAGCAACTTTGTTAACACCTTGATTTTGTACTTCTGGCCTCCACAACTACGAGAGAATACATTTCTGTAGTTTTAAGTCACTCAGTCTGTGGAACTTTGTTGTGGCAGCTGTAGGAAACTAATATAGATGTTAGTATTGGGAAATAAGATGCTGCTGTAACAAGTGCTTAAAACTGTGAAATTGGCTTTGGAATTGGGTAATGGGTACAGACTGGAAGAATTTTGAGGTGCTTGACAGCAAAAGCCCATACTGTCTTGAGGAGACTGTTGGGTAGAAATATGGATGTTAAATGTAATCCTGGTTACAACTCAGAAGGAAGTGAGGAAACAGTGAAGAATGCTTCTATCCTCTTAGCATACACACACACAGATACACACACACATGTGCACATACACACATTTCTATATGTATCATGAACAAAATGTTGCTAGAGATATCATTAAAATTGTTTCTGGAGAGGCCTTAGCAAGAAATTTTGAACATGTTATTGGACATGGAGGAAAGGCAATCTTTGCTATAAAGTGGCAGAAACTTGGCTAACTTGAATTCTGCTGTTGGGAGAAAAACCTAAAAATTATAAATTATTAATAATTATTGGGGCCAGCACTGTGGTGCAGCAGGTTAACGCCCTGGCCTGAGTGCTAGCATCTCATATGGGTGCTGGTTCGAGTCCTGGCTGCTCCATTTCCAATCAAGCTCTTTGCTATGGCCTGGGAAAGCAGTGGAAGATGGCCCAAGTGCTTGGGCCCCTGCACTCACGTGGGAGACCCGGAGGAGGCTCCTGGCTCCTGGCTTCAGATCAGCACAGCTCCAGCCATTGCGGCCATCTGGGGAGTGAACCAGTGGATGGAAGACCCCTCTCTCTCTCTCTGCCTCTCCTCTCTCTGTGTAACTCTGACTTTCAAATAAATAAATCTTTCAGCAAAGTATTAATAATTATTTGTCTGTTAATTAATAATAATTAAAATTATTAAGTGGTCAACTTGGATATTTAACTCATATTTCCAAACAAAGTATGGAAGCTAGTCTCTCCAGATGCTTGTAATAAAATGAGTGAGCAAAGAGGTAACTTGAAGAAGGAACTGTTAAGCCAGGAATAGAGACATGGATATCAAGGAAAGATTTGTAGAGAATCCTCATGTCCAGTGGTATGGATCTCTGGATGTAGGAGGGTACTTCAGAAGTTCATAGAAAAATGGAATTAACAGATAAGCTTAGGAGTAAGTATTATGGCACAGTGGGTTAAGCAGTCACTTGCTGCTTGCCCACATCCCATATCAGAATGCTGGTTTGAGTCCCCACCTATTTTGCTTCTGATCCAGCTTCCTGCTAATATGCCTAAGGAGGCAACAGAAGATGGCTCAAGTATTTGGGTCTCTGCCACCCATGTGGGAACCTGGATGGAGTTCCAGGCTCCTGGCTTTGGCCTGGCCCAACCCTGGCTGAGGCAGTCATTTGTGGAGTGAACCAGAAGATGGAGGATCTGTCTTTCAAATACATAAATAAGTACATTTGTTTAAAGAAGATAAGTTTATTTTGATATAAAAATTTTTTGAACTTCATCTATATCATGAGTCTTCAAAAATTCATGGAAGGTGTACATTATGAAAAAACTATACACAGATTTTAAAAATATTTTGCACCAAAATACTTATTTTAAATTCCATTCTCCCAAAAAATTTTTTGAAGTTCCCTCATACATGAGGCTTTTGATAATTTTATACCAACATAGTGCCAACCTGGTGTGAAAGAGACAGTCACAGGACAAAAGGAAGGAAGGATGATTCCAAGAGCAAAGTCATAGAGGAAAAAAGCTAGAAAGGATGACATTGCAGTTGCCCCAGTGGCTTGAGAGGGTGAACCTAGATGATAGATCACTGAGTTTAGAGTATTATTCTTAGGCCTTGAAAACTAATGGAATTTGCTCTACTGGGCTACAAGCTTGCTTAGTAACACCAATAACCCCTTTATTCCTTCCTTTTTGCCCTTTCAGCATGTAAATGTCTACCCTATGCTTATTGCATATTGTAAATTATAGGCAGTAATCTAATTTCACTGGTCTCTAGAGAAAAAGGAATGTTGTCCCAGTATGGATCATTTCCAGAACCTCAGTCTATATCTGATTTAGATAACAAGAGTTGGGGGGGGGGGGGCTGGCACTGTGATGTAGTGGGTAAAGCTGCCGCCTGCAGTGCAGGCATCCCATATGGATGGCAGTTCAAGTCCAGGCTGTTCCACTTCTGATCCAGCTCTCTGCTATAGCCTAGGAAAGCAGTGGAGGATGGCCCAAATCCTTGGCCCTGCATTCGCATTGGAAGACCCAGAGGAAGCTCCTGGCTCCTGGCTTTGGATCAGTGCAGCTCTGGCTATTGTGGCCAATTGGGCAGTGAACCAGCGGATGGAAGACTTCTCTCTCTCTCTTTGCCTCTCTGTGTAACTCTGACTTTCAAATAAATAAATAAATCTTTTTTTTATTTATTATTTTTTTTTATTTTTTGACAGGCAGAGTGGACAGTGAGAGAGAGAGACAGAGAGAAAGGTTTTCCTTTGCTATTGGTTCACCCTCCAATGGCCGCCACGGCCGGCGCGCTGCGGCCGGCGCACCGCGCTGATCCGATGGCAGGAGCCAGGAGCCAGGTGCTTTTCCTGGTCTCCCATGGGGTGCAGGGCCCAAGCACTTGGACCATCCTCCACTGCACTCCCTGGCCACAGCAGAGAGCTGGCCTGGAAGAGGGGCAACCGGGACAGAATCCGGCGCCCCAACCGGGACTAGAACCCGGTGTGCTGGCGCCGCTAGGCGGAGGATTAGCCTAGTGAGCCGCGGTGCCGGCCCAAATAAATAAATAAATCTTTAAAAAAAAAAGTTGAGCTTTTTGAGTTGATATTGAGATATAGGACTTAGACTTGATGCATTCTGTAATGAGTTAAAATTTGGGGGAATGCTGTGATGAGGTGAATATATTTTCCATGTGTTGGAACAGATATGAATTTCTGGAGGTGAGGGAGTGGACTGTATTGAGTTCACCAGTATATCTCCAAAATTCATGGTCATCTGGAGCCGAGACTATACCTTTATTTAGAAAGATTCAGTTAAATTAAGAAAGGGAAATATTGGACTACTGTGAGCCCTAAATCCAGTGACTGGTTTCCTTACAAAGGCCATGTGAAAAACTGAGACACAGACACAAGAAATGTCATGTGATGACAGACAGAGAGAATGGGATGATAAATCTACAATCAAAAGAGCACTAACGATTGCCAATAATTACCAGAAGCAGAAAGAGGCAATGAAGGATACTCTCTGAGAGCCTGCAGAGAGTATGACATGCTGACACCCTGATTTCAGACTTGTATCCTCCAGAATTGTGGAGAGGATAAATTTCTATTATTCAAAGTCACCAAATTTATGGTTATTTATTACAGTAGTCCTAGGAAACTAAATAGTCATAGGAAACTCTCCAAGAATTCTGTAATAGCAAGAAGGGAAAGTTACTGATATACAGAAAAATATGAATGAATCTCAAATACATTATGTGAGTTAAAGATGTCTTATACAAAGAATGCAAATGCATAATGTGTAGTTCCCGTGAATATTAAGTTCTAGAACAGACAAAACTAATCTATAGTGGAAAAAAATCAAAACACTGATTGCCTCTGGGAGGGTAGTATAGGAACAGGTGGAAGTAAGTATGATGGGACTTTCTGGAGAGAGAGTTATCTTCTATATGTTCTTAGGGGTTAGGTTACACAGATTCAGTGCTGTGTTGGAGATGGTCTGATGATTGTGTGCATTATATTCAACTCCATGTTCAGTGATGAAATAATGGTAGCTTGAAATTGGACATGGTGGAAATACATACACTATGGAACCTGGAAAACAACACAAATATTTTTTTTCTGGCGAGTTGGTTGCTAAACATTTACCAATATGTCACTATACAGATTCATATTTTAATCAAAAGTCAGCAAATGCACACCTACAATTGTATTAAATCATATGCAAATTTTACAGAAAAAAAAAGAATGCAAATAAATATTTAACTCTAGTGAACAATATACATGCTGAGGAATTTGGGTGAATTGCATTTACATTAGTAATTTTAAAAAATATATTAATAAGGCCAGCGCCGTGGCTCACTAGGCTAATCCTCCGCCTTGCGGCACTGGCACACCGGGTTCTAGTCCCGGTAGGGGCGCCGGATTCTGTCCCAGTTGCCCCTCTTCCAGGCCAGCTCTCTGCTGTGGCCAGGGAGTGCAGTGGAGGATGGCCCAAGTGCTTGGGCCCTGCACCCCATGGGAGACCAGAAGAAGCACCTGGCTCCTGCCATCGGATCAGCGCGGTGCGCCGGCCGCGGCGGCCATTGGAGGGTGAACCAACGGCAAAAGGAAGACCTTTCTCTCTGTCTCTCTAACTGTCCACTCTGCCTGTCAAAAAAATATTAATAAAATAAACTAGATTGATAGACAGAGATATAGACAGTGATATGATATGGTAAAATATTAATGATAGAATATAAATGGTAAATAGTGGTTGTTTGAAATAAAATCTTTCAACTTTTCTTTATATTTTAAATTTTTCAGTGAAAACAAAGAATGGGAAATTTTTTCCCATTTGGATATCAAAGAATATTAACATATATATTTAATCTTATATTTTTTAGGGCTTCAATTATTAAATTTCTTTTATAAACAAACTGCTACTTATTATGGTACACAATGAAAGGAGAAGATCTAAATATTTTTGCTCAAGTAGCTAAACAATTAGAGTGCATTTTTTATTTTTTATCATATTACTTATCAAGTTCAGGTTATGTACACCAAGGAAATTGGCAAATGGTATAAATCATGTTAAAGTCCTAGAAGGAAAGGATCAATACTGGGGAAAACTGACTGAGGTCCCTTGGATGACACGAGGGATATTATCTAAGACAAAATTGTAAACATTAACCTTAAGCAGGAAGGACTTCCCTAGCAATGAATCAAAGAGGGAAGAAAATGAGAGTTAGGATGCAGAAACTAGCAGAGAGTGGATGAAAATTCTTGCTGGTGGCAGTGTTTCCTTTGAAATAAGATAGAAGGCTGTTAAAATGATGAAATACTAGAGCAGAAAATAGTAATGAAGATCTAAAATAGATTTTACATGAAATGAAATACAGCACTGATTAGGGACTAGGAGACAGATTTTGAACAAGGGAGAAAGCAACAGACTATACCAGAGATGTGGAACTTGTAGAGGCATATTAGTTATTTGCAAAGTTTCATGACTTTTCTTTACGTGTGCTCAGAAGCTACGGTGCAGAAATATAGAAGGCAATTACTTGGATTGATTCAGTGTTGCAGTTTCACTGGATGTGTATGATAAATATATACTTATACAAGGAAGCAAGAAAATGATTTAATGGTAAGAATGTGGTTAAATAATGGATGATGAGTCTAAATAAGATTTGAAAGGAAGAGGAAGTAAGAAGGGCCAACAGATTGCAAGAAAGTCAAGGAACTGAAAATTTCAACAGAGTTGAAGAGATAGTATAATGGGTGTAAGAGAGTTATGAGAACCAAAAGGATAAGAAAAATATTGTAGTCAAAGAGTAGTAAGTGGGGGCTGGTGCTGTGGTGTAGTAGTCTGAGTCTCCACTGGTGGTGCATGCATCCCATGTGGGCAGTGGTTTGAGTCCCAGCTGCTGTACTTCCGATCCAGCTCCCTGCTAGTGGCCTGGGAAAGCAGTGGAAGATGGCCCAAGTGCTTGGGCCCCTGCACCCACATGGGGGACCCAGAGGAAGCTCCAGCTGTTATGGTCATCCAGCAGATCGAAGACTTTTCTGTTTCTCTCTCTCTGTGTCTGTAGCTGTGCCTCTCAAAGAAATAATTTTTTTTTAAAAAGATTAATAAGTGGATAGTATCTTCAAATAATTTATGGAAAATGTGCATTATCTTGTTTTTTAGTTGAGAGGCATAGATACACAGGGAAGGAGAGCTCCCCAAATGCCCGCAACAACTGACTGAGCTGGGAACTCAATCCAAGTCTCCTAGGTAGTTGGCAGGAACCCAACTAATGGCGTCAACACCTGCTGCCTCCCAGGGTATGCATTAAAAGGAAGCTAGAATCAAGAGCAGGGCTGAGACTCCAACCCAGGCACTATGATATGGGATGAATGTATTCAAATCAATGGCTTAACTGCGAAATCCCCACCTTACATTCTTTTAATTCCATTTTCCCATAAACTTTTAAAAGAACCTTTATATTTTGAAGCTTATAGTTTCAGAGGAAATATATTTCCAGAGGTAAAATGTTATTTTCCCACCAATTGCATATTAAAAATGGGATATGTATAGCTCCAAAAAATGTGTCTTACGATATAGTAAAACTGCATTTAATAAACCAATACATCTTTTCAAATAATGTATATAAGAGCTTCGGACAAGAACACAGACTTTTGTGTGTGAATTTAAGTCTTAGTATGGCTACTTAGTAACTGTGATCTTAAGAAAATCCTCTCTGAAGTTCAACTTCATCACTTGTAAAATGCTTATAATACTGCCACTGTCTAGTAGGTCTGATTTAAGGCTTAAAAGTACAAAAATGTATAAAAATAATTAGCACAAGTACTGGCACAAATAACCCATCAAAAACTACTATCTACTAAGGACTTCTGTTTATGGGCAAGATGAAGTAATAAGCATGCTTTACCCTGTCGCCCCCCAGCCCCACTGAACAGTTATAAAAGTTAGACAGAATATACAGTTTATCTGAAGACTGCAAAAAGTAAATGGTAGCATATAGTCCCGAATTTCAAATGACAAACAAATCATACCCAGACACAGCATAATCAAATTGCTGAAAATAAGGAGAGAAAAATAAAGATTTTTTAAAAACCCTTACATTTATGGTCAATTTATTTTCCACATTAAGACAATTCAATAGCAAAGAATAGTCTTCTCAATTAAAAGTGCTAGGATAATTGGATATTCATAAGCAAAGAGATGACTGTAACCCCAACTCTCCCCAGCTTTGCATTAGCTTTGAAAACTAACAGTCTAGCAACTGAAGTAGGTGCAAAATCCAGCAGCATAGCTAACATAGGAGGGGTAGAACAGTTCTGGAACTTCTTAAACGTCCCATCTTCAAAGAATTTTCACTGTTTGGCTTGCCTAGTTTCTCATTCACTGAAAACCTACATTATGGGGAATTGTCTCTGAACTGGCTCCTACTCAAGTGGCTCATACTCATTCTCAGGGCATTTGTCAAAATCGTTGAATGGGAACCGTGCAACACTGTAGCTGCTTGAGATGACATTAACCTTTGGGATAAACAAAAGGCTTACCACCACCACCACAACAACAAAAAAACACAACAAGCAAACCAAAAACCAAAAGAAGTAGAGGAATAAGGAAATAGCACTTACAATTTAAGACATATAGAAAGCAAACAGCAAAAAGGAAGATTTAAATTGTATCTTATTAACAAATTCCAATGAAATACACTAAATGAACTAAATATTCAAAAAGCAGAGATTTGAAGGACAGATTTAAAAAGAAAATATTGATTCCACTATTACCTGTGAATAACAACACACTCTAGATTCAAAAAAAAAAATTGACTGAAAGGAAAAGGCTAAAAAAAGATGTCCCATGAAAATAGAAACCAAAGTAGAGCCAGGCTTTAGAAATTTGAGTCTTCCTTTTACCTTGATCAGTCTAGTCAAAGGACTGTGATTTTGGTGATCCTTTCAAAGAATGTACTTTTGGTTTTGTTGATTTTTCTCTATTTTTATTCTCCATTTCATTTATTTTTGCCCCAACCTTTATTATTTCCTTTCTTTAGCTTGATTTGGTTTTAGTTTTCATTTTATAATTTTTAAAAGACTTATTTATTTACTCTAACAACAGTTACAGAGATAGAAGGAGAGGCAAAGATCTTCGACCTGCTGGTTCACTCCCCAAGTGGCTGCAAAGGCCTTGGCTGAGCCAGGAGCTTTATCAGGATCTCCCACATCAGTGGCAGGGGCCCAAACAACTGGGGCCACCTTCTCTTACTTTTCCCAGGCTATTAACAGGGAGCTTTATCAAAAGTGGAACAGCTGGGACACAAACCAGCACTCATAAGGAATGCTGGCATTGTAGCATTATCTGCTATGCCACAACACTGGTCCCCTGTTTTGTAATTTTTTAAAAAAGATTTATTTATGGGGCTGACATTGTGGCATGGTTGTTAAACCATCACCTGTGACGCCAATATCCCATATGAGTGCAGGTTCAAACCCTGGCTGCTCCACTTCTTATCGAGCTCCCTGCTAACGTGCCTGGGAAAGCAGCAGAAGATGGCCCCAAGTGCTCGGGCTTCTGCCACCTGCCCGTGGGAGACCTGGGTGACAGAGAGAGAGAGAGATCTTCCATCTGCTAGTTCATGCTCCAAATGGCCACAGTAGGTGGGGCTGGGCCAAGATAAAGACAGGAGCCAGAATCTCCATCTTGTTCTGCCACATGGGTGGGTGGCAGGGGCTCAAATATTTGGGCCTCCTCTGTGGTCCTCCCAGCCACATTAACAGGAAGCTGGATCATTAGTAGAATAGCAAGGACTTGAATTGGCATTCCCATATATGAGATGACAGCATTGCAAGCAATGTTTGACCAACTGCGCTACAACACTGGCTCCTTTTTTTTTATAATTTCTAAAAGTGGAACTGTCCATTATTAATTTTATCAATATGCACATTAATAAGTATAAATATCCTCCTAGACACTGCTTTTACTGCATCCTAAAATTTTTTGATACATTAAGATCACTCATTTGAAAAATATGCTTTAATGTCCCTTGTAATTTCTTCTTATCTATCAACTATTCAGTAGAGTGTTAATTTCCACATTTGTAAATTTCTTAAATGTACTGTCAATGATTTTTAATTTCATTCCATTATAAATGTAAGTTGCAAGAATGGGCATTCTTGGCCGGCGCCGTGGCTCAATAGGCTAATCCTCCACCTTGCGGCGCCGGCACACCGGGTTCTAGTCCCGGTTGGGGCGCCGGATTCTGTCCCGGTTGCCCCTCTTCCAGGCCAGCTCTCTGCTATGGCCAGGGAGTGCAGTGGAGGATGGCCCAGGTGCTTGGGCCCTGCACCCCATGGGAGACCAGGAAAAGCACCTGGCTCCTGGCTCCTGCCAGGATCAGCGCGGTGCGCCGGCTGCAGCGGCGGCCATTGGAGGGTGAACCAACGGCAAAAGGAAGACCTTTCTCTCTCTGTCTCTCTCTCTCACTGTCCACTCTGCCTGTCAAAAAAAAAAAAAAAAAAAAAAAAAGAATGGGCATTCTTGCCTTATTCCTGATCTTGAGAGACAATTTTCAGTCTTTTACCATTAATTATGATATTAAGTATTAACATACAAATCTGGCCAATTGATTTCTGGCAAAAACACAGAGGCAAACAAATGGAGGAAGGATACTGTTTTAAATAGTTGAAAATGAAATAAATGCACATTATAAGCAAAAAAGTAAAATTTAATTTCAACTTCACATCTTATATAAATATCAAGTCCAAATGGGCTTTTCAGCCAGATCCGAGTGCCTTTAGGGCTGATTCTGAGGCCAGAGTGCTATTTAGGACATCCGCCATTCTATGAGTCTGCTGAGTATCTCACTTCCCATGTTGGATCACTCTCCCCTTTATTTATTCTATCGGTTGGTGTTAGCAGATACTAGACTTGTTTATGTGCTCCCTTTGACTCTTAGTCCTTTCATTATGATCAATTGTGAACTGAAATTGATCACTTGGAGTAGTGAGATGGCATTGGCACATGCCACCTTGATGGGATTGAATTGGAATCCCCTGGTATGTTTCCAACTCTACCAATTGGGGCAAGTCAGCCCGAGCATGTCCCAAATTATACATCTCTTCCCTCTCTTATTCCCACTCTTATGTTTAACAGGGATCACATTTCAGTTAATTTTCAACACTTAAGAATAACTGTGTGATAATTACAGAATTAAACCAGTCATATTAAGTAGAACAGACAAAAAAAAAATACTATGAGGGATAATGTATTAAGTTGTCCATTAGCAGTCAGAGCTATGCTGATCAAGTCACCATTTCTCATAGTGTCCATTTCACTTCAGGAGGTTTCCTTTTTGGTGTTGAGTCAGTTGTCACCGATCAGGGAGAACATATGGTATTTGTCCCTTTGGGACTGGCTTACTTCACTCAGCATGATGTGTTCCAGCACTCTGGCCTCAGAATCAGCCCTAAAGGCACTCGGATCTGGCTGAAAAGCCCATGAGAGTATTTCAGGCATGGAAAGCCAAGACACTCTGGCAAAAAGATCTCTGTGAGTGAGATCCCAGTGGAAAGAACAGGTCTTCAAAGAGGGAGGTGCCTTTCTCTGAAGGGAGGAGAGAACCTCCACTTTGACTATGACCGTGTCTAAACAAGATAAGAGTCGGAGAACTCAAGGGGCTTCCATAGCCTTGGAAACTCATAACTGGTGCATAGGGAGATTACTGATGCCATAAACAGGAGTGTCAATTGGTAAAGTCAACAACAGGAGTCACTGTGCACTTACTCCTCATGTAGGATCTCGGTCCTTAACGTGCTGTACACTGAGGCTTAATGCTATAACGAGTACTCAAACAGTATATTTCACTTTGTGTTTCTATGGGGGTGCAAACGACTGAAATCTTTACTTAATGTACACTAAACTGATCTTCTGTAAAAAAAAAAAAAAAAAAAAAAAAAAAAAAAAAAAAAAAAAGAAAGAAATTTTCAATTCCCAACTTGACTCTCACTGGGATTAAACATGACAATAGGTCTGATCTGATTTCATCATCATTTAAAAAAAATCATCTATTATTTTTCACTTTATGTTTCTGTGTGGGAGCAAACTGTTGAAATACTTACTTAAGGTATACTAAGCTGATCTTCTGTATATTAAGATAATCGAAAATGAATCTTGATGTGAATGGAAGGGGAGAGGGAGTGGGAAAGGGGAGGGTTGTTGGTGGGAGGGACGGTATGGGGGGGGAAGCCATTGTAACCCATGAGTCGTACTTTGGAAATTTATATTCATTAAATAAAAGATAAAAAAAAAAAAAGTCCAAATGAATCAGAGATCTAAATTTAAAATGTACAACTACAAAACTGTTAAAAGAAAACAGAAAGATATTTTTCATGAATATGTGTTAGGCAGAATTCTTAGACATATGTATATATTAAAAGCATGATCTATGAAAAAATAATTGATAAACTGGATTTTATAAAAATTTCAAACATTTGCTCCGACATGAAAGATATATACACTAAAAGCTACAAAATGCTGCTGAAAAAAATTAAAGAAGACACAAACAGAAAGAGATCCTACATTTATGGATTAGAAGATTTAATGCTATTAAGATGTCAATTCTAACCAAGGCAGTCTACAGATTCAATGCAATCCCTACCAAAGTCTCAATGACATTTTCTTCCCAGAAGTAGAAAAAATCTATTTTAATAGTCATATAGTACCTCAAGGGACTTCCAACAAGCCAAAAACAATGTCAAAAAGGGAGAACAAAGTTGGAGATATTACGCTTCCTCATTTCAAAACTCCCTACAAAGCTTCAATAATTAAAATAGCACGGTACTAGCATAAAGTCAGATACATGGGGAACAGAATAGAGATCCAAGAAGTAAACCCTTGCACATATTGATAAAATGATTTTTGAACAGAGTGTCAAAATCACTCGGTGTGGAAAGAATAGTTTTTTTCAACAGGTGGTACTAAGAAAATTGTATATCAACACAAAAAAATGAAGTTGGATCCTTACCTCAAACAATACACAACAATTAACTTAAAACAGACTAGAGACCTAAATGTAAGAGCTAAACTATATATGTATTTTTTATTTATTTATTTGAAAGAGGCAGAGACAAAGAGAGAAACCTCCCACCCACTCATTCGCTCCCTAAATGTCGGGAAGCTGGGAACTCAATAGTGTTGGGACTCAACTATTTATACCATCCCTGGAGGCCTCCATGGACATTAGCAGAACACTGGAAATAGGGGGCAGAGCCAGTATTCAAACCCAGGCACTCTTATGGGATATGGATGTCTCAAGTGGCATCTTAATTGCTGCACCAAATGCCCACCCCTAGAGCTAAAACCATAAAACTCTTAAAATAACATTGGGAGGAAAAGCTTCATGACATTGGATGTGGCAATAATTTCTCAGATATGACACAAAAAGCAAACAAAACAAAAGAAAAATAGACAAGTTAATCTTCATGAGAATTAAAAACTATCGAAGAACACCACCAACAATGTGAAAACACAATCTATGAATGGGCTTGTCAATCATTTATCTTAAGAGGGATTAATATATAGAAAATAGGTAGTACTTCAAAAACTCAACAAATGAACAGCAACCCATTTAAAAATTGGGCAAAGGACTTGAACAGATATTTCTCCAAAGAATATATACAAATTGTCAAAAAGCATATGAAAAGATGCTCATCAGTGCTAACCATCAGGAAAATGCAAATAAAACCACAATGATCGGTGGGTGTTGTGGTACAGCCAGTTAATCTGCTGCTTGGGATGCCTGCATTCCGTATCAGAGTATCTGGAATAAAGTCCCAAACCAGCTTCCTGCTAATATGTACCCTGGGAAAAGCAGATGATGGCTCAAGTACTTGGGTTCCTGTCATCCATGTGAGAGACCTGCTTGAAGTTTCTGGCTTCTGGGTTAGTCCTGGCCCATATGGGGCTGTTGCAGCCATTTGGGGAGTGAGAGCTCTCTGTCTCCCTCTTTCTCTCTCCTCTGCCTTTCAAATAAATAAAAATAAATGAATTTTAAAATATCACCTAATATCCATTAAGATGGTCATTATACAAAAAAATTAA
This sequence comes from Oryctolagus cuniculus, assembly GCF_051225735.1. Taxonomy (NCBI): domain Eukaryota; kingdom Metazoa; phylum Chordata; class Mammalia; order Lagomorpha; family Leporidae; genus Oryctolagus; species Oryctolagus cuniculus. The sequence goes on along the minus strand of NC_142888.1, from coordinate 85,750,440 downwards.
AAATAACAATTTTTGCTGAGAGTGTGAAGAAATGAGAACCCTTGTGCATTGCTGGTCAGAAGGTAAAATGATATAGTCTCTGGAAAACATGGCAGTTCCTCAAAAAACTATATGGGGAACTATAATATGAGGGGACATTAAAAATTTTATGAAAAAGTGGAATTAAAAGAAAACATTCACTTTCCATGAACTTTCTGAAGCCTTTTGTATTATCCAGCAATTCCACTTCTGGAAATATACCCAAAAGAATTGAAAGTAGATATTCAACAGATATTTGTACACCTGTGTTTGTAGAAGCATTATTCACAATAGCTAAAACAAGGAAGCAACATAAGTGTCCAGTGATGGCCAATGAATAAACAAAACATGATACAAACATACAACAGAATATTATTTAGCCTTAAAAAGGAAAGAAATTCTGACACGTTATAACACAAATGAGCCTTAAAGATATTACATTAAGTAAAATAAGATAGTGACAAAAGGACAAATATTTTATGTTTCCACTTTTATGAGGTACCTAGAGTAGTCAAATTTATAGAAAGACAGTGGTTCCCACAGGATGGAGAAAGGAAAAATGGGAGTTAGTGTTTAATAGGTACAAAGTTTCAGTTTGGGTAGATGAGAAAGTTTTGGAGATAGATGATTGTGTTGGCTGCAAAAAAGTGTAAATGTATCTAATGCCACAGAACTAAACATTTAAAAATTGGATAAAATACTAAGTTTTGTGTTATATAGATTTTATAATAAAAATTTACAAAAACATGGCTAAGAGAATGAAAAGACAAGCTATACAGACTGAGAGAAAATACTTGTAAATCACATATCCAACAAAGGTTTGTGTTGGGAATACATGAAGTACCCTCAAAATCATCAGGAAGAAAATAAATAACCAATCATAAAATGGCAAAGATCTGAACAGACATTTTAGCAAACAGGATATAAAGATGGCAAATAAGCACATGAAAAGATGTTCAACATCATTAGCCATAAAGGAAATGCAAATTAAAACTATGATGAGGTATTTCACACCTATTAAAATAACCAAAATAAATACTGACAATACCAAATACTGACAAAGATGTAGAGCAACTGGAACTCTCATACATTGCTGGTGGAAATGCAAAATGGTACAGCCACTCTGGAAAATGATTGGCAGTTCCATATAAAGTTAAATGTGCACTTACCATATGACCCAGTAATCTCACTTCTAGATATTTACCTTAGAGAAATAAAAACTTGTGTTCATACAAAACCCATACAAGAATGTTCACATCAATATTATTCATAACCACCATAATCTGGAAACAATCCAAATGTATTTCAATGGATAAATGGATAAACAAGCTCTGGAACATTCATACAATGAAATGCTGCTCAGAAAAATGAACAGGATATTGATAGACACAACAATTTGGATGAGCCTCAAAGACTCATGCTGAGTGAAAGAAGCCAGACTCACAAGGTTACAGAGTCTATAATTCCATTCAGATGATTATACTCTCTAAAAGATAATACTACAGAGATGGAGAACAGATCAGTGATTGTTAGAGATTATGGGTGGGGATGGGAGTGATTAAAAAGGGATAGTATGAGGGAGTTTTTTTAGAGTGATGGAGTTGTTCTCTATCCTGATTGTGGTGATGGTCACATAAATCTACATGATTTACAATTCATAGAATTGTATACCAAAAAAAGCCCATGCAATTTTATTATAAGTTCATTTCAAAAATAAAAGAAAATATTAGCTATTATATTAGCATCATTGTAATCATCAATAGAACAAAAACATTCAGAATTCTTTATTAAATGGGATCTAAAAATCATTAAAGTCAATTTATGTCTGGCAGAATAATGTAAAGGTATAGAAAACAACAACAACAACACTAAAAGTTGCTTTACAACGTCTACTAACTCCTCTCTCTGATATTCTGTATCAGTAAAATATGTTCTCTCTAGATAATTTCCTATAAACATTGTGATATACTGAATATGGAATTAAATAAGTGCTCAACTTAGAAGTCTGGGGTCCTAGTCACATTCCTAAATCTAACACTGTAAGAAAACTCTCGACTTGCCTTTTGTGCCTAATTTTATCTTCCTCTTCATTGAGGTCATGTACTTGTCTGCACTTGTCTTTTTGTGGTATGCTGTGAAGGGTTTAAATAAAGCAAGGAGTTTCAAAGATAGGAAACAGAACAGATTCATACACCACCCCCCCTCCCCACCCCAAATAACAGGTACTACTCTAAGTGATTTACATGTAATAGCTCATATAATCCTCCTAACAACCCTATAATACAGCTACTATTAATACTCTGATTTTGCAGACAAAAAAAAATGGAAGCATGGAGAAGTAACTTGACCAGCATCTCATAGTTAGTAAGTGGGGGAGTCAGGATTTTCCCAGGCATTCAGCCTCCAGAGTCCATGTTCTTAAACAGTATAAATTCTTTCCACAAAATGCTGTTAATGTGTTCATTCCTTCCTTCCCACTAATGAATCGTTCAATCAACTCATGCCTTTAATATATCGTCTAAGCAGAGATGATTCCCGATTCTATATATTTAGTTCTAACCTCTCCTGAGCTTCACTGCTGTATTACCAATTAACTGCCCCCTCAATATCTGCATTTGATGATCTTGCCATTCTCACAAATTTGACATGTTTAAAATCAAACTCATCATCCTTTTGCAAAATTTACACAAAAATAGCTTTCTCAATTTGTCAGTTAAGTTAGTTACACAGCCTTGAAATATCTGGGTTTTCTTTGACACATTCATTTCCACTCACCCTCCTCTTTTATTGGCAGTCAACAAGTTTATCAATTCTTCCTTTATAATGTCTCTTATAACCACGTATACCTCTCTTTCCAATCCCACTGCCATCATTCAAGGCCAGATCTTCAAGCCTGTCATACCTCTTAACCATTCTCCCTATTTCTAGTTCTTCCTCTATAAAATCCTATTTATTGGACTACTAGATTACTCTTATATGGCTTTTATCATATTACTCTTGACTTGAAAACCTTTAACACATTCAAACTAACTGATTGAGTAACTATGTATAGGTCTCTACTATCCACCAAGTGAAGTTCTAAATTCTTAGTCACCTTTCCAACTTTGTTACTCATTACTCTCCCAAATACTCCATAGTACTCACATCCTCTGTTGCACCTGAGGCCCCGATCAGTATCAAAAGAAAGTTTAAATCTTACCTCCTCTGAGAGGCCTTCTGCCTTCATGCCAATACACAAGTAGCCTTCCCTCCTTTGAACTCCCACAGCACTTAGTGGTGTTATCTAGCATTGTTACTAAATGTTATATTTATCTCTCCAACCACACTGTACTTGACACAAGGTAAAGAATTGTTTCTGAAATTTCTGTGCACCTTCCACAGTGCATGGTAAAACTTATCTGTTAAATTAATTCTTTAAGGGAAAGACATAGTATTTATCTACATATTCTGTTCACTAGCTCACCTCACTTCCGTTTCTAGTGTCCTCTGTCATTCCCCGCTGTGCCTTGTACTTCTGTCACACTGGATTTTTCATTGTTTTCCAGACCCACACGTTCCTTTTACAATCTTATTCATATTCACTCTGTATCTGCATTACCCTTATCCCTTAATATACCTGACAAATGCCTTTTTATCCATCAAGACTTAGTACAAATGTCAATTTCTGACTCCCCCAACTGGACTTCGATGCTCCGTGTTCTGTGTTCCCTCAGCATTTTATTCCAATCTCAGTGATACCAATTTCCACGGTGTCATGCAACTAACTGTGCACATATTTGTCTCTCTCATGGGATTATATATTCCGCAAGAGTAGTGATAGCTTGGTTTTTCCTACTCTCTTCACTAATTCTTCATATTTAATGTCCTGATGTTAAATCTTTCTCTCAGTGAGAGAACACATCAAAGTCAGTAGGGATCACATACCTTGGTAATAAAGAGCCTTAAGGAAGGAGTGACGATCAGCTCCCTGAAATAAAGACTTTTCTATTTCCATTTCCCGTCGGGTCAACTGTTTGCTCTTTGCAAATCTCTGTGGCAGGCAAAGGATGCGCTGACGCTCTGAGATCCTTTCTTCAATATCTTGGAGACGTTTCTGTATTGCTTCAGGAGTTGCCCTCAGTCTTGTCCTCTGAAACCAGAGGAATGAGATGGCATACGTCATAGAGGACACACCATGAAAGTGATGATCTGATGCCTCAACTAAGAAAGCTGATCAGGGCCCAGAAATAAACATTTATAAAAAATGTTAACTAAGAAGTCAAGGAAAAACTTCTTGTTACCAATGTTCCTATCCTAAAAATGAAAGATTGAGACACAAAGCTCAGTTTTCTGAAAACTAAAAAGGGAAAGGTTCTCAATGCCATAATGAAGAGGTCTCGTATTTTATTCTCCAGAAAACAATGTTGCTCCGCTCACCTTTTCACCTGACACATGGCTCTTCCAGATCAAGATTTCTGTTTCATTGAGCCCTAATTCCCTGAGAGAAGCAGTTTCCTGGTCCTTCTCATGCAGTGTCTGGAACTGGGACAAAGTCATAGTCCCAGCTGCTTCCTTCCCAAAGGGCCTGTACATAGTACCAGGAGCAAAACTCTCTTTCTTAGAGACACATCTGCAAAACAAGCAGGGAGACAGTAAGAACAAACTGAGGTTACCACAATGCACACACACGGGGGTCATCATTCTAGGAGGCACAATGGAACTCAGCAACAATTTCTTACATCTTATTTCTAACGCTGACACACCTCTGGAACAAAACGGAACTCTAGCAACAGTCCCTCATTCAGGGACTGAATCAACAGATTTTTTTTTTTTTTAGTACATATGCTGTATCAGAAACTGTGCTATATGCTGAGGCTCTAATAGATAAAATGACTCCTGCTTTTATGGAAGAACAGTAGAACAGAGGCAAATAAACAAGCATTGATAATATTTGGGTTATAAGTATTTTTTTTATTTTTTGACAGGCAGAGTGGACAGTGAGAGAGAGAGACAGAGAGAAAGGTCTTCCTTTTGCCGTTGGTTCACCCTCCAATGGCCGCTGCGGCCAGCAAGCTGCGGCCGGCGCACCGCGCTGATCCGGTGGCAGGAGCCAAGTACTTATCCTGGTCTCCCATGGGGTGCAGGGCCCAAGCACTTGGGCCATCCTCCACTGCACTCCCTGGCCACAGCAGAGAGCTGGCCTGGAAGAGGGGCAACCGGGACAGAATCCGGCGCCCCGACCGGGACTAGAACCCAGTGTGCCGGCGCAGCAAGGCAGAGGATTAGCCTAGTGAGCCGCGGCGCCGGCCGGGTTATAAGTATTATGTTAGTGAAAACTCAGGGTGTTGTAGGACACAGGAAAGGTACTCAGCTCAGACTTAATAGAATATGGGAGCCTTCTCAGATAAAGAGACAAAGAAACAAAACCCTGCCTAATAACCAGAAATTTGTCAAAGAAAGGGGGTAGGAGAGGAATGTTCCCTCTAGGTTTTGAGAGGGGGCACCTGGAGGCATGGGCTTATGACACTGTATCCGTTTGCAAAATCAATACCTACTCCTCAATGGAGACAGAGGTATCAAGTTGATGCTGAAGGAGGCTTTTCAGCTGTCTCTCCCCTTCTGTTTCCAGCTCCTCCAAGACACGCTCATCACTCTTCACACAGCTGTTTATCCTGGAGTAGATATAAGAATATATCCAGAAAGCAGAAGAGACAGAATCTCCAAATATTTTCCTTATCTATATTATCAACCATTAGTAACCCTATTTGCTCAAGGACACTTCTCTAGTAAGCATTTGCTAAATACCTATTTACACAAAGAACTAGGTACTTACGGAGCTCAAAGATAATACAAGACAGTCCCTATCTTCAAGAAGCCTGCAACTTCTTCAGACAAAAGAAACTTATGTGTATGTATGTGTTGTGCACAAAGGTCTGTAGGAGGGAGGGGGAAGATGGGAAGGGAAGAAAGAAAAAAAGTGAGAGGGAAAAGAGAGAGAGAATGAATAATGATACAGAGACACATATACCAAATTAGTAGCAGTTCACAGAAGAAAGAATTCAGAGCTAGAGTGGTAAAGGAAAATTTCAGAAAGGTATTCTCAAATTGGCATTGGAAGGACAGGGTGTGATGAAGTAAAGGAGAATTGGAAGTCTGAGTATGAAGAGACAGAAATGTGCACTGATGTGTAATGAGATGTTCCATTTAGCTGGCATTCACATTTGGGAGTACTGGAAGATGATCATAGAGGGTAAGTCTCAGATTGTGAAGGGCCAGATGAGGGACCCCTATATTTAATGTTATAGATATTATAAAGTAGTGATTAAGTGACGCAGTGCAAGTGATTGTTTAGGAAGAGAGATGTGGCTATTATGTGCCATATGAATTAGAAGAGAAAAAATCAGAACAACTCTTTACCAAACTACCAAAAGACAAAGTGATGAAGGTCTAGTCTGAAATGTTAATAGTGGAAATAGAAAGGAAGGGTTAGATGAGAGAGTTCTTTTGAAGGCAAGGGCAAGGAAGTCAAAGCTAACCCCCACATTTTAAGCTGTGAAATTCACACAATGATGGTGCTTGAAGCAAAGAAGCAGCTCCAGATGGAATAAGTGATTTGCGAAAGGGAAAGCCAGTATTGCCTTAGCTTTGTGAAATCAACCATACACCACAACTGAAACACTAGCATGAAGTATCTGGAATGCTATAAAAACATTGAGTCTGAGATGGCAGTATGAATGATTGGCTAGAAGGAAAATGAGAGATGATACAACTATTGAATAGAGTCTGAGGCTGAATAACAAAATTTCAAGTAAGCTGTGTTGATGAGGTTTGGAGCTATGAAAAAAGGAGATCTCCAAAGGACACAGTATAGAAAGAAATATGAAGAGGGTCATAACATTTTTTTGCTTAGAATCACTGTGTAGAAATCTGAGTAATGGATAGCATGAGCTAACTGACCCTAAATAACTGAAAATTGTTATTAGAGCATAAAGATATTTCTTAATGTTTATACCATTTAAGCATGCTTAATATTGAGTACTTTCCTTATAAAATAGCCCTTTCCTAGTGGGGTTATGATAAGGTCTAGAAAAAGTAACCCCTATGACTATTAGCATACTGTAGAACGATTTGGACTTATTTTGGGAAACTCAAAAATCTCTTTAGGTAGAGAGTTAGCTAAATTAATCAAGACACATGCATCTCAAAAAGAAATGCTGTTAAAAAAACAAGCAGGTCACAGAAAACCTCATGCAGTATTTGTAAAAAGTTGAAATGGGGAAAGTAGGAATATGTTTAAGGAAAAATTTATATGTGCTAAAATGAATTTTTAAAAAACATACAAAAAAGGAAGGGAATTATTAATTCAAAATTCCAGACAGTGATCACCTCCCAGGGAAGGGAAGCGAGGGAAGTAAACAGGAGACAAGGGAATTCTAAGGGACTGGTAATGTTCTACTCCTTAAATTTGTAGAGTGTGAGCCTTCGTTCGTTTTTAAATTGTATATATGCATTATTTTGCATGTGTGAGCTATCTCACCATGAAAAATTTCAAGGTTATTTTCAGACAAGGAAAATCAGAAACAGTTTTTTAAAAGATGCAAGGAACTGATAGTACAGGACAGCATATTAGAAACTATTTTAAATGCACCGCACTATCCCAGTGATGACTACTTGCACAAAACTATTTTAATGAGACCCTCTTTAAAGGCTTTCTGTCCTGCCAAAAATCGTGAGGCTCACACTCTCAACAATGACCCTCCAAGTTCTCACTGCCATTTACTGCGGGACCACGGCGGGGAGGGGGGGAAGGCTGCTCACAGCCACGCTTTCCTTCTATAAATACATCCTACCCGCTTTGTGCTTTCCTTCTAAATTTATAGAAACAATGTAGCACTTCTTTACTCTAAGATTTGAAAGCACTCCGTGGGGTCGCTACCCCCGCAAGTCTTCCTTAATATATACAGGCATCCTAAGCAAATGGGGCACATCCTGAGCCCCTGTACACCCTGAGTTCCGGTCTGAGGGTGAGGTAAGTTGGGGCGACAACGGGAGGAGCTGGCCTGGGTATTTCAGACACCGGGAACGTGCCAGCCAAGACCCATTTGCCTGAGTGGGTGCATCCGAAACACGAAGAAGCCGCAGTACCCAGCAAGTTCCCGGGGCCTAGGGCGGGAGGGGGCACATCAGGCCGAACCCGCCCCTGCACTGGCCCTTCCTGAACTTCGCCCCGCAGGCCTGTCCTTCCGCCCCCCCACCCCCCACCACCACCACCACCTCCGCGTTGGACTTCCCGCTTACAAGAAACCGCATCCTGAGAACCTGACACCTTCCAAACAGAAAGCGGTAACAGCCATTTTCAAAGTTAAAGGTAGAACAGAGGTCCCCATGCCGCCTGCTCCTCAGACAAGCCCTTACCTCTTCATGCTTCCACAGGCCCCTATCGCTAACTTGGGTGAATGGGCGAATAGGCCGCGGACCTCAAGTCCCAGAACTCTTAGCGGCAGACTCTAAGGGGGAATTGTGGTGGAGCGTGGAACTCTGGGAAATGTAGTACCAGAGAAACAGAAAGGGAAAACAGGTGTTGAGTGACTGCTACATGGTAACTGGTCCGAATATTTCTCATATGAGTTAAAGAAAACACTCAAAATATCCAGCTTCAAAACCAGAAGTAACCTTGGTCTTCTTGATTCTCTTATCCAATATTACTAAATCCTAGCTTTACTCTAACTTCCCTCAAATTGATCGCTGTCGACCCTGTTCTTCCCAGTAAAGCCACTAGTCCTCCTAGATGAGATAAAAGTCCACCCATGACATTTGCACTAACAGTTCTACATCTGTAAGACTTCTGAGTTCAGTCAGTTCAAAATCCGAAATCTGTATATATTCAAACTCATGAATGTTTTATTTGTAATTATAGTGAATCAAGAGAGAGGTATAGTATAGTGGTTAAAAGCATTGGCTCTTAGTTCCCAGTAATGGAAGTATAAATGTCTTTATAAGAAGAAAAAAGTTCAATCTCACTTAAAAGTGAGATGGAAATTTCATAGTAAACAGACTAATACTTCTGAAAACTACCCAGGTCATCCAAAGCAAGAAAACCCAAGATTTTGTCACAGCCATGAGGAACCAAAGGAGACATGATTACTAAATGTAATGTGATATCCTGGGTAGGATCTTGAAACAGAAAAAGGGCATTATGTAAAAACTAAGAAATTGTGATAAATAATGCACTTTAGTTAATAAGAGTTATTAGCTGTGATGAATGCACCAGTTATGTAAGATGTTAATACTAAGGTAAACTGGATGGAAGTATATAGTACTACGCATTATGCAAATTTTCTGTAGCTCTCAAAAACAAAGATAAAGTTTGAATTTTTTAAAGATTTATTTATTTGCTAGGCAGAGCTACACACACACACACACACACAGAGAGAGAGAGAGAGAGAGAAGTAGAGAGAACAGATCTTCCATCCACTGGTTCATTCTCCAAATGGCTGCAACTACAGGGGCTGGGTCAGGCCAAAGCCAGCAGCCAGGAGCTGCATCTGGGTCTCTTGTGTGGATGCATGGGCACAAAGACTTGGGCTATCCTTTACTGCTGTCCCAGGCACATTAGCAGGGAGCTAGATCAGAGGTGGAACAGCCGGGACTCAAACTGGCACCAGTATGGGTCTGCCAGCATCGCAGGCAGAGCTTATCCTGCTACACCACAGCACCAGCCTCAAATAAAGTTTAAATTTTAAAAGTACACTAAAATAAGACTTTTCACTTACCAGACTGTGAAAGATACAAAAGTTAGATAGTCTGCTTATTTGTGGAGATTGTGGAGAACAGGCACTCTCAATACATTGCTGGTTGGAACATAACCTGGTAAAACCACTGTGGAGGACAATTTTAGTTCACTACTGAAATCATATATGAATGTTCCCTTTAAAGTAGCAATTCAGTATCCATGAATACTATCCTCAGTACCTCATATACATTACCATTCATTGCAACATTTTTATAACAAAATATTGGAAAATAATACTCAAGAATATGTTACACAGCAGTTACAAATATTACAAAGTTCTCTATGGACTGCTATTGAAAATCTCCAAAATATATTTGGTGCAATAGCAATTTCCAGATAATGTGTATAGTATACTTCTATTTGTGTATCAAAAGGGAGAATGCTTTAAGATTTATTAATTTATTTCAAAGTCAGAGTTACAGATCGAGAGGGAGAGGGGGAATATTTGTTTGTCCACACACGAAATATCTCTAGAACATACAATGGTAAGTGAATGCCTCTAGGAAGGGAAACTGGATGGCTAAAGGACAAAGGCAGGAAGAACTGTTCACTGTGTATCTTTTTTGTGCCCTCTGAATTTCGAACCACATGACTATATTACCTACTGAATTATTTCATAATTTAAAAAAATCTGATATCACAACAAGCCAAAAAACAAAACAAAACAAAAGTGTAGGTTAGGTGGATGGGAGAATCACATTGCTTGGATTCGAATCTCAGTTCTTTTTTTTTTTTTTTTTTTTTAAGATTATTTATTTGAGAGGCAGAGTTACAGATAGAAAGAAGGACAGGCAGATAGAGAAGTCTTTCGTCTGCTGGTTCACTCCCCAAATGGCTGCAATGGCTGGAGTTGCACTGATCCAAAGCCAGGAGCCAGGGGCTTCTTCTAGGTTTACCACGTTTGTACAGGGACTCAAGCATTTGGGCCATCTTCCACTACTTTCCCAGGCCATTAGCAGAGAGCTGGATCAGAAGAGGTGCAGCTAGGACTCAAACAGGTGCCCATATGGGATGCCGGTGCTGCAGGCAGAGGCTTAGCCTACTATGCCACAGCTCTCGCCGCAGTTTAAAGTTATCAACAATACAGCATGGTAGGGTTTGGAGGCCATCTAGACTTGACTTTTTGCTCTGGCACGTTACTAGACTATGTGTGCTATTAAGTTTCTTTAACTGATCTAGGTTGGCTGCCTAATCTTTAAAATGAGGAGACTACATCCGATAAACAGGGTGACTATACATAAATATGGTTTTAAATTTAAAAGGTGTCCATCTATGAGTAAATATGCCAAAGATATTCAGTAAGTTCAGGCTTACTCAAATTGATTTGTACTGCCATTCTCAAGTTAGAAGAAAAAGATCAAAGAGCAGCTCTTGGAAAACATTGTGTCCTATCCGAGAACTTCTAGCAGATTGAAAATATCATGGTAGGGGCCAGCGCTATGGCGCAGCGGGTTAAAGCCCCAGCCTGCAGTGCCAACACCCCATATGGGCGCCAGTTTGTGTCCTGGCTGCTCCTTTTCTGATTCAGCTCTCTGCTATGGCTTGGGAAAGCAGTGGAAGATGGCCCAAGTGCTTGAGTCCCTGCATCTGCGTGGGAGACCCGGAAGAAGCTCCGGGCTCCTGGCTTAGGATCAGCTCAGCTCTGGCCATTGTGGTTATTTGGGGAGTGAACCAATGGAATGGAAGACCTCTCTCTCTCTCTCTCTCTCTCTCTCTCTGACTCTACCCCTCTCTCTTTAACTTTTTCAAATAAACAAAATAAATCTTAAAAAAAGAAAATATCATGGTAAATATTACCCAAAATCTGTCATATGCAAATAGCTGTGCTCTTGAAACATAAAAGTGAATGCAGACATAACATGCACCACTTTGTCACTTTGGCACAGAACACAGACTGAATGTAAGTATAAACAAAATCATAGCTTGCACCATAAGGTCAATCCTGTGTGGTGGTGGCAGGGGCTGAATTCTGCTGCTCAACCAAACTGTCCAATCAAAACATTTGTCAATAAGGAAATGGAAAGGCATACCAAAGTTGTTAATATGTTTGTCCTCTGGAAGGTAAAGCATGGAACAAATATTACACCAACCATCACACCAAACTTGTACAGAACTCCTAATAAAACATAGTCTATTGCTATGGAAGTGATACATACTGAGTATGGTAACTGGAAAGCAAGGTCATAAGTATTCTGGGGCTAGCACTGTGGCACAGTGGGTAAAAACACCGCCTGCAGTGCCAGCATCCCATATGTGGGCCAGTTCAAGTCCCGGCTGCTCCTCTTCTGATCGAGCTCTCTCCTATAGCCTGGGAAAGCAGTAGAAGATGGCCCAAGTCCTTGGGCCCCTGCACCTGTGTGGAGACCGGGAAGAAGCTCCTGGCTTTGGATCATTGCAACTCTGGCTGTTGTGGCCATCTGGGGAGTGAACCAGCAGATGGAAGACCTTTCTTTCTGTCTCTCTGCCTTTGCCTCTGCCTCTTTGTAACTCTGACTTTCAAATAAATAAATAAATATTTTTAAAAAGAAGTATTTTATGTTTTTGCACAACTGTAGCAAGCCTTGGTGTTAGGCACCAAGGCACATTTCAGAAAATTGCACTAGAAGAAAAAGTACGCTATTCCTAGCTTTTCCAAACTTATTAACTTTGTAACAATAGCTATTGCATTTCCCACTGTATTCTTCCCCCCACCTCAAGAGGAAATCAGATCATGTATTAAAAGCTTTGGGATCTCAAGATGTTATTCATGAGCAGCGATCTTACCATGAAGTAATTTTACAATTTTATCCCTAAAAGAATTTATGACAAACTGAAAAATATGTCTCATTTGTCTTTTTGACAATTTAACAAGGTTAGTTTAATTAAGCAAGAAGCTTCTCCAAAAGAAGTTTCTCCTTAATATAGACACATTTTCAAGGTTTGTCCTTTTTAGGTGCTTGGTTTGCAGCGCACTTGTGATGAATACATTATGAAGCAATTATAATTCCAAGATATGGAAGAAGTTGTCAAAACCAAAAATCTTCTCTTGAATCGACTCGTCATCTAATATTAAGAGTAAACAACTGTGCATGTCTTTCAAATTTCCCAAATGAGAAGGCTTAAGTGCTGTTACAGAGAGAATAAATATAGCATCTTTTCCAAAGGATAAAAAAAATAAGCACTGAGAAATGTCAACATTACAAATTTAAGAATTCTATTTCAGCCACTTAGCTGGTTAACAATGGTTAGGAGGACTTAACACTCCAGTACCTAACCTAAATATTGCCTTGTAACTACTGGCAAAATAGGTTATTTTTAATCTTTTTAATTAATATTTTTTCAACAATGCCATGTCTTAAAGACACATGTTAGAACCAGAGTCAGAAATAACTTTACGGATGATTTAGTTCAAGGCTCCAGATTCTAGATAATATATTGAGACCTCCTAGTAAATCTTAATCCAGAAGCTGCCTGCCATCCTGTAGCACCTGCTATGTACTCAACAAAATACTGGAACGCCCAGGGAAGACAGTGTAACAGTAAGGTAGTACAAGCAGTACTAAAGCCTTTTCTCTTTATTTTACTTAGGAATCTCAAAAGTTCAGTGAAATGAAAAGTAGTTTTCTACTCATAAAACAGTTGGAACAACTCTAATATTGTCTTTCATTTTATAGACAAAAGATAATGCCCAAGAGGAAATTATTTGTCCAGTTAATTAGGCAGGCACAAGCTTAGAACTAGTATATCCTCTAAAAACACTATACTCTCTTCGCTCATTGTGGAACATAATTTATACTACAGGTTACTCTACAAGATTTGACCCTCCAAAACACTGGGAAAAATGTCTTTAGAGTATAACAATAATAATACTCAACTTGAGGGCAGGCATTTGGCACAGTAGTTAAAACATTGCCCAGGGCAACCATATCCCATATTGAAGTGCCTTTGTTTACAGTCCCAGCTCCATTTCAATTCCAGCTTCCTGCTAATGCACACGCTAGGGAGGCAGCAGGTGATGGCTCAAGTACTTGGGTCCCTGCCATCCATGAGGAAGACCCAGATGGTGTTCTGGGCTTCTGGCTTTGGCCTTACCGGGTATCCCCAGTTGTTGTAGACATTGGGGAGTGAACCATTGGATGGAAGATCTCTGTCTCTGGTTAGTTCTCTCTCTTTCTCCTTCCCTCTCTCGTTCTCTGTTTCTCTGCCTTTTAAATAAATCAAAATAAACAAGCAAAAATTTTTGAAAATATCAAACTTAAATATTAGAGCTTACTCAAGGTTATATTCAAAAGCTATGCTTACCTACAGAAACCATCCACAAGATTAAATGGTCTCTGGATTATTTTCATATTCTATAATTTTGAGTGGTTACAAAAACCCACCTGTTAAGAAGCTACTTTTCAGAAAAGTTTTGATAGGAGAAAGAGGACATGTACTTCTGATATTTTTTCACTCATAACTAATACTCATTTCAAATACTTTTTCGTTCTGTAGTGTATACCCCTCATGATGGTCATCTACAGTCAGTACAACAAAAATTCAGCTCAGTAACAATAAGCAAGTAAGGTCTAGTCACTTCAACACATTTAGGTGGTTTATTTTGGCTTTAATTTCATCATTTTGGAACAACACATCTGTGACTTAGGTAAAACAAGAAAATACAAGAGATCAGACTGTTTCAAAGTTAAGAACAAGGCTTTAAAAAAACAAATAAATGAACAATACACAAAAACCCAAAACTATAAATCACATGCTGAAACCAAGTAGAACACCAGGATATCAGCCCATCAAAAATAACTGAATTGCTCAAACCTAATTCAAATCCCGAATCTGCCATAACTTTTCTGCCTTTCACTGAGTTTCTTTTTTTAAAAAGATTTTATTTATTTGAAAGTCAGAGTTACAAAGAGAGAAGGAGAAGCAGAGAGAGAGAGAGAGAAGGGGGGTGCGTCTTTCATCTGCTTGTTCACTTCCCAATTGTTTGCGACAGCTGTAGCTGTGCCGATCCGAAGCCAGGAGCCAGGAGCTTCTTCCGGGTCTCCCACGTGGGTGCAGGGGCCCAAGGACTTGAGCCATCCTCTACTGCTTTCCCAGGCCACAGCAGAGAGCTGGATCGGAAGTGGAGCAGCCGGGACTCAAACCAGCACCTATATGGGATGCCAGCGCCACAGGTGGCGGCTTTACCTGCTACGCCACAGCGCTGGCCCCAGCCTTCACTGGCCCCAGCCTTCACTGAGTTTCTATTAACACACTTTATTTGATTCAAAACAAACTTCTTCGTATTGTCAAGACTGTTTTTATACAGATGGGAATTACTTATACCTCAAACTAGACAGTAAGTTTCTTTCAGGAGATAGAGTTTACAGTAACTAGCATTATGCATTTGGTGTAACACACAGTAAAGATTACTGGCACATACTATTTGGAAAACATCTCTCTACAATTCAGTTAAAGTGAGAAGGAAGATGTGTATTCATGGTGTGATGTGGAACTGAGGCAAGTAAGACATAAATTACACATACAGGATTAACATCTAATAAGTTGCAGATTGGAAAAGGGGGCAAATACGGCTTTGATTTATTAAAGCAAAACTACAGTGTAATTCTCAACAGCACAATATTTAACTGAAATATAAAACACAGTACATTTCACTGCAATAAAAGATTAAATAGTAGCTGTAAATACTACTCTATTTGACATAAGTAGAATTAATAGTTAACAAATAATCCAAAAACATGCTGAAGATATCATTCAGTCAAAGTTAATCTTGATATTGCATTTCTACTGCTTGTCATGACAATACTTGAAGATCCATGTTATCTTTTCTATCCTCCTCTGCATTGTTCCTATGGGGGGAAAGTCACACAGTCATTATTCTGAGGTCAAAATATTCCAGGAACATAATAACTTACATTCTCACTTCAACATAGAATGCATAAAAATGTATATATCAATTGTAATAGTTTTAAGTTTTAGAAAAAAATCATCTATTTGGTTGGAAATTATGAAAACAATGGACAAGACTATTGTTGCCTACTCTCTAGCATTTAGGCAACAACAGTCTACTTGACATTTATGTTTTATTAGAGAGAAGTATTAACTGCTTTTTAAAACTCATTACATCCTAATAGAGTGGTCATTAAATTGAGGGTATAGACTTTGGTGGGTCTTGGCTACCTACAAGCAAATGAGTAAAAACTGTGTATATTTACATTTCTGTTCCTTTTAAATGACTTATTTAACTTGGTGGTTCTTAAATTTGTTCAGGGCAGAGCACCATAAAATGCCATTTTTTATAAAACTGGCATTTATAAAAATGCCATTTTTTATAAAAATGGGTGATATCTCATTGTGGTTTTTTATTCTCATTTCCCTTATGATTAGTGATAAATTTTTCATGCACTTGTTGGCCATTTGCCTATCTTCTCTTGAGAAACATGTGTCAATTATGCTAGTAAAAATAAGTTGTTGGACCGGCGCCGTGGCTCAATAGGCTAATCCTCCACCTTGCAGTGCTGGCACACCGGGTTCTAGTCCTGGTCGGGGTGCTGGATTCTGTCCCGGTTGCCTCTCTTCCAGGCCAGCTCTCTGCTATGGCCTGGGAGTGCAGTGGAGGATGGCCCAAGTGCTTGGGCCCTGCACCCGCATGGGAGACCAGGAGAAGCACCTGGCTCCTGCCTTTGGATCAGCGCGGTGCGCCAGCCGCGGCGGCCATTGGAGGGTGAACCAACGGCAAAAGGAAGACCTTTCTCTCTGTCTCTCTCTCTCACTGTCCACTCTGCCTGTGAAAAAAAAAATTTGTTGAAGTAAGCATCATAATCTAAGTCTACTGCTATGCAAAAATAAACTTGGCCATTTATTTTAGTGTTCATTAATGCTTACAAGTGGATAGGCAATAACTGGTATTCAAAAAGAAAGCAAAACTTTATGAGAAAAATTTGAAATTAAACAATGTATGTTAATTTTTAGTCAGTTGGAAAAACCCTAATGTTACTCAGTTTATATAATATAATACCTCATCCTAACGTAACATATTGACATTCTATAAGATCATGCTTTACACATAAATTATTTAAATGATGGTTGTCTACTAAAAGGCTAGGAAAAAAGTGTGTGTTAGGCCTGGCAAAATAAATCTCCTTTTTGTTATAATAACTAACTGCAGGGTGCTATTTTCCCCCTAAATAACATTTTTTATTGTGACAGAAGCACAAATGAGTACTACAACAAACCATTATCTTGAGACGAGAAGTGTCAAAATAAGCACAATTTACAAATTTACTGATTGATACATAGCAAATACAAAGGAGTGCATTTATAACAATTTTTTAAAAATCAATAAAACATTGAGAAAAGTCAGCATTATTAAGTATCTTATAATAAACATTTTATCATGTATTCTAGTTGAATTCCCAGGACTCTTTCTGTATTAACATACTTTAAAATTTTTAGGACTGTCACTCCTTAAGGGCAAAATTGTTCCTAGAGCATTTACTACCCAGAATTCTGGTCCTATGATAAGTATCAGTGATTGGTTCCTGCCAATGTATTAAATTATATATCATACTAGAAGTAAATACTACTAGTAGTTTAATGTTGGGAGAAAAATGACATACATTTTTGACCTTATTAAAAATAATTGTACTGAGCAATATCAAAGTAAAAGTTCCATTTGTAGTGCCATGAAAAAGAATTTAAGCACAATGAAAAATAAACTTAACAAATGAAGCATAAAACCTATACACTAAAAACTACAAAATATTGCTAGAAGAAACTAAAGGATACTTAAATAAATGGAGAATATATCTATGTCCATGGATTGAAAGATTCAGTGTTGTTAAGATAGAAATTCTCTACAAATTATTCTACATATCCAATGTAATCCCTATGGAAATCCCAGCAGACTGTTTTTATTGAAACAGATAAACTTACTTTAAAATTTATATGGATAGTGCTGCAATAAACATGAGACAGCAGATGTTTCTTTGACAGAGTGATTTCATTTCCCTTGGATATATACCCAGTAGTGGGATTGCTGGATCATATGTTAGTTCTATTTTTAATTTTGTGAGGAACTTCCATACTGTTTTTTCCATGATGGCTGTACTAAGTTACATTTCTACCAACAGTGTGCAAGGGTTCCCTTTTCTTCACATCCTTGTTAATACTTATTATTTTTTGTCTTTAGGAGAGTAGGGGTGATATCTCATTGTGGTTTTTTATTCTCATTTCCCTTATGATTAGTGATAAATTTTTCATGCACCTGTTGGCCATTTGCCTATCTTCTCTTGAGAAACATCTGTCAAGATCTATTGCTCATTTTTTACTTGCAGCACTAATCATAATAGGCAAGAAATAGAAATAACCTAAATGTCTACCAATTGATGAATGGATAAGTGCATATACACAAGCAAATATTATTCATCCATAAAAAGGATGAAATCTTATAATTTGCAACAACATGAATAGAACTGGAAATCATTATGTTAAGTGAAATAACCAAGCACAGAAAGACAAGTACCCCGTGATCTCACTCATATATGAAGTCTAAAAAATTTGATCTCATAGAAGTTAGAGTGGTGGTGACCGGAAGCCATGGAGAGTAGGGGGAAGGGAAAGATGGGGAAAGGTTGAATGAAGAGTATTAAGTTATAGCTGAACAGGAGTAAAAGGTTCTGGTGTGCTATTGCACAGCAAGGTGAATATATATTGATAATGTACTGTATTCCTCTAAAAAAAAAAAACTAGAAGAAAGGATTTGGAATGTTTCCACCATAAAGAAATGTTTCCAAGATTGGAAATTATATAACATATATATGTATCAAAACCTCACTTGGTACCCCATAAACATATACATTTTATGTATCAGTTACAAAACCATGCATGCAATTAAAAATTCTTGGTTCCAAGGGAAACTTATTTTTTATTTAAAAATTATATGGAAGGGCCAGCCCTGTGGCGTAGTAGGCTGAAACTCCTCCTGCAGCACCGGCATCCCATATGAGTGTCAGTTAACTTTCCAACTGGCTGCAACAGCCAGAGCTGTACCGATGCGAATCCAGGAGCCAGGAGCTTCCTCTGGGTCTCCTACATGGGTGCAGGGGCCCAAGGATTTGGGCCATCTTCTACTGCCCTTCTAGGCCACAGCAGAGAGCTGGATTGGAAGTGGAGCAGCTGGGACTCGAATCCAGCGCCCATATGATCCAGTCATTCCACTCCTGGGAATTTACTCAAGGGAAATGAAATCAGCATATGAAAGAATTATCTATACCACCATGTTTATTGCAGCTCAATTCACAATAGCTAAGATATGGAATCAGCCCAAATGTCCATCAACTGAATACTGGATAAACAAATTTTGGGATATATACTCCATGAAATACTACAGAGTGGTAAAAAAAAAAATCCTGTTGTTTTCAACAAAATAGATGAAATTGGAAAACACACAGTGAAATAAGCCAGTCTCAAAAGGATAAATAACATATATTCTCCCTGATTACTGATAACTAATAGAATACCTCATAGGTGATCTATAGAAGTGAAATTAACATTTCGAGATGCAATGATTTTGAACAGTCCTTGTCTGGACATTTGAGGAACAGTTTTTTTTTTCATACAATTTGTTGAACTCTTTATTGATTTCACTGTATGTGTATAAAGTTAATTGAAAATAGATCTTAGTAAAAAATAAGAAGGAATAGGAGAGTGAGGAGAAAGAGGAGTGGGATTGTGGATGGAAGGGTGGGTACAGTAGGAAGAATCACTATATTTCTAAAGTTGTATTTATCAAAAGCATGAAGTTTATATTCCTTAAATAAAAGGTTTCTAGGAAAAAGAAAAGAAAAACAATTGGGGCAGTAGGAGAAAAATGAATCCTGATGGAAAAGTGGTCAAAAGATATAAATAAGAAACTTAGAAAATGACTTACGGGCCTGGTGCTGTGGTGTAGCAGGCGAGGCCACTGCCTGCAGTACTAGCATCCCATGTGGTCACAGGTTCGAGTCCCAGATGCTCCACTTCTGATCTAGCTTCCTGCTAATGTGCCTGGGAAAGCAGTGGAGGATGGCCCAAGTCCTTGGGCCCCTGCACCCACATGGGAGGCCTGGAAGAAGCCCCTGTCTTTAGATCTACCCAGTTCTGGCTGTTGTGGCCATTTGGGGAGTGAACCAATGGATGGAATATCTCTCTCTCTATCTCTCTGCAACTCTGCCTTTCAAATAAATAAATATTTAAAACTGACTTAAATATTTTTATAAACATTTTTAAAAAGATTTTACTTATTTATTTGAAAGGCAGAGGCAGGGAGAGAGAGAGAGAAAGAGAGAGAGAGAGAGAGAGAGAGAGATCTTCCATCCACTGGTTCACTCCCCAAATGGCTGCAACGGCCGGAGCTGGGCTGATCCAAAGCCAGGAGACAGGAGCTTATTTTGGGTCTCCCAGGTGGATACAGGGGCCCAAGCACTTGGGCCATCTTCTACTGCTTTCTCAGGCCACCGCAGAGAGCTGGATCGGATGTGGAGCAGCCAGGACATTAACCGGTGCCCATATGGGATGTCAACATTGCAGGCAGCAGCTTTATCGATCACACCACAGCACCAGCACAGGTTTATAAACTTTTTTGAAAATACTAAACCTCCTCAGTAACCAGAAGAATGTAGATTAAACCAGAGAAATACTATATTCACCTATAAGTCTTGGCAAGGAATGATGATAATGGTGATGATGATGACAGGAGCAGTAATATTGGAAAGAGCACAGAAAATGGGCACCCTAATGAAATTCTGGTGAAAATTAAAATGTGTACAACTTCCCTGGAAGGAAATATATATCAAAAGACTTTAAAACAGACAATATTCCTGATTTAACATTTTAACTTCAAAGAATTTTATTTATGTCCAGTAATCATGGATGTTCCTTAGAATTTACCTACAGCTAGGATACTATAGCACAATTAAAAACAGCAGAAAAGTTGAAAACATTAGCCAATACCTAACAATGGGCTTGGTTTTTTATTTTTATTTATTTATTTATTTATTTATTTATTTATTTTTTGACAGGCAGAGTGGACAGTGAGAGAGAGAGACAGAGAGAAAGGTCTTCCTTTGCCGTTGGTTCACCCTCCAATGGCCGCCGCGGCCGGCGCGCTGCGGCCGGCGCACCGCGCTGATCCGATGGCAGGAGCCAGGAGCCAGGTGCTTTTCCTGGTCTCCCATGGGGTGCAGGGCCCAAGCACCTGGGCCATCCTCCAGTGCACTCCCTGGCCACAGCAGAGAGCTGGCCTGGAAGAGGGGCAACCGGGACAGAATCTGGCGCCCCAACCGGGACTAGAACCCGGTGTGCCGGCGCCGCTAGGCGGAGGATTAGCCTAGTGAGCCGCGGCGCCGGCCCAATGGGCTTAGTTTTAAAAAACTATGGCATATCCATATAATGGACTACTTGGCACCCATTAAAATGCAGCCTTTTAATAACATGAAAAAGGTTTGAATGCATATGTGCTTTAGCTTTGTATTTCTCTTCTCAACCAAAAGCTGAATGCAGTATGGTGTGCACATATCAGAAGACAAATAAATTAAAAATGTATACTGGATCCAAAGTTCATGCCAGGCATTGCTAAATTCTGAAGATACAGAAATAATTAAGAATGTCTATTTAGAAGTTCAAACTCAAATAACAGATGTAAACAGATAACTGCAATATTGTATGATAAATACTGATGATATAGCATGTAGAACACAGCATAAATACAAATAAGGGATCAACAACTATTAGAATGATGAGTCAAGGCGTCTTCAATATGCTGGTTTACTCCCCAACTGGCCGCAACTACTGGAGCTGCGCCGATCCAAAGCCAGGAGCCAGGAGCTTCCTCCAGGTCTCCCACGCAGGTGCAAGGGCCCAAGGACTTGGGCCATCTTCCACTGCTTTCCCAGGCCATAGCAGAGAGTTGGGTTAGAAGTGGAGCAGTCGGGAATCAAACCAGTGCCCATATGGGATGCTGGCACTGCAGGCAGCAGCTTTACCTGCTATGCCACAGCACCGGCCCCAATAAGTTCTTGCAAAATAAAAATTATAGCAGAAAGCAAAGGTCAATAGAAAGACTGGAATTAAAAGTTGAGAACATATTCTAAAGAATTTACTAAAAATCTAGAGATGATAGGAGAGAAAAGGTGTTTAGATCATTACAGAGAATCAAACATTAGAATAACAGGATTTCCAGAAAGAATAATTACATCGGGAAGGAAGTTAGCAGAAACCTAATTCAAGAAAACAGTCCTAAGCTGAAAGAAATATTTTCTTTATTCACTAATACAAGACTTAGTGGATGAAACAGACTCACAATATAAGCACATCATTTGAAATATTAGTATTCTGTGGAAGACACTAATACCTTTCCATAGAAAAAAGTGAAGAGATTCCACAAAGATTCAGGACTCATATGGCCTTCAAAGTTAGTAAATACTAGAATACTTCCCAAAGTTCAATGGACAATTATTTCTAAGATGGAATTAAATACCTAATATTATCAATTAAGTGTGAGGGAAGAATATATCTTTTCAAGCATACAGGAACTCAAAAACTTACTTCCCATGCACTCTGTAATTCTCTCTCGAAACTGGGAATATGTACTATATCAGAAAAAAATGAATAAACCATGAAACAAGTGGCAAAAGTTAAGAGCCACAAAACTGGAGAGTCAATGGAGAAGCAAATACAAGAATGTTGTAGAACAAAAAACCTAGCTGAATGGCAGGGCAAAACAAATCCAGATGGTAGAACAGAGATTAGAGGACTCTGGGAGAGATAAATTCAAAAAGATGAAATTGATATAACCTGTTGAAATCCCTGCTTAGTATATACTAAGTTGATCTTCAATATATGAAGGTAATTGAAAATGAAACGTGATGAAGGGCAGGATGGGAGAGGGAGTGGGTGAGGGGAGGGCCACGGGAGGGAAGGAGGTCGGGGGGGGGGGGGAAGCCACAACAATACAAAAGATGCATATTATATTCTACTTAAAACTATTGGTTGAACTCTGCAATTAATACACAATTACTCTTAGGTGTTTAATTAATGCTATAACTAGTACTCAAATAGTATTTTACACTTTGTGTTTCTGTGTGGGAGCAAAATGTGGAAATCTTTACTTAACATACGCTAACATTGATCTTCTGTATATAAAAATAATTAAAAATTAATCATGATGTGAAGGGGAAGGGGAGAGGGAGTCGGAGAGGGGAGCGTTGTGGGTGGGAGGGAAGATACAGGAGGGAGGAGGCTATTGTGGTCCATAAGCTGTACTTTGGAAATTTATGCTCATTAAATAAAAAAAAAAGAAATTGATATAAATTAAAAGCATGGAATTGGTGAATGAAGTACTGGTAAGTATGTAGAAAACTAAACAAATGAGGAAATAAAATTCAAAGAAAAACAACAACTTGTAAAAGAAAGACATAATATGATATGCTACATGGTAAGAACATGAACAATATTTATATAATCATAATTCAAGTATTAAATATTGACTTGTGAAATTTACTTATTTATTTATTTGTTCTTAGCTATTTTAGATGTCTTTTGCAATTTTTTTTTATTTTTTTACTACAGCAAAATATATTCTGTGGTGGAGGCCTTTGACTTTTTTTTTAATTTATTTTTTATTTATTTGAAAGGCAGAGTTACTGAGAGAGGAAGAAGAAGAAACAGAGTGAAAGAAAGATCTTCTATCCACTGGTTCACTCCTCAAATGGCCACAATGGTTGGGGTCAGGATCCTGGAGCTTCTTCCGGGTCTCCCATGCAGGTGCAGATGCGCAAGGACATGGGCCATCTTTTGCTGCTTTCCCAGGCACATTGGCAAGGAGCTGGATTGGAAATGAAGCAGCTGGGTCTTGAACCAGTGCCCGTATGGGGTACCAATGCTGCAGGCAGTGGCTTAACCAACTGTGTCACAGGGCCAGCTCCTAAAATTTATGTTATACATATGGGGGAAGATGAGGAAAATGTGTGTGTACGTGTGTGTGTGTTTGTATTCATGTGCACGTGTATCACATACACCCATATATATGGTGTAAGAAATTAAACCTTCAACTCCCATTTTGGAAAGTTAGTAGAGAAGGCCTAATATGGAAAACTAATATGTAAAAGTATACATGACATTTACACATATAAACAGTTAAAAAACAGCTACAATAATTGTAAGTGATTACATTTGGGGAGTAGGAAATTGGGTGGACAAGGAGCTAATATTTTTCATAAACCTTGAAAAGTTATTCTACTTTCAAGGTCAGAGATGCAGAAGGTCTGAAGTAGGAATGTGGCAATGTGAATCTACTAAGAAGGGATTCACTGGGGACGGGTGCTGTGGCACAGTGGGTTAAAGCCCTGGCCTGAAGTGCCGGCATCCTATATGGGCACTGGTTCTAGTCCCGGCTGTTCCTCTTCCAATCCAGTTCTCTGCTGTGGCCTGGGATAGTAATAGAAAATGGCTTAAGTGCTTGGGCCCCTGTACCCGCATGGGAAACCTAGAAGAAGCTCTGGGCTCCTGGCTTTGGATCGGCGTGGCTCCAGCTGTTGCAACCATCTGGGGAGTGAACCAGTGGATGGGAGAGCTCTCTCTCTGTCTCTACCTCTCTCTGTACTGTGTTTCAAATAAATAAAATAAATATTTTAAAAAAAGGGATTCAAGAGCTATTTAAAAAGTGTGATCATCAATATTTATTGAAGAAGTAGAAAGAGCCTGCCTAAGATTCCTGAGTAAATAATAGTAATTATCAGTTAAGGAAAATAAAAGGAGTTACAGGTCCGAGAGGCTCAGGAGAGTCTGAAAATAGTGAGTTTAGTTTTTGATGAGTTTAATTTGAGATTCCTTTGGGATATCTATGTCTGTTGCAGATGTTTGTTAACATGGAACTTTATACTGGCTAGTAAAAGAACCATTAGTGAAATTGATAGTTAGAGATAAATGACAACTGGGGTTAAAAGATTACTGATTATCAGAAATTCCTTAAAAGAGAATAATATTAGGAACAAAGAGAGTTCTCAAATCAATAATCCATGTTCAGACAAAAAATGAAGAGCAAAATCCATACAAAGCAAGAAGGAAGGAAATAATAAAGATAAAGGCAAATATAAAAAAAAATTGTAAACAAAGTCACCATAGAGAAAATCAATGAAACAACTAATTCTTTGAAGGAAAAATCAATAAACCTCTAGCAAGATGAGAGAGGGAGAGAGAGTGAACAAATTACCAATATCAGAAAAGACACAGGTATAGGACAACAGATCCCATGGCCATTCAAAGGATAAAAAGGAAATACTATTAACAACTTCATACTTAAATACCTAGGCCAAAACAGTTTCACTGGAGAATTATACAAAACATTTACAGAATAATTAGTATCAGGACCAATGTTGTAGTGCAGCAGGTTAAGCTGCCACTTGCAATGCTGGCTTCCCACATCTAAGTGTTGGTTAGAGTCCCAACCGCTCCACTTCCAAGCTAGCTTCCTGCTAATTTGCCTGGGAAGGCAGCATAAGATAGCCAAGTATCTGGGCCCCTGCCACCCACACAGGAGATGGATGGAATTCCTGGCTCCCAGCTTCAGCCTGGTCCAGATCTGACTTTTGCAGATATTTGGGGAGTCAACAAGTAGACGGTAAGATCTCTTTCTCTTATTTTCTCTCTCGTTGTCTCTTTCTCTGACACTCTGCCTTTCAAATAAATAAATAAATAAATCTTTTATTAAAGAAAAAAATGAGTATCAATTCTTCACAGACTCTTCTAAAAAATAAGAGGCCAATTCTATCCTTTTAGGTCTGTGGTCCACTGGGAGCCTTGGATCTCCTGCAGTTTTGCAGAATACTGATAACTATGTACTCTAAAGTGGACTTCATTTAAAGAAACCTATGGATCATTAATGGGAAAAAAAACATGAAATAGCTTGTATGGTGGCATTCAAATGCTAGCACTATGGGAAAGCATCAAGTCCCAAATTTTTGAAGACCACGGCCTATCATCACTATGCAATCAAGATTTTAGTTTGAATAACCTCATCAAGACTTAGGTCCTCTTCAAAAGCTTTAGGTTTCATCTGCATTAAACTTCTCCATTGTACCCTCTGACAAAAATAAAAGCTTAAATAGACTGAAATCCACTAATATATATCCCTTACTCTGACTTCTTTTCAATTTCCTTGGCCTTTAGGGTCTTTCTTATTATGTTCCTTTAGACTGGAGTCAAAGAAACAGTGCTTTCTAATAAATACATGTTCTGTGGCTATAAATTTTCATGGGAAGAGAAGCATAAACTTAGCATAAGTTTTCAATTAAGTCTTCCATTATATCTTATATAAAGTAAAACCAGGAATAACACAGTGAGGATGAAGTAGTAAAAATATTTAAGGTTAGATTATACTTTCAAAAGCTATATAGTTTAGAGAAAAGGGTCCTAAACCTAGAATTTGGTGATTTTTATTTTACTCCACTTCCTACTAGCTTTATAACTTGGAAAAATCTCTTAACTTTTCTGAACCTCAACTTCATTATCTTCAGGGTAAATCTGATACTAGTTTCCCCGCCTACCTCACAGGGTTGTTGTGAGGATAAAATGAAACAATGTACATAAAAAGGACTTTAATATAAAATGTACAATGCAGGGCCCTGTTCATAGTTCCAAGTCATTCCCTAAGCTCTTTTGGGCCTAGTGATTATAGCACTTTGAAAGCATATACCAATGTCCAGGCTGGACACATGGTAACAAAAACTATGTTATTTTTTCCCCTCTGAGTAACTGGATACTATCATGGGCTATAAGGAGGCAGACTATAAATTTGCGTTGATAACGCTCTAAAGTTATGGATTACATATTAATGATTTGCAAAATTTGTCTTCTCAATTGTGACTTATAATTTTTTTTTTTTTATTTTTTGACAGGCAGAGTGGACAGTGAGAGAGAGAGACAGAGAGAAAGGTCTTCCTTTGCCGTTGGTTCACTCTCCAATGGCCGCCGCGGCCGGCGCGCTGCGGCCGGCGCACCGCGCTGATCCGATGGCAGGAGCCAGGAGCCAGGTGCTTTTCCTGGTCTCCCATGGGGTGCAGGGCCCAAGCACTTGGGCCATCCTCCACTGCACTCCCTGGCCACAGCAGAGGGCTGGCCTGGAAGAGGGGCAACCGGGACAGAATCCGGCGCCCCGACCGGGACTAGAACCCGGTGTGCCGGCGCCGCTAGGCGGAGGATTAGCCTACTGAGCCGCGGCGCCGGCTTATAATTTTTAAATGGAAAAACACAGAGCAGAACATTTTGCAGGGGCTGGCATTACAGCACAGTGGGTTAAACTGCTGCTTGCAATGCCAGCATCACATATCAGAGTGCTGGTTTGAGTCCTGGCTGCTCTATTTCCGATACAGCTCCCTGCTAATGTGCCCGGTAGAGTAGTGGAAGATAGTCCAAGTGCTTGGGCCACAGTCGGTGACCCAAGATGGAGTTCTAGGTTCCTGGGTTCAGTCTGGCCCAGCCCTGGCTGTCACTGCCTTTTGGGGAGTGAACCAGCAGGTGGAAAAATCTGTCTATTTCTCTTTCTGCCTCCCTCTCCCTCCATTACTCTGCATTTCAAATAAATGTTTTTTAAAGAACATTTGCAGTGCTTTCTACTTGGTAAGAGTCAATATTGTTTCTAAAGATTCATTTATTTATGTGAAAAGTCAGAGTTACAGAGAAAGAAAGAGAGAAATCTTCCATCTTTTGGTTCACTCCACAGATGGCTGCAATGGCCAGGGCTGAGCCAGGAGCTTCAGCTGGGTCTCCTACGTGGGTAGCAGGGGACCAAACACTTGGGCCATCTTCTACTGCTTTTCCTAGGCCATTAGCAGGGAGCTGTATCAGAAGTGAAACAGCCAGGACACCAACCAGCACCTATATGGGATGCTGGTGTTGCAGGTGGTGGCTTAACCTGCTGTGCCATGATGTTGGTCCCTGCTTTAGTATTATATATATATATGTGTGTGTGTAAATGGTCATTAAATAAAATGTATTTTTCCTGTAGGAATAAAATTATCCTTTTATAAAAAGCAGATGACAGCCGGCGCTGCAGCTCACTAGGCTAATCCTCCACCTTGAGATGCCGGCACACCGGGTTCTAGTCCCTGTCGGGGCGCCGGATTCTGTCCCGGTTGCCCCTCTTCCAGGCCAGCTCTCTGCTGTGGCCAGGGAGTGCACTGGAGGATGGCCTAAGTACTTGGGCCCTGCACCCCATGGGAGACCAGGATAAGTACCTGGCTCCTGCCATCGGATCAGCGCGGTGCGCCGGCCGCAGTGCACTGGCAGCGGTGGCCATTGGAGGGTAAACCAAGGGCAAAGGAAGACCTTTCTCTCTGTCTCTCTCTCTCACTGTCTACTCTGCCTGTCAAAAATAAAAAAAAATAAAAATAAAAAAAGCAGATGACAATAAAAAATAAAACTACAGACCAATAAATCTCATGAACACTTAAAAATTTCCATTTAGAGGCCAGTGTTGTAGCATAGTGGGTAAAAAGCCACTGGGACACCAGCATCCCATATTGGGGCTGGTTCATGTCTCGGATGTTCCACTTCTGATCCAGCTCCCTGCTAGTGTGCCTGGGAAACACAGTAAAGGATGGCTCAAGTCCATGGGCCCCTGCCACTCATGTGGGAGACCCGGATGAAGATCCTGGCTCCTGGCTTCAGCCTGGCCCTGCGTGGCCATTGCAGCCATCTGGGAGAATCGACCAGCAGATGAAGAATGTCTCTTCCTCTCTCTCTATAACTCTTTGAAATAAATACATATTTAACAAAAAAAGATTCTCCATAAATTTAAAATCCTCAATGTGTTAGCAAACAAAATCTAACAATGTATAAGAGAAATTATATATAAACCAGAAACAAGTATAACTTATGACATATATATAAAACTAACTCATCATGAAAATGTATCAGTATAATACACCATAACAAGGAGTTGAAGATGGAAAACCATATTATTCTATCAATTGATGCAGAAAAGAATTTGGCAAAATCCAGTACCCATTCCTGATGAAAAAAAAAAAAAAAAACCTGTCAGTAAATTAAGAACAGAGGGGAATTACCTCAACTTCACAAAGAGCATCTATAAAATTCCTATAGCCAACATCACACTTAAGGAAAAAGACTGAAGGCTGGTGTTGGCGCTGTGGTTTAGCAGGTAAAGCCACTGCCTGTAGTGCCAGCATCCCATATGGGCACTGGTTCAAGTCCTGGCTGCTCCACTTCCAGTCCAGCTCTCTACTGTGGCCTGGAAAAATAGTAGAGGATAGCCCAAGTCCTTGGGCTCTTGCACCTGCATGGGAGACCGGGAGGAAGCTCCTGGCTCCTGGCTTTATATTGGTGCAGCTCTGGCTGTTGTGGCCGTCTGGGGAGTGAACCAGCAGATGGAAGACCTCTCTTTCTCTCTCTCTGCCTCTGCCTCTGCCTCTCTCTAACTCTGCCTTTCAAATAAATAATATAAATTTAAAAAAAGACTGAAGGCTTTCCATGGAAGATCATGGGCAAAGCAAGGATGTCTGCTCTCATTATCTTTACTCAAAATAGTACTGGAAGTTCTAGCCAATGCAAAAAGGCAAGTCAAAAAAATATATGGCATGGAGAGTAGAAGGGAAGAAATACTATACCCATTTGTAGATCAAATAAATGCCTATGTATAAAATAATAAAAAAAATCCATGAAGAAAGACAGACAGACAGGCATTGTGGTTGTGGCTTTGTGGGTTAAGCTACTGGATGCTGGGCTGTCATCCCATTTGGCGACCTCTCTGTGTCCCAGCTACTCCATTTCTGATACAGCTCCCTGATAATTTATGTGGGAAAGCAGCAGATGACCCAAGTGCTTAGGCTACTGCCACCTATATGGGAGACCCAGATGAAGCTCCTGGCTTCACCCTGACCCAGTTCTGGCCATCACAGCTATTTGGGGACTGAACCAGTGGGTAGAAGATATCTCTCTCTCTCTCTCTCCCTACCTCCCTCTCTCTCTCTCCCCTCTCTCTGTACCTCTGCCTTTCAAATAATACAAAAAAGAAAGGTAGGCAAACCTAGAATTAAGAAATGAGTTTAGCAAGGTCTAAGGATATAGCATTGGCACACAAAAATTATGTCTTTATTAACAATGAAGATACAAAAACTAATACCATTTATAATCACTAGAAAGAAAATGAAATATTAAGGTATAAGCGCAACACATCCAGCATATTTACATGATATGGGTGATGAAAATTTCAAAATGCTGATGTAAGAACTAAAAGATTTAGATATACTTGGGGACATCTTATGTTAATGGAAGGGAAAGCTCAACATAGTAATATGGAAAAGAGAAAGCTCAACATAGCAACTCTCACCAAACTGATCTGCAGATTAAAGTCAAGCCCAATTAAATACAAGAAATTTTTTTACAGAAAGGCAGAGAAACTAAAATAACTAAAACAATCTTGACAAAGAAGAATAAAACAAGAGGACTCACTCTACCAGATATTAATGCTTACTATACCACTATAGTAATAAAGACAGTTACACATGGGTGGAAAGAAAGATATATAAATCCATGGAATTGATATCTCACAGCAAGATCCACACAAATACAACAAACTACTTTTTGACAAAGGTACAAAAGCAATTCAATTAAGGAAGGAAAGACTTTTTAACAAAAAAGTCTTGATCTAAACTCATATATTATACAAAAATTAAAACAAAATGGATCACAGCCTGAAATATAAAATGATGAAATCTACAGAAAGAAAAAAAGGGAAAAAAAACAACTTTGGGATATAGGAATAGGCAAAAAAGTTCTTAGACATGACATCAAAAGCAAAATCTATACAAAGAAACATTGATAAATGGAATTCATAAAAATTAAAAACTTCTGTTCTGTGAGCAACTTTGTTAAGAAAATGAATAGGGGCTGGTATAGTGGCATAATGGGCAAAGTCACCACCATTACATATGGGTGCCAGTTCTAGTCCTGGGTTCTCTGTTTCCTATCCAGCTCCCTGCTAGTGTACTTGAGAAATCAGCAGAGGATGCCCCAAAGTCCTTGGGTCCCTGCACCCATGTGGAGACTGGGAATAAGCTCCTGGCTCCTGGCTTCAGTCTGGCCCAGTCCTAGTTTCTGAGGCCATTTGGCAAGTAAACCAATGGATGGAAGATTGTTCTTTCTCTGTCTCTCCATCCCTCTTTCTAACTCTGCCTTTAAAATAAATAAATCTTTTTTTTTTCAAAAAAGGAAAATGAATAATCTCTGTCTTTCCCTCTCTTTCTCTGTAACTCATCTTTCAAATGTATAAATAAACAAATAAATCTTTTAAAAAAGAAAATGAATAGATAAGCTACAGGCTAGGAGAAAATATTTGCAAACAATATATGAGATTAATTCAAAAATTCATGGAAAATAGATGTTTATTTTGGTTCAAATAATTTTGAAAGCTATGTCTATCAAGCATCTTCCAAAGGTTCACAAGAATGCATATTATGAAAAAACTAGGTATGGATTTAAATTTTTGCTTTGTACCAAAATAAGCTTATGTTTTAATTTTGTTTTCCCCTGCATTTTGTGAAGTGCCTTCAAATCTGACAAAGGATTTGCATCTAGAATACATGAAAACCTCTTCAAATTCAACAGTGAAAATCAATCCAATTAGCAAATGAGCAAAAATCGTGGACAGACATTTCATTGAAGAGGATATACTGATGGCAAATAAGCACAGGAAAAGATGTTGAACATCAGTAGCTATCAGGGAAGTGAAAATTAAAACTGCAATGACATCACCACGCTAAATGACAGTGAGCACACAGATGAACTAGATCATTCATCTGTTATTGGTGGGCATGTAAAATGATACAGGCACGCTGGAAAACAGTGTGGCATTTTCTAAAGTAAACATGCAACTATCATATGACTCATCAACTGCCAACCTGGACATTTATCCTAGAGAGACAAAAATGTATGTTCACACAAGAACCTGTACAGAAGTGTTCACAGCCATTTCACTCACAATATCCAAAAACTGGAAACAGCCCCAGATGTCCTGCAACAGGTGACTAGTTAAACAAACCATGGTATACCCATACTGTAGAATACTATTCAATAATAAATGGAATTGAACTATTGATGCACAAAGCAACTCAGGTGAATCTCTGGGGAATTATGCTGAGTGGGGGAAAAAAGGAAGACGGTGTAAGGGGATGCGGTATTAGGGAGGTGAGTGTGATGGTAAAATGGAAACATTAAGCAAAATGTGATATAGAACAATTTTCTATCTTGATATGATAATAGATATTCAAACTTAAATACGATAAAAGTACAGAACACACATATACACGCACACTCCTGGGGAAGCCTAAATGAGATGGTTATATTGTATTATTTTCAGTATCCTAGTTGTGGTTCAGTAAGTTGTTAATACTAGGGAAAACTAGATGAAGAATAAGTAGGATTTTTTATATTACTTCTTACAACTACATGTAAACTTATAATTACTTCAATAAATATTTCAATTAAATAAGATCCAAACACAAGGTTTTTAATTTCCAACCTCTTCTACTAGAAGTACCAGTTCAGTAGGTACATAATATGACACCTAATTTATGCCAGACAATGGTTTCACCAACTCTGTTCTTACTGATTAACATGATATCATTTGTTGCTACTTGCTAAGCCAATCCCACATTTTAAGGTTTTAGTTATTGTAGAATCTACTTTCTGTAATTACTTAGGTTGGGCTGGTGTTTAAAAGCAACCTTGAATTCTTAGGAGTTTAATATAATTAAGGTTTATTTCTTGTTCAGAAAGGGAGGGAGGGGCAGAGAGAAGAGAGAACACTGTTCTTTCCTAAGGCTTGGCTACTTTTAAGAAAATATCCACTTTATTAAAATTAAAGTAACATTCTTAATAAGTATACTTGAATTTTTAGTGCTAATGATGCCTGATGGGAAGAAGAGTGTTTATAGAGATGTACAAAGCGCTCATCTCTGCCATGAGAATTCACATCCTCATCTTGCCACTAATACATCAAGGTGGTGATAAGACACTTTGCTTGTGCATAGCATCATCCTTTTAACAAAATTAATACAAAATACATTTCAAGGAAGAATATTAGGGGCCGGCGCTGTGGCGCAGCAGGTTAATGCCCTGGCCTGAAGCACCGGCACCCCATATGGGTGCCGGTTTGAGACCCGGCTGCTCCACTTCCCATCCAGCTCTCTGCTATGGCCTGGAAAAGCAATGGAAGATGGCCCAAGTCCTTGGGCCCCTGAACCCACGTGGGAGACCCAGAAGAAGCTTCTGGCTCCTGGTTTCAGATTCGTACAGCTCTGGCCGTTGCAGCCAATTGGGGAGTGAACCATCGGATGGAAGACTCTCTCTCTCTGCCTCTCCTCTCTCTGTGTAGCTCTGACTTTCAAATAAATAAATAAATCTTTTTAAAAAGGAAGACTCTTAAAAGAAAAGATAATAAAAGTATCCTGGGGATCAGTGTTGTAGCATAGCGGGTTAAGCCACCGCCTGCAACTCTAGCATCCCCTATGTGTGCCAGTTTGAGTCCCAGCTGCTCCACTTCCAATCCTTCTCCCTGCTGATGTGACTGGGAGAGCAGCAGATGGCTCAAGTGTTTGAATTCTGCCACCCATGTGGGAGACCTGGATGAAGCTCCTGGCTTTGGCCTGTCTCAACCCTGGCTGTTGTGGCCATTTATGGAATAAAACAGTGGGTGGGAGATCTTCCTTTCTCTTTGTCACTCTGCCTTACAAGTAAATAAATAAATAATTCTTTTAAAAAGTATCTTGGATTCTCAGAGGCAGGGGAACAAGGTAGTGAAATTATATATTAAGTGGTCTCTACTCCGTCATCCTACTGAATTATACTTATTATTCAAGTCTCATTTCAAATTCAATTTCTCTGAGGAAGCCAACTAAAGATTATGCTTTCTTCCTTCACCACTTCCCACCCCCTCACCTATTCAAGGCAGAGGTGCCAGTGATGTTTATATCTCCTATGCTGAGTAACACAGTGCCTTTGTATTTAGTGTCACAACTGCTCTATGGTTTCCACTTGCATCTAAAAGAACACCTTCCAATTATATAACACTCCAGTTTCCTAAATGCCTATATATGTTACCTTATTTCACTCACAGTACCCTGGAATGGAACAAATAATTAAAAACTCAAGATGGTTAAGTAATTTCCCATAGGCCAGAGCTAACAAAAATTGATACTAGGTCTTAGAGACTTCCACCTAACAGTGTTCTATTGTTATTATCATTACTATTATTATTATTATCACAGTACACCTGTTTGCCAAATGTTGTGACATTTTAAAATAAAAAGTACTATGCTGAGCTAGTAATTGGCACCATTTGTTGTCCCTTCAAATACTGAAGTGCTCAGAATGAGGTGAGCCTGTCTGAATCTCATCTGAGGAGGTTTAATTGGTGAAATCAGGTCATTTTGTTGATGAGGTAGCCATTAAGGGCCCCAAAATAGCATTATAGTAAGGTTCAAATGTATTTTTTTAATCACAAACAAAACAAAACTGCTTTGAAGAAAAATATTTCTCACAAACAATATAAATTCTGCTATCTGGGAGTGATTTAAGTTATGCTACATATAATTCATCTGGGGAGCCTCTCCAGCTTGAGGAAATTCACTTGGGCACAAAATGTACATAAGTAGGATTAGTGAGAAATCTAATTTTGTGGATATATTGAGTGTATTTCAAATCTGGATTTACATATAGAAAAGGAAGTTTGGGACGTAGAGCTCTGAGAATGTTAACCATCACATGCTCTTTCCTAACAGGAGCTGAAGACTTGCTTAATTCTAATCTTAGTACCCTAATCTAACCTACAAGAAGTTCTTTAGACTCAAGGGACAAAGATATGACAATGAATCCATCTTGCCTGTAAAGGAGAGCAGAGCTGAGCTAGAGGTTCATTAAATAATGGGAAGACATAAAATACCTTTCAATACACTGCAATGCAAAAAAGCAAGTGTCACTACTGAGTGTAAGGGACCCTAAAAATGAGCCTCACAAATGCGTCTTTGTGCTGCTCCACATCTCTGGCAGATCAAGAGCATTTGCTTCGCAAGTGTCTGAAGAGGAACACTGTACTCCAGAATACAAGAGATGACCTCACCCAGAAGCCAATATCACCAAGATTTCCCAAAGAATTTAAGAAAAGGAGAGGTGTAAGAAGCAACCTTGACTAGTAAATCAGATAATATTCTAGAAGACAAAAGAGGAAGAAGACACATTAACTGAAATTAAAAGGTATCTTTTGGCATCTCAGCATTTGATACTTTTCAGATGAGAGGACTGAAAGTAATTAACAAAAATGTTTTAGAAATCATTTCTTGTCTAGGGCAAGCTTCTTTAAAAACTCTAAGCAAAAAAATCTAATCAAAAATAATCACTTCGGCCGGCGCCATGGCTCACTAGTCTAATCCTCTGCCTGCAGCGCCGGCATTCCGGGTTCTAGTCCCAGTTGGGGTGCCGGTTCTGTCCTGGTTGCTCCTCTTCCAGTCCAGCTCTCTGCTGTGGCCTGGGAAGGCAGTGGAGGATGGCCCAAGTCTTTGGGCCCTGCACCCGCATGGGAGACCAAGAGGAAGCACCTGACTCCTGGCTTCGGATCGGCACAGCGCACTGGCTGTAGCGGCCATTTGGGGGGTGAACCAACAGAAGGAAGACCTTTCTCTCTGTCTCTCTCTCTCACTGTCTAACTGCCTTTCAAAAAAATAATCACTTCAAACGATAAATATGAACACTGGGTAAAAAGGAAGTACAATTATGATATAATCATATAAAACTGTGTCTCCAAATGATCTTAAAGGAATTTTAAGAATGTTTTGTATTAATTTGTTGGAAAGGGAAGGGGAGGGGGAGGGGGGAGGGGGGAGGGGGAGGGAGAGGGAGAGGGAGAGGGAGAGGGAGAGGGAGAGGAAGATCACTCATCCACTGGTTCACTCCACAAATGCTTACAATATTTGGAGTCCAGCCAGGGCTCCCACATGGGTGGCAGGGATCCAGCCACTTAAGCCATTACCGTAATGTTTCCCAGTGTGCACATTAACAGGAATCTAGAATCAGAAATCCAGCCAGGACTTGAACCTGGGTACTCTGACATAGGATAAGGACATCCCAAGCAGCATCTTAACCACTGCACCAAATAACAACCACAGTAAGTATTATTTTATGTAAAAAAAATAAGGTATTCATGGATATTCACACATTACTAAATGGACTACATTTTGGAAATGTTACAAAGTCCCTTATGCCATTTTAGGTCCTCTAGAGTAACTCTTTCTGCCCTAAATAGCCGTCTAAATGTTGTAAGCAGTTATTAAATAATTATGCAGTTCTATTCCATAAGAGATTGCAATGATTATGGATGAAATATGTTTTACTCTTGAAGCTTAGGGACACTTCATGAAAGAAGTATACTACTATAAAAATATTCACTGAGGAAGATGACCCAAGTGCTTGGGCCCCTGTCACCCATGTGAGAGACCTGGATGGAATTCCAGGTTCCTGGATGTCATGGCCATTTGGGGACTGAACCAGCAGATACAAGCTCTCTTTATCTATGTAACTATGGGTTCCAAATAAATAAATATTTTTTTGAAAAAAAAAAAACCTGAACTTTCTAATAATGACAAGTATAACATTTCCACTGCCTTTTCTTTTATTATGGTTTGTTAATATCAACGGGGCAATGATTGTCTGGTTTATGAAGAAACAAAAAAATGTTAATATTTTACCCCTCTTCCCCCCTCTGAGAAAAGTAGCTCTGTGTACTTGAAACAAATAACAAATTGGCTCAGAAGGATTGCCAACTCGGTCACAAGTGATCCCAGAAGAACTGGAGTTGCCACAGTTTCATTGATTGCCAACTCAAAAGACAAATGTGTGACTTCAGCACTGCCACCAAGCCAACTTCAAAATAATGCTATAAATTTTTATTGAGAGAAAGGCAAGAGAAGGAACTGGTATTTGACTGTAGTTAGTATTAACTCTCAGTTATATATACTAACCAGGGGGAAAAGAGGAATGGATAAAGTAAATGGATAAATAGCAAATTTGAAAATTGGATATTACCTGTACATGTTCAGATACTCCTTAATTCAATATTCTTATGCTTTTCTCTGATCTCTTCTATTTCAGTTATATAACTGTTGGTTCAAAATAGGTCAGACAAAGAAATGGGCTTGTTCCTCCATAAATTGCTCAGGGATATTGGAAAATTTATTGGACAGTGCAATATTTTAACATATTTAAAGTGTAATGTTTACTTGCCAAATAATTTTTAAAGAACTGATTCTTTAAACATATGATTCTATTAGTGTATAACAGCTGCCATGTATTATGATGGAAAAAAATTTGTATCAACACTCAACATATTACTCATAAAGACATTTCCCAAAAACCTTTTTTAAAAATGTTTAGAGGCAGAGACATAGAGACAGAAAGTGCTAGAACAGGCAGAGACAGATATGAACCCAATCTGCTGGTTCACTCTCCAAATGCCCACAATGCTGGATCAAAGCCAAGTCTTTTGCTGCCCACATCAAAGGATCTGTTTAGCAACAAGTTGAAGTCAGTGGCCAGAGTTGGGTACTAAACCCAGGTACTCTGATATCAGAGGTAGGTGTCTTAACTCTTAGGCTAAATGCCTGCTTCTCTTCCACCATAAATCTTCTTAAAATCAGGATTTGACTTTAGATATCATTAAGCGCTGTAGTTAAAATACATTTGTATTGTGAAAATACTAATTATTAGTTTTGCTATAATATTTGAATGTGAATAAATGGATTCATTGAGTTAATCTTAAAACCGTTCAGTCTATACCCCATATTAGCATATGTGATTCAATTAACTAGTAAAAAGCAAGATAAAACTTTTTTTTAGAGCAAAAGATAGGATTATAGTCTCCTTTTACTTTATTGAGAACACTCAATATTAATTCAATACAAACTGGATATGGGCCCTGCTCCATGTCTATAACTGCATGTATTTATCTATGCATCAAAATTCTATCACAACAAAGTTTTGAAATGAAAATGGTAATTTAATATTTCATTAAAAGAAAATCTGTTAATACTTGACCATCTATGTTAACACAATGAAATGGTATAAAAGATAATCCCAGAGTAACATATTTGATTTGTTCAACTCTAGATTCACCTAGAAAATGGCATCACTTTTATAGTTAGAAAAGACTTAAAGATCATGTAGTCTATCCTTGACATTTTGCTAAAGAAGGAGCAAAGACCCAGAGAGATTAAATGGCATAAACAAAATTTTAATGCTTTCTGAACTATAACATGTTGTTTCTGTATAATTACAAAGGCTGGTCATGTGTATGTAAATAAGAACTGTCTGAATATAATTGGACAAAGAGTTTACCAGAGAATAATCACCACTTTTATGTAAACTTATGTATGTGTGTGTATCATTCGTCACCATCTACCCATATCCTGCCCCCACTCCTAATTATAATTAATCAATAGAAAGCACAATGGAAACTCTCATAATGGGAGATTCCTCTTATCATTACTGCCATGGAGTGGGAGTGGGAAAAAGAAGACTTCATCTGGCTGCTAAGACAATAGAGAAAAATTAGAGGATATGCTCTTTAACTAGGGTACTCATACAGAAAAAGGCAGAAAAACACAATCTTTTCTTAACAAATTAACTCATGACAACTCAACTCTAACTCAAGTCTCAGTTGTATTTTACCATAATGCATTCACCATAATTTACCATTCTAACCATAATGCATTTACATTATGAGCTAAGTAGTGTTCTATGGAGCAGGTAGAAATCCAATAATCATATTTAACAAAGTTTCTATGGAAAAGCATGTTAAGTCTCAAAGAGTTAATTTATCAATCTTTTAAGGCATAAGCCAGTCATAAATTAAGTACTGCTTAAATATATCTAACATATACAAACATAGATACTTACATTTATAGAAGTATGTAAATAAACATGTAAAAGGAAGAATAAATTAGCTAATGAGTAAGTGAACAGAAAAAAAATACAGGGATATATACTTATGTGAAGAAGAAGGGAGTAAATTTTGGAAACTTCTGGAGCAAAGCTGTTTTTTCACTCTCCTGTGAATAACCACAAAAGCCTCATAACCTTTTTGCCTCTAAATATTTCCTGCCCCACTAACCATGCCTAAAACCTTCATATCTCTAGAGGCACAGTCAGGAGCACCACAGGGGACAAGAGAAGGTGAATAAAGAAACCACAGAATGCTAATTTCATATTAAATCTTGGCTGTCTAAATATACAAAGCATTGAAACACACCAGGTCAGTAGTGTCAGCAGGAATTCCAAATGCATTCAGGTGATTAATAATGTCCTCGAGATCTTGGGACATTTGTTTCAGCTGAACATCTATATTTTCTGCTAATCTGTAACTGAAAAGAAAGGTAAAATGAAGAGATTAACAAGAAGTATCTTCACTATATATTGTTATTACATACAAAAATGATACTGGAGACTAAATTTGTCCTAATTTCTCTACTTTCTTAGAGGGTTCTCAGTTATGACCAATGGCACATTTTCATGGATGCAACATTCATAATATTATTATTACCATATTCTAAAAAGACTCCAAAAGTGAAGGCTTTTATTCATTTGCCATTTTTATTATCACCTACTTACTCCCTGGTTAATACTCTGAGGTGCTCTAAAGTAACTCTTTTTGGGTTTCAAAATACACCCATAAGACACTTACATATATATGAGAAGTTATTTACTATTTAGAAATTTTCAATAAATGCTGCAATGTCTTCAATGATCTTGAATACATAGATTTCCAAAGTAAGTGTATACCACCAAGCAACAAAAGATATTCTGAGAAATGAGCTTCACCATAAAAGGCAGATAATTCTAATTTCACAACAAATCCATTAGTTATCTGAGTTCTTAAGATCTCCATCTATACTGTTAACACACACACACATACACTCACACACATGTGCACGTGCACACATACAACAAATTAATATGTTTGTGAAAATTAAAATGGTCAAGAGGATTTTTCAACCTTAATGTCTACAAAGATGAAAAGATTTAGTTAGATTTGTTGGTAATTATATTCTGCTTTTCTCTGCCACAGTACATAGTTGCCTAGATTGTTGAAGATTCTAGTGAAGATTTTATCACAATATAAACTTGACTACAAAAGACCATCTAATGTTCCAAAGATTCAAAGTATAATTAGGACTATATGGACAAAAATTTTATATATTTCAAAAATTATAGAATGCATAGGAAGAAATGCAAAGAAAAGAAAAATTCACAAAGGCAGAAATATAAAAGCAAGAATAAAACTAGGGTTATACAGATTAGCTATACTTATCACACTTAATGTCCCTACAAAAATATTAAATTGCAAGCCTTGTAGAAATAAGCTTTCTTAACTCACTAATGAACCATTGATAAAAGGAGTCCAATTTAGTCTCCATCCAAATTGTGTAGTGCATTCATACAAGTTCTCCTAGCACTTTATAAATTGGCCTGATTACCAGATCTTAGTCACAGAGAGAAAAAGTTACTATGGGAACACTGGCACTATAACAACAGAAGGTAAATAAAGAATAATGTACAAATAAAATATACCTAGCTGAAGATATTGACAAAAATGTCCCATTTTTTGAAAGCTATGCAGTATGGCCCTAGATAAATAAATCACCTTAAAAATATCAAATGATTTATTATTAAGCAAATGCATCAATATTAAATTTAGAAGAGTTGATATAAATATCCCATAATATTATGACTTCATACATATAAAATGGGCATTTCTAAGGACAAATTTTAAAAATATTAAAATCTTTATAGCAAACATACATAATGTTAAGATTAATAAATCTATAAAATGTCATAAAACAAAATTTCCAAAGTGATTCCATTTTAAAGCATACAGAAAAAAAACAAATCAATAAAGTCAACCATTGTCTTTTTCTATCAATTTTTATTCTGTTTTCTAACTTAACTCTCCCTCCCCCTTTTTTGGAATGCTTTCATATTACATAAATCCTACCCCATTCCTTGATCTTTATTCAATGACTTACATCCTCTCATGCTCCTCTTCTGTATGCTGCAGATAAACAGGCTCCCTATGCTTCTTCACAGCTTTCTCCAAAGGAGTCAACACATCTTCCAGCTCCTTCTGCTCTGATAGGATAAAATCCAATTCTTGTTCCAACCTGAATAAAATATGTCAATAGAAGGGCTGACGAAAGGAATTTGGAGTAACATAATAAATGCCAATAAACTACAAGGGGGGAAAACTGAACAAAATGATTAGTCTTTAATCTTTCAGCTTAGGAAAATCTAAAGCTCTACCTTTTCTGAGCCAGTTTCACTTTTTCCACTTCTCCATGTAAAGAAATAATCTAAAACGAAAAATAAAATATAATAATCTAAGTATTTGAATGTATTTAATAATTTTAGCACAATATTAATTTTCTTAAATACACACCAGATATGAAAGCTTTCCCAATTCAGGGCACTTATTATCTAAGGGAAATATTTGGAAGCCTCTCATCAACACTAGAATAGAAAGTTGACTACAAAACATTCTCTTGTGGTCATCTGAAAATATTTG
Organism: Oryctolagus cuniculus; assembly: GCF_051225735.1. Lineage (NCBI taxonomy): Eukaryota > Metazoa > Chordata > Mammalia > Lagomorpha > Leporidae > Oryctolagus > Oryctolagus cuniculus. Next base: position 85,709,011 of record NC_142888.1, on the reverse strand, counting down.
TACAATATAGGTAGATTAATGGAACATCTTCCTACCTTCTCAGTATTCTCAATCAATATATGGTCCCAAGCATTGACTAGCATAGCTTGGAAAAGAAACTGCTTCTCTTGTTCCTCTAGATCAAGGCTCCACTTGTTCATCAGACCCTCCAGATCACCATATGTCATCACAGGAGTTGCTATCGAACTAAAAAATAAAAGGATGCAGTATGATCATATACTCATACTTCTAAAAGCATGGCCATATTTTTATAACAAATAACACAGATGGACTCTGAAGATAAAATAGCACCTGAAGAGTTCTCATACCTGCTCCACAACAAAGTAATCATAACTGGTAAAGATTATTTAAAAATCATTAAAATCTCTGGAAATTATCCTAGGGGAATATAGCAAATATTTATCAACAAAGCTGCTAAATCACACTAAGAGCTGAGGACTATGCTACAATCTGCTCCTTCTCTTCCAACCATCCCAGCTCAGTAATGGTGGAAGCTCCGTTCTAGATGGATGTGGCCAAGGAAATAGAACTCTCTCTCCCTCTACCCCTTAGTCAAAGTGATCCATTCCCCCCTATCTGAGCAGAGTGGGTCTCCCCAACTGGGTGGAGCCAGGTAGAACTACAATTCCATTGCCAGGTGGTATCAAAAAGGCTGAGCAGCCAGCTGATCTTTGATCCCACAGCCAGTGGGTCCAGGCCATGTTCTAATTCTTCTGATGGGGAACTGTTGGTAGGGCTCAGTGAGAAAGGTAATCATAAATCCTATGCTTGGCAGAAGCAGGCAGTGCTCCAATTATCCCAGGGGGTACTGTCAATGGGCTCTAATGACAAGCTGAATCTTAATCTCCACCAAGCAGCAGTAAGAGTTAACGATGCAGAGTGAGGCAGGATTAGTCTCCATCAGGCTTCACTCCTTGCCTCTGGTGTCAGGGAGAAGCAACAGAGAGCTGAACCTGTTGTCATTAAGACCGAACAAAGTAACGCAATTTGGGACTAGTAAGGAGTCTGTTTCCCACCAGCCTCAGGGTCAGCAAGGCTCAGTGGAGATCTTGACTTCTACACCCACTGGAAAAATCAAGGCAGGGCAAAGAAGGGTGCAGTCTTGTGTGAGCAGGATCCAGCAGAGAGCTAAGCCTTCATACCAACCCAGCATCAATGAGTCTGAATGACATGGTTTGAGGTACGTAGTTCACATCCTACTTTCTTCCTCCCCTTGTGCCAGTGGGGTGTTAATAGAAAGCTTAAATCCTGCCTCTACCAGCAGCAACTAAGCGATATGGATCAGTCTCCATTTCCCCTTGATATAGGGTTCCAGGACCCAGTTGAACTGAGCTTTCATCCCCACCTAGAAGCAACGAAGTGATGTGATGCTATGCCCCATTTTCATGAGAAATGAGCAGTGGGACTGAGGGAGTAGTTAAACTTCCATATCACCCACATGCATTGAGGCAGTGTGACTCAGTGTTCCACATTTGCTGGGGAAGTGTGGGCAAGGTATAGTGGCAAGATGAACATACAAACACACCCATACCTTGCACTATACCTCAATAAGGGAACTGACTAAAGATTAAAAAAAAATGTAAATAGGACTCTAATTCTCTAACATAATAGACAAAATACCCAGGACATAATAAAATATTAATCATCATATAACGAACTAGGAAAAACACAACTCTGAAGAGCAAAGATAATCAACAGATGCTAACATTGAGAGGTATCAGATGTTGGAATTATCTGAAAAGAACTTTAAAGCAACCATCAGAAAAAGAGTCAAGCAATTTTGAATTTTCTTGAAGCAAAGGGCAAAGTACAAAATCTCAGCAAAGAAATGAAAATTACGAAAAACTATCAAGTAGAAAATATAAAACTTAAAAACAAAAAAACTGAAATAGCAAGTTTATCTGAAGGGTTTAATACTAGAGAACAGCTGTCAGAGGATAGAAATCAGTGAACTTGGGGCCGGTGCTGTGGCGTAGCAGGTAAAGCCGCCACCTGCAGCACCGGCATCCCATAAGGGCACTGGTTTGAGTCCCGGCTGCTCCACTTCTGATCCAGCTCTCTGCTATGGCCTCAGAAAGTAGTGGAAGATGGCCCAAGTGCTTGGGGCCCTGCACCCACATGGGAGACCTGGAAGAAGCTCCTGGCTCCTGGCTTTGGATCTGCACAGCTCTGGCCATTGCAGCCAACTGGGGAGTGAACCAGCAAATGGAAGACCTCTCTGCCTTTCCTTCTCTCTCTGTGTAACTCTGCCTTTCAAATAAATAAATCTTTTTTAAAAAAAGAAATCAGTGAATTTGAGGACCATAAAGAGAAAATAGGCAGAAAGAAAAAATTATCTCAACAATCTAAAGGACAATAATAAAAGAGGTAACATTTGTATAATAAGAGTTCCAGAAAGAAGAAACAGGAATGGAACCAAAAAATTATTTTAAAAAATTAAAAATTCCCATGGCTGGCATTGGGGCTGCCATTGTTCCATAGCAAATAAAGCCATTGCCTACAAAGCCACTATCCCATATGGGCACTGGTTCATGTTCTACATCCTGGCTGTTCCATTTCCAATCCAGCTCTGTGCTAATGGCCTTGGAAAAGCAAGAAAGAATGAGCCAAGTGTTTGGGCTCCTGCCACCTACATAGGAGACCAGAAGAAGCTCCTGGATCCTGGCTCCCTCCTGGCCCAGCACTGGCTGTTGCAGCCCTCTGGGGAGTGAAATAGTGGATGGAAGATCTCTGTCTGCAGTTCTTTCAAAATAAATAAATAAATATTTTTAAAATCCCCAAATTTGGCAAGAGATATAATCCACAGATTCAAAAAGTTGAATAATTCCAGAGTAACTCAAAGAAATCCATGCTAAGGCACATAATAATTAAACTTCTGAAAACTAAAGAGAAAGGAAAAAAAAATCTTGGGCATATCAGAGAGGAAAAAAATTCATTACTTAAAGGTAAACACCTATTTGAATGACAGCAGATTTCTCACCTGAAGCCATGGAGGCTAGAAGAAATAAGCACATTTTGCAAGTAATGAAAGGACAAAAGTATTGACAATGACTTTTATTTCTGGTTAAAATGTCCTTTGTAAATGAAGAGGAAATAAATATATGCTCAGACAAAATCTAATTAAGAGCATTTGTTGTCAGAAAAATCTATCCTTGAAGATTAGCTAAACAGAAAGCAAACAAAAACAGAAGACTTGAAACATCACATAAAGGAAACAAGAACATCAAAATGTGTTAAGTATACTATTTTACTTCTAATAAGTTTCTTAAATCATATTTGATGGTTTATACAAAAGTTATAATTCAATGTTATATGATGCTCAATGTACATTAAGGAAAAACTTAAGATGTTATACTTTAAAGGTAAGAAGGGTAAGTGGAAATAAGGTTTCTATACTTTACCCAAAGTGTAAACTGTTAATATGACTAGATTGTTTTAATTTAAATATATATTGTAATACCTAGAATAACTAACCCTATACAAAACCATATATTAAAAACACTATAAACAGAACACAATGGAACTCTAAAGGAATATTCAAACAGTCAATAGGAAGGTAAAAAAAGAGAAAAATAGTAAAAATCAGAGATAACAAACTGATAATAAAATGGCAGACTTAAGTTCTAACATATCCATAATTACCATACATGCAAATATGCTAAATATGCCAATTCAGACAGAGATTGGCAGAGTGCATAAAACGCAATCTAACAAGATGCTTTCTTAAAAAAATCACTTTCAATACAATGACATACATAGGTTAAAAGTAAAAAGACAGAAAAAAAAAGTAAAAAGACAGAAAAAGATGTATACCCTACAAGATTAATTTTCAAAAAGAAATAACTGTCAATATCTGATAGAGTATACTATAAAGCAAAGAAAATGTATCAATGTCAAAGAAACATTACATAATGATAAAAGAATCAAGGCACCCAGAAATTTAACAATCCTAGATGTTAAACAATAAAATAATAAGAGTCTTGGGGCAGGTTTTTGGTCTAGTGGTTGAGAGAGTGGTTAAGATGCCCACAGGAGTACCAGGGTTTAATGCTGGGCTCCAGCTCTTGATTCCAGCTCCCTGCTAATATGATCCGTGGAAGATAGTGGTGATGGCTCTGCCACCCAAGTGGGAGATCTGGATTGAGCTCCTGCTTCCCAGAATCAGCCTGGCCTATCACCAGCCATTGCTGGCACTTGAGGAGTGAACCAGTGGATAGATCTATATATTTCTCTCTGCCTCTCACAATCAATCAATAAACCTGAAACAGAATTAGATTTAAAAAAAAAAAAAAACAGAGCCTCAAAATGTATGAAACGAAAAGAGATATAGCTAAAGGCAGAAATAGACAAATCCAGTAATAGATGGGAACATCAAGAAGCCACTTTGCAAAACTGAAATAAAATAGTAGAGAAAAAAAGAATACAGAATTTTTGGGCTGGCATTGTGTCATAGCAGGTTAAGCCTCTGACTGTAATGACAGCATCCCATATGGGCGCCAGTTCAAGACCTGGCTGCTCTACTTCTGATCCAGCTCCCTGCTAATGTGTCTGGGAAAGAAACAGAGGATGGCCCAAATTCTTGGGTCCCTCCACCCATTTGGGAGGCTCAGAAGAAGCTCCAGGCTCCTAGCTTTGGACTGGCTGAGCCCTGGGCCATTCTGGCCATTTGGGGAGTGAACAAGCAGATGAAAGATCTCTCTGTGTCTCTCCTCCTTTTTCTGTAACTCTGTTTTTCAAGTAAAACAAAAATTAATCTTTAAAAAAAGGATACATTATCTGAAAATTCAATGAAGCAACAGAACCACCTGACCAGAGAGCATTCTACTCAACAGGCAAAACAACCAAATGAGTTTTAAAGTGTCCATGGAATAGTCACCAAGGCAGACCATATCCCCAGCCATAAAACAAACCTGGACAAATATAAAAGAACTGAAATCAGGGACAGTGCTGTGAAGTAGCAGGTAAAGCTGCAGCCTGCATTGCCGACATCCCATATAGGTGCCAGTTTGAGTCCCGGCTGTTCCACTTCCAATCCAGCACCCTGCTAATGTGCCTAGGAAAGCAGCAGGAGATGGCTCAAGTGGTTGGGACCCTGCCTTCATGTGGGAGACCTGGAGGAAGCTACAGGCTCCTGGCTTTGGAATGGCCCAGCTACAGCTGTGGCAGCCATTTGGGGAGTGAATCAGCAGATGGAAGACCTCTCTCTATTCCTGCCTCTCTGTAACTCTGCCTTTCGAATAAATAAATCTTTTATAAAAAATGCTGAAATCCCTTCAGAGAAAGGTACCTCCTTCTTTGATGGCCCATTCTTTCCACTGGGATCTCACTCACAGAGATCTTTCATTTAGGTCTTTTTTTTTCCATAGTGTCTTGGCTTTCCATGCCTGAAAGACTCTCATGGGCTTTTTAGCTGGATCTGAATGCCTTAAAGGCTGATTCTGAGGCCAGAGTGCTGTTTAGGACATCTGCCATTCTATGAGTCTGCTGTGTATCCTGCTTCCCATGTTGGATGGTTCTCTCCTTCTTAATTCTATCAGTTAGTATTAGCAGACACTAGTCTTGTTTATGTGATCCCTTTGACTCTTAATCCTATTGTTATGATCAATTATGAACTGAAACTGATCACTTTGACTAGTGAGATGGCATTGGTGCATGACACCTTGATGGGATTGAATTGGAGTCCCCTGGAATGTTTCTAGCTCTACTGTTAGGGGCAAGTCAGATTGCGCATGTGCTGAACTGTACATCTCCTCCCTCTCTTATTCCCATTCTTATATTTAACAGGGGTCACTGTTCAGTTAAATTTAAACACCTAAGAATAATTGTGATTAATTAAAGAGTTCATATAATGGTATTAAGTAGAACAAAAAAAATACTAAAAGGAATAAAGTAGTAAGTTGTTCCTCGACAGTCAGGACAAGGGCTGATCAAGTCATTGTTTCTCATAGTGTCCATTTCACTTCAACAGGAAATCATACACAGCATATTCTCTGATCATAATGGAATCCAACTAGAAACAAATATAGAAAGGAAAAACACCCAAACAGTTGGAAATTAAATATCCATCTAAATAGTACATGGGTCAGAGAAATTTTTACAAAAGAAATTTTTGAAGTATATAAAGCAGAATGAAATTACAACAAAACAAGATATATGAAACACAACTAATGCAGTGATGAGATATTTATAGCACTAAATGTTTACATTACAAAAGAGGAAAGTTCTCAAGTCAATAGTCTAATTTTATACCTCAAAAAAAGAAAGAAAGAAAAAGACCAAAATAAATCCAACACAACCTGAAAAATTTAATAGAGTGGATATCAATAAAATTGGAAATGGGAAAACAAAAAAAATCAGAGAATAATCAGTGTAACAAAAACTGGTTCTTTGTAAAAATGATCAATAAAAGTGATCAAAGAAGGCCACAGACTACCAATATTATAAATTAAACTGGAATATACCTACAGTTATTAAAAAGACAATAAGGGAATAGTAAGAACATTATGTTCATAAATTTGACAACTTAGAAGAAACAGACCAATTCCTTGAAAACTATACACTACTAAAATTCATTAAAGATGGACTAGATAACCAGAACAGTCTAAGAACCATTAAAGAAATTCATTTGCATTTTAAAATGTCCTGTTGGGGCTAGAACTGTGACACAGCAGGTCAAAGCCTCGGCCTGTGGTGCCAGCATCCTGCATGGACTCTGGTTCGAGTCCCGCCTGCTCCAATTCCGATCCAGCTCCCTGCCAGTGTGCCTGGGAAAGTGGCAGAGGATGGCCCAAGTGTTGGGCCCTTGCACCCACGTGGGAGATTCAGAGGAGGGTCCTGGCTCCTGGCTTCAGATCAGCTCAGCCCCAGCAGTTCTGGCCATTTGGGGAATGAACCAGTGGGTGGAGGATCTCTCTCTCTCTCTGTGTCTCTCTGTCTCTCTCTGTGTCTGTCTGTTTCCACCTCTCTCTGTAATTCTTTCAAATAAATAAAATAAATCCTCAAAAAATGTCCTGTAAAAGAACTATCTAGGCCCAGAAAATTTCACTGGCGAATTCTGCCAATTTAATGAATTAATGCAAATTTTGTATAATGTCTTCTACAAAATAAGAGAATACAATCTTTCCCAGATCATTTTATAAGGCCAGTGTTATCCTGATGTCAAAACCAAGAACAGGAAAGAAATTAATTACAGGGGCCGACACTGTGGCTCAGTAGGTTAATCCTCCACCTGTGACACCGGCATCCTATATGGGTGCTGGTTCTAGTCCCAGCTGCTCCTCTTCTAATCCAGCTCTCTGATGTGGTCTAGGAAAGCAGTGGAGGATGGCCCAGACGTTAGGGTCCCTGAACCTGCATGGGAGACCCAGAACAAGCTCCTGACTCCTGGCTTTGGTCAGTGCAGCTCCAGCCATTGCAGCCATTTGAGGAGTAAACCAACAGATGGTAGACCTTTCTCTCTGTCTCTCCCTCTTCACTGTCTGTAACTCTATCTCTCAAATAAATAAATAACACCTTTGAAAAAAGAAATAAATTACAAAAAATATAGCAAATCAAAGAATATATTAAAAAATTATACAACTTGACCAAGTGGTATTTATTTCACATATGCAAGACTGGTTGAACACCTGAAAATCAAACAGTGAAATCCACCATGAAATCAAGACAAAGAAAAAAATCTAAAAAGATTGTATCGAGACTGAAAAAGCATGAGACACAAATATGTCCAATTGATTTTTGACAAAGATACAAAAGTAATTCAGTAGTGGAGGATGGTCTTTAAACAAATGATGTTGGAAAAATTGAACATCCATAAAGGAAAGAAAAATGGCCTCAATCTAAACTCCACACCTTATATTAAAGAACTCAAAATGGATCAGGAGCTTGAATGTAAAATGTGAAACTATAAATCTTATAGAAAAATAGGAGAAAATCTTTGGGATCTACGGTGAAGCAAAGAGTTTTTATAATTGACACTAAAGTCAAAAAAACTGTTAAAGAAAAACTGACAGATTATTTATCAATTAAAAGGTTTTCTTCAGCAAAAAAGACATTGTTAAGAGGATGAAATTTTAAGTTATAGTGTTAGAAAATACATTTATAAATCATATATCTGGAAAAGGACTGGTATCCAGAATATATACTAAACTCTCAAAGCTGAACAGTTAAAAAAAAAGCCCTGAACATTAAAAATCAGAAAATGGACAAGAGATATGAATAGAAACCTCACCAAAGAGGATGATGGCAAATAAATACACAAAAAGATGTTTAACATCAATAGTCATCAGGGAAACTCAAATTAAAACTATAATGAGGTATCACTTCACATCTATCACAAGGTCTAAAATAAAAAATAGTGCAACCAAATCCTGATTAGAATGTGGACAGTCTGGATCACTCATATATTGCTGGTAGGAATGTAAAATGGCAAAGCCATCTTAGCAATTTCCTAAAAAATAAACATGCAACTATTATGCCACCCAAATGAGACTAAGGATCAGAAAAAAAACTACACAAAAGTTCACACTAATTTTATTCATAATAGCCAAAAAACTGGAAACAATCTAGATGTCCACCAACAGATGAATGATTAAACAAATCATAGTACATCCACAACACCATGGAATATTACTCAGAAATAAAAAAGAACAAACTTAGGCCGGCGCTGTGGCTCACTAGGCTAATCCTCCGCCTTGTGGCACCGGCACCCTGGGTTCTAGTCCTGGTCGGGGCGCCGGATTCTGTCCCGGTTGCCCCTCTTCCAGGCCAGCTCTCTGCTGTGGCCAGGGAGTGCAGTGGAGGATGGCCCAAGTGCTTGGGCCCTGCACCCCATGGGAGACCAGGAGAAGCACCTGGCTCCTGCCATCGGATCAGCGCGGTGCGCCGGCCACAGCGCACCGGCCGCGGTGGCCATTGGAGGGTGAACCAACGGCAAAGGAAGACCTTTCTCTCTGTCTCTCTCTCTCACTGTCCACTCTGCCTGTCAAAAATAAAAAAAAAAGAACAAACTTAATGCAAGAAATAACTTAGGTGGAACTCATGAAATTATGCTGAATGAAAAAAATCCAATCCCCAAGGGTTACTTATATATAATCCCATCTATATAGCATTCTTCTCATATCAAGATTAAAGAAATGAAGAACATAATTGTTGTCCAGAGTCAGGGAATGGTGGGGAGGGTTATGGATGTGGCAGTAAAACAAGAGAAGTCCTTGTGGTGATTTAACTACTCTGTATCTTGACTGTACCAGTCAGTATCTTAGTATTATAAGATGCTATCTTTGGAGAAAATTATAAAGCACATATATAATGTTTCCTATTATTTCTTAAAAATATATGTGATTCTACAAAATATCAAAATAAGAAGCTTAATTTTAAAAAGGAATAAATATTAGGGAAGAGCATAATATCATATATAATAATGCAGGCTCCTCACCTGGCTCACCCATTATCAAGTATGTGATCATGAGCAGATTATAAAATTTTTATGTGCTCTGATTTTTTTTATTTATTTGACAGATAGAGTTATAGACAGTGAGAGAGAGCGACAGAGAGAAAGGTCACCCTTCCATTGGTTCACTCCCCAAATGGCCACCACGGCCGGTGTTGCACCTATCTGAACCCAGGAGCCAGGTGCTTCTCCCTGGTCTCTCATGCGGATGCAGGGACCCAAGGACTTGGGCCAACCTCAACTGCCCTCTCGGGCCACAGAAGAGAGCTGGACTGGAAGAGGAGCAACCAGGACTAGAACTGGCACCCATATGGGATGCCGGCACCACAGGCGGAGGATTAACCAAGTGAGCCACAGTGCCGGCCCCCTCTAATTTTCTCATCTACGAAATAGGAAGAAAAATATCACCTATCTCGTAGGCTTCTTGTGAATATTAAATGACATGATGTTTGTAAAGCACTATCATCTTGATAAACACACAGTGATTGTGCAATAAGTGGCTATTAGTAATAGTAATGATTGTACTACTGGTAATCAAAAGGCAAAGATGTACTGTTTGTTGGTTGCTCAACTTCTAAGCTACAGAAATCTTTCTCTAACTGTTCCCTCAGTCATTTATCTAACTTTCAAATATAAATTATGACTTACATGTGACAAATAAAATGAAACATGAATTTTCAAGAAATAGGCTTACTTAACAGTCGAAGTAAAAGGTACAGAATGAACACTGATTGGGTCAGTGTTAATCCAAGCTGATGCCAGGGGCTTTAGATTCTTGTTAAAACCACTGTTGATTATAGTAGTGGTGGTGGTGGTGACAGTGGTGGTGGTAGTTGTTGCTGTTGTAGCTGGAAAATAGAACATATAATGTTAGTAAGAAATGAGAAACTTGTGTTTTAAGCCTTGATAATTCGGGTTAAGAAATATTTATGTATTCTTAAAAATTGTCAGTTTGAACACAAAACTGTTTCAATATGAGTGACACATATGGCTGGCCAGGTATCTGGATTAACCTTCCTGTGAACCAAACATCTTGCCATAGAAAAATAAAACTTACTACCTAACTAGCTTGATAACCATTAAATAAATGGAATCAATCCTTAAAGCTCTTGTATAAACAAAACTCCAGGCCCAGATGACCTCCTTGCTAAGTTTCACTAAATATTCAAGGAAAGAATAATTGCAATTCGCAAAAAACTCTGTACATCTCTATCTGTATATTTACATGACTATATTTCTGTAATTCATTCTGAGAAATGAAATTACTAGATCAAAGGGTCAGCATGCTCTAAATTTTAATGTATCTTGCCAAATTGCCCTACCAAAAGGATTTTTCTAATTTGCATTCCTTTCAATAGGGGAGAGTACCTGTTTCTCTGTAGCTGTTAATCATGGGGATATAACTTTGCCAACCTAATAGCCAAAAGCCTCCAAAAGCTATGTCTATAATCTAGACCCCTCTTCTGCATGTCTTTTCCTGCTGCACCCCTACTAGAATGCCTTGCCCTTTACAGGTGAAATCCTAGTTCATAGCTTCATTCAAATTATTTGTTCTTCCTGTTTATCGCCCACTTCTCTCCTATTTGTTATTTCATTTTGGTTTTTTAAACTTCTGTAGCATTTTTGATTTGTACTACATACTGAGAACTTAAAGAACAAAGCACTAAAAATTGCAGCTGGTGGGCACTGGAAATGTTTTCTTCTTTTTGGTTCTCTGCATTTTTCAAATGTTCTTAGAATTAAATACTGCTTCTGTAACAAGACTTTTTTTGTAAAGATGTATTATAACAAGTTCACAATTGTTTGTTCCTTTTATGTTAACCTTACTTTCCAAATTAGCAATATTTTCAGGTTAATAACTGTACTAGATAAATACATAATTCATGGTACCACCTGCCACATGCATTAACTATTCTAAAGGAACTGGCAAAAGGAAGAAAAGAAAAGAAAGAAGAGAAAAGAAAGAAAAGAAGGAAGAAAGAAAGAAAGAAATTGGCCTACCCTATTCTTACTGAGGGAACAGGCTCAGACATTCCTCTTTTATTCCAGTAACTCTATCCTTTGCTCTTGGATCACAGATGACTGGGTCAGGAGCAGGCATGTGAAGCATTAGAAGTCGCTCCATATGCTACTAGCCTGTGCAAGGTTCTGGCATGAAAAGCTCCACACAAACACAGATAACGTGGATCAGAGTCTCATTTTCCTTTTCAGAAATTTAGCAATATGGTAGGATCCAATTCTAAGTAGAAATATAGAAATACTTCCAAAAATATGGAAAGAATCAGACTCTAGGCAGAAAGCAGGGAATATTTCCAAAAGCGTAAGAAGAATAAGATTGTAGGAAGGAGTTGAAAAGATTGACACAGAAAGGCTTAAAGCAGAAATAGGGGGCCATGAGTAAGTCAAAATTAAGAATAATAACTATTAAATTCCAATCTCATTGAGGTAAAAGTATCATGGCAATGTTTATAAAAGATTTCTATAAGATTCCATTTCCCTTTTGGACACAAGAATCCTTAGGATAATTCCCCATTCTTCATGTTAGTCCTTGTGAGGGTGAAATGAGCACCACAAGGAAGACCATGCTCAATCATGAAATAACCCTGGGGTCATTAATAGTCAGAACACTGGGGAGATTTCAGATTGGATCCTGAATGGTATTTTTAGACATACATCATTGAGAATAAAAATCTTATTTGAAAGGAAATTCTTCTGCGGTAGAGGCCTTTGTCTTTTTTTTTTTTAAGATTTATTTATTTATTTATTTATTTGAAAGTCAGAGTTACATAGAGAGGAAAGGCAGAGAGAGAGAGAGGTCTTCCATCCTCTGGTTCACTCCCCAAGTGGCCAAAACGACCAGAGCTGCGCTGATCTGAAGCCAGGAGCCAGGAGCTTCTTCCGGGTCTGCCTTCCCAGGCCATGGCAGAGAGCTGGATCAGAAGTGGAGCAGCCAGGACATGAACCATGGCCTGGGAAGGCAGTAGAAGATAGCCCAAGTCCTTGGACCCCTGTACCCGCGTGGGAGTCTCAAACCAGTGCCCAAATGGGATGCCAGCCCTTAAGGCCAGGGCGTTAACCTGATGCACCACAGGGCAGGCCCCAGGCCTTTGTCTTTTTAATTAAACTTGTTTCTAACTAAAGTTGTGGTAGAGGCCTCCTCAAGGTTAGATAGAAAACAGAAACTTGCCCTGGAAATGGAATGTGGTCATTATTTACTTGCCTATGAATGCTTCAACTATAGTTATCATCAGCTTATAAAGAACCATTTCAGGTTCTGCTTGCTAGTATATAGCAATGGTGCTAACCCCCACCAGATAGCAAATGGCTCAGAATGTGTGTGAAAAAACATCATCAGTAACTATGTACACATGCATGCGCAGTATTGTATCAATTCCTGTGGCTACCATGTAGCATTAGAACATCCAATCAAATGTATCCATGTAGCCATATAAGGTAGACAAAGAGGCTAAAACCACATCAAAGGAAATACCCCTCTTTGTACAGGGCTCAGGCTTTTGGATAAGAAATTTCACAAGGGCCTTACATCAGCATAAATAATAAAAGATTACTTCCTGCTAAAAGGCCTGGGTGTCTTGTCTCTGTACATAAATACCACTATATTTCCCCAGATATGCTGAAAATTAATATTATAATTAGACCCCCTTTATTAATTCAATTAAATACTGAATAACTGCTGCATTCAATATAGAATTTATTTTTTTAAAAAGTTCTTCTTGGCTGGCACCGTGGCTCACTAGGCTAATCCTCCGCCTGCGGCGCTGGCACCCCGGATTCTAGTCCCAGCTGGGGCACCGGGTTCTAGTCCTGGTTGCTCCTCTTCTAGTCCAGCTCTCTGCTGCGGCCCAGGAAGGCAGTGGAGGATGGCCCAAGTCCTTGGGCTCTGCACCTGCATGGGAGACCAGGAGGAAGCACCTGGCTCCTGGCTTCAGATCGGCACAGTGCGCGGGCCGTGGCAGCCATTGGGGGGGTGAACCAATGAAAAGGAAGACCTTTCTGTCTCTCTCTCACTGTCTAACTCTGCCTGTCAAAAAAAAAAGTTCTTCTTGGGGTCAGCGCTGTGGCATAGTGGGTAAAGCCACCGCCTGCAGTGCTGGCATCCCATATGGCTGCTGGTTCGAGTCCCAGCTGCTCCACTTCCAATCCAGCTCTCTGCTGTGGCCTGGGAAAGCAGTAGAAGATGGCCCAAGCCCTTGGGCCCCTGCACTTGCGTGGGAGACCCGGAAGAAGCTCCTGGCTCCTGGGTCCAGCCATTGTGGCCACTTGGGGAGTGAACCAGCAGATGGAAGACTTCTCTCTCTCTGCCTCTCCTTCTCTGTTCAACTCTTTAAAATAAATAAAATAAATCTTTAAAAAAAAGTTCTTCTTGTAAAGGAACATGATTTTCTAATAAACTAATTTTTACTTCTTGACGTGGACAGATTTCCAAAGATGTATGCTTAAGAAGAACAGCATATTCTAGAACTCTGTGTATATATGCATATATCCATAGCATACATATATACTTGTGTATGCTTGGAAAAAGGGCTAGAAAGATAAATATAAACTGCTTTCTTTAGAGGGAGTAATATATGTATATATGCATGTATGTATGGTTTTTGTAATTTTAAAAAGCAACTGTCATCATCACTAGTAGAGAAACAGCTAAATAAACAAACAAAAACTTCCCCAAAATGTTTAGCACTACCTTTGGGAAATTAATGCCTGTCAACCTAAACATAAAAGAAACTTGAGTATTATAAAAATGGTATGATTATTTTAACCTTTTTGTATTTATATTTTTTATTCTTTATCTTTTATGCTATTTTTCAAAGGCATAAATTAGCTCTGGCATATTCAAGTAACAATATTTCAATTAATGTCAAAAAAGCAGTGGGTTTGAGTGTGAAGGTTCTATCACAGCCTCATTTTGCAATTTATAACTGGTCTAAATTATTTAATACAGTCAATTCTACATTATCTGTGTAGTAAAAGGGAAATACAACTCTATAAATAAGATAGCCATACCAAATCTAAATTTATATTTAAAATAAATCTCATTGTGGTGGAATTAAAATAATAATAGAAAATGTTTAAAATATTCCTTAAAAGCACATCCTATCTAATTTTCCTATCCTGTCTTAGATCAACAACTATACATCTTTAGTCCTTGCTGAGAATGGACATCATCACCTCAGATTCATTGACAAAATAGTTTGATAAAAAGCAACTTTCCCTCATAACTTGCTCATTGTACATAGAGCAGAGAGTAAAATCCCAAATGACTGTAAATTTGCAGACACAGACTCTTGGAAGCTGCTCGGCAAGGTTGGTTTGTGAGATAAGTCTACATACCTGGGGAGAAGAAAAGGTAAGCAGGAGAGAAAATAACCTGGATTAGGGGTGTCAGGGTGAGTAATATCTGACGGGGAAGATTAGTACATAAGGTAGTGGTGAATGGAACAGTGTTAAGGAAAATCTAAGTGGCAAACGTACCAGATTTCAGGAAAGAATTTGAGACTTAGATACGTTAAAAGGGTAGGTTATGACAGGGTCATTAAAAAGTCTGCCAATTCAGATGTCCTAAACAGCACTCTGGCCTCAGAATCAGCTCTTAAGGCATTCAGATCCGGCTGAAAAGCCCATGAGAGTTTCACAGGCATGGAAAGCCAAGACACTGTGGCAAAAAAAAAAAAAAAAAAAAAAAAAAAAACACAACAACAACAACAAAACAACAAACCTAAATGAAAGATCTCTGTGAGTGAGATCCCAGTGGAAAGAACAGGTCATTAAAGAAGGAGGTACCTTTCTCTGAAGGGAGGAGAGAACCTCCACTTTGACTATGACCTTGCCTAAATACGATCAGAGTTGGCGAACTCAAAAGGCCTCCATAGCCTTGGCAACTCATGACAAGAGCCTAGGGTGATTACTGATGCCATAAACAAGAGTGTCAATTTGTTAAGTCAACAACAGGAGCAACTGTGCACTTACTCCTCATGTAGGATCTCTGTCCTTAATGTGCTGTACATCGTGATCTAATGCTATAACTAGTTTTAGTACTCAAACAGTATTTTTCACTTTGTGTTTCTGTGTGGGTGCAAACTGTTCAAAGCTTTACTTAATATATGCTATATTGATCTGTATATAAAGAGAATTGAAAATGAATCTTGATGTGAATGGAACGGGAGAGGGAGCAGGAGAGGGGAGGGTTGCAGGTGGGAGGGAAGTTATGGAGGAGAAAAAGCCATTGTAATCCATAAGTTGTACTTTGGAAATTTATATTCATTAAATAAAAGTTAAAAAAAAGTCTGCCAATTCACCTTTATTGATTCAATCCATGACTGCAAGAATCAGCTCTTTTTGGTGTTTTATGAGGAAAATTATGCAGTGTATTTTTTGCAAAAATGGAAACTTATAAAATTCTCATGACATATCCTTCACAACTCTCATAGGTTGGCCAGTTAGCCTACTACACAGTAGAAACTCAGAATGTGTTAGTCATATAAAGAAGGCATAAAGCAACTATATATATACATATACATATGTATATACATGCCTCAGTTTAGTAATAATTTAAGCTTAAAAAGGTTTGACTTTTAGGGTGGGCGTTGTTGCACAGCAGGTTAAGCCTCAGCTTGAAACACCTGCATCCCACATCCCTAGGAATCCTTGGTTTAGAGTCCTGCCTCCACTTCTGATCTAGCTTTCTGCTAATGCACACTCTGGGAGGCAGTAGATGATGGCTCATGTAGCTGGGTCCCTGCCACTCATGTAGGAGACCCAAATTGAGTTCCTGGCTTTGGCTTGGCCTAACCTCCACTGTTAGAGGAGTGAACAAGCATATGGAAGATCTCTCTCCCTCTCCCTCTTTCTCTCTGTCACTCTGCCTTTCAAATAAAGATAAATAAACTTTTAAAAGGTTGACTTTTAATTTATGCTCAATTTGAAGAAAAATTGATTTCATTCCTAAGCAAACTTTTAAAAGTAAAAACAAACAAGACTTTCCTAAAATGGAGTCTGATTTGAATGGTAGATTTAAATAGCAAATGATCACTAATCACTCAACACACAGGCAATGGGTACTCAAGTTTTCTAACACATACAACCTCACTAGCTCTACATTTAGGATAGGACTAGAATAACTCTCTCTTTTTTTTTTTTTTTTTTTTTTTTTGGAGAGGCAGAGTGGACAGTGAGAGAGAGAGAGAGACAGAGACAAAGGTCTTCCTTTGCCATTGATTCACCCTCCAATGGCCACCGCGGCAGCGCACCACGCTGATCCGATGGCAGGAGCCAGGTACTTATCCTGGTCTCCCATGGGGTGCAGGGCCCAAGTACTTGGGCCATCCTCCACTGCACTCCCTGGCCACAGCAGAGAGCTGGCCTGGAAGAGGGGCAACCGGGACAGAATCCGGCGCCCCGAGTGGGACTAGAACCCGGGGTGCTGGCGCCGCAAGGCGGATGATTAGCCTAGTGAGCAGCGGCACCGACTAGAATAACTCATATAATCAACTTTAGAAGAAGATAACACAGGTCAACACCTCAATTAACATTTAGAAAAAAAAAGCCCCATGAATCCCAACATAATAATCAGCAACAAAAGTCCTTAACTTAAAAAGTTGTCAAGAATGTGATCATAGCTTTTATTGTATCAATCTCAAAGAATAATATGTTGATATCAATTGCCTCATTCTAATCTTTGGCAATCATATATATTGGTGTACCTTTTGATGAGATGGTCAAAATCCATTTAGATAACCCTATAAGCTATAAAATTATGACCTACTTACTGTGACTTACGGAGTACATTTCCAATGAGTGTCCCAACACATCCCAGTAATTCTAAAATCTTACCAGATGCAGTAGGAGCTGCTCTACCTGCTCTGGGCAATTTTAATCCAAATCCCAAAGTTCAACTACCAAGTGTCCTAGTTGAAATTCTTTGGACACCAACTACAGAGAACAACTTAATATTAACTATTATCCTTTAGTCAAAATCAGTGAGGTATTGATGTAGTCTTTTTCATCTGAAGAGTCCTTTAGAAACTTTTGATTAAACAGAAAAAAAACATGGTCAGTCCATTTATATGAAATGTCCAGAAAAGGCAAATCTATGGAGACAGAAAATATATTAAAGGTTATTTATGGCTGAGGGATCATCCTGGGATCCTGGGAAATGCTGTAAAATTAGATGTGGTGATGGGTACAGTTTGGTAGATTTATTTAAAATCACTGCACTGCACTCTTAACAGGTTAATTGTATGATACCTAAGTTATAATGTACTAAAGGCAACTGAAATTTACTGTGGTAAATGTATTATTACAAGTACAGCAGAGGCAAGAAAGGGAAAAAAAGAAAAGGTCAGAGGGCAAGTCTTTGCTTAAACATGAAATCAATTAATTAATTTTAGCTCCAAACCTTATACATAGTTATATTCATTAAATTTATTGTAGTTCAGATGGATCTTGCTTGCATATTCCAAAAGGGTTTCAAAATCACAGTCATGTTTCCAAACTGAAGTGTACTTGGAAGAAAACAACTCATGTGGTAATCAATAAATTTAATTAATGTTTGCGTAGGTCAACTGCATAATAGGATGAGGAGAATATGCTACTATTCATGTTCAACTAAGCATTAACATTTCCTGGCAAGTTTGATACCCAGGAATGGTAATAATCTTGCTATTATAGGGCTTTAGGAGAACAATAGTCTAGCTAGGATTACAGTACAACAAGGTTTAATGATGAACATCATGGCACTCTGAAAAAGATACCTCAAAGGCAATCAGTTTAATGGAATCTGTAAGAATTGCCTATGACATACACAAAATTCAGTATTTTCAATACTTGTAATTACTAATAGGAGACGTGTAACAAATAAGTTGAGGTTACAAGACAATTTCACATCCCTCAGCTCAAATTATCCAAATGATCCTCTTCAGAGGGAGAGGTGACAAATAGTACACTGTGCCTATTAGAACCCCAAAACTACAGGGGTCCTATGTCATGTTCTACTTCTGCTAAGTAAAATATAAACGCCATAAATCTCATCTATGTAAAAAAATACATTACAGCAAGGCTCCAACACTTACTTCTCATTTTACCTTATTCACATGGACAATAAGGACTTCTTCCACTTATACATACTTAGCAAAAATCCTACCCTTCTTATTCATAATACCTTGAAGAAATTGTTTCAAAACAACACAACATTAATCAATTATATGCTTAAAGTCACCATTTTAAGCCATAATAACAATGTTAATAAAAACATTCACAGCTAAAGACAATTAGGCTCTTAAGCAAAACTACTATTAATGTCAGCAGTTACAGATGGGTTCAAGCATAATAATTTATGAGATGTAGAAGATCCATGGCTTATATTGGCAAATTCAGTTAAGTGGTCTCATGGCAAAATATAGTATTTTCTTTGAAATGAGTGGCTTACATGAGAGCTTAGTAGCAACAGTGGAGGTGGAAGTATTTGACATCGAAGTGAACAGCATGGTGTTTGAAATAGTAGTTGCAACAGTAGATACTGGAGTCAAACCTAAAAATCAATGTAACAAGCAAAAAATATGCCATTCAAAGTAAGTTTTAAAAAGTAAAACACCATTATTATAAGGTTCATTTATATGGAGAAATAAAAGCCAGTCAAGGAAAACCAAGTATCCAGAAACCTAAATAAATAAGACATACTAAAAGCCTGATTGCAAAGATAGATCAACAGTATTGTTTAATATAGCCACTCTTTTAACACTATCATAACAAATATATTCTACCTTACTGAAAAAATAGACATAAGAGGGGGATCTACTTTCAGAATCGTGGCATAAAAAATCCCATTGACCTGCTCCCTAATGAAACATTCATAACTGGCAAAAAAAATATTAAAACAGAAAAAACTGGAAACAACTAGAAATTCTTCTAAGGGCACACAGGAAATGAAAAAAGATTTATTCAAGAAAATTTAAGATTCAGTAATCTAACAGTGAAAGACTATATGGCATACGAGCCACAACCACTGCTCTTTTTCCCCACACATCCTACTGCTCACCTTGATGGACTCCCTTTATCCCTAGTTCCCAGTCGAAGATAGTATATCTCAATGAGAGGGACAAGCACCTCCAACATAGCTGAAATTCCTGGTGAGTACATCCAAGGGTTCAAGGGCACCCTTCCTGTATCACAGCCCTACTCACAGGAAAGAAGCTCTATCACAAGCATAGCAGGCTGAAAACACTGAGGCCCCAGTTGCCCTCGACCTGATTGCCTCACCCCAGCTCATAAAAGGCTAAGTTCCAAGACTGAAGCTGTAAGCAAGATGCCCAGTGGCTATTAACACTTCTCTGCACCCCAAGCCCTGGCTCAAAGATTTTGCCTAGGGATAAGGCCATTCATAAGAACAGAGAGTTCCCAAGCTATCCCTAAAAGAAGTATGTTTAATAATAATGTGAGTTCTGTAATTGATGCACAGTTATTCTTAAGTGTTGAAAATTAACTGAAATGTGATCCCTGTTGAACATGGGAGTGGGAATGGGAGAGGGAAGAGATGTATAATTTGGGACATGCTCAGGCTGACTTGCCCCAAGTGGTGGAGTTGGAAGCATACCAGGGGATTCCAATTCAATCCCATCGAGGTGGCATGTACCAATGCCATCTCACTGTTCCAGGTGATCAGTTTCAGTTCACAGTTGGTCATGGTGGAGGGACTGGGAGTCAAAGGGAGCACATAGACAAATCTAGTACCTGCTAACGCTAACCAATGGAGTAAATAAAGGGGAGAGTGATCCAACATGGGAAGTGAGATACTCAGCAGACTCATAGAATGGCAGATGTCCTAAATAGCACTCTGGCCTCAGAATCAGCCCTAAAGGCATTTGGAGCTGGCTGAAAAGCTCATGAGAGTATTTCAGGCATGGAAAGCCAAGACACTCTGGCAAAAGATCTCTGCGAGTGAGATCCCAGTGGAAAGAACAGGTCATCAAAGAAGGAGGTACCTTTCTCTGAAGGGAGGAGAGAACCTCCACTTTGACTATGACCTTGTCTAAACAAGATAAGAGTCGGAGAACTCAGAGGGCTTCCATAGCCTTGGAAACTCATGACTGGAGCATAGGGAGATTACTGATGCCATAGACAGGAGTGTCAATTGGTAAAGTCAACAACAGGAGTCACTGTGCACTTACTCCTCGTGTAGGATCTCTATCCTTAATGTGCTGTACATTGAGATTTAATGCTATAACAAGTACTCAAACAATATATTTCACTTTGTGTTTCTATGGGGGTGCAAACTGTTGAAATCCTTACTTAATGCATACTAAACTGATCCTCTGTAAAAAAAAAAAAAAAAAGAAATTATCAATTCCCAACTTGACTCTCACTGGGATTAAACATGACAATAGGTCTGCTCTGATTTCATCATCATTTAAAAAAAATCATCTATTATTTTTCACTTTATGTTTCTGTGTGGGAGCAAACTGTTGAAATCCATACTTGATGTATACTAAGCTGATCTGTATATTAAGATAATCGAAAATGAATCTTGATGTGAATGGAAGGGGAGAGGGAGTGGGAAAGGGGAGGGTTGTGGGTGGGAAGGACGGTATGGGGGGGAAGCCATTGTAATCCATAAGTCGTACTTTGGAAATTTATATTCATTAAATAAAAGTTTAAAAAAATAAAAAATAAAAAAAATAATAATAATGTGAGATAGTTCAAGCCAAAGGATTCTCTCTTTTAAAAAAAAAAGTATTTTCTTTATTTATTTGAAAGTCAGAATTATAGAGAGAGAATGAGACACACACACACACAAACACACACACACACACACACACACAGAGAGAGAGAGAGAGAGAGAGAGAGAGAGATCTTCCATCTGCTGGTTCATTCCCCCAAACGGTTGGGCCTGGGCCAGGCTGAAGCCAGGAGCCAGGAGCCAGGAGCCAGGAGCCAGGAGCCAGGAGCCAGGAGCTTCATGAGTGCAGGAGCCCAAGCACTTGGACCATCCTCGGCTGTTTTCCCAGCTGTATTATCAGGGAGCTGGATCGAAAATGGAGTAGCCAGGACCTGAATCAGTGCTCAGATGGGTTGCCAGAGTCACAGGCGGTGGCTTTACCTGCTACGCCATAATGCCAACCCCAGGATTCTCTCTTAAAAATGGAGATTTTGGTGGTAAGAAATTGTAATTCAAATACATTATCAGAGATAAAAAATGAAAAAGAAAGCTAAAAAAGCCATCCTAGGATTGGAATAATCAAATACTGATACATGCTAAAATATGGATGAATCTTGAACATGACATGCTAAATGAAGGAAGCCAGACATAAAAGAAAACCTATTGTTTGATCCTATTTATGAAATGTCCAGAATAAGCAAATCCATAGACTGAAAGAACATTAGTGGTCACCAGTAGCAGGAGGAGGGGTTAATGAAGAATAACCACTAATGAGTACAGGGTTTCTTTTTGGAGTGATGAAAATACACAATGATCGTTGCACACTCTGTGACTATATTAAAAAACCACTGAATGGTACACTTTAAAGGGAAGAATTTTAAGATATGTGAATTATGCTTCAATTACACTTTTAATTAAAAACATATTATCATCTCAATGGAAGCAGAAAAGCATTTGAAAAAAATCCAACCCCCTCTTATGACAAAAACACTCAACAAACTAGGAAGACAAGGAAACTTCTCTAATGTGATAAAGGACATGAATGAAAACTCCACAGCTACATCATACTTACTGGTGAAAGACTGAATACTTTCCCACTACCATCAGGAACAAAAAAAGCATGTCTCCTTTTATTACTTCAATTCAACAATACATTGGAAATTATAGACTGACAATTAGGCAAGAAGACAATATAAAAGATTATCCACAAGGAGAAGGAAAAGCTAAGACTATTCACAGATGATATGATAATGAATACAAAAAATTCTAAGAAATTAATAAAAATATATTAGTACAATATATTAGTTCTGAGAGGTGGCAGAATACACAACCAAAATACAAAAATAAGTTATATTTCCATATTACGACAATCCAAAAATGAAATTAAGAATCCAGGGGCTGGCCCTGACGCATAGTGGGTTAATTATCGGCCTGCAAGGCTGGCATCACATATGAGTGCCAGTTTGAATCTTAGCTACCCTACTTCTGGTCCAGCTCCCTATTAATGCACTGGGAAAAGTGGTGGAAGATGGCCCAAGTACTTGGGCCCCTGCTACCAACCCATATGGGAGACCTAGATGAAGTTCCAGGCTCCTGGCTTTGACCTGGCCCTGCCCTGGCCATTGCAGCCATTTGGAGAATGAACCAGTAGATGGAAGGTTTCTGTGTATGTGTGTGTGTGTGTGTGTGTGTGGATGTGGATGTGTCCCTTTCTGCTACTTTGCCTTTCAAATAAATACAGTTTAAATTTTTTTCTTATACTTGTTAATTTTTATTATCAAATTTAGGATCTTCGTCAATTTGATAAGGGAAAAATTACATCATATATGTATAAATTTGTTTTAAGGTGGGCTAGTCATCTCTTGTTCTGTTTATTTTTTTTATAGAAAGCTTTTATTTAATAAATATCAATTTCACAAGTACAACTTTGGATTATAGCAGTTCTTCCTCCCATACCCACCCTCCCACCCCCAGACCATCCTACCTCTTACTCCCTCTCCCAGCCCATTTTTTTAAAAAAATATAATCCATTTGATTACTCAAAGAGAATAAAATACTTAAGAACAAATCTAACAAAAGAATAAAACTTGTACACAAAAAAATACAAAACATGGTTGAAAAATTTAAGGATGACCTTAATAAATGGAAATATCTCCTTTTCATATCAAAAAACTTGGCATTGTTAATATGGTGCAGAAAACTGAAAAATGGGCCTAAAAGATGCCTAATACCCCAGACCTGTGATGGGATTAACATCAATTACCTTGAGTTTATCCTGGATTATTCAGGTAAGAGAAATCTAATGATGTGAATCCTTTAAAGTAGAGATATTTTCTATGCTATGGTCATCAGAGGGAGAGGTGACTATAAATTAACGGTCGGAAAGATGCCAAGTTGCCAATATAAACAACCAACAGCACAGAAAAACATGTTCAATGTCATTAGTCATTAGGGAACTGCAAATCAAAACCAAATAAGATACCACTTCATACCTGTTAGGATGGCTATCATCAAAAAGATATATAATATCAAGTGTTGGCAACAATATGGAGAAATTTTAAATCTTGTATATTGTTTTCTTTTGAAAACTGCCTGACATTTCTTCAAAAGGTTAAATGTAGAAATATCATATGACCCAGAAATGCCATTCTTAGGTACATATGAGTATATCTAAGAGCAATGTAACATATATATATATGTACATATATATAAATGTATAAACTGAATATTCAGAGAAGCATCATTTACAATAAACAAAATGTGGAAACAAAGCAAATGCCCATTAAATGACATTAAACGACATAAATGAATAAGATGTGGTATATCCATACACTGGAATTTCATTTGTCATAAAAAGGAAAAGAATTACAGATATATGCTACAATACAGATGAGCCTTCAAAACATTATAAGATAAGTAAAAGAAATTAGTCACCAAAGATCAAGTAATATATGATTTCATTTATATGAAATGTTTAGGAAAATCTAGTGGCTGCAGCGAGAAAAATAGGCAGTGACTTTTAATAGGTACACTTTCTTTGGTGGCTGGCTGATGAAAATGTTCTAATATTGACTATGACTGTAGTGATGCTTGCATAACTCTCTGAATATACTTAAAACTGATGAACTATAAGCTTCAAATGGATGAACTGTATGGTATGTGAACTTTACCATAATAAACCTGTGATAAAAATAATAAGGTAGAGGACATTATGTTAAGTGTTATGCCAGACACAGAAAGAAAAATACCACATGTTCTCATAAGTTGAAGCTAAAAAAGTACATCTGAAAGCAGAATAGTAATTACTGGAAGCTAGGAAGTAAAGAGGGAGGAAGAATAGAAGGAGGCTGGATAACAGGTACTAGAACAGTTAGGGGAAGCAAGTTTGCGTTGTATAGCACAGTAGGGTGGTAGAGAAATCTATTATATATTATGAATAACTAAAAGAGAGGACCTTGAAGATACAAACATAAAGAAATAATGAGATAGAAATGCTAACTACCCTGATTTTATCAATTCACATTATATATATATGTATTGCAATATCACATTGTACCCCATAACTATGTATAATTCTTACATGTTAATTATGAAGAAAAATAAAATTAAGAGAATACTAACAAATAGAAGTCTGTAATAAATTGGCAGAAAAGATTACTTGCCTATTTCTTTAATAATTAAAAGAAATCTGTTAAGGAGAGAACCTCCACTTTGACTATGACCTTGTCTAAACAAGATAAGAGTCAGAACTCAAGGGGCTTCCATAGCCTTGGAAACTCATGACTGGAGCATAGGGAGAATACTGATGCCATAAACAGGAGTGTCAATTTGTAAAGTCAACAACAGGAGTCACTGTGCACTTACTCCTCATTTAGGATCTCTGTCCTTAATGCGCTGTACATTGAGACTTAATGCTATAACGAGTACTCAAACAGTATATTTCACTTTGTGTTTCTATGGGGGTGCAAACTGTTGAAATCTTTACTTAATGTATACTAAACTGATCTTCTGTAAAAAAAAAAAAAAAGAAGAAGAAGAAGAAGAAATTATCAATTCCCAACTTGACTCTCACTGGGATTAAATATGACAATAAGTCTGATCTGATTTCATCATTTAAAAAATCATCTATTATTTTCCACTTTATGTTTCTGTGTGGGAGCAAACTGTTGAAATCTTTACTTAATGTATGCTAAACTGATCTTCTGTATATAAAGAGAATCGAAAATGAATCTTGGTGTGAATGGAAGGGGAGAGGGAGTGGGAAAGGGGAGGGTTGCGGGTGGGAGGGACGTTATGGGGGGGGGAAGCCATTGTAATCCATAAGCCGTACTTTGGAAATTTATATTCATTAAATAAAAGTTAAAAAAAAAGAAACCTGTTAAATATTGGTGGGGCTGGTGCTGTGGCATAGTGGGTAAAGCCACTGTCTGCAGTCCCAGCATCCCATATGGGCACCAGTTCGAGTCATGGCTGCTCCACTTCTGATCCAGTTCTCTGCTATGGCCTAGGAAAGCAGTAGAGGATGTCCCAAATCCTTGGGCCCCTGCACCCACATGGGAGACCCAGAGGAAGCTCCTGGCTCTGGATCTGCCCAGCTCCAGCCATTGCAGCCATTTGGGGAGTGAACCATAGGATGGAAGACCTCTCCCTCTCTCTGTCTTCTGTAACTCTTTCAAATAAATAAATAAATCTTAAAAAAAATAAAGTTGGCAATATTGAGTACAAAAACACATAAAATTAATGAGTCCTTGAAAACAAAGTTCATATCCATTCATCCTCACTATAGATCACTGTACATGGCACATGGTAGTCCGAAGGAAATTTAAAAAGTTCATGGAAAAGAAAATTAAAGCATTAGTTTAATTTTTTTTAAATATAAGCATAGTTTTTTTTATCATAATACACATTTTCCATTAACATTTGAGGGCCCTTTGTAAGTACTCAATAAATCTTTCTGGGGTAGGTGTTAGGTGTAGCAGTTAAATTGCACTAGGGACATCCACATCCCATATCAGAGCGCCTAGGTCTGAGTCCTGGTTTTGCTCCTATTCCAGCTTCCTGTTAATGTGCACCCAGGGAGATAGTAATAAGTGATGGCTCAAATAGGTGGTTCACTGCCACTCACATGGGAGACTTGAATTGATTGAATTCCTCACTCCTGGGAATTTGGAGACTGAATCGGCAAATGGGAGTTCTCTCTGCATGTCTATCTCTCTTTCTCTGTCCCTGTCTCTCAAATAAAGTAAGTTTTAAAATGATATAATAGGGGCCAGCACTGTGTCATAGAAGGTAAAGCCACAGCCTACAGTGTTGGCATCCCATATGGGTGCAGGTTCTAGTCCCAGCTACCCCACTTCCGATCCAGCTCCCTGCTGTGGCCTGGGAAAGCAGTAGAGGATGTCCCAAATCCTTGGGCTCCAGCACCAAAATAAAATTTTTTTGCACCAAAATAAAATTATCTTTTTTTTTTCTTCAGAGAGATAGACAGACAGACAGAGCTCCCATTCACTGGTTCCCTCTCCAAATGCCCACAATGGCCCAACTGAAGTTGGGAGCTGGGTACTCAATCCAGGTATCCCACATGGGAGGGAGGAATCCAACTACATGAGCCATCACCTGCCTCCCAGGGTTTGCATTAGTAGGAAGCTGGAATCAGAAGCCAGAGCCAGGACTCAGGTACTCCAATGTGGAATGTAGGTGTCTTAATGGCTATGTAAATGCCCTCCTCTAAATTTTTCTTTTAATTACACTTTCCAGAATTTTGAAGTGCTCTCATATTCTGCTTCTCCCTCAACATGAAAAAGTGCTTAATGAGTAACTTCCCTTGCATCTATTACTGCCTGCATCCAAGTTTAGAGCAATTCATGGCAACATAATTCTCTAAAATATCTATGGGGTAAAGGGGGCAGGGAGGAGACGCTGGGAAGAAATTGGGAACTTTACTATTTACCTCCAACTTTTTAAAAATGTATATAGTGGAATATTCCTATGTTTCATTTAGGAGAAGTATCACATGTATATTTTTAAAGGAATAATCAAATTCAGAATAAATATATCTATATTACAATTCACGATATACCAGTGAGATCGAACTTTTAATATGGGTTTAATAACTACTTTAATTTCTTCATTTGAAATTGCTTATTCATGTTATCTGCTAATGTTCTTATTGAAGAATACTATCTTCTCACTGTTGCTTTTTAATGAAAATGTTTGTCAAACCTATTTATTTTTGTAATATTTTGCAAAAATTCTCCCACTGCAGTTTCTCATTTGATTTTTATTTTTGTTTTTACATAGTCAAATCTTTCTATCATTTTTTCCTTTATGGTTTATATCTCCATATCATGTTTAAAAAACTTTCCTTCAGATATACAAAAAGGTGTCCAATTTCATTTTTTAAGAGAAAGTTTCAAAGTATAATTACCATGAGAATAATTTCATTTAACAGATGCCAAGAAGTCAAAAACTAGTAACACAATACACAGTTAAGGACACTGTGAAGAAATAGGCAGCCGTGCAGATTCCTAATATGAGTACAAATTGGTACAAATCCTGTGGAAAACAAGTGGTCAGTGCTTTAAAAATTACAAACACATCTATCTTTTTCAACAAGTAATATTTGTGGAAACTTATCCACAAAGACGTACTTGCATACCTGTAAATGACATGCAAAATGATATTTATTATATCACTGTTTGTATTAGCAAAGAGGAAAAAACCCAAATGCCCAAGAACAAGGGACTGGATATGTAAGTTATGGCAGAGCATATAAAGACCATGAAATATTGTAATGCTATAAAAAACCACTGGGGTAAGGGAGTGCAGTGGAGGATGGCCCAAGTACTTGGGCCCTGCACCCCATGGGAGACCAGGAGAAGTACCTGGCTCCTGCCATCGGATCAGCGCGGTGCACCGGCCGCAGCGCGCCAGCTGTGGCGGCCATTGGAGGGTGAACCAACGGCAAAGGAAGACCTTTCTCTCTGTCTCTCTCTCTCACTGTCCACTCTGCCTGTAAAAAAAAAAAAAAAAAAAACACTGGGGCAGACAATTGGCACAGTGGTTAAGCTGCTGTTTTAGATGCCCACATCTCATATCTGAATGCCTGGGTTCAAGTCCCTGCTCTACTTCCGGTCCAGCATCCTGCTAATGCTCACTCTGGAAGGCAGGAGATGAAGACCCAAGTGCTTGGGTCACTGCGGCTCACTTGGGAGACGAGGATGAACTTCCTGGTTCCTGGAAACAGCCGGGATCAGCCCTGGATGTTGTAAGAATTTAAGGAGTAAACCGGGGGATTAAAGATTTCTTCCAGTTCTTGTCTCTCCACTGCCCTGACCCCACTGTCTATCCAAGTCTCTTTTTGTGTCTATGTGGGTGTGTGTCACTTTGCCTATTAAATAAAAAAAAAAAAACACTTGGGGCCAGCATTGTGGCACAGCAGGTTAAGCCACCGTCTGCAACCCTGGCATCCCACATGGATACCACTTCAAGTCTTGGCTGCTCCACTTCCAATCCAGCTTCCTGCTAATGTGCCTGGGAAAGTAGTGGAGGATGGCCCAAGTGCTTGAGCTCCTGCACCCACCTGAGAGACCCAGATGAAGCTCCTGGCTTCGTCCTGGCTCAGTTCTGGCTGTTGTGGCCATTTGGGTAGTGAACCTGTGGATGGAAGAGCTCTCTTGCTCTCTCTCTTTCGCTGTCTCTCTCTCTCTCTGTAACTCTGCCTTTCAAATAAATAAAATAAATCTTAAAGAAAAAAACAGGAATTTCTCCATATATTGACTGTTGTGAAACAACTCTAAAATAGTTTTTTAAAAATGTACAAAGTTATTTTTTAAAAAAAGATAAAGGGCTAAGGATACATATTTGATTTGCTAACAAATCCATGAAGAAGCTCTGGATATATACAATCACAATAGTTAGCTATGTGTGGGGAAGGATCAGAGATACTTGGGGATAGTACACTTATTGATACTATTTATAGTTTTAATTTTGAACCATTTCACTATGTTATTCAAAAATTATATATAAATAAGCAGTCCTCTCTTCAACCTGAGACATTTCATTTATATATTTAGATATATTTTAAGTATTAATTATTTTCTACCTTTAATTCACCTAGGATTTCTTTACACTAACATTTAGGCAAAAGTTAATCCCTTTTCCTACCAATA
Organism: Oryctolagus cuniculus; assembly: GCF_051225735.1. NCBI lineage: Eukaryota > Metazoa > Chordata > Mammalia > Lagomorpha > Leporidae > Oryctolagus > Oryctolagus cuniculus. The sequence continues at coordinate 85,679,721 of NC_142888.1, read as the reverse complement.
ACAAATTAGCCAGTTACTGTAATTTAGTCATGACCCCACACTGTTCCCCCATGGATTTGAAATATCATTCTCATAAACATAGGTTTCTTTCTGTACTTTAAAACATTTCACTGTTTTTCTTTATATCCTTGTTGCATTCCAGAATTTCAATTACTGCAGAATTTACTTTTATATTATACAATATTTTAAATTTACAGGAAAGGAATAAACTTATACATTTTCATATATTTTCCTGCAAGAATTTCATCAGTACTTTCCTTAAAATACAACAGATGGCTAATTTGATGCATTTACTTGCCCATTTGAACTTTAGAATCTTGTAAATTCCCTCTCTCCTCTCCTTTCCCCAAAGATTCCCATTATTGTTTTATAAGAATTGCATTAAATGGATAAATTTGGAGGTAAATGACATTTTTTTAAAGATTTATTTATTTATTTGAAAGTCAGAGTTACATAGAGAGAGGAGAGGCAGAGAGAGACAGAAAGAAAAGTCTTCTAACTGCTGGTTCACTCCCCAATTGGCCGCAACGGCCGGAGCTGCGCTGATCTAAAGCCAGGAGCCAGGAGCCTCCTCCGGATCTCCCACACAGGTTCAGGGCCCAAGGCCTTGGGCCTTCTTCCACTGCTTTCCCAGGCCATAGCAGAGAGCTGGATAGGAAGAGGAGCAGCCGGGACTAGAACTGGTGCCCACATGGGATCCAGTACTTCATGCCAGGGCTTCAACCCGCTGCGCTACAGTGCCAGCTCCGATAAATGACATTTTTACATTATTGACAGTGTTTTTGTGAGTCTCTCAATTTATTCAAATCTTCTTTTAGAATCCTTTCTAAAATTCTGAGGTTTTCTTCATCTAGGTCATATACATTTTTAAAAGTTTATTCCTAGTCATTTCATACTTCTGGTTGAAATTGTTAATGGGACCTTTCTCCATTTTATTTCCCAACTACTATTGCTTAAAAATGGAAAAGCTATTGATTTTTGTATTATTTATTTTGTAACTGGCCATATTACCAAAACCTCTTCACTAGCCCTAATTAAATTTGTATTTGAATTATACCCATATTTTAAAATCTTGATCATTTCTCTCAGATACTGGCATAATTTCAGCAGCTTGAACTTACATCATTCACCCAGAGGTAACTAAGGAAACAAATGCCACTTAATATGATTTGCTTTTAAGTTTAATGAGTTTTACTCTGAAATAGAAAAGGGCTTAAGAGACAAAGTTTTATCTTCCTAATCATGGAGTCACAGCCGTTTTTTAACATGGCATTACTGAAATGGGAGGGCAAGTAATTCTTTGCTGTAGGGAGCTATCTTGTATACTGTAGGATATTCAGCAACATCCTTGGCTTCTGGCCAATAGATTCTAATATCCCCCTAGTCTTGACCATCAAAAAAAATGTCTTTAGACATGGCCACATATCCTCAGAGGTAGAAGAGTGGAGAACAAAATCATCTCCAGTTGAAAACCACTGGAGTAAAAGAGCACTGCAATATAATAATTTCCTCCATCTAGTGCTACAAGGATATCAAACTCAGTCTTAACTCCTTCTTCGTTAAGAACATCAGAAAATACCAACTATCTTAATAAATTGTTGGGCATAGAAAATAGCCCAAGTTTTTTTTCATAGAAGTGGGGAAGGTAGTATAAGAAAGTGGGTCATGTTACAATAACTAAAACGGTGACACAAGAACAAGAAAGGACAGTTAATAGCACAAGAATAGGGTATGCAGAAACAGAGTCAAGTCTACATAATAATTTGGTGTACCAGGAAGGCAGTGACTCATATCAGCAGGAAGGCACATCTATTTAAGAAAATAAAATGCTTCAATTCACTAAACTAATTCAGGGGGAAAAAATACTCATAAAAATGTAAACCATAAAAATACTAATACTGAGGTGGAGTATCCTATTTAAATAAGCCTAGAGAGAAATTCAGAAGAGTGAACAATTTAAAGAATAAAAAATACAATCTTAAGGACTTCCATTTCCAGAAATACGGAGGAGATGCAGTTTTCCTTCTTACTCCTGCTAGATACAACTAAAACCCCTGGATTTAATATATGAAATAAACATAAGAAGGCCCTGAAAGGTAGAAAAAAGGCAGCAAACTGAAGAGGGACATAAGGGACAGTGGTGAGTTCTTTAGGTTTCTTTTATATTTCCCAGGCTTGCAGTTGAACAGACTAGCTCTCTTGAAATGCCGATGAATACAGACCAAATAAAGCCCAACAAAAGCCTGCTCTTTCTAGACAAAAAACAAGGAAAGAGGCAGCCTAGGGAGGCAGAAAACATTTACACAATAACTACTCTATATATAAAGACCACACAAAAAAAATTTTGGTCTTGGGGCCATCTGGCATGGAGGTGTATGGGTAAAGCTGTTGCCTGAGATGCCAGCATCCCATATGGGTGCTGCTTCAAGTCCTGAATGCTCCACTTTTGATCCAGATCCCTGCTAATATGCCTGAAAAAGCAGCAAAAGAGGCACAACTACTTGGGCCCGTGCACCCATGTGGGAGACCTGGAAGAATTTCCTGGCTTCTGGCTTCAGACCGCCCCAGCTCCAGCTCCAACTCCAGCCGTTGCTGCTCTCGCTCTCGCTCTGTGTGTGTCCCCTTCTCTCCCTATAAACACTGCCTTTCAAATAAATAAAAGTAGGAGACTCCAGAAGACTCCTGAAACTAGGAGACCCTCACCTTAAGTTCCCACAGCCATCAAGGGGGAAACAAGTTCTACTCCCAAATGCAGTTAAGGAGGCAATGTTCTTCTTTTCCTCCCAAAGCAATGTCACACCAAGCCAGCTGAAGCAAAAGGTTTAAATCAGATCCAGATTCTGGATATGTAATATGAAATTGTCCAAGTTCCAGTGGAAAAAAAAAAACTCATCTAACCAAGAACCAGGAAGGTCACATACTAAATGGAAAAATATTAATATATGCCACCAAATAACAGAAATTTTAGGATTATCTGACAAAAATTTAAAGTATCCATGATAAAAATGCATCAAAAGGCAATTACAGGGCCGGCGCCGCGGCTCACTAGGCTAATCCTCTGCCTTGCGGCGCCGGCACACCAGGTTCTAGTCCCACTCGGGGCGCCGGATTCTGTCCCGGTTGCCCCTCTTCCAGGCCAGCTCTCTGCTGTGGCCAGGGAGTGCAGTGGAGGATGGCCTAAGTACTTGGGTCCTGCACCCCATGGGAGACCAGGAGAAGCACCTGGCTCCTGGCATCGGATCAGCGTGGTGCGCCAGCCGCGGCGGCCATTGGAGGGTGAACCAACGGCAAAGGAAGACCTTTCTCTCTGTCTCTCTCTCTCACTGTCCACTCTGCCTGTCAAAAAAAAAAAAGGCAATTACAAAGACAGCTGAAATACATAAGAAAAAAAAAACAGCCTTGGTGTCAGCACTGTGGCATAGTAGACTAAGTCTTCACCTGTGGTGCTGGCATCCCATATGGGCACCGGTTCATGTCCCGGCTACTCCTTATCCAGCTCTTGGAAGCCACAAAAAAAAAAAAAAAAAAAACCTGACATCCAAGCAATAGAGGCAAAACTCTTTGAATGGCAGAGGAGTCTCATCAGAAACTATAGAGGCAAGAAGTAGGCCTATATTTTTTAAGTGCTGAAAGAAAAACTGTCAAACTAGAACTAATGAAAATATCCTTCAGGAATAAGGAAGAAATGAAGACATGGAAAAATGAAGGAAAACTCAGAGAATTTGTTACTGGTAGAATATTCCAAAAGCATGGCTAAAGGAAGTTCTTCAAACAAAAAGGAAATGATTAAAGAAGAAATCTTGGAACTTCAGGAAAGAAGAAACAACAAATGAAAGCAAAAATATGGGTAAATACAACAGGTTTTCATTCTCATCTCGAGTTTTATATGTATTGAGTGACCATCATATGCCAGGCAAAAGTCTAAGCATTTTACCTGTATTAATGTAAGCACTGAGAGGTTAAATTAACTTGTTCAGGGTCACAGAACTAGTAAATGGCAGAGTCAAGACTCAAACATTTATTTCCTAGTTGTTATTTTAATAACAGATATGCATTATTTGTAACACCACATATTCATTCATATGGCATTAAAATGCCCCCTGAAGTAATTACCAAATATTCTATCATTATAATTACTTCAATGCACTATTTCATCTCCTATGCCATAGTATCATAACAACCAATCAAATTTGGTGTCCTTATCACTACTAAGTAAAATTAAAAATAAGATTTACTTTATTATCTATAACTTTAAAATATTTTTGTTGTTTCCAAAAGCTCTGAAATCATGACTAAAATATGTAACTTAATAAAATGTATCATAAAATAAAATGGATTAATATCTCATTCATTGCATTTACCAAGTTCTAAGGCATCTACAATAAAACCAAATTTATATGGTTTATAAACCAGAACTCTATTAACTGCACTTTGGTTTTGCTAGATCCTGAATGTCTTCTCCTTAATGTTCAATATAAGTTAAGTGTATTTTACTGAACCTTAATTTGGAAATTGGTAACCCCTGTATTGTATGTGGAGATGTCTAAGACAGAATATTTAGCAAGAATATGCCATCCCTCAACTATGACATATAATTGACTTACTGTTTTCTTGAAATTTTATTCTACTCTTAAAGAAATTCTTTCCTGTTCTATTGTACCTTTAAATAAATTTTAACCGAGGAACTTTATTTTTTGAAAGGAAAAAATACAGATTGTGAGCAGAAATATTTGTTAAAAGGGTTAAACAATTGACCAAAACATTTTAGTGTAAATCTTATCATTACTCTATACCAACTTGTCTAGACTACTAATGCTCATAAGGTTGTAACTCTTTCCAAAACAAATATTGTTTGGTTCTAAACCAAAAGCTACAATTCAGAAGGAACAGTTCACATTTAATTTTCACCACATTCATTAATGACACTCACCTCAAACAAAGGAAGCAACTACATTGAGATTTGTGTCAATAAAACAAGAATCTCAAAATCAATCCTAGATGCTGTACCTCTTCATTGGAAAGCAGAGAGCTCAAACCTTACCCATAGGCACTCTGCCAAGGTTGAAAGGAGCAACTGGTATGTAGCAATTGTTCCACTTAGATGCCTGAGCAGTGTCAATGAGGTGGTAATCCTGCAAAAGCTGCTGCATTGCTCAGGGAGACTATTAAAACTGGTGCTTCCAGTCTGGGATGTGCTGCTTCCATACATGAATGGCAAGTTTGTGGCTGTTAGAGACTGAGTACCAGAGGTGGAAGCTGAGCCAAAAGCAAAAGCGGTGGATGCTGTCACCTGGGATTGGGCACTGCTTGTTACAGAACTAAAGAAGGTGCTGGTACCCAGCCCCAAAGCCCATGGAATCACTGTAGGTTGTGTAGAAGCAGTAATTACACCTCTGTTTAATTTTGGTGTATCTACACTAAACAGAAATAGGAGAGAAATCAAGGTAATAGTCCTCTGACAAATAAATGGCTGCTAAGATAACAGCTCCTGTGAAATTAAACTTTAAATATGAAGTTTATATGATTTTGTTGAACAGCTTACTTCATTTCAATGAGATAACCAGATATCAATGTAGGAATGTATATACATTCCATATTTGTTCACCCACAGATAAAACTTACCTAATTTGATCCACTCCAAAGGGGAAAAAGATTTTAAATATTTTAATAGAGGAAGAGTACTTTAGAAAATTATGTTTCCAGTAGACATTAGGACTTACACTTCCTATCAGTCAGGCAGACTTTATTAAACAGAAGTTTTTGTTTTAGATATGGAATCACAAAGTCAAACAGCAGGCATGCTTTCAATATAATTTCTAAAAGTTTAATTTTTAATTGACACAAAATTGTACATATTTTAAATGCATTTTATGAGCCATGAAAAATACTTCAATATTTAAGTTGCCTCTCCCAAGAAAAATTATTTTGCACTCAATTACAAGTTATTAGATAACTATACAGGAAAGGGAAAAGATCCAGAGGGATGCTACTGGAAAACATGAATCCAACTGGATTTACCAAAAAAGGCATTCATTGAGTGCTTTAAAATTCTGAGATGCAGGAGGGGAAAACTTTATAATCAAGGTCATTACGATGATCAATAGATAAAGATTTCTCTAGAGAGACACTTATTAAGGATGCAGCATGATTTAAAGATGATGTATGTCCAAAACACAGTGCATACTCCTCTTGTGGCTCACATAAAATGAAGGGAAACCACAGATGAGAATTCAATGTGCCTTGTGACTCAAATATGAGATGGTGTTAATTTGTAGGATTATCTTGGGAATGAATGGCATAATTCCAAGCATTTGACTTAAAAATGCCATATAATTTCTTTACCCTGCCCATGCTCTAAATCTGAAGTTTGTCTTTGAAAGACAAACTTTGTAGCCTCTCAGAGAATCAGAAACCGTACTAATGTTCTTACCCTAAGGAAAACCCACTTCCTACTGGGGCAAGAGTTGATTCAAATGGTGTTCCAAAGCTGAATCACATAGTCCGTGTAGCTGGAGCTGAATTATCGAATAAAAACCAGCCAATAGAAGTTGAAGATGTACTTACAATTGGTTAGAATGGAGTCCCAAAATTAATCCCTCCTACACCAGGTATAAAGAAAGTAAATCGTGTAGTTGAAGTGGTAGTTGTCTTTGCAGAGCCAAAAGCAAACTCACCTGTAGGGATACTAGTTCCTCCAAAGTTAAACCTGTTCATGACTCCAAACCCTAAAAAGGAGTAAGGGCAGAATGAAAGAAAAAAATTAGATATCTCAAAGTAAGCTCCAAATAATGAATGCAAACCTTATTGGAATCATTCCACATAAACCAAATTCCTAGAAATATCAATTGGAAATAATTTAATAAAAACACTTTTTAGAAACACCCTATTTATCGGAGGTAGTCTCCTCATTTTAAAGATTAGGCAGCCAACCTAGACCAGCTAAAGAAACTTAATAGCACACATAGTCTAGTAACATGCCAGAGCAAAAACTCAAGTCTAGATGGCCTCCAAACCCTACCATGCTGCATTGTTGATAACTTTAAACTGCGGCCAGAGCTGTGGCATAGTAGGCTAAGCCTCTGCCTGCCGCACCAGCATCCCATATGGGCACCCGTTTGAGTCCTAGCTGCACCTCTTCTGATCCAGCTCTCTGCTATGGCCTGGGAAAGCAGTAGAAGATTGCCCAAGTCCTTGGGCCCCTGCACCCATGTGGGAGACCCGGAAGAATCTCCTGGATCGTGGCTTCAGATTGGCCCAGCTCTGGCCGTTGCGGCCATTTGGGGAGTGAACCAGCAGATGGAAGACTGTTTCTCTCTCTCTCTGTCTCTGCCTCTCTGTAACTCTGCCTTTCAAATAAGTTAAAATAAATCTTTTAAAAAATTACTAAAATAAAATTCACATTAAGAACCCAATTTTCAACTTGAAAATCATGACCTTTTCTGTGCCACTAGGAACTCTGTTGAAATTGCATTTTTTAAAAGAATTTCTAAAAGCATTTTTGCTATCCTCTTAAGCCAGCTTTGCTAATAGATTACCCACCTTGTCTCCCACTTCAGCATATCAACAACTGAATCTAGTTTGCCTTCTATTCTGTCCTTACATTTGCTGATTTCTAGGAGTTAAAGTTGGCCCCCACCACTATTTTATCAGGGATTTTTCATCCTATGCAAATTCTGATCCTAGAAATTTTAGTATTAACTGTGCCTATAGAAAAGAATATCATTTCATAATTGTCACCCGGCCAAAATATACTATCAACTATAAGACTCATTTCCGCTCCAGAGATGTAATATATGAAAATAAACTGCCTCCCCAAATTGAAGAGATACAGTGTCTTGAATGATGCCAGTGTCATGGGTATAAGGGAAAACCTTCTGAAAACTCTCAAAAACAGGGCCGGCGCCGCGGCTCACTAGGCTAATCCTCGGCCTTGCGGCACCGGCACACCGGGTTCTAGTCCCACTCGGGGCGCCGGATTCTGTCCCGCTTACCCCCCTTCCAGGCCAGCTCTCTGCTGTGGCCAGGGAGTGCAGTGGAGGATGGCCCAAGTGCTTGGGCCCTGCACCACATGGGAGACCAGGATAAGTACCTGGCTCCTGCCATCGGATCAGTGTGGTGTGCCAGCCGCAGCGCGCCGGCCGTGGCGGCCATTGGAGGGTGAACCAACAGCAAAGGAAGACCTTTCTCTGTGTCTCTCTCTCACACTGTCCACTCTGCCTGTCAAAAAATAAAAAAATAAAAAAAACCTCTCAAAAACAATTATTTACATCAATGTGCTAATTATAATAGATTATCTTTAAGTCATATATTAAAAAGGTTTTTAAGATTTATTTTATTTATTTGAAAGAGTTACAGAGAGAGGCAGAGACAGAGAGAGAGGTCTTCCATCCACTGGCTCACTCCCCAATATGGCCACAATGGCCAGAGCTGCGCCGATCCGAAGCCAGCAGCAAGGAGCTTCTTCTGGGTCTCTCACATGGGTGCAAGGGCCCAAGGACTGGGGCCATCTTCTACTGCTTTCCCAGGCCATAGCAGAGAGCTGGATTCAAAGAGGAGCAGCCGGGACTAGAACCGGAGCCTATATGGGATGCCAGCACTTCAGGCCAGGGCTTTAACTTGCTGTGCCACAGCGCCGGCCCCAGTATTAAAAGTTTTAAAATGTGAACTCTCAATGTTGATTTCAAGTATAATAACTCAGTCCTGGAAAGCATAGAAAGGGAGGCATTCTGAGCAGATTAAGAACACTTGCTGTAATTAATTTATAGTCCCAAGTGTACCATTCTTCTTGGGGTTACAAGCGTTATGTTGTTAGAAATCATAGTCTAATAATATGACGTTTCATAATATAATTGCATACTTATACGTTATATATGTATTATATATTTATATTATTATATAACATTATAAATATAGCTAGAAAAACTCACTGCTGTCAAACCATGGTGTTGACACTATAATAAAAACTGACGAACACTTTCAGATTTTGTTACTGCCATCAAAGTCATATTCCAGGCCAAAAGACAGTTTTCTGGTAGTAATCAAAAGTTGGATTTTTTCCCCATGCCCTTATATTAATAGATATTCTATTCTTTTTCAAATAATTTAAGAATATTCTTACTAAATGTAGCTTGAACATTTAAATTTTTTTATTCCTTTTAGATTTTTTGGGAAAAACCTCAAAACAATTTTTGTTGTAAAAATGCATTTTAATCACTAAAAATTTGAAATTAAAGCTACTTCTCTGTCCATTTCACTTAGACTTTAAATCTTTCATATTATTAACTTTTTAAATAAAATCTGTTTTGCCAAACCAGTTCGACCAAGGTGTTAAAAAGCCTCCTAATTATTATGGATTGTCAATTTTTTATAATTCCATTGTTTTTTATTTTATATCTGTCAAGACTGTGTTGTTAAGAACTTATACAGTTCATGGTTAAAAGTCTCTCTTTTTTTTTTTTTTTTTTTTTTTTGACAGGCAGAGTTAGACAGTGAGAGAGAGAGACAGAAAGAAAGGTCTTCCTTCTGTTGGTTCACCCCCCCAAAATGGCCACTACGGCCAGCGCGCTGTGCCAATCTGAAGCCAGGAGCCAGGTGCTTCGTCCTGGTCTCCCATGTGGGTGCAGGGACCAAGGACTTGGGCCATCCTCCATTGCCTTCCCGGGCCACAGCAGAGAGCTGGACTGGAAGAGGAGCAACCGGGACAGAACCGGTGCCCCAACCGGGAATAGAACCCGGTGTGCCAGAGCCACAGACAGAGGATTATCTTAGTGAGCTGCGGCGCAGGCCAAAAGTCTCATCATAGATTTTCTTCCTACCATCAGTGTGAAGTGCCTGCTTATTACTAAAATATCTTATGTAACATTGATGTTCCCTTACCATTTTTCTTTTGGTTGATATTTGCCTAGTGCAATTTTTCTCATCCATTTTTCAACCGTTCTATGTCATTTTAAATGTGCTTTTTCCTCTTCCATCTGTTTTTCCTTTTAAAATATTTTTTCTTTTTTTAAAAAACTGATTTATTCAAAAGGCAGAGGAAGAGGAAGAAGAAGAGAGAGAGGGAGGGAGAGAAAGAGAGAGATGTCTTCCATCTGCAGGTTCACTCCCCAAATGGCTGAAACAGCCAGGGGCCAGCCCAAAGTCAGGAGCCAGAATGCTATGCAGGTCTTCCATGTAAGTGTAAGGGACCTACATACTCGGGCCCTCATCTGCTGTCTTCCAAGGCGCATTAGCAGAAATCTGGATTGTAAGTGGAATAGCCAAAACTCGAACTGGCACTCAGATATCGTATGCTGGCATTGCAAGAGACAGCTTAACCTATGGTGCCACAATGCCACTGGTATTTCTTTAACTAACAAAAATTGTACACATTTGTGGGGTACTATGTGATGTTTCAATACATGCATATGCTATATATAATGTCCAATCAGAGTAAAGATATCATATTCTCATACACTGAGAATTTCTTTATGGTGAAAACATTAAAAACCCTTATTGTAGAGAAATATTCAGTATCTTATTATTATCTATAGTCACCCTACTGGGCAATAGAACACAAGAGCTTTTTAAACCTGTCTAACCATAACTTAGTACCCTTTAATCAATATTTCTCTATCCCTAGTCTTCGCAACCTCTGGTAATCACCATTTCTACTCTCTGCTTCTATTAACTTTCTTAGACTCCATACACGTGTTAGATCATGTGGTACTTGTCTTTCTGTGCTTGGCTTATTTCACTTAACATAATGACCTCCTCTTCCATCCATGCTGTTGCAAATGGCAAGATTTCATACTTCTTCATGAATAGTATTCCATTGTGTATATGTTTCACATTTTCTTTATCTATTCATCAGTGCATAGACACTTAAGTAGTTTCCATTTCTTGGCTATTGTGAATAGGACTGCAGTAAACGTAAGAGTTCAGATGTTTCTTTGACAGGCTGATTTCATTTCCCTTGGATATATACCCAGGAGTGGGATAGCTGAATCATATGGTTGTTTTATTTTTAGTTTTTTGAGGATTCTTGAGGATTCTTCATACCTTTTTTTCACAATGGTTGTATTTACATTCCCACCAACCATGTACAGGGGTTCCCTTTTCTCTACATCTGTGCCATCACTTGTTATCTTTTATCTTTTTGATAATAGACAATCTAACTGAAGAGTATTGATTAAGTATGGTTTTTAAAAACAGCTAAAAAAAAAACCCTCCAATCAGACAGTCTCTCTTTAAAGACAGACAGAGAGAGAGAGAGAGAGAGAGGTGTTCCATCCACTGATTCACTCCCCAGATGGCCGCAACAGCCGGAGTTGCGCCAATCCAAAGCCAGGAGCTAGGAGCTTCTTCTGGGTCTCCCACATAGATGCAGGGGCTCAAGGACATGGGCCATCTTCTACTGCTTTCCCAGGTCATAGTAGAGAGCTGGATGGGAAGTAGAGCAGCCAGGACTCAAACCGGCACCCATATGGGATGCCAGCACTGCAGACAGCGGCTTTACCTGCTATGCCACATTGCTGGCCCCTCTGACAATCTCTTAATGAGTGAGTGTTATTTATATGTATTGTGACTAGTCATACAACTGAACTTTTTAAAAATGATTATTTATTTGAAAGAGTTACAGAGACGGGGTGTGGGGAGGGAAAGAAGAGGGAGAGAGAGATCTTCCATCCTCTGGTTCATTCCCCAAATAGCCACAACAGCCAGGATTGGGCCAGACTGAAGCCAGGAGCCAGGAGCTTCACCCAGGTCTCTCATGTGGGTGTCAGGGGCCAAAGCACTTGGGCCATCTTCTGCTACTTTTTGCAGACCATTAGCAGGGAGCTTGTTCAGAAGTGGAGCAGCCGGGACACAAATCAGCACCCATATGAAATGCTGGCATCACAGACCATGGCTTTACCCACTATGCCACAATGAACATATGCCCCACAACTGAACATATTTTTCATCCTTCTTTGTATTTCTTCAAGTTCTATGTATGTTTTATCTCTTTTTTTTTTGGTTTGTTTAGATTGATGAAATTGACTTTATTTCCTTAATTTTCCCCCAGACTTGAAAGTTATATATTCTAATTATATTAGTGTTGCATGAGTTCTCTCAAATTCTTTTAACATCCAGACTTAAATTAGTGCTTTTCCTAATAAAGCCTGAAGTTGTCCATATTTTCTTTTTTTAATAAACACAGCCTTGGCCCATTTTAGCTTTCCTGTGTATATCACTGCTATATTTTAAAAAATGGAAAACAAGGGCATACTCCATATCTGTGGGCCTTGTGTTACTCAGCCATCCTCTATTCCTCTTATCCACACAGCCCAACCATAGGAAACTAAAGTTCATAAAAGTACAGCTTTGTTGAGCCCAGCTTACAGTTCTGTCTTGGGTGACTCAATGTAAGCAAACTTACTCGAAGAAAGAAATGCCAAGTACTAGATGGTAAGGGGCTTCTGTAGAAAACCTGGTAGGCCAAAAGAAATCATGATAGCTCACTTGAACAAGCTACTAGATGGGCCAGGCTGTGGTGTAGCGGGTAAGTGCCACCTGCAGTGCCAGCATCCCATATGGATGCTGGTTTGCCTCTTGGCTGCCCCACTTCCAAAGCAACAGAAGATGGCCCAACTGCTTGGGCCCCTGCACCCACGTGGGAGACCCAGATGAAGCTCCTGGCTCCTGGATCGAGCCTGGCCCAGCCATGGTTGATGCAGCCATTTGGAGAGTGAACAAGTGGATGGAATCAATCTCTCTCTCTCTCTTTCTCTCTCTCTCTCTCTCACTCTGCCTTTCAAATAAATAAATCTTTAACAAAAAAGTGCTACTGCAATAGGGCAAATGTTCTCTGCCTGCTAATCCAATCTTAAATGAGTTTACTGAGTTATCTAAGTGGCTGGAGAGGAAGAAAAACAATTCAGTGAGTGCTGCTGCCCTATAAGATTGTTCTGGTCACTTAAATGCATTGGAGCCTCAGTTTCTCTACTTCTAAAATTCTGGTGGTTTCATTAAGCGAGTAACTAAAATATCTTTTAAAAAATAAGTTTAAGAGTGGACATTTAGCCTAGCAGTTAAGATGTTCATGTCCCATATCAGAGTGTCTGGGCTCAACTCCTGGTTCTGGCTCCTGACTCAAGCTTCCTGCTAATGCAGACCCCAGGAAGTAGCAATAACAGCTCAAGTAATCGGGTTCCTGCCTCCCAAGTGGGATACTTGGATTAATATGTATTCCCAGCTCCTAGCTCCAGCCCTAGCCATTGCAAGCATTTGAAGAATGAACCAGCTGATGAGAGTGCTATCACTGTCTCTCTGCCTTTAAAATAAATAAGTAATTTTAAAAATAAGTTCACAATGTAAATCTCCTCATATAATCCTTTGTCTAATTTAATTTAATGTATGGAGCTATGAGAAAGCTTTCCAGTATAATTCTGGGGTTATCCTCACCGTCAATAATGGTTCAGCAAATCAAGGATAATAATGTAGCATTTTCAGCTGGCCCAGAGAGTGAACATAAATTGGATTTCAAATTACAATTCAAAAAAAGTACTATGCCACTAGATCATTTATCAGCATTCAAATTATCTGCTCTGTATACTGCCTACCACCACCTACTGATCCTGAAAATGGTCTGGGGATAGGAAACCTTAACTAGAAATCAATAAATGATGGTAAGTCATTTCAAGACACACCACTTCACCACTCAAGTTCTTGAATCTCTTGTGTAATACAAAGGAGGAAAGAGAGAGAAACACTTATTAAATCTGAAATCCCTCATCTGTAATCACCTAATAACAAATAAAAGATGTATTCCGATTTCCAATCTATAGCTGAGGAAACTGTGGCTCTGAGACGCTAAATAACTTTCCCAAGGTAAAACAACTAGAAAGTAAAGGAACTGGACATAATACTGCTATTTTAATATTAGCTTAAGCAGCACATCATTAGAAAAATAAATCTGCCATGTTTCAAAAGGCAGAAATAAGATGAGTTCAAGCCTGGGTACCTACTATGAGCCATTTCAGCATAAATGTTTGGGGACCACTGTCTCATAAAGTATAAATGAATTTGGGGGGTCATTCACACTACTATTACCCCACATTACTTTGAGAAATGACTGTCAAAAAGTGACTAACATATAAGCTCAGCCACATAATTATTAAAAATTGTTCCTACTTTCTTGGAAGCAAATAAACTATTCTTCCTTTGTGGCAACATTTCCTCTAAATTGCCTATTACTTGACAACCATCAAGTTCCACCAATGCACCCCACCTTCTTAAGAACATCATGACTAAGTGAGCTGGCCTGAAAACTGATGCAATGTGATTAGTCATGTTTTAAAAACATTCTTATAAATAGCAATTTCTGACAATACATATGATTCTTCAATATATTGTTAATTGGAGAGGCAGAGAACCATACGAAAAGTCCAAGCTCACAAGAAATCCCTTGTCCCACATAGACATAAAGCCTTCTCAAAAAAGTACTGAAGATGAAAGTAGAAAAATCTAAATCTCAAAGCACAGTAAGGATTTTAGTTACACTGATAGTTAGTTGCCAACTCAGGAAGTAGAAACTGAGTTACTACTGTTTTTATTCTAAATTTTTGAGTCCCCAGAGAGAAATGGATGAAGAAGGATAAAATTAACACAGGCATTTTGGAGAAAACAAGGAAGGATCAGATGTCTAATGGTGATAATTTTATTTCATGCCAAAACAAAATATACGGCTTCTGAAAATGGTGCATTGGCTTTAAGTTCTTATTATCTTAAGTAGTAAAATTTAATGATGATCTTTCACACAAAGTCCTTTTCCCCCTTCATACTATAAAATCTCAAAGCCAACAAATCAGAATCTAATTTTAAGAACGAGAAAATGAATTTTTTTAAATCACAAAATTAGGACTTCTCCAAATATTAGAAGTGTGATATTTTAGAAGAATATAAATTGCCATGAAGCAGATCTCATTTTCAGTGAATGACTTCACAATAACAAAATTGGAAAAGGACAGACAAAAATTGAGACCAAGGAGGAGGATGGAAGAAGGCCTCAAAAGAGGGAGAATATTGGGGTGGCATTTGGCATAGCAGTTAATCCATCTCTTAGGATAGCTACATCCCATACTTGGATGCTTAGGTTTGTGACCCATCACTGCCTGTGACTCCAGCTTCCTGCTAATGCACACACCCTGGGAGGCAGCAAAGGGGAATGAAATTATGTCTTTGCAAGAATTAAAGGAAAGAAAGGAAGGAAGGAGAGGGGTTGAGGGAGAAAGAGAGGAGAACTCTTCCCAGGAAATACATGAAATCTGTTTTAAAAGAGAAAAAAAGAGAGGGAGAACCTTAGGATAGCATTTGACACAGCTCTTAAACAGTTTCCTAGGATGACCAAATTCCCACACTAGGTGCCTAGGTTTGTGACCCATCACTGCTTGTGACTTCAGCTTCCTGCTAATATACATCCTGGGTGATGACTCAAGTACTTGGGTCCCTGCTACCCATGTGGAGACCTGGCTTGAGTTCTGGACTCCTGGCTTGGGTCCAGCCCAACCCCAGCTGTTAGAATATTGTTGCAAGTATTTGGTGAGTGAACCAAAGGATAGGAGATCTCTCTATATCTCTGTCTATCTCTGAATGTCTCTCTGCTTTTGAAATAAATGAAATTTAATTTTTTAAGAAATTCAATATGACAGAGAGAGAGAGAATGAATTCTGGAGAGCTAAAAAGCACCTAAGCTATGTTTGTAGAAGGGGTGGTGGTGGTGGTTTTCAAGGAAGGAGGGGCATGGGGAACACAGAGACTCAGTAAGATCCATGGCTGTGGAAACAGGGTGGGAGGGATGGGTCTTAAAAGAAGGCAGGGTGCAATGAAGAACAGGGAGTATTGACGGTTGGGGGTGGGGTGGGGAGAAAGGGAGAAGAGTAGAACACTTGAGAAAGCTAGTCAAGGAAACAAAGGACAAGTGATCACAAATGCAAAAAACAACCTCAAAAGTATACCCATATTTAGAAGATTCTTCTCCAAAACTTTGTAGAGCAAAATATAGAAAGACACTGGAGAATTCTGAAGCATGGTATTCATAAAATACCTTTCATAAGCATGTGAATAATAAAAGTTGTCATTTAAAGATCTCAAAAACTATCATTTTGGGAGGAAAAATAGATCTGGTTAATACAATTAAAGTTTATTTTTTTGAATAAATCTTCACTTGTTTCACAGTCTCACTCCACAAAGAATAAGGCAATCAAGCATACACTTTTGAAAAACAAGCATAATTCTTGGTTGTATTTTCTTATAAAATATACATGACATAAAACCATTTTAGCCACTTGTAAGTTTACACTTCATTGGCACTAAGCACATTCACAATGTTGCTCAAACATCACCACTACCTATATACAAAGCTTTTCAATTATCCCAAAAGAAAACCCACTACTATTTTCTTTTTAAAAAAACTATTTTTATTTAAAACTTTTTTAACCAGACATATAAAATTTTTATGGGGTACTACTATGTGATGTTTCAATACATGTATACATTATGTAATTCCAATCGGGGTAAATCTCCTCAAACATAATATTTCTTTATGGTGTAATCATTGACTACTAAATCCCCATTCTGGGTAACCCCTAACTTATACAGTCTCCATGAATTTCCTTATTCTAGGTAATCCAATTAAATGGAATCATACAATATTTGTATGATTTACCTGAATATCTAAATACTTGAAATATCCCAAATGTACAGCAACAATAGGAGAATGGAGATTTTTAAAAGTGCTATAGTCACACAACAGAATACTACGCAACAATAAAACCTTACATTTAAAAATCTCAAAGGCACTGTTGACTAAATCAATCTGCAGAAGAGTTAAGTACACTATATCATTGATGTAAAAGTTATTGCCACATTTCAGTGTAATTGCAGACACAGATGGGAGTGTGTGTGTGTGTGTGTGTGTGTATATGTATAAATTTGGAAAAGCAAATACTTCAGGGATGAAAAGGAAAAGAAACTGTGGAGGGGTACAAAGAAGTAACTATGCTTCAGTTCTTTTAAAGCAGTATCTAAGAAAATGTGCCAAAGTTTTAACAATTATTAAATATGTGGTGGGTTCTGGGATATTGTATATAATAGTCTGTACTTTTCTGTTTGAAATATTTCATAATTTTAAAAAGGACTACTGAGTGTTTTAAAATGACAGAAAATAAGACTATGTATATGCCAAAGAGTGAGATGTACTGATACAGGTCAATTACAGCTTTTATTATTCAAGTCAACTTAATTGGCTCCTTTATAAAAATTTTTTAATTACAAATTAATTCCCACTCATATACCCTTTGAAAAAGATCTTTATAAAGAAAGCTAGTCAGTGTGTCACTAAAGTACTTCAATCTGCTTCAACCTGCCATGATTCATGTATATATATATGATTTATTATTTGAAAATATATATGATTTATTTATTTGAAAATCAGAGTTACAAAGAAAGAGAGAGAAAGACAAGAGAGAGATAGAGGTCTTCTATTTGCTGGTTCACTCCCCAAGTGGCAGCAACAGCAAGGACTGAGCCAGAACAAAGCCAGGAGCCAGAAGCTCCATCTGGGTCTCCCACATGGGTGGCAGAGGCCCAAACATGTGGGTCATCTTCCATTACCTTTCCCAGGACATTAGCAGGGAGCTGGATTGGAAGTGGAACAGTTGGAACACGAACTACCACCCATGTGGGATGTTGGTGTCACAGGTGGCGGCTTTACCTGCTATACCACAACACCAGACTCCATGATTCATATATATTTTTTAAAGATTTATTTATTTATGGGCTGGCCCAATTCATATGTTTTTATTTTTTTAATATTTAATTCATTTATTTGAAAGACAGAGTTACAGAGAGAGGTAGAGAATAATGATATCAAATAAAAACAACAAAAATATATACAGATCACATTCATGTAAGGGTATGAATACATATAGACAAATACAGAAGGAGAACAGAACTATTATGGTAGTGGAATTGAGTGAAATTTGTCATCTTTAATTCCTTTCAATGCTGGTTTAAATAAATTAACCAGTATTTAAAGCAGCTACTCTATACATTATAAAAGAATTAGCTAAACTATACCCTTTTTATAGCTATAAATGCACAGAAACATTTAGGTTTTTTTTTTTTATCTTTTAGGTCTCTAAAAGTTTATTACTTTAAAACCAAACTCAAATTCCAAAAAGTCAAATTCAGTTGGGATAGGCAAGTCAGGGAAGTTCTTTTCCTGTTTCAATTTCTGCCTCTAGATTCCACCTGCTGTCAAGGAAGAATAAACAAAAATATTAGACTTAAATGAGTTCTATTCTGAGATCTACTTAGACAGTATGACTCTGAAAAATTACTGAATCTTTCAAATCCTTACTCTCCTCAACCTCCAAGTTTTTATATTTAAAAAAAAAACCTCCATGAAACCAAGTGCTTAGGAGCCGGCACTGTGGTACAGTGGGTTAAAGGCCCAGGCTGAAGTACTAGCATCCCATATGGGCACAGGTTCGAGTCCTGGCTGCTCCACTTCCAGTCCAGCTCTCTGCTACGGCTTGGGAAAGCAGTAGAAATGGCCCAAATCCTTGGGCCCTGCACCCACGTGGGAGACCTGGAGGAGGCTCCTGGCTCCTGGCTTTGGATTGGCTCAACTCCAGCTGTTATGGGCCATTTGGGGAGTGAACTAGTGGATGGAAGATCTCTCTCCCTCTCTCTCTGTCTACCTCTCTCTGTAACTCTGTCAAATAAATGAAATAAATCGTTAAAAAAAAAAAAAGAAACCAAGTGCTTAAAGACTCATCTCAGATCCTGTACCCATGTCTACCTCACTATTTCCTTAACCCTAAAAAGTGTTTAGCATTAGACCACCTTGCCAAGGGCAGGTCAAACCTTGAAAATGTGAATATATCCCTAAAGATATATTTGTTCCACAAGAAGAAAACTAAGATTTACTGAACACCTGTGCATCTTGAACTGTACCTAGTATTTTATATATGCTATATCACATACCTTCCCAAGTCCACCACATACCCACAGGGACAATTTCTGGAGTAAGCCAATGCAATCACATTTTTAATAAATTCTCTAAGTATACACACAAATTTGAAAATCAAAGTTCTAAGGTCACTGTCTTGCAAACTGCAAATGCTAATTTATTATTGGGGTGTAGTCTACATTTTAAAAATACATAATGAAAAGTAACAGAGCACATTAAATGCAGTAAGTACTATTTCTGCAAAACATTTGTCAGTTATATGTGTATATTGTGTATATGTGTACTGGGTCACAATCTAAAACTTATTTCTTAGCATAACTAACAGCTAAAAGGTCTGAAAAACACTGGCTGGACATTGCAGATCTAGAATAACACAATAAGGCAGAATAAAAAACAAAAGAGCTTAGCAAGGCAACAACATAACATATATAGGGGATCTTCAAAAAGTTCATGGAAATGGAATGAAAATATAAATGTATGGTGGGCATCTGGCCTAGCAGTTAAGATTCTGGTTAAGGCATCAGTGTTCTATAATGGAGTACTTGGGTCTGAGTCCAGGCTCCAAGTCCCAATCCCAACTTCCTGACAGTGTGAACCCTGGGAGGTAGCAGGTGATGACTCAAGTAGTTGGGTTCCTGCCACCTTAGGTGAGAGACCTGGATTGAGTTCCCAGCTCCCATCTGCAGTTAGGCCACATTCTGGCCATTACAGGCATTTGGAAAGTGAAGAAGCAGACGGTTCAGTATTTCTCTAACTCCCCTCTCTCTCATTAAAAAAAAAAAAGTGTATTTGGGGGCAAACAAATTTTTAAATCCATGCATGTTTTTTCATAATATGAATTATCCATGAACATTTTGAATACCCCTCCTGTGCATGATTTCAATTTTTTTGCACCTTATTTTTTAATTCCACTTTTCACGATTACCTAGAGAATCAAAATTCAAGCCATCTAAACTCTAATTATCCAAAGTAATAAGGAGAATTATGGTCAAGATAATTTACCCAAAAAGCCAGTAACTTAAATATTCTATCCCCAGTTTCTTGTTCCCCACGGATATCACACAGACTGGACAAACTACTGAAACTTCACCATGTCCTTTGCCAGATGGAGTGAAAGTTAAGAAAAGCATAGTAGCAGAAAAAAAGGGAAGCAGTTTAGCTCATTTATAATCTAATTCCAGTCCCTGGCTACCTGAAAGATATTCGTCATTGAGGCCATCCTATCTCTTCTTACAACACTCACACAGTAATGTGCCGCCCAACGATTGATAACAAATAATCCAAATCAGTGTGTATAACCAGTTTCAATATTCCAAATATTTATTACGCCATCCCTCCATCCCCTTTTATGTAAAAACCATAGGGGCCAGCGCTGCAGCATTGGGGGTTATGATTCTGTCTGAGAGGCCAGCATCCCATATGGGCACCAGTTAGACTTCCGGGTGTCCCACTCCTGACCCAGCTCCCTGCTAATGTGCCTGGGAAGGCAGCAGAGAATGGGCGCAAGTACTTGGGAGACCCGGATGAAGAAGCTCCTGGCTTCACTCTGGGGGAGTGAACCAACTGATGGAACATCTCTCTCTGTCTGTAACTCGGCCTTCCAAGTAAATAAATAAATCTTTTTTTCAAAAAAGGGTTTAAAACCAAACCATGTAACTCACTGTAAAGTAGAGTCACAATTCAAGCCCTAGGTGCTGACGCCCGGCCCCGCAGTCTGTGAGGAGCGATTCGGTGTGCCTGCCTTTCTGCACTCCGAGGCAGGAAAGGCAGGACATCTGGCCCCACGATTTCACCAGAGGTGGGAGTCACGCAGAGCTCCAACCCACGTCCCACACGGGCCTCGCGAGGCTGCCCCACGGCGGGGGAGGGGCTCCAGCGGGAAGGCTTGCACACAGCAAAGAATCAAAAGCGTGATGCATCCCCCACCCCCACATACACAGGCACACAGGCTGAGCCAAGATGGAAGGACAGCTCGTGTCCGTGTTACGGGTGAGGCAGGGTGGTGAAGGGGAAAAGGGGG
Organism: Oryctolagus cuniculus; assembly: GCF_051225735.1. Taxonomy (NCBI): domain Eukaryota; kingdom Metazoa; phylum Chordata; class Mammalia; order Lagomorpha; family Leporidae; genus Oryctolagus; species Oryctolagus cuniculus. The sequence continues at coordinate 85,658,707 of NC_142888.1, read as the reverse complement.
CGTGGGGAGCCCCTACAGCTCGGTAGCAAATCCTAAAACCCTGGCCCACCGCCTCTACTCTTCAGCCCCCAGCGCTCCAGATCCGCTAGAGATAGACTCCTCAGATATGGAATTCACGAGTGGAAAAAGCGTAATGGAGAGGGAAGCCCTCAGACGACCAGGGCAAGCGAAACCCCTGCAAAGTTACCTTGGTGGCAGCCGCCGCCGCTTTCTGTCCCGGCCCAAAGTAAAGCGGCAGGCCTCTGAGACCGCCTAACTGCCAGAGGGTCGGGCCTCCAGCCGGAAAGAACCGGTCTCTTCAGAAAACAGGACACCGTCGGAAAGAAGCGAACCTCCACAGAGGATGAAATGGGGTCGACCTAGTTCACTAGAAAGGGCGGACACTGACCCCGACCGGGACGCGCTCTGATTGGTGGAATCTGCTGTTGCCGCAAAAGAGACTCTTCTGTGATTGGCTAGCAAAGTCAAGCGGGAACCCAGGAGGTGGGTGGGGTGGGCCGGGAGAAAAAAGTTGTTGCCCAGGCAACAGAGAGACGCGGCGCTCTTCTGGTTCTCCTCAGTCTATTTTCGGAGCCTCGCCGGCGACTGAAAAACTGACGGAGGTGAGGAGGCTCGAACCACAGGAGGGGAAAAACAGGGTCCTCAGATGCCGTGGCTAGTAGAGAACCTGGGAAAACTCTAGATACAACTCTGAGAGCCACAAGTTAACACAAAGATAGAAGAGACCGTTTTTTCTAAAATCCCTCTGCCTTAAACACTAGAAGCTGGACGCCGCTTATTTAACAAAATCCGGTCTCTTCGAGAAGTGAGAGGAAAATGGGGCAGTTGCGGTGTACAAGGGTTGGATACGACTGTAAACTATGGTTCCTTTTAGTAGATTTGGGTGTTCCAAGTTGGAGCAGTCACTATCCCTCCTGTCTCACCATGTAGTTGTATCCTGGATCAGCATACCTTGGTTAGGATATATTTTGGGGTGGGGTGGGGTGTAGTAGCACTGTTCAGACGGAAAAAAAAAAGGACTGTTGCCCTCCCCTTATGAAAAATGTCCCATGTGCAAAAAATGTCCCGCTGTGGCGTGAAGGTTCTAACGGACTTCATTATTTCTGCTGGGGGATGGGAAGCAGAGCTGCGCATAGTAGGCCAGAGCATAGTGTACAAAGACTACTCGGACCTGCCAAACCTACCAGCCAGAGGAGGGCAAGAAGAGATAGAAGGAGGTTGTATAATGAGTACTAAAACGCAGACCTAACAAGTTTTTGCATTGAACAGCCAAGTGCGATGACCATAATTCACAACAGTGTTCTAAAGAGGACCTGGGAGGTTTTGAACAGAAAAGATAAGGAAATTGATATGCTAGCTGTCTGATTTGACCAGTTTATGCTGTGTGTGTGTATTGAAATATTGTACTATAGAACATAAAAATGTACAAGTATTAGGTGTTAAACCATAAATTGTTTTAAAATAAGACAATTTATTTAAAAAAAAAAAGTTTCTACTCACCAAAGGTTGATTGCGAGGATAAATATGAGGATACTTAAAAATATTCTATGTTCTGGGCCGGTGCTGTGGCATAGCGGGTAAAGCCGCCACCTGCAGCGCCGACATCCCAAATGGATGTTGGTTCAAGTCCCAGATGTTCTACTTACTATCCAGCTTCCATTTGCTCGTTCATTCTTCAAATGGTCACAACGGCAGGAACTGGGCCAGTCTGAAGCCAGGAGCCAGGAACTTCTTCCAGGTGTCCCACATGGGTGCAGTGACCCAAGTACCTGCTGGTTCACTCCCCAAATAGTCAAAATGGCCAGAGCGGGGGCAATCCAAAGCTGGGAGTCAGGAGCTTCTTCCGGGTCTCCCACGCGGGTACAGGGGCCCAAGGACTTGGGCCATCCTTTACTACTTTCTTAGGCCATAGCAGGGAGCTGGATAGGAACTGGAGCAGCTGGTACTCAAACCTGTGTCCATGTGGGATGCCAGCGCCACAGGTGAATGTTTAACCTATACACCACAGCGCTGTCCAGGGATTTCAACTTTTTTTCACCAAAATAAATTTATCATTTTTAAAAAGATTTTATTTATTTTATTTGAGAGGTAGAGTTACAAACAGTGAGAGGAAGAGACAGAGAGAACGGTTTTTCCTTCCGTTGGTTCACTCTTCAGATGGCCACAACAGCCGGAGCTATGCCGATCCGAAGCCAGGAGCCAGGAGCTTCTTCCGGGTCTTCCACACAGGTGTAGGGGCCCATGGACTTGGGCCACCTTCTACTGCTTTCCCAGGCCATAGCAGAGAGCTGGACTGGAAGTGGAGCAGCCAGAACTAGAACCAGCACCCATATGAGATGCGGACACCACAGGCGGAGGATTAACCTACTGTGCCACAGCGCCGGCCCCAAATTTATCATTTAAATTCATTTTGCAAGAACAGTTTAAAGTATCCTCTTGTTATGTGTCGTTTGACCATCTGATCAGAGTTTCATTACGTTTGACCAGAGAAATAGGAATCATTTCTGTTTTATTAAGAATTGTTGTGGTAAGGATCCATAAGAGACTATTTCCTGAAAAAATGAAGAAAAGAAACATATAGAGGAGAAAATTTCAAAGTACTGAAAGAAAACTCAGCATCTCAACTCCTTTTCAGATAGAGATGAAATATGAGTCTGAGAGGAACAAGGACAAAATGATTCACAATTGTATTGTTTGTCTGAAATGCTGTACTATACAGCTTTTGATAATTCAAGTTATAGAGAAACTAAGGATTTGCTTATCCATAGAAAAGCTCACTTTTCAGAAAGGATTGGGATGGATTCCTTAGGAGTAAATGGCTAAAATAACAAGCAGAGGAAATAGTAAATTGGAACAAGCTCATATCTTGACATTTTGTTTCATGAAAAATCTCAAGTACTTTCAAAAATATCTTCCATTAAATATATTTAAGTTTATAATGAAAATTCTAAGTCTATATTTATTTGTGAGTTGTCATATTTGATGGCAGAATGAAAATAATCTACACTTGGTGTTGTAAAGACACTGAAAATGAATGATTTTTAATACAGAATCATTAATTGCTATAGCTATCAAAAATGTAAAAAAAAAAAAAAAAAAAAAAACAGGGGCCAATGCTGTAGCTTAGCAGGCTAATCCTCCACCCAGCTACAGCATCCCATATGGGTGCCAGTTCATGTCCCTGCTGCTCCTCTTCCAAACCAGCTCTCTGCTATGGCCTGGGAAAGCAGTAGAAGATGGCCCCAGTGATTGGACCCCTGCACCCACGTAGGAGACCTGGGAGAAGCTCCTGGCTCCTGGTTTCAGATAAGCCCAGCTCCAACCATTGCGGCCATTTGGGGAGTGAACCAGCATATGGAAGACCTTTCTCTGAAGAAAACCTTTTTCAAAAATGTAAAAAATAGGAGAGTCAGCGCCGCGGCTCACTAGGCTAATCCTCCGCCTAGCAGCAACGGCACACTAGGTTCTAGTCCCAGTCGGGGCGCCGGATTCTGTCCCGGTTGCCCCTCTTCCAGGCCAGCTCTCTGCTGTGGCTCGGGAGTGCAGTGGAGGATGGCCCAGTGCTTGGGCCCTGCACCCGCATGGGAGACCAGGATAAGCACCTGGCTCCTGGCTCCTGGCTCCTGGCTCCTGGCTTCGGATAGGCGCGGTGCGCCGGCTACAGCGCGCCGGCCATGGCGGCCATTGGAGGGTGAACCAATGGCAAAAGGAAGACCTTTCTCTCTCTCTCTCTCTCTCTCTCTCTCTCTCACTGTCCACTCTGCCTGTAAAAAAAAAATGTAAAAAATAGGGGCCAGTGCTGTGGTGCAGCAGGTTAATGCCCTGGCCCTGAATCGCCAGCATCTCATATGGAGGCCAGTTCTAGTCCCGGCTGCTCCATTTCCGATCCAGCTCTCTGTTATGGTCTGGGAAAGCAGTAAAAGATGGCCCAAGTCCTTTGGCCCCTTCACCCATGTGGGAAACCCAGAAGAAGCTCCTAGCTCCCGGCTTGGGATTGGCGCAGCTCCAGCCATTGCTGCCAACTGGGGAGTAGACCATCGGATAGAAGATCTCTCGCTCTCTCTCTCTCTCTCTGCCTCTCCTCTTCTCTCTGTGTGTAACTCTGACTTTCAAATAAATGAATAAATCCTTTTTTAAAAATGTAAAAAATAAAACCATTTGGGGCCGGCACTGTGGTGTAGCAGGTTAGGCCACTGCCTGCAGTGCCGGCATCCCATATGGGAGCCAGTTCAAATCCCAGCTGCTCCACTTCCAATCCAACTCCTTACTAATATGCCTGGGAAAGCAGCATAAGATGGCCCAATTGCTTAGGCCCCTGCATCCATGTGGGAGACCCAGATGGAGCTCCTGGCTCCTGGCTTTGGCCTGGCCCAACCCCAGCCTTTGTGGCCATCTGGGGAGTGAACCAGCAGATGGAAGATCTCTCTCTGTCTCTACCTCTCTCTCTCTCTCTCTCTGTAACTCCACCTTTCAGATAAATAAATAAATATTAAAAAAAATTAGCCAGTATATCATAATTTAATTCAGACAGAGATAATGTTTACTTTTGTATTCCTGGAAAAATGTCAATGCAGGGATTGCTAAATGAGGCACCATATACATACAAATACATATACATATATACATATGCAGTTGAATTAATAAAATACCATTTTTATTTATTATATTTGTTTTATTTATTTTAAAGGCAAAGTGGGAGGGAGGGTGGGAGGGAGAATCTTCCATGTTCTGATTCATCCCCAAACAGCTGCAATGGTCAAGGCTAGGCCATAGCTGGATGTCTCTCACCTGGATGGCAGGGGCCCAAGCACCTGAATCATCTTCCACTGTTTTCCCTGGTATGTTAACAGGGAGCTGGATCTGAAGCAGAGCAGCTAGGACTCAAACCAATGCTTCTGATATGGGATGCCAATGTCACAGTCAGTGGCTTAACCTGCTCTGCCACAAAGCAAGCCCCATTTCTTTTTGAATAGTCGATAATTCAGAGTTTTCACTAATTTGTCCTAGACTTTTCTCCAATTGGTTAATGTCAAAGAGCAATCCATGTTGATATTGTAGATAGAGGAAAATAAATTTGAAAGCATGACCGCAGCTTCACAACTGGAGTGTGCCTTGATCCCAAGATTCCTGATATTGCTTCAGTGCAATAGACCTGGAGCCATCCTGGTTGAAGTTTTTTAGTCCCTGACTGGCTCCAGTGTTTTGGTAATGAGCTGGTTCTGGATCATCTGTTGCTTTAGCTCATTATGGCTAGTACTAAGATAGATTCTTTAATCACACCTCTATCTGTAAAGATCCTAAAGGTTCGTATTGATGGGGGAAAGTCAAAGGCTCTGTCTGGGAAATGCTGCCATTGGCATTGGCCTAGCAAAAGAAAGTGAGGGAAAGAAAAACAAAGGGACCAGAAATTTTACTTTCTAAAAAAACAAATCTCAAACAAAAGACTTACCCATATATTTTACTTTTACTAAAATTCTTACTTAAATTCCCCTTATTTAAAATTTATTCTTGGTTCATTCGAGTGACAGTAACAGATTCAGACATAGGCAATGTGGCTCCAAAAAAATTTTTTTTAAATCACCATACTATATTACTTAAGTAGTCTATGCAAAAGGAAGAACACACTCCAAGGTACAGAAGCAGGACATCGTAGGCTATACTTAGAGTTCAGTTTTTAACAGAATGCAGAACACATGTAGGATAATAATAGTAGGGAAAGGCAGAAAAATTGGTTGATGATACAGACTGAAGGACTTTAATTGCCAAGCTCAAGATGAATTTAAATGTATATCAAATTTACAAATAAAGCATAGCCCTATAAAAATTAACACTTGATAGCTGATAAAAAGGCATCTTGATTGAGTTTTTTTTTTTTTTACTTATTTGACAGGTAGAGTTAGACAGTGAGAGAGAGAGAGACAGAGAGAAAGGTCTTCCTTCCGTTGGTTCACTCCCCAAATGGCCGCAACGGCCGGCGCTGGGCTGATCTGAAGCCAGGAGCCAGGTGCTTCTTCCTGGTCTCCCATATGGGTGCAGGGGCCCAAGCACTTAGGCCATCCTCCACTATCCTCCCGGGCCACAGCAGAGAGCTGGACTGGAAGAGGAGCAACCAGGACTAGAACCCGGCACCAATATGGGATGCCAGCGCCGCAGGCGGAAGATTAACCAAGTGAGCCACAGCGCCGGCCTGATTTAGATTTTTGCAATGATTTGTGTCAAATGAACTTGAATAAATATTCTAATAAAGCTTAAGAAATTAGTATTTTGTTAGAATTCTATTAGTTAGTATTTTGTTAGAGTTAGGTAAATTCTAATAAGCTTAAGAAATTAGTATTTTGTTAGAGTTTCCACTGAATTTAGAAAATTTTTCCTCATTCACATAATCATTTTTTTCTTTCAATACATCAAAAAAATTTGTTTACACTGGATGCACTTTTACTGAGCTTTCTAGTTTGTAGCATGAGGTAAAAGGAGAAATAATTCTGCATAATCAATATTTTACACAGATGTATTAAAATACTTTCAACTTCAGGAATTTATAAGGGATTATGTTTCTAAAAAACTGAGATCAAACAAACAAGTTCTAACTTAACTCTGAATTTTCCAATTAATTTATCCCTTACAATAGTAATTTAACTTTTTGTTTGTTTAACAAATCCCTCGGAATGGCATCCCCTTCAAAGCAGTCACTTTGGGAGGTTAATCTACTGAATTTGAATGATGTTGCTATTGCTCAAATAACTTTTGAAACTACTCTTAGAATCACCAGAGGCTTGTAGCACATTCTTTTGAATGTCCTCAAGAAAGAAAATCTTTTGAAAATAGATATGATATCTATATATGTATATATCTAGAAATCACTTGGAGACAAATCTGATGTGTAGTCAAACTGAATGATACCCGTTTTCTTGATGATACATAAAAAAGGCAATTTTAAAAACAAAGAAAAGTTCTACAATAATTTCAGCATTGATTACATATTTTACATCTGTGCATAGTCTAATAAGGTCACTTTTTTGAAATTTAATCATACCTCACTCAGTGTTCATCAACTGCTGAATGTGTGCTAGCTCTAGTTATTGAAGATGTTCAGTCTATAGATATAGCTTCTCACTGTTCATACTACCCTGCTTCTCACCTAGTGAAAACAAAGGCCAGAGCTCCTTTCCAACTGTTAGGGATTTAGAATTGATCTGCTTTCTTTAAATCCAGTATCTAGTGTACACATTGAACCATAGCCTTCCTTCATAATCTCCACTGTAAGTAACCAGGTGACATGAGAAAGCTGCTTGTTTCCTCTTTTCCAGCTGGATCTTTGAGCCTTGCCCTTTTCTGAATCTTTATCTGGATGCCAACTAATCCATAATCCTCAAGAACTGGACCCTACTTCGATAGCTCTACCTATGGGCCAGGGCCCTACATCACCCTAAATTGACTTCTTTATAATCATGACTATTCAACCTTTCTGCCCTGATGCAGTGTTCATTCCCAAGAACTCTTGCTATTGTGTCCCTGCCAAGCAAATAAGACCACATGAACAGAAATTCTGACTGCTACTTCGTAAACTATATTTGGGTCTTTGGAATACCTTCCTTATTAATTAGCTTTAGTGGCTTCAGTTTATTTTTCCTCTTGTCAGTCTGCCACTGAAGTCATACAAGCCTCGTTAATGATCAGGGGCATAGGTCCTGGAACTATATGCCAAATAATAATATTTTTATATAGCTCTTCATATTTTAGCGTGCTTGCCTACCTAATTTGAGCATTACAATCATTTTGTAAAGTAGGTAATTGCTGATATGATAAAATTTCTGCTATATTTGTTTTTTTAATGTCATTCTTTGAACAATCTCAAAATACTAATTATATAATTGCATCTGATGATATCTGAATGCATCTTTTTCTTTCATTGTCAGAGGTAGAAAATATTTCAATAAACTTTGATTTAAATGTTAGGTATATATTTAATTAACACATAATTAACTAAAATTTTTTAAATATAAACATGAGCCTCTTTAATTTAATATGTGGAAATTATTCATTTTTATAGCAGACTACTAGACCATGTAAGAGAAGATTATTTTATTACCCTTTATTTCACCTGTTCCAATTTAATGAGTTTCCAATGTAATGAGTTTTATCATTAACTTATTCCACACCACTATTAGAAGTGATATTCATGTCCAGAAAAATTAAACTTTTAAAGGGCCAATAATAGCTAACATATGTGGAGTGCTTACTGTGTCCTAGGCATTGTTCCAAGCTCTTTTATGTGTATGAAGTTACTTAATCCTTATAACAATCCTAAGAGATAGACACTATAATTTTTCCCCTTTTATAGGTAAAGAAAATTAGATGTAGAGAGCTTAAATAATGTTCTCAAAGTCACAGAGCTAAGAAGTAAATAATGGATCGAAATCTAAGCAATGTGACTTCAGAGCCCTTACTCTTAACCACTATGAAAAGCCTCCCCTATGCTGGAGGTTCAGGGCAATTTAACATTTTTTTGTACCCTTGACGTCTCCAATAGGTATTAAGACCAGCTTTCTATTTAAAAAAGAAAGTTGAAATAACAGTAAAATATAATAATAAAGCAGAATATTTGTAAAACACCATTTATATGCAGATTGATTGTGACAGGTGACTACTAGCACACATTTGGGATTCTCTTTGTATTACTGTTCTAGGCACAATATAAAAATGTTTGTGGGTCATTTAATAAAAGCACTAAATAAATGTTTCTTGTAAGTTAGTTTTATAAAAATAATATTTTAAAACTATCAGCACAAGTGTAGTAAACATTTCTATGATATTTATGCTGAAATCACTCAAAATGGGCCCAATTCCAGACTTCTTTCAGGTTGTTTAACATATGATACCTCCATGATTTTTAAAGATCCTGAATTTCCTACTTTAATATAACTTCAGAGATTATTTTAAAAGATTGATGTCTAGATGGAAGGATTATTGGTAGCTATAACTTTCTTATTTATGTTTTAATACATTTCCAAAAATATTCACAATAGATAAGAACAGTATCACTGTTACAATCAGAAAAAAATAATCAATGCATTGGGTATGAATGTTCACTAAAGTCAATGAACCAACTCATGATTGTTCACAATTGGCAATATAATACTAGGCATCACCAAGGGTTAATTAAAAATTGAAATAAAGCAGAAGGTACAAGTCTGCCTGGGGCAACAGTATGAAATGAATAAAGATCATGGGGACATAGCCATCAACCAAGATCTTTTTCAGTTCACTAAATGGAATATACAGTCTAACTACCATACATGGAGAGAAAAAAAAAAACATGAAAAGTACATTCCAAAATAATAGTGCTTAATCTAAATGACACTGAAATATACTTTGTTTAGAGATAGGGCTTAAGAATCTGCACTTATAACCAAGACCCCAAGTGATCCTTTAACTGAAACCTGAGAATCACTGTACTACATGCTCAATAAGTGCTTGTTAGATTGACTGTGGAGTTTTAGTATATTGAATGCTTGAGTTTACCTGCTTCCCAGGTTTGTGTGTTAGCAAAATACGTGTATCTTAAGGAGTTTGTGAATATTTTCAATGAAGAATAAGAGACTGTGAAGTGACCTACCCATTGAAGAAAGAAAGTAGGACAATAAAAAAACTTCATGCCTTAAATAAGACAGAAAAGTAAATTATCTCTTTCTGATCTTTTTCTTCAGAATATGGCGGCTGAGGAAACAGAAGCTGAAAAGTTGGAGATGAGAGCTATGGAAGCTGAAAATTTGGAGATGAAAGCTATGGAAGCTGAAAATTTGGAGATGAGAGCTATGGAAGCTGAAAATTTGGAGATGAGAGCTATGGAAGCTGAAAATTTGGAGATGAGAGCTATGGAAGCTGAAAATATGGAGATGAAGGCTATGGAAGCTGAAAATTTGGAGATGAGAGCTATGGAAGCTGAAAATTTGGAGATGAAAACTATAGAACCTGAAAATTTGGAGATGAGAGCTATGGAAGATGAAAATTTGGAGATGAAGGCTATGGAAGCTGAAAATATGGAGATGAAGGCTATGGAAGCTGAAAATTTGGAGATGAAGGCTATGGAAGCTGAAAATATAGAGATGAAAGCTATGGAAGCTGAAAATTTGGAGATGAGAGCTATAGAAGCTGAAAATTTGGAGATGAAAACTATAGAACCTGAAAATTTGGAGATGAGAGCTATGGAAGCTGACAATTTGGAGATGAAAACTATGGAACTTGAATATTTGGAAATGAAAACTATGGAACCTGAAAATTTGAAAATGAAAACTATGGAACCTGAAACTATGGAGATGATTCCTGTCCAAGCCCTCTCCAAGCTAATTTGTCCCGAAGAAGAGGATGATTTTGACTCTGGACAGGTGCTCATATACTTATAGATAAATTTTTTATGTTCAGATGAAGTTGTGGAACTATATTTGAACAGCTTGTTCCCACCTTGCTGGGGAAGCCAGGCTGTGTCATCTGATATGTTCACAGGAGGCTGCAGGGCTGATTATGCATGAGAGTGTAACCTCTAGCACATTTCTAGCAAACATAATTATATTTTTTTCTAAACCACCTGAACACTGAATAGGAAAATAGTTCTGTAACTATGGTAGCAATAGCCACATTACAAAATGTTTGTCATCTATATTTATGGTCAAAAAATGCTTGACAACCATTGCAAAAATTGGTAGCTAGGATTGTTTATGCCTAGATAGTATTTCTATAAAACAAGTATTTTCAATTATACAAGATTAATTAGAACCCCAAGTGCCATTCCCTTCATTTTTTTATTTGTCTACACATGAAAGCAGAACAGAAAATATTTTGAGACAAATAATGGGACAAACTAGCTTCAGCTTACTAAAATTTGCTTTCTGATACATGCTCTAAAAGAGCTTTGGTGTCCAATTAGTTGAACAGCATTTGAGGTCAAGACAGGTGAGGCAGCAAGACTTGCAGCAGCAAAATAGGCTTCATTTTTGATAGAGGAGTTTTCAGTATTCCCAGAATAACCAAAACACTTTGCTGTAACCGCTTACTTTCCATTCTCCTATTCCAAAAATATCAGTGAACCTTGGCTATTAGATTGCCTATAATAAGGCAAACTTCAAGGCAGAACTTAAACATATCAATTTTCATAAATTATTTTAATAACATATTTCATTATTATGACCAGTTTGCCATTAATAATCCCTTTTCAATGAACATACATACCAATTTACACCCCCAAAGTTCTTTTTTTGCCATAATGTGGGAAAACAAGTATATTCTGAATGGGCCACAAAACCAATGGCTTGGATATACACTAGATTGACAGCTTCCACTCTCACAGGAAGAGCTTAGGTAGAACACGGTAGAATTAAGTAAGACATGAGACAGGAAATGAAAATAAAATTTGTAGAAAAGGGGAACTGAGTCATCTTGGAGTTAGGATCAGGAACCAGAAATGTTTAGTAGGGAAAAGTCCTACTAGAGGCCAACCAGCAAAAAATTAAGATGTTAATAAGAGCATTAAATACACAGGTTCAACATATAAACCACAAGATAAAAAGTTAGGAACAATGTATCAATGAAGTCAGGAAGGTAAGCTAGCTTTTGCTACCTTGGTTGAAATAGCAGAGTGATAATTTTATGGAGCTTACATCTTGGGAAACGTAGAGTTATGCCATTTAGAAAAAATATATTGGGCATTTGAGAAGCAGTGTTCTTGAATACAGTGAGGTAGAACTTATAAATGGAACAAATTCAAAGATAAAGGTTTACCCTGGTTACAAAGCCTGTTCCCTTTGGTGTTTCTACTCGGAGATGTTCATTTGCATCTAGAGGTGTTTTCAGGAGGAAGATGGGTGATTATGAGAACAGAGAAATTGTAACATCATTTTTCTGAATTATAAAGGAAAATTACTATAATAATGTATGATTCTGTATATCTAGACTATAAGCAATTTTGAGATAATTGGTCATTCAGACACCACAGTACAGATATCATTAGAGGGTATAGAATTATAGTATCATAACAGTGGGAGAATAATTAATGTTTCTAATGAACTATTAAATTTTCCAGGAAAGAAACTGCCTTTCATCTTTTAACATGTATTAATCTGGGGAACTGTGGAATGATTACAAAAGTGATGTGTTTTTGAAAATACACTCTCTGAAAACAGCAAGAGAACAGTTGCATATGCATTGGTTCATTTACACTATCTCTCTTCTACACAATAGTTAAGAATCTAGGAGACTGGGAAGAGAGTATGTCTGTTGTTTTCCAAACTCATGAGGGGATCTTAAGGCCTGTGTATGTATTGTAAAGTGGCATGAATTACAATGATAAATTTCTGGGATAATTATAATTTTTTGTAGAGGCTCATATAATGATCTTGTAGGAAAAATTGCCAGATGTTTCTTAATGTTTGCGTTATTTCATTCTATCTTTTAGTTTAAAATCTTTATTTTTCATCATTCGTTTTTTAACAAACTGAACTGATCTAATCATCACTGTGGAGAGTGTGGTGATTTTGTCAGGAACGTTCAAGGTTTTGTTTCTACTGATTTTAATTTTCTATGGAAGGAGGCACTCAACAAGAGACTCTCATGTTCCATGAAATGTTTTACTCTGATTGACTATTAGTATTCTGATGATTAATAATTTAAGAAAAGCACTGCATGTTTATATGACCTTCGTGATTAAAAAGAGAAAACTGTCCAGAATACTGTTTGGAGATTTTCACATAAAAATGCCTGTATCATCTTAACCACAGACATAACGCTTCTGACATTTTTTGGGGGGCGGGGGGATAGTTACTGCCTCAGACACTGCTAAGATGTTATAGATTAATTTGTAATTTATAACTGTTGGAATTGTTTAGCACAATGAAGACTGAGGCGAGCTTTTCTATCAGCTTTCAAGGACAGACACCACTCTTCTTGACCAGAAAGAACATACTAACTTCTTTTTTATTTATTTATTTATTTATTTTATTTGAGAGTTAGAGTTACAGACAGTGAGAGGGAGAGACAGAAAGAAAGGTCTTCCTTCTGTTGGTTCACTCCCCAAATGGCCGCAACAGCTGGAGCTGCGCCGATCTGAAGCCAGGAGCCAGGCGCTTCTTCCTGGTCTCCCACGTGGGTGCAGGGGCCCAAGGACTTGGGCCATCTTTTACTGCTTTCCCAGGCCATAGCAAAGAGCTGGACTGGAAATGGAGCAGCCGGGACTAGAACCTGCGCCCATATGGGATGCTGGCGCCGCAGGCGGGATGCTGGCGCTGGCCCCAACATACTAATTTCTGTGCATGTGTGAAGTCTTAGGAAGTGAGGGCAGGGCTCTATGAAAGGAGAGCTAGAGAGGTTACTTTGCTAGGATCCAAGAAAATAATTTTTTTAATGACAATAGTTGAATGATTTGGAGCTACACTGTCTGACACTGGCTAGAACATTTATTAAGAAAATGAGATTTTGGAGAATCCCTGAAAGAGGCCAAGGAAATAGTTGCTGCTATACTGATGGTATAGTATGTATTGTGTAGTAGTTGACAAAATGAAGAGTGTTCTTGTACTGGGAGTCATGGACAGTTGTGTGAAGGTACACATGCTTGTGCAGAAGATGGCAACAACAACAACAAAACACTCACATGTGGTTCAGCATGTATTTGACACTATTAATTTGGAGTTGCTATTTAAATCCATTAGTTCAGTGTCATAAAGTGGTGGCATGGAGAAGTGTTTCATAACCATAGAACAAAGAAGTAAAATCAGTTACAAGACTTTTGAATGGATCAGTTTGAATGGATTACTCTATTTAGTGGTTAAAATTTTTATTTCATAAAACTTTTCCATATTTCTCTTTCCCATCTAACAATGATCAGCCACTGCTGAAACCCAAAAGTGTTGATGCTTTTATACTAACACTTGGTTCTAACCTTCATAGAAATGAATATGGCTCATTCCCATATCCCCAGGGATATATGATTCACTGAGCTGGAACTGGAGATTTAGTCTGACCAAAGATCAATTCTTCCTTAGAGTCTATTAATTGTAATACTCTTTCAAAGGACAAGGAAAGCACATTCAAAATAATAGTTGGCATCTGTCTCTCTGTTGTATAACAATAATGGGTAATTAAACTATAAAGCTCTTTGCATGTTTAGATGGAAAGCTTATCAGATTTATTTCATCATACAGGTTACACAAGTAGTAATTACGAAATGTTGGACTTTTTCTCTTCTCCTCCAGTCAAATTTTCCATTTACTGTTGGAGCCATGGGCCCAGGGAATATTGGACCACCACAAAAAGAAGAGCTCAGAAGTAAGTTATGTAACAAAGCAGTATAGATCAATATAATTTTTGTTGGTAGCAAAATTATAGAGTGAGTGATGCTAACTAACACTAGTACTTATTAAGATGAGCTAAATAGCAATGCATTTTACTCATATCCTTGAAAATTTCTGAGAGGAGACTTTAAGTGTTCTCACCCCAAATGAATGATATGTGAAGTAGTACATTTGTTAATTAGCTTGATTTAACCACTCCATAATATGTACATACTTAAAAACATGATGTTTTACACAATGTGTTTAATTTTTATTTAATATATTTAATAAATGTGTTTAGTGTTTATTTATAAATAATTGTAAAAGAGAAAAAACTAAAATAATCATGATAACTAAGAAAGTCATGTGTGACTAGATACCTTCTGATTTTCTAGGATTTCATTACCAAGATACCTAATTTCTTTACCTTCTACCCTCCCATATTCTGGCAACTTCACAAAATTCATCAGTAATTCTTTGCATACTTATTTATTGAGAGTCTATTAGGTACCAAGCCGTAGGATCATTTCTAAAACTATGATAGAAAAGACAAGAGAGAATTCTTGGACTAACTGAGCTAACAGACTTTTGGAGAAAGCAAATAACTACACGATTTTATCTTGCATTAAAATGCTTATAAATAAATTAAAGTCAATATGATATCTTATAAAATCATGGGCCAAATGTAGTAAAATAAATAATTTTTCATTTTTTCAAACTTTTTAAAATATTTATTTTATTTATTTGTAAGGCAGAGTTCTTCTATCTGCTGGTTCCCTCCCCAAATAGCCATAACATCAAGGACTTGGCCAGGCTAAAGCCAGGAGCCAGGAGCTTCATCCAGGTTTCCCACATAGGTTTAGGGGCCCAAGGACTTGGGCCATCCTCCACTGGTTTTCCAGGTTCATGTGTGGGGGGCTGGATTGGAAGTGGATCAGCCAGGCTCACTCGGTGTCACAGACAATGGCTTAACCCGTTATGCCTCAATGACTGCTCCTTTTCACACATTCTTTCACTGCATTTTCATAGAGCTGAACATTTTACAAAACCTTAAAAATACAAAAGGTTCCATTTTGTTGGTCATAATCACAGTTACCAGAAGATGAACAGGGAGAGGAAGTGAATTTCATTCATGAATGTGTCTAATCGTAGAACATTTTATCTGAAAAAAAAAAAAAAACTGAAATAATGACCAAAAAGAGGTCTGAGGATGGTTTTTAAATTGCTGTTATTATTGCTGTACATATTCAAGGGACTATTTGCCTTATTCAAGAGATATTCACTCCGTGGCAAATTAGTTCAAATTTGGATGCATTTCTGTGCTGTGCTGCCTATATTTCTGACAATGTTGGTCCAATAATCTCTAAATTCTGAGGGCAATGAGTCATCTACAAAATGTTATATATAAATCTGCAGTTAGGTTTTACAAAGTGCATGCTAAATAGAAGCAGATAATTTCAAACTAATTGGCAGAATTGAAAACCTGACAATCAAGTGCATTTCTGGGAATGCTTAAAAGGACTCAAAGTAATGTTCTACATCTAACACGGGTCTCCATTTGGTGATACAATAGAACAAATGTAAGCTGTGCTTTTGCATGCCTACTTTTAAACACTTAAAGATAACAAGTAGAAACCCGAGCACATTCTCAGTTCCACATGAAGGACAGGAGAGAAAGATTTCCTTAGGAGCTCATGTAAAAAATGATTATTGTATTCACTGCTTTTTGTCTCTTTAATAATATATTTTTAAAATAATTATTTAGTTCTTTGAAAGATATAGTTACAGAGAGGTGGAGGCAGAGAGAGAGAGAAAGATGGGGGGGGCAGTCTTCCATGTGCTGGTTCACTCCTCAAATGGCCACAACCACTAGGACTGAACTGATCCACAGCCAGGCACCAGGAGTTTCTTCTGGGTCTCCCACATGGGTGCAGGGGCCCAAAGATTTGGGGCATCTTCCGCTGCTTTCCAGGCACATTAGCAGGGAGCTGGATTTGAAGTGGAGCAGCTGGGACTCAAATGGGCACCCAATATGGGATGCCGGCACTGCAGGTGGTGGCTTTACCCACTACACCACAATGCCAGCCCCCATTCTTTTATATAAAACTTTTTACATATAATCCTATTTATGTTTCTGAAAAAAAGTGTAATTACATTTTTTTCAGAAATGTAGATAGTATCACATGTAAAAAGTATTCATATATATACTACATATGTACAAGAGTATTTGAAAATGCTTGTGGAAAAATGAAATTAAAAATCAATTTAGAAGTGGTGTTGTGTGCTAGTGGGTAAATGCCTGTGACACCGGCATCCCGTATATGCACCTGTTTGCATGTCCTGGCTGTTCCACTTATGATCCAGCTCCCTGCTAATGGCCTGGGAAAAGCAGCAGAAGATGGTCCAAGAAGGTGGGCCCCTACCACCCATGTAAGAGACTTGTAAGAAGCTCCTGGCTCCTGAACTCAGCATGGCTAGCCCTGGCTTTTGTGTCCATTTGGGGAATGAACCAGTGGATGGAGCATCTATCTCTCATCTCTTTCTCTCTCTCTCTCACACACACACACATTCTGCCTTTCAAATAAATACATAAATTGTTTTTTAAAGAGATCAATTTATTTTGGTGCAATTTTTAAAAAATCCATGTATATGACTATCTAGAGAATTGTATGATATATACAGGGTTTTCAAGATGTTCATGGGAAATACAAATTTTGTTCCAAAATAAGCTCATTTTAAAGATTTATTTATAGAGCTGGCACTGTGGCATAGTAGGTTAAGCTTCCTCCTGCAGAACTTGCATCCCATATGGGCACCAGTTAGAGTCCTGACTGCTTCACTTCTGATCCAGCTCCCTGCTGATGGCCTGGGAAAGCAGTCGAAAATGGCCCAAGTGCTTGGGCCCCTACACCCATGTGGGACACCTGGAAGAATCTCCTGGTTCCTGGCTTCGGTCGGGCCCAGCTCTGGACATTGGAGCCATTTGGGGAGTGAACTGGCGGATGGAAGACCTCTCTCTGTCTGTAACTCTGCCTTTGAAATAAATAAGTAAATAAATCTTAAAAAAAAGATTTATTTATGTATTTGAAAGTTAGAGTTACAAAGAGAGGGAGACATACACACACAAACATACACACACACACAGATCTTCCATCTGCTGTTTCACTCTCCATGTGGCGGCCAGGGCTGGATCAGGCCAAAGCCAGGAGCTTCATCCAGGTCTCCCACGTGGGTGCAGGGGCCCAAGCACTTGGGCCATCTTCTACTGCTTTCTCAGGCCATAGCAGAGAGCTGGATCAGCAGCACCCATATGGAATGCCAGTCTTGCAGGCAGCAGCTTTACCCTTTATGCCACAATGCCAGCCCCAATAAACTGATTTTTAAATTCCATTTTCCATAAACTTTTTGGAGTACTTCATATACATGGGGAGAGAGGGGAGGAGAAAGAGAGAGAAAGAGAGAGAAAGAGAGAGACTGCCAACATTGATGATCTCCAGGCAATTGGATTGTATATTCTCCTATTTTCTTCTTTTTGCTTATGTGCTTTTTCCAAATTTTCTGATTATTATTACAGTTCTGCAATGTATTGATTCTATACTGATAAAATATTTAAAGTCAGTTGTTACTAATTTAGCTTGTTTTGACCAAAAAATGAGCTGGCGATTACAAATAGAAAATGTTTTACTTCAATTATTCCAAAATGAGTGTGAAAAAAAGAAGCAATTTAGATGGGTGAAACAAGCAACAGGCTCAGCTTTATCTTGCCTTTCTTCACAGTCATCCCGCAAACCAGTGATGAAAATAGCAAAGAAATCTGGAATCCACAAGAGGTTCCAGAAGGAGCAGAGCATGATGACATGTGGGATATTAGAGAACTCCCAGAGTAAGTCAAATGAAGCCAGAAATATGTTTAGGGGTTTAAGTTAGATGTGTCATCTGATACCATCCTATTTTTGACAATATTCATAAAGTAACTTATACCACATAAAAGATAAAACTACAGTGACAGACAGAAGGCATGTATAATTGATGATTTTTCTCCTTTTAGAGTAGAAACAAATAATAAAACATAACACCTTCCTTTCAGTTATTATCTAGCAAGAAATGAAAAATACAGTCATTTCCATTATAAATTTATATTTAATGCCAGTTTGTTGTATACTGTGAAACTAACAGTGGGAGAAAACCAGCCCATTAAATTGCAAACATTCATGCAAACCAAATTACAAAACCATGTTTACATGTCAAAGACCTGCTTTTAATTACTTAATGTTCTACAATTTTGATAAAAGGCTGTATTCTCCCTCTAATTACCAATTATTTCCCAGACTTATTTACTGGATATTTCAGGCTTACTCTTAGTATTCAGTGTACTTTGCAAACAGGATTCAAGTCTTGCTTTGTAGCCATTTCAATACCATAGAATTACAAATATGAAACTTAGAATTATTATCATAAACAACCCTCCATTCTTATTTTAAAAACCACTTATAATTCATTTAAAGTATGTTTCAATTCATAGATTAAACTAATGTTTTAATATACTAAGCTTTAAATATATGTATTTTAAAATATAATCTTGATTGAATATTTACAATAGCTGGAAAAACAAAGGTAATATTTACTAAATTATAATGTACTTTATGAATTCCTATGAACTTTGGTGGCAAGTTATCTAACAACTTTTCTGATTCTGACTACGAAATTATCCAGTACCTAAACAAACATATAACAACAAAAAAACCCCTATGCTCTATCTTCTATATCAGTTCTGAAAATAGAAGCAGTGGGAGCCTGCAGATAATTAACTGAAAAGAAGTATTCAACTTTCAAATTAACAATGTCAAAAACCTGTAAACCTCATATAAATGAAAGATTCCAAAGCAACACTTCCGTCTGCATTCTAAGAAAGAACAGAGTAAATTTCAGATTATGTTTATACAGTAGTCACACATGGTATGAAATGTAAGAAATGAACCACTCTTTTGTCATTGTCTAATAAGTGCCAGTCATCCACTTGCAGCTGTGGGGAGCAACTCGGACTAGACTAAGTTACTGGAATTAAGACTTATTCTATGCATCTGCTTTCCCACAATATGGCGCTGGGAGAGGAGGAAACAGCTTCTACACAGCTGCCTCCAGTTCAACCAATAAACAGCAGGACCTGCTCCTGATTGGAGGAGGGCAGCATACTCTGCGTGTGGGTAGCAGAGTTGGGATTGGTGGAAGAGGACTATAAAGGAGGAGAGAGACAACATGCACCAGGAACATCTAAGGGGAACATCTATCTGAAGGAACACCTGTGCAGCCCCCGAGAGAGCTGGCCGGCGGTGTGCCGCTCTCCCGCGGAAGTGGGGAAAGTGGCTAGGGGGAACCGCCCTTCCATGGAGGTGGAAGGGTTGGTAGCCAACCCGGGAAGAACCAGCAGCAAACCCGGGGAGGGCCGAGCAGACAAAAGAACAGAGCAGGGTCCTGTGTCGTTCCTCCACGAAGACGGGGAGTGACATAATGGTGCCGTGACTCGGATATGAAGCCTAGGCAGGGTTCAGTGTCACTCCTTCACGAAGAGGGGGAGCAACATAATGGAGCCGTGACTCGGATCTGAAGCCTAGGCAGGGTTCAGTGTCGTTCCTCCATGAAGAGGGGGAGCGACATGCAGCAAGCTCCAAATTTGAGTAAATTTTTACTTTTAATCATGAGATTTGATATTCTCTAGATAGAACATCCATGAAGCTTTAACTGAATCACTTCAGTCAAGATATGAACAAATTGCTTTATAAAGGATTTTAATCTTTATTTTCTACCTTATGAAAATACATTTCAAAATGTCTCAATGGGTAAAGAACAGTAAGTTCACACACACAACTAGAATCACAACAGGCCAAATAAAGCAATAAGACCATGGGCTAAAGCTCTTTATTTGAAAGAGTTTTGAAGAAATATTTGGTATTTAATTAGGTATAAAGGATGAGAGGGAAGCATGGAAGATGATGCAGAGATTACTGGCTTGAGTGATTAAGTGAATGGTGAAGCCATAGACCATGATAAGGAATGTAGTGGAGAGGCAATGAATTTGGCTTTGGATATGCAGACTGAAGTGCCTTTCAGACATCCAGATAAATCTATGTAGTAGGCAATTGGAAAATTGCATCTGGAGCTCAGGATAAGAATAGAAGCTTGAGCAAATCCATTTGGGAGTCATGATCCTTTCTGTTTTGTCTTAGCTTGGCTTCACCTGTGTAAAGATTTGGTAGCTGTCGTAGCCTATTGATAAAAAAGAAATGCCTCATATCAAGTAGCTATTTACTGTTAATCCCTTTCAAACTCAGAGAACTCCCTTTTCATTCTTGGGCATTCCTATTTGCAAATGACAAGAAATTCAATCTAGTCCTTCAGTTTTCCTATCCATTTCTTCATTAAGGTAAAATTAAACTGAAAAAATATATAAATATTTGTTTCATTCCATCTAAAGAGACAGGGTAATTTTATGGCTCAGGGCTTCTTTTTGTTGTTGTTGCTGTTCCTAAGATATAGTGGCTTTATTTATTTTTAAAAATTATCTATTTTAAAAATTTTTAAGGTGAACAAATTTTATGTATTTCATATATACAGATTTAAAAACATAGTGATACTTCCCACCCTACCCTCCCTTCCATGCATGCTCCCATCCTTCCTCCTCCTTCCTCTCTTATTTGCTCTTTTAATTTTTTTAAAGACTTATTTATTTATTTGAAAGTCAGAGTTACACAGAGAGAGGAAAGGCAGAGAGAGAGAGAGAGAGAGAGAGAGAGAGAGAGGTAGAGAGAGAGGTCTTCCATCTGATGGTTCACTCCCCAACTGGCCACAACGGCTGGAGCTGTGCCGAAGCCAGGAGCCAGGAGCTTCTTCTGGGTCTCCCACATGGGTGCAGGGGCCCAAGCACTTGGGCCATCTTCTACTGCTTTCCCAGGCCATAGCAGAGAGCTGGACTGGAAGTGGAGCAGCCAGGACTCGAACCGGCACCCATATGGGATGCTGACGCTTCAGGCCAGGGCGTTAACCTGCTGTGCCACAGCACTGGCCCCTGCTCTCTTAATTTGTACAATGGTCTGTTTTCAGTTTACTTTATACTCGTAAGATTAACCCTACACAAGTAAAGAGCTCAAGAAATAATAAGAAGAAAAAAACATAGTTCCTCAACAGTAGAGACGAGGTCTATAAACAATAATCAAATCTCAAAATGTCAGTTTCACTCTATACATTACATTTTTTGATACACTATTAGTTACCACAGATTAAGGAAAACATATGCTGTTTGTCTATTTGGGCTTATTTCACTAAATTAATGGTTTCCATTTGCATAGATTTTGTTGCAAATGACAGGATTTCATTGTTTTTGACAACTGTATAGAATTCCATACTATATATATATATATATATATGCACACACACACAACCACAATTTCCTTATTCAATCTTTAATTGATGGATATCTGGGTTGATTCCATATCTTAGCTACTGTGAATTGAGCTGCAATAAACGGGGGGGGGGGTACAGATCCCTGTTTCATATACTGATTTCATTTCCATTGTGTAAATTCCCAGGAGTGGGGTTGCTGGGTCATATGGTAGACCTATTTTCAGCTTTCTGAGGTATCTCTATACTATCTTCCACAATGCTGTACTAGTTTACATTCCCAACAACAGTAGATTTAGGGTAGATTAGGATACCTTTTACCCCCATCCTTGCTAGCATTTGTTGTTTGTTGATTTCAGTATGAGAGCCATTCTAACTAGGGTGAGGTGAAACTTCACTGTGATTTTGATTTGCATTTCCCTGACAGCTAGTGACCCTGAGCACTTTTTCATGTGTCTGTTGGCCATTTGAATTTTCTCTTTGAAACATACCTGTTCAAATCCTTTGTCCATTTCTTTTTTTTTTTTTTTACAGGCAGAGTGGACAGTGAGAGAGAGAGAGACAGAGAGAAAGGTCTTCCTTTTGCCGTTGGTTCACCCTCTAATGGCCGCTGCGGCCAGCGCGCTGCAGCCGGCACACCGCGCTGATCCGATGGCAGGAGCCAGGTGCTTATCCTGGTCTCCCATGGGGTGCAGGGCCCAAGTACTTGGGCCATCCTCCACTGCACTCCCGGGCCACAGCAGAGAGCTGGCCTGGAAGGGGGGTAACCGGGACAGAATCCGGTGCTCCAACCGGGCCTAGAACCCGGTGTGCCGGCGCCGCAAGGCAGAGGATTAGCCTAGTGAGCCACGGCGCCGGCCTGTCCATTTCTTAACTAGATTGCTTATTTTTTTAACTTTTATTTAATGAATATGAATTTCCAAAGTACAGCTTATGGATTACAATGGCTTCCCCCCCCCCATAACTTCCCTCCCACCCGCAACCCTCCCCTTTCCCACTCCCTCTCCCCTTCTATTCACATCAAGATTCATTTTCAATTATCTTTATATACAGAAGATCAGTTTAGCATATATTAAGTAAAGATTTCAACAGTTTGCATCCACATAGAAACACAAAGTGAAAAATAGTGTTTGAGTACTAGTTATAGCATTAAATCACAATGTACAGCACATTGAGGACAGAGATCCTACATGAGGAGTAAGTGCACAGTGACTCCTGTTGTGTTTATTTTGTTGTTGTTGAGTGTCTTGAGCTCTTTATAGATTTTGGATATTAACTCTTTATCAGTTGTGTAGTTTGCAAATACTTTCTCCCATTCTGTCAGTGACCTCTTCAGTTTGCTGAATGTTTCCTTTGCAGTGCAGAAGCTTCTCAGCTTGAGGTAATCCCATTTGTCTGTTTTTGCTTTTGTTTGCCTGTCCTTCTGGGGTCTTTTCCAAGAAGTCTTTGCCTATGCCAATAGTTTCAAATAGCTTGAGAATTGGAATTAGTTCTTCTTTAAAATCTGGTAGAATTGACCAGTGAAGCCATCCGGTCCTGGGATTTTCTTCTTTGGGAATGTCTTTATTACTGATTCAATTGCCATCTTGCTTATTTTTCTGTTTAGATTTTCTATGTCTTCATGACTCAATTTTGGTAGACTGCATGTGTCTAGGAATCTATTCCTCTGTGGCTTAGTAGAGTGCCTGCTCTTTCAGTGAATACCCAGAAGCTTGCACTGGGTGTGGCCAAGGAGCTTTGTTCAGTACTCTGGGGTGGGATGAGTATCCAGGCTTACACTCAGATTGGGTATGGTAAATCTCATGTATTGTCAGCAGCGGGGAAGATAAGATCTCCTCTGTTGGTGTAATCACACCCTCACCTCCTCTCTTCCAAGATGATCAGTTCCCAGGGTTAGCCCACAGAAGGTGCAATATTCACCTGTGCTGCTGCATGAGTAGCACAAAAGGTCAGTACAGTCCTCAGTGTGAGCACAGATCTCTCTGCAGTGACCACCCCAGGCAATCAGGGAGCTCTGAGCCTCTGGCACTGGACAGTGATTGCCCAGAGTCTCAGCTACACCCTGCACTCTATTGTGCAGTCACAGGGTTTCCACAGTCACAACACACAAGTCTCCCACAGTCACAGGGTGCAGAGGATCTATGCTTCACCCCACTAGCCTGCCTAGTCAATGGAGAAAGCAGAGACATTTTCAGAGCCAGTCACCTGTGAGTGCTCTGCCTTGGCAGTTTGAGCCCTGGAGCCTGTGAATTGTTGAGAGGGTAGGGGCATCTCACAATACTATGTGGGTGCCCAGCCCCCTGTCAACTCTCCCAGCCAGACTCAAAGTCAGTGGGGGACGTGGATTTTTCCCTCTTGTAATATCCCTTATGTGCTCATAAGAGCTGCGGCAGCCTTTTTGGTGTCAGAATGGTGCCTTCTCCCTGTCAGTTGCCAGGTGCCTTGCTGGGTGATGAGGAGAAAGAAACATGCTTTTGTTTTGCTGGATTAGGCAGGTACCCTGGCCCCTACTAGGGATCCTGTTCAGACTCCAACACTACTTGGTCCACAGGGCTCTCCCTCTAGTAATATCACCAGTGGCATGGATTGCCACTGTCTACTTTCACCTCAGGATATTGGCATGTCCTCCAGCTCTCAGCTACAGGGGTTGTGTGCACTTGTTTCTGCGTATCCTCATCTTCCCCACTGCTTCATGGCATCCCTCTTCCTTCTGTAGAATTTCCACTGCAAATTTCTCTCCAACTCTCACCTGAGAATGCACTTCCTCTGCTTTTTTCCCTTCATCTAAAGCAGTATATATTTTTCCCTATTCAGTCATCTTGAATCCACTAGGCTTAGTGCTTCTATAAACCATTCCACCCCCTTGGGTTACAAATTTGAGAGGAGGGAAAGATTCATGAATTGAGATGTGTGGGGTGAAATATCAGGAAAATCTTTCCTTGAACTAAGAATTCTGTAGATTTTAAACACTATAGCTTAGTGGTGTTGACTACATTATCAGTGTTGCTAATTTTAGAGCCAGAAAGGTTCATAGATAGCTCAAACCCATCCCTTCCATAAACTATACAAGTATAGATGCTGAGACCCATAAGTTTGTGAACTTCACCAAAGTCACACAGCTAATGACAAAAAGAGTACTAAATCTGGATTTTCTAGCTGTACTTTGTGGTTGAAAATTAGCAGCAGAGTGTTTCTATATCTATCAAATCATGTGTATGTGCCTACTATTTCTCTGAGCCATTGTTTTTTAGGAACCTTCCTTTTTTCTTTGTCTCCTTTTTACCTGTGTTAGAATCTTTTTGGAAGTTCCCTTATACCATTCTATTTGTATAGCTCTAAAACAGTATTTTAGAAAAATAACCCTAAGGGCAAGTTTGGCTTAGGATGCTATTTAGGACATGCACATACATCAGAATGCCTATGTTCAAGTCCCAGCTCCACTTCTGATTCCAGCTTCCTGCTAATGTGTGCCCTGGCAGGCAGCAAGTGATAACTGAAATAGTTGAGTCTGTGATACCTACATGGAATAATTGGATTGAGTTCACAGCTCCCAACTTCAGTCTGGTTGGGCCCAACTGCTACAGGCATTTAGGGAGTGAACCAGCAAATGGAATCAACCTCTCTCCTCACTCTCACTCTCCCCCCTCCCCCAATAAACTGGATGAATAATTTTTTTTTGTTTTCTACATTTTTATTTTTTAAAGTTTTTGTATTCTAAAATCAGAGTTAGAGAGAGGGAGAGGCAGAGAGAGAGAGAGAGAGAGAGAGAGAGAGAGAGATCCTCCATCTGATGGTTCATTCCCCAAATGGCTGCAACAGCCAGAGATGGGCCAATGGGCCGATCTGAAGCCAGGAGCCAGGAGCTTCCACCATGTCCCCTATGTGGGTGCAGAGGCCCAAGCACCTGGGCCATCCTCCACTGCTTTCCTAGGCCATTAGCAGGGATCTGGATTGGAAGTGGAACAGCTGGGACACAAACCAGCACCCATATGGGATGTCGCGGATAGTGGCTTTACCTGCTATGCCACCACACCAGCCCCTGCTGTGATTTTTTAAAATTAAGCTTATATAAACTACATCATAATCTACTTTTATTTTGCATTATTGTGCTTAATTTTAGTGTCAAATTACACATTTCTTGTACTACACTCTAAGTTCTGAGACTGAATTCAGTTAATATTTGAGTCTCATAGTAGCACACAGAGTAGACAGCCAGTCTGTTATTAGTCAAATGGAAGGTGTGTCAACAATTTATTTTTCAAGAAATGTATTTTTTAGGAAATTTTGTTGGGGCTGGTACTGTGGTATAGTGGGCAAAGCCGCCATCTGCAGTACTGACATCACACATGTGCACCGGCCTAAGCCCCAGCTTCTCCACCTCTGATTCACCTCCCCACTTATGTGCCTGGGAAAGCAGTGGAGGATGGCCCAAACTCCTGGGCCCCTGCATCCACGTGAGGGACCCGGAGGAAGCTTCTGGCTTCTGGCTTCAGACCGGCCCAGCTCTGGCTGCCACGGCCACCCAGGGAGTGAGCCAGTGGATGGAAGATCCCATTCTCCCTCTCTATCTCTCCTTCTGATTCTCTGTAACTCTGCCTTTCATGTAAATAAATAAATCTTCAAAAAAATAATTTTTGTTTATTTGAAAAGCATAAAGAAAGAGACAGAGATACATCTGGATGAATAAAATTTTTAAAAGAAAATAATTATGTGCAAAATAACAATCCTGCTTTGCAATCTTTGATATGTTTTACCTACATTTATAAACTTCTGTTCCTTTATGTTCTGTATGCCTGATGAACTGCAAGGACTTTACTTATTTAGTTCTTTTTGGTTTTGGAATAGTATGTCCTCATAAATTTCTAGATTTCTGCTCTGTGACAGGACATTACTCTTTCATTTGCTATCAATTATCAGTGATCCTTTTTTTTCAGATATGAGATTGTATTCCAACAGCAAGTGGGAACTGAAGATATATACCTGGGATTGACAAGAAAAGATCCTTCAACAGCGTGTTGTAATGAACTAGTGGTAAGCCTCTCCTCCCAACAAATTTTCTATATGACTGTTATAGCCAAATTGACTGACTACTGTATGCATAATATTATAGGCAATAAATAGTGTGTGGTTGCTGTATTTCAGGTATAGGGGAATAATAGGATAGATAGCTAAAATTGGTAATATGTTCAAAATAAACTGTTTATATGTGTTGGATAAAATTTACAAATGAACCAAATAAAATCATATGACAAGCACAATTTCTGGTCCTATTAAAATGACCTAATCTGATTGGACTGAATTTTCTGTCACTCTAATTCTGTACTGTGCCTGCCATCTGATTGGTTAACTTCTGTGAGCTGGCAGGCAATCAGAATGAAATATTTCCTTCTTTGAATCTGTCTCATGTCTTATTTCTGTATTTCTTGTAATGACTCAGCTTGCAATGAGAAATTTAAAATGTATTTTATTCTTAATCTTTGGATCTGAACTTATTTATGACTTAAAATACTAATAGAACATCTAAAATATTACTTGTCTTCCTTATCCAAAGGGCACTGTAGCTTGCTGGAGTGCATCCTTTGCCAATCACAGCTTCTATATAACATTAACAGCAATACCAACAATACCAGTGATACTACCTTATTTTTGCTTGTTTGATTCTCATAGTGATCTTGTTGAAAAGTCTGGGCCTCATCTAAGGTGTGGAATTCAACTAATTTTGGCAACATATACAAGAAATTCTGGTATTAAAATTTGTTTATTGAGATCAGGGACTGTGCTTCTATCTTTTTCCATCCTATCTCACAGTACATTACAGAATACTGAAGTACCTACAAGAAATGCTTAGTGTTTTTCCTTAAGCAAATGATAAATGGAATCTCTTTTGCTCGAACTTTAGGCTTTCTCTTATTAGTTGAATCAAGTAATATAATGGGAACAGTGACAAAGTACCTCAGGAAATTTTTCAAACTCTAATGAGTTAAGGTTTCAAGTGATCTTGAAGTAATTAGCTCCCAGGGTTTTACCAGTAATATTCAAATTTCTTTCTCTTAAGTTACTGTGAAATTACATTTTTGATGTCTAGTGTTGAGGACTGCTCTCAACTCTAGAAATTCTAGGCCCTAAATAAATAAAATTGTCGTAAGCCTTTCCATTTCTCTCATACAAATTGCTACTAGTTTTAATAAATAAAGGTATCCTGAATGAAGAATGTTGGAAATCAAATCACACCTCATAAAAGCAATATACAGTTTATCTAAATCTCAATAAATACATCAGAAGAAACTTCATCCTTTCCTCTGAATTTACAGTTGACTTGGGAGACCAAGCTAACATAAATGAACTAATGTTTTTAACAATTAACCTCAGTGTGGACAATTGTAAGACTACCAGGAATTCAAGTTCGGATAAGTCATGGACACCACTTCAGGGTAGCAGCAAAGAGGACACTTGTTGGTGCTTTGGCACTTGGCCATTTCTGTGTCATTCTTTTTTCTCTCTATTTACTTTTTTCTCTTTGTCCTTTATGTTTCTTCATTTATTCAATCTTTAAATACTTAGTGAATGCAGCTATGTACCAAATATTGTCCTAAATAGTAGAGATGCAAAGATATATAAGAAGCAGTCCATTGTCTTCACGAAATTTATACTAAAGGAGATAGATACCTAACAAATCTGTCAGTATGGTAAATACATATTTAGAGGCATATATCAGGTGCATGGTGACATAAAGAAGGAAGGGGCCAACACTGTTTGAGTGGATAGGATTTTTTTTTACAGGCAGAGTGGACAGTGAGAGAGAGAGAGAGACAGAGAGAAAGGTCTTCCTTTGGCGTTGGTTCACCCTCCAATGGCCGCTGCAGTTGGCGCGCTGCAGCCGGCGCACCGCGCTGATCCAAAGGCAGGAGCCAGGTGCTTATCCTTTTCTCCCATGGGGTGCAGGACCCTAGCACTTGGGCCATCCTCCACTGCACTCCCGGGCCACAGCAGAGAGCTGGCCTGGAAGAGGGGCAACCGGGACAGAATCCGGCACCCTGACCGGGACTAGAACCCGGTGTGCCGGTGCCACTAGGTGGAGGATTAGCCTATTGAGCCACGGCGCCAGTCGAGTGGATAGGATTTTGACAGTGGATGAAATTCCAAGAAAGGTTTTCCATGCAAAGATAAGATTACATGGAAAGGTATCCAGGCTGAAATTGTGTGGCATATTTGAGTAAGCAGTGAGTATAACAAAAGCAAAGCCACTGCTTTTGACTCCAGTATACCATATTGGTTTGCTGGTTTGAATCCTGTCTGTCCCACTTCTAATCCAGTTCCCTGCTAATGCACCTGAGAAGGCGACAGAAGATGGCCCTACTAAAAAATCCATGTGTAAGTTTTTCATAAAATACATTTTCATTAATATTTTAAGTACCTTTGTATTTCATGCTCAAATTCATATGCTTGTTATTCATGTTAATAATAATACAGTATTTCCTGGAAACTAAAACATTATCAAATTGTAAATGTGCTATTTATTTAATGACAACACTTTAGAGGAAACAAAGTTGGTGCATTCCCACATTAAATGTACACATTGATTGTGTGATGCATCCCAATATCAGAAACATTAACTGTGGGAGAAATTACACATTATAATTGGCTAAACATATTATTTGGGTCCTGAACCTGGTCAATATGTAGCAATATGAGTAAAATCCAGCGACTTTAAAGAAAAAAAAACCCTTGTTTAAGCTGATGAAAGAAATAGTACAGTCTGTTTAAGTACATGGAGTGATTTGGGATTTAAACATGCACAGGAACCACCCTTTCCTTGACCTTCCCCAAATTCCAAATAAGAAAGCAATGTTTATGAATCCCAAGACACAATAATGGCCCTAAACACAATTCTGAGTTAAGAAAATAAACATCTTCAGCAAAGCTTCCTTTTAACCCCAATCCCAAGGAACCTCATCACTTCAGTTCCACCTGCCTTATTGTGACCCTCTGCTGCTTTGCTTCCCAGTGTGTAGCTATCAAGTTTCCCTTGATTTAATCCATATTTAGTTATTTTAAAACTAAAGCTAAATCTATAGGTACAAGTTCTTTTTTTTTTTGCATTTTATTTTTTTTAACTTTTATTTAATGAATATAAATTTCCAAAGTACGATTTATGGATTACAATGGCTTCCCCCCCATACCGTCCCTCCCACCCACAACCCTCCCCTTTCCCACTCCCTCTCCCCTTCCATTCACATCAAGATTCATTTTCGATTATCTTAATATACAGAAGATCAGCTTAGTATACCTTAAGTAAGGATTTCAACAGTTTGCTCCCACACAGAAACATAAAGTGAAAAATAATAGATGATTTTTTTTAAATGATGATGAAATCAGATCAGACCTATTGTCATGTTTAATCCCAGTGAGAGTCAAGTTGGGAGTTGATAATTTCTTTCTTTTTTTTTTTTTACAGAAGATCAGTTTAGTATGCATTAAGTAAAGATTTCAACAGTTTGCACCCCCATAGAAACACAAAGTGAAATATATTGTTTGAGTACTCGTTATAGCATTAAATCTCAATGCACAGCACATTAAGGACAGAGATCCTACATGAGGAGTAAGTGCACAGTGACTCCTGTTGTTGAATTTACCAATTGACACTCCTGTCTATGGCATCAGTAATCTCCCTATGCTCCAGTCATGAGTTTCCAAGGCTATGGAAGCCCTCTGAGTTCTCCGATTCTTATCTTGTTTAGACAAGGTCATAGTCAAAGTGGAGGTTCTCTCCTCCCTTCAGAGAAAGGTACCTCCTTCTTTGAAGACCTGTTCTTTCCACTGGGATCTCACTCACAGAGATCTTTTGCCAGAGTGTCTTGGCTTTCCATGCCTGAAATACTCTCATGGGCTTTTCAGCCAGATCCGAATGCCTTTAGGGCTGATTCTGAGGCCAGAGTGCTATTTAGGACATCTGCCATTCTATGAGTCTGCTGAGTTGTTTTCCTTTAGCTGCCAAACCTTTAAAATGTGTCTATGAGAAAGTCTAACATATAAAACACAAAGGGGCTTCAGAATATTTATGGAAAGATGGAATCAGAAGGAAAGTTTATTTTGGTGCAAAAAAATGGAAATCCATGCACAGTTTTTTCCCATAATGTACATTTCTATGAACTTTGTGAAGATCCTTTATAAAAGTACCACTGCCTTGATTAAAAAGGTACAATCCCCATTCCTGCCATGAGGCAGCCCTTAGGTGAATGGCTGGGGTTCTTTGAAACACAATTTGAAAGATGCTGATTTAGTCTCTGCTCCTTATATTACAATTGAGAAACAAAGGTCAGATGTGCATGTTACCAAATACTCATGTAATTTAAGGGAAGGATAGTAATAAGGCTAGAGGGCTTCTTGTTTTTAGGTAACATACATGTTTTCCATTAAACCTCATAAGTAGAAGGCCCTTAAGTTATTTTTACTTTATTTCATTTTATGGTCCCTTCCATCCTCTATCTATATTCCCCATCCTTCCCCTAAAGACTCCCAAAGTAATTGGCTAGATATATATCTTTGAGCACATATGTATTATTGTTTTCTATAATTTATTAAATTCAACAAATATGTATGAAGCACTTACTATACACCATATGCTGAGAGTTAGATACTAGAGATACAGTGTTGAACAAAATAGACATGATTCTCCTTCTGTCAAGGAATTTTCTGGCAAGACTTCAAACAATCCATAAGCAGCAATGCAGTGGCAGCTACTTGATGGACTTGCCAGGCTCTCATAGACTCATACAATAAAGAAAAAATGACCCCAAAAGTTTATTACTTAGAGGAAGTACTTACTTGCAGTTTGTTACTTACACAAGCAGTATTAGCGAGATCAGTATATCTTTGTCCATAGGATGGATGACATCGAAGCAAAGGAGTCAGATGGAAGGTGACATGAGCAGTGGAGCTCGTGTTGCTCAAAAGCCAACTCTAAACTCCAGCTGGCTGTTTTATAGTGTGTTTGTTTGTACCCAAGGGGAGAAAATGTTAAAAGTTCTTTGCCAAACTGGAAAAAGGGAGTATGATGAGCAACTACCCGCTGGCAGCCTCCCACAAGATAGGGAGTCTCCCACAAGGTAGAGATTCAGAAAAGAAACAACACTGAGGCAGTTTCTTTTGTCTTTCTCTTTCCTGGGAGGATCACAAGATGTTCTGCCAAGACCTGGATCACGCTGTAAGTGAACTTTATCCATGTAGCCGATGTGGATAGTGCAAGTTAGCTAGAGTGCCATAGTGGAGACATTTTCCCACATATGCATTCCGTGAATTAACATTTTGTCTTAGTTGTTTTCACTTAACATAATGTAATAATAACAATAGCAAATAATTTATGTAATGCTTATTATGTCCTGGGCAATTCTCTAAATATTTTAAACATAGTAGCTCATTAATCCCTATACCACCCTATGAAGTAGGTGCTATTATTACTCCCATTTTACAGCTGAGGTCACTGAAGTACAAATAAGTAAAGTAATTAACACAAGGTCACACATTTAAAGTCTGGCAGAGTTGAATCCAGGCAGTGTGTGCAGAGTGGGTGCAAAGAAAAGGAGAGGAAGTCCAAGCTGATTTCACAATAGAGGTACCATTTTGACCTGAAAATCTGAAGGAAACATAACAATTTGTTAGGCAGCGAAGGGCAAAAAGGTGTCCAATCAAAGAGAATAGCATGAACAAAGGCATAGTGCTATAAAAGTAGGTGGTGATCATGAGAACTATTTGTGAATGTTCTTGGAGCCTCAGAATGCACTGACATGGAATAATAGAGAAAACAAAACAGAAAATGTAGCTTAGGGCTAGTTGTAAAAGCCTTTAATGTCCTACCATGTGCTATGAACTGAATTGTGTCCCCTTAAGATTCATACACAATGGGAGCCCTAGCTCCCATTGTGATGGTAGCTGGAGATGGGATCTTTGAGGAGTAGTTAGGTTTATATGAGATCATGAGGTTGAGACTCTCATTATGGGATTAGCAACCTTATAAGAAGAGACACTAAAAGGCTTGCTTGCCCTCTCTCCACCATGTGAGGACACAGCAATAAGGCAGCCATCTTCAAGTTAAGAAGAGAGCTCTCACCATAACCCCACAGTAGTGACACCCTGATCTTACACTTCCAGCTTCCAAAACTGTGAGAAAAAAAACAACTGTTTAAACCACCCAATCTATGATATTTTTATTTTGGAAGCCCAAGCAGACTAAGACACCATGAAATTTGAGCTTTATTTTCTGGGCATTAGAGTTGGAATATGTTTTAAAGGAGACCAGTTAAATGACTGCATGTATATTTAGGACAACTCTAGTGGCAGTGTGAATGTTGGATTTGGTGTTGATTATGGTGGCAGGTAAGTGAAAGTTTGGGAGACTAGTAGTATGAAAACCAGTTATGCAGTTGTACTAGACCAGGTGAGAGAAGAGCTTGTATTGTGGCAGTGGGAACAAAGGAAAAAAGAAATGCTCCAGTAGACATTTTGGAGGAAATACTAATAGGACTTGGAAAGTGATCAAATGTGATATGTAAAGGAAAAACAAAAGTTAGATTTCTAGCCTAGGTGACCACGTGAACAGTGATGGCACTAATCAAGATATGGGAATGTGGCCGGCGCCGTGGCTC
This sequence comes from Oryctolagus cuniculus, assembly GCF_051225735.1. Taxonomy (NCBI): domain Eukaryota; kingdom Metazoa; phylum Chordata; class Mammalia; order Lagomorpha; family Leporidae; genus Oryctolagus; species Oryctolagus cuniculus. The sequence goes on along the minus strand of NC_142888.1, from coordinate 85,625,352 downwards.
AATAGGCTATTAGCCTCCACCTTGCGGCGCCGGCACCCCAGATTCTAGTCCTGGTCCGGGCGCCAGAATCTGTCCTGGTTGCTCCTTTTCCAGGCCAGCTCTCTGCTGTGGCCAGGGAGTGCAGTGGAGGATGGTCCAAGTCCTTGGGCTCTGCACCCCATGGGAGAAAAGGATAAGCACCTAGCTCCTGCCATCGGATCAGCGCGGTGCGCCGGCCACAGTGCGCCAGCTGCAGCGGCCATTGGAGGGTGAACCAACAGCAAAGGAAGACCTTTCTCTCTGTCTCTCTCTCTCACTGTCCACTCTGCCTGTCAAAAAAATATATATATAAAAAAAGATATGGGAATGTAACATGGTCACATTGAATAGTTGAGTTAGAAGTGGTTTTCATTTCTTTTTCTCCTCTGGATTTCCCACAGTATTTTACATTTACCACCCATTACTTTCAGAATGAGAGTAAGCAATCAAAGCGTGGTTTTGTTGCAGTGATGGGGGCATGGAATGAAAAGGGGAAAAGATAGTTCTAGGAGAAAGGTAATGCGGTTTGTTTATATTGAGTTTGAAGTGCTAGTGGGAAATCTTGTTGGAAATGTCCAGTGGACTATTAGAAATAGAAATCTATATGGACCTCAAGGAGGAAAGGATTTGAAGATGTTTATTTTCAGAGTTGATGATGTTTATGCTTTACAGGTGTTAGAATATATTGCCTCAAAGTGCTGGCTTTGCATCAGCCTTGAAATGAAGCAGAGCTTATTTTAAGAGGGATGCTGTGAAAGTTGTAGGAATGGGGCTAACTGTGAACAAAATAGATGGCCATTGGAATGGGTCAACAATCAGAGACAGAATTCAAGCAGAAGCATTGTAGATTCTTACTTCAGTTCTAGAGCAGCTGTTGAAAACCAACAGGATCAGTGAAGTGAGGTTGGGATTGTGGCATAGATTTAGAGATACAAAGAAAGATAACGGAGGATGTAAAAAAAAATCTGTTATATAAACAAACTAGGAAAGAATAAGAATCTGTCTACCCACGAGGACAGGATTTACTGAGGTAGCAGACCTCTTGGGTCCCAATTGAAGAGTATCGGAAAGGAAACTATAGGTATCAAAGATATGTAGGAAGGTAGATTGCCTTCTCCATATGACTATTTGTGTCAGGTTATGGGATGAATACCCTGGGGATATGGGTCAGCAGATTTCCATTTTCACTGTTGAGTCATGAACAGCAGACTATTTGTAAAATCTAAAAAATGAACGGGACTAGGATCATCGGTATTCTTCCCAATGGCCCATTGCTTGTTCTAGGAGAAGAGAAAATAAGCCTACACATAGCCTGGTTTTGTTTTTTGAGCTATATGTATACATAATATTTTGGTGCATTTATTTCAATGGATCTATGTTGATAAGAGAACATTCTGATGTGACCTAAAAACAAATGATTATGCCTCTTTTTTTGTTTTTCATGGTCACCTCCTCCCTGGAATATGAGCCCTCCCCAGCCGCTAAACCTCACTGAGAATGGGGAGAAGGGGACTGTCAGCTATGGCATAGAAGTCAGTCACCATGTGGCACACACAACCAGGAGTCACATGTTTATAACACATATTTATCTCAGAAAGCACTATCAATCATTCTGCAGCAAAGTGTCTGCTCATCCTCTGAGAATTAACTTATTTTTTGAATAGTGTACTTCTCAAATCCTAATTTCTCTTTCAAGATTAAAACAATCACGTTCGTTTACTTTTACTGAATAAATTCAGCTGCTTGATAAAGAAATGTATTGTTGTTTTCCTTTTAAAATTCTAGAGGAGGGATGCCTGTTTTGATAGGCTTCCTGATTTTGCTGACCTTATTTGATTGGTTACATATCAGACCATGGGGCAGGGAGAAGGATATTTGAGTTATAATATGATTACTTATTTCAGCTCAAGGCAGCATAGTAAACCTTTAATTAAATTTCCAATAATTCTCTAAGTAATATACACACATTTATAGTTAGTATAACACTCCTTCATAATGATGATGGTGGTGAGAGAGGAAATTAATATTTCCTAAAAAGCTGTATATTTTTGATCATGAAAGTAATATATATGTAAAAATGTTAAATACTTAAATTAGAGTTGAAAATAAATGTTTGCCATAATGAGATAGAGAAATAGAGACAGAGAGCGTTTGAGGGGTAGAATAAGGTTGGATTCCTTAAACATATTACTTGGTGATAAAAACCAGTGATTTTATTTTTATTATATAATTTTGGTAATGTTTCATTAAAATATCTGAATCACATGGCCTGGAATCCTTGAGCTGAAACTAGCAGAAACTTCTGATAACATGTGAACAGATTTACAGGTTGACCTTGAACAACACCAACACCTGAGGGATGAATAGAGGAGACGCTTAGAAGAGTATTCAGAGATGGGAGAAAAACCATGTCTACTGTTATAGGGAAGTAACACAGGAGTAGGATGCAGAAGGAACTTTTAAGTTTGTTAGTTGAGAAGCCCTTTTGGTGGTCTTTAAAAGAGCTCAGTTTCAATGTCATAGCCAACACCAGTTTGATGATAAGTGCATAGAAGTGAGGAAGAGAAGGGAACAAATAGAGATTATTCTTTGAGGGAATTTATCAGTGAGGAGGAGGGGAGAGAGGACATAGTTGTTGAGACAAGATTTAAGAGCATTTTTTGTTTTTTTGTTTATTTTTTAAGATTAGAGTCTCAAATATGCTTTCAAGCTGATGACAAGGACTCATTATTCACCTATTCATGTAGCATTTTAGTACCTACTGTGTGTCTCTAGAGCCAGTGAACAAACAACAGTGAAAAGGTAGCCTTGTTACGGGCCCTTAGCAGCCTTTTAGAAAAGGATGGAGATATTTTCAGTTGTTAGAATGATTACAAAATGTCCTTATCATCTAGTATGAAACAGCCAAGAATACCTTAAATCTTACAATAAGAGGGATAGTCCTGAAAAATGAACACTTGCTTTATACAAAATTCCAGTATTTCTTCCCTCTAGTTTAGAAAAACTGATTAGAAAAAGAGAGATTGAAGTGAAAGATGGACACTCAGCAGGATTCCACCCTGTAGACTACACCCACTTTCTTAAAACATGATTTTCTCATTACTTTAATGACCCAACTCTCTCCTGATTTTCTCCCAAAATCAGTGGGCATTCGTTCTCTCCTTTGCCCCCAAATCACTGGTTCTTTCTCTTCTGCCTGAAGTTCTCTAGATATTTTTCTCTATCTTTCCTTTTTGTTCCTTGGCTTTAAGTACTATGTATCTCTGTTGTCTCAACTTCTCCTATGAGATTCAGATTGGTGTAACCAGCTGCTTACTTTGCATCTCCCACTTGTTTAACAGGCAACATAAACCTAACATGTCCAAAACAGAACTCTGATTTTCCCCAAACCTCTTTTTCATTCATCTTCCTCATGGCAGCAAGTACCATTGCTCAAACTAAAAACCTAAATCACCCTTCATTCCTCTTTCCTTTGTACTTCATATTCAATCCATTGGCAGTTTTTACTGGCTCCGTCTTCAAAATACATTTTAAATCTAGCTAATATTCATTATTACTGCAACTGCTATCACTTTTCAAAGCATCACCAAGTCTCACGTGGGCCATTATGATTCTCTCCTTACTCAACTCCTTGTTTGACTCTTGTTTTCCAACAGCACTTCCACAGAGTGTAAAACATTCTATTTAAAAGTAAATCAGTCACATACTGTTTTTCTCAGAACCCTCAATGACTTCCTCATGCACTTGGAAAAATTCCTGAACTCCTTGTTTTCATCTATGAGGCCCTATATTATCTGATCCTTACCTATATTATCTGATCCTTTTAGTTTCATCTGATACTATATTTTCTTCCTTCATTTATTATGTTCTACTTATGATTCTCATCTTTCTGATCCTTTGATATGCCAAACTGTTTCCTTATTCCTTGCTATTAATTCCATTTTTAATGTTCTTCCCTCAGATAATGATAATTTTACTTCCTCCTTTCTAATATCTCCTATTTCTTTCTTAATTGCATCAGTTAGTACCTCCAGAACTATATTATGTAATAATAGTGAATATTGAATGTTATTTCTTATGTATCAGTTTAGTTAGAATGGTTCTGGTGTTTCTTCATTCAGTTAGATACCGAATTATGTTTATGTGAAAAGGAAATAGTCATCTATTTTGATTTTAAGAGTTCAAAGCAAGAACTCTTTAATTTAATTTAATCTAATGCCTTTTTAACATTTGTGGAAATCATATTTTTATTTTTGATCTATTAGTAAGTTATAATATTAGTAAATTATAGAAACATAAAACTAATTTTGATCCAACCTTGCACTCATTCATTCATTTACTCAACAAATATTTATTGAGCATCTATGTTATGCCAAGTACTTTTCTAAGCATTGATGATACCACAGTAAATGAAATACAAATATCAATGCCATAAAATAGCATATCATCTTGTGTGAGAAATCAATGAACAAAATAAATACATACATTTTATGGTACAATAGAAGGTAAAAATGTTGTGAAGAGAAAAGGAGCAGGGGGATGTGATAAGGATTACCACAATTGATAGTGGCTGCGATTTAAATATTGTGGTTACGAAAGTCCACTAAGAAGACAATGAAGTTAGGTTCAGATGCTCAAAAGGTGATCTAAATAAATATTTAAATTACCAAGACTTAAAATATGATGTAATGTTAGAAATATCAATAGAGAACAAAGAGCTATTCTTAGAGAAATAGGGAGAATTTCCCAGTAATTGATAGATGATTCTAAAAGAAGGGAGATGAGTGGTGCTACAGTGTGACAACATGAGATTGTTCTTTTTTTAATTTTTTTGTTTTGACAGGCAGAGTGGACAGTGAGAGAGAGAGACAGAGAGAAAGGTCTTCTTTTTTTCCGTTGGTTCACCCCCTCAATGACCGCCGCGGCCAGTGCGCTGCAGCCGGCACACTGCGCTGAACCGAAGCCAGGAGCCAGGTGCCTCTCCTGGTCTCCCATGCAGGTGCAGGGCCCAAGGACTTGGGCCATCCTCCACTGCACTCCCTGGCTACAGCAGAGAGCTGGACTGGAAGAGGAGCAACCGGGACAGAATCCGGTGCCCCGACCTGGGCTAGAACCTGGGGTGCCGGCGCCAAAGGCGGAGGATTAGCCCATTGAGCCGTGGCGCCGGCCGAGATTGTTCTATTATATATATGTAAAGCGTACAACATGATGTTTTAATAGACATATACATTGGAGCCAGCACTGTGGCATAGCGGGTGAGGTTGCTGCCTGCAGTGCCAGCATCCCATATGGGCACTGATTTGAGTACCAGATGCTCCACTTCCGATCCAGCTCTCTGCTATGGCCTGGGAAGGCAGTAGAGGATGGCCCAGGTCCTTGGGCCTCTACACCCACGTGGAAGGCCTGGAGGAGGCTCCAAACCCCTGGCTTCAGATCGTCCCAGCTCTAGCCACTGTGGCCATTGGGGGAATGAACCAGCAGGTAGAACACTCTCTCTCTCTCTCTCTCTCTCTCTCTCTCTCTGACTCTGACTCTCTGTAATTCTACCTCTCAAATAAATAAATAAATCTTTAAAAAATAGACATATACGTAATGAAATAATGACTACAGTCAAGCCAATTACTATACATCATTTAATGTAGTTACCATTTATTTGTGTATAAGAGCACCCAAAATTCAACTGTTTTAAAAATTTTTCAGTATACAGTATTATTAACTGTAGTCCTCATGCTATATTTAGATCTCTAGAGTTATTTATCTGTTTTTAAAGATATATTTACTTATTTGAAAGTCAGACTTACAAAGAGAGAGTGGGAGAGACAGAGATATCTTCTATCCACTGATTCACTCCCCCAAATGGCCACAACAGCCAGGGCTGGGCCAGGCTCAAGCCAGGAGCCAGGAGCTTCATCCAGGTCTCCCACATGGGTGCAGGGGCCCAAGCACTTGGGCCATCTTGTGCTGCTTTCCAGGCACATTAGCAGGGAGCTTGATCAGAAGCGAAGCAGCCAGGACTCAAATCAGCACCTATATGGGATGCTGGCACTGCAGACAATGGCTTAACCTGCTGCACCACAGTGCCGATCCCAGATTTATTCAAATTACATAATCAAAACTCTGTTACTCTCTGGCCTGAATCCCTCTACTCTTCTCCCTCTGGTTACCACAGTTGTACTCTCTGTTTCTACGTATTTGACTTAAAAAAAAAGATTTATTTTTATTTGCTTGAAAAACAGAGAGAGAGAGAGAGAGAGAGAGAGAGAGATCTTCCATCCACTGGTTCACTCTCCAAATGGCTGCAATGGCTGGAGCTGAGCCAATCTGATACCAGGGGCCAGGAGTCTCTTCCAAGTCTTCCACGTGGGTGCAGGGGCCCAAGGATTTGTACCTTCCTCTGCTGCTTTCCCAGGTGCATTAGCAGGGAGCTGGATCAGAAATGAAGCATCCAGGACTCGAACTGGCACCCATATGGGATGCTGGCATTGTAAGCCAGGGCTTTAACCTGTTGTACCACAGCACCAGCCCCGTTTTTGACTTTTTAAAGCTTCCACATATAAGAGATATTATGCCGTCTTTTTCTTTCCTGTGTCTGGCTTTGTTCACTTAGCATGATGCAAAACATGAGCTTTTTTTAAAAACTGGATGAAAGAAGATGAGGGAAAAACAGGCACCAACTGAGACAACTCTAGGGGAAGCAGAGTCATCAGGAGATCCAGATTTCAGTTACATTAAAAAGCTAAAGAGATGGAGCTGGCACTGTGCCATAGCAGGTAAAGTCACCGCCTGTAGTGCCAGCATCCCCTATAGGAGCCAGTTGGAGTCCCAGATGCTCCTCTTCTGATCCAGCTCCCTGCTAATGCACCTGGGAAAGCAGCACAAGATGACCCAAGTCCTTGGGCCCCTGCACCCATGTGGAATACCCAGAAGAAGCTCCAGACCCCTGGCTTCGGTTTCAGCCCAGCTCGGGCTGTTGTGGCCATTTGCGGAGCCATCCAGTGGAGGGAAGACCTCTCTCTCTATCTGCTTCTCTGTAACTCTGCCTTTCAATTTTTTTTAAGCTAAAGAGAATATTCTAAGAGAATAAACGATAAGGGGTTGTGTACTGTGTCCCAAATGACCTGATGGAAGAGTTTCAGGAGTCGATGAAGGGTGAAAAATTGAGACAAATAGGAGATATGACAAGCAATATGCTAATTACTGTGTGATAAGGACTGACTTTGGAGTTTGAAGCTTCTTGTGGTTATTCACAGATAGAGGTAAAAGTATAATCAACTAATTTTGATGGTCTCAAGTCCGATAGTGATGGTAAGGCTGTGAGTGTTTGGGGGTGAGAATGGATGCCACAGTAGGTATGGAGGCCTATGGATGAATGTTCTTACCCCAGAAAGAATTGAGCTTACTCTTAACTCCTGCAATAAGAGAAGACTCATGCTTCTGTAATCTAGCTTTTTTTTTTTTTTAATAAGGTAAACCAATGCCGTTGGTTCACCCTCCAATGGCCGCCGCGGCCGGCGCGCTGCGGCCGGTGCACTGCGCTGATCCGATGGCAGGAGCCAGGTACTTCTCCTGGTCTCCCATGGGGTGCAGGGCCCAAGCACTTGGGCCATCCTCCACTGCACTCCCTGGCCACAGCAGAGAGTTGGCCTGGAAGAGGGGCAACCGGGACAGAATCCGGTGCCCCGACCGGGACTAGAACCCAGTGTGCCAGCGCCGCTAGGTGGAGGATTAGCCTAGTGAGCCGTGGCGCCGGCCTGTAATCTAGTTTTTTAAAAAGACAAGCATAATAATATGGTACTAGAATGTCTTAAGAGGGTAACATTATGGAAAACATTATGGAAAAAGTTGATCTATTGGTTTTGTGTGCTGGTTTTAGAGGATATATACTATGTTTTTATTCTTCAGAGGTAAATATTTAATTTCTTTTTTAAAGATTATTTATTTATTTGAAAGGCAGAGTTAAAGAGAGAGAGGCAAAGACAGAGAAAGAGAGAGAGGTCTTCCATCCGCTGGTTACTCCCAAGATGGTCGCAACAGCTAGAGCTGTGCCAATCTGAAGCCAGGAGCCAGGAGCATCTTCTGTGTCTCCCCCGTGGGTGCAGGGCCCCAAGGACTTGGGATGCCTTCTACTGCTTTCCCAAGCCATAGCAGAGAGCTGGATCAGAAATGGAGCAGCCGGGACTCAAATTGATGTCCATATCTGATGCCAGCACTGCAGGCGGAGGCTTTACCTCCTACAACACACTGACAGCCCTTAGATAATTTCAAAGTAGAGATCTGCTACTTTTTTTTTTCATTTTTCTACAGATTATTATTGCTCATGAGAGTTTTTATAAAAGGCTTAGTATGTCTGGAGTACGAAAAAAAAAACCCACACGTGTTTCTATAGTTCAACAATAATATTGAATCACTGGATCAATTCATAATAAAACCCACACAAACTTTTCCTGTTCCTCAAAATTGCTTAATGTTGCTAAGTTTCAAATGGAAGCCCAAAGAGTCTTAACTTTCCTAATGCTCAAATACATTCAGAGTAGTTGCCGTATTTCCATAATATGGACATATTTTTCTAATATCTAGAATCAGGGGCCAGTGCTGTGGTGCAGCAGGTTAAACAACTGCCTGTAGTGCTGGCATCCCAGATGGGAGCCAGTTAGAGTCCTGGCTGTTCCACTTCTGATCCAGCTCCCTGCTAATGTGCCTGGGAAAGCAGTGGAAGGTGGCCTAAGACCTTGAGCCCCTGCTCCCACATGGGAGACCCAGATGAAACTTCTGGCTCCTGTCTTCAACCTGGCCCAGCCTCAGCTGATGCGGCCATTTAGGGAGTGAACCATCAGATGGAAGGTCTCTCTCTCTCTCTCTCTCTCTTCAACTCTGACTTTCAAATAAATCAATCTTTTAAAAAGTCTAAAAAATTTTAAAAAATCTAGAACCCATAAATTAATTTAGAATAGCTTTCAAACTTCCAGACTAAACTTTTATGAATATTTTATTCTTCTCTGAAGTTTTTGTAAATAGTGTAGACTGGCCAAGTTACATATAAGATATTTTTTACTTCTTCTTCCCTTTTGGTAGTGACAAAGTGACATTTCAAGTGGAAACCTAGATGGGATGACCTCTATGGAACAATTGCTATTTGGTCTTCTCATGTCAGTTTTCAAATAACTTAGAATATGATCAGAGACACTTATCTGAGGAGATGGAGAGCCTCTATTAATAAGCTACAGATTGTCTTATAAATCTCTCATAAGAACAAGACAGGAAAGAAGAGATTTAAAACTCAATATGATAATCCCATAATAATAACACCCCCAAGGGAAAAAAGACTTTGGTATGGTGAGCCAACTCTGTTATAATACACATAGGATAATATTTGAAGTCAATGAAAACAACTTATAAGCACCTTGACCTATCTTTACCTCTCTTCAGGAAACCCTCAAAGTGAATTCCTGGAGAGAGACTAACCGAGTAGTTTCTAACTACTTGGCTGAAGAAAAGCTAAATTTTGGAGGAAGGGATCTCACAAACCATAAATTAATTGACTTTTTCCTGTTACTTTTTATTTGAAAGGCAGAGTTACAGAGAAAGAGGGAGAGAGATCTTCTATCCTCTGGTTCACTCCCAAATTGCCAGGCAAGATCCAGGAGTCAGGAGCTTCATCTGGGTCTCCCATATGGGTAGCAGGGGTCCAAGTACTTGGGCCATCTTCTGCTGCTTTCCCAGGAGCATTAGCGGGAGCCAGATCAGAAGTGGAACAGCTGGTGCTCATAGGGGATGCCAGTGTCATGGGCAGTGGCTTAAACCCCTGCACCATAACGCCAAACCCCTTTCCTGTCACTTTTTTTTTTTTGACAGGCAAAGTGGACAGTGAGAGAGAGAGACAGAGAGAAAGGTCTTCCTTTGCCGTTGGTTTATCCTCCAATGGCTGCCGCGGCCGGCGCACTGCGCTGATCCGAAGGCAGGAGCCAGGTGCTTATCCTGGTCTCCCATAGGGGGCAGGGCCCATGCACTTGGGCCATCCTCCACTGCACTCCCTGGCCACAGCAGAGAGCTGGCCTGGAAGAGGGGCAACCGGGACAGAATCCGGCACCCCAACCGGGACTACAACCCATTGTGCCGGCGCCACAAGGCGGAGGATTAGCCTATTGAGCCGCAGCGCCGGCCATCACTTTTTATTTACAAGACCAGAAGGCAGAAGTTTGAAAATTAGTGATGGGAACTGTGATAATCTGATTCCAAGATAGCCCTCAATGCTTCTTATCTGCTGATAGTCTTGCCTTTGTAAAATCCTCTCCCATATTGAATAGGACTGACCTGTATGACCAAATAGGATGTTACCGTGTCAAAGAGAATCATTTTTAAGGCTGCATTTTTTTTTCAAAAAGCCATTGTTTATGCCTTGGTCTTTTGGATCATTCATTCTGGGGGGAGAGCAGCAACTGTATCTTAAGCACACTTCAGAAACCCTATGGAGAAGTTCCTATGGTGAAGAACTGAGGCCTTCTGCCAAAAGCCGCATGAGTAAGCTATTGTGGATCCAGATCCTCTATCCCCAGTCAAACCTTCAATGTCTGTAACCGTAGTTAGTATCTTCATTACAACCTCATGATAGATCCTGACTGAGCCACCTAACCAAGCCACTCTCAAATTCCTGATCCATGAAAGTGTGGGAAAGGATATAAATGTTTTTTATTGTTTGAGACATAAATTTGGGGAGTGGGTAATTGGCTATGCAACAATATATAACTAATAAACAATAAACAACTAAGTGACAGAACCAGAATTCAAGTCCTTTTAACTCCAAAAGTTGAGCTCCCGAGAGGCTGGAAGTCTCACAATGAAATTTTTAGCAATTTTCCTTAATTGAACTATTAAAATAATTGACTCTAAAGTAAATTAAATGTGTACCCTATGTAAGAAATGGAAAATCAATTCTTTTGACTATTTGTTCAGTGGCATTATATATTATTATATTAATATTATAATATTATATATTATATATTATATATAATATATATTATATTAATATTATTATTTATTTAATATTATATTTATTTAATATTATTATTTAATATTAAATATCTAATATTTATCTAATATTTAGAGTTAGATTTTTTTAGAAGATTTATTCATTTACTTGAAAGGCAGAGCAACAGAGGAAGGGGAGAGAGATCTTCCATCTGCTGGTTCATTCTCCAAATGGCTGCAGCAGCCAAGGCTGGCCCAGGCCAAAGCCAGGAGCCAGAAACTCCATCTTGGTCTACAACAAGGGTGACAAGGATCCAAGTACTTGGACAAGTTTTGCTGCCTCCCAGGCATATCAGCAGGAGCCTAAATCAGAAGTGGAATAGCTGGAACTCTGAACTGGCACTCTAATGTGTGATGCCGAGACTTTGAAAGTGGCAGCTTAACCTACTGCACCATAATGCCTACCACAAAGTTAGGTCTCGAGCACAATCACTTAGAGGTAAATGAATAGCCAAGTCTATTTTCCAGGTAGTCATTGAAAGTTTTGCTAAAGAAATCTGATTCATGTTTCAGGATGGTTTTTTTCCCAACTGTTTCTTATGTTTGAAAATTTGTTATCTATTTCTTTTTTTTCCCCCAAAGAAGCATTTTATTTAAGGAATACAAACTTCGTAGATTTCTTAAGTACAACTTCAGGAATATAGTGATTCTTCACACAATACCTGCCCTCCCACCCACACTCCCATCCCTCCTCCTCTTCCCTCTCCCATTCCCAGTCCCATTCTCCACTAAGATTCAGGAGGAATTTTTGTTATGATTTCTCATTAAATCTTTTATGTTGTGAGATATTACTATATATTATTCTATCTAATAGATTCCTTTTCCTACCCTGTAGTAGGATTTGTGTACAGAGACAAGACATCAAGACCTTTTAACAGGAAGTAGTCATTAATTATTTATGCCAGCATAAGGCCCAGGTAGAATTTCTTATCCAAAAGCCTGAGCCCAGAGCAAATAGGGGTATCTCCTTATATATGGTTTGAGCTTCTTTGTCAACTTATATGACTACATGCATACATTTGATTAGGTATTCTAATGTTACTTGGCAGCCACAGGATTTTATACAATATTGTGCATGCATGCATACATAATTACTGATGATGTTTTTTCTTTTTTTAAAAACATTTATGTATTTATTTGAAAGTCAGAGTTACACAGAGAGAGAAGGAGACTGATCAGAAGCCAGAAGCCAGGAGTTTCTGGGTCTCCCATGAGGGTGCAGGGGCCCAAGGACTTGGGCCATCTACTATTGCTTTCCCAGGTCATAGCAGAGAACTAGATCAGAAGTGGAGCAGCTGGGTCTTGAACAGGCGCCCATATGGGACAGGGACTGCAGGCAGCGGCTTAATCCACTACGCCACAGTACCGGCACCGATGATATTTTTTTCCACACATATACTGAGCTATGTGCTGTCTGGCAAGGGTTAACACCATTGCTCTGTACTGGAAAGCAGAACCTGAAATAGTTACATATAAGCTGATAATAACTACAGTTGAAGCATTCATAGGAAAGCAAATAATGACCACATTCCATTTCCAGGGCAAGTTTCTTTTTTTTGTCTGACCTTGGGGAAGCCTCTACCACAACCCTTCCTGTGAAAACATTTGGTACACAATTTTAATTTCCTAAAGAGGAAAAATTAGTGAGTTATTTCTTAATAACTAGAACTGCAAATGATATTAAGAAGCACTCTGAAGTTTTACCCAAAAAAAGTTTAAATTTCAATTTTCCAGCCGGCACCGCGGCTCACTAGGCTAATCCTCCACCTTGCGGCGCCGGCACACCAGGTTCTAGTCCCAGTCAGGGCGCCGGATTCTGTCCCGGTTGCTCCTCTTCCAGGCCAGCTCTCTGCTGTGGCCCGGAAGTGCAGTGGAGGATGGCCCAAGTACTTGGGCCCTGCACCCCATGGGAGACCAGGATAAGTAGCTGGCTCCTGCCATCGGTTCAGCGCGGTGCGCTGGCCGTAGTGCGCTGGCCGCAGCGGCCATTGGAGGGTGAACCAATGGCAAAAAGGAAGACCTTTCTCTCTGTCTCTCTCCCTCTCTCACTGTCCACTCTGCCTGTCAAAAAAAAAATTAAAAAAAAATTTCAATTTTCCTTCTTCAATTATCGTTTCAACCCCAAGAAAATAATATTTTACTGTGAAAGATTAAAACATTTCAGACTAAAGAAACAAATATTTGAATCCCTCATCCAGGTGATTCTAGTCAACAATATATACTAAAGGACATTTTGGCTTGACAGCCAAACCTCAATATTATTACAGTAAAAATGGGGCTTTTTTTTTTTTTTTGCCGGATAGAATGCTCATTTACTTAAAAACAGAACATCTATAACTACCTCTTTTAAGAATGTTCTACTTATCTCACTTAAGGCATCTCCAATTATGAGGATCTGATTTTTCAAAATATAAATCAGGAGGCAATTCTTTGTTTAATGAAAATATTATAAATAGGAAGTTTTTAGATATAGAACCTTTAGGGTTCTATTTACAAGTATTTGTTTATATCAGAATATATATTATATATGTAATAAAGCAAAATATATCTCAAAGTTAAGTATTGGTCCACATATATTATATTTCCTACTTTAAGCTTCTTATGAGAAATTCCAATTTGTCCCACTACACACACATACACATATGTATAGTACTTCCCTCATAATTTGCCTCTTTTACTATGTCTATTCTAGTAATGAAATCACCATATGTCTAATATTTCAAGCCTTCTTATTCATTTTAGAGAAGACTTCATAATTTACTTCAACCTTAAGTTGCATTTGTTTTCTTTGTTTATGGAAGCCATATACCATGTTAGCTCATGTATGTATATATATATATATATATATATCTCATCAACTCCCATAAAAAAGAATGCATATGAATTAAACTGAGATGAGGTTTTGTGTGTGTTAAAATACATATAGTATAAAATTTGCCAATAGTAATATTGAGTACATTCACAATATTGTGCAACCATCACCAATATCTAATTCCAAAACATTTTCATCAACCTGAAAGGGAGCTCTCTACCCATTAAGCAATCTACTCTCCTTTTCTCCATCCCCAAGATCCTGGGAACTATGAATCTACTTTCTGTTTCTATTGATTTGCTATTCTAGACATTTCATATAACTGGAATCCTATAATATGTGACTTTTGGTGCCTGGCATCCTTCACTTAGCATGCTTTCAGGTCTCATTCATGTAACAGTAATCTATTTTTTTTTTTGAGTAAATAAGTATTCCATTGTATGGATATGCCATGTTTTTTGTTTATCTTTTAATCAGTTGATGCACATTTGGGTTGTTTATGCATTTTGGCTGTTGCAAATAGTATTGTTATGAGCAAAACATTACATATACAGTTTCATTTGGACACCTGTTTTCAATGATTTTAGGTATATACCCAGCAGTGGAATTGCTGGGCCATGTGGTAATTAAGATGTGACATTTTACTGAACCAGTAAGTAGTCTATTTTGAGAGGTGGGAGTCATATTGTTATTTCTCTTTTGTTATGTTAACATCCTTTCTAGATTCCTACATGTCTCTAAAAATGTGATATGGGAGTTTATGCCAGTAGACTACAGGATGGCATCACTAACTCATACCCAAAATGACAACCAAACATTTTTATGCAAATTATCCACTGAAATAAATGCAACTGAAGATCCCTAACTGTAGCAAGTGCGCTGGTATACACCTTCAGAAAATGGATGTTACAGGCAAATAACCACTGTGTTTCTGTACAGTGGTGAAGTCAGATAAACCTTAGTCGATTGCCTTTGGTCTACCCACTAAACTTCTCTGTTATAGTTTCTGCATCTATAAAATGAAGATAATAATCCCTGCTTCTCCAGATTGATATAAGGAAAAGACAGTCTGGTACATGGTTGGCACTTAATAAATATTAATTCTTCTTTCCTCATATATTCTTATGCTTTTCAAATTAACTGTTTTCCAAGGTAGCAGTATTTTTCTTCTTATTTTCTCTTTCAGGTTAAAATTCAACTACCAAATACGAACCCTTCTGAAATTGAAATTGATATCCAGGAAATGGTCCTTGACCTTCGTACTCCTAATAAGTAAGTAAAACTTAGTACTGGAATAATGCATTATAATGAGTCTTAAATTGATGTCCTTTTTAAAAGCATACATAATTATTTTACATCACCCCTAAAGAATGAAGTAAAAAATTCAGCTAATAATTCAGATGTATGATTTACATAATATAAACATAAAAATGTTTGGAAATGTTTTCTACTTGAGATCTAGATTTTTCTCTGATTTGAATCCATATATTTGGAATGGGTTAATACCATCAAAACACAATACTTGGCATTGAGTTATTGTTTGTTTTATCTCTCAGAAAAATAGCTGGAGGTGAAAACTCTTTAAATTGTATTGTATGGTTTTTGGTACAGTGATGGCATAAAATAAATAATATTATTATACTTTTTGGGTGTTGTGGAGCTCTAATGTTAAATTTGATTATGTTCATATAAAAAATCAACAATGAAAGTTTTGTCATCAATTACTCAAAACAAAAATTCTAACAGCTAATTTATCACTGGAGTTCCAAGTTGTATAAATACATTAAAAATAACATAGATGATGGAATGAATCAGTTAAATATTTTGATATTTTCTTAATATGTTATTACATATGTTCAAACTTGTTTCTAAAACATAACACATACAATAGAATTGATAGAAAATGTTTCTCTTGAAACACAGATGAATCAGTCCTGTCTTTCAAAACTATCTTCAAAAAGAGGGAATTGGTGGAAGCTGGTGTGTGTCAGATAAAATATCTAAATGTTTTATTGCTTTGTTTACTTTTCATCTGCATATACAGCATGGGGCACACATTGGTCGATTGCATTAGTCCTTTCTGTGTAACTCAAACACTTTAAACTGGGTTTGGGGAGCAGGCAGTTGCTGACACATTCTCTTCCTTCCGTTATCAATACCTACAATTCTCCTTTGTGGAGTATCAAGAAAATAAAATGTAGATCCCTCCTACAAAAGACACCTGTGTGTAAACAACCCAATGTATATACATAGCTTAATCTTGATTTTTTAAATTTATTTATTTAATGAGCATAAATTTCCAAAGTACAGCTTATGGACCACAATAGCCTCCTCCCTCCCCGTATCTTCCCTCCCACCCACAACGCTCCCCTCTCCCACTCCCTCTCCCCTTCCCCTTCACATCACGATTAATTTTCAATTATCTTTATATACAGAAGATCAATTTAGCATATATTAAGTAAAGACTTCCACATTTTGCTCCCACACAGAAACACAAAGTGTAAAATACTATTTGAGTACTAGTTATAGCATTAATTAAACACCTAAGAGTAATTATGTATTAATTACAGAGTTCAACCAATATTATATTCTACTTAAATCTTGATTTTTTATAGTAGATATATTTAACCCAAAATGATGGGGACTGGCCTTGTGATGTAGCAGGTAAAGCTACCTCCTGCAACACCCCCATCCCATATGGGTGCCAATTCATGTCCCTGCTGTTCCACTTCTGATCTAGCTCCATACTAATAGCCTGGGAAAAGCAGCAGAAGATGGCTTTAGTGCCTGAGCTCCTGCTGCCCACATAGGAGACCTGGAAAGAAGCTCTTGGCTCCTGGCTTCAGCCTAGTCCAGCCCTGATCATCGCTGCCATCTGAGGAGTGAACCAGAGTCTCTTCCTCTCTCTCAGTAACTCTTTCAAACAAATAAATAAATCTTTAAAACACACACACACAAATGATACACAGGTGAATATTATGAAGTATTTTTGTTATTTACATCATTTAAAATGTATTATCACAAAACACCCTCATGTTATAAAAATTACATACACCATTCCTACCACTTACTTCAAAGCTAATTTTGATATCGTACAACACTATGTTTATCCACTGCAAGAAAGATTTAAGAGAAGATGTTTTGTTCATGCATCTATGTGGCCAAACAAGTGAATTTATTTTAACCGAAATGACCAATAATTTCAGTTTAAAATAGTCAGTGAGTATTGTACCTTTCATTGTTTTTCCATTGACACATTTACTCTTTCACACAACCTTTGCAAGGGAAGTTGGTTAAATGAACTGTCAATCTTCTGTGATATTTGCACGCTTGTTAAAAACACACACATATCTACACACCACGGAGTTAATTTCCGTTTCCCTAGCACTGCTCACTGTCTCCATCAATCTTTAGGCAGCTACTCTAGCTATGCTGTCATTCCAGATATATATCAGGATATACTAAATGAAGTCTCACAGAGAAGTATTTTTCCACATAGAACTTGGGCTGCAGTAGGTTGCTTGTATACTGTACTTATTTATATTTAATAAATAACATAAAACTAAAATATTATTCATACTGTACTTATATATTAAATACTCAGGGCAGAGAAGTACTCTCTCTTAAGAAAAATTCCTTAATTAACATAGAAGACTGAAGATAGAATTAAAGTTTTCACCACTTTTTCTAAATACTTGAGCATCCTTTACAGCCATGCTATTGTCTGAGACTGTTATTATCAGAAATGTGTCTTGTTTTTGAATTTATTGATATTCACATCTACTTTCTTCAGCTTCTAACTTTGACATCCTACAACACTGTGTTTATCCATCCATGAAAGATTTAAGAGGATGTTCTGTTCATGTATCTATAAGGCAGAGCAGGTGGATTTATTTTAAATGAGTTGATTAGTAATTTAAGTCAAACAATGGTCAAATGCATTAGAATTATCCATAAAATACAAATATCCAGCATTGCATAACCAAAACAAATAACTAAGTTTATTTGAAATCTTCTTTTTTTTTTTTTTTTCACTTGATTGTAGATTCCCAACATGTAGTGGTGAGGAATATCTGGGCCACTGACCATATAAAGCTTGTGAAATCATTTGGTCTGGCCCTGCCAAGATAACTGCAGGCAGGAGTTGAAACTCAATAAACCTATAGCAGGATAAATTTTAAGTTGATAATTTTGTATGGCCCATGAATGATGTTATAAATATCCAAATGGTCATTGGCAAAAAAAAAAAAAGGTTCCCTACCCCTGACAGTAGATGAAAAGGAGGAAAGATGGAGGAAATTGGGTTCTTTCCCAAAATCTTTGTATTAACATGAAGTTTCATTATTTTTCCAAGTGAATTCCAAGAATATTATAAATTAGTACCTCAAATATGAGAAACAAAAACACAACAGAGAAATATGTTAATTTTCTTATTAAATGATGCTTTAGATTATTCACCCCTTTGCTATAGTACTTCAATTTCACTTGAGAGTTGACTGATGTTTAATATGTTTTTTAAAAAGTTTTCTAAATAGAATAATTGAATTGTAGCTCAGGAGCTATTTCTGCACATGCTTTGAAAACTGTTATATCTCTTAGAGGAAACCTTATAAAAAGTCATGTAATTTTGTTAACTACATAAAAAAAAGAATTTGTGAGTATACATAAAACAAAGTTTTCCTTTATTTAACTATTTTGCAAGCAACATCAACTAAAACTTTCTAATATAAATGTAAGCATTGTTGGCCGGCGCCTCGGCTCACTAGGCTAATCCTCCGCCTTTCGGCGCCAGCACCCCGGGTTCTAGTCCCGGTCGGGTCGCCGGATTCTGTCCTGGTTGCCCCTCTTCTAGGCCAGTTCTCTGCTGTGGCCCGGAAGTGCACTGGAGGATGGCCCAAGTGCATGTGCCCTGCACCCCATGGGAGACCAGGATAAGTACCTGGCTCCTGCCATCGGATCAGCACGGTGCGCGGGCCACAGCGCGCAGGCCGCAGCGGCCATTGGAGGGTGAACCAATGGCAAAGGAAGACCTTTCTCTCTGTTTCTCTCTCTCACTGTCCACTCTGCCTGTCAAAAAAAAAAAAAGTATTTTTGAACTTGAGTTTACTGCAAAATTATTTTTATTTTTACTTTCATAAACTATTACTTGCATTTAAATACTTTCTAATGAAAATTAACACTGGATTAATATTTTTATCAGTGCCTAAACTGTAACTACCAAAAAGTAAATATATTTGATTATTCATATTTTATAGTACAAATGGATGGAAATTATTTAAATGTCATTTTTTGATGACCTGAATATTTACTTTCCATTTATTTATTTGTTCACTCAACACAGATTTATAAAGTCTTCTGCTAGGCACTGGGGGAGCAGTAAGATAAGATACAGTGTTATCCTTCAATGAACTGAACATGGGTAACTACTTATAAAGTTTTTGTTTAAATATAAATCTCAATACAGATATTAGACAGCAAAACAGACTAGACAAAAATACTCCCCTTCTTGTAAGAGCCTAAATAAGTTGCACAGTTATATTGTTCAAAATTTTAGTATGTGAAGCCATACTACTCAGGACTAGACAGAAATGCAGGGATAGATGGATCATTCCAATGGCCATTAACTGTCTCTTTTGAATTTATTTCTCTCTGGACAGAGAAGTGCACATTATCATTGGAACTCCTTCTTTGGTTGATTTATAGTTGTCTTTTAGTGCAATGAAGCTACTACATGAAGCTTTACTTTGTTTTTAAAGTAAATATATTATCATTTATAGAATAAGAGATAAAGAAAATCTAACTCTAACACAACCTATATTGTAAACAGCTTTAAAGGATGAAGTGTCTTTCATACCTCCTCTTTCTTGACATGCAAGATTTTACAGGCTACATTAAAACACTTTGCCATTTAATTATTATGGTATTGGAAGCTATTTCTCCTTCGCCATCTGGAGTGGAACAGGGTCACAGAAAATTTCTCCTTTAGGTTCAAGAAATATGTAATAAATACTTTCCCAGGCCTCTGAACTTTGACCTTTGCAAATGCATAAAGATGGAATTGATTTTCAAGGGCTTTCTTTTAAAAAACTTGCTCTCTATTCAAGTACCCAAGAAATGTCCCTAAAAAATATCAGATTCCTTTACTGATTTGTATCTAAAAGAGCTTTTCTGTTCATCTTTTATAAAGATACTCAGGCCTTCTCTACTGAGAATTTGATGTAACAAGTGTTTCATGCATTTAATTTTCTTCAGATACCAGCATATGCTGACCCCATGTATAATTCAGATTCATACCTCTGTGACAGGCTTATAGATGTCTCATCCTGGCAATGCATCTAAAGCATACAACTATCCAGCATCTGAACCATACATTGCAATATAAACCCAGCAATCTATCATGGGGAGCTTTTGTCAGTGTGTAGTAGAAAGAATGAGAAGCAAGCAGAGAGAAGCACTTTCATTGATCTAGTACTAAAGTCATTCCAGGCCTGAGTTTCAAAAGCTACACCTGTAGTAGCGATTCAGCCTAAAATTGTGTTAGCACAAATGTTATAGAACCATTCTGGTTTTCAAATTTGTGTCAGTCAGTCAAATTTCAGCTATTCATAAGTATAACTGACAACACATCTGTCCAGCAAGCTTGAAGTTGCTTGCTTCTATTTCTATGCCTATGCACATGAGGCTATGTTTATACAATGCAAAATGAGGTCAATTCAGAAAAAAGAGGGAGAATCAAAACAACTGCTTGAATATTTAAGGCCAAAAACCTTGTATACTATTTG
This sequence comes from Oryctolagus cuniculus, assembly GCF_051225735.1. Lineage (NCBI taxonomy): Eukaryota > Metazoa > Chordata > Mammalia > Lagomorpha > Leporidae > Oryctolagus > Oryctolagus cuniculus. Next base: position 85,604,715 of record NC_142888.1, on the reverse strand, counting down.
TGTTATTCAAGCATATTTTTGTCCAGTATTTATATTGTCTAAATATCTGGGATTTTCTTGTTTCTCATATTCTAGTGGTACATGTTGCTTTCTATTGCCTTATTGAAGATGATACATCATTTTAGAAAGCTAATTCTAGGTTTTTATTTTATTTTAGGAAGCTGTTGTTAACCCTTCCCTATCCTGTGGAATGCAACAGTGCCAAAGCATCCTATGTCCCGGAGACTGAGACTCTCGAAATTACCGTAACTCTGAAAAGAGAGTTTGATTTTCTTAATCTTTTCTGAAATTACATGGATAAGGAGAAAAAATGGAAACATGGCACTGATTAAACTTTAAAACTTTGAAGAAGTGTTAGTTTTGTGTATTCTGTTTACTACTATGACATATTTTGGAAAGGACCAAAACTCAATGCTATTGATATTCTGATCATTTACAGTCACTTCTATTACTCTGATAGAAAATACTATTTCCTCATACCAACAAGCTATTCCATTGTTACGCTGACAGCTGAATAGAATACGTATAGGCTAACCAATTAGATTACTACCTGATCAATTACATGACTGAATTATGATCAGGAAATGGTTGGTTCACTTATTTCAGTAGTCTGAAGAACTTAACAAAATTACACCATAATACAATCAGTTGTATAGTAATTGGTCATAATTGTCACCAGAAAAAAATGTATTTGGTTGCTTTTCCATTAATTTTGATCATATGATTTAGAATGTTCATAGTTTAGGCTTTCCTTGTTTTCTGGACTATATACATAACAAAAGGCTATAAATCACTTGATGCATCATACTAACCACATGTTTATTTGAGTAACAAATACTCTTGAGCACGTAGTATCATTTGGCTTTCAGTGCTTGAATCTAGTAAGTTTACATTATTTTCTTTTTGTGCATTAATAATCACTAACAATGCCTTTTGAGATACTGTGTTTATACTTAGTCTATTGAAATCCTTGACATTTAAAAGGAATATAAAGAAAAGCATGGAGGTGGGGGGCGGCGGCGCTGTGGCATAGTGGGTAAAGCCACTGCCTGCAGTGCTGGCATACCATATGGGTGCCAGTTTGAGTCTTGGCTGCTCCACTTCCAATCCAGCTCTCTGCTATGGCCTGGGAAAGCAGTGGAAGATGGCCCAAGTGCTTGGGTCCCCGCACCCAAGTGGAAGACTCGGAAAAAACTCCTGGCTCCTGGCTTCAGATCGGCGCAGCTCCAACCATTGCCGCCAACTGGGGAGTGAAGCAGTGGATGGAAGACATCTTTTTCTGCCTCTCCTCTCTCTGTGTAACTCTGACTTTCAAATAAATAAATAAATATTTTCTAAAAAAAAAAAAAAGAAAAGCATGGTACATCTACAAATCCCATTCTCTCTAATTTCCTATCTTTCTTCTTATAATTGGATGCATCTATTTTTATGAATTGTGCCAATGCCCCCTCTATGCCTCATCTATGCTATTATAAACATTTATTTCATATTTATGAATAAATTATGTTTTAATAATGGTTTTACTTGACCTCAAATATCATTGTAGAACTGTAGAGGTACCTGGTAGTAATTTCTGGGGAAAAAAAGTTCATCATGTTGACGTAAAATATTAGGAAACAAATATACAAGTAGATATTTTCTAGAGTAAATTATGTTTATAATTACCAAGCCTCTAGTTTGTGACTAGGGAAAATACTGAGATTGCAGAAAGGTGGTTGTGTTAAAATAATGAACTCTTGTAGAGAATTTGACATTTAAATTACCACCATGACTTTCTTGTGTGGGGGCAATAGTTGAGGATGGGATTAACTGAAAGAAAACACAGTGCAGTATATATGCATGTGTTCGTAGTGTTACAGGATCAAAATTGTCCTACTTTGCTTTCTTAGCATCAATCTTTAAGGCTGTATTTTAAGAATTTAAGCTTTCATCCTAAAACGTAAACATTGGGGCCAGTCTAAGCAATAGCCAATATTTTTCTTCTCTGGAGAGCAACAATGAGTCAGTGGAAAATGTATGTCTTTTTCCTATGTACTGGCCCTAATTACAAAGGCCATTATTACTCAAGCTGACTGAATGTGTACAAGCTGTCCCTGGAAGAGAAGATAGAGCATATCCAGGCCAACTGGAATTGGGCTTTGGTTAGGTGGTGCTGTATCAATTATATAAGGTAACAGAGTTTCAAGAACAATGAAATATGATCCAGTAATTTATACTCATCTAGAAATCATCCTACTTCACTGTCCTTGGCCTTAGAAGTAACAACTGCTGTAGCTATACTGTTTTGTTTTTAAGCTAATTCACAGGACTTCCTTCCTTTAAAGAAGAATAGTTCACTAAGACAAATGTAGAAAAGATAATGGAAAAGGAAATTTATTATCTCAGCATTCTCCAATGACTCTTAGCCATTACCAGAACTGAAGGTTAAAAGCACAAATGTAGCATAACACAACCCACATATGCTTCTCCTTCATGAACTTCTCTACCTCAGTTTTATTCTGTACTCTCTGGTAGTTTTTGTGGAGATTCAGTAACTCATTCATTCATTCCTCATTTGTTCATTCTTCCAACAAATATCCACTGAGTGCTTGCCATATGTTTGGCATTGTTATTAGGTGCTGGGGGTATAGTAGTAAGAAAACTAGGTGCAGTCCCTGCCCTCATTGAGCAGGCAGTTGCGCAATGTAGACAAACAACAGTCAAGTAAACATATACACATATATTTTCAATTTATTATTACTGCTATGAAGCAAAAGAATGAGTGCTTTGGGAGCACCTATCAGAGAACCCAAACTTAGTCTAGGGAAGAGCAAAGACTTGCCTAAGGATTTAACACTTCAGCTACAAAATGAATACTCTAAGATACAAGTAAAGAGAGTGTGGAGAATGGGGATGGAAAGCAGTAAGGTTTCTAGGTGCCAGTCAGTAGCAAATGTGAAGATGCAAGATGGAAGGAGCTTAATAAAAATGAGTTTGTGGGCTGGCACTGTGGCGTAGTAGGTAAAGCAGTCACTTGCCATGCCCACCTGCCATATGGGCACCGATTGGAGTCCTGGCTGCTCCACTTCCAACCCAGCTCCCTGCTAATAAGCCTGGAAAAGCGGCAAAAGATGACCAAGTTACTTGGACCCCTGTACCTATGTGGGAAACCTGAAAGAAGCCCCTGGCTCCTGGCTTTGGATTAGCTCAGCTCCAGCCATTGCAGCCATTTGGGGGGTGAACCAGCAGAGGGGAGACCTCTCTCTCTCTCTCTCTCTGCCTCTGCCTTTCAAATAAATAAAAAAATAAATCTTAAATGAGTTTGAAAACCAGTGTAGCTAGAATAGAGGGAACATAGTGGAGTGTGACTGGAGGTAAGGTTGGTTATGTAGGCTACAACAATGTCCTGTAGAATCATGTAGGCCATAAGTTCAGAATTTGGATTTTGTTTTAAGTGCTTGGGGAAGAGAATATATTAGGAAGCAAGAATGGAAAAGGGGAGACCAACTATTGTAATACACCAGGCAATTTACATGTTTATATAAATAAAATTCATTGTTGATACTTTTCTAATTAGAAAGAAAATACATGCTGACATGTTATAAGCAGGAAGCTTTAACAGCATACAAAAACTTTTAAAAATAGAACTAAAAAGTCTCTGTAAGCCAATGAACCAAAAATAACCACTCATAATTTTTATTGCTGCTTTCCAACCTTTTTTCACCCCAATGCATAACATACATATTATTTTTCCCAAATGAGTAATATTGCACAAACAGGTTTTATAACCTACTTTTAATTCCCAAGTGTATTCTTTAATTTTGTTTTTGTTCCTGAATTATAATTTTGTTGCATTGTGGTGGAAGAGTGTGATACAGATCTATGTGTATTTTAAAAGAATGAGCTATTCTGTAATTGGTACAGAATTATATAAATATATTATCAATTTAAGCTTTTTTAAAAATTGTGTTGTTCAAATCTTCTACATTCTTGTTATTTTTTTAGTTGGCTTTATACAAAGACGTGTATTAAAACGTGCCACCCATTATAGATTTTTCAGTTCCTCCTATAATTCCATCAATTTTTGCTTTATATATTTTGAGGCTATATTTTTAGATGCAGAATTTGAATTGTTATATCTTCCCTTTATCAATTCACTGTGATGCTCTTTATCCCCAATAATATTTGTTGTTTTAACCTATGTTTTGCTTAACATTGACATAGCTGCATCACTTTGGTTACTATTTTTCTGACATATCTTTTTCTATTGCTTTCCATGCTTTCTACATTTTACATAAGACTTCTTACAAATAGCATGTAATTAAATTTTGTACTTTTAAAAACCAACCAAGATTTTGTCTTTAAACACACAAGTTTCAGTCCAGTTCACTTATTTTGATAAATTATATACTTTATTTATATCATTTTGTCTTATTTATCATCTTGTCTTTATATCATCTTCTCTCTTATTTTGCCTTTTCTACACTTTTTCCTCCTTCATTGTCTTTTTCCCTCACTGGTCAATTGTTTAAGGTCTTTTTTTTCTTCCAGTGGTTTGAAAGTTGCATATTCTTTCTTTTTTAACTCAAATATCTAGTTTCTTGGTAGTTCTACCCTCCCTTAAAACAAGTTAAGGGCTCAGTTTTAATACAACAATGCCTCTCCCACTTTGTTTTTGTGTACAAAAATTATTTATCATCATCATTGTTTTCTACAGTTAATGTTTATTTAGATTTATCCACATGTTTATCAATATCTTTGCTCACCATTTTTTTCCACATTAGTACTTTCTTTCTGAAGTACATACCTTAATATTTCCCACAGCAAGAACTTGTGGGTTTTTGATTCTCTCAGTTCATTTCTAGAAGTATTTTTATTGCCCTCACTCTTGGATGATAATTTAGCTGAATTTAGAAATCTAGGTTGGGGCAAGCATTTACAATTGCATTTAAGACACCAGTTAGGATGCCCACATCCCATATCAAAGTTCCTGGACTTGAGTCCCAGCTCCACTTCCAGTTCCACCTTCCTGCTAATGTGTACTCTGGGAGAGAAAAGGTGATGGCTCAAGTGCTTGAGTCCCTGCCACTACAGAGCAGAGACCCAGATGGAGTTCCCAGCTCCTGTTGTGGGCATTTAGGGAGTGAGTGAGCCAGCAATGAGAGATTCATTCTCTCTCTCCCCCATCCCCTTTACCTCCCACCCTCCCTTCCCCTCCCTCCCTTTCAAATACATTTTTAAAAATTTTAAAAAGAAATCTATATTGACAGTTATTTCCCATCATAACTTTGAAAATATTATTTATCTGTGTTCTGGCCTAAACTGTTGTAATTTAGAAGTCTGTTTTCTATTTCATTATTGTTCATTTGCAGGTAATTTTTCTTTTGTCTCTGGTAGTTTTAAAGATTTTTCTCTGTGTTTTGGTGTTCTACAATGTTTTTTAAGGTTTATTTTATTTATTTGAAAGACAGAGTTACAGAGAGGGTGAGAGACTGAGACAGAGATTTTACCCAGATGGCTGCCACAGCCAGAGCTGGGCCAGGCCAAAGCCAGGAGCTGGAACTCCATCTGGATCTCCTAAATGGGTGACAGGAGTCCTTGTACTCAGGCAATCATCCACTGCCTTCTCAGGCACATTAATAAGAAGATGAAGCAGCCAGGACTAGAACCAGCATTCTGATAGTGGCATTGCAGGGGTGGTACTTGATCAGTGTGCCACAATGTTGGGACCTAGTGTTCTGCAATTTGACTGTGGTAGGTTTAAATTTAGATTTATTTTTCTTGCTTGGCACTTGTGCTTCTCAAATCTTTCATCAATCCTGGAAAATTCTCAGCCCTTCTCCCTTTGAATGTTGCCTTACTCCCATTTTCTGCTTTCTTCTTCTGGAATTCCTATTAAATGAAAGTTGAACCTTTCAATCAGTTTTCTTTTCAACTCTGGCATCTTAAAGTTTCCCCCTTTTTAAAAAATATCCTTTTTCTTTTCTTTTTATTTTTATTTTAGAGATTGTCTTCCCACTTCTTCAATGAAAGCCTTGTCTCCAGGGACAGAGAGGACAACATTATTATTATTTGGCCATTTTTAAAGACTTTATTTATTTATTTATTTGAAAGGCAGAGTTACAGAGGGAAGGAGGGAGGGCCAGAGGGAGAGAGAGAGAGAGAGAGAAATCTTCCATCCGCTGGTTCACTCTCCAAATGGCTGCAACAGCCAGAGCTGGACCAATCTGAAGCCAAGAACCAGGAGCTTCTTCCGGGTCTCTCAAGTGGGTGCAGGGGCCCCAGCATGTGGGCCATCTTCTACTGCTTTCCCTAGGCTCATTAGCAAGGAGCTGGATCGGAAGTGGAGTAGCTAGGACTTGGGATGCCAGCACTGCAGATAGCAACTTAACCTGTTACACCAGAGTGCCAGCCCCTTTTTTGGCCATTTTTAAAAGCTTATTTTACTTTTTCAAATAAATTTTAAAATTTTTAGAATAGTTTTAAATTCACAAAACAATAATTTTGAGGTAATATAAAGAACTTTCATAATCTCCACACTCAGCTTCCCTTATTATTAATATCTCACATTAGTATAATATATTAGTTGTAATTAATGAACTACATCCAACTTCCTCAGTTTTTTTGTTTTTTATTATTTTATTTTAGGTTCTACATAAGAAGTAGAACATGCAGTATTATTTTGTGTTTGGCTTATGTCACTTAACATGATGTCCTCCAATTGCATCTAATTTGCTGCAAATACAGGGTTTCATTCTTTTTAACGGATGAATAGTAATCTATTGTGTGTAATATATCACATTTTATTTATCGTTCTTCTGATGAGTACCTTTTTTGATTCCTTATTTTGGCTATTTGTTGCAATAAACATGGTAGAACAGGTATCTCTTTGATACAATGATTTCATGTCTTTTGGTTATATATCTTGTAGGGGGAATGCTGGATCATATGGCAGTTTTTTTTTCTTTTTTAAGAAATGTCTATAGTGTTTTCCACAGTGGCTGCACTAATTTACGTTCCCACCAACAGTGTATAACAGTTTCCCTTTCTTTTTTTTCTTTTAACTTTTATTTAATGAATATAAATTTCCAAAGTACAGCTTATGGATTACAATGCTCCCCCCCCCCCATAACTTCTCTCCCACCCGCAACCAGTTCCCCTTTCTACACATCCTCATCAGCATTTGTTATTTTCTGTCTGGTTGATAACACCCATTCTTTCGGGTGGGGGGGGGGAGGGATGATATTTCCTTTGTTTCTCAGGAGCTCAGCTATGCAGTAAAAAAAATTTCTTGCACTTATAGACACTGGTATCAAAAGTTTTTCAGATAATTTAGTTAGCCACATTGCTAGAAAGGGTCAGTCTAATTCCTTAGCAATATATTATATATTTCAAATGTCTTCAGCACGATTGTTGTAGATTAAATTTCCTAGAAAACATACCATAAGTCAGGCAAAAAGTTTATTGGGGAGTGCTCTCGGAATCAATCCCTGTGGAAGCAAGACTAAACAATGAGAGTAGCTGGGCTGCAATGCCATCGAAAGGTCTTAGCAGATCACACAAGAAGCTCTGCATTTGCAATAACCTTCCACAACTGTCCCCAATTAGAGCAAAGGGGCTGAGCCTTTACTTCCTGTATTGACTGGTCATAGAATGCGACCTGCACCTGTGAAGGAGTGTGACCTTAGGCTTGGTGCTCGCTTCAGCTGAGTGAAGTTCTCAGAGAAGACTGAAGGCAGGGAGCTGTGTGCCAGCAGCCCTCCCAGTAGCTGAGAGAATAAGTCCTGTCTTGAAGTAAGATCTGGATGTCGCAGAATATTGTCCACTACAGTGATTTTTAATGATTTCATATTTATTGTTTATTTTTCTATTAGAATATTTTTTATTGATATGTAAAAGTTCCACATATATTAAGAATATAAAATTTATCTGTTACTGATCGTGGAGGGGAGGGCTGTTTCAGGAGAAAGTTTCGTGGGTTCTTTTCCTCAGCATAGTATAACAATAAAAAGCCAGGAAACAGTATGCAGGTACTTTTATTTGATTGGTAAGCAACAGGAAAAGTGTCTGGTCCAAAAGGAGACCAGGTGAAGTGCTCAAGCAGGACGCTGACTTTGAGGAAGTGTCTAGGATTTTTAAGGCATTAATATCTGTTCGTTGAGTCATTTTATTAGGGGTGCCCTTTGGACAGGGGTTTCACATGCATATGTTGATTGGCTTGGGGTTCTCCTGGATATAGCCTGACTCTCTCCAGAGACTTACCCCTCCTCTGCTAGCTCTGGGTGAAAGATTGCAACCATCCTGGAGGTGTGATTTCAAACCTCAAAGTCTCACATACAGCACAAGAAGCTATTAGTGGGGGAGATGCTGGTGGGTCTGGAGACAGGCTTTCTAGCCACAGCTGGCAGCCTGCTTGTGAAGGACATTCTACCTATGTCTGAGGGGCCCACAGACCCCAAGCCCCATTAGACAGTCTCATTATCTATAATACACTTTACAAATATTTCCCAATGTAACAATAATAAATAATATTTTCTTTGTTATAGTATTCCTAAGGGGATGTCTTTATTTTTATTTATTATATTCTTAGATTATTCACTTATTTTTATTCTAGTGGTTTTGGAGTTTCATCTTTTAACTGTATCCATCTGGAATTTATTTTGGAACAATTAATTTTTTGGTTTCTTAATTCTATACTTGACCATTATAAAATATGTTTAAAACATTCATTGTCACACTCTGCCTTCTCCCATTTAATTTTACCATGAAGTCATCCATAAATTTTGCTGCTAGAAGAGCAGCTGATGATTTGTAATATATGATTTGTAATATATTATAAAGCAACAGAATTTGAGTGCAATGCATTTTTAGTCAACTCTCCTGACAAGATAATTTTTAAATGTTTCTATTTGACTTTAAAATATATTTCACTATACTCGCATATGAATCGGTCTTACACTAAATCTATACCAGTCCAAATTTCAGAAACCTCATTATGAACATCCAACTTGAGAGGTGCTGGAAAGCAAACTGCATTCCTCATCCTGCCAATCTGTTTCAATGTTTTATTTGTTTCTTACTCTGTGCATAAAAGGTCGGTATCACCTTTCAACCTAAGCAGCGTGTTTTTATCCAAATACACTGTATATTCACATCCTTGGGAGGAGGTGTTAAATGGATGGGTAGTGAGGGTGAAAAGTGATTATTTTTATTTAGAACCTTCTCTGGATAACCCAGAGTACAGGGAAAGGCAAAGCTGAGGTTAAGGTGAAACTTGCTGTGAATAAGAAAAGCCCTTCCCTCAATGAAAAAAACGAAAGGATCTTCCACAAACAGGCAAATTACAAAGCCTCTTCCCCCTCCACTGCCCCAGGGAGATGTATTAGGAAGAGGCACTCAGCAGTGCTATGCTAAATTTTGGCTCGAAATTGCTTCCTCTGGCTCAGATGCTTTTGGCCCTATACAACCTTCGGCAACCCTTCTCTGCATCCTCCTTTTTAAAATTTCCTTTTCAATCCTTGATGCATTACAGACTTTAAAGGTCACTTGAGGAATCTGAATAAAGCCTGTAATTTAGTTAATAGTATTGTATCAATGTCAATTTCTCAGTTTTGATCACTGTACTATGATTATGCAAGATATTAACCTTAAGCAAGCTGAGTGAAGGGAATATGAAAATGCACTCTATAAGTTTTTGCCACTTCATGTGAACCTAAAATTATTTCAAAATAAAAGGCTTGCTTAAAATAGTCAGTAGGGGAGAAAGCCAGCTCCAGGATTTTGATCTTATGACCACTGCTCCATCTTCCGTTGCAGCCGTGAACACTCTCTACCATCATTACCTGTGGTATGTTTCCAGTTTTTCTGCATAGATTGCACCTAGAAAGGGAGCTGTTTTATTTACCAGATACAACCTCTTCAGCATTGATGGGATTGGAAGACATTATGTTAAGTGAAGTAAGTCAGACTCAGAGAGACAAATACCACATGTTTTCACTTAGAGTTGTATGTGGAAACTAAGGTTGATTTCAAAGAAGTAGAGAAGAGTGGTTACCAGATCCTGAGAAGAGCATGGAGGAGGGAGGGTTGTAGAGAGGGTGGTTAATGAACACAGGGGTGTAGCTGAATTGAAATAATAGCTTCTAATGTCCTATGGCACAGTAGGATAACAATGGTTGACAACAGCTAGTTGGATATTTCAAAATAACTGGTAGAGAGAATTTTAAATGTTCACAACACAAAGAAATAATGTATGTCTGAGGTGGTAATATGCCACATACCCTGATCTGATATTACATGCTGCATACATGTATTAAAATGCTACACTATACTCCATAAATATGCACAATTACTATGTGTCAACTAAATATATTTGAAGTAAGTGAATGTTAACATTTACAAAAAAAAAAAAAAAAAGGAAGAGAGATCTTCGCTAGTATTTTTGCTTTGTCTTGCCATGCATTGCTCACGTCTTGCCCTCTGCCATGTTTGGCCTATTCTGAGTCTCTAGCATTTCCATATGATTTTGGAAACAGTTTCTTTAAGAAACTTTTTCCCAAGTATTTTATTGTTTTTGATGTTGTAAATGGTATTGCTTTCTTAATTTATTTTCAAGTTGTTCATTGCTAGTATACAGAAATACAAGTTACTTTTTTTTATTGATCTTTCCTATAGCTTTGCTGAATTTGCTTATTAGCTCTAAGGGTATTACTTATATTTTTCTATATACAATATGATGTCATCTGTGAATAGAGTCAGTCTTTCTTTCCAATCTGGTTGCCTTTTATTTCTTTTTCTTGCCTAATTGTCCCGGCTAGAGCATCCATAAAACATTGGATAAAAGTGCTAAGAGTGGACATCCTTTCTTGTTCTTTATGATAATTTTGGGTTTTTTATAGATGCTTTTTACTAAAGAAAAGAAATTCCCTCTGTTCCTAATTTGTCAAGCATATTTAACATGAATGGAATTTAATTTTGTGAAATTTTTATGTATCTGTTGAGATAATCATGTGATTTTTGTCCTTCAGTCTATTATATTGATTAATATTCACATGTTGAACCAACTTGCTATTCCAGGAATAAACCCTACTTGCTCATGGTGTGTGATGCTTTGTATATGTTGCTTGTTTTGGTTCGCTAGCATTGTGTTGAGGATTTTTGCACCTATTTTGGCAAGGCATATCAATCTATAGCTTTCTTTTCTTGTGGAGACTTTTGTTTGTTTGTTTAGGTGACAGGATAATTCTGGGAATAGAACTTCTAAAGAGCTCCAACTGCATTTTCCTCCCTCCAGGTTTCCAGGCTGGTTTTTTTTTTTTTTTTTTTTTTTTTTTTTTTTTTTTTTTTGACAGGCAGAGTGGACAGTGAGAGAGAGAGACAGAGAGAAAGGTCTTCCTTTGCCGTTGGTTTATCCTCTAATGGCTGCCGCGGCCGGCGCACCGCGCTGATCCGATAGCAGGAGCCAGGTGCTTCTCCTGGTCTCCCATGGGGTGCAGGGCCCAAGCACTTGGGCCATCCTCCACTGCACTCCCTGGCCACAGCAGAGAGCTGGCCTGGAAGAGGGGCAACCAGGACAGAATCCGGCGCCCTGACCGGGACTAGAACCGGTGTGCCGGTGCCGCAAGGCGGAGGATTAGCCTAGTGAGCCGCGGCGCCGGCCTTCCAGGCTGGTTTTCAAAACTACTGTGGAACCAGGGAAGTGGTGGGAATAGGAATAGAATATATTAAAATGCTGCAAATGTTGCTGATTTTACTCAAACTCAGCCATTTCTCTCAAGTGCTGCCTGGATTGCTGCGAGCTTTTGGTTAATTTCCAGAAATCTGAAAAAGTTAATTCTTAAGAGTTTTTGCTAGCATTCACACTGCTTTTTATGGAACGGAGGATTTTTCAAAAGCCCTTATCCTACCATTTTGCTAAATTACATGATTCAACACTTATGAGTATATATTGTCTTACGTGTTTTCTTTTCATTCTATGTGTTACTCATGTCTTCCAAATTAAACTGTAAATTTTTGGACTGTATACCTCTATATACTACTAGTAGTGTCTAGCAAAGAAATTCACTTATCAACTTTATTGGAATTGAGATTGAGCTCATTGTTTATGTTTATTGGTATTGTAAAGTAAAATGTAAATCAGTCTTTGGAAAACAGTCCAAATGCTCCTCAAAAGTTTAGACATATACTTGCCATATGACCCAGCAATTTCACTCATAGGCATGTTAACAGAAGAGTTAAAAACTTGTGTTTACACAAAAATGTGTGCATGAATTATCCATAACTAGGGCTGGTGTTGTGGCATAGCGGGTAGAGCCTCCACCTGCAATGCTGACATCTTATATGGGCACTGCTTTGTGTCTTGGCTGCTCCACTTTCTTTTTTTTTAATTTTTTTTAATTTTTTTAACTTTCATTTAATGAATATAAATTTCCAAAGTACAGAATATGGATTACAATGGCTTCCCCCCCATAACGTCCCTCCAACCCGCAACCCTCCCCTTATCCACTCCCTCTCCCCTTCCATTCACATCAAGATTCATTTTTGATTCTCTTTATATACAGAAGATCAGTTTAGCATACATTAAGTAAAGATTTCAACAGTTTGCTCCCACACAGAAACATAAAGTGAAAAGTACTGTTTGAGTACTAGTTATAGCATTAAATCTCAATGTACAGCACACTAAGGACAAAGATCCTACATGAGGAGTAAGTGCACAGTGACTCCTGTTGTTGACTTAACAAATTGACACTCCACTTCCAATCCAGTGCCCTGCTGTTGGCCTGGGAAAGCAGCAGAAGACAGCCCAAGTAATTAGGCCTCTACCACCCACATGGAAACCTGGAAGAAGCTCTTGGCTCCTAGCTCTGGCCTGGCCCAGCGCTGGCCCAACACTAGCCATTGTAGCCATCTGGGGAATGAACCAGGGTATAGAAGATTCTCTCTCTCTCTCTTTCTCTCTTCAATTCTGCCTTTAAAAGAAATACATAATTCTTTCAAAAATTATCCATAATATCCAAAAGGTGGAAAAAACACAATTGATTATCAACTGATTAATGAATAAACAAATCATGGCATATTCTTATTATAAAGTATTATTCAGCCATATAAAGAGATGAAGTCCATGCTACAACATGGATGAATCTTGAAATTATTATGTTAAATGAAAGAAGCCAAACACAAAACTACATACCAATATTGCATAATATATGAAATATTCCAAACAAACAAATCTATAGAGACAGAAAGTAGATTCATAGTTGCCTAGATCTGGGGAGAAGAATGTTTGTGGAGTATAAAGGACTGAATATTTGTAACCCCTCCACCAAATTCTTATGCTGAAAAACTAATCCGAATTCCATGTTACTAAGAGGTGGGACTTTTGGAAGACAATTAGATTGTGAGGGTGGATCCCTTATGAATGGACTTAGTGACCTTTTAAGAAAAGAGTAGAGGGCTACAGCAGTCTGTAACCTGGAAGAGGACCCTTGCAAGAAGTAAACCATACTGGCACTTTGATCTTGGGCTTTTAGCCTCCAGAACTATTAGAAATAAATTTCTATTGCATGTAAGCCCCCACTCTCTGGTACTTTGTTACAGTAGCCCAAACTAAAGCACTGGGTGACTGCTCATGAGCATGAGAATTCTTTTTTGGGTGATTAAAAAGATTCTATAACTAGAAAGTGGTGATTATTTGTGGAATAAGATCTAAAATTAAGATGCCTTGACATCTGAAATGGGAGGAAGGGGGCAGCTCTAATGGTCTTAACTGCAAGCCACCCTCATGCAAAGCTCCTGCTTATCTCTGAGAAGCAGGTTTCTGCTCCCCATTGGATTGTGGACCTATTCAAACAAACCAATCACATCCTCCATGGGAACCAAAGATCACTTTATCCTTTTGCTACTCTAAAGCATGCCTCCCACAGAATCTGCTTGTTTCCTCTCTTCCTGGGTACAACTGCTGTGTGACTCTGCGTGGCACGCTGTGTCCTCCCATAGGCTTTGAGTATACAATAGTCCTTCCTATTTTCAGGGGATACATTCCAAGATCCCCAGTGGATGCCTGAAACTAAGGACAGTACTGAATCCTATAATTTAATGCCTTTTCCACCTAAACTAGGCACTTACCATCCACTGTGAGCATAGCACTTGCAGTTTGTGCAGCAAAACTTGCACGAATTTCTTATTCCTTCTTCAAAATTTCACAGATATATTTGTTCTTATCACAGATCATATCAACTTCACCTTTTTTCTTATTTAGTCAAGAACTTTCACTTTTGCACTTAAGGGAAATACTTTAAAGCTTTCCTTTGACATATCTGAATCACCAGCATCACTGATCTTGCACTTTGAAGTCATTATTAAATAAAATAAAGGTTACTTGAACACAACCATTGTGATACTGCGATGGTTGATCTGATAACTGAGACCTCAACTAAGTTACTAACAGGTGAATAGTGTTAGTGGATACATCGGCCAAAGGACAGATTCATGTGTCAAGGAGAATGGAGTAGGATGGCATGAGGTTTCAAGACACTACTCAGAATGATACACAATTTAAAACTTACAAGTTGTTTATTTCTGGTAGTTTCACTTAATATTTTCAGACTATAGTTGACTGTGGGTAATAGATCCCATGGAAAATGAAACTACAAATAATTGGACTACTGTATGTGATTAACAAATTACTGACAATCTCATCGTCCCAGTGTTAAGTGTTTGGCCATCCTCAATAACCTTAGGGTGACATCTCTTCCCTCACCAACTAGTGAAGAGCAGGTGATCTAAACATAGTCTCATATCTGTGAATATACAAATAAAACCCACTAAATTGTACACACTAAAAAGGTGAATTTTATAGTATGTGAATTATAACAATTAAAATCATTTTTAAAAAACAGGTGAAATATGCTATGGATGATAAATTCTGTAGGTGTTCAGAGACATGGGAGATTAGGGAAACTTTATACATTTGGATCTTGATTTGACTTTGAAGGATGAATAAGATTTAAGGGCTCCAGGTAAGTGAAGACTCAGAATTAGAAATGAACATGACAGGTTTGATGCGCAGTATGGAAATTGATCTGACTAAATTGAGTGATTGCTTTGAAGATTAGCAGAGAATAAGACTGGCTAGATGGAGGATAAATTAGGGAGGGGCTTGAAAGTCATAAGAAAGAGTTTAGTCTTCATTCAGTAAATCCAGATTTTTATTAGAGAAGATAACTGACATGATACAGAGATAGGAAAAGCAGTATATAACGTAGTAATTACAGTATAAGCTCTGGAGCAAGACCGATCTAGGACTGAATTGTGGCTCAGACTATTTCTAGCATTACTGGTGTACCTTTACTATTTCACAACTTTGGTGTTTTTTTTTTTTTTTTTGAGGGAGGGAGTGAATCTTCAGTTTATTTGAAATACTTAAGTTATGTTTTAATTTCAATGATCACAACTTTGAAATTATTATCTTTGAATCTTGGTGGGGAAAGGCATCACTGCCACTATCTCATTAACCATGCTAGCACTCCTCCACTTCCTGCTTTATCCAAATATTATTTTTGTTGCTGTTGTTGTTAAGCCAAGAATGATTAAATAACAAGATTCCAGAAAAACTTGTTAGCCTTATCCTCAGTTACATTTAAGGTATTTAGAAATTTTATTCGTTTTGAAGCAATTTGACTTGATGTAAGATAAAATGTACTTTTCAACAGTTTTCCAGAAATTGATGTAAATAAAATGCTAAGTTACTTCAAAGAACTGAGAAATAATGAAGAGTTTACTGTGCGTTTTAATGTAAAAACTAGAGCTAGAAACAAATAGCTATTGATTAAAAAAAGCTAGCAATAAACCTTTCCAGAAAGCCTATGTTAACAAAAGTAAAATGTTACTAACTACAGTATTCCACCTTTACTGGCAAGGGATAGGTACTCAGATCTCCAGTGTGTACATGAAATCTCACACAATACCAAACTTTATATAAATAAGTGCAATGTTTTTCCTATACACATATACCTATGCTAAATTTTAATTTACAAATTAAGAGATTAGCAATAGCTAATAATAAAATGGAAGTTATAATACACTGTAAATATGTTGTGTAAATGTAATCTCTCTCAAAATATCTTTCTGTCCTATACTGTCACTTTTTGTGATGATTTGAGCTGTACGGTTCCTAAGTAATGAGATGAAGTGAGGTGAATGACATAGGCATTATGATGTAACAGGCTACTATGTAAGGGTTATTTGAACATAAGTACTGTGACTAGTGCACAGTACTATAACCATGAGGGTTATGAAGTGACTAATGAGAGGGTGGCCTATACACTGTGGATATGCTGGACAAAGGGATGATTCACATCCCAGGTGAGACAGAGTGGGATAATTGGACAACCACATGCTAAAGGATGAAGTTGAGCCCTTATGTCACACCACATACAAAAATTAACTCAAATGGATCAAAGATCTAAATCCAAGAGATGACATTTTAAATCTCTTAGAAATAAACATATGAGCACATATAGAACCTTTATGACATTGACTTTGGCAATGGATTTTTGTTATACATAGCACAAGCACAAACAAAAAAAGAAAAATACATAAATTCAACATCAACAAAATTAAAACCTTTGAGCATCAAAAATATTATCAAGGAAGTAAAAAGGCAACTCATAGAAGGAGAGAAAATATTTGCAAATAATGGATCTGATAAACTTTTAGTATACATATTATATAAAGAGCCTGTACAACTAAACAACAAAAAACACAGCCCAATTTTAAAATGGAGAAAGGATTTGAATGGACATTTACCCAAAGAAGATATACCAATGGGCAGCAAGCACGTGAAAAGATGCTCAACATCATTGTCATTAAGAAAATGAAAATCAAAACTATTGTGTAATACCATGTAACGTCCACTAAGATGGTTATAATTTTTTTTAAAAAGGGAGTAAATATGTGTTGGTAAAATGAGAAATTTAAACCATCATAAATTTCTGGTGGGAGTATAAAATGGTGAAATAATTGTGGAAGACATTTTGGAAGTTTCTCGAAAAGCAAAACAGAATTCCCATATGACCCAGTAATTCCATTCCTAGAGAAATAAAAAGACGAGCCAATGCTGTGGTGTAGCAGGTAAAGCTGACACCTGCACCGCTGGCATCCCATATGGACACCAGTTCAAGTCCCAGGTGTCCACTTCCAGTCCAGCTCTCTGCTAATGTGCCTGGGAAAGCAGCAGATATGGTCCAAGTACTTAGGCCCCTGCAACCACATGCGAGACCCAGAAGAATCTCCTGGCTCCTGGCTTCAGATCAGCCCAGGTCTGGCCATTGCAGCCACTTGGGAACCAATAGATGAACCAATGGATGGAATATCTCTCTTCTCTGTCCCTCCCTCTCTCTCTGTAACTGCCTTTCAAATAAAAGGCCTTTTTTTAAAAAAAAAAAGAAAAACATACATCCACACAAAAAATTATACATGAATGTTCATAACAGCATTAGTCACCTGCATTAGTCACAATAACCAAAAAGTGATAATAATTCATTGTCTATCAAATGCTGAATGGATAGACAAAAATAGTGTTTTTCATCCACAAAATGGAATATTTTTCAGCCAATAAAAGGAATATAGTATTGTTATGTGTTACAATATGGATATATAAACATGAAAGGCCATTTACTGTATGATTTTACTTACATGAAATGTTCAGAATGAGCAAATTCATAGACACACAAAGCAGATAAGTGGTTGCCAGGGGCTGGGAGGAGAGTGGAATGAGCAGCCAGCAATGGGTGTTCTTCTTGGTGTTCTAGAATTAAATGCTAGTGATGGTTGCACAGCACTGCAAATGTACAAAAAGCCACTAAATTGTGCACTTAAAATGGTTACAGTGGTGAATTATATGTGATATTAACTTTACCTCAATTCTGAAAATAAGTATATTATTAATTGACATAGAAGTGAGAGTCCAGTACTAAAACTGTTCATCTGTGATGTATTGGTTTTCAACAAAGGTGCCAAAACCAATTAATGGGGAAAACACAGTCTTTTCTAAAATGACATGTCTATCATACTGCTACAGAAAAGTGGATTGAGGTCACTGGCATCAAGGAAATAGAGAAAAGTTTCTCAGGGTGTGGTCCTTGGGCCACTGGGTTCAGAATCAATTGAGGAGTTTATTAAAATCCCAAACTCCTGGACCCTTCTATAAATCAAACTATCAGGATCGAGGTGCAGGAATCTGCATTTTAACTAGCTACCTAGCTGATTTTAATGCATTCTAATGCTGGAAAACAGCTGATATTAGAATACAATAGCATGGGTTTCAAATTCCAGCTCTGTCCGTTAGTAGTTTTACTTCCTCGAGTGTCATTGCCAGCTTCCAGTTTTATCCTACCTTACTGTCTTAGGTCTTACTATCAGAGGCCTAGGTTGATTCCCTTGTTATTCATCAGAACCATAGAATCATAAGTGAACAAACTTAGATGCAAAATCTTAATTCAAAACTTAAGTTTTCCTTCCAGCAGTCTTCTGTCTCTCTTATCCCAGCACTCCCACAATGCCCTGCCCTCCAGGTCTGGCACTCCTTGCTCATCTTTCTGTTGGGAATAAGAAACAGGAAATCAGAAAAAGCTTAATAGAAGAGTCCTCAGTATGATCTGGGCCTTGAACAACAGGACAGGATTTCCACATGCAGAAAATGGGAAAGAAGCAATGTTCTAGGAGGAGGTAAGGACATTAATGTGAAGTTAAAGAGGGTGGTCGCTACATGGTTTGAATTTGCCACTGGGACCAATCCCAGGATAGACCTGGGTTACTTTATCATTGGTTGCCAGTTTTTCTTCGACTTGTAGTTTTCATTAATATTTCTGACAAATAAAAAGGCTTGACCTCACTTACATTGCTGTTGATTAACCCAGCTTCCTGTTCTACAGCAGCCCCATCTCCAGTTTACAAGTTCCATGTGAAAATTTGTGATTCCTTCTGACTTTTCCAGCCCAACTGTCCTTTCCAAGTGTCCCTAATTCTCCTCTAAATGCCAGCACTAATGCCTCTCCATGACAACCCATAGTCACAGGACAGGTCATGACTACTTGGGGAGGGGACATGAAATTAAAGAAGTCTTCACAGAGGAGGCTGAGGTTGTGCCAAGTTTTGAGAGTTGTGGCAGGATTTTCCCAGAGATAAAGGTAAAAGGTATTTCAAAAAGAGGCAACAGAAGTTAGCCTGTGGCAAAGCTGGTTAAGTTGCTGTTTGCAATGGCGGCATATCATATCTGAGTGCTAGTACAAGTCCCAGCTGCTCTGCTTCTGGTCCAGCTTCCTGCCTGGGAAGGCAGCAGACGATGCCTAAATACTTGAGCTCCTGCTAGCCATGCGGGTGATCCAGATGGAGTTCATGGCTCCTGGCTTTGAACTAGCCCATACCTAGCTATTGTGGCCATTTTGGGAATGAACCAGTGGATGGAAGATCTCCTCTCACTCATTCCCTCTCTCTCTGTCACTCTGCCTTTCAAATCAATCAATCAATCAATCAATCATTTAAAAAATGTCTTCAAGAAGAGGCAACACTATGAAATCATGTATTCAAAAATATTTATAAAGTATTCCATCTTCTCCTATGAACAAATACAACACATTTTTTGGAGCACCTAATAGTTACTGTGCTGGGCTCCTAGATGCTCATTCACTCACTCAAATTCCCACATGATAATATGTGTGCCACTTACCCATCTACCAACTCTGTAGCTGATGGGAATATGCACCAAGGACCACCTACATGACTCAGAGTGGCTTATTAAACATGAGGATGGCAATGACCACCTTTGTATCTTTGCTACATGCAGTGCTCCAGTCCCTAAACACTTGTTACATTCAAACCTGCCAGGCTTTCCAAGCAACTACCTTCCAGGCATTAAGCTCTTCATTTCTCTCCCACAACCCACCACCACTCCCAGCTTCCTAGTTCCTACTCCCCATCAGATGTTATTTTAAAATTGTGGTAACTGTATATAACAAAATTTGTTATTTTTTCTACTGCAGCCACACTATTTTACACCCCACCCCCACCTCAATAGTGTATGAGTAGTCCAATTTTTTCACAACTCCACCAACATGTACCACAAACCTTACATAGCATCTTTATTGAAAATATACATTTACTTGAGTAGTCAGTCCTCTTCACCCTGGCTAATTTGCATCCTTAATTGTACAGACTTAACTATGAAATCTGGGCTGAAGAAACTGGAATGGATCTCAAGCTGCAGTGACAATTGAGCAGAAAATCTTTGAAAGAATTGGAGATGATTGAGGAACGAGAGATTGGTGTCCTTTGACACCCTTTCATCGACTGAATTCAAATTTATTCCGGTGACAGCATCTGCAGCCATGATGGAAAGGTTAACACTTCATAGATCACTTAACAACTCTGCCCGTAGCCATTCAAGTGAAGAGGTCAGTAGACTGGGAAGAAATGACACTATGCCACTCACATTCTGAGTGGTTCCTTTTAGTTGATTATTTTAGAACTTTTAGGGTGATACAATTTGGCCATTTCTCCCTATTTTTAAAGTACTCAAGCAATTTAGGCATTTAAATGTTCTTCCATCTGTAAGAGGCTTAATCACTTAGCCCTGCATTTTCAATCTTCTTGAATCAATTGAAGCCTTACAAAGTGTTCCTTTTAGCTAACATTGGAAAGAGAACACCATCAGCTGAGCCAACCTTATTATTTGTGATGGGAGAGGAAATCACAGTGAGGTAAGTTGGGCTGCCACCAAGCAAGGCACTTACCCATGTTACAGCATGTCCTAAAATGTGGCCTAGGGACCCATTACATCAGGACCACATGGGGGTGTTATTCTAAAAAAGTCTTGCCCCAAGGCAGGTATTTGGCATATCAGTTGGGCCATGCACATCCCCTATTGGAGTGCCTGGATTAGAGTCCCAGCTCTACTCCCAATTCCAGCTTCCTGCTAATGCACACCCTAGGAGGCAGCAGGTTATGGCTCAAGTTGTTTGTGCCCCTGACACCCAAATGGGAAGCCTAAATTTGAGTTCCTGGCTCCTGGCTTAGACCAGGCTATTGCAGGCATTTAGGGAGTGAAATAGCAGGTGGAAGAAGCTCTCTCTCTCTCTTGCTCACTCTCACTCTCACTCTTGCTCTTTTTCTTTTGCTCTCACTCTCTTGCTTACGGCCTGACTCTCTGACTCTAATAAAATCCACATTTTCGAAATTTTTAATAAAAAAACAAAGGGGCAGGTGTTGTGGTACAGCAGGTTAAGCTACCACTTTGGATGCCTGCATCCCATGTTGGAGTGCCTACTTCAAGTCTTGGCTACTTTGCTCCCATCCAGCTTCCTGCTTATGTGCGTGCTGGGAGGCAGTAGGTGATGGTAAGGACCTGGGTTCCTCCCATCCATGTGGGAGGGATGATGTTCTGGGCTCCTGGCTTTGGTTTGGCTGAGCCCTGGCTGTTGTAGGCATTTGGGGAATGAACCAATGGATGCAAGATTTTTCTCTAGCATTCTCTGTCTCTGTTTCAGTCTCTCTCTCTCTCTCTCTCTCTCTCTCTCTCTTTCATTCTGCCTTTTATATAAATAAAGTAAGTAAATGTACGTTTAAAAATAAAATAAAATGTCTTTCCCCAAAATCAGGATTTCCTAGGAGTAAGAGGTTTTCCAGATACCAGACCCTCAGAAATAAGACAGGGAAAATTTCACACAAGTCAGCAAGTGTGGTCACCCTACCCCAGACATACTGAATCAGAATCACTGTTTTCTTACAAATACTGAAATTTGAGAACCACTACCGTGACTACTCCATCTCCACTCCTCACTGAGAACCACCCCTGCCACTGCCCAATTCTGCAGCTCACTCTGGTGCCGCCTTTTCTAACAGCTTTAACTGTTGTCTTCTTCCATGATTACATGTAGGAAGCCCTCTCCCTTCATAGGCAGTTCTTTTAGGGCTAAATAAAAGAACCATCCCTTTTGCTGGTGTCTATGTGCTAGGACAAACAGAGGAGAAGTTGTAATAATCCATTCCTTCATTTATTCACTCCATGCACATTTATTGAGCACTTTTCTATGTGCCATAAGTTTCTCAGAGCGAAGAAGCCTAAGGTTAGGTGTGAACATAAGCATGCATGGGTGTATAGGTGGAGAAATACTCATTTTCTGAGAACTACAATTATTTGAGAAGTGTAATTAATTCCATAAATATTTATTGAGAGTCTTTTATGCACCAGCACAGCACTAGGCATGGGGATACAATAGTGGGCAAGACAGTCAAGGTCCCTGCTATCATGGAGCTTACATTCTAGTGCAGAAAGACAGGTACATGTAAACAAATATATAGTGACAGGTACTTTGATAAATGCTATGAAAAACATAAAACAGGGAGATGTGGTTGAGATGGAGGGTTACTTTTGATTGCTGGTAAGGGAATGGCTTTTCTGAGAAGTTGAAATTTGAGCCAAGATATGAATGACAAAAGTCCAGCCATTTGCAGACCAGAGGGAGAAATGTTCCAGGCAGAGGGAATAGGTAGGCTATGAGCCAGAAGGCAGGAAGGAACTTGGCATGTTAGAGAAATGCAAAGAAGGCTAGTGTGCCAGAATATGAGGAACAGTGGTCACATATCACATATTTTGAGTTCTGGGTAAAGTCAGAGTTGGAGATATGAATTAATTTTTGAAGTTAAGAGCATACAGATAAAACTTAAAGCCTTGCTGTTGCATGACATTATCTAGGGAGAAAATGAAATGGAAATGAAGAAAAGATTCCTGGACTGAGCCTAGAGCCTCCAACATTCAGCAAGTCAAGCAGAGGTGGATATTTGGCCTAGCAGTTAGGACTCTTGCATCCCATGTTGGAACACCTAGGTTCAATCTCTTGTTCAGGCTTCTGATTCCAACATTCCTGCTAATGCAGACCCTGGGAGGCAGTGATGATGGCTCAAGTAGTTGGATTCCTGCCACCCACATGGGAGGCCTGTATTGAATTCCTAGCTCCTGGCATTTGGCGAGTGAACCAGCAGATGGGAACTCTGTCTCTATCTATCTGTCACTCTGCATTTCAAATAAGTAAATAAGAAATTAACAGTCAGAGACCAAGGAACCAGCACAAGAGACTGAGGGGCCAATGAGGTATGAGATAAACCAGAAGGAAAGCATGGTGTTGGGGCCGGCGCTGTGGCACAGTGGTGCACTGGGTTAAAGCCCTGGCCTGAAGTGCCAGCATCCCATATGGGCGCCGGTTCAGGACCTGGCTGCTCCTCTTCCAAACCAGCATATCTGCTGTGGCCCGGGATAGCAGTGGAGGATGGCCCAAGTCCTTGGGCCCCTTCATTCACGTGGGAGACCTGGAGGAGGCTCCTGGTTCCCAGCTTCAGATCGGCGCAGCTCCGGCTGTTGCGGCCATCTGGGGAGTGAGCCAGCAGATGGAAGACCTCTCTCTCTGTTTCTACCTCTCTCTGTAACTCCGTATTTCAAATAAATAAAATAAATAAAAAAAGAAAGCATGGTATCAATGAAGCCAGGAAAGGGAAGAAGAGAATTTTCAAGGAAATAATATGATCATTTATGTTTTACAGTTAGGAAAAGTGAGGCGTGGGAGTCTTAGCAGCTCGCCCAAGGTCACATAGCTAGTAGAGGAAGCTCAGGGAGTTAAACCCAAGCAATCTGACTTTACAGTCTGTGCTCCTAAGCACTATGCTAGTGGCTCTCAAACTGCAGTGTTCATCTGAGTCATCTGTAGAGCTTGTTAACACATAGATTATCAGCCCCTGGATCCAGAGTTTCTGATTCAAGAGGTCTGGAATGGGGCCCAGTTTTGCATCTTGAACTAATTCCCAGGAGATGTGGGTGCTTCTGGTCCAGAGAACACACTTTAGGAACTACTGTCCTACTATATGCCAGGGTACCTCAAAAAGTTCATGGGAAATGAAATTAAAAGATATGTTTATTTTTATGCAAAACTTTGCAATTTATGAATATGATTGACCTTTTAAAAGTTCATAATAAAAATTTTAAAATGCATAAATTGCAAAAATATACACCAAATAAACATATTTTAACTCCATTTTTTCACAAACTTTTTGGAGTTCCCACATGCTACCTCGCATATGGAAAGAAAGGGCTATGATAATGTTGTTAGTATTGCTTGCTTTCTTCAGTGGGCTTTGAAAAATTATGCCTTAGTTTTGCAAGGAAAGAATTACTCCAACATCTATCCAGAACTATCTGAATAAAGCAACCATATTGCTGATGAGTGTAGGAGATTATCAGATGAGCTCTAGGGTTTGAGGGTTATGGTAAGACTAGAAAAAACAGATAAATGTACTGGTTCCTTGTCATTACCCCATATCTGTAGTGGACCACATGAGACCTTATTAAATCTACTCAACATCTAGGAAGACAAGTCTGTCTGGTACTCTAGACATAAGGTTTAAACATGGATAGGAATGAACTTTCAGATATCTCTGGTCAGTAACTGTCGCTCCCCCATTCGCGGAGGAACGACACTAGACCCTGCGCTGTTCTTTCTGCCCGGCTCTTCCGGGTTAGCTGCCGGTCCCTCACTCGCGGAGGAACGATGCCATCCCGGGTTAGCTGCCAGCCCCTCCACCTCTGTGGAGGGGCGGCACCCCCCCCTCCCCCGCCGCTTTCCCCGCTTCCGCGGAGGAGCGGCACACCGCCAGCCAGCTCTCTCGGAGGCTGCTCAGATGTTCCTCAAGTGTTCCTCCAGATGTTCCTGGTGCATGGTGTCTCTCTCCTCCTTTATAGTCCTCTTCCACCAATCCCAACTCTGCTACCCACACGCCGAGCACGCTGCTCTCCTCCAATCAGGAGCAGGATCAGCTCCTGCAGCTTATCAGTCAAACTGATGAGGCAGCTGCGTAGTTGTTTGCTCCTCCCCAGCGCCATATTGTGGGAGAGCAGATGCATAGAATTAGTCTTAATTCCAGTAACTTAGTCTAGTCTCAGTTGCTCCCCACAACTAACCACATTCTTCCACTATTAAGCCCACAGCCCTCTGTTTCAGGTTTATAAATGCACCAGGTAGCAAAAGTATGCAATATACCAAAAGGCAAAAGACTGAAGAAATCAATTCCAGCCTTAAGTATGCTGGATAAACTATGAAGTCTAAGAGCAGAAAGAGCACATGTAATAGACTAATAAAAAGGGACTACATCCTATACCCTAGGCACTCAACACACATTGTATCATTTAGTCCTCATAGCAGCCTATGAAACAGATATTATTACTATCCCCATTTTAGATGGGGAAAATATATTTTGTAACCTAAAATCAAAACTGTTAAGTGATAAACCCTTTATTCAAACCTAGGTTTGTCTAATTCCAAAACTCTTCTTTTTTAGATTTATGTTATTTATTTGAAATGAAGAGTTACAGAGAGAGGTAGAGACAGAGAGATCTTCCATCGGCTGGTTCACTCCCTAGATGGCTGCAACAGCTGGAGCTGTGCCAATCCGAAGCCAGGAGCCAGGAGACTCCTCCGGATCTTCCACATGAGTGCAGGGGCCCAAGGACTTGGGCCATCTTCCACTGCTTTTCCAGGCCATAGCAGAGAGCTGGATTGGAAGAGGAGCAGCAGGGACTAGAACCGGCACCATATGGGATGCTGGCACTTCAGGCCAGGGTTTTAACCCGCTGCGCCACAGCGCCGGCCCCTAATTCCAAAACTCTTAACCAGTACCTCTAAAATAAGTAAACTACAAGACTTTTCTAGATTATAAGAGTGGCATGGTTCAAGAAAGACTTGGGCCAGCGCCGTTGCTCAATAGGCTAATCTTCCGCCTGCGGCACCAGCACACCGGGTTCTAGTCCCAGTCAGGGCGCCGGATTCTGTCCCAGTTGCCCCTCTTCCAGTCCAGCTCTCTGCTGTGGCCCAGGAGTACAGTGGAGGATGGCCCAAGTGCATGGGCCCTGCACCCCATGGGAGAAAAGGATAAGCACCTGGCTCCTGCCATCGGATCAGCGCAGTGTGCCGACCGCAGATGCCATTGGGGGGTGAACCAATGGAAAAGGAAGACCTTTCTCTTTGTGTCTCTCTCTCTCACTGTCCACTCTGCCTGTCCAAAAAAAAAAAAAAAAAGACTTGTTCTGGAAGACTAAGTGAGGTTGCAAGATCAGACTGAGATAGACTGGCACTGAAATGCCTTGGGCCAGTATTGTCACCATTGTTGTTGCTTTTAAATCACCAGACTTATTAAAAAAAAAAAAAAAAAAAAAAAAAAAAAAACAGAAATCAATAAGAATACTGGGCCGGCACCGTGGCTCAATAGGCTAATCCTCCGCCTAGCGGCACCGGCACACCAGGTTCTAGTCCCGGTCGGGGCGCCGGTTCTGTCCCAGTTGCCCCTCTTCCAGGCCAGCTCTCTGCTGTGGCCAGGGAGTGCAGTGGAGGATGGCCCAAGTGCTTGGGCCCTGCACCCCGTGGGAGACCAGGAGAAGCACCTGGCTCCTGCCATCGGATCAGCGCAGTGCGCCGGCCACAGCGCGCCAGCCGCGGCGGCCATTGGATGGTGAACCAACGGCAAAAGGAAGACCTTTCTCTCTGTCTCTCTCTCTCATTGTCCACTCTGCCTGTCAAAAAAAAAAAAAAAAGAATACTATAAGTGAGAGTAAAATGAGATCCATTAGAAAGTAAACAAGAAACACTGTTCATGATGCATGCAACACACAATAGCAAATTTGGAGAAAGTGAAAAACAATAGGCATTTAAGTGAAGACATTAATGGGGGAAAAAGTCATTGCTGTAGGATGGGACCTCTAGAGGAAGCAAAATGATTAAAACATTTATTAGAATGAGACCATTCATTGCAGATGCCTAGAGTCAAGGATCTTCTTATTGTTTTTTTGTTTTTAAATGTTTCTAACTTCTTTTTAATTGAAATTTTATCCATATTTATAGATTCACATTCAGTTATAAGAAATAATATAGAGAGATCTCTTAGATACTTTGCCCAGTTTCTTCAATTGATACTGTTTTACAAACCTACAATATGATATCACAACCAGGGTATTGAAATTGATAATAATCCACTGATCTTATTTTTTTAAAGATTTATTCATTAGAAAGACAGAGTTACACAGAGAGAGAAGAGACAGAAAGAGAGAGAGAGAGAGAGAGAGAGAGGTAGAGACAGAAAGAGAGGTCTTCCATCCGCTGGTTCACTCCCCAGATGGTTGCAACAAACAGAGCTGCACCGATCTGAAGCCAGGAGCCAGGAGCTTCTTCAGGTCTCCCATGTGGGAGCAGAGGCCCAAGGACTTGGGCCATCTTCTGCTATCCAAGGCCACAGCAGAGAGCTGGATTGGAAGTAGAGCAGCCGGCACTAGAACCGGCTAGTCTGGGCTTCAGGCCAGGGCGTTAACCAGCTTCGCCACAGCGTTGGCCCCAATCCACTGATCTTATTAACATTTCCCAGTTTTATTCAGTCACTGTGTGTACTTTCGTATCTTGTTCTGTACAATTTTATCACCTGTGTAGGTCCATATATTCACCACCACAGTAAAGATACTACACAGTTGTTGAAAATTCAGATATCCTTCCTGTGGCCCTTTATAACCAAATTTATCTTCCACTTCCCTTTGTATCTTGTCTGTCCCCTAGCGACCATTAATCTCTTTTCTATCTCTATTATTTTGTAATTACAAGAATTTTATATAAATGGAATTATGCATTGTACAACCCTTCATCATTGGCTTTTTTTTTCACCAAGCATAATTTCCCGATATTCATTCAAGTTGCTGTATGTGTCATATTGCTTCTTTTTATTGTTTAGCTATATTCCATAGTATGGATACATCATAGTTTGTTTATCTATTAATTTGTTGAAGAATATCTGGGTTTTTGGCTTGTCTTAGGTTTGAGCTGCTGTAACAAGGTTCCATACTTGGCTGTTATGGTTTGAATGTGTCCCCTACAAAAGCATACACTTGAAATTTATTCTCCAATGCAGCAGTGCTGGGAGGTGGACACTCATGGGAAATATTTAGCTCGTGAAGTTTCCACTCACATGAATGGATTATTGCTAATTATAAAAGTGCTTGAAGCTACAAGTTCAGTCTTTTGCACTCACACATTTGTTTGCTGTTTCACCATGAAATGATACAGCAGCAAGGTCCTTGCCAAAAGTAGGCTGCACTACCTTAGACTTCCCAGATACAAGAATTGCAAGAAATAAATTTTTTAAAGATTTATTTATTTATTTATTTGAAAAGCAGAATCACAGAAAGGCAGAGGCAGAAGCAGAGAGAGAGGTCTTCCATCCGCTGGTTCAGTCCACAGATGGCTGCAATGGCCAGAGCTGGGCTGATCCAAAGCCAGGAGCCAGGAGCTTCCTCTAGGTCTCCCACATCAATGCAGAGGCCCAAGGACTGGATCCATCTTCCGCTGTTCTCTCAGGCACATCAGCAAGGAGCTAGATCAGAAGTGGAGCAGCTAGGACTCGAACTGGTGTCCATGTGGGATGTTGGCATTGTGGGTGATGGCTTTACCTGCTACGTCATACAGCCAGCCCCCTTTCCCCCTCTTTATCCAATTTTAGGTATTCTGTCATAGCAGTACAAAATAGACTAAGACAGTGGCTTATAAACAACAGAAATTATTTCCCACAATTCCGGAATCTGGAGCAGTGAGATTGAGCTGTCCGCTTTGTCAGGTTTTGGTGAGGGTCCTCTTCAAGGTTGTGACTGCTGACTCCTCACATGGCAAAAGGTGAGCAACAGAAATCTGTGCTTAAGGCATTAATTCCATTCTTAAGGGGTCATCCCTCATGACCTAATTACCTCCCAAAGTCCCCACATCTTAATTCCATCACACTGGGGGTTAGAGTTTCAATATTTGAGTTTAGCAGGAGTAACATAGACATGTGGTCCAACGAGACTACTAGGGGGGCTGGTGTGGTGGCACAGTGGGTTAATCCTCTGCTTGTGGTGCCAGCATCCCATGTGGGTGGCAGTTCTAGTCCCAGCTGCTCTTCTTCCAATCCAGCTCTCTGCTGTGGCCTGGGAGGGTGGTGGAAGATGGCCCAAGTGCTTGGGCCCCTGCACCCACATGAGAGACCAGGAAGAAGCTCCTGGCTCCTGGCTTTGGATTGGCACAATACTGGCTGTTGTGGCCATTTGGGGAGTGAACCAACGGAGGGAAGACCTTTCTCTCTGTCTCTCCCTCTCACTGTCTGTAACTCTACCTCTCAAATAAATAAATAAATTAAATGTTTTTAAAAAAAAGACTATTAGGAAAAAAGTTGCTATGAATATTGCTATACAGGTTTCTGTGTGAAAGCAAATCTTTATTTATCTGGTATAGATGCCTAACAGTGCAATTTTGGGGTGGTATGCCAATTGTGTGTTTAGTTTTACCTTTTGTTTTTGTTTTACAAAACTGCCAAGATGTTTTTCAGAGTGGCTGTTACATAGCCACCAGCAACGAATGGGTGATCTACTTTCTCTACATCCTCACCAGCATTTGGTGGTGTCACTATTTTTTATGTTAGTAATTTGGGTAGGTGTAAAGTGATATTAGTCTTTTGTTTTTAAAAGAGGCAAACTAGAAAGGAGAAAAGTGTTTTGAAATTTCTTGTAGGTAACATAATTTATTGTTTCAATTTAAGCTCCTCGTAACTTGTTTTGCCTGGAAAACAATTTTGAACTTTTGCAATAAAAAAATCTTCTCCATTCATATGGGAGCCAATTGCCCTAAAACCACAAAGCAATTACTTATCTTCTCCTATGCATAAAGAAAAGTTGAGATACCTACAGGAGATGCATCTGAAGAATTCTGAAGATCCAAGCAGAGAAAGAACAAAGGAAGAAAATTTCCTGGAGAATATTTGCAAATAATAACTTCCCTATTTAGTTCTCTATTCCCTCTTTGAATGGAACAGCAGGGAGAACTGGTGATATGATGAGAGCTGATTATCCACATCTGTTGGCATCTCTATGTTCAGTGAAGTTACTTTGGTAGCTTGAAATCTTTCATGATGGAAATATTTACACCATATGAATTGGCAAACACTACAAATAAGGACACGTTTTTGTCCAGAGAATTAGTTGGCAAACATTTACTCATGGAGTGTTGTGAGTTTCTTTCCAAAGTGTGTTCCGTAGAAAACATGGAGAAGGAGATAAGGAGATATGAATTGAGCACCTACTAAAATTCTTAGTCCATATGAGTCTCATAACAACACATATTGTAGACACATATTGAGACTCAATATACGAAGTATTTCATTAATGTCACATTTCAAGTAAATGCCAAAGTGGAAATTCAGGCTTGGGTACAAGCTAAAATCAAATCTCATTTTTCTGCTGTATCATGCTGATGCCCTAGAGGGGAGAAGGCATTGAATGCCAGAGGGAAGCAATGAGACAAAACTTGAAAAAAGATTTCCTTGACTTTAATTAAAAGAAAAGAAAGATACTAAGAAGAAAAATGTCTGTCCTTGGCATTATGTAGCAATTAGCTTTAAGTATATTTATAGTTTTAATTGTATGTACATATGTATAGTCCAGCTATATGTATAGTCCAGTGAACAGTAGTAACTATTGTTTTTGTCTTCCTTGTACTTATCCCTACCTCCCTTCTTCTGATCCCATTAAAGGACACTTTCCCCTGCCCTGTGCCTCTGGTTAAGCTAACAGTCATGGTGCTTTGGCCTCCCCAAACCACAGATATGGCTAGGCCAGTTAAAATCCCTTCCAGGACTTTTTTATTGAGCCTAGAAGGAAAAAAAATTTCTCATGTTTGGCTTGCTTCCTTTGAACATTGTGACCCTGGCGCTCAAATAGCATCATCAGAACTCCACGTTTGTCTCCACGCTGTTCTTTTCACATGGTGGACAAGATGACCTCTGGCCCAACTGTACTTCTTAGTTTCCCTGTTATGTTAGCTAATAAAGTATGCCCCCACATTTGTGTGTATGTAAGTATGTATATATGTGTATTTAATTAAGCTAGTCTGACTTAGGTTTATAACATTTGTCACCAAAAGATCCTTGTCCTTGGTGGCTACTCCAGTTCATTAATCTTTTCTTTCTATGCATTCTTTTTTTAAAGATTATTCATTTATTTATTCAAAAGTCAGAGAGTTACACAGAGAGAAGAAAGGCAGAGAGAGAGAGGTCTTCCATCCAATGGTTCACTCCCCAATTGGCCACAACGGCCGGAGCTGCGCTGATCCGAAGCCAGGAGCCAGGAGCTTCTTCCAGGTCGCCCACATGGGTGCAGGACCCCAAATACTTGGGCCATCTTCTACTGCTTTCCCAGGCCATAACAGAGAGCTGGATTGAAAGAAGAGCAGCCAGGACTAGAACTGGCGCCCATATGGGATGTCGGCACTTCAGGCCAGGGCGTTAACCAGCTGCGCCACAGCGCCGGCCCCTCTATGCATTCTGAAAACACTTATTATTTATACCAGATCCATTCAACAGGAAGATAATATGAACTATGTATATATAATTTTAATTTTTCTAGTAGCCACATTTAAGAAAATAAAAATAGCTGAAATAAGTTTAATAATATATTTTATTTATCTCAGTATATTTAAAAACATTTTAACATTTAATCAATATAAAAATTCTTTCTTTAAGACTGATGTTTTTATTTGAAAGTCAGAGTTATAGAGAGGGACAGGCAGAGGCAGAGAGGAGAGAGAAAGGTCTTCCACACACTGATTCACTCCCCAAATGGCCACAATGGCCAGGGTTGGGTCAGGCTGAAGCCCGGAGACACGAGCTTCTTCCATGTCTCCCTCATAGGTGCTGGGGCCCGAGGAGTTGGGACATCTTCTGTTGCTTCCTCAGATGCATTAGCAGGGAGCTGGGTCAGAAATGGAGCAGCCAAGACTCAAACCAGTACCCATATAAGATGCAGGCACTGCAGAAGATTTCTTAATCTGCTGCACCACAGCAACTGCCCATATACAAAAATTCTTAATGAAATATTCCTAAAATATTTTCTTTATCTACAATCTGAAATCCGGTGTGTATTTTACATTTACAAGTCATCTCAATTCTAAGTAGTCACATTTCAGGAACTTTTAAAGAAAAAAAAATCAATGACACTTGTTAAAGCACAGTGAGGAAGACTTTTTTCAGGATTCTTATGATTGGTATAAGAGCCACAACAATGGAATTTTGCATAGGGCAGAGAAATTGAACTCAACTCTGAATACAGCATGGGCAAGTGAGAATGTATAGCCAAATGTCAAGCTGGGAGTCAGTGGGTGGAAAATTGTTAAGAGTAAACACCAGGGGAAAAGAGAGCTCTGGTTAACTCATCCTAGCAGAACTCTTGCTGACGACAAACCAAGGAAGTCAGATATCACCTGGAGGATGATGGAGGGTGAAGAATCTCATCACATATCAAGAGTTGGGGGTTCTTGCTAAACTGATATAACAGAGTTCTTTGCTAAAACTAGATTTTTACAAGGCAATGCAAGATGGGCCTTGGAGAAAGTTCAGGTGCCTCACTGAAGCTTGGCTAAGCAGAAAATATTTGTTAGTGTTCAATAGTGACATGTGGCTAGTGGCTACAATACCAGACAACACAGATATATATATATATATATATATATATATATACACATATATATATATTTATAGATAATATTTTATTATATATAAATACACACACACCCCTAATAATACACCTAATAATAAACTATCACATACTACCACTTGAATGTTTTGTATACAAATGTCTCATCCTCCCATCTAACATATAAACTCCTTGAGAACAGAAGTCTCATCTTAAAATTCTTCTGTGCCCTCAAGCTAGTGTACCATGATGCTACATTAGCAGTAAGTAGTACTATGAATAAGTGATTTCAATTACCTCATTCAGTGAACAGAGGGTTGTAGTTCACACCTTAGTAAAGAAATGTACCTGATCAGAAAAAAATGGCAAATCCACTGGCGATATGTCATGTATCTGCATAAAACTGTAGTAAATATTTCTCTGAGAGTGAACCATCACACCTTAGGTAGAAGCATTAAAGGCCAAAGTGATAAAAATGCTTTTTGATTCCTCGATGAGAAGTGCTAAACTCAAAAACATAAAGCTACAACAGATTGAGTATTTCTTACTCAAGTGTTTCAGATTGAGTGTCTCAGATTTTAAAATATTTGCACAGATTTTAGATCATCATATTGGTGCTCAAAAAGTTTCTGATTTCAGAGCATTTCAGATGTCAGAATTCCATATTAGGCATGCTCACCTGTATCCTTCCTTAGTACCACTCCATCTTACAGAGAAGAATGCTAAAGCACAAGATAAGTGATTTCTGCCTCTGGAAACATGTAACCAGAAGATAATTAGCATCTGAACACAGAGAGTCTCTTTCTTTTGCCCTCATATAGTCACTGCTTTTTATTTGAAGGGCAGAGTTACAGAGAGGGAAACAAAGAAGAGAGACAGACAGAGACAGAGAGCAAGATCTTTCATCCTCCAGTTCACTAACCAATGGCTGCAACAGCCAGAGCTGGACTGATCCAAAGCCAGGAACCAGGAGCTTTTTCCTGGTTTCCCAAATTGGTGCAGGGACCTTCGCTGCCCCAGGCCATTAGCAGGGAGCTGGATCAGAAGTGGAGCAGCCAGGACTTGAACCAGCACCCATGTGGGATGCTGGCGCTGCAGGTGGTGGCTTTACTTGCTATGCTACAGCACAGGCTCTAGGCACCACTTTTTACTTAAAGGTTAATGGACAGTGGTGGGTGGAGGGCTGAGGAAGAAGTGAGGTGGATATAGGAATCACCTTTTCCGCAGGTACACATTCCCTGTGTCCAACCCAGTACACACACATACTTCTCACAGATACAATATCCATGTGTCATTGGAGTCCAGTAGGAGTCCCAGACATTAGGAAATTGTATTAGACCTCCCCTGCTAACCCAAATACCTACTCAGCTTCAAATAGTCCCTCAATCAGTTGGTCATTCATTCTTTCATTGTTGAGTATATATTACAGGCCAGACACTATGAGAGATATATAGCCAAAAGACTCAATCTTGCCTCTCACAGTGCTCAGTCTATTGTGAGAGTGTATGCTGGGGATGAGGGGAGAGTGGCATTGATGGCAAAGAGGATTGCTAACTATAATGACGCAGTACAAATACTATAGGAGTGTGAAATGAGTGCTACCATGGAATACTCCACTGCAGTTACAAAAATGAACTGTATTCACAGAAAGATCTTCAAGCACATTGTTTAAGGCAGTGGTCCTCAAAGTATGGTCCCTGGACCAGCAGCTTTAGCTCAACTAAGGACATTTTAGAAATGCCAATTCTTAGGCCCCACACCAGAGATACTGAATCAGAACTTGGGGCAGGGGTGGGGGGTAGAAACAAGAGATTTGTGTTTTAACAAGTCCCTGAGATGTTTCCT
Organism: Oryctolagus cuniculus; assembly: GCF_051225735.1. Classification (NCBI taxonomy): domain Eukaryota; kingdom Metazoa; phylum Chordata; class Mammalia; order Lagomorpha; family Leporidae; genus Oryctolagus; species Oryctolagus cuniculus. The sequence continues at coordinate 85,570,322 of NC_142888.1, read as the reverse complement.
ATGCACACTAACATTTAAGAACCACTGGTTTAGAAAAAAAAATCGCAGGAAGAAATGTACAATGTGATGAGATTTACATCACAAAAAATATGCTTCCAATACCCGTGTGTGTGTGTGTGTGTGTGTGTGTGTGTGTATTTGCATATACATAGAGGAAGTCTGAAATGAGATATACCATGCTATGTCTATGGCCATACCACCCTGAACGCGCCTGATCTCATCTGATTTCAGAAGCTAAGCAGGGTTGGGCCTGTTAGTACTTGGATGGGAGAAATACCATGCTAAATAACAGTGATTGTCTCTGTAGAGGTGATTGGGTTACAGGGCCAGGAATTTAGCTAGTGCTCTGGAAACACAAAGGAGAGAGACATTAGATCTTCCTAGAGGAGGTAGCCTCTGAATATGGCTTTAGGACATGCCCAGTCCATCCATTCCTAAGACTCTCCCATATCTAGGACATCACTCACATTCTTATACTCTTGTCCTTCCAGTTGAAGGAGTCATCTCCAGAGAAGCTGCAGTCTGGTTTCTGAAATAGGTGGACTACTTAACTTCCCACCCTCATCCTAAACCTCAAGTCTCAGAGGCAGTAGTACTAAGCTGAGATCTGGAGCTCAAGATTGAAAGGTCCTAGAAAGAAAATGTGACTTACCTTCCAACACAAATTAACTGTCCTCTACCTTGTATTTTAACAGTGGTTTTCATCCGGGCAGCATATTGGAGTGGTTGAAAAGCATGAAACAAAGATCACTATTGATTCACTGTGAGCCAGGCTCATTCAAATTCAAGCTGGAAAAGCCCTAGAGAGCCATCCATGTCCTTGTCTTCCAATGTCCAGTGACAAACCATTTTGGGAAAAAAGCCATGCCCTTTAGAAGGTCAAACCTGCATCCTATTGACCTACTCTCTTTCATAGTCTTTTTTGGAACTTTTTAGCTGATGAGACTTGTGGGAGGTGACAGAGAAAAAATAACAATGGTGAGACTCCCCCAGAGCTCCTAACATGTACATGGCCTTTGCAAGTGATAAAGATAAATAACTCTCTAAGCAGCATTTGGAGGAGTTTGTTTCCAGTAAAGTGAATCTGAGAAGAGAAAAAAAAGTAGTTACATTAACCTCTGACACAGATTTTCAGGCAAAAGCTTTCATAACTAAGGGCCAATGATGTGATGGCAGGAAGAAGCCCTGTAGAATTGGCCAGGTTGCCCTAAATAATCAAGAGGGGTAAGGAAACCAACGGTCCAGGGAGGTATCCCTGTCACTAATGATTACTTTCTGACAGCCCGGATACTGCCCGGGTGGGTTCACGTGTCCTAGATAGGCTGCCTCAATAGACTGTGGAGGAATGGGCAAGTGCAAAGTTTCTGCTGCTTTTGGAGAAGTCTGAAATGGAGAATCAACACTTAATGACCTAGGCAGTTTGACTTTGAATCCAATAAAAGGGACTGGGCTAAAAGAGCTTCTAGGGTATTTGATATAGCAAAAAGTAGATCTCAATTAATAGAGAATAGTAAGGATTGGAGATAGAATGATTCTCTGTGAAAGATAATTTCTTTGATTTGGGTTAAGACTTTTGTATAACATCCTTGCTCTCTTTTGAAACATACCAAAGCTCATAGTTGAACTCATAGAATTGAATTAATCATCACTCAAATAATTTACATTGATGTGGAGATACTGGGAGAATTCTGGGTTCTTTTTTTGATAGAGGTTTTTATAATGCTAAAATATTTTGTAAATGTTTATTTGATACCTATTATATGCATAATACTGTGTTAAGTGCTAACAATGAAACACGTGTCAAAACACACTCTCAATGAGGTTACAGGGGCCAGCATTGTGGCAAAGTGGGGTAAACTGTTACTTGTAATGCCTGCATCCTATATCAGAGTGCCATCCGAGTCCCAGCTGCTCAGCTTCCATTCCAGATCCTTGCGAATGCACCTGGGAAAACAGCAGATGATGGATCAGGTACTTGGGTCCCTGTCACCCAAATAGGAGAACTGAATGGAATTCCTGGCTCTTGGCTTTAGCTTGGCCCAGCCCTGGCTGTTGCAGCCATTTGAAGAGTGAACCAGGGGATAGAAGATATCTCTATCTGTCTGTTTGTCTTGCTCTGACTCTCTCCTTCTCTCTGAGATTCTGCCTTTCAACTAACTAACTAAATAAATCTTTTTTTTAAAGAAATTACAGTACAACCATCAGTGTCGAAGAGCGGGGCTGTTGTAAAGGATTGAGTTGGTATGCATGAAAAATCCACAAGGAAATGGTACAAGAGCAACTTATAATGGTGACAGAAACAAAAAGTCAAGTTGGTGACAGAGAAATCTTTGTTGATTGGCCAAGTTAGAAAGTTTTGAGAAGGTAGGAAATTAAGTATGGCCTTAATAAGCAAAAATATCTTAGCTCTATAGATATATATTTTAGAGGCTTTCTGTGGCTATGTCATAAGTGATAGCCACTGGTGATTGATCTGAAACAAAATTATAAAGTAAAAACTTGTTTGTCTTGCCTTCTAATCCTATTTATGTCCCTAGGCAGTATACAAATATTGTTCAAGTGACCCAAGAACTAAGGGATGATACCTACATTGCTGTCCTCAATTTAATCTAATTTATCTGTCTAGTGTTACATTTTTCTCAAGGTCTACCTTCTCCTTAGAAGCCAATTGGAGCTAAAGTGTTAATGACCCATAATGGCTTAGCATGACCTACTGTGTGAGAATGCACTGTTTGATTTTTCACAACAACCTGGTGGGATAAGTTGTATTCTTATTCTTCAGATGAAGAAACTGAGACTACTGAGGCAAAGTAAACTGGGGAAGGTAAACAAAGGTACTGAGACTTCAGTCTGGGTTTGTCATGTAATGGCATTCTTTCAATGACTTACCCAAACTGAATAACTTACATTTGAAGGTTTCCTAAAATATTTCATTTACTTATTTGAAAGGCAAAGTTACAGAGAGTGAGTGGGAGAGAGAGAAGATGGAATCTTCCATCCATACAATCTTGGTTATACCTGTCCTCCTCTTCAAAGATGGTGCTGAAGACATGATTATCCTTTAGGAGCAGCCCCAAAGTAGGACCCTGGAAGACTTACGGGGAATAATGAGCATGAGATGAGAAAAATATAATTTCTAAACCAGATTATTAGAATATTCATTACAGTATTCTCTATTCTTGGCTTCTGCTAAGCATTTGAAGATTTATAACCATCTCTCAAAATTAAAATTTGGGTAATTTCAATGAAAATATATCTGTAGGGAATTCCAAGGCCCATCCCTCCAGAAAATAGTGAACAAATGGGCAAACAGGCAAAAAACTATTTAAGAAAATGATTGTTGAATCTTGGAAGTAGAGCTTAGTAAGATTTTTATTAACTGGCCATTAAGTTAATGAAGATTTTAGTTGCCATACATGACAAAGAATATACACTTTACAAAATTAGTGCAGGAAAGACACTAAACACACAGATGGACAAATAAGAATAATCACAAGAAGCAACAACAAATTGTGACATGATTCACAGAGTTGCTACATCACAATATTTAAAATGTCTAGTTTTCAACAAAAATTACAAGGCATGCAAATAAACAAGGCAGTAAAGCCCATACACAGAGTAAAAATAATAGCTACAATAGCTACAAAAACAATCAAATACCATGGAATAAACTTAACCAAGGAGGTTAAGGATCTCTACGATGAAAATTACAAAACCTTAAAGAAATAGAAGAGGATACCAAAAAATGGAAAAATCTTCCATGCTCATGGATTGGAAGAATCAATATCATCAAAATGTCCATTCTCCCAAAAGCAATTTACAGATTCAATGCAATACCAATCAATATACTGAAGACATTCTTCTCAGATCTGGAAAAAATGATACTGAAATTCATATGGAGACACAGGAGACCTCAAATAGCTAAAGCAATCTTGTACAACAAAAACAAAGCCGGAGGCATCACAATACCAGATTTCAAGACGTACTACAGGGCAGTTGTTATCAAAACAGCATGGTACTGGTACAGAAACAGATGGATAGACCAACGGAACAGAATAGAAACACCAGAAATCAATCCAAACATCTACAGCCAACTTATATTTGATCAAGGATCTAAAACCAATCCCTGGATTAAGGACAGTCTATTCAATAAATGGTGCTGGGAAAATTGGATTTCCACATGCAGAATCATGAATCAAGACCCCTACCTTTCACCTTACACAAAAATCCACTCAACATGGATTAAAGACTTAAATCTATGACCTGACACCATCAAATTATTAGACAGCATTGGATACCCTGCAAGATATAGGTACCGGCAAAGACTTCCTAGAAAAGACCCTGGAGGTGCAGGCAGTCAAAGCCAAATTTAACTGTTGGGATTGCATCAAATTGAGAAGTTTCTGTACTGCAAAAGAAACAATCAGGAAAGTGAAGAGGCACCCGACAGAATGGGAAAAAATATTTGCAAACTATACAACAGATAAAGGGTTGATAACCAGAATCTAAAAAGAAATCAAGAAACTGCACAACATCAAAACAAACAACCCACTTAAGAGATGGGCCAAGGACCTCAATAGACATTTTTCAAAAGAGGAAATCCAAATGGCCAACAGACACATGAAAAAATGTTCAAGGTCACTAGCAATCAGGGAAATGCAAATCAAAAGCACAATGAGGTTTCACCTCACCCCGGTTAGAATGGCTCACATACAGAAATCTACCAACAACAGGTGCTGGCGAGGATGTGGGGAAAAAGGGACACTAACCCACTGTTGGTGGGAATGCAAACTGGTCAAGCCACTATGGAAATCAGTCTGGAGATTCCTCAGAAACCTGAATATAATCCTACCGTTTGACCCAGCCATCCCACTCCTTGGAATTTACCCAAAGGAATTTAAATTGACAAACAAAAAAGCGGTCTGCACCCTAATGTTTATTGCAGCACAATTCACAATAGCCAAGACCTGGAACCAACCTAAATGCCCATCAACGGTAGACTGGATAAAGAAATTATGGGATATGTATTCTTTAGAATACTATACCGCAGTAAGAAACAACGAAATCCAGTCATTTGCAACAAAATGGAGGAATCTGGAACACATCATGCTGAGTGAAGTAAGCCAGTCCCAAAGGGACAAATACCGTATGTTCTCCCTGATCGGTGACAACTGACTGAACACCAAAAAGGAAACCTCCTGAAGTGAAATGGACACTATGAGAAATGGTGACTTGATCAACATAGCCCTGACTGCTAATGGACAACTTAATACATTATCCCTCTTAGTATTTTTTTGTCTGTTCTACTTAATATGACTGGTTTAATTCTGTAATTATCACACAGTTATTCTTAAGTGTTGAAAATTAACTGAAATGTGATCCCTGTTAAACATAAGAGTGGGAATAAGAGAGGGAAGAGATGTATAATTTGGGGCATGCTCTGGCTGACTTGCCCCAATTGGTAGAGTTGGAAACATACCAGGGGATTCCAATTCAATCCCATCAAGGTGGCATGTGCCAATGCCATCTCACTATTCCAAGTGATCAATTTCAGTTCACAGTTGATCATAATGAAAGGACTAAGAGTCAAAGGGAGCACATAAACAAGTCTAGTACCTGCTAACACTAACCGATAGAATAAATAAAGGGGAGAGTGATCCAACGTGGGAAGTGAGATACTCAGCAGACTCATAGAATGGCAGATGTCCTAAATAGCACTCTGGCCTCAGAATCAGCCCTAAAGGCACTCGAATCTGGCTGAAAAGCCCATGAGAGTATTTCAGGCATGGAAAGCCAAGACACTCTGGCAAAAAGATCTCTGTGAGTGAGATCCCAGTGGAAAGAACAGGTCTTCAAAGAGGGAGGTGCCTTTCTCTGAAGGGAGGAGAGAACCTCCACTTTGACTATGACCATGTCTAAACAAGATAAGAGTCGGAGAACTCAAGGGGCTTCCATAACCTTGGAAACTCATGACTGGTGCATAGGGAGATTACTGATGCCATAAACAGGAGTGTCAATTTGTAAAGTCAACAACAGGAGTCACTGTGCGCTTACTCCTCATGTAGGATCTCTGTCCCTAATGTGCTGTACATTGAGGCTTAATGCTATAACGAGTACTCAAACAGTATATTTCACTTTGTGTTTCTATGGGGGTGCAAACGATTGAAATCTTTACTTAATGTACACTAAACTGATCTTCTGTAAAAAAAAAAAAAAAAGAAAGAAAGAAAGAAATTATCAATTCCCAACTTGACTCTCACTGGGATTAAACATGACAATAGGTCTGATCTGATTTCATCATCATTTAAAAAAAATCATCTATTATTTTTCACTTTATGTTTCTGTGTGGGAACAACCTGTTGAAATCCTTACTTAAGGTATACTAAGCTGATCTTCTGTATATTAAGATAATCGAAAATGAATCTTCATGTGAATGGAAGGGGAGAGGGAGTGGGAAAGGGGAGGGTTGTGGGTGGGAGGGACGGCATGGGGGGGGGGAAGCCATTGTAACCCATGAGTCGTACTTTGGAAATTTATATTCATTAAATAAAAGATAAAAAAAAATTTTAACTGAAAAGTGATCCCTGTTAAATATAAGAGTGGGAAGAGATGTACAATTTGGGACATGCTCAATCGGACTTGCCCCAAATGGTGGAGGTAGAATCGTGCCAGGGGATCCCAATATAATCCCATCAAGGTGGCATGTACCAATGCCATCTCCCTAGTCCAAGTGATCAATTTCAGTTCACAGTTGATCACACTGATAGGTCTAAGAGTCAAAGGGATCACACAAACAAGACTAGTGTCTGCTAATACTAACTGATAGAATCAAAAAGGGAGAGAATGATCCATCATGGGAAGTGGGATACACAGTAGACTCATAGAATGGCAGATGTCCTAAACAGCACTCTGGCCAGAATCAGCCCTTAAGGCATTCGGATATGGCTGAAGAGCCCATGAAAGTATTTTAGGCATGGAAAGCCAAGACACCCTGGGAAAAAAAAAAAAGGAAGACCTAAATGGAAGATCTCTGTGAGTGAGATCCCAGTGGAAAGAATGGGGCCATCAAAGAAGGAGGTACCTTTCTCTGAAGGGAGGAGAGAACTTCCACTTCGACTATGACCCTGTCGGAATAAGATCAAAGTCGGCGAACTCAAAAGGCTTCCATAGCCTAGGCAACTCATGACTAGAGCCTAGGGAGATTACTGACGGCTTAAACAAGAGTGTCAAATTGTTAAGTCAACAACAGGAGTCACTGTGTACTTACTTCTCATGTGGGATCTGTCCTTAGTGTGTTGTCCAATGTGAAGTAATGCTATAACTAGTACTGAAACAGTATTTTACACTTTGTCTTTCTGTGTGGGTGCAAACTGATGAAATCTTTACTTAATATATACTGAATCGATCTTTTGTATATAAAGATAATTGAAAATGAATCTTGATGTGAATGGAATGGGAGAGGGAGCGGGAGATGGGAGGGGTGTGAGTGGGGGGGAATTTATGGGGGGAGGAAGCCATTGTAATCCATTAACTGTACTTTGGTAATTTATATTTACTAAATAAAAAAAATTAAAAAAAAGAAACCATGAGAATGATGTCTCAGTAAATAGACAATATGAATAAGAAATAGAAAGTATAAAATAGAATAAAATAGAAGTTCCAAGGCTTAAAAACATAATGAATTAAATTGTAAAATTACTAGGCTAGCTTAACATCATAGTTGAACAATCAGAAGAAAGAATATGTGGACTTGAAGATTGGATATTTGAAATTATGCGTTCTAAGAAACGGAAAGAAAAAAAAGGATTAAGTACAATGAACAGTGCCTCACAGACCTGTAGAACACCATCAAGGAGACCAACATTGCACAATGTTTGCCCCGGAAGTACAAAAGAGATGACAGGAGTAGAAGAAATATTCAAAAGATAAATGACCCTAAACCTCCAGAATAGAATTAAAAGCATGAGTCTACATGTCGAATAAGCTCATGAACTCCAAGAAGGAGAACTCAAAATCAAAATTAAGACACATTGTAGTTAAGCTGTTAAAAGACAAAAATAAATATATGAATGTGCCAAAAGAGAAGCAAGTCATCATAACCAAGATCTATTGACTCATCAGAGACACCAGAGGCAAGAGGGCAGTGGGATGACATATTAAAAGTACTGAAAGTAAAAGACTGTCAATCAATAATTCTGTATCTGGCACAACTATCTTTCAAAAGTGAAGGACAAATTAAGACTTTCCCAGATAACAAAACCTTAGAGAGTTTATCACTAGTAGACCTGTCCTACAAGAAATACCAAAGGAAGGCTTTTAGTCTGCATGGAAGGACATTGGGACAGTAACCCAAATTCAAATATTGAATTATCAGATAGTAATTCAAATGAGGAACTAAAAGACATTGATAAAGATAATTAAATAACTAAATATAAAAGCATTACTGTATTTTTTGGTTAGTAGCTCCTCTCTTCCTTCCTATATGATTTAAAAGACAACTACATATAGCAGTGATTTTAAATCTAGGTTGCAGGGCATAAAATATATAAAAAAGTAAAGTAACATTATAATAAACCTATTAAGGAGAAAAGTACTAAATAGGAAATTTATTTAATAAATAATTTAATATTTATTAAATATATAATTATTTATAATTATTTCCTGGGAAAAGCAGTGAAATATGGCCAAGTGCTTGGGCCCCTGCCACCCATGTAAGAGATCCGGATGAAGCTCCTGGCTCATGGCTTCAGCCTGGCCCAGTCCTGGCCATTGCAGCAATCTGGGGAGCAAGCAGCAGATGGAAAGCTCTGTCCGTGTCTCTCTCTCCCTGTTGCTATGACTTTTAAACAAATAAATAAATCTTTGCAAAAAAAAAGAAAGAACGACATTTTTTAAAAAACTAACAACCTTTTAAAATTAAAAAAAAAAGTTGAGAAGAGAGGGGAATTTACTCAACCTGATAAAAGGCATCTATTAAAAATCCAGAGCTCAAGTGTCTTCAGCAAGATGGCTGAATAGAAATTCCCAGCTTTTGTCCTCTTACAAAAATATCAATTTACCTACAATATACAGATCCAAATTCCTAGAAGCTAAAATCTAGGTAAGAAGTGACAGTACCCAAAACAAGCACAAAATCAAGAACCACTGCGCTAAAATGAGAAAAAGCAATTCCAGTTTTCCAACATCAGCCTCTCCCTGCAAAGAAGCACCATTCAATGCAAAGAAAGATCACCTCAGCCCATAACTTCCTCTTTGGGGGAGAGAGAGAGAATAGAGTGGCATTAAATGTCCCCACCTTTCAGCACATTTCCTGAGGGACCTGTTTCTGTCCTGCCTCCCTTGGAGGGCTGAGGGAACTTGCATAGTTTAAATGCCATGAGTAGCTAAGAACAAAGAAAAGGGGTAGGTGGCTTAATGCAGCTGGCATGGCTTTGCAAGTTTAGATGGAGCAGAAAAACTGTTGTGATTTTTATTCTTATGGTTTTTTATATTTTATTTTATTTAATGAACATAAATTTCCAAAGTACAGCTTATGGATTACAATAGCTTCCCCCCCCCCCATAACTTCCCTCCCACCCACAACGCTCCCCTCTCCCACTCCCTCTCCCCTTCCATTCACATCAAGATTAATTTTCAATTATCTTTATATACAGAAGATCAATTTAGCATATATTAAGTAAAGATTTCAACAGTTTGCACCCACACAGAAACACAAAGTGTAAAATACTATTTGAGTACCAGTTATAGCATTAATTAAACACCTAAGAGTAATTGTGTATTAATTACAGAGTTCAACCAATAGTTTTAAGTAGAACATAAAAAATACTAAAAGGGTAAAGTATTAAGTTATTTTTTTTCTTTTTCTTTTTTTTGGTTTGTTATATAGTTTTTTTTATTTAATAAATGTGAATTTACAAAGTGCAACTTTTGTATTGTTGTGGCTTCCCCCCCCCAACCTCTCTCCCTCCCGTGGCCCTCCCCTCTCCCACTCCCTTTCCCATCCCGCCCTTCATCGAGTTTCATTTTCAATTACCTTCATATACTGAAGATCAACTTAGTATATACTAAGCAAGGATTTCAATAGGCTGCACCCACACAGCCGCACAAGGTATAGGGTATTGTTCGACTAGTAGTGTTGTTTTTAAGTTTCATAGTAGAACACATTAAGGACAGAGATCCTACGTGGGGAGCATGTACCCAGTGACTCCCCTTGTTGATTTAACAATTGGCACTCTTATTTATGACGTCAGCAATCACCCGAGACTCTTGCTATGAGCTGTCTAGGCTATGGAACCCCATGAGTTCACCGACTCTGAACTTGTTTAGTCAAGGCCGTATCACAGTGGAGGTTCCTTCCTCCCTTCAGAGAAAGGCGCCTCTCTCCTTGATGGCCTGTTCCTTCTGCTGGGATCTTGTTCACCAGGATCTTTCATTTAGATTGTTTTTTGCCACCGTGTCATGGCTTTCCATGCCTGTGAGACTCTCATGGGCCTTTTAGCCAGATCCAAATGCCCCAAGGGTTGATTCTGAGGCCAGAGTGCTGTTTCAGGCATTTGCCATTCTATGAGTCTGCTGTGTGTCCTGCTTCCCCCCTTTATTTATTTGAAAGGGAGAGAGAGAGAGAGAGAGAGAGAGAGAGAGAGAGATTCTCCCTCAGCTGGTTTGCTCTCCAAATGCCCACAATAGCCAGGATTGTATCAGGCTAACATCAGGAGCCTGGAGTTCTATCCATGCCTCCCATGGGTGGCAAGGACCCAAGTATCACATGCTGCAAGTATCAGATGTTGCTTCTCAGAGTATGCATCAGGAGGAAGTTGGATTGGAAGCATAGCCAAGACTCAAACCTTGCATATGGGATGCAAGTGTCCCAAGTGATATTCTAACTGCTTTCCCAAATGTCGACCCCTCTTTTTAAAAATTAATTTGAGAAGCAAAGACACACACACACAGAGAGAGAGAGTTCACATTTGCTGGTTCACTTCCTTAAATGCCTACAACAGCCTGGGTTAAGTCAGGAGCTGGGAACCCAGGTCAGGTGTCAAACATAGATTGTGGGGTCACAATCATTTCAGCCATCACCTGCTGCCTCCCAGGGAGCACATTAGTAAGAAGATGAAATTGAGAATGGGCTTGAACCCAGCCACTCTGATATAGGATATAGGTGTCCTAATGGGCATCTTATTTTTTCAAAAAAGATTTATAATTATTTATTTATTTGAAAGTCAGAGTTAGAGAGAGAGAGAGAGAGAGAGAGAGAATCTTCCATCTGCTGGTTCACTCCTTAAATGGCCACAATGGTCACAGCTGGGCTTATCCAAAGCCAAGAGCCAGGAGCTTCTTTCGGGTCTCCCATGTAGGTGCAGGGTCCAAGCACTTGGGCCATTTTCTGCTGCTTTCCCAGGTCATTAGCATGGGGTTGGATCGGAAGCAGAGCTGCTGGGACTCGAACCAGTGGCCATATGGGATGCCAGCACTGGGGACAGCAGCTTAACCTGCTGTGCCAAAACACCAGCCCATCAATGGACATCTTAACTGCTAGGCCAAACTGCCTTTCCTTGTTATGATTTCTTCCTAATTTGGTGTTAAGTTTTCCCAGTTGAAAGTTGTGATACTCCTAGATAGCACTGTCCAGAAGAACCCTGGCTAAGGGAAGTTAAGGTAAGACAAAACAGGAAAATGAAACGAAATTTCATGAAGCAGAACATATTTATTACTCAAAGGTTGCAGAGAAGTTGGGCTGCCATTGAGCGGCTGACAGAATATTCAAGTACAGCAGGGCTCTCAACAGTGGGTAGGGAGCAAGTGAGAGAGGACCCACGGGACTATTCCTTTATCTATGGGTATTATCCCTTAGGTTTTCCCGTGGACACTATGGATTGGTTAGCTTAAAGAAAACACATGTGGCGGATGAACTTTTTTGTAACATTCTGATGTTGACAATTACATTTTGTCATGGTCAGGAACCATAGAATGTGCTGGGTCAGTGAGATGAGCAAGAAGAATATATCACAATCTCATAGGGGGGGCAAGTTGTAAGTAGACCAGGGGTGATAAGGTACAACTGAGTTTCAAACAACTTGTTCCAGACCTCAAATTTGATGCTGAGAAAGAAAGTACATTAAGCAAATTTGTGACAACAATGTTGAGACTTTGTTCCCAGAAGAGAGGGAGAGAAATAGAGTGAGCACTCAACATGACAACCTTTCAGTATTCTAACCTAAGGGAAAGAATTGGACATCTTACTGTGGTCAGCATGGTTCTACTAGATTGGAAGGAGAGGCATGACCCTGAGAATTATCCAGAAGAGAATGGATGGAGAGGAGTGGAGTGCATACATCCATAGAAAGTGTTTGAGTGGCTCCCAGGATCCTTAACCAGGGTGATTAGTAAAGGTCATTTAATGAAACCAGTCCATAATGACTGGGACACCAATACTAAGCTATAAGAAACACAAAGAATCAGGAATCCATACCACAACCAAAGGGAAAACAAGTCTCTAATAATTCATCCTAAAGAAATGGGGCTCTATCAATTTCTTGTTGAATAACTATAAATAATCTTAAAGAAGCTTGGTGAGTTACAAGAAAAACAGGCAACTAAAATGGAATCAGGAAAATGATACATGAATAAAGTGAAACTATGAACAGATAGAAACTGTCATAAAAAGAGCTAAAGAATAAATAACTGTACTAAAAAAATCAAAATTGTGTCAAAAGCATATTTGATCAAACAGAAGACATAATCAACCAAGAAAGGTCATTTGAAATTACCTAATCAGAGGAATAAAAACAAACAACAAAGAAAGTGAAACCTAAAAAACTTCAGGTATAAATAAATCTTTTAAAAAGAGGGGGAGGGCGCTGTGGCAAAGAATGTAAAGCCATGACCTGTGATATCAGCATCCAATTAGGGCGCTAGTTTGAGTCCCGGCTGCTTCACCTCAGATCCAGCTTCCTGCTAATGTGCCTGGGGAAGCAGCAGAGGATGGCCTATGTATTTTGGCGCCGAACCCATGTAGGAGATCCAAAAGAAACTTCTGACTTCCAGCGATTGCGGCCATTTGGGGAACGAACCAGTGTCTGCTAATACTAGCTGATAGAATCAAAAAGGGAGAGAATGATCCATCATGGGAAGCGGGATACACAGTAGACTCATAGAATGGCAGATGTCCTAAACAGCACTCTGGCCAGAATCAGCCCTTAAGGCATTCGGATATGGCTGAAGAGCCCATGAGAGTATTTTAGGCATGGAAAGCCAAGACACCCTGGGGAAAAAAAAAAAAGGAAGACCTAAATGGAAGATCTCTGTGAGTGAGATCCCAGTGGAAAGAATGGGGCCATCAAAGAAGGAGGTACCTTTCTCTGAAGGGAGGAGAGAACTTCCACTTCGACTATGACCCTGCTGGAATAAGATCGAAGTCGGTGAACTCAAAAGGCTTCCATAGCCTAGGCAACTCATGACTAGAGCCTAGGGAGATTACTGACGGCTTAAACAAGAGTGTCAAATTGTTAAGTCAACAACAGGAGTCACTGTGTACTTACTTCTCATGTGGGATCTGTCCTTAGTGTGTTGTCCAATGTGAAGTAATGCTATAACTAGTACTGAAACAGTATTTTACACTTTGTGCTTCTGTGTGGGTGCAAACTGATGAACTCTTTACTTAATATATACTAAATCGATCTTTTGTATATAAAGATAATTGAAAATGAATCTTGATGTGAATGGAGTGGGAGAGGGAGCGGGAGATGGGAGGGGTGTGAGTGGGAGGGAGATTTTGGGGGGGGAAGACATTGTAATCCATTAACTGTACTTTGAAAATTTATATTTACTAAATAAAAATAAATAAATATACAATCTGAAAAAAAGAAAGATCTCTCTCTCTCTCTCTCTCTCTCCCTCTCTCTCTCCGTAACTCTGCCTTTCAAATAAATAAATAAATCTTAAAAAAAAAAACTATGGGAAACCATCAAGTGTACCAACATATGCAGTATTGTATTTGTAGAAGATAAAGGAGAAAAAAAAGGAACAGAATGTGTTTTTAAAGAAATAAACACTGAAAATTTCCCAAATTTGGGAAGGGAAATGCATATCCAGATTAATGAAGTCAAAAAATCCCCAAACAGAATCAACCTGAAGAAGATTATGCTGGAATATAGTATAATTAAATTGTCAAAAGTGAAAGACAAAATGAGTATTCTAAATGCAAGTAAAAAGTAGCTTCCCACATACAATGGAATTCCATAAGACTATCTCTAATTTCCCTCACCAGAAACTCCTGCAGGCCAGAAGGGAGTAGACCGATATATTCAAAATGCCGGAAGAAACATAGGAAGGAACAAACAAAGAAACAAATAAACAAAATTTGCCAAACAAGAATACTATACCTGCAAAAGCCGGTCTTCAAAAATAAAGGAAAAATAAAGACTTTCCAACAAAAAAAGGCTGAGAGTGTTTGTCACTAGGCTAGCTTTATAAGATATGTTGAGAATTTTTTAAATAAAAATAAAAGGGTGCTAAACAGTGATATGAAAGCATATAAGAGTATAAGACTTGGGGCTGGCGTTGTGGCATAGTGGGTAAAGCTGCCACCTGCAGTGTTGGAATCCCATATGGGCACCAGTTCAAGACCTGGCTGCTCTACTTCCAATCCAGTTCTCTGCTATGGCCTGGGAAAGCAGTGGAAGACTGTCCAAGTCCTTGGGCCCCTGTACCCTCATAGGAGACCCAGAAGAAGCTCCTGGCTCCTTGCTTTGGATCAGCACAGCCCAGGCCATTGCAGCCAATTGGGAAGTGAACCAGCAGATGGAAGACCTCTCTCTGTCTGTCTCTCCTTCTTTCTGTGTAACTTCAATTTCAAATAAATAAATCTTGAAAAAATTACCATAAAATACTCTTAAAAAAGAATATAACATTCACTGGTAAAAGGAAACATATAGACAGAATACTATAAAATATAATACTATAATACTATAAATACTATACTATATAATATATATACTATATATATAGTATATAATACTATAAATATAATACTATAATATATATACTATATATAATACTATAATATTCTTTTTTTTTGACAGGCAGAGTGGACAGTGATAGAGAGAGACAGAGAGAAAGGTCTTCCTTTTTGCCGTTGGTTCACCCTCCAATGGCCGCCGCGGCCAGCACGCTGCGACCGGCGCACCATGCTGATCAGATGGCAGGAGCCAGGTGCTTCTCCTGGTCTCCCAAGGGGTGCAGGGCCCAAGCACTTGGGCCATCCTCCACTGCACTCCCTGGCCACAGTAGAGAGCTGGCCTGGAAGAGGGGCAACCGGGACAGAATCCGGTGCCCCAACCGGGACTAGAACCCGGTGTGCAAGGCGGAGGATTAGCCTAGTGAGCCGCAGCGCTGGCTATAATATTCTTATGGTAGCATAGAATTCACTTAATTTTAACAAAAAATATAATAGTTATTGCATTATTAAGATAAATGATTACAAACTCAGAAATGTGGGGTGATGCTCATATAACAATGAATTTTGTGCCCTGGTTGTTTGTGTTCATGACTTCTCTGTCAGTCTATAAGTTCAAAAAAGCAGAGCACTAACTGCAAGTATGCTCCAAACAGGGGCTCAGCAGTTGTGAATTCACTGAATTATTGAAAATTATTGAATACTAATTTCAAACTTATTGTAAGAAAAAATGACATTGAACTTTTAATTTGATTATTCAAAGCCTGATTTATGCTACCCACAGGAAAAAAGACAGGGAAATAAAGCTTTTTCTTTTGAACGAGAAAGAAAAAAGAGTAACTACGAAAATTTCTTAATGAATACACAATATAAAAGATGTAAATTATAACATTAATAACAAAGTTTGGAGAGAGAAGTAAGATGTAATTTTTTGTGGTATTAAGCTTAAGTTGTTATAGATGTTATGTTTTACATAAACTTCACAAAAACCACAAAGAAAATACCTCTATAAAAGATACACAAAAGAGGAAGAAATCAAGATCATTGAAACACAAAGACTTCAAGATCGGAAAAGAAGAACAAAAGAAATAGAAAAGAGAAAACATTTAACCAAATGGTAATAGCAGGTCCTTCCCTATAAATTCTTACTTTAAATGTAAGTGTACTAAACTCCCTACTCAAAAAGCATAAAGTGACTGAATGGATTTAAAAAGAGATGCTACCATACACTGTCTAAAGAGACTCATTTCCTATTTAAGGACACATTTAGACTGAAAGTAAAAAGATATAAAAAGGTATTCCATGAAAATGGTAGCAAGATAAATCAAGGTTGTCTATATTTAGATAAGATGAAAGATGAAACAGACTTTAGGTCAAAATGTCAAATGAGAAAAAGGAGGACATTATATAATAATAAAAAGATCAATTCATCAGAAAGATACTGAAATTATGAATATATATGCACCCAAGAAAAGAGCAACACATATATAAATAAAACATTGACATAATTGAAGGGAGAAATAGATAGCAATACAACAATATTAGAAAATTTCAGTACCCTACTTTTAATAATACCTAAAACATCCAAAAGATCAATAAAGGAATTGCTGACTTGACCAACATTATAGACCAAATGGACCCAGCAAATATATATGGAACATTCTACCCAAAAACAGCAGAATATACATTATTCTCAAGTGTGCTGAAAACATTCTCCAAGATAGATCTCATGTTAGATCACAAAACGTGTCTTAACAAATTTAAGATGATTAAAATCATAGAAACTATCTTTTATTTTTTTTATTTTTTTTTAACTTTTATTTAATGAATATAAATTTCCAAAGTACGGCTTATGGATTACAATGGCTTCCCACCCCATAATGTCCCTCCCACCCGCAACCCTCCCCTTTCCCACTCCCTCTCCCCTTCCATTCACATGAGGATTCATTTTCGATTCTCTTTATATACAGAAGATCAGTTTAGCATACATTAAGTAAAGATTTCTGACCACAATGAAGTGAGACAAGAAATCAATAGCAAAAGGAAAATTGGAAATTTCACAAATATGTGATAAGTAAACAACATACTCTTATCATGAGCAAGGGATGCATGAGAAAGTTTTGGAGATTATGGATATGTTTATTACCTTGACTGTGATGATATTTTTATGGATGCATACATATGATGAAACCCATCAAATTACATACATTAAATATGTGTAGTTCTTGCATATGAATGATACCTTAATAAAGCTGTTTTTAAAAGTTAACAAAATGCTTAATGGTTAAAGACTGAAAGCTTTGGCACTAAAATCAAAAACAACATGACAGTGTCTTTAACCACCCCTATTTAATACTATATTGGAAATCCTAGGCAAGGCAATTAGGGAAGAAAATAAAACAAACATCATGAAAATTAGACAGGGAAAGGTAACACTGCCTCTATTTACAGATTATATTATCCTAACTATAGAAAACTCTGAAGAATCCATATTCACACAAAATTATTAAAGCTAATAAATGAATTCAAAGAAGGCTCGGGATACAGGATCAGCATACAAAAATCAGTTATACGTGTATACACTAGAAATTAACATACTGAAAAGAAAAATTAAAAAATAAATTCTGGAGCCAGGGTTGCGGCATAGCAGGTTAAACTGCCACTTGTACCTCCAGCATCCCATAGGAACACAAGTTTGAGTCCCTGCTGCTTCACTTGCAATCCAGCTCCCTGCAAATGCACCTGGGAAAGCTCAAGCACTTGGGACCCTCCTACCCACATAGGAGATCTGGATGGAATTCCTGGCTCCTCGATTTGGCCTGGCCTAGTCGGGCTGTTGCAGCTATTTGGAGAGTGAACCAGCAGATGGAAGATCTCTCTCTCTCTGTCTCTCCTTCTCTCTGTCACTCTGCCTTTCAAATAAATAAACCTCAAAAAAGCCCAGTTCAATATTAAAGGCATAAAAGAGAATAAAATACTTAGAAATAAACTTAACCAAGGAGGCACAAAACATGGAAACTGAAAACTTCAAAATACTGCTGAAAGAAATTAACTTTTTGCAAACATGGATAAGATGAATCTAAATTTCAAAATGAGACTCCATATAGCTAAAATAATATCAAGAAAGAAGAGCAAAGTTGGAGAGTTCACCCTTCCATATTTTAAAACTTACTTAAAAAAACTATAGTAATCAAAACTTCAGGGGCCATCATTGTGGCACAGCAAATTAAGCTGCCACTTGCAACACGGGCATCCCATATCAGATTGCCCATTCAAGTCCTAGCTATTCTACTTTTTTTTTTTTTTGGCAGGCAGAGTGGACAGTGAGAGAGAGAGAAAGTTCTTCCTTTTTGCCGTTGGTTCACCCTCCAATGGCCGCCACGGCCAGCGTGCTATGGCCAGCGCATTGCGCTGATCCGAAGCCAGGAGCCAGGTGCCTCTCCTGGTCTCCCATGCGGGTGCAGGGCCCAAGCACTTGGACCATCCTCCACTGCACTCCCGGGCCACAGCAGAGCGCTGGCCTGGAAGAGGAGCAACCGGGACAGAATCCAGCGCCCCGACTGGGTCTAGAACCCGGTGTGCTGGCGCTGCAAGGCGGAGGATTAGCCTAGTGAGCCGCGGCGCCGGCCTGCTATTCTACTTCTGATCCAGCTTCCTGCTAATTTGCCTGGGAAAACAGAAGAAGATGGCCCAAGTGATGGGACCCCTGCTAACCCTTGTGGGACACCTGAATGGGGCTCATGGCTCCTGGCTTTGGCCTGGCTTAGACTTGTCTGTTGCAACCAACAGAACAGTGAGTAAGCTGGTAAATGGAATATATCTCTCTCTTTCTCCCATCCTCCCTACCTCCCTCCCCCTCCTCTATCCATCCTTCTCTCTTCCTTTCAAATAAATAAAAAAAATGAATAAATAAATCTTTTTTAAAAACACTATGATACTGGCATGAAGATAGCCATCATTGGTATATACTTGACAGATTAGAAATAAACCCACACATCCATGGTCAATTTATTTGTATCAATTGTGCCAAGACTCTTCAAATGGAAATACGGTGTTGGAGAAGCTGGATATTCACATGCAAAATAAAGAAGTTGGATTTTTTTCTCACATAACATTTACAATGCAGCCTTCTGCAGCGAAACAGAGCCAGTGGATGTATACATGTGCATATAGAAAGATTTATTATTAAAAGTTAGCTCATGTTGATTACAAAGGCAAAAAATTCCAAGATCTGCAGAGTGAGTCAGCAATCTGAAGACCCATGAGATCCAATGTGGTTCCAATGTCCATTTAAGGCCTGAGAACCAGGGTAATAGGAGCTGTCTGTCTGTCCTGAAGGTCAGCATGCTTGAGATCCATGAAGAACCAATGTTTCAGTTTAAGTCCCAAAGAAGGTAAAATCTGATGTCCAAGTTCAAAGGCAGGCAGGAGGAATTCTTGCTTACTAGGAGGATGGTCATATTTTTTTCTATTTGGGTGTTCAATTGATTTGGGTGAGATCTGCTCACATTAAAGAGGACAATCCGCTTTACTCAGTCCACTGATTCAAAAATTAATCTCATCCCAAAACACCCTGTCTCACAATACCCAGAATAATATTTGACCAAATTTCTGGGCACCCTGTGAGACAGCCAAATTGACTCATAAAATTAACTTTAGCAGTCAGTCTGGAGATTCCTCAGAAACCTGAATATAACCCTACCATTCAACCCAGCCATCCCACTCCTTGGAATTTACCCAAAGGAAATTAAATTGGCAAATAAAACAGCTGTCTTCACATTAATGCTTATTGCAGCTCAATTCACAATAGCTAAGACCTGGAATCAACGTAAATGCCCATCAACAGTAGACTGGATAAAGAAATTATGGGACATGTACTCTATAGAATACTATACAGCAGTCAAAAACAACGAAACCCGGTCATTTGCAACAAGATGGAGGAATCTGGAAAACATCATGCTGAGTGAATTAAGCCAGTCCCAAAGGGACAAATATCATATCTTCTCCCTGATCAGCGACAACTAACTGAGTACCAAAGGGGAAACCTGTTGAAGTGAAATGCACACTATGAGAAACAGTGACTTGATCAGCTCTTGTCCTGATTGTTGATGTACAACTTAATACTTTACCCCTTTTAGTATTTTTTTTGTTCTACTTAAT
Source organism: Oryctolagus cuniculus (assembly GCF_051225735.1). Classification (NCBI taxonomy): domain Eukaryota; kingdom Metazoa; phylum Chordata; class Mammalia; order Lagomorpha; family Leporidae; genus Oryctolagus; species Oryctolagus cuniculus. The sequence continues at coordinate 85,550,206 of NC_142888.1, read as the reverse complement.
ACTATTGGTTGAACTCTGTAATTAACACACAATTATTCTTTGACTATTCTTTGACTATGACCTTGTCTAAATAAGATCAAAGTCTACAAACTCAAAAGATTTCCATAGCCTTGGCAACTCATGACAAGAGCCTAGGGAGATTACTGACGCCATAAACAAGAGTGTCAAATTGTTAAGTCAACAACAGGAGTCACTGTGCACTTACTCCTCATGTAGGATCTCTGTCCTTAATGTGCTATACATTGTGATTTAATGCTATAACTAGTACTCAAACACTATTTTTCACTTTATGTTCTGTGTGGGTGCAAACTGATGAAATCTTTACTTAATATACACTAAATTGATCTTCTGTATATAAAGAGAATTGAAAATGAATCTTGATGTGAATGGAAGGGGAGAGGGATCGGGAGATGGGAGGGTTGTGGGTGGGAGGGAAGTTATGGGGGGAAAGCCATTGTAATCCATAAACTGTACTATAGAAATTTATATTTATTAAATAAAAGTTAAAAAAATTAACTTCAGCACCATATTAACAAGCTAAATCAATATGCTTTGAAGACCTAAATGTAAAAGCTAAAACTATCAAACTCTTAAGAGAAAACATAAGTGTAAACATTTCAAATATTTAGATTCAGCAATAGAGTCTTTAGCACAATGACAAAAGCATATGCAACAAGAGAAAAACAGATAAACGGGACTTCATCAAAATTAAAAATGTTCAGGCAACAAAAGAAGTAATCAAGAAAGTGAAAACTTAAAAGCAAACAGCAGAATATAAAAAATATTTGCAAATCATATCTGCCAAAGATCTAGTATCCAGAATACATACCAGTACATTTACAACTCAACTACAAAAGGCAAACAACTCGTTTCAAAAATGGGCAAGAGATTTGAGTAGACATTAGAAGACATACTAACAGCCAATAAGCACATAATATCGTTAGTCATCAGGCACTGAGGAATTATAAAGCAAAATCACAATGAGATACAATTTAACACCTACTGAGATAGCTATAATTTTCAAAAACAAAATTAACATATGTTAGTGAGGATGTGGGTAAATTGGAACCCTTATACATTGTTGCTGGGACTATAAAATGGTATAGTCACTGTAGAAAACAGTTGGAGAATTCCTCAAAATAGATGAAACATAGAATTACAGTGTGAGTCAGCAATTCCACTCTTAAGTATATACCCAAGAGAAATGAAACTGTGCTCACACAAAAATGTGTGCATGAATGTTCAAGGCAGCATTATTTTAATAGCCAAAAAGTGACAACAACCCAAATGTCCATCAGTTGTTGAATGGATAAACAAAATTTCCATACAATGGGTATTATTTAGCCATAAAAGGGAATGTATTTCTGACATATGTTACAATATCCATGAACCTTGAAATCACTATGCTAAATGAAAGCAGCAAAACACAAAAAGCCAAATGTTGTTTGATTCCACTTATATAAAATGTCCAGATTTCACAAGTATAACAAGAGTTATACCAAATTGGTGATTTCCTGGAACTAGGGGAAGAGGGGAAAAGGAAGGGACTGCTTACTTGTGTAGGCTTCTTTATGGAATGATTAAATATTCTACAATAAATACTAGTGGTTGCACGACATTATGAATGTACTTGAAGTCACTGAATTGTGCACTTTAATATGGACAAAATGGAGAACTTGTGTTACATGAATATTACCTCAATAAAAATATAAAAATTCAGATAATTCTTATAGGTGCTCAGTGGTTACAATACCACTTGGGACACTTGTATCCCATGTTGGAATGCCTGGGTTCAGGTCACGGCTACACTTCAGATTCCAACTTCCTTCTAAGGCAGATCCCAGGAGGCAGCAGCACTTTGACTCCTACCACCACATGAGAGCCCTGGATGGAGTTCTGGGCCCCTGACCTTGAAATGGCTCAGCCCCAGCTGTTGTGAGCATTTGTGGTGTGAACTGGGTTGTTGCAGGCATTTGAGGTGTAAATAAGTTGTGGAAGGTCTCTATCTGCTTTCTGCCTTTGTTTCTCTGCCTTTCAAATAAAGGAAAATATTAAAAGTTTTTAATTTACAAACTTTAAAGGATACAAATTAAAAAAAAACAATAAAACAATTCTTATAGTCCTACAGTCAAGATAGTAGACTTTGTTGGGAACCTTATAAAACATGGTTAGAGGAGCTGACGCTGTGGCATAGTAGATAAAGCCATTGCCTGCAGTACCGGCATCCCATGTGGGAGCCGGTTCAAGTTCCTGCTGCTCCACTTCGTATCCAGCTCTCTGCTGTTACCTGGGAAGGCAGTGGAGTTTGGCTCAGGTCCTTGGGCCCTTGAACCCATGTGGGAGGCCCAGGGGAAGCTCCTGGCTCCTGGCTTCTGATCAGATCAACTCAGCTCCAGCTATTGTGGCCGTTTGGGGAGTGAACCAGTGGATGATTAACTCTCTCTCTCTTTCTCTCTCTCTCTCTCTGCCTCTGTGTGACTTTGTCTTTCAAATTAATGACATAAATCTTAAAAAAAAAAAAACAGAGTAGATCATAATCCCCAAGGGATGGCAATAATCTAAGACCGGGGCTGGCAATCTACAACCTGGAGTCCAAATCTGGCCAGTGGCCTCTTTTCATAAGGTCTATGAGCTAATAATGTTTTTAAGAAATATTTTTAAAGGTTGTTTAAGGAAATAACAAGGAAGATTATGTGACAGAGACTTGTTGTGGGCAGCAAAGCCTAAAATATTTACTATCTAGCCCTTTACTGAAAAAGATTGTTGACTCATCCTCTGGTGATGATAAACAATAAGTAAGCCCTAACATTTATCAAATGCATTTCAATTTACAAGGCACACCTATTTTACTCTCAGCTGATTTTCAAGACAACCTGGTAAAGCAGATGAGGTGTTATTTCTCTATACAGAGGAGGGAAACTGAGGTTTGTAGAGGTTAAGCCACTCATATCCTTGCTCTGTCACTTGACAGAACTCATGTCATCTGAATATTATTTAGTGTTTCACCCCTGTAGCCCACTGGCTCTAGCAGCATATCAGAAAAACAGCTAAATATTCTGCGAAAATACAATGATTTTGACTTAAAAGAGCAGGCCAAGGTTGCGAAAGAGGCTAAGAGAGCTTTGGCTAACTGTGTCTGGGATCGCCTTCGTAGCTTTATAACTCCTCTGGCAATGGTCATATATTTTGCTAAATGAAATGCCACCCATATCGAAGGGCTCAGGAACTGTCAGGCCAAAATCTTTCAAGTGCCATAGAGTTGGACAGTTAGCTATATTTCAAGCACATCAGGTCAAACAATATAATAAAAATTGACTCGTTTGTGATATGCGCCTTTATAGGAGCTGTGACATTCACTCCTTCTCCTAATATCCTGCATCCAACCTGCTGCTTCAGCTGTCTTTGGAACAGCGTATTATCAAGTTGCTCTTCTTTTTGCCCACCAATTTACCAGGCATCATATTTTCCTAACCTGAAGAAGCTCTGCAATATGTATGTTGCAGGAGGGGTCAAGTTGCAACTGATACAGTTATTTGTTAATAGCTCTTCATCCTGGCCTTCGGAGCATAAAAGGCCCTTGGCACCCATGTGGCCAATCAGCAGGTTCAAAGATGGGCTCCTCACCTCGAGGTCATTGTTCTCTTCTCCCACCCTTCATCCCACATGTGCCTAGCTTAGTACAGTTCTGTGTACTGCTCATACCCAGTCTGTAATCTTCTCCAGTCAATTTTGAATGATGGTCTCATATGGAGAGGAAGGAACACTGCACGCACTGTTGGTTCAGGTGCTCAAGGGCTATGAAGTAAATGGCTGCCCCTACTGGAGTCACTGTAATAGAATTGTGGGGGATTTATAATTATATCCTTCCATACAATTCAGTTAATTAATCAGCCCTTCCCACACACTGCCATTAGGTTCCTCTCACTAGGTAGGTCATTTTACTCACAGCATGTAGCTCCTTCATTCAGTTCTCTTCCTGCCCTCTTCTTGGGGCTCCTTTGCACTCAGGGACCAGCATAACCTCTCCCTAGATGCTCATTTTTAAAAATTTTCAAGTATTTCTCCCATTTAGAACCCCAGGTAGATGCCAGCTCACTAAAGTCCTGGTATTTTGAGTTTAATCTATGAGGCCAAAGTCTCTGACTTTTAAGACAGTTCAGCTCTCCCACCTGACATTTCAGTTGTGTCGTGGCCTGAATGTTTGTATACATCTGTTAGGGGGAAGAATTTTGAACTCTTCTCACTTTCAGTACTGGTCGCTGATTCCCCTTGCTTGTGACACCCCATGTTCTATGTGTCCCTTGCGGGGAGAAAAACAATAGTAATAATCCCCTTCTCCTACCAAAGCAGCTTCTATACCTTGGACTTTTTTGATTTTCTTCTTTTACATGCAAAGACCTGTCTTATCAGCACCACTAGTTCATCTGGCAAGCGATTGCTTTAGATTCCTGGAAGTTTGCAGAATCCCTCTGGAAATCCTTCTTCTTGTCATCCAAATCTCCCTTCTGGGCTCACCTCCCCATGTTTACAGTTTCTAAGCTGTAAGTTCTAGACATGTCTTCGTTATCCAATTCTCCTGCCTCTGTAGGGGTTTTGGATTGAGAGGCCTGCATGGCTCTACCCTCTCAAAATTCTCCCTGGTTGGTGCTGTTGTTCTGTCTTGTTTAGATTTCGGCAAAGAGCAGTCTTCTTGGTTCACTCGAGGCCAAAGTATAACTCCTGACAGAGTAGCCCAGTGGGAACCCATTCCCATATCTCTCCTAAGATTCCTTTAACGGAAATAAATGTACAGGATTATGTGGCACACAGGTTATGTTGTGCTGGGATTGCAATTGCACTTCATATCTCTTCAAATCCCATACCTGGCAGACAGGAGCTGAGAATAAGCGGTTGTTGTGTGGTTTCTCTACTGTGATTTATCAAGAAGGGAAAGGAGATGCTCTGTGGACAGCTCCTGTTTTGCCCTTTTCTCTTCCAAACTTCTGAATCTTAGAAAGTTTAAATGGGTATTTCAGCACAGGTTATTGACCACTGGAAGTGAGCTGAAAGCTAATTATACTTTAATAATGAAAGCCTATTCTAGGCCATTTTGTAGACTCTTCTTCCCTCTTCATCTCCTAAGTATCCAGCTGCATTTTTTTTAGTTTAAATGTTTCTTTTTAAAGGGGTAGGATTTCCATGACCTGCTCCAATCATCTGTAAACTAACTTTGTGACAGACATGCTGGGGTCTTAAGTTACTTTTTTTTAACTTTCATTTAATAAATATAAATTTCCAAAGTACAGCTTTTGGATTATAGCAGCTTTTCCTCCCATAACCTCTCTCCCACCCACAACCATCCCACCTCCCACTCCCTCTCCCATCCCATTCTTCATCAAGATTCATTTTCAATTATCTTTATATACAGAAGATCAACTTAGTGTATACTAAGGAAAGATTTCAACAGACTGTACCCACACAGATACACAAAGTATAAAGTACTGTTTGGGTAGTAGTTTTACCGTTAATTCACATAGTACAACACATTAAGGACAGAGATCTTTTTGACTCCCTTGTGTATCCATGCGTATCATTAGACTGCATGCTACCAGAGAAGCAGAATTCAGTTTTGTAAATAATGGTAACTTTTCTAAATGACTCATGATTTGTTGTCATATACTTTTCAAGATTATGTTTTTGTTATTGTTTTTAATTTTGTATGTATTTGAGAGGAATAAAGACAGACAGAGCTCTCATACACTGGCTCACTCCCTAAATGTTGCAATGGCCAAGGTGGGGAAAGGAGGAGAAGGAAGCCAGGAAGCAGAACTCCATCAAGGTTTCCTACATAGATGGCAGGCATCCAACTACTTGAGCCATCACCACTGCTTCACAGTGTCATTAGCAAGAAGCTGGAATCAGGGGCCAAAGCTGGAAGTCAAACCCAGGAACTCTGATGTGAAATGCAGACATCTCAACTGCTGTCTTAACTACTAGACCAAATGCCCACTCCAAGACTATGGTTTTTGAAATATAAAAGCATCTGGATGCTTGGTTATAAGACATCAGAAAATTCATGTATTCAAGCATTTAATGAATCCCAAGCAGTATGCTAAGCTCTGGGAATATAAAAATAAATACAAGTATAGTCTTGGCCCTTAAAATCCATAGTCTAGTAGGGGAGATGGACATGTAAATGATTGTTGTACAGTGGGATAGGTGCTATGACAGAAGTTTGAATTAAGTGTTGTGATAACACTAAGAAGAAAGGGTCCATCTCTTTGGTATAGGACTAGAGATAGAAGTGGTTCAAAGAGAGTTTCAGAGGAAGTGATATCTCAGGTGGATCTTGAAGAATTAGTTCACTGAGAAATGGTGGCAGTAAGACATTCTAGCATTGTGGAATATGGGCAAAAGAGAAAGCACGGATTATTCTGGGGATGGTAAGTTGAGGGCATTCTAGAAAACAGGGTGATAATGACAGATAAAGCTACAAGAGAGGTCTGTTCTGTTAAGCTGAAAGTAGTTCCAGGGCCAGTGCTATGATGCAAAGGGCTAAGCTTCTGCCTGTAGCACCCGGCATCCCATATGGGTGCTGGTTCTAGTCCCGGCTGCTCCTCTTCAAATCCAGCTCTCTGCTATGGCCTGGGAAAGCAGTAGAAGATAGCCCAAGTCCTTGGGCCCCTGCACCCATGTGGGAGACCCAGAGGAAGCTCCTGGCTCCTGGCTTCGGATTGGCGCAGCTCCAGCAGTTGCGGCCATCTGGGAAGTGAATCAGTGGATGGGAGACCTCTCTCTCTTTCTGTCTCTACCTCTCTCTGTAACTCTGTTTTTTCAAATAAATAAAATAAATCTTTTTTAAAAAAAGTAGTTCCCAGCTAAATAGAAAGAGGCCAGTTATGAAACTATGTGATACTTCTCATCTACCCTTTATCCTCTCTTGAAAAGTAAATCAAGTAGCCATCTGATAGTTAGACTAGTACAATCCACATGTAAGGAGCGTGGTTAGATTAACCAAGAAATTGTCTGAATGTGTGACTAAAAATTTCAAAAACTCTCAAAACTCTGCTCAAGGTGATCTAGGACAAATTTGAAAGAGGTAGGACTGAAATGTGATTGTAATTTTGTAAAGTGGAAACCAAATTAATTGTATTATACACTGCTTGGAGTGAATCAAAAGTAGTTGGCCAGCTAGATTAAAAAAAAAAAAGACAGTTACCAGCCAAACTCCATCTAAGAGAAAATGATCTTGGCCAAGTGAACCCAACATTATGGGTTCCTTGGCAAGGCTAGCCCTGTAAGTTGATGAGAGTGCTTCCAGTTGTCTAAGATGAGAAGCCATTCTTAAGATCAACTAACTCCCCTTGCTCTGATTTTATGCTCACCAAGCAATCTTTTGATAATTTATTTGGCTCCCTACTCAGCTTGCCTATAGGGAAAGAATTCACTGATCTGCCTACTTAAGCACTTTGGCCGGCTTAACAATTGTATTTCTCATCGTACATTAATAAATTGGCATCCAGTCTATGTATATATTCTGACTGTCAGTACATATCTATATGAGAGATATATAAAAGTATATAAATTTAAATGTATAATATATATATATCAAACAGGCATGTGAGCTTGCTTAAGTTGACTTTGTCTTATTGAATTTACTCAGTTCAGACTTGGCTCTTTAGCCTTGCAGCTCAGAAAGCTAGTTTTGTCTCTGCACTGAGAGTCTAGCCATCTCCTGCAAAGGTTTTAGAAGTGGCTAACCAGCATTCTTCAGTAACAGAAGTCTGTGTATTGCTGTGCCCTGCTCCCACAAGTTTACTAAGTAGGTAGTGTTCATTCTTCTGTGTTTGTTTACAAATATGACATCGGTTTTGAGGAATTCAATTTGAGGGTGAACATCACCGTCAAAACGTGTGGATAGAAAATACTCTTGTACTCGCTTTGTGGTTTTTTCTTGCTTTTTGTTTCTAAAAGTAGATATAGAGAAAAAGCTTGACATGGGCAGTGTATTTGGGGAGTACTCTCAGAAAGCACAGGAAGGAAAGGGGAAAAGGGAGACAAAAGAAGAGAGCAAAAGTAATGGTGTGTGTGTTAATGGGCAGGTTGTCCGATGGGGAACTGAGAGTCCTTCTGAAGGCTTTCTGAGAAACTGTTTGCAGTGACCTTAGAATCATCCCATGGAGGTTGGAGAGACACTGATATTTATCCATGGACTTCCATCCCCACTGGCTGAATTTTAGCTCCAGTGGTGTTAACCAGCCTGAACTTCCAGGTTGCACTTGGCTGTAAAAAAGCAAGCTTACCCTGTGCCTGAATACTATTCAGCCATAGAAATAGAATGAAATCTCATTTTCACCAAAGTGGATGGAATTGGAGGACATCACTTTAAATGAAATAAATCTGACTCAGAAAGACAAATATTATGTGTCGTCCCTCATATGTGGGAGCTTAAAAAAATTTAGTATGGACACAGAATGGTAATTGCTAAAGCTGGGAGGGGTGAGACGGATAGAGGGAGTTTGGATGAATAAATGGGAAGCAGGTTCATTAATTGTGACAAATGTATTGTACTAATAGGAGATATTAATAGGGGAAGCTGGATGTGCTTATTAATTGTGACGAATATACCATACTAATAGAAGATGTTAATAATAGGGGAAGCCAGGTATGGATTATATGGGGACTCTTTGTAGTTCTTTATAATTTTTGTTTTGTAAATTTAAAACTATTCTAAAATTAAAAGTTGATTTAAAAAAAAAAGAGAGAGAGAGACTAGCCACTTGAAGTAGGAAGCTATCAGTACAATGGAAACTGCAGCTGCAGGTGAAAACAGTAGGTCAGGAGAATATGTGCCAGGGTGTCAATGGTGCTTGGTGTGCTACTGGAAGCAAATATGATAGATCTTGAGACCCCAATAGACAAATGTACAAAGGACATGAACTGACAAGTTGCTCACAAAAAATAAAAGTGGTCAACAATTGTGTTTTTAAACATTCAACCTTGATAGTAATCACTAAACTGTAAACAAAAATGAGATTCTGTTCTTCTGCCTGTCAAATTAGCAAAGGCTTATTTTTTAAGTTTAGTTCTATTTATTTGAAAGGCAGAGAGAGAAAGAGATGGAGGGGAGAGAGAGGAGAGAGAGAGAGAGAGAGAGAGAGTTCTTTCATCCTCTGGTTCATTCTTCAAATGTCACAATAGCTGGGGCTGGGCTAGACTGAAGCCAGGAGCCCAGAATTCCAACCAGATCTCCCATGTGGGTGGCAGGGAACCAGCCATCACCTGTTGACCCCAGGATACACATTCTTAGGAAGCAAGATTGCAAGCCGAGGTGGGATTTCATCCCAGGCACTCTGATATGGGATTATAAATTGACACAACCTTTCTGAGAAGCAATTTTTCAATATAGCAAGCCATCAAATCATGAATATTTGAAAATATTCTGTGGCATTGAAAATGCTCATGATGTAATAATGTTAAGTTAAACAGCATCCTGCACATGCACGATGAACCCAATTATTTTTTTCTCAAGCCAGAGATTATGTAGATGGTAAGATACTGGTGTATTAACAGCTTTGGGGAAAAGAAACACTACATTGAATACAATTAAATTTCATTCTGATAGTAACATGTATATGGTTCTGTATGATTGTATATCATTTTGTTGTTCAATAATACCACCAAAAGTTAGAATATAAGCTTTCTTCATATTTCAGAGTCTAAAGATTCTTCTGAATTACTTTTTACCATTGACAGTGATGTGGTGTACGATACTGACATGTAACTGCTTTCCAAACCCCAGCCTGTGATGATGTGACAAGATAATATCAAAGTATGCAGAAGAATCACAGAGGTTCACCCACGTTTCCTATTTAGTTAAACTCACAGTTCATTTTTTTCTTTGCCTTGTTTTTCAATTCAATTACATTAGCTAGAAATCAATCAGTTTGTTTTCAAAGTCCCCCAGAAGCTTTGGACAGATAGATGTTTGGTGTATGAATGATAGTCCCTCACAATGCATGAAATGGTCACACCAACCTTTTCTAGCTTTGAAAATTTTATTATCTATTCTAAGAGATTTGGCAATTTCTATTCCTTTAATTGCATTGTCTGGGGTGTGACAGGCAATCTTCTGCAGACACAATAATTTTTCATTTCAATGATGCATCATAGTGTAATTTTTAGAAGACATTTTAAGTGACAATTAGGGAGAAAGCCAAATTTAAGTTAAAAATTTAACCATGAGTAGTCATACCAATGCAAATAACTCATTTGAAGTGACAGTCAGATATACAGATATCCTCTCAGTAGGTCTAAGCCTGCACACACATAAACAATGACAAAATACCACAGTAGATTCCTCTGACTGGCAATTTACAAGTCACTTTTGACATCCATTACAAGATGCATCCTGATTTCAGAAATGAAGAATATATGTGCTTGAATGCAGGAAATAGGATATCAGATGTACCCACAGGTATATACAAACGCACATACACACACACAGAAAAAAAGACTAAAAGAAAACGTACCACAATGCTTACAAGTAATCATCTCTGTGTGGGGAAGCTGCAGATTGTGTACTTTTGCTTATCTTCATTTTCTAAATGCCTCAATAAGCTTGTTTTGTTGTTAAGTTTAAAAAAGATACATTTTTAGAAGGATTATTGTTTGTATTTTGAAGGCTGTGGCTCCCTATTGGGAGAAAAGAGTTTGGAATAGAGTAGACCAGCTTTGAATATGAGCCAGTTGGATTCTTGGAGGACCATAGTAATCTTTGGATCTTCCTGGCCCAACAGAAGAAATAACCAAGTATCCGCCCAGAAATGGTCTAAAGGTGAAAAAAACAAATCAGAAACTCTGAGGCTACATTTGCTGGTCCAGTTCAGTATCTGGTTTGTCACATAATTTTGACAAGTTGTGAATCTCTTACTTTTGTTTTCTTGTTACAAATGAGAATCCCTTCTACCCTTCCTCTTTCTAGTCATGGCAGGTATGGGCTTGAAAACAAAAAATATAAATCAAATACTTCACAATCTTGATTGTGTCTCTATAAGAAATGCCTGAAAGGATCTGGCCTGAAATTTTCCTAAAGGGGTAGGGTGAGTAGGGAGAACTCTATGGGAAAGGGAAAGAGATGCTGAGTAGAGCCACAGGGCCAATGGTCTATTTTGGGGGCTTAAGAGAAATGCCAGGGTTTGTTAATTCCTGCCACAGGGCACAGGCAAGCACATTCTATACTGAGAGCCCTTGGGAACATTAACCAGTTGAGAGAAATTAATTTTGACTAATTAATTTGGCCTCAGTTGCCTCTACCTGTTGATGGGCAGAAGGACCTGAGGAATTTGTTCTATCAGGCATATTCTAAGACGTGATTCCCAAAGCAAAATGGATGACAGAGAGATGGGGCTATCGGAGCTGCAGTGTGATGTCATGTGGAGTGGCAGAGCTCATAGCACCTCACTCTGTACAGTGCCAGGAAATATGTGTTGCATGACTGCAGTGCGTTGGTTCACTTAATCTTCCCAACAGCCTGAGGTTTGGCACGGCAGGGTTGGGAAGGGCCTGGTCTGCTCACTTTATGTGTAGCAAAGTATAAACAGCTCCCTCCTCCCCAAAAAAAAAGCCCCCCCCCCCACAAAACAACAACAAAACTCAGTGGCTGCTATTGCTCGGCTTGCCCACCATCATGGCCGCCACAGAAACGGGCTACCAAATACCTAGCCTACCTCTGCCAGTCCCTGGTCCAGGCAGGCTTCTCAGCTTCCCTCATTCCCTCCCGTCTACACTGTCCTACTCTGAGGAGCTGCCATCACTCCTCTGAGGTAAAGCAGTGAAGACCTTATCAAGATGCAGCTGTTTCCTGGGAAATGAATTGCCTGAAACCTCTCTCATACATCAATATCTTTCCAGTGTGAGGGCACCAGGCAGCCAGGGTGGGGTCCAAAGAACTCTGTGACTCCCGAAGGAAGGGCCCAGGAATGAGATCACACCTTGCAACATTACCTCAGACAAGGCCAACCTGGTGTGTAGGTTGCAGGGTAGTGGAGGACACTGAACTAAGACCACAACCAGGGCTGGGTCCCTGCCCAGACCTGTAAGGATCAGAAGCTGGAGAGAGGAAAGCAGTGCAAGCCAGGAAGAGCCTCCTACTTCACCTTCAAAGCCAGAAGATCCCATGATTTGAGAGGGACAGTTGATCCAGACAGGGAGAAGGAATTGATCGTTCCCTTTCCAGGGCTCTCCAGCATCATGAAAGGAGGCAGCGGGCAATGTGTGAGTATGAGTGAGTGGAGAGGGAGGCTTCTACTCACCAGCAGCAAGCTGGATGCTGCTTTGGACAAGCCAGTAGAACACAATAATTGATTGCCTTCTTGCTGCAAAATCAAAATGGCTTTTGATGTTCAGCCATTCATTGCCGTAACTGGAATAATAACACAATTCATTTTAGCTGCAGCCCTGCAAATGGATGGCTTTAATAATGGCTAATTTGGGATGATGAATGTGCCATTTGGGGGTGACATTAGTGCTGAATAAGGAGAAGGGTGTGTAAGAGACAGAGGGAGGAAGGGATGAGCTATATAAGACTAGCCATGTTTGCTAACTTCGGAGGCTGCCAGCCCTTCAATTTCATTCCACAAGTATTGCTTTAGCAAGCACCTACTCCCCACCTAGCACTGGGCTGAGAGTTCAGAGAGACTGAAGAGATATATGATTAGGGTGACTGTGTGTCCTGGTTTCCCAGGAACAGGCCTGGTTTACGCTGAGACCTGGTGCAAGTATTAATAGTATCCCTCTCTCACTCTCGAAAGGGTCTTGGCTTGGATGATAAATTAGTCATTATATGTGCCTCACTCTCTGAATTACTATGAGCACACTGCTTTTCTGGGAAGACAAGTCTTATTTATGCACAGAGAACAATTAATGTGCATTAGGAGACAGTATATAACCAATAAATGCACAAAATAAGCTCAAATACCCAAATCAATGCTCACAAGTTTCAAATTGATGATGGGCATGGATTTAAATACATTGAGAAAGACTTTTACATGCTTGGAAATGCTAACCCCAATCTCACTTGATCTTTACCCAAACTTTAATGTTAATCTCATCTTACGGAATGGGAACTAGAGCCTCAGAGAAAGGAATTAACTGCTCAAGGTCATACAGCTAGGACATGATGGAGCCAGAATTTGAATCCAGGACTATTTTAATTTAAAAGCCAACTATATTACAGTACTTCAAAAGATTCATGGAAAATGCATATTATGAAAAAAAATTGTGCATGGATTTCAAAATTTGAGAGAACAAAAATAAACATCTTTTATTTCCATTTCTCCACACACTTCTTGATGTACGCTCATATTTCTCCTTCAGAACAGATATTAGTGTTGTGTGGAGTGATTAAGGTAGGCCATACAAAAAGTGACCTATTTCAAAGAAATGAATCCACAAGTTAAAAAGCAAATAGAGTAAAAATGCAAGATGTAAGGTTGAGAAGAGATAGGAAAGAAATTAAGTGAGGTGAGGTTAGTCCAGGACAATTTTTGATTTGCAATGGAGGTGAGTTTTCACACTAGGTTTCAAATGGCTGATGAATATGGATGAACAGATATCAAAGGAAGGACTTTCACAAGTGTAGGAATGAAAAACTCTGAAATCAGAGTGCTTTTTCCTGGGAATGGGGATGTGAATAGGAATGGGGCAAACAGGAGGTGACAATTGTAAGATTTTGTTTTTTAAACATAGTGATAAATAAATAGGTGATCATTGTACTACTCTGTATACTTTATTTGTAATATCTGAATATTTCATGATAACATATTTTAAAGGGTTATATATTTATTTGAAAGTCAGAGTTACAAAAATAGAGGGAGAGAGGGGAGTGGGAGGGGGAGAGAGAGAGAGAGAGAGAGAGAGAGAGAGAAATTCCATCTGCTGGTTCACTCCCCAATGGCCACAATGGTCAGGACTGAGCCAGGCTGAAGCTTGCGGCCAGGAGCTTTATCTGGGTCTCCTGTGAGAGTAGCAGGTGCCCAAGCCTTGAGCTATGTTCTCCTGCTTTTCCAGGCACATTAGCAGGGAGCAGCCAGGACACAAACTGGCACCCATACGGGATGCTGGTATTGCAGGCAATGGATTTACACACTACACCACAATGCAGGCCAGTGATAAGATACTTTTAAAACAGAAATAGATCTTTCCATATGAGCAAAATGTCTTAAACAGGATCTAGAATTATGGATCAAAAAATGTCTATTCTGGAGATATGGTAACCAGAATCCCTGTGTCTGGATGAAGCATTCTGGTCTTCCTTGCCAAGTGCCCACTGCCATTTCTTCCTCCCTAAGCAAAGCACAGCATTTTGAAAGCCTCATTGGACTCTTCACTTAATTGAATCAAGGCTTGGAACCATTAGAAAGACCTATTCACTGCCTTCTTGTAAGATGTGCTTGTGTAGTCCATCTGTCTTGCTTGCTGCTGGCACCATGAATGCCACACTAAGCACCAACGTGTTTACTACTTTGGGACGGATGTATAAGCAAAACCTTGGTGCCCTCCTCAGTTTGGCCTGCTGATTGCAACTGGATCCAGAGGCCTCTCAGCCTGTTTGCAACTGCCCACAATAGCTGCCCACAACAGGGGCAATCATTAGGGCCCAAGGGAGCAGCTGAAAGCCAGGACCAGGCCTCCTCCAGCTGTGCTGCCACTGAGCAGCAATAAACGAAGCAGCAAATGAATCCATACAAATGCCATCACTGTGGCCCTGCAGGGCTATAAAAAGGCCATAACACGAGCTCTCCATACTTCACCTGCAAACAGGACTTGGGAGCAGCTGGCTGCATTGTGGAGGATTCCAGTGACTGGATCCGGTCGGTTGGTACAACACGGGTGCCAGTTGTGAAACCCCAGGCCTTGCTGCAAGAAAAGTGGGAGGAAGTGCTTCAACAGGGTGTAGGGGAGCTCTCTGAGGACCCCTAGTTTACTTCTGTTTTAGGGATGAGCTTTAGACTTCAAGGCCAGTCTCCCCTGGTCCAGGCTTTGGATCTGATACTCTGAGCCACGGGTGTTGTCTCTGTTATTTCAGGCTGCCACCTCTCCAGGCCCAGGCTTGGTACCTTCACTCCTCTGGCAGGCACTTCCTCCCTGTCAGCAACAGGAAACTGATTGCTTGACACAGGCATGCCATTGGGACTATGCAAGGGTGGCCCATGGTGTGTGTGTGTGTGTGTGTGTGTGTGTGTGTGTGTTGGGGGTGGGGCATTGCTTCTCCTAGCAGGTTTTGACCCATTCTCTGAGGTCACTTGTCCCAAGTTCCTGGAAGGATGTGATGGAGAGAGAGCCTGAGAGGTTTCAGGGTGGGACGTCAGCCAGGTGTGTAGAAAGGCTGAGAGTCAGAGGGCACGGGTTCTGCTCCTGACCCCTTCACTGAAGCAGCCTGTGGTCTGAGGAAGTGGTACAGGCCATGTTCCCAGGGAAGCAGATTCGGACAGGGCTTGGTGGGCAGGAGGTTTATGGGGGATGTGGGGATCAACACATTTGGGAAAGTGGAGAAAACAAGAACAGGCAGAGGAGGAAGTGGATGTGCGAGGCAGCCACAATCCCATGAAAACTCTGAAATGTCCTGACTTGTGCTAAGGGGCCTCTCATGTCTCTGCATCGAGCACCTATTGGATGCAGGAACCCCCACCCCCCCACCCCACCCCCCATAGGTGTGTGGCCTTAGACACAGTGGCTCTCTTTAGCCAAGGGCCACACCTGCAGAGGGACTCGGCTGTGCACTGTTGGCCGCCAGCCCCCTTCACTCACCACCTCTGGGGAAAGAGCGCTTCTGTTCTAAAAGGGAGGGTGGAACAGGGCAGTGCCCACAGCATCTGAATCAGCAAGTTCCTGCCCCTCCCTGGATCCATTTGCTCACCTGTAAGGCAAATTAGGATGAGCTGTAGGACCCCTTTCAGCTCCAGGGCTGTAGGATTTCCCCAGCCTTGCCTTCCTCCCCTACCACCCCCTTCCCCTTTGGCTACACCCAGTTTATCTTCCCAATCCTTGTAACTGACCAGATTACAAAACAAAGACCTGTTTGACACTGGGCAGGCCACTTTAGCTCAGAGACTGTTGTTCCATCTGAAAAAAAAATGCAGAAACCTGTTTTTACTGATGTCTTTTTCAACGGCTGTGAGAAACAGATGGAAGCAAATGAGAAAAGGTAGGTAAAGAGGCTCACAGGTCTCACTACATGTTGGTTCCCTTTGCTCCATTGTTATTGAAACAGTTGAACCTAAATAATAGCATCCATTGATATTCACAATGAATAAATGCTGTGTGTCAGTTGGTGCCTTTCCTGCCAAGCCTTAACTCAAAAAGCTTAAGTCACTCAGGAGTTTTAGTCTGGAGCCAAATAAGTTTGCCATCTAAGTCCATGCTGCCTGCCCCCTGCTCTGCACCCCTGTCACTGGCCAGGGCTTGTCTGCCTCAGTCATGAGAACACAGAAACCTTTTCATTCCCTTTGCCAAGAAGCACCAACCAGCATCACCTTGGAACTTGTTGGAAGTGCACCTGCTAGGCTGCCTCAGCTCCCTCCACCACCCTCTCCCCACCCAAGAAGATGGATCCATGACAGCAGGAGGTGGACGACACCAGAAGAGATGGAGCCTTTGCCAGAAGGCCTTGGCTGTCACCTGTGCTCTCAGCCCCTGCCTCTGCTGCTCAAGTCCAGCCAGGACCACAGAGTCCTCACCATCACAGTCTCCAAAGCAGTGGTTCTCCAAGTGTGGTCCCCAGGCTAACAGCATCAGAACCACCTGGTCCCACGTCAGAAGCACAACTTCTCAGGCCCAGCCCAGACCTACTGGAGATTCTGATACAGGCCCATTTCTACAACCACTGGCCTAGACTGCAAACAGTTAACTCCATGTGCTTCTTCAACACCACCCTCCCCCTCCTCTGGCTGTCTTCCTTGCTACAGAGAAGATAGAAAGGAAGACAGCAGCACACTGAGGGAGCGCACGGATAAAGCCATGTCTCCTAATTAGACGGGAGGCTTTCCACTTTTTGGATTTATCTTTCCTGCCCAGTGATTGTGAATGGGGACTGTGGCTGGGCTATCTTGATTTGCACTTGATACTTATTTCTCCAATGGCTTGTTGCTGCTGGTAAAAGCTTTGGCACACAAAACAGAACATGGGAACATACTATAAATAAGCCTTTTAAACAGAGATTTAAACCAGTTTCGTTACAGCCACTGGATGGTGTGTTTTGCAGCTCTGATTTCAGTTCCAGTCGTGAAGACTCAGGGAAGGCAAACAGATCTCAGAGAATCAATGCAGAAAATAAAGGGCAGAGGTGGGGGAGACCCAGTACCAAGTGGCAGATCAATTAGAGACCCAAACAGGTCTAGGGAGTCAAATTAGGCCACTTCCCAGGGAGGGGAAGGGGACCCCTGCTCTTGGGTGTGATTAAGCTGTGGATCCCTCCCTGGGGAAGGCTCAGCAGAGGGGCAGGGACTCAGCAGAAATGAGTCAGGGTCTGGACAGGGCACATCAAGGTCTCTTTGAGAGAAGCCCAGGCTGGCATATCAGGGTGGAAGGTGCAGAGGGCTCCCATCTCAGGGCTGGAGCATGGTCTGATAAAGGACTTCCTTCCCTGCCGGAGTGATGGCTGCATGGGAGGTGGGCAATGGCGAGCCCAGGAGACAGAGGCAAAGGCTTCCTGGGGGAGGAGTTTATGCTCATCTTGTGCTCCTCCAGTCCCAGGGAGATGCCCGGGGCCGAGGGTGAAATGAGCCTCCTCTGTCTCCCTCCCAGACCCCTGCACCCCAACCCAGCCTCGATGGGGCTCCCTCCCCTCACCCAGCTGGCAGGAAACTCCTGCAGAGGTCAGGCTCAGCACCAGGGCTCCTGGCTCCTTTCTTCCAGCTCAGTACAAAGCCCAAGGCCCCCTGAAGGCAGCACCTCTCCTGCTGTGTGGTGTTGTGGTTTTTTTTTTCTTCTGTGCAATCCACTTCAGTGCCAACAAGCTATGGACAGAGGCCAGGCGATGGTTCAGGACCACAGTTTTCTCTGGCATGGGACACTATGGGAGACCCAGGGGAATGGGGTAGTATTTGTTTTTAAATTAACTCTTCCTAACTATGGTCATATTAGGGGCCCAAGTGGACCTACCCTGGGCCTTAAGTCTTAATTCAGTCTTAATTCATTCAGCCTGCATGCTCAATGCTTTCTGTTTTCCCATCGTGATAATTCTGGTCTGTCACCTCCTGACTTTTACCTAACCAGGATCTCAGAGCATCTCAGGGAGAAGGAGAGGAAAGCTCCAGCTACTTGGCAGAAACGAGAAGGGAGCACTTGTGGTGTGTGTGTGTGTGTGTGTGTGTGTGCATGCTCCAGATCAAGCCAGAGTGTGCTGTTAGCTGACTTTCTCTTGGAGTCCTTCTTCTGAGTGCCAGCTGGCCACAGGTGCCAGTCTTTGGTGGTGATGTGTCAAGGTGATATTTTCCCTGTGAACATGGTATTCAAAGGGAAGAAGGTATTTGTCTAACGTGTGCATAGATACAAGGTGTTTTTGTGTGTTGAAGGTGAAGAGGTTTGGGAGCGCTTAATGGGTACCATATCAGAGTTCTTCAAAATAGTCCAAAAACCTAAAATTCTTATCATTTTCCTCTGCCTTGATATACTTTCCTGAGATTCCCATCTATCTTTTGGATTAAGGCATTGAGAACTTCTCTTAAGGAACTAACAATCATTTCCTAAACCCCTCATCAGGAGTTAGTGAATGAGGCTGGTGAATAGGTTCTCCCCCAACAAACGCCCTACTCCCTTTGCTTGTAATAAAACCTTAACAAGAGCTCCTTTGCGTGAATGAGCACATTCTTGAGATAAAAGAAAGATTAGGTGTGGAGAAAAGGCTGTGACCTACAGATATGAAAAGGGGAGGCAAATCAAAAGGTCCCAAGTGATGGATAAAAGAGTGTTATGTACCACGGTGGGAGAGGAAGCCTGGGCAAAGGAGCTGGTGAGAAAGAACTTAAAGGCAAGCCTTCCTCCGTGGTACAGTAGTCCCTCCTGTGCTTGATTTCACTTTCTGTAGTTTCTATTACCTATGGTCAGCTACAGCCTGAAAATATTACTTAGGAAATTTAAGAAATAAACAATTCATAAGGTTTTTAAATTTTTTAAAAATTTATTTACTTATTTGAAAGTCAGAGTTACACAGAGAGAGGAGAGGCAGAGAGAGAGGTCTTCCATCCACTGGTTCACTCCCCAGTTGGCCTCAACAGCCAGAGCTTCACCAATCCAAAACCAGGAGCCCGGAGCTTCTTCTGGGTCTCCCATCTGAGTGCAAGGGCCCAAGGACTTGGGCCATTCTCCACTGCTTTCCCAGGCCATAGCAGAGAGCTGGATCGGAAGTGGAGTAGACGGAACTCAAACCGGTGCCCATATGGGATGCCGCTGCAGGGTGTTAACTTGCTGCACCACAGCGCCAGCCCCAATTCATAAGTTTTAAATTGAGTGTTTGTCCTGAGTGGTTTCATGAAATCTTGTGTGCCCTGCTTTGTCCAGGCTGGGATGTGAATCACCTGTTTGTTCAGTGTATCCACACAGTATATGCTATCCATCCATTAGTCACTTAGTAGCCATTTGGGGTTATCAGATCAGCTGTCATGGTGTCACGATGTTTGCATGTAGGATTCAGTACTATCAGTGATTTTTGGGCATCTCTTCTGGTTCTTGGACTGTATCCCCTGTGGATAAAGAGGGAAAAACTATATAGTGAAAAGAGCATGGATCAGATTTCAAAGGACCTGAATTTCAGCTTGGCTTTTCTACATAAGAGTTCTCTGATTTAGGATAAGTTCATTTTTCTGCACTTTGGTTTCTTCATCCGCCAGATGAGAATAGCAATCCCTGTTCTACCTGCCTCATAGAGTTGTTGTGAAGCTCAGATAAAAAAAATGAGTAAGAAAGTTTTATGTAGACTACACAAAACAGAGCGAGAGGTTTATGATTATTTTATTCCACAATCTTGCCAAGGGCCATCTCTTATTGAAAATGAGTTTAGGGGCTGGCGCTGTGGCATAGTGGGGAAAGCCACCATCTGTAGTGCTGGCATCCCATATGGATGCCAGTTCATGTCCCGGATGCTCCACTTCTGATCCAGCTCTCTGCTATGACCTGGGAAAGCAATAGAAGATGGCCCAAGTGCTTGGGTCCCTGCACCTGCATGTGAGACTAGAAAGAAGCTCCTGGCTCTTGACTTCAGCTGTGGCCATCTGGGGAGTGAACCAGTGGATGGAAGACATCCCCCTACCCCAACCTGACCCTCCTGAACTCACTAACATCAAATTCTCCTACTGGACTGAACTCTTGCATCTTCCCCTCTGAAAAGTCTGCTGGGGCACAAGCTGCCTGATAGTGCCTTACTGTGCTTACACAGAAACCTGTGTGCCTCCTTCTGTCACAGTAGTGATCCCACTGTACTGTCACGGATTAGCTACCTGATTCTGCTACTATACAGTGTGCTCCTTCAGGACAAGAACTTGCACTCATCTCTGTCTCTGTTTCCACTTCTGTTGACCTGGCCAGTATTGGACACGGAGGATACAGTTGCTGAGTGAGCTAGCAGTCTGGGACATTGGGAATTGTATAGCTGGAGAACTTTGGGAGTACAACTAGGACTTCCCTGTGTCACACCCAAAGGACACTGTACTTATTTAATTACTTGCGTGCCTGTGTGTGTGTGTGTGTGTGTGTGGTGGGGAGTGGCTCAAACAGATGTTATATCAGCTCATTTAGCAAAGGACAGTGATTAGAGTTTTCTTTTATTAACTAAATAGACAGTACCCAAGTGGAATATTAAAAGCCAGATGGCACAACTTCCAACTTGTGTATATCTGAAAGGAAGCACAAAGTGCCAGCACTGTCCTGTTTAATCTCAAGTCTCTCAAAAGATAGACTTACCCCCTTCTGAGTCGAGGAAAATACATGGAGTTACACAGGGCCTCATTCTGTCCTGAGAGGCTAGGTCTGCTTCACTCCACACCAATTCCCTCCTATCCCCAGCGGATGAAAATCAAGGGAACATGCAACCTGGAGTCTGTTTTGGGCTGAAGTGTGTTCCCCTAATAATTCTAATGCTGAAGCTGTATCCCCAGTACTTCAGAATGTGACTGTATATGGAAATAAGACCTTCAAAGAGACAATTAAGTTAAAACAAGACCATTAGGGTGAGCCTTAATTCAATCTGACTGGCATCCTTATAGGATGGAGAAATTAAGACACACAAAAGAGACAACAGAGGCATGCATGCACAGAGAGATGATCATGTGATGAGACAGTAGGAAGATGGCTGACTATAAACCAAGAAGAGAAGCCTCAGAGGAAACCAACCCTGCCTTGATCTTGGGCATCTAGTCTCCAGAACCATAAAAAATAAAATTTCATTGTTTAAACCTGTGATATGTTGTTAGAGTCTGTGATATTTAGTTATGGCCGTTTGGCAAACCAAGACAGGATCTAATCACTTGGGCTCTGCTTTAGTCTGGAGTAACCTCACATACATTCCAGAACCTGAATCTGTATATTTTCTAAATCATTTTAAATATATATGTATACA
The DNA here is from genome assembly GCF_051225735.1 of Oryctolagus cuniculus. Taxonomy (NCBI): domain Eukaryota; kingdom Metazoa; phylum Chordata; class Mammalia; order Lagomorpha; family Leporidae; genus Oryctolagus; species Oryctolagus cuniculus. The sequence goes on along the minus strand of NC_142888.1, from coordinate 85,528,614 downwards.
GGCCGGCGCCGCGGCTCACTAGGCTAATCCTCCGCCTAGCGGCGCCGGCACACCGGGTTCTAGTCCCGGTCGGGGCACCGGATTCTGTCCCAGTTGCCCCTCTTCCAGGCCAGCCCTCTGCTGTGGCCAGGGAGTGCAGAGGAGGATGGCCCAGGTGCTTGGGCCCTGCACCCCATGGGAGACCAGGAAAAGCACCTGGCTCCTGGCTCCTGCCATCGGATCAGCGTGGTGCACCGGCCGCAGCGCGCCGGCCGCGGCGGCCATTGGAGGGTGAACCAACGGCAAAGGAAGACCTTTCTCTCTGTCTCTCTCTCTCACTGTCCACTCTGCCTGTCAAAAAAATAAAAAAAAATAAAAAAAATATATGTATACATATTTATTTATTTGAAAGAGAGAGAGAGTGAAAGAGAGAGATTGATCCTTTCTATATGCTGGTTCACTTCTCAAGTGCCCACAACAGCCAGGGTTGAGCCATGCTGAAGCCAAGAGCCTGGAACTCCAACTGAGTCTCCCATGTGGGTGGCAGGGGCCCAAGCATTTGGGCAGCATCTGATGTCTCCTAGGGCACACATTAGCAGGAACCTGGATTGGAAGTGGAGGTAGGACTCAATCCCAGGCACTCCAATATGGGATGTGGACATCCAAAGCAATAGCTTAACCCACTGCACCACAGTGCCTTCCCCCAATGTCCAGTTCTTTAAAGTTAAATTTCTTTGTCTTTTTCCTTCGTCCATTTGCTTAATGCTTCACTTATTTACTCACCCATTCAATAGGTACTGAGCTGTTGAAAGGAATATAGCATCCTGTTCCCAAGGAACTCAATGCCACATATAGAATGCATATATACCCTATAAGGTTAGAGATGAACTTGGTATGTAGCATCACTTCTAGTTGGAGTGATTGGACTTGTCGGTGAAGGAGGGGAAACATTCATCTGTCTTAAAAAAAAAAAGGATCCAAGACTTTCAATGAAATATGGTGTTGTAGTTAAGAGCTTAAACTCTGAAACCAGACTGGCTGGGCATTGCATTTAAGAGGTTGCACTCTGGGGATAGTGTTGAGGACCAATTGATTAAGCTGCCACCTGCAATGCTGGCATCCCATATGTGTGCTTGTTTGAGTCCCAGCTGCACTACTTCATATCCAGCTCCCTGGTAATACACCTAGGAAAACAGCAGAAGATAGCCCAAGTTCTTAGGTACCTGCCACCCTCATTAGAGACCAGGGCTGAGCTTCTGGCTCCTGGCTTCAGCCTGGCCCAGCCTTGGCCACTTCAGCCATTTGGGGAGTGAACCAGCAGATGGAAAATCAACCATATTCTCTCTCTGTCTCTCTGTCTCTTTCTGTCTCTCTCTCTGTCTCCTCTTTCCTTCTCTATTTCTGACTTTCTCTCTCTTTCTCTCTCTCCTTCTCTCTGTAACTCTACCTTTCAAATAAATAAGTAAATAAACCTTTTTTTAGATTTATTTATTTGAAGTCAGAGTTACGCAGAGAGAGGAGAGGCAGAGAGAAGCAGAGAGAGAGAGAGAGGTCTTCCATGTGCTGGTTCACTCCCCAATTGGACACAAAGGCCGGAACTGCGCCGATCTGAAGCCAGGAGCCAGGAGCTTCTTCTGGGTCTCCCACGCGGGTGCAAGGGCACAAGGACTTGAGCCATCTTCTACTGCTTTCCCAGGCCATAGCAGAGAACTGGATCAGAAGTGAAGCAGCTGGGTCTCAAACCGGCGTCCATATGGGTTGCTGTGCTTCAGGCCAGGTTGTTAACCCACTGCACCACAGTGCTGGCCCCTAAGTAGACCTTTTATTAAAAGGTGGGTTTAGACTCTGAGGCTAAGCTATCTGGGTTCAAAATCTGATACTTACTAGCTATATAACCTTGACAAGTTACCTCTGTTCCCATTTCCTCATCTATAAAATGAGGCTAAATAATAATACCTATCTCACAGGGTTATATTAGGATTAGATGATTAATATACACAAAACTCTTAGAACAGTGCTTTGCACTTAGTAATCACCACATAAATTTTACTGTTACAGAATTTGGGGACAGAGGAATTGGTTCTACCTCACTATCTGTGAAAGATCTTCAAATTGTTTATGAAAATGCATATTATGAAAAAAAAAACTGCGCGTGGACTTCAAAAGTTTTGCACCAAAATCAACTTAACTTTTAATTCCATTTTCCACGAACTTCTGAAGTACCCTTGTACTCAAACTCTGCCTGAAAAAGTGCATGGGAGAATCAAGTGGGGCAATAAGCACTTAAAGGTGTTAAAAACTGTATGGGGGGAAATAATGTTACTGTTGTTGTTGTTGAATTAAGCTTTGAAGAATGGTGAAGATTTAATTCAAAACATACCACTTATTGAGCACTTAAGCACATGCGAGAAACCAGGTGTGTGTGTGTAGTGTAATCAGAGGAAGTAGTTAGTCCCTCTTTTGCTCCCTGGCTCCTACAGCACAGATATGCATCTTATGTTTGGCCAAAGTGACGTTCTTGCCTAGGACTTTGAATCTTGAAGGGGTCTCAGAAAAACAGAGAGTAAAAAATCCAGGGATGATACTAGTGTCATTTTAGTTAGAATGACCTTGAGGTGTGAACTAGTTGTGGGTTACGCTGCCCAATGTTTCCTGGTCACTTGCCATTTTCTGAAATGAATAACTAACTAGTTTCTCCACTGATTCTGTGATTCTACTCTCCTTTTAATAACCCTTTTTCTGAACAAAAGTAGAGTGGTTTTGTTGTCTACAATCAGGTGCACTGAATAGTATTTAAAGGCATTCTCCTTTTAAAAAGATTTATTTTATTTATTTGAAAGACAGAGTTACAGAGAGAGGTAGAGACAGAAGGAGAGGTCCTCCATCCGCTGGTTCATTCCCCAGATGGCTGGAACGGTCGGAGTTGCACCGATCCAAAGCCAGGAGCCAGGAGCTTCTTCCGGGTCTCCCACATAGGTGCAGGGGCCCAAGCACTTGGGCCATCTTCTACTGCTTTCCCAGGCCACAGCAGAGAGCTGGATTGGAAGAGGAGCAGCCGGGACTAGAACCATTGCCAATATGGGATGCTGGCACTTCAGGCCAGGGCATTAACCCACTGCACCACAGCGCCGGCTCCTAAAGACATTATTGTAATACCTTAGGATTATGTTTATTCCCATTTACTGATGAGGAAACTGAAGCTTAGGAAAGCAATATCACACTGATAGCAAATGAGAGGGTCTGGACTTGACTCTGGTGATTGATTTACCAATACTTAACCCTGCAATGTGTCAGGGGGTGTGATTGATGAAGAGCATTACAGGTAGAAGGAATATTCAAATGAAGCCCAAATGGACAGCATAAGGGGGTGGTTCAGAGAATTGTAAGTTTCCAGATAGGCAAGAGAAAACACTTGTGCTGAGTATGGTTTAAAAAAATGGAGAAGTTGGGATCAGCAGTGTGGGACTTCATTTCTTAGACATCAGGGAGCTACTGAAGACTGTTGGCTTTAGGAGGTAACTGTGTTGGCATGTGTGTGTATGTGGTTACAGGAACTTAGCAGGAAGGGGAGAGTGAAATTTTATAGAAAAAATAAGCTAGTTGACTAAGTAGTGATAATTACAGAGGAAGAGCCTCATCATTGAAAGACTGTTGGCCAGCACTTCGGCTCACTAGGCTAATCCTCCGCCTGCAGCGCCAGCACCCCGGGGGTTCTAGTCCCGGTCAGGGTGCTGGATTCTGTCCTGGTCACTCCTCTTCCTGTCCAGCTCTCTGCTGTGGCCCAGGAGTGCAGTGGAGGATGACCCAGGTCCTTGGGCCCTGCACCCGCATGGGAGACCAGGAGAAGCACCTGGCTCCTGGCTTCGGATCAGTGCAGTGCGCAGGCTGCAGCGGCCATTGGGGTATGAACCAACGGAAAAAGGAAGACCTTTCTGTCTCTCTCTCACACACTGTCCACTCTGCTTGTCAAAAAAAAAAAAAAGACTGTTGACACCATGACAGAAATGAGAAAAGTTGACCTAGGAGTGTTGTGGGTGATGGAGGATGAAGGAACCACATATTCAGGGGGAAGAGCTCTTTTAGTGCTTTTACCAGGATTCACCTTCCTTGAGTCCAAGCCCTATTGTCATGATTTCTAGTCTTCCAGTCTCTTATTTTAAAAGCTCTTGGCATTAGTCTTTTCTCTATGTGGCTTAAAAGCCAAGACCCTTGAGATTGGTTGATGGGTCTCTCTGACTTTATTCGGGGAACTGCATCATTACCCACAGATGTGTGAAGCAATGGCTAATTTGAAAAATGGAATTCTAGCCAATTGGAGACAGTCACATGTCTGGGCCCCCATGGCCCAGTTATGATTATTAATAACTGAAGGCTCTCTCTTCTCTGATTCTAGCAGCCCAGCAGGCCCTTATCCTCTCACAGTCTGCTGCCCTTTTGTTACAGCTGGCAGTAGTGACCCAACTGGCATTCCTTTAGCCTGAATTCTCTGCAAGCTCAAGGGCTTCTTGTGTCTAGTCCTTGACACAGCTCTGCCAGCTTTCATCATTTGTGGGGAGGGAAAGGTGGATGAGCCAGGCCCCAGCCTTTTGGGTAGTTTTACTGAATTAGATCAGAGTAAAGGTGATTTCAACCCAGGGAGACACCTATCCCTTCCCCCACCTTCCTATCACATATATTGTCCTTCCATTTTCCTCTCCTTTGTCTCTCTGACCTGCCTATTATTGTCTTTGCTTCCTTTTTCTTCCTCCTTCTTTCATATATTCAATGAAAATTTTACCCCTACTGTGTGCCAGGACCTAGGCTAGGTGTTGGCACTATATAGTTGAATAAAATACCGGCTCTGCCCTCTAAAGAGCTCAAACACTTGTAGAGCAGATATGCAATGGCAGAAATAAGACCAGGATATAATAAGAACCTACAGGGCTGCCTTATTCAAATTGAAAATGAGAAAGAAGACAGGAAAAGTTCCCTGGAGGAAGTTATACCTGAGCAGAATCTGAATTATCCTGGCAGAGGTTGTGTGGGTGAAGAACTAGGAGGAAGGTATTGCAAGCAGAAGGAGTCAGTGTAAGCAAAGGCAGAGAGGTGAGAAACAGCATGTTGTGTGGAGAGAACGAGCAAGATGGCTATGCTGAGATGTAAAATGAAAGGCAAGTCGTGGCAGCAGATGAGCAAGAGCAGAAGGAAAAGCAGGGCCTTGTATGTTATTTTAAGAGCTTAGTCTTTATCTAACAGACAACAGAGAGTCACTGAAAGACCTAAAACAGGGGAGAAGAATGGTCATGTATGATTTTAGAACCATAAGCCACTCTATCAGCAGTGTGAGGGATGGGTTATAAAGACACAAGACCAGACAAAGGGAATCCAATTGGAAAGCTGAGGCTCCCATCCAAGTGAAAGATGATGATGGCTTAAATTGAAATAATGGATGGAGAAAGGAAAAGATTGAATTAAGGGAAAATTAGAAGATAAAATTCGCAGTGCTCTGTAACAATTGGATATGGATGATATGTGTGAAGGTGACAACAACAATGACACCTGGATCTCTAGCGTGGGTAGCTACATAGCTAGCAATAAGAACAGCAATAATAAAAATAATAATAGTAATTATGATAGAGAATTCATTATAATTCACTAATTATGATAGAGAATCCAGGAGGCAATGCTAGTTTAGTGGAAAATGGAGAATTCCCCTTTTTGGACATGTTGAGTTGAAGGTGCCCATAGGGCATATGAGAGGACATACCTAGACAGCATTTTGAATTTTTACAGCTCTGAGGAGGGTCTGTACTAGATATTTAGATTTGTGATTATACTGGGGATATCATTCATAGCTTGCCATTATCACACCATTTCTAAGGGAACTTGCTGGATCCACTGACTACTGCCCAAGCAGCCATAATTTGTTCTACATGATCCATCCTACCTACTTCCCCCACCTGCCTTGACTGAAGCCAGTGGGACCAGGTAGGTCTCTGACCCAAGGGCAGCCAATCTCTAAACTGACCACAGGCTTATGATGCAGACTATGTGACAGAAGATGAATTGGGTTAATTAGAACACATGTCTTGGGATTTTGACATAGAAAAACAGAAACTCCAGGCCAATTAAAACTAGGGGCTGAAGCTGGAAGATTGTTTAAAATTGGGACATGGCCATCGAGTCTAGTTGAAGCTAAAGTGACAAAGGGATGGAAACAGTTGATAAACAGAGGATGTTGGGCAAAAGAAAGAGAAGAATGAGGGGTCAGTGCTGTGGCATAGAGGGTTACAGTGGCAGCATTTCATATGGACACCGGTTCAAATCCTGGCTGCTCCACTTCCAATCCAGCTCCCTGCTAATGCCCTGGGAAAGGAGCAGAAGATGGCCCAAGTCCTTGGGCCCCTACACCCATGTGGGAGACACAGAAGAAGCTCCTGGCTCCTGGATTTGGACTGGCCCAGGTCCAGCCATTGCATCCATTTAGGAAGTGAGCCAGTGGATGGAAGATTCTCTCTCTCTCTTTCTCTGTAACTCTGCATTTGAGATAAATCAATCTTTAAAAAAAAGAATAAGTAAACACTAGAGAAAAAGTGAGTATGGCCCAAGAAAAAGGTAGAGGGGCTTCCCATTTTTGAAGCTGCCTCACTACTTGATAGAGTTTCCATCTCAGTCTTTATAGCCTCAGGCTAGTCATTTGAGAATAACTTGACTGCTTTTTTCCCAACCAAAAAGGGAGTTGCTGATATAAAATCACTGGAAGAGACATAGCACATGGTAAAAACAGTGGGCTAAGGGCAGTAGTGGGAAACACTAACAGTGAAGAGTTAAGTGGAGGAAGAGGAGCCCACACACATGCAGATGGATAGACACAGGGCACTAAGAGAAAGGGGGGCTAGGGAATCCAAGAGATTTTTCCTTTGTTTTGTTTTTCTTTAGAGAGGGAGTGATCTGAAGTATCAAAAAATTGCAGACAGACTTGATAAGGGCCAAGCAGTGCCCACAGAGTTGGCAATTAGTAGATAATTGATGATTTTAGTGACAGTGTTTAGGGCAGTGGTGGGGAAGAGACAGAAGCCAAACACCAGTTGGTTTAGAAGTGAGTGTAAAGTAAAAATGTGGAGATAACCAATGTAGCATATTCTTCTGAGAAATTCAATAGAGAGGAAAAGATACTGAACATTAGCTTGGAGGGTGGGGTGGGGGACAATGACCAAAATTGATTTTGCTATGTTTTGCTTTTCTTTATGGTTTTGTGAGAAAGGCTTGAAATTTAGGCTGACAGGAAGAATCTAAAGGTGTGTGTGTGAGAGAGAGAGAGAGAGAGAGAGAAGAGGGGTTGTCTGATTGAGCAAGGTTCTGGAAGAAGCAGGAGGTAGTAGGTCCATGGCCTTTCTAAAGGTAGTTAAGACACCTTATCTAACATCCATTGTGATGTCAACAATTTTCTCAATGAGGTAAGAGGCAAAGTTTTCTGCCAAGGATGAGAAAAACAGGGTCAACTAAAGGGCTAGAGAGTAGTAACCGGTGAGGAAAAGTCTCTGAGTGGAGTGTGAGAGGGATCGCACCAAGGACAAGTGAGAGGGTTGATGAGTGGGGCAGTGGGCCCAGCTGATGTTGGTGAGTGGAAATTCATGGGGGTCACACTCTCCATAGTTGTGGTATTTGCCTTCCTTAGTGCTTAGCTGTTCAATTATAAGAGTAGAGAAGGGTATGTTGTGTTGTTCCACAGTTGAGGTGTGGATGGGTAGGTGTGGCAGAAGGACAGGATGCCAACAAAGAGAAGGTGAAGCTGAGGGAGAGCTTCCACTGCCCAGCCATGGGGCCTTGATTGGTAGGGAGAAGAGGTAGATTAGGAAGTGTCAGAGGTGGGGAACATCCGGCCCATGAAATCATTTGGTCTGGCCCTTCCGGGGCAACCACAGGGCAGGCCTCAAAATTTGACAAATCAATATAGCAGGTTAGTTTTGAAGCTGATAATTTTATATAGCCCTTGAATGATGTTATAAATACCCAAATAGTGCTTGCAGAAAAAAAGTTCTCCATTCTGGAGGAGAATGGAGGAATTGCTGTGTTGGGGGCTATTGATTTGGATGCTGGATGTTAAAGGCCTGGTTCCCAGGGTGACACAATTGGCAGCTGGTAGAAACTTTGGAGGCAGAGCCTTATTGGAAGTCCTTGGTTCATTTAATGGCATGCCCTCAGACATAATTCTTCAAAAGGGCTTCTATAAATGCCTGAGTGTGAGCCCATTGACTCTCTGCTTTGTGGCTCACCATGTGAGTCTTCCTCCAGAAGTACTCTACCACTGCCATCTGCCACCCATACCAGATGCCCAACCAATGGGGCCACCTGACCTTGGACTTGAATCTACAAAACTGTAAGATAAGTAAACCTCTTCTCTTCATAAAGTTAGTTGTCTCGGGTCTTTCATTGTGCTGATGAAAAACTGAGTTTGAAGGTCTCTGTGAGGTAGAAGGGCAGATGTTAGAGGGCTGAGTGGTGTGGAGCAGCCTGGCAGGATCCAGGAACAGTTCATAGATCTCTCAGCTGGATCATCAGGAACCAGTGCACACCCAGAGGCTGAAGAAGCTCAGTACATAAACAGGACTTAACACTAAATGCGTCTCTGTTTATGCTATATGTTGCAGAAGAGGCAGATTTACAGAGGCAGTTTTACAGAGTAGATTATGCAAAGAAATATGTCTCTGAAGTCCAGCTAGGTCTTTCCTTGAATTGTTTTTAAAAGATTTTATTTATTTATTTGAGAGGTAGAGTTACAGACAGAGGAAGAGACAGAGAGAAAGGTCTTCCATCTGCTGGTTCACTCCCCCAAATGGCCGCAACAGCTGGAGCTGGGCCAATCCGAAACCAAGAGCCAGAAGCTTCTTCCGGGTCTCCCATGTGGGTGCAAGTGCCCAAGCACTGGGGCCATCTTCCACTGCTTTCCCAGGCCATAGCAGAAAGCTAGATCGAAAGAAGAGCAGCTGGGACTAGAACCAGCACCCATATGGGATGCTGGCGCCACAGGCAGAGGCTTAGTCCACTATGCCACAGCCCCAGTGCCTTTCCTTGAATTTTGTACTCTCTTCTAATGATTTCTTCTGTTCCCTTCTATTTCTGCAACGCAATAGTACAGATCTCCCTTCCTTCTCCATATATATATATATATATTCCTTCTCCATATATATATGTATATACATATATTCTCTCTCTCTCTCTCTCTCTCTCTCTCTCTATATATATATATATATATATATATATACACCCACCTGGATAGCAGGAGAGTTAGATTAATTCTTACCCCAAGGAGAGCCATCTGTTTTGCATAGTTGAAGAAGCCGTGAGTTTGGATTCTGCAGCCTCGAATTCTAGACCCAGGTCTATCACCAACCTAACTATACACACTTTCATCTCTCTGGAGTTCTCATTTGTTACCTTTCGAGGGGAAATGCTCATGTTATCTAGCCCCTCTGCGAAGGCTACTGTAAGGGTGACAGGAAGTAATCAGTGTCAATGTCTCTGCAAAGTGAAAAGTGTGTGGTGAGCAGAACGGACAGACGCTTATGACTAGGATCTGGACAAGTTTTCCTTGTGCCTTTCTTCTACATCTTGCAATAGCACAGTCTACCTCCTGCTTCTTTTCCTCATTCCCAGTCTCCACATGCCTACAAGCTCCCCAGAGGTCAGGGTGGTCCTGGTGGGAGCTGAAGGAACAGTCTCAGCAGCTCTGTCTTGGATGATGAACCGAGAAATCAAAGGCTCTTTCTTTGCCAAGTAAAGGGTTTTCTTTGCTGTTTCCTCCTCTCCAATAAATCTGTCTGCCTCCGCCGTTCCATGACGAGGCTGATTGGCCTTGCCCTTGGGACGTGCCAGCTCAGCATGGGAGAGGGAGATGCTGCAAGATTTGATGCCTCCCTTTTCGATACATGTTTAATTCATTGCTGCAAAGACTTGGATAAGTAAAACACTAAGCTCCCTCCGACTGGGCTTCCTGGAGAGAGGGATTCCAACAGCTTTTAAAGGAAATGTCAAACTGTTAAGAGTTCAGGCTTCAAGCAGCTTAATGCTTTATAATGTTTTGGAGTGAATGTCTCGTGGATTTTTAATGCCTAGGTTATTTAGAATTGAAAATAACAGTTTGGTTAGTCAATCTGATAAACACAAGACAGCACAAGGAAAGGTGAATCCATTTCCCACCAAACCTTTGGGACAAGTTACTAATCAGTCAATAATTAATAGAAATTAGACACTAACTATATGCTCAGCCTTGTGCCGGGTGCTATGAAAGTCCTAACAAGGGGCTGCCTGATGTAGCAGTTAAAGCCGCACCTGTGGCACCGGCACCCCATATGGGTGCCACTTTGAGTCCCGGCATCCAGGGAGTGAACCAGCAGATGGAAAATGTCTCTCTCTCTCTCTCTCTCTTTCTGCCTTTCAAAATAAATAAATAAATCTTTTTTTAAGAAAAAAGAGATATCAGGGCACAGACACCAGGCACAAACATGCACAGATAGAGGCAATGATGTGAAGACAGAGAAGGTGGCATCTGCAAGCCAAGGAGAGAGGGCTCAGAAGAAACCAGCTCTACAGATACCTTGACCTCAGACTTCCAGCCTCCAGAACTTTAGGAAAACTATTGTTCTGGCCGGTGCCACGGCTCACTAGGCTAATCCTCCACCTAGCGGCGCCGTCTAGTCCCGGTCGGGGCACCGGATTCTGTCCCAGTTGCCCCTCTTCCAGGCCAGCTCTCTGCTGTGGCCAGGGAGTGCAGTGGAGGATGGCCCAAGTCCTTGGGCCCTGCATCCCATGATGAGACCAGGAGAAGCACCTGGCTCCTGGCTTCGGATCAGTGCGGTGTGCCAGCCACAGCGCGCCGGCCTCGGCGGCCATTGGAGGGTGAACCAACGGCAAAGGAAGACCTTTCTCTCTGTCTCTCTCTCACTGTCCACTCTGCCTGTCAAAAAAAAAAAAAAAAAGAAAAGAAAAGAAAAGAAAAGAAAAGAAAACTATTGTTCCAGCTACCCCATCGGTGGCAGGTTGTTATGGCAGCCCCAGCAAACTGATGCACATATTTTTTGGAGCTTGTTGTAACATGTGAAAAAGACACATGTATCACCTTACTACACCTTACTTATGCTGATCATATCTGGGAGGGGATGTAGATAGTTTTTTTCCTCCAAAAATATTTTCTATCACAAATCATAATTAAAACTTGTAGCTCAAAGGATATAAACATTTTTTTAATTATTTCAGAACTTTAGGTCTTGTGCCAAGCTACACATATAGCACCTAGAAGGGGGATGGGGTCATTCTCTCTATACTTTTTCTTCCTCGTCTCTGCTCCCATGTGCCTGCAGGTATTTTTTTCTAGCTTATTTCTCAGCCCCAGGTTCCTGGCTATATCAGGAAGTGGCAGTGTGAGAACCTCTCAATCCTATGAGTTACTTAAGACCTCGTATCAGTAATTCTCAGACTTCAGAACCACCTGGGGTGCCAAATGAAAATGAAGTTTCAAGGACTTCACCATTAACAACGCAGGTTGAGTAGGTCTGGACAGAGTCTAGAAATCTGCACTTAATTTTTTTCATTGTGAAATATGCATATAAAAGACTGTAGATAATATATATATGTGTGTGTGTAATTTAAAGAATAATAATGAATACCTATGTATCAACCACTGAGCTTAAGAAATTGAACATTTCCCTCTATACCTATCCCCAGTTGCATTCTCCTCTTTCTTTTTTTTTTAAGATTTACTTATTTATTTGGAAGTCAGAGTTACACACAGAGAGAAGGAGAGGCAGAGAGAGAGAGAGAGAGAGAGAGAGAGAGAGAGAGGTCTTCCATCCACTGGTTCATTCCCCAATTGGCCGCAACAGCTGGAGCTGCACTGATCTGAATCCAGGAGCCAGGAGCTTCCTCCAGGTCTCCCACATGGCTGCAGGGGCCCAAGGACTTGGGCCATCTTCTACTGCTTTCCCAGGCCATAGCAGAGAGCTGGATTGGAAGTGGAGCAGCCAGGACTGGAACCAGTGCCCATATGGGATGCCGGCACTGCAGGCGGCAGCTTTACTCACTACTCCACAGCGCCGGCCCCATGTATTCCTCTCTTTCTTAAAAAGACAGGCATTTTTCTGACATTCGCGTTAACCACTTCTTTGTTGTTCTTTATTGTTTCCTACATATGATAGCATCTCTTAACCATCATTCTGTTTACTTGCTTGTGGGCTTTATTTAATGGTGTCATACTGTTTATATTCTTCAGCAATTTTCTTTTTATCAGTTGACATTGCTTTTGAGATTTATTCATATTGATGAATTAGCTCTGGTTTACTTATTTTTCCTGCTATGAAGTATTCCAATGCATGATTATATCAGAGTGTATTTATTCATTCTCCTGTTCATGGTCATTTGGATTGTTTCTAGCTTTTTTTTTTTACTGTTATAAATAATACTGCCATAAGCATTCTTATATGTCTCTTGGATCATAGAAATCTTTATTTTTAGCTAGCTCCCTGGATTGAGTCTGATGTAAATGGTCCAAGAAACACTGTCTTTGGTTCTTCACATTCTTCAGAGTGATACATGTACAGCATAAACTCTCTTGCCAGTATTGACTTCATCTTGAAGCATGACTCCAATGCTTCATTTTGTATGGGGGAAAAATACCATGAATCTTTATTTTTACTTACAGAATTCCTGCTCCTGGTAAAAGCGTAAGGTAAGGTACAAAGAAAGGAGCAGGGGGCTGAGAAAGTGGGAAGACACTTTTATGTCACGTGTACTGCACTGGAGAAGGTAATATTCAACCATGTGCTACAGATTATTAATAAATGAGTACTTATATAGGGCTAGTCAGAGACAGCAATCAACTCTAGTCACAAAATATGTGTCAACTTATTCATTCCATAATTAAAACTCAAGATAGGTTGCAATTGTTAGAAAAGGTTTTTGGAAGGAAGTGAGTCATGTGCTGGACCTTGAAGGATAGACAAGTTGGAAATCGCAACAAGGAATGGAGAAGGTGTCGATTGATGGCTAGAGTTTGCTTAAGAGGGAAAAGTTAGAAATAGCACAAGGCAAAAAAAATTAATGACCAGACTGGGTAGGGGTGGTTTTAAAATTTGAAAGTCTAGCCTAACAAAAGCATAGCAAATCTACTGAGATTTTAGGAAGGCACTGAGATTCCAGGGGGATCCTATCTGAGGAACTAAGAACAACTTTGAAAGGACAGTGTGGTGATCAAAATCAAGATACTTTTCAGAAAACAAAGCACTAAAAATGGTCATAGGGTCAGGATCCAGGAGAACAGGACAGCCAGAATTAAGATAGGGGAGGTATGCATTGGTGTAGCAGTTAAGATGCCACTTGCTGTTCCTGCATCCTGTATCAGTGCCTGCCTTTATACTTTGCTCTACTCCCAATTCCAGCCTCCTGCTAAAGTACACCCTTGGAGGCAGCAGGTGATGGCTCAATACTTAGGTCCCTGCCACAATGAGGGAGACCTATGGGCATTTAGGGAGTGATCCAGCAGATGAGAGCTTCTCTCTCTCTCTCTCTCTCTGTGTGTGTGTGTGTGTGTCTGTGTGTGAAATATGTAAAATAAATAAATGAATTTTAAACAAAGCTATAAGGAAGAGAACAATTTAACTCCAGTATAGGCTTCCGCACAGGTGTCAAAGACTTCTGCCAACTCTTCTAGATATTAAAGAGTCTCTAAAATACTTCCTCTCTTCTACATACAGCCCTCTACCATTCATCTTTTTTCTCAGATTAAGACCTCATCTCTAATCTCCTTGAGAAAAGATGATTAATTAAACGAGAAATCCCTAACTTTCCTATCTCCATGTATATTGCTGCCTTCTGTTATACTGGATAAACTATCTCCTTGTTCACTGGATCCTATTTGAAAAAGTTAGGATTGCTTTCATCTGACAACATCAAAGGTCTAAAATAATAGCAGCTTAAACAGGAGAGTTTATTTCTCGCACACAGAAAAGAGGTAGACAGCCTGAGCTTGATATGTGTGAACCTGCTCCACAAAATCTTCAGAATCTCAGGCTCCTCTCAATTTAGCACATCCCCTGGGTGTGGTCCTCACCCTCAAGTTTCAAGATGGCAACTAGAATTCCAAACCTCACATCTAAATTGCAAGCAGAAGCATTGAGGAAAGGCCAAAGGATGCAACAGAGGGCATGTGCCAAAAAGGGTCCCAAGAGCTGTTACATGACACCTCTGGTTACATCTTTCTTTTAAAATTGTTTTAATATTTATTTTATTTATTTGAAAGTCAGAGTTACAGAGAGAGGTAGAGACAGAGAGAGGTCTTCCATTCGTTGGTTCACTCCCCAGATGGCTGCAAAGGCCGGAGCTGCGCCAGTCTGAAGCCAGGAGCCAGAAAACTATTCCGGGTCTCCCATTTCGGTGCAGGGGCCCAAGCACTTGGGTCATCTTCTACTGCTTTCCCAGGCCATAGCAGAGAGCTGGATCAGAAGAGGAGCAGCCGGGACTAGAATCGGCGCACACATGGGATGCTGGCGCTTCAGGCCAGGGCTTTAACCCGCTGCACCACAGCGCCGGCCCCCGACACCTCTAGTTACAGCTTATTGACCAGAGATAATTACAAGGGCACATCTTGCAGCAGTGAAGGAGAAGAGGTATTATCTTTATTCTAATAGGCCATGAGACTAACTGTGAATTGGAAATTTTATTTTTGTGGAAGAAGAGGAGATACATATTAGAGGATGGTATATCACTCCATGGCTGCTTCTCTTCTTAAGGACTCTTGCTTTCTCTACTAAATAATTACTACCAACATACAAAGTTGATGTAGCATTTACTATCCCTCCAGCTGCTTCCCCACATTTCTGTACCCATTAATGGAAAGTACTCTCCATAGAATTGTCTGCACATAACATTTTTTTTTGTCCTCATCTCCTATTTATTCTTCAAACCACTCCAGAATGGCTTGCACACCCATCATTCCATTGAAATCTCACTTCTCAAGATCTCCAGAGATCTCTATGTTGCCAAAAATAATGATCATACTCTGTCCTGATTCTGATAGCCCCTTCACCAGTATTTGATATAGAAGATCTTTAAAACATTTCATCTCCTTAAAAACCATTTTCTTAAAAATTTTTCTCTCTTGGCTGTATTAACACCATACTTTAAAAAAAATTAGTTATTTGAAAGGCAGAGCTACAGAGAGGCAGAGGGAGAGAGAGAGAGAGAGAGCAAGAGAGAGAGAGAGGTCTTCCATCCACTGGTTCATTCCCCAGATAGCTGCAATGGCCAGAGCTGTGCCAATCCAAAGTCAGGAGCCAGGAGTCTCCCTACCCCCAGGTCTCCCATGTGAGTACAGGGGCCCAAGCACTGGAACCAACCTCCACAGCCTTCTCAGGCCACAGCAGAGAGCTGGATTGGAAGTGGAGCAGCCAGGACTCGAACCAGTGCCCATATGGGATGCGGGCACCCCAGGCGGCAGCTTTACCCCTACGCCACAGCAATGGCCCCTAACATCATACTTTACCAATCGAGCCCCTCCTTCTCAGTACCCTCTACCTGAACTCTAAATATTGCTCTAAATATTGGAGTTATCCATCCTTGTTCCTTTGAGTTCTTTTCTCAAATCACTCCTAGGATGACTTTATCCAGTCCCATGGCTTTAAATATCATCTTTCTGCTTGTGACTTCCAAAGAGGATGCTAAAATGACTCTAAGTTTCTGAATCAAATATCTATCTGATCATTTAAAATTGTTACTTGCATAGGAGCACCTGTGTTCAGTAACTGGCTCCGGCTCCTGACTACAACTTCCTGAGAGGCAGCAGTGTTGGCTCAAGTGATTGAGTCTACCCACGTGGGAGACTTGGATTACACTTCAAGTCCCTGGATGGACCGTTTGGGGGAGTGAGCCAGTGGATGAGAGCTGTGTCTGTATCTTTCTCTCTCTCTCTCTCTCTCTCTCTCTCCGCCCCCCCCCAAATAAATAAGTAAATATTTTTTAAAGATGGATTCCTAGGCTTTATGTCCTGAAGTAGGATCTCTGGAAATGGGTTCTAATACTGTATATTTTTAAAAATAAAAATTAAATTAAGTGACCAATTGGATATCTATTAGAGTTTCAGAGGTAAAACAGTTTAGGGTGATGATGAGGTTCAAAGTGTGGCTTAAGCCAGAGGCTGAAATGGAACAGAGCTGAAAACTTGAGACAAAGAGGTCCAGAAGCCAAGTGGCCTGGGGAGGGGGACTTGCATATGGGACTGCAGACTATTGATAGGATCTGGGTTAGAGGGGAGCATCAGAATCTGTGGGTTTTGGGTAGCAACCAGTGATGATAGTGAGGAAGTGCAGGCAATGACTAGTTTGATCACTGAAGAGAGAGTAAATGTTGCATGAAGGTGAAAGCAAGACAGTGGGGAAGTGCTGGTGGTCTCCTGCCTTCAGGCTTTGGGGAAGAGAACAATTCCCACAGAAGAGGGCTCCAGGGGAATATTTTAGTCTGGGTTGTTCCAAAGGCAGACTTTGAGATGTGAGATTCCAGCGCAAGTGGTTTTTCTGGGAGGTGATCATAGGATATGACCATAGTGAGACAGGAAGGAAGGGAGGCAAAGAAGAATAAATAAAAAAGTGTGTGTAGAGCAAGTTACCACAGTGGCTGACTGGAGCTTATCTGCTGGGGAATTCCAGAAAATTGTGTAGAACACACATCTCAGAGTTATCTTACCTGTGGAATAACCTATTCCTGCCAGTCATTGATTCAGGCCTGTCCTAGGGAAATCGTTAATCCCCTGTAACCTACGGCTTCCTATGTGTGCAAGGAAAGAGTGCTCTGGAGGTGGGAGAAAAGCCTCCAGGCAGATATGCAGGCGCTGACAGAAGGAAGTCAAGCTGGCATGGTCAGAAATGATAAGGACCAAAAGACTAAGGATGGAGCACCAACAGTGTTTGCTATAGGAAGCAATGTGCAAGGAGAGAGCCAGGATTCAGACAGCACAAAAAGGAGAGACCATTTTGCAAAGAGGAGAGAGTGAAGGACCTAATTTACTTTAGAATAGGCATTTAAAAGCTAATTTTAGTAATGCTTTACCTCACTGTGCAAATTCCTTAACACCTGGTAGTGCTCAAACCATAATCAAATTTCCCCCAATTATCCCAGAAATGTCCTTTACAACTGGTTTGTCTAATCAGGATTCAGTCTAAAATCATACATTCATTTTGTTATATACCTAAATTTCATTTTAAGAAAAGATTTATTTATTTACCTACTTATTTGAAATCAGAGAGAGAAAGAGCGAGAGGGAGAGAGAGAGGGAGAGAGAGAGAGAGAGAGAGAGAGAGAGAGAGAATCATCCATCCCCTGGTTCATTTCCCATAGGGCAGCAATGGCCAGAGCTGGACCAAGCAGAAGCCAGGAGCCTTAAACACCATCTGGGTCTTCTAGGTGGATGGTAGGGGCCCATCTTCCACTGCTTTCCCAGGTGCATTAGAAGAGAACTAGATAGGAATTGGAGCAGCAGGGACTCGACTAAGTGCTGATATGGGATGCTGGTATCACAGGTGGCAGCTTAACCCACTGCACCACAATGCTGGTCCTCTCCCCTTAAATCTCTTGAGCATGATAAAATTCTTTTTCTATTTCACATTAGACTGACTTGTTGAAGAATCAAGCCAATGGTCCTGAATCATGTTCTACTTTGTCGTGGTGTTGGTTTGTTTTCTGTTCTTATGTATTTTCTGGAAACAGGATGTTAAAACTAAGGGCTTGACACATTACAGTGAAATGTCTTTGGCTAGAACACATCAATGTGGCATTGCACTACATACTGCAGAACATCAGGAAACACAGAGGAGCCAGCTGCCTCACTGCTAATAATACTATGATCGACCACTGAGTCAGCATGATGGCAGCCAGAGATTCTGGACTATTAAGTTTTTCTCCTATTGACCAAAAAACAGTGCCTGTGCTGTGACTTTGACACTGTATAAAGGTCCAGCTTGTATCATTTATTCACATAATAGCTGTAATCCCACTTGGTAAGTCTTGTCTGAATCAATGAATTCATGAGATTCTTAAAAATGATTTTTAATTCCATCACTCTGTCTATATTTACTAGCTGCCATTGTTCAGGAAAGCAAAGCTTGTCTTGGTCAACCAGGGCAGCCTAGTGTAGTAGGTAAGAGCATACACTTTGGAGACTAACTGTTGGGATTTGGGGGCACACGTTGTAGTGCAGTGGGTTAAGTCACCATATGCCAGGCTGGCATCCCATATGAGCACCGTTTTGAGTCCCAGTTGTTCCACTTCCAATCCAGCATCCTGTTAATGTGCCTGAGAAAGCAGCAGAAGATGGCTCAAGTGCTTGGGCCTCTGCCACCCATATAGGAAACTCCATTGGAGTTCCTGGCATCTGGTTTAGGCCTGGCCCAGCCCCTGCCATTGTGGCTATTTGGGAAGTGAACCAGAAGATGGAAAATATTCTCTCTCTCTCTCTCTCTCTCTCTCTCTCTCTCTGTGTGTGTGTGTGTGTGTAACTCTTCCTTTCAAATAAATAAATAAATACATCTTAAAAAAACTGGCTGGGTTTGAATTCTAGTACTACCTCTTGCTGGCTGTCTGACTAAATCACTTACCCTCTCAGTGCTTCAATTCCTTTATCTGTAAAATGTGGCTGTTATGATAATTGAATGAGGTGAAATTAGTAAAGCAATCAGAATAAGGCCTGGTGCATGGTAAGCGCTTTGTAAGTATTAAATAAATAAGAAGTAAAACTATGGCTATTCGATTATGCTGAAATATAGTTCCTACTGGAAAAACAGGATAAATGCTTAATTCTTTCCCTTTAATTACCAATTCTCAAAGTAAGGATTTGGTTTAATAGCTGCCACAAGGGGTGACAAATAAGCAGAAAGAACATTAAAGAGCTCAGGAAAAGATTTGGGAGGGAGGGAAGCTGGGAGAAGAGCCCAGAATGAGGACGTGGAGAGCAGGACGAGGCTGGGAACACTGGAAACAGCTTGGCCTGCCTTTTTTTCCCCATTTTACAGAGCCCTGTCAAAATCACACTCAGCTGAGAAAAAGAAAGAAAATAAGAAACAACTCCTCTTTCAAAGAATAGCTGCTTAACAGTCACACAAATCTGAAACAGATATCAACATTCTATCTTCATTTGCTGTTATGATAATAATATTGCATTGTTTTACTATGGCACATATTAGGGAGGGAGGTTGGTGCAGCAGTTAATGTGCCTGCATCCTTTATAGGAGTGCCTGGATTCTAGTTCTAGGCCCTTAGCTTCTAATCCACCTTCCTGCTAATGTGCATCCCAGAAGGCAGCTGATGATGGCTCAAGTATTTGGGTCCATACTACACAATTGGGAAATCAAACCTGGCTGGAGTTCCTGGCTTCTGGCTTCAGTCTAGTCCTACCCTAGCTGTTGTAGGCATCTGTGGAATGAGCCAGTGGATGGAAGATTTCTGTCTGTCTTCTCCTCTCTGTCTTTCTGCCTTTCACATAAACAATAACAAAAATTAATATGATAATACTGTATATGAGGGGATTTCAAAAACCTCATGAAAATGGAATTAAAAATATATTTATTCGGGGCTGGCGCTGTGGCTCAGCAGGTTAAAGCCCTGGCCTGAAGTGCCGGCATCCCATATGGGCGCCAGTTCTAGTCCTGGCTGCTCTTCTTCCAATCCAGCTCTCTGCTATGGCCTGGGAAAGCAGTAGAAGATGGCTCAAGTGCTTGGGCCCCTGTACCCACATGGGAGACCTGGAAGAAGCTCCTGGCTCCTGGCTTCAGCTCCGGCCGTTGCAGCCATCTGGAGAGTGAACAAGCGGATGGAAGATCTCTCTCTCTCTCTGTCTCTTCCTCTCTCTGTAACTCTACCTTTCAAATAAATAAAATAAATCTGTTTAAAAAAAGTTGATTCAAAAAATTTTTAAATCCATGAATAGTTTTTCCATATGTGTTTTCCATGATCTTTCTGAAGATCCCTTGTATCTTTAAATTCCATTTTCCATTCAGAAAATAAAGCTTGGAATAAAATAGCACAAAATTTGTTCTAGCCCTAGCATCTTGGTTTGTTAAATGTTCCTGGGCAGGCCCAAATTCATGGCCAGGTGAAACTGTGCAGTCAGGGTCCCATGCTCAGAAAGGCATACTTGGTTCTTTGTTTAAACAAAGACCACAAATTTTCATTTTTAAAGATTTATTTATTTATTTGAAAGGCATAGTTAGAGGGAGATACAAAGAGAAAAGTCTTCCATCCCCTGGTTTACTCCACAAATGGCCACAATGGCAATGGCTGGAACTGGGCTGATCCAAAGCCGGGAACCAGGAGCTTCTTCCAGGTCTCCCACGAAGGTGCAGGGACCCAAGGACTCGGGCCATTTTCCATAATGCCTTCCCAGGTGCATTATCAGGGAGCAGCTGGGACACAAACCAGTGTAGCAGTTTTACCTGCTGTGCCACAGCACCTGCCCTGAATTTTCATTTTTCACTGATTTCTGCAAATTATGTAGCCGGTTCTCTTTCTGGGGCCTCTCTGGGCTCCAGACCCTGAGCCACCCCAGGCTACCAGCTTGCACCCTGCAGTACAGAGGTAGGTGAGCAGCTATTTACTTTTCTAAGCTCTTGTCTTGAGCTCAAAGCCTTGCTCTTCTTACCTCAGCCTTCTGATTTGATTGCCTGCTTGTTGCAGTCTCTGTCCCCTCCTGGGATTCCTGTTCCCTCTTCAGAATCATTGAGGAATGCACTGCTCTGTGAGTGGTGCTCCTGCCCCCCCCCCCCGCCCCCAAGAACACATTGTCAGCAAAGCTGTGAGAATTGTCTGTCTTGTCCTCTTCCCCCTCAGTCTGAGCAGTCTCTGTGTTGCTTGTTGCTTGTTACTAAAATAAGACACATGGGCAAGAAAAGAAAAGAAACCACCCAGGCTTTTATCAATGCGTGGACAAGCTTAGCTCCGAGGCTCTGGGACAGTTAAATAAAGGTGGAGGCTGGTTTGGGCGAGAAGGGAAGGAAAAGAAAGCCGCTCTGAAAAGGATAAGATTATCTAGTTCTCTCTCTCTCTCTCTCTCTCTCTCTCTCTCTCTCTCCTTCCCTTCCTCCCTTCCTCCCTCCCTCCCTCCCTCCCTCCCTCCTCCTCCCCCTGTCTTTATGCATGACAGATGAGGGGCTAATTCTTAAGGAGCTCCAGGGAAGGTCATGTCATGGAGTTTTTAATTAGAAAAGATTTAAGATACTCTACCCACTTACAGTTCATTTCCTGTCTCCAAACAGCTTTTCACAAGTGATCAATATCATGTTCAACACACTACACTTTAATCTTCATGCTTCCCCCATCTATTGTCCCCTACCCTGTTTTTAATAAATGCTTATCCCTGTTCTGACCGTTCTGTACTACTTATATCAGTGTTCTTCTATTTGGATGAGCCTTTACGTGTAATATCATGGCTTTTGCCTTTGCTCTTTTGGTAGACTCTCTTACCTCGAAAAGAAAGTGGCTTTTATTAGGACTAAGATAATCCCAAACAGTTTATTTTGTTACTTTTGTTTTGCTTTGTTTTGTTTATTTTGTTTATTTATTCTGAAAGTCAGAGTTACAGAGAGAGAGAAGGAGAGACAGAAAGAAAAAGATTTTCCTCTGCTGGTTCACTCCCTAGATGGCCACAACACTCAACACTGGGCCAGGCCAAAGCCAGAAGCCAGGAGCTTCATCCAGGTCGTGGGCCATCTTTCCCTGCTTTCCTTGAGTAACTAGCAGGACGCTGGATCTGGAAGTGGAACAGCTAGGACATGACAAGAACTGGCACCCACATGGGATGCCAGCAGCTTTATCCGCTATGCCACCATGCTGGCCCCTTCACTTTGTTTTTTAAGTCAAGAGCAGGTGGGAAAAGTAGTAGTGATAATAGTAATGTTGACTGCCTCCCATGTGCAAAGCACAGTCCATCTACTGCTTTTCTTTATAGCAATACTGGGATTTGGGCTGTAATGGCAATTAGAGACAAGGAAACTGATGTAACCATCAAATGAATGTACCCAAAGAGATCACTTTTTAAATGACATAATTAAGACACTAGTAACATTCTGTTGACACCAGTGCTTGGTCACCACAATTGGCCCAGGATCCCCTCTATAAAAGAAAGGATCCATAGCATTCTCTTTGATTTTCACAAGACCCCACTAGCTCAGTAGCCACACCATTTCCACTTTCGATTTATGATCAGACACCAAGTGCTGGGGAGCCCCTGACCCCTTGCCATGCACCCTTCCTATTCTATGGCATTGTGCATTAGCTTTCACCAGCTGCTTGTTATGTAAGATGTTCCACGTGACATCTCTGCTTGGCTGTTATTCTTCCATTCCCCCAAAGTCTCTTAAAGCTCTTCTTAAGGTCCTCATCTTCTCATCCATCATTTTCTACTTTGTGGGACTGGCCCTCCCTTAATATTTCTCTGTATATCATTTTCCTGGCCTTCCTTTTTAAGTCCTTGCCCTTTATTTTTCCCACTGTGTCTTTTATTTTTTAAAGATTTATTTATTTATTTATTTTATTCATTTAAAAGTCAGCGAGAGAGTAAGGGCATGCATGCGAGTGAGCAGTGGGTGGTGGTGGTGGTGGGGGTCTTCCATCTGCTGGTTCAATCCCCAGATGGCCACCACAGCCTGCACTGAGCCAGGCCAAATCCAGGAACCAGAAGCCAGGATCCAGGAGCCCGGAGATTTATTCAGGTCTCCCACATGGGTGGCAAGGACCATTTCTCAGGCCGTTAGCAGGGAGCTGAATCAGAAGTAGAGCAATGTTGACACAAACCAGTGCCTCTATGGGATGCCACAGGCAGTGGCTTTACCCACTACAACACAACGCCTGCTCCCTGCTACCTCTCCAATGTGCCCTTTTCATGGGGCACCATTTCCCAATACTGTATATCCTGCTTTCAATGGTAGGGGCTCCTCCGCTTCATTTTTTTCAGCATTGCCAGAAAGTATTTGAAACCTGTCTCCCAGTTGTCCTCCACTGGTATCGTACTTTGGAACACAAAAGTTTGAAATTGTAAATCAATTCTGCATTGATCAAAGCTGACTCACCCCCACTGCCTGGATGCACGTGACCTCTGAATGCTGAAAACTATGATTTTTCTTCCATGTTGCCTCTGTTGTGCACAAGGCCAAAAAAAGGTACTCATCGACGAAGCTGTATACTCTGTTGGCAGGAGTCAGGCTGGAAAGCTGGCAGTCAGCATGCACTCAGTTCTACCTTCTTTTTTTTTTTTTTTTTGACAGGCAGAGTGGACAGTGAGAGAAAGAGAGACAGAGAGAAAGGTCTTCCTTTGCCGTTGGTTCACCCTCCAATGGCCACCGCGGCCGGCGCGCTGTGGGAGGTGCACCACGTTGATCCGAAGCCAGGAGTCAGGTGCTTCTCCTGGTCTCCCATGCAGGTGCAGGGCCCAAGCACTTGGGCCATCCTCCACTGCACTCCCTGGCCACAGCAGAGAGCTGGCCTGGAAGAGGGGCAACCGGGACAGAATCCGGCGCCCCGACTGGGACTAGAACCCGGGCTGCTGGCGCCGCAGGCGGAGGATTAGCCTATTGAGCCGTGGCACCGGCCAATTCTACCTTCTTTTTAAGGCCAGTCTGTCTAATTTGCTTCCTTTTTTGTTTCCCTCCTCCTATTGCATCTTTTACTTCTTCCAAGTGTCATCATAGAATTCTTATCCTCCACATTTACATGTTTTTTTCTCTCCTTCCCTCTGACTTTGCTCACTTGTTCCTTTGGTTTGAATCTCTTCACAGTCTGTTTGAATTGTTCTTTTAATTCATTAAAAAAAATTCAACATGGGGTCAGTGTTGTGGCGCAGTGAGTTAAACCACAGCCTTTGGCACCAATATTGCATGTTGGAACACTGCTTTGAGTCCCGGCTGTTCCACTTTTCATCCAGCTCCCTGCTAATGTGCTTGGGGAATGAGCAGAAAATGGGCTGAGTACTTGGGCCCCTACATCCACATAGAACTCCTGGAAAGAGTTCCAGGTTCCTGGTTTCAGGCTGGCCCAGCTCCTGGTGTTGTGGCCATTTGGGGAATGAACCATTGGATTCAAGATCTATCTCTATCTCTCTTGCTGTCTCTCATGCTCTGCCTTTCAAATAAATAAAATATAAGTTTTAAAATAATAAATAAATAATAATCACTTATTGAGTGCTTACTGTGTGCCAGCCTATGAACTAAGTGCTACTTCCTACCCTCAAGGAGGTCAGTGTTACAATGTACTTTAAAAAAAAAAAAAAGACTTATTTATTTTATTTGGAAAACAGAATTACAGAGACAAGTGAAGAGACAGAGACCTACCAGTCCCTGGTTTACTCCCCAAATGGCCACAACAGCCAAGCCTGGGCCAGGTGAAAGCTAGGAGCACATGGGTGCAGGGGCCCAAGCAGTGGGCCATTTTCCACTACTTTCCCAGGCATATTAGCAGAGACCTGGATCAGAAGTGCAGCAGCCAGCTGGCGCCGCAGCTCAATAGGCTAATCCTCCACCTGCGGCGCCAGCAGCCCGGGTTCTAGTCCCAGTCGGGGCGCCGGATTCTGTCCCGGTTGCCCCTCTTCCAGGCCAGCTCTCTGCTGTGGCCAGGGAATGCAGTGGAGGATGGCCCAAGTGCTTGGGCCCTGCACCCCATGGGAGACCAGGAGAAGCACCTGGCTCCTGCCTTCGGATCAGCGTGATACGCTGGCCGCAGCATGCTGGCCTTGGTGGCCATTGGAGGGTGAACCAACAGCAAAGGAAGACCTTTCTCTCTGTCTCTCTTTCTCTCACTGTCCACTCTGCCTCTCTGCCTGTCAAAGAAAGAAAGAAAGAAAGAAAGAAAGGAAGGAAGGAAGGGAACAGCCAGGACTCAAACTGGCCACTCTTGTGGATGTCAATGTCTCATGCAGTCTTAACCCCCTGAGTCACAATGCTGGCCCCCTTTCAATGTACTTTAAATGCTTGTGTCACCCCAAGGTGGAAGAGATGAGGTGATTAAACAGCCTTCTAGTTGATCAAACATATGGATGCAGGAGAATGAACAAAATGGCCTTTACTCCCAGTTTAAGTGACACAGTCCAACCTATATGAGGCATTAGGGCATTAGGTTTGTGAGTGGTCCCTCATTATGTCACTCATTCTCAGTTCTTTAGGGGGTAAAAAGCCTCTGTTCTGACTCTCCAGAGTCCTCTCTCCCTCTGACAATCAGTGAGGGGAAACTCTCCTGTCTCTTCTTCCCTTCCCCATGGCTCCTGAAAACTTTCTTTTCAGATGTGGGTCTCCAGGTTGGGGGACAGGTTGTTGTCACTCATTTCATTACATTCAGTTTCAAGCCTGAATGTAGATAGGGAAAGCCCCTCCAATCCTGTGAGCGTAAGGGGCAGGGAAAGAAGAGGTCCTAATCAGAGAGTGGCCTCAACCTGGATTATCCACAAGAGAGTTGGACATTTCACAATGCCTGTGTTGACATTCTCTTAGCATGCCTCTCATGGGTGATTATGCTATAGGAGTCTCTGTCCCCTTACCTGTCTGGATTTTTAGTAACAAAACCCTTTTCTATTATTATAGTTTGAACTTTTGCCAGATCCTTGTTGGATAAATAGTGAGGAAAGACAAAAGAAAGATACTTGCTCTTTCAATTGCTAGCAGTGTGATGTGCTCCATATAGGCATGGTTGGGACATGCCTTGCTTCTCAGGGCCTCTCTTTCTTTTTTTCCCCCTTTTTAAATCTTTATTTGCTTATTTATTCGAATGTCAGAGTTACACACAGAGGGGGGGGCAAATAGACAGAGAGAGGTTGTCCATCAGATGGTTCACTCCCCAGTTGGCTGCAATGGCCAGAGCTGAGCTGATCTGCAGCCAGGAGCCAGGAGTTTCTTCTGGGTCTCCCACATGGAAGCAGGGGCCCAAGGACTTGGGCCATCTTTTACTGTTTTCCCAGACCAAAGCAAAGAGCTAGATTGGAAATGGAGCAGCCAGAGACTCGAACCGGCGCCCATATGGGATGCCAGCACCTCAGGTGGAGGCTTTACCTGCTGCGCCACAGTGCTGGCTCCAAGGGCCTCCTTTTCATCATGACACTTTGCACTCCTGTGATTGACGTATGTTTCCTTTCCACCGAGTTCTTCATATCTGCACTTACATGTATAAATAGGCATCTCAAGTTTAGCAGAGTCCTAAACAATACTTGTGTTCTCCCATTCTTTCCCATTGCAACAAATGTCATCCTAATGCACCTAGTTGCTTAGGCCAAAACACTTGAAGTCACCCTTGACCTTCTCTCACATTCCACATCCAGTCCGCCAGAGGATTCTATTAACTTTAACTGACTTGACTTTTAAAATCTCTACTGAATTAGGGACAAGCATTTGGCATAGCCGTTAAGGTACTACTAGAAATGCCTGCATGCCATATTTGAGTGTATAGTTTTGAATCTCACCTCCTCTTCTGATCCAGCTGTGTGCTAATTAACACTCTGGGAGGCGGCAGGTGATGGCTGAAGGACTTGGGTCCCTTATACCCACATAACAGATCTGAATTGTAGGAATTTGGGGAGTGAACCAGTGGATGGAAGATACCTGTCTTTCTCTGTTCTGATTGCCTTTCCTATAAATAAATAATTTTAAAATATATATACTGAATCTGCCTATTTTTTTCCTGCATCCATTGCTTTCACTCTGCTTGTCACCAGCCATCGTCCTTCACTGGAACTAACACAATAGTTTCCTGCCTGGTTTCCCTGCCTCCACTGTTACCACTATAGTCAATTTTCTACACAGCAGCCAGAAGGATGCTCTTACAAAGTAAATCTGATACTGTCAATCCTCAGATTGACAGTAACTTTCCATCACAATCAGAAAAAAATTACAAACTTAGCCTAACCTCCAAAGCCTTCTGCAGTTTGTCCCATGGCTACCTCGCTGGTCTAATTTCCGACCATTCTTCCTTTAGCTCACTTCACTTCACTGGCCTCCTCTGCTATTTTCAAATATGTGAGGAGCCTGTAGACCTTTGCACTCTTTATCCCTATAGCCTATATTATTTTCCCACCAAATATCCATGTGATTTATATCTTCACTTCATTCAGGTCTGTGCATACCACAGAAGGCCTTTCCAAACCATCCTGCTTATAACAGCACCCATTGATTTCTGTCTTATTAACCTGCTCTATTTTTCTTTGCAACATTTATGAGATTGTATTATACATGTAACCTATTTTTCTTAGACTATAAGCTTCATGAGGTCAGAAATGTCTGTTTTATTAACTTTTATATTCTCAGTGCCTAGAGCAATGCTTGGCACATAGAGAGAGCTCAACAAATATTTGTTAAGTGAGTGAATGGATATATGGAAAAGGCCGTACTTGGCAGCCTGTATTGTGCTCACCCTAAGATTCATGTATCTCATATCTATCTGGAGGGCCTAAGAGGTGGATCCACTGGGGAATTATTTGGTTAGGTGTCCAAGGAACCTCTCAGGAAATATCTCATCCATTAAGAAGAAAGAATGGGCATATAAAGTTCCTGTTAGACTTCAGCATTGGAGGGGTAAAAGATTTACAGCGTAACTCTCAGGTTGTAATTAATCAGGACATATGAAAACAGCAGAAACATAACAGCAGCCTAGCTTAAGGGAAAAAAGACTGCACTAGTACAAAAATGTAGGAAGGAAGGTCTTTGGGATGCTTAATAGAACCAAAGCTGGAGACTCAACATTGCGAGAACTCTCCGTGTTTATTTCATCTCTTCTTGTCTCTGCATCCATTTTCCAGTCTGTCTCATTTTCCCCTAACGTAAACTGATCTTCATATTGCAGAAACAAGGCTCCAGCAACCACAGCTCAGCAAAGAGAATTTCTGTTTCTCAGAGTCCATGGATCTATCCCAGGGAACACTCCTGATTTGCCTTTCTTGACCATGTACCCATCACTTCTTCTAATCATTGTTGCTGTGAGAAGGGGTGAGTTCTATGATTGGCCAGGTCTGGTTCATCTACTTACCCTTAAGGTCAGGAGTAAAGTCTCTAACCAATTGAAGTAGAGTGGAAAAGCTTGCTGGGAAGACCAAAAACAAACAGAACAAAACAATATCTACCAGAGGTCTCTATCCTGGTTATCTTTGTATCCACCTCCTGGGTCTCATATCTGAGTCCTAAGTAGAGAGAGCTTTGTAAGGGAAAGTACCAATTTAAAGGACTGTTTCGCTCAAATCTCTGCAGGGCATTGGTACACAAGGCCATATCAGAAGCATTGGCTTTAGGAGTTTCAGCTGGGTGGGACGCAGCTTTGTGACAAGAGCAGCAGCCACCTCGATGCAGCAGTGCCTTTGGTTTGGGCATCAGAGAAGCCTTACAGCAGATTATCACCCCAGGGAACTTACAAAGGAAAGAAGGCAATGGTGGATGCCACTGGGGAGGTGAAAGGATCCAGTTAATGAACTTCTGTGACAGACCTCTGGAGACCTGCAAAAATAGTTGGTTTGGTGGAAGTCTTTGGAGAGGGGCAAATAGAGGCAGAACAGTGGTGTTCTTTTTCATGATTATACTGTAAACTGGATTTTATTTCCTGCCGGCTTCCCAGCTCATAAAAACATCCAGTGACCACAGAAATTCAGTGTATCACCCAGGGATTTCCCATCCCCAAAAGACCTACCTCTATGATGAAGTCACAACGGCTGTGAAACTCTCTCCCCGATGGGGAGCTTCGAATCAGGGCAAGGGGCAGCTAGGCAGCAGTTCTAGAATCCATTGGCACACAATGGCTGAGCTATAGTGTGGACCTGCCCAAACTGTTCCGATTCAGAAGATACTTTTCACACTCTGATTTTATCATCGCTTATTTCACTCATTCTGGCTTAAACCCCAGTCACAGACCAACAGCGCTAGACTGGGGTTTTCCTGACATTACTTTCTGCCTGGTTTGGACCTCTGCCCACTCTTACCTATTTTTTCAGCCTCCAGACCTAGTCTGTGTCCTCCAGTTTGGCTTTATACACTGAATTCAGTTCTTGGCTTCAGCCTTATAACTCACCATAACTAGCTCCCTGGTCATTCTTTTTAGCTTCCTTAGTCACCTGTTGGCCCAGCCTGACTGTGAGTCCTGGCTTGCATTGTTTGACAGCCACCCATGCCCTGGCATTGACCGCGTCCTTCCACCTCACTCCCCTTGTCACTTGAATTACTTTCTCTACCCACCCTTAGAATATAATGATGCTGCTCACGTTGATACATAATGTCTTCATATTTCAGCAGCTTGTCTGGCTGAAGGAACCTTCATAACCTCCTCTGGCAATCCATTCCACTGTCTAATCACCCTGATAGTCAAAGTTCTTCCTTCTGTCATACCATTTAGTAGAAGCCTGAGTGCTGCTGAACAATAATCATTCTAAATGTCACCCACCTGGAAGAGATGAGAATAATGATCCCCAGGGTATGCACTACTTGGAATGTGCCCAGAATAGAGAAATGCCTGTTCGAGATGGAGACGGTGGGCCCCTGAATAAATGTCACCGATAGACCCAGGGAACTATAATAGTCCTCCCAGAGTTTATTGGGATAAAATGAGGAACCAATGGAGTTATTGTGTGGCTCCTGGGCAATTGAGATTCTCAGGGAAGAAATCCCCTAACTGAAGGTGGAAGAAAGCAATCTTCTGCGCTTGGATGGAGGCAGTGAGATGGCCCCGTTAATGTAATTTGTAAATGTCCAGTCCAATGACCAGCAAAATAAATCCCCATTCATTCACTTTTACTGTTCTCCATTGTGACTGTCACTATCCCTTTGCCCAAGTCCAGGCACCCAACTCCTCCTGCCTACATTACTGCAGTGGCTCCTAACTGATTTCTGTGCCATCACTCTCTCCCTTCCATTCTATTTTCTTCACAGCAGTTGGAAAAGATCACAGAGTGATCTTTTAGAAATGTAAATCAGATCAAGTCACTGCCCTCCTTAAAACCCTTCAAAAGCTTTTCATTTCACTGAGAACAAAATCTGAACTCCTTATCATGGCTTATAAGGTCCTACAGGATTGGCCCCGGCCCACCTCTCGGATCTCTTCTGGAGCTAGAGCTACTGTCCCCATTGCTTACTATGCTCCAGATGCATGACGTTATTTCATTTCCTCCCACATGTTGATGTCATCCTTTTCTTGAGTGTCTTTGCCGTGTGGTTTCCTCTGAGTGACGTGCTCTTTCCTAGGCTTTTCTCAAGGCTGAATTCTTCTCAGTTTTTAGTTCTCAGCTAAAATGCCACCTCCTTAGAGAGGCTTTCCCTACTCACACGTGGTAAAGAAGTCCTTTCTCACACTGTTTATTCCTTTCTTTAGTACTTATCATAATTGAAATTGATTGATATGTTTATGTATCCAATGTCGATCTTGTTTATGAGAACGTAAGTTCTAAGAGAACAATGCTGTGCTATTTCCAGTCCTAACATAGTACGTGGCACAAAACAGGTATTCAATAAACATGTGGAATTAATGTTTTTGATAATAAGCACTCAAAACATAATTTCTGGTTCTTATATCAGTCAGGGGCAATGCAGATGCAAAGTCCTTTGTTCATTCTAGCTTGATGCCTATGTTGGTGGCCAGAGCTGTTTCATGCCTAGGAAAAAAAAAAAACACCTATAATTTCTGAATGAATGAAAGAATTGATGAAATGTGAATGTGGAGAGAATCTTATGGACAATAGAAAGAAAATAAAGTAATATTACCAATAATTCTATGCCCTTCTGAATAGGTGTAACCTTATTAAAAATTTGAATCAATGATTTAAAATTTTCCAAAAGAAAAAGGACCAGGCCATGATTGGATCACTAGTCAATCCAACCTAATGCTTTAGGAAGAAATCATCAATTTCCTACAATCAGTTCTGGAAAATAGATGTAGATGAAACATTACCTAACCCACTCTAGGAGGCCAACATTACTCTGGTAGTCATATTGAATCCAGACAAAGACATTAGACAAAAGGGAAACTGCAAACTAATGTTTCAACTGAACGAAAGATCTTAAACAAAATATTAGCAAACCAAACAATGTACAGAAAAGAATAATTC
This sequence comes from Oryctolagus cuniculus, assembly GCF_051225735.1. Classification (NCBI taxonomy): domain Eukaryota; kingdom Metazoa; phylum Chordata; class Mammalia; order Lagomorpha; family Leporidae; genus Oryctolagus; species Oryctolagus cuniculus. The sequence continues at coordinate 85,497,569 of NC_142888.1, read as the reverse complement.
ATTATGACTAAAGAAGGTTTATTTCAGGTGTTAAGTGTGGTTCAACTTTGGTATTATACCAACTTGCTGAAGAAAGCTACAAAAATCCTACAGCTAACATACTTATTGAAAATAAACTAAATGTTTCCTGTAATATTGGGAAAAATAAGGGTATACCTCACTATTCCCTTTGATGAGAAAGGATAGATTTTTCAACAAGTGGTGCTATGATAACTGAACATCCTCAAACTTAACAAAAGTGAACCCTGACCTTAACCTTTTACCACTCACAAGAATTAACCAAATGGACCATAGTCCTAAATCTCAAATGCAAAACTATAAAACTTCTAGAAGATACCACAGAAAAAAATCTAAGTGATCTTGGGTTTGGTGATGACTTTTTAGATACAACACCAAAACCATGGTGCATGAAAGAAAAAAGAATCTTAAATTGGACTTCACTAAATTTGTAAATTTGTTCTCTAGAAAACACAGAGAAGAGAATTAAAATTTGGGAGAAAATATTTGTAAAACATATCTGGTACAGGGCTGGCGCTGTGGTGCAGTAGGTTAATCCTCCACCTGTGGCACCGACATCCTTTATGGACACTGGCTGTGCCATTTCCGATCCAGCTCTCTGCTATGGCCTGGGAAAGCAGTAGAAGATGGCCCACGTCCTTGGGCCCCTGCACCTGCATGGGAGACCTGGAAGAAGCTCCTGGCTCCTGGCATCCGGATGGAAGACCTCTCTCTCTCTGTCTCTCCCTCTCACTATTTGTAACTCTACCTCTCAAATCAATAAATAAAATCTTTTAAAATGTGATAAATAACTAATATTCAAATATACAAAAGAACTCTTAAAAAAGAAAAAAAAACTCAACAATAAGAAACAACTCAATTAAAAAAATGTGTGAAAGATCTGAGCAGACATCTCACCAAAGAAGATATAAGGGCCGGCGCCGCGGCTCACTAGGCTAATCCTCTGCCTGCGGCGCCGGCACCCCGGATTCTAGTCCCGGTCGGGGCACCGGATTCTGTCCCAGTTGCCCCTCTTCCAGTCCAGCTCTCTGCTGTGGCAAGGGAGTGCAGTGGAGGATGGCCCAAGTACTTGGGCCCTGCACCCCATGGGAGACCAGGAGAAGCACCTGGCTCCTGCCTTTGGATCAGCTCAGTGCGCCGGCCGCAGCTTGCTGGCCGCGGCAGCCATTGGAAGGTGAACCAACGGCAAAGGAAGACCTTTCTCTCTCTCTTTCTCTCACTGTCCACTCTGCCTGTCAAAAAATTAAAAAAAAAAAAAGAAGATATACGGATGAAAAATTGATCTATGAGAAGATGTTCAATATCACATACTATTAGGGAATTGCAAATTAAAACAATTGTATGCAGCTATTAGAATCACTAAAATCCAAAACACTGACAATATCAAGTGCTGCCAATGATGTGAAGTAACTGTAACACTCATCCATTGCTGGTAGGCATGCAAAATGGTAAAACTACTTTAGAAGGCAGCCTGGAAGTTTCTCTCAAAGATAAACTCAGTTTTACCATATGATTCAGCACCCACACTTTCAGTATTTTTCTAAATGAGTTGAAAACTCATATCACACACACACACACACACAAAATCTGCATGCATAGTTGCTTGTAGGAACTTTATGCATAACTGCCAAACTTAGAAGCAATCAAAATATTACTCAAGAGGTGAGTTGATAAACAAACTGTAGGACATTTGTATATTGAGATATTATTCAGCAATACAAAGAATTGAGTTACCAAACAGCCAAAATACTTGGAGAGTGAAAGAAGCCTGTCTTAAAAGACTACACACTGTATGATTCCATCTATATCATATTTTAGGAAAGGTAAAACTATAGAAATAGTAGCAATATCAGTGGTTGCCAAGGTCTGAGAGAGAAGGGTGAGGAATGAATAGGTGGGACACAGGGAATTTTTAGGGCAATGATAATACCCTATTATTCTTTAAAGGTGGATATATGCCATTATGCATTTGTCAAAACCTACAGAATTGAACAATACAAAGGATTAATAAAAATGTATCAATATTGGTTCATCATGTGGTGGGTGTTGTGGCATAACAAATTAAGCCGCCACTTAGGTTTTTTTTCAACTTTATTTTAATAAATATAAAATTCCAAAGTACGATTTTGGATTATAGCGGCTTTTCCTCCCATAACCTCCCTCCCACCCGCAACCATCCCATCTCCCACCCCCTCTCCCATCCCATTCTTCATCAAGATTCATTTTCAATTATCTTTATATACAGAAGATCAATTTAGTATATACTAAGTAAAGACATCAATAGACTGAACCCACACAGATACACAAAGTATAAAGTACTGTTTGATGACTAGTTTTACCGTTAATTCGCATAGTACAACACATTAAGGACAGAGATCCTATATGGGGAGAAAGTGCACAGTGACTCCTGTTGTTGATTTAACAATTGACACTCTTTGTTTATGATGTCAGTAATGATGTCAGTAATCACCCTAGGCTCTTGTCATGAGCTGCCAAGGCTATGGAAGCCTCTTGAGTTCACAAACTCCGATCTTATTTAAACAAGGCCATAATCAAAGTAGAAGTTCTCTCCTTCCTTCAGAGAAAGGTACCTCCTTCTTTGATTAAGCTGCCACCTAGGACCCACACATCCCATTATCAGAGCACTAGTTTAAGTCCCAGCTACTCAGATTCAGATCCAGATTCCTCCTAATGTACCTGGGAAGCAACAGATGATGGCTCAAGTTGTTGGATCCCTGCCACCCACATCAGAGCCTAGGATGGAGTTCCAAGCAGTTTTAGGCTCCTGGCTTCGGCCTGTCCCAGACCTGGCTCTTGCAAGCATCTGAGGAATGAACCAGAAGATAGAAAATTTCTCTCTCTCTCTCTTCCCCTTCCTTTTAAATAAATGTTTAAAAATATTGTTGGGGCCAGCGCTGTGGCATAGTGGGTAAAGCCCCGCCTGCAGTGCTGGCATCCCATGTGGATGCTGGTTCGTGTCCCAGCTGCTTTACTTCCAATCCAGCTCTCTGCTATGGCCTGGGAAAGCAGCAGAGGATGACCCAAGTGCTTGGGCCCCTGTACCCACGTGGGAGTGTCAAGTGAAGTTCTTTGCTCCAGGCTTTGCCCTGACCCAGTCCCAGTCATTCTGGCCATTTGCAGAGTGAACCAAAGGATGGAAGACCTCTCTCTTTCTCTGTGCCTCTCTGCCTCTGCCTCTTCTTCTTTGTAGTTCTGACTTTTAAATAAATATTATATATATATAGTTAATTATATATATATATATATATATATAGTTTTAGGGCCAGCGTTGTGGTGTAGCCAGTGAAGTCGCCACTTGCAATGCTGGCGTCCCATATAGGCACCTGTTCCTGTACTGGCTGCTCCACTTCTGGTCCAGCTCCCTGCTATTGTGCCTAGGAAAGCAACAGAAGATGGCCCAAGTGCTTGGGTCCCTGCACCCATGTGGGAAACCCAGAAGAAGCTTCTGGCTCCTGGCTTCAGCCTGACCCAGTCCTGGCCATTGTGGCCATCTGGGGAGTAAATCAGTGGATCTCTCTCTCTCTCTCCCCCCTCTCTTTCTCTCTGTAACTCTGACTTTCAAGCAAATAAATAAAAATTTTAAATATATATAAATACATATATATATATATCATCGATTGCAACTAATGTGCCATATCAATTGGAGAAGGGATGTGTAACAGCTCTCTGCTCAATTTTTCTGCAAACTTTAAACTGCTGCAAAAATAATTTCTTAACTTTGAAAAGTAGAGGAGATGTGTCAGAAATACCTGAAACAGACTCTAGAAGGTACAAATGAGGAGACAGAAGCTTTTGGTATTGTATCGGAGATGAAGCAAAATCTACAGCACATGCTGGGCTTTGGCTGGTCTTAAACTCACTTGCAGTCCAGGTTTACATGTAGCTGAATTTCATGGGAATAATCCCAAACAGTACAGGAACCTCCTTGCCTCTCACACATTCTCCTTCTCCCACTAAAGTCCCATCAAACTGTCAGTGTGATTAAGGCTATTAAAAGAATCTCCCCCATCATAATTCCTTTTATATAGTCTATATTGTGGGGAGCAACTCGGACTAGACTAAGTTACTGGAATTAAGACTTATTCTATGCATCTGCTCTCCCACAATATGGCGCTGGGAGAGGAGAAAACAGCTTCTACGCAGCTGCCTCTTGCCAACTTGAGTGATGACCTCCAGGAGCTGATCCTGCTCCTGATTGGAGGAGAGCAGCGTACTCGGCGTGTGGGCAGCCGAGTTGGGATTGGCGGAAGAGGACTATAAAGGAGGAGAGAGACAACATGCACCAGGAACATCTGAGGGAACATCTGAAGGAACACCTGTGCAGCCCCCGAGAGAGCCGGCCGGTGGTGTGCCGCTCCCCTGCGGAAGTGGGGAAAGTGGCCAGGGGGAACCGCCCTTCCACGGAGGTGGAAGGGACGGTAGCCAACCTGGGAAGAACCAGCAGCAAACCCGGGGAGGGCCGAGCAGACAAAAGAACAGCGCAGGGTCCTGTGTCGTTCCTCCACGAAGACGGGGAGCGACATATATGATTTGAATCTTTGTGTGACCTCCTCATGTCAGCACTTAGACCTCAAAGGGATACTAGTAAGATGTAGGGTCTTTAGCAGGTGATTTAGCTATGAGGCCTCTGCCTTTGTGAACGGAATTAGCCAGACACCCATTTCAGGCACCTAACTTGCCTGTGCCTTGTTCTGGACTTATCAGCCTCTATAACTGTGAGCAATAATACATTCATACCATTTATGAATTACCCTGTCTGTAGTATTTTGTTATAGCAGCACAAATGTACTAATATAAAGCCCCACCAAAAGAAAGAAGGGGAAGAAGGAATAAAAGAAGGGAGAGAGAGGGGGAAAAAAGGAAGAATGGAGGAAGGGAAGGAGGGAGGAAGGAAAAAATAATAAAAGGCTAAAATTATTAATTTTATAGGTAATGTTGGTGGAATAAAAATACATCCATTCCATCAAAGCATGGTGCATCTGCATGTCTCCTGATTCATATACCTCCTGATTCATTCTATCTCATTGGAAAAGATATGGCAAATGCATTCACACTATAGTTTTAGCTACTGAAATTATATTCTTCCTAATAGAGCAGCACATGATGTCCCAAATACTAGGCTCCTGCCACCTACATGGGAGACTTGGATAGAGTTCCTGGCTCCTGGCTTTAACCTGGCCCAGTCCTATGTATTGCAGTCATTTGGAGAGAGTAAACCAGTAGATGAAAGATCTTGCTCTCACTCTCACTCTGTCTTTCAAGTAGATGAAAGCAAATAAACATTAAGAAAAAAAAAAACACAGATTCCTGGAGTCCACCCCAGGTCTATTGAATTGGAGTGAGAGTGGTGATGAGACAGTAGGAATCTCCAAGCAAACTCCTGCCAAACCTGACAAATGGCAGAGTCCCTTCTCCTACAGAAGCTGGGCCCTTCATAATAGGGGTATGCTGGCAAGAATTTGTTATTAAGAATTTTATTTCAATTATTTGAAAGACAGAGTTCCAGAGAGAGGTAGAACAAAAGAAAGAGAAACAGAGAGAGGTCTTCTATCTGTTGGTTCACTCTGCAGATGACTCAATGGCCAGAGCATCTTCCAGGTCTCCCACGTGGATGCAGGGGCCCAAGGACTTGGGCCATCTTCCACTGCTTTCTCAGGCCAGAGCAGAGAGTTGGATCTGAAGTAGAACAGCCAGGATTTGAACCAGCGCCCATATGGGATGCCAGCGCTGCAGGCTGGGGCTTTAACCCACTGTGCCACAGCATCAGCCCCAAGCGGTAAGAATTTGATGTAAAGCCACTGCTACTTCTCGGGCCAGTCCCTCCTTGCTGTTGCCCCTCCAGCCCCTAGGTGATGGCATTTCAGTTGTGGATGACGCAGGCTTTGTCTAATTTCTCTCAATTTGAAGTCTGTAAAGTGGTGTCGACTCCCTCAGGCTATAAGACAGTTCATAAACATAAGATGTTATTATCTCACTATTAAATAAACAGTACAACAATTAAGTTTTATTTGAAAAAATGAATCAGCTTCCTTCACGCTGCTGGAAGTTCTGAAATGAGGTGCCAAACTTCATTTTTAGTGCCTGTTGAATAAACAGCCACTCAGCTGCCTTTCTCCAGCAGAGCTCTCCAGCTTTTCAATCGCAGTCACCCCCTCGTTTCTGATGGCGCCCAGGCAGCCAAAAGCAGTCAGCCTCCCCCTTATACCTGACACAGCTGAATCTCTGCTGTGGGGATTTCATTGCCAGTTCTGAGATTGCAGGCGGCGTCAGGCTGGTACAGACCCAAGGCTCCAGGCATGCTGGGTAGAAACATCAGAACATAACAGATGCTGCCTAGATGAGCCTCCTTGTCTCTTTAGCCCAGGACTCTTGTTTCTAATGGTTAAGGCTACCATGTGAGGTTGGCAAAGTTGTTCAACGCATAACGCCCAGGTGAGGGAGCAAGCAGGAGCTGAAAGCTGACGCCCGTTCCACTTGCTAACACATGAGTGCCCTGTGAAGGTTTGCATCTGCCTAGGGACAAGGATACCTTTTTTCTCAGTCCCAGCAATGAGTGTTTCTCATTCCAATTCATGAAATCTATTTAATTCTACTGTGTACCCGAGCAGCTGTGGCCTTGATGAAAGGGTATCTAGGTGAGTGCCCAGAGAGCGCTGGGCTGCCTTTAACAGCCATGACAAGATCATGCGTGGGAGCAGAAGTGGAGACCCACTCTGATGTGAGATAGCTGTGCAACCAAGCAGTCTGTTCATTCTTATATCCAGACCTCCATTTCACCATCTGGAAGTGGGAGACTTGGAGTTGCTGACTTGAGGAGGGCTACTGAGATGCACAGCACCCAGGGAACAATTGACACTGCTCCTGAAGGAACATGAGGTCTACACTGACTCTATAGGCCAGACTGGTTGATGGTAGGCTGAGTGGACCCCTGCTAGTTTGCTGAATTAAGCCAAATGCTGCCATTCTCTTCAGATTCTCTATCATATCTAAAAGTCAGTTGCGGGGGGGGGGGGGGGCAGCATTGTGCTGCAAAGGGTTGAGCCCCAGCCTGCAACACTGGCATCCCATAAGTACCAATTCGAGTCCTGGCTGCTCCATTTCCTATCCAGCTCCTAGCTAATGCACCTGGGAAAGCAGCATAAGATGGCCCTAGTTCTTAGATTCCTGCCACCTACATGGAAGACCCAGATCCAGGCTCCTGGCTTTGGTCTGACCCAGCCCCAGCTGTTGTGACTGGCCATCTGGGGAGTGAACCAGAGAATGAACGATCTCTCTCTCTGTCTCTCTCTGTCTCTCTCTCTCTATCCCTCCCTGTCAAATACATAAATATTTTTAAAATACAAGTGAAAAGCCTGTTTGTTCCCTACCTTTATGCTTAGTACCCTTCCCTTTTATATCCCCACTGTGTACCTCATTGTACTGTCCATAGACTTATAATATCCTCACTGATTGATTTCTCTTATTGACCTATGATTTCCAAAATAGGCTCTTTTTTTTAATCTATCTTTGTATGGTTGCCCCTCTTCCCATCCTCCAACTGCCCCTAAGCATGCACATGTATGCGCGCTCACACACACACACAGACATACACACACAGGGTCTGTGTGGCTCCTCTAGTCAGTCAGAGGCTTTTAAGCCTGATTAGTTCCTCCCTACCTCTCTTAACACCTAACTCTGAAAGAAAAGATTGGGGTGGAGGTGGGTTACCTAGGAGACTACCAGGAATCACCCAGTTCCTATCTAGCCCTCTCTTTGGCTCCAGAAAGTCTGCTCCTGATGCCCCCTCACTACAGAGAGGGTGTGCAGGGTAGAGATTAGCTGATGTCTAAAGTCTCTTCTGTTTCCAGCTTCCCATGAAAACATCCTAGTTGCCCTTAGTAACCAGCAATGCATAAATTTATGAACGCATCTAACCCCTTTAAAAGGGTATTTATATATGCTTTCAGCTTGCACTAACTCTCAAGGATAATAAATTCTATACATTTGTTTCCTGTTGCATCAAATCACATTGATCTGTGTTTTTCTAAACATGCCTCTTTCAAAGCCTCAAGTGGGCTCTGATAGTCTCCAGGATTTCATAAGCGCATCTGCATTCACTATCTCTATGGGCCTTCCCCAGCTCTATTGTCTCCCTGCATGCAGAATTCTGAGGCAGGTGTTCTTTGTGCAAGGGGAGAAATAGGTCCCTCCTGAGCAGGCCCAATGTTTGGTTGAATGCCTTGAACAGGCCCAGTATTTTGGTTGAGTGCTTTACAAATACTCCTCTACGGCAGAGTGCTTTTTCTCACCCATTTACAATCATTCCTAACTTCTTCCCTTTCATCCAGTGCTGAAGTGGATTTTCAAAAGGGGAAAACACTCCCCCAGATGATCTAGACACCTTTTCTTGACGTTGGAAGGGTCTGGCTGTATCCCAAGAGCTCTCAACACTTGGAAAGGTGGTGTTTTCTCCTGGGATTGCAGAGATGCATGGAACCGAGAGGGTAGATAAAAACATGATCATCCAGATCCAGAGAAGATCCCCCACGAGAAGTTATACAGTTATAAGCCTCCTACAAAGAAAAAGGAGTGCTCTGCAGAGAAGAGAAGCAGGGGAGTATACAGAGGACTTGTGCCTGGTGTTGGGCAATGCTGTTGGATTCCTCGGCCGGTGGGGGGACTTTCTATTACCTCCATTTCCCCATCTTTCTGATGAGAAAGTTTGAGGATAAATGATACAGCAAAAATAAACAGCTATTTATAATCCCTGCTCCTTCTAAAGAGGGCGGCTACTGGTACACAGAAGAAAAGTTCTTAATTCTGTTGAGGCAGTGATGGATTGACCAGCTAGATGCTCTGTCTAATGGAGGGAGAAGAAATTGCAGGGAAAGCAGGAACACAATCTAAGATGGAGAATGGTAAAATGAGCCAAGGAGGGAGTTGAGGAAGAAGAATGTGACAGGGGACAGCTGAAGGGTTCCTTGCTATGATTTCCCCCGTGACGTCCTCCCAAAACATCAGTAAAGTCTTTCCAGACTTGGTGAACACTGGGTATGAGCAAGTTTCTTCTGGAAATAAAAGAAGACACTAGGGTTACGCCTGGTGAGCCAAGAGAAACAGAAACATCACATGCAGATGCAGGAGCAAGAAACAGCATAGGAAACAGAGGAAAAGAAGACTCCAGAGTGGCAGACTCCCCTCCAATCACACTGAGCTGTTCCTGTGACCTTTTGTGCATTTTCCTGCCAAGAGATCATGATCAGCCCCCAGTCGCCTGCTGAGATTCCATAAACTGAAATCACTGAGAAGAGAACCTGGGGTTCCATTCCATTTCCTTCTAGAAGCCTCCCTCCACCTGCAATCCCACGCACATGTACCTCGAGCTCCACTGAAAGATAAATGGAGAAGCATCAAGGAAAAGAGACTGTAATATCCTTTCTTTGGTACAAAAGTGCACATCGACCTTAATTTACTTAACTAGGGGAAGCCCCTGCAGGGAGTTGTTTTGGTCATAATAAAGTAAAGTAAAAATAAAACGAACAGTAAAAACCTGAAAGTTGAGATGACATGCAGATTTGGTTGCAATGATCTTTTTTTAAGTTTTTTTTTTTTTTTTTTAGTTATTTTATTTGAAAGGCAGGGTACAGCGAGGCAGAGAGAGAGAGAGAAAGAGAGAGAGAGAGAGAGTCTTCCATCCACTCCCCAGATGGCCTCAACGGCCAGAGCTGCACCGATTCAAAACCAGGAACCAGGAGACTCCTTGGGCCCCTGCTCTCATGTGGGAGACCTGGAGGAAGCTCCTGGCTCCTGGATTCGGATTGGTGCAGCTCCAGCTAGGTCTCCCACGTGAGTGCAGGGGCCCAAGGACTTGGGCCATCTTCTACTGCTTTCCTAGGCCACAGCAGAGTGCTGGATCAGAAGTGGAGCAGCCAGGACTCAAACCAGCGCCCATATGGGATGCCGGCATTGCAGGCGGCGGCTTTACCCATTATGCCACAGTGTTGGCCCCTACAATGATCTTTAAAATGCTCCCAGATCCTCTCAATGAAGCCCATGCTGTTTTCAGATTTTGAAGTACCTCTCTCTTGGATACATTCTGTAATCTGTAGATTTGGCTAGAGCAGCTGAAGGCTCAGAAAAAATGGATCAGTATTTGTGAGGAGACCCCTATCCTGCTCCCTGAAACAAATAGGCCACTGAGTAGCAGTCAACATTTAATGTTGCACTGAGCTTGAGGCCTGGGCCTGGGGTGGGCATTGGGCAGAGTCACTGCTTGGGATACCCACATACATATCAGAGTGCCTGGTTCGAGTCCTCGTTACTCTGCTTCTGACCCACGTTCCTGCTAAGGCCCACCTTGGAAGGAAGCAAATTATGGCTCAAGTATCTGGGCTGCTGCAACTTGTGTGGAAGACCCAGATTGAGTTCCGGGCTCTCAGCTTCAGCCTGGCACAGCCCTTGCTGTTGTGGGCATTTGGGAAGTGAACCAGCAGATGGAAAGTGTTTCTCCATCTGCATCTTTGTCTCTGTCTCTCTGCCTTTCAGATAAAAATGAAAATTTTAAAAAGACCTAGGCCCAGTGATCCTGCTAGCCTTTCCTTTCTTGGGTACTGTGAATTAGGTACATTGGTGCCATGTCTTCAGGCTAGGGTTGAGAAGTGAAAACTAAGTAGCACAACCATGCCTGTTACAGAAATCAAAGAGGAAGAGCAGTTTCAGACAGGAAGACCACAGCTTCAGCTGCCGACCCTCCTCCTCCAGTCTTCCACTTTCCATCTGCCTCTCCTCCATCTCCACAGGCTTTCCCTAGAATCCTAAACTGAGAAGCATGCTGCCACCCCCACACTTGGCCTCTGGCGATCCACCCTTTCCTATCTAAGTTGACCAGTTGTGGACAAACCTCCCAGTTCTGCAGAGAAAAGGTTGGAATTAGAAACCAACTGCAAATGCGTAGCAGTGGAGGGGTTGACAGCACAGGCATCTTCCACCAGATTCACAAAAATCTATTCAGAGCACAGAGGCCACAGTTCCTTTTCCTCACCTAAAACCCTACTTTGTACAAAGGGGGACCACTAGGCCAAGTCATTCACACTTCCAGCCCAAATGAGTTTTGAGTTTGTGCAGCCATCATTGCATGGGGAAGAGAGGATGATCTGAAAAGAGGTAAGGACATATACATATGAGAGTACTTTAAAAATTCATAGGAGGGGAATTAAAGGATAAGTTTACTTTGGTGCAAAAAATTTGAAATCCACACTTTTTTTTATGATACCCGTTTTCCATGAACTTTCAAAGAATGTTCATGGGTGATCCCTTATCAAATGTTATCAAGTATCATCACAAATAAGCTACAGTACCTTGTGGTATTAATGTCACCGGTTGAACTGAGAAATATCTTCACTCTGTTAAGGGTCCAATGGACTCTACTGGTTTAGCTCTGTCTCCTATCCTGTATGCAGTCTGATTCACTTTTAGATTGACTGATGCATGGACATCATCAGAGATCTTGGCCATTGATATGTCTCCACCAAAATGTACGTTGACATTTAATCTCCATTATGAGGCATAAAGAGGGTTGAAACTTAATGTAACTATGTTATTTGGAGGTAGGACCTTTGGGAGGTGATTAAGGCTTAATGAGGTCATTAGGGTGAGTCTCTAATCCAAGGGGACTGTGGCTTTCTAAAAAGAAGAGGAGAGACATGAGCTAAGATGTTGTATCTCACTATGTGATGCTCTGTGCTGCCTTGTGGCTGTAGAGTGTCCCCACCAGCAAGAAAGACCCCATCAGATATGACAACTGCCCACTCTTGAACTTCCAAGTCTTCAGAGACATGAGCTGAATAAAACTCTGTTCTTTATAAATTACACAGTCTGTGTGTTCAGATGTAGAAGCAGAAAGTGGGCTTAAGACAGCCAGTTTTGGGTTTTGATCTTTACTGCTAGGACAGAAGGTTTTCTAACCTGTTCAGACAATGTTTGTTTTGAAATGGCCATACTCTTCTCTGGCAATTGCAGTTGTTTGAGAAATGGGAGCTTCAAAGAAAGTGCCTTGATCTGGGACTTGGACTCTACTGGAAATATTTATTTCATCTGACTCATCACTCTGCTTGCTGCTACCTATACAGATAGGAAACATGGTCTGGGACTGAATCTGCAGGCCCCTTGCTGGATCCTAACTTCTGCAAACTGATCTCTACTGACGATTGCACTATTGAGGCATACACACAGGATGCAAAAATACTGTTGGCCTAGGGAAAATAGCCCACCCTGGGCTCAGGGATGATATGGGCCTGAATGAGGTACTGACTATAATCTGCCAACAATAAGGAAATCCCACATACATTTACAATCATGACTCAAAAATGAGCCGTTCACAGCTGAGAGCTATCACCAAATTGTAGTATGTAAACAAACCACAATCACTGAGAAAAAGAGAAACCAGTCTTTTTAGCATATCTTCTGGAAAACTAGCAGACATATGTGTCTCCAAAAGCTATCTGTCGTTTTTTCATGTCAATTAGGCCATGGCATAACTGGCCAGCAGGGAGGGCAGTGTAATGTAATGGTTAGAAGCTTAAGCTTGCTGTGACATTATATGGATTCGAAATGCCATTGAAGCCTTTACCAGTATTTCTTTTTAGAAGTCAAAGAAAGAAGTAAGGTTGTCTTTCTCCTACATACACTTCAACTCTGAGTCTCTACTTTCCTATTCATATAATAGGGATAGTAATAGAAACTCCTGATGTGAGTTTCAAATAAGATAGTTCATTTGAATATTTAGCATTGCCCATGGTTTAATAGTTCAATAAATACTAGTTGTTATCATTTAACAGAGCTCAGTGAACTCATGAATCCACAACAAATTTCATCCCCTGCTTCTAACAGCAAAGAGTGTGATTCTTTAAGCCTCCTGCATCACAATATCAATTGGTATCTTCCACTGTAGAAGCATAGTTTACAATCACTTGAGGGATTGGATTTTCAAATTAGATGTGGCAGAGTGCACATTTAGCCCACCAGTTAAGAAGCTCATATCCCATATCAGAGTATCTGGATTTGAATCCTGCCTCCAGCTCCTGAATCAAGCTTCCTACCAATGCAGACCCAGGGATGGCAATGACGGCTGGAGTAATTGGGTTCCTGCCGTTCAGGTGGGAGACAAATGTACCAGTTCAGTGTGGGGAGACCTCAGGAACTCCAAGAAGCTGATTAATCCTGTTGCCTATAGATTTTTGATCCCTACTGGAATTAAAATACTCTTGGATTTTACTGTTTAGTTATCAATCATTCATATCTCAGGATGAATACATAAATTCATTCATACACCAAATTTGTTCATCTTTGTGACAGTTAAAAGACTAAAGGAAAAATTGGAAATTCAAGAGGGAGAAAGATTAAGAAAGAATACCAGAGAGGAAAAAGGAAAAAGAGTGACTGAGTTCCCAGGTTCCTCCTTGGCTGGAATGCCCATCGTTCATTCATTCATTCCACAAATATTTTTTGAGTACCCACTATTTCTAAGATACTACACACTAGGGATAAAATAGTGAACATGAAAAACACAGAAAAAATTTCTGTCCTCATGGATCTTATGTGACAGCAGGGAAAGATAGGCAATAAAGTAACAATAAAAATATGTTGTATATTAGATTGCTATAAATGCTATGGAAAAAAATAAAACAGGATATGGAGAAAAAGATGTCAAGAGTTGCAGTTTCAATTACAAGAGAGGCAGAAAAGGCCTCACTGGCAATGTGACATTTGAACAGACTTATGGAGGTGAGGGAGTAACCACAGGGTGAAGGTCCTGAGATGAGACTGGCTGGCACATTTGCAGAAGAGCATGGAAGTCAGTGTGACTGGTGCCGCATGGCAAGGGAGGGATCAGAGAAATAATGGGCAGATCATTACAATCCTTAAAGACCTTTGGAAGAACTTGAGTTTTTACTCAGACTGAGGCAGGAAGCCAGTGGAATGTTGTGGTCAGTGACAGGATCTGAGTTTATCAAAGCCTTTTTTCAAATGAAAAAAAAAAAACATATATATGTGTGTGTGTGTGTGTGTGTGTGTACTATATATCACATGATCAAAAACTCAAATAGTACACAAAAATATGAAATGAAAAGCAAAACTCCTTCCATCTATCCCCACCAGATCCTTTCTCCAAAGATAAATTCTATTTTCAGTATCTTGAATAAGCTTCAAAAACATGTGTCTATATAGAATAAATGGAGAGGGAGGGCATATTTCCTTTTTTATTTACACAGATAGACACATTTTATTTGACAGGCTGAGAGAGAGAAGAGCGTTCATCTGCCTGCAATATCTGGGTCTGGGCCAGGGCTGGAGTCAGGAGACGGGAAATGCAATCCAGGTCTCCGAGGTGGCAGAAAGCCAACTACTTGAGCCATCACCTGCTGCCTCTCAGAGTGCGCATTAGCAGAAAGTTGGAATCAGAAGAGGCTGAGCTTGAACCAGGAACTGAGATATGGGATACAGATGCCCCACACAGCATTTCACCACTACACAAAACGTCCACCCTTTCCCATACTTTTTTTGAAAACATTTTTATTTATTTATTTGAAAGTCAGAGTTACAGACAGGCAGATGTAGAGAGAGAGAGAGAGAGAGGTCTTTCATCCACTGGTTCACTCCCCAGATTGTTGCAATGGCCAGAGCTGTGCTGATCCAAAACTAGGAGCTGCACCCACGTGGGAGACCAGGAAGAAGCTCCTGGCTCCTGGCTCTGGAGCGGCACAGCTCTGGCCATTGCAGCCATTTGGGGAGTGAACCAATGGAAGGAAGACCTCTCTGTCTCTTCCTCTCACTGTCTGTAACTCTACCTCTCAAATAAATAAATAAATAAAATCTTAAAAAAGAGCGAAACTTAATGTAGGCAGTCTCATTCCAGAGGCTATATGATTTTTTTTAAGATCTATTTATTTATTTTGAAAGTCAGAGTTACACAGAAAGAAAGAGACAGAGATGGAGATCTTCCATCTGCTGGTTCACTCCCCGAATGGCCTCAATGGCCAAGGCTGGGCAAGACCAAGGTCAGGAGCCAGGAGCTTCTTCCAGATTTCCTATGTGGATGCAAGGGCCCAAGCTGTTGGGCCATCTTGCACTGCTTTCCCAGGTGCATTAGCAGAAAACTGGACTGGAAGTGAAGCAGCTGGGACTCTAACTGGTTGCTCATATGGGATGCCAGCACCACAGGTGGTGGCTTTACCTGCTACACCACAATGCCAGCCCCAGAGCCTACAATCTTAACCACTGGGAAATATAAGAATTGCTAGAACACAGGATGTGTACACTGAACATTATATTAAGCAAAACCACTTATTCCCTTATACCATCACCAGCACTAGCTGCTATCAATCTCTCTAAATATGTACAAGTAAAGTTGGAGGAAAAAAAATAACACCTGACTTTTTTTTTATTTGACAGGTAGAGTTATAGACAGTGAGAGAGAGAGACAGAGAGAAAGGTCTTCCCTTGGTTGGTTCACTCCCCAAATGGCCACCACGGCTGGCGCTGCGCCAACCCGAAGCCAGAAGCCAGATGGCTCTTCCTGGTCCTCCATGCAGGTATGAGGCCCACGCCCTTAGGCCATCCTCCACTGCCCTCCCAGGCCACAGCAGAGAGCTGGACTAGAAGAGGAGCAACCGGGACTAGAACCGGGTGCCCATAAGGGATGTCGGCGCTGCAGGTGGAGGATTAACCAAGTGAGCCACGGCGCCAGCCCCCACCTGACTTCTTTGATTTGCACTTTTTTGTTTCTGAGAAAGGCTGAACATCTTTTATCTGTGCATTTGCCAATTTGTAGTTATTTCCCTTTGAACTACATATTTACATCATTTGCTTGCTTGTTGATGTTTTTCTTGTTGATTTGTTTGAGTTCTTTGAAAATTAAGGAAGTTAGTCCTTTGTCATAAGTGTTACAAAAATTCTCTTATAGTTTGTCATTTGTCTTTGGACTTTTTGTATTTTTTGCAGTGAAGAAGTTTTAAATTTTTATATAGTCACATACAACATTTTTGTAATAGTTTTCGGATTTGTAGTCTGCTTAGAAAGCCCTTCCCCTGGGGCTGTGGCCTGGGAAAACAGTGGAAGGTGGCCCAAGTTTTTGGGCTCCTGCACCGGCATGGGAGACCCGGAAGAAGCTCCTGGCTCCTAGCTTCGGATTGGTGCAGCTCCGGCCATTGCAGCCATTGAGGAGTGAACCAATGGAAGGAAGACCTTTCTCTCTGTCTCTTCCTCTCACTGTCTGTAACTCTACCTCTCAAATAAATAAATAAAATCTTTTTTTTTAAAAAAGAAAGGCATTTCCCTTTCCAGAATTATATGTATTTAAGTTCTCCCTTATTTTCTTGTATTCCTTTTAAAGTTTCATTTTTCACATTAAAATGTTTGATTCATCTGTAATTCATTTTGGTGTGAAGAATAAGAGAATTCAGTTAGCTTGTGGTCTAAATTAATTTTTGAATAATTCATGTTTTTCCCATTCATTTGATATGCCACCTTTAAACACATTATTTTCCCACATGTGCTGAAGACTTAGTAGACACTGATCTATTTTTCTCTAGAACACAAATGTTTTAATGTAACATCATCATAATATGTTTAAAATTTTTTAAAATTTTCTTGAGAGACAGACAGGGAGAGTTCCTATATGCTAGTTCACTCTCCAAATGCCCACAATGGCCGGGACTAGGCCTGGCAGAAGCTGGGATCCAGAAACTCAATCCAGGTCTCTCACATGGATAGCAGGAATCTAACTACTTGAACCATCACAGCTGCCTGCCAAGGTCTACATTAGCAGGAAACTTAAGCCAGGATCCAGAGCTAAGCATCAAACCTGGGTACTCTGATATGGAATGCAGGTGTCTTAACTGTAGTCTAAATGCCCCCACCCCCGCACATACATATTCGTTTTATTGGAAAGAGAGAGATCTAACTATCCACTGATTTACTCTCCAGATACCCACAACAATCAGGGATGGACCTGGCTGAATCCAGGAGCCGGGAACTTAATTCAAGCCCCTGTATCCAAGTATTTGAGCCATCATCTGCTGCCTCCCAGGGTGCACAGTAGCAAGAAGCTGAACTGAAAGTAGAGGAGATTGGGCTTGAACCAGATACTCCCAAATGAAATATGGGTCTCCTAAGCAGCAACTTAACCACTGTGCCACATCCCCACTCTCCTCCCCATGATAGGTTTTAATATCTGAGAGTCCTTTTTCCCCTTCTGTACTGTTTTTCAAAATTCTTCTGACTTTTCTGTTTCTCCTTGAGTTTCAGTTTCTTCTTTGGAAGCTCTCTCTTACCAAGAACAGCAGCTATTCCCTAGCTTATCTATACCATCTGGGGTTTGTTCATTCATCCAACAAACATTTCCTGAGTATTGCTGGTTGATTGACAGATGCTATGTTAAGGACTAAGGATGAAGATGAAGGACACAGTCTTTGTTCTCATGAAACTCACAGCCTACAGGGAGACGTGGATAACAACACCTAATTACAGTAGAATGTAGCTAGTGCATTTCGTGAGAGAAGCCTACTTACTGTGGGTGTGGGCAGTAAAGTAACTAGGCTTGAGAAGAGAGAAGAGGTCAGGAAAGACCTAGAGGAGGGAAAACATGAGCTGACCCTTGAAGAACTGATAGGAATAAACTCAGTGAAGGAGAGAAATGGCAAGGTGTTCCAGGGAAAGCAAGCCTCTTGTGCAAAAGGTTAGAAACATGGTGGGCTTGAGGCCAGTGTTGTGGCATAGAGTAAAGCCGCCACCTGGATGGGCTCTGCTTCATGTCCAGGCTGCTCCACTTCTGATCCAGCTCCCTGCTAATGGTCTGGGAAAGCAGTAGAAGGTTACCCAAGTCTCTGGGCCCTTGCCACTCTCGTGGGAGTCCTGGATGAAGCTCCTGGTTCCTGGCTTTGACCTGGCCTAGCCCTGCCTGTTGCAGCTGTCTGGGGAGTGAATCAGAGGGAAGACCTCTCGCTCTCGCTCTTGCTCTCTCTCTCTCTCAATCTCACTCTCTCTCTTTCTGAAGTCTGACTTTCAAATAAATAAATCTTTTTTTTAAAAAAAGGAAACATGATTGGTTTGACAAATCACAAGGGGCATCTACCTGTACATATGGTGTACGGTGTGTGGGATGTGCTAGAGTGGGGTGAGAGATGTGGGTGACTGGAGATGTAGGAGCTGGATCATGGGTGGAGGGTTTGAAATGTTGGGCTAAGTAGGCTAGACTCTACCCAATAGGCAGTAGGACTACACTGACATGTGTTAAGCAGAGGAGTGGCGTGAGCACATTCTCATTTTAGAATGATCACTCTGGCTGCAGGGTGGAGAACAGATGGGAAAGGGGCAAAAATGGGAACAGGGAGATGAATTAGGAGGCTTCTGCAGGAAAATAACCCAGATGAGAAACAGTGGCCACCTGAAGTAGGGTAGTGACTCTGGAAGCAAAGGCAAGTAGATGGTTTTGAATGAGGCCGAAAAGGTAGAATTGACACAAATTAATGATTAGCTTGACTTGAGGAGTGAGCGGGTGGTATCAAGAAGCCCCTCCAGGTTAGCTGAGCTGGGAATTAAGACAGAGAATGGGCGTGGGAGGAATGTGAAAAGACAGTGGAGAGCATGGCGCTCCCAGTGTCCAGAGCCTGTTCCCTCCGTCTTTCTGAATCAAAACTGACCTAACCTGGGTGTCTATCCTCCCTTTCTAATCTACTGTAGGGCGTTACAAACTACTAGTTATTACCCTATGAAGGCAACACTTTCATTTGGCAGCACTTTTAAGGCTTTCATTAACAAAAATGATTCAGATCATGGGAGTTTCAGGCTGGTCAAATGGGGAAGAGGCATTTAGCAAAAGAGCTTCAAATTATACCACAGTCTCTAGCCCGCTTCCCAAATCAGGTCCTAGTCCTGTGCTTTCCTAAAGGTAGGTCTGGCATCAGCATAAGGTGGTGGGAGGAGAGGTATGAACCTTACACTGATTGGCGGCCGGCCCAGACGTCAGCAGAAATAAGTCACGTGCCTGCCTGGAACAATGCCTGTCCTGGTCTAGTCTCTTATCTGTCAGGTTCCCTCTTCCCCAAAAGGAATGTGACCTTAGGGTTCTGGAACAAACAGTCCTGGGAGACAGGGAGTTGGTAGATGAGGCCAGCATTGAGCCCTTGAAACCAAGCAAAGCATTTACTGCAGAAAGAAAACTGGCATTCTGGATTCCAAAAGAGGGGGAGAGCAGCCTAACATCAGAGGAGAGGGATTCATGTTGTCATGGCAACCATAAGAGTTATACTGTATTGTTTGTACCCAGAATTTAAGGGATTATCCTTGGGCTAAAAACAAAAAAAAAATAAAAAAGAAAAAGAAAAGGAAAGAAAAAGTGTCACCTCTTCCACTTCAACATCCCCATCTGAGGACAACCGCCACCTTCCCATGAGGAATTTTTATTTGTTCATTCATTATATGTCACTTAGGTATTCATTGATTTACTAAT
Source organism: Oryctolagus cuniculus (assembly GCF_051225735.1). NCBI lineage: Eukaryota > Metazoa > Chordata > Mammalia > Lagomorpha > Leporidae > Oryctolagus > Oryctolagus cuniculus. Next base: position 85,478,044 of record NC_142888.1, on the reverse strand, counting down.
CTTCCTTCCTCCATTTTTTTTCTCCTTCTCTCCTTTTTTCCCCTGCATCTGACCAGCACAGCCAGAAGGGGCCATTTGTCTTCCCACAGATGGTGCCAGTAAATCAAACTTCTAGCTGGTGAAAACTGGGGCCCTGGAAAACCTCCCAAGTTGGGCTGTGTCCTTCTCACATCTCAGGGCTGCTTCTGCCCTGCCCTGGGGGAGAACTGGGGATCGGGAGAGTCTCTGGGAAAGGGCTCTCTGTTCAAAACAATGACGGAAAATCGGGCACTCAGAAAACCACAGGGGCCATTTTCTCAGCTCCAGTCTGTATTGGGTTATTGGGGTGACCTTAGCTTAATGTCCTTTCAGAGATGGGACAGTTTCAGTCTGTGGTCACTAGGCTGGAAACTCACCTTATAGCCTTAAAGGTATTGGAACCGTCATCCTGGGACAAGGAAAGATAGTTTTTGAACCTTTGCACGAGCAGGCAGGTGTTTTTTGTCGGTTTGTTTTAATCATCCAATGTTCCTTCACAGAAGGGTAAACTGAGATAGGAAGGCACACCCAGCTGAGTTAAAAGACAGGGAATCAAAGAAGGATCTGAAAACAACACGGTGCTTATTAATTCCCTAGCTCTGGTTAACCCCTCCTCCCATCGATAACACTGACATCACCTAGCTTTTTAATCCCAAGGCCTAATTGGCATTCTGTTTATTAAGCTTTAGAAATCCTTTTCTTTCTTTCTCCTTCTTGGCTCAGTAACTCTCACTTTGGAAATCTCTGGAGATTTTAATTTCCCGAAGAGTCTCCTGTCATCTCTTACAGTAAGTCTTTTCATTTCACCTCGTTTAAGTATATTGGCTGGTTTAAAGGCTTAATTGCGATGAAGAAGATTAAGTCCAAATTTAATAAGCATTAAGAGTAGAACAACATCCTTTATTTCCTCTGGCTTCAATAATCATTGCATTTGGTTTTCTATTTGGAGTGGGAAAGTTCAGATGACCCAAACTGGGGGAAGGCAGTGGGCTAGAAAGGGCAAGGAGCTGTTTAGCCAGCCCTTTTTAAAGTCTGTTTTTTGTTTTTGTTTTTGTTTTGCTGCAGCAGTGGCAGCAGACAAATGGTTGGAGGGTGATGGGTTTGGAAATGATCCGAGAAGAATGCAAGATGAAGTAGGCAGCAAGGGAGAAAGGAGCTCCTCCAGGCTCTTCCCTGGTTTCCAAATGGGCTCTTTACTTTTACCAGCACAATTGGCTTCGAGAACACTCTGGATTCTCCAAGTCACTTGGCATGAGTGTAGACAAATCTCTTTCCTGTTAGTACAGCGAACACCAGATTAGCATTTCTCAAAAAAAAAAAAACTTGACTAGAAAACGAAGGGAAACACAAAGCTAAAAAAAGAAAATGTAAATGCATAGAAATGAGCACAGATTCTAAGATAAAGTCTAGCCCCAGATTAACTCCGCTGGCATAGACTACCACACACCCACACGTGCACACATACACATACACACACCTGGTCCTTTCTCCTCCTCAACCCTATATGTGGAGCCCTGCCTCAAAAGCCCACACCCCCACACCCACCCCTCAGGCTTTGAGTGTTTCTCTTAAGCATTGCAGTCTTGGCTCTCTCCTCTATTAAATCTTTCATCCTCCTGTTGTCTGACAATATCAATAGTGTTTGTCTCTTTCTAGTGGACTGCAAGGCTCTGCAAAGACAGGGACTAATCATAATCATCTTTGCACCCACAGTGTCTGGCATGTGAACTCATCCATAAATGATTAGGAAACTGAAGTACACCAAATCAGATCCTGGCAACCTAGAATCATGTCTATCCTTGGAAAGTAGCGCCTCAAAAAGCAAGGTTCTGAGAGCAGCCAATGCTTTCCACTATAAACTTAGGTCTCTTTGACCTCGTGTAAACCTTCTTGGCAATTTAGAGGGCTAGTACTGCCTTGTAATTGAATAGGACTCCGTGCTTTTCAAAACATGGTGGTGGTTGTTATTGTTTGGTTTTTGTTGTTTTACACAACAATTCATTTGATTCTCCTAAAATAATCTCCTAAGGAAATGAAGCTTAGAGACTTTAAATAACCAGCTCAAAATCACCGAGCTACATAATAGTAGAGTTAGAGCTAGATCCAGGTCTTCTGATGCTTACTTTGGCAGTCCTTTTAGTTGAATATGCCACATCCCCAAAAAGACCTTTTTTGGTCAGGTCATGGGTAATCTCAGAGAACAATTCTAAGGCTTTCTTCCCACTATTTGTACTGTCTTCCACCCATCCAATGTGGCATTAGCCCATTGAGAGAATCCAGTTATCGTTCCAAGATAAGCAAGTAGTAGAATCTTGCCAAAACAGAGCCAAATGTCAAAAGACCGAGCAATCCTATTCCTAAAAATGTATCCTAACAAATCCTCCAAATTCAAAAGCTCTTTTTTAAAAAGGTGTGTTATCTAAACAAAACAAATCTGAGAGGATAAATCAGCCAGGGGGTTGGCAGTTTGCTGCCTTTGAAATAACATAACTGGACAGAGGTGTGAAAATGCGTGTATGTGTGTGTGTGTGTGTGTGTGTGTGTGTTCATGACAGCTATGTTATAATAGAAAAATGCTGGAAACTACCTAATGTCTGATAATAGGGAGACAGGTTTTTTAAAAAGGCACATTTACACTATGGGCTTTCTTGAAGTCAATAAGACTTTGATATGTATCTGCATATATTGACATGGAAATATATCAATAACACTGTGAGCCTTTTAAAAATTAAGATACGAATCAGCATCATAGTATAACATTATGCTTCAGAAAGCAGCCTGGAAAGATATTTTTAAATGTTGATAGTAGGAGCTAGCGTTGTCACATAGTGGGTAAAACCACCACCTGCAATTCTGGCACCCCATATGAGTACCAGTTCATTTCCCAGCTGCTCTACTTCCAATCTAGCTCCATGCTAATAACCTGGGAAAAGCAGCAGAGGATGGTTCAAGAGTTTGGGCCCCTGCCACCTATGCAGGAGACCTGAAAATCCTGGCTCCTGACTTCCGCTTGGCCCGGGTCCAGCCATTGCTGCCATCTGGGAGTGAACCAGAGGATAGAAGACCTCTCTTTAGTCCTCTCTCGGTAACTCTGAATTTCAAAATAAATAGATAAATCTTTTTAAAAAAATAAATAAAATGGGAGCCGGCACTGTGTGGTATTGGGTAAAGCCGCCACCTGCAGTGCCAGCATCCCATATGGGTGCAGGTTCAAGTCCTGGCTGCTCCACTTCTGAGCCAGCTCTCTACTATGGCCTGGGAAAGCAGTAGAAGACGGCCCAAGTCCTTGGGCCCCTGTACCCATGTGGGAGACTTGTAAGAAGCTAATGGTTCCTGGCTTCAGATAGGCCCAGCTCTGGCCATTGTGACCATTTGGGGAGTGAACCAGTGAATAGAAGACCTCTCTCTCTCTCTCTGCCTCTACCTCTCTATAACTCTGCCTTTCAAATAAATAAATAAATAAAATGTTGATAGTAGTGGTGTGTGTGTCCTTGAGATTGATAGAATGATATATGATCTTTGTTTATGCTTATATGTATTTTCTACAATAAACATATACTACTTTTGCCTTAAGAAAATACGTGACAATGATTTTCAGAGAGAATTAAATGCCAACTCTCATATTTATGACCAAATGGTTCTGAAATTTTTTTATTTATTCCAGAGATAGAGAGCGCTCTTATCTGAGGTTTCACTCCTCAAATCCCTGCAAAAAATGGCCAGGGTTGGGCCAAGTCAAAGTTGAGATTCAGAAACCCATTCGAGGTCATCCACGTTGGTGGGAGGAACCCAACTGTTTGAATCATCACTGCCTCTCAGGATGCTTATTATCAGGAAGTTGGAACCAGGAGCAGAGCAGGGACTCAAACTCACACACTCCGATATGGATGCAGGCATCCCAATCTACATGTTAACTCTAGGACAAACACCTGCCCTGCCAATTGGTTTTACAAGAACACTAAGACATTTCAATGTCTCAGGAATTGTCTTCAATAAATGTTCTTGGAACACTTGGATATTTACATGTAAAACATGGATTTTTCACCCTTACCTCATACCATATACAAAAATTAACTAAAAATGAATCCAATACCTAAATATAAGAGCTAAAACATCTTTTAAATGTGCAAAAATGTAGATAAATTCTCGATTCTTTGGATTTATAGTGCCATATTCTTCTATTATGATTTTCTTTAAGATTTATTTATTTATTTGAAAGTCAGAGTTACACAGAGAGGGGAGAGAGAGAGAGAGAGAGAGATCTTCCATCCGATGATTCACTCCCCAATTGGCCGCAATTTTTGGAGCTGTGCTGATTTGAAGCCAGGAGCCAGGAGCTTCTTCTGGGTCTCCCACGTGGGTGCAGGGGCCCAAAGACTTGGGCCATCTTCCACTGTTTTCCCAGGCCACAGCAGAGAGCTGGATTGGAAGTGGAGCAGCCGGGTCTCAAACCAGTGCCCTGATTTTTTTTTTTTTTTGACAGACAGAGTGGACAGTGAGAGAGAGACAGAAAGAAAGGTCTTCCTTTGCCGTTGGTTCACCCTCCAATGGCCGCCACTGCCGACGTGCTGTGGCAATGGCTGGAGCTGTGCTGATCTGAAGCCAGGAGCCAGGTGCTTCTCCTGGTCTCCCATGGGGTGCAGGGCCCAAGGATTTTGGCCATCCTCCACTGCACTCCCGGGCCACAGCAGAGAGCTGGCCTGGAAGAGGGGCAACCGGGACAGAATCAGGCGCCCCAACCGGGACTAGAACCCGGTGTGCCAGCGCCGCAGGCAGAGGATTAGCCTAGTGAGCTGTGGCACCGGCCCAGTGCCCCGATTTTTCAAAACTATAAGTACCCTTAGGGAGGCATATACGTAGATTTCTTAGCACTTGGTCCATGGGAAGCAATACTTTTACTGTGTATGTGTGTGCTTCTGTGTGTTTGTGTGTATTACAGAATGATGTACACATAAGATAAAGGAAACTGCATCATCAGTCTTTTCCTGCTTCATATTATGGCAATGAGCAAAGTGCTGTTTTCCTGGTTTCTTGAACCAAGAGTTTATTTTCACAAGGAAAATGAAGTGAGGGTAACCTAGGTTAGATACATATAAAGAAGCCCAGCTGAAATCTACTCCTGATGGGAGGTCAAATCTTTCTTAGCTATGCCTTTTAAAGCGCAACCTTCCCAATTCATTTCCTGAACTGTAGCCATCTTGGCTTCCTTGTGAATAGAATTGTTCTGCTTTCCTCCACTCCAACCTTTTTATTAATATTTGTATTACATTGGAGTCCTTCTACTTCCTGCTTTACTCTTCTAGGTAGGCAAATTTTTAATTTATCTTAGGTCAGGTTTCCTGGAAACAGACTCTGATAGAGAAATTTGCATACAAGAGGGTTATTATGGAGTACACTTGGAATCAATGCCTGTGAGAGAATGAGGGAAGCAGGGTTTGGAGGAGGGAGAAGTTGAACTAGGAAATTCCAGCTATTTCCATAAAGAGCTCTAGAGCTAGGGCGGCCTTTCAGAGTCACGTGAAATTGATGCAAAGAACGTGAACCTTTGTGCTTTCATTGGATTCGTCCTGCTCACCACTCCCACACTTCCTGAGAGGGCATAATCTTGGGCAAGGCCATATTTGGCTAAGAGCAATCACCAAAGATGGACACAGCTGTGAGTCATCAGCAAGCAACAGTTCCAGCTGCTGGAGGGCAGTTAGGTGTTGCACCATAATAACCACCACAATTACTTACCTGGCAAAACCTCAGAGAAAGCTTCAGAGCAGGTTTCTGTGAATCATTTCACCTATATTTCCATATTTTTCATGGCTAGAGTTATGTGTTAGGAAGAAAGGTATAGTACTTCCATATTTTGAAGATAATTACGGAATAAAATATTTCCCTAGTTTGAGCAAATGGATATATACTGGTGCAGTGTTTTGAGATGAGTAAGACAAAACTTGGAGCACAAAGAAATCTTTAGTCTTGAACAAGTTAAATTTCAGATGTCTGTGCAACATCATAATGGAGATGTAAATTGGGTAACTGAATATATGAATGTCGAACTTAATCTGGGATGTTTTTGTGGACCTGGGGATTTAGGCTAACATTTGTATTGAAAGCCATGGGAATGGATGAGATCACTTAACAAGGGAGTATAGAATGAAAAGAGAAAACCTAGGGCTGAGATTTCATGGAATTTGCTACATCTAATGGCTGGAAAGTATAGGATGAGGAGTCAAAGAGTGATTATAAAGGTAGGAAGAATACTGGTAGAGTTCTGTGTCACAAAAGCCATTGGAAAAGAAGTCTCAAAAAATGAGGAATCATCATGTTCCCAAATCTGTATATATTAGATGCATGATGTATTCTTAAACAAAATTTAAAAATTCATATTTTTAAAAAAGAGATGTATAATTTGGGACATGCTCAAGCTGACTTGCCCCAAATGGTAGAGTTAGAAACATACCAGGGGATTCCAATTCAATCCCATCAAGGTGGCATGTACCAATGCCATCTCACTATTCCAAGTGATCAATTTCAGTTCACAATTGATCATAATGAAAGGACTAAGAGTCAAAGGGAGCACATAAACAAGTCTAGTACCTGCTAACACTAACCGATAGAATAAATAAGGGGGAGAGTGATCCAACATGGGAAGTGAGATACTCAGCAGACTCATAGAATGGCAGATGTCCTAAATAGCACTCTGGCCTCAGAATCAGCCCTAAAGGCACTCGGATCTGGCTGAAAAGCCCATGAGAGTATTTCAGGCATGGAAAGCCAAGACACTCTGGCAAAAGATCTCTGTGAGTGAGATCCCAGTGGAAAGAACAGGTCTTCAAAGAAGGAGGTACCTTTCTCTGAAGGGAGGAGAGAACCTCCACTTTGACTATGACCTTGTCTAAACAAGATAAGAATCGGAGAACTCAGAGGGCTTCCATAGCCTTGGAAACTCATGACTGGAGCATAGGGAGATTACTGATGCCATAGACAGGAGTGTCAATTGGTAAAGTCAACAACAGGAGTCACTGTGCACTTACTCCTCATGTAGGATCTCTGTCCTTAATGTGCTGTGCATTGAGATTTAATGCTATAACGAGTACTCAAACAATATATTTCACTTTGTGTTTCTATGGAGGTGCAAACTGTTGAAATCTTTACTTAATGCATACTAAACTGATCCTCTGTAAAAAAAAAAAAAAAAAAAAAAAAAAAAAAAAAAAGAAAGAAATTATCAACTCCCAACTTGACTCTCACTGGGATTAAACATGACAATAGGTCTGATCTGATTTCATCATCATTTAAAAAAAAATCATCTATTATTTTTCACTTTATGTTTCTGTGTGGGAGCAAACTGTTGAAATCCTTACTTAATGTATACTAAGCTGATCTTCTGTATATTAAGATAATCGAAAATGAATCTTGATGTGAATGGAAGGGGAGAGGGAGTGGGAAAGGAGAGGGTTGTGGGTGGGAGGGACAGTATGGGGGGGAAGCCATTGTAATCCATAAATCGTACTTTGGAAATTTATATTCATTAAATAAAAGTAAAAAAAAAAAACAAAAACAAAGGTAATAAAGTAATATTTTGCCTTTTTTAAAAAAATTGTAAAAAAAATGAGGAAGTGGTCAGCAATATAAAATATTGCTGGGAAGTCAAGCAAGTTGAAGACATACAATTTTTCTTTAGATTTAACGACATGAGAGACAATTGATCATCTTTTTCAAAACTGTTCTGAGAAGTTTTGCAGGACAGAAGTCCATATTACAATGATTTGAAGAATGAGTGGAAAGTGAGCAAATACTGGCAGTGTGTATAGAAAATTCAAGAAGTTGACTGTGATTAAGGAGGAGTAAAGAGATATGGGGCAGTTAGATTAAAGTATATGCAAGGCTGTGGTATTTGTTTCTTTGCTTGTTTTTGCAAATTTTAATTGAAGTATGATATACATACAGAAATGCACAAATCAAGTTTATAACTTGTTGAACTTCTGTAAAATGAATATATCAGTGCAAACAGCCTCAAAAAAAAAACACCTCAGAAGTCTCCTGGTGATCCATTTCAGTAACTAGTCTCTGCAAAGGTAACTGCTATCCTAACTTCTAACACGATGGAGTAATTTTTCTTATTTTTGAACTCTCATGCAGTCATCTAGTACACACTGTTTTGTGTTTGGCTTCTATTACTCAGCATTGCTTGTGCACTCTACTCATATGTTGTAATAGGTGTGCATTCAGTCTCATTTCAATATATTACTCCATTGTTTTATCCATTCTACTGTTGAAGAAATTAGGGCAGTTTCCACTTTGGGACCATTACAGGTAATAGCATATTCTTGTATATTCTTGTATAGGTCCTTTTTAAAATTCTCAAATGAACTTCAATATGTTTCTAACAACTCACTTTTCAGAAGGCTCTTCAAACTTTTAAAACACAACTTTATAAAGCACACACACACAATTTTAAAAAAGAAAAGACCATCCTATGATCTGACTCTACAAAATTAACTTATGAATCTTGGAGAGATTTATTAAGATTCTAAACATCCATGAAATGTATCTCATTATTCTTCTGTAGATTTGAATGTCACAATGAGGAAGTTGCTCTAAAACTAATCCCGTCTGTAAATATTCAGATGATTTTCCAATTTTAAGTACTCCATGGGCCCATTTATGGCCACATTCCTTAAATGCTTGCTACAATATAAGCCAACAGTTAAGTACTGGACAGAAATTTTTATTTTCAGGGCCTATGTGGTTAGGTAACAAATCAAATTCAAATATTCTAAGATTTTTGTATTGAGTTAAATTTATGTAACAGAAAATTAACCATTTTAAAGTTAAATTCAGAGGTAAACATTTAGCCTACTGGGTAAGACACCTGTCTTCCACACCAGAGTGCCTGGGTTCAAGTCCCAGCTCCACTTCTTTTTTTTTTACTTAAAAACTTTTTACTTTAAGTGTACGAACTTCATGCTTTTCATATATACAAATTTAGGAACATAGTGATTCTTCTCACCCTTCTTCCTCCTCCCTCTCTTATTCCCATTCTTGTTTTTTACAAAGGTCTATTTTCAATTAACTTTACACACATAAAATTAACCCTACACTAAGTAAAGAGTTCAATAAATAGTATGAAAAAAACACTATTCCTCAACCATCAATACAAGGGCTGATCAAAATCCTCCCATCTCAAAGTGTCAATTTCACTTCTACAAATTACCTTTTGGGTACTCTACCACAGATCAGAGAGAACATATGGTATTTGTCTTTTTCGGACTGGCTTATTTCACTAAATGTAATAGTTTCCATTTGCATACATATTGTTGAAAATGACAACATTTCATTTTTACTGCTGTGTAGTATTCCATGGTGTACATATACCATAATTTCTTTATCCAGTCTTCAGTTGATGGACATCTGGGTTGATTCCATATCTTAGCTATTGTGAATTGAGCTGTAATAAACATGGGGTATCAATAACTCTTTCATAATTCTGGTTTCATTTCCTTTGGGTAAATTCCCAGGAGTGTGATGGCTGGGTCATATGGTAGGTCTATATTCAGATTTCTGTGGTATCTCCATACTGTCTTCCACAGTGGCTGTTCATTTTTGAAATATAGCTTAACATTTTTGAAATTCATACACACATTACAGCCTGTATCATACTTCATTCCTTTTATGGCTGAATAACATACCACTGTATGAATGTATCACAATTTGTTTATCCCATACATCCATTGACAGACATATGGGCTGTTTCCACTTTTTTGATATTGTGAATAGTGCTGCTCTGAACATGAGAGTACATGTATTTGTTTGAGTACTTTCTTTCAGTTCTTTTTGGTATATACCTAGGAACAGAACTGCAGGATCACATGGAAATTCTGTGTTCAAATTTTGGAGAGAGCACTGAAATGTTTTGTACATTGGCTGAACCACTTTTCATGTCCACTAGTACTGCACGGAATGTTCTGCAATTTAAGTGGGTTTTCCCACTACTCTCCAACATTAGTTTTCTGTTTTATAGCCTACAGTAGCCATCCTAGTGAGTGTAGAAACCTCATTGTAGTTTTTATTGGAGTTTCCTACTGACTAAAGATGTGGAGTATCTCTTCATGTCCTTGCTGGTCATTTGTATATCTTCTCTAGAAAAATGGAGCTTCAAATTCTTCTCTTATTTATAAATCAGGTTGTTGGTTTTTTGTATTGAGTTGTAAGAGCTCTTTGTATTTTTTGGACACTAGGCATCTTCACCACTGCTCCAAGTTTCCACCCTAGCACTTGACTTTCTAACCACTATGCCACTCCTTTATTATCAACCTTTAAGACTTTAGCCTCCGTACAAAACAAACAAACAAACAAACAAACAAAAAAAAAACTATATCACCAAAACTAAAAAAAAAAAAATTCTACAATTTAAGCCAGTTTATTCCCTGTATTCTCTTTGGTTAGGCTAGAAAACAAACCATTGGTTTTTATTATTAAAAAATTCACGTACTTGATGCACATTTAACCATGTTATCAGGTTATTTAATATTTTTTTTGGTTAGTGTTATTTCCCAAAGCCTTTTGTGCTACTCTGCCCTGAACTTGTACATGCACAGTAGATGTCTCAAGGCTATGAAGTCCAACATACTGTCCTAAATACAGGTGAAGTCACAGAAGAATCTGAGCAACTGTTGATTATGAAAGTGGATGCAATATTTTAAAGCTAGAAGTGACATGGAAATATCAAACCTATTTGAAATGTTCAAGTTGAAATGTTCAAATTAACAGTAGTGTTGAGAGACAAGAGAGTAAAAATGCATATAATAATGATTTAATCCACATGTATGAGTCAATCATATCTAGTAGGTAGGTGGCATTAGAAGTAGGTAGAAACAAGATGGTAAAAACTAGGAAGAAAAATCAACAATAAAAATGTGTGTCAATTCAAAGTTCAGATGAACTATAAGCAAATCAATTTGTGTTTCAAAATAATGAGATTTATGAAAAAGTTACAAAAATAGTACAGAGAATTCCTCCGTACTATTTGCCTAGCTTCCCCAATGTTAACATCTTATATACTTAATATGATACTATAGATATCAGGCCATTAATATTGAAAAAATACTAACGACTGATTTACAATCCTCATTTGAATTTTTCCAATTGTCCCTCTAATATTCTTTTCCAGTCCAGGATCCAATTGCTCCTTAGTCTCCTTCAATCCATGACCAGTTACTCAGTGTTTGTTTTTTATGACTGTAGAAGGTTGAATAATGACCCTCTCAGATGTCCATGTTCTAAACCCTGGAACTGGTGAGTAGCAACTTACATGGCAAAAGGAACTTTGAAACTATGAATACCTTAAGGGTCTTGAGATGAAGTGATCTCCCTGGAGTGCACAGGTGAGCCCAGTGGAATCACAAGGAACCTCAATGAGGGGGAGCTGGCAGGACAGGGAGGTAGTAGGAAGCAGGGTGATTGAGCAGTGTGGGGAAGGCGTCATGAACCAAGGAATGCAGACAGCCTTGATAACCTGAAAATTTTATTTTTTTACCTTTCAAATTTGTATTTGGCAAGCGGCCTGGAATTCATTTCTATGTATGGTATAAAGAAAGGTTGACAAATATTTCAGTCTGTATGGATAACCAAGTGATTTTTTATTGAAAAACTCCATTTATTGAAAAGACTGTCATTCCCTCCTCTGAACTACAATGTCACCTTTGACATAAATATATATGTGGATTTGTTTTTGTATTCTGTTTCATTGGTCTACTTGTTTATCCTTGGTGTCTAAACCACAGTATCTTAACAGTAATTAGATGAAGCTTGGTTTCTGGTACTGTGCTTTGTTTTGTCCTTCTTCAAGATTGTCTTAGCTACTCTTGGCTCTTTGTGTTTCCATATAAATTTTAGAAGTACTTTGTCAATTACCACAAATGGAAAAATCCTGCTGGGATTTGATTAAGATTGTATTTAATCTATAAATCAAATCAGCAAGAATTGACATTTTTACAATGAAATTTACAATCTATCCATTTATTTAAGTCTTGTTTACTTCTTGCAAAGTGTTTTAGAACTTTCTATTTAGAAACTTTGCATGCTTTTCCTAGTTTTACTCTTAGATATTGGTTGTTTTCCAATATTATTTTGTTTTTGTTTTGTAGCCTGCTTTTAGCTTTTAATAAATCCTCTCAAGAAAGCAGATATTTTGTAGATTTACCTCCCATAATGGAAAATAGAAGAAAAGTGACAAAGGAGAGTATTTTACAATTATTAGATGAATTAGAATGTGACTACAAAGATAATAGCACTCTAAACTCTGACAATAGTGAAACCGACTGTGTAAGAGAGATCTCAGACTATTAGTCGTCAGTGAAGATATACCCTAGGTGAATTTTGTCAAACTTGAAAGTTGATGAGTGGACAAAATATTTATAAAGACAAAAACAAAACAAAAGGTTCACTTGTGCACACACAAAAGAAATGACAGCCATTTAATAGGAAGAAAAATTTCAAGGAATGTTTTGTGACAAGGACCTAAACCATCCCTTTTTGCTAAAAGTCCATGCTGACTGCATTCTATATTGCTTACGGTGTCTTTGTGCCAAAATTTATTTCATACAAATTATTCATTATATTAAAATCTTTTCTAAAAATTGTATGAAGTTCTGTGTCACTGTGCCTTATTCTTACTTCCATAGATCATTTGTACAATAACTTAAAAATATAAACATTGAAAAGGATATATTAGATCCAGATGGTAAATAGCGATGAGTACTTTTGTGACATATTGAAGGTTATAAGGTGTGTTGTTATTGGCTGCTTAGTAATCATTTTCTCCTTAGTGTGGATGACACTGGAGATACACAAATTGTTTTTTGTTGTTGTTGTTGTTGTTGTTTTTGAGTAATTCTGTCACTAGATAGAAATTTAAGCCAATTTGTTTTATTTTGTTTTTGAGATTTAAAGATTGCTTTTTTAAAAAGTTAGCTTTCAGGAGTCAGCGTTGTGGCATAGTGAGTTAAGCCGCTGCCTGAGACCCCGGCATCCAATATGGGTGCCAGTTCAAGTCCCAGCTGCTCCATGTCCCATCCAGCTCTCTGCTATGGCCTCGGAAAGCACTGGAAGATTTCTCTTCCATGTGGGAGACCCAGAAGAAGCTCCTGTATCCTGGCTCTGGACTGGCCCAGCTCCGGCCATTGTGACCATTTGGGGAGTGAACCAACAGATAGATTCTCTCTCTCTCTCTCTCTCTGTGTGTGTGTGTGTGTGTAAAACTCTGCCTTTCAAATCAATCAAACTTCTTTTTTAAATAAAGGTTGACTTTCCGGGTGGGCATTTGGCCTGGCAGTCAAGGGTGTCTGCATAGCATATCGGAGTGCCTGACTTCAATACCTGGTTCAAGCTGCCTGCTTCTGAGGACCCTGAAAGGCAATGATAATGACCCAACTGATTGGTTTCTTGCCACCTATATGGGAGACCTGTATTGAGCTCTCAGCTCCTGGCTTCAACCCTGGCCCAGCTGGGACACTAGAGCCATTTGGAAAGTGGACTAGCAGATGAGAGCCCATGCTCCCTATCTACCTCTTCCTTAATCTGTCTCCCAAATGTATACACATGAATAGGTAATTTTTTAAAATTTTGGATTAAATTTAGAGGTACACAAAATATAGCGAATATAGTAGAGTTCTCATATACATCATATATGATTTCCTCTATTGATTATATCTTACATTTATGCTGTGACTTTGTCAAAACTAAGAAAGTGGCCTTTGGGAAGTATCTGTTCAAATTCTTCACCCATCTTCTCAATTGAGTGGTTTTATTATTGAGTTATAAGTGTTCTTTATATAGTCTGGATAAAAGTTCTTTATCTAACTTACATATTGCAAATATTTTCTCCTGGTCTATGGCTTGCTTTTTCATTCTTTTAATGGTTATCTAGAAGGGGAAGTTTGATGGGGTTGGCACTGTGGTACAGCAGGTTAAGCAGACTTTTGCAGTGCCGGCATCCCATATAGGTGATTATTCGAGTTCTGGCTGCTCCACTTCCGATCCAGCTCCTTGCTAATGTGCCTGGGAATGCAGCAAAAGATGGCCCAGTGCTTGGGCCTCTGCATTCACATAGGACACCTGGAGGAGGCTCCTGGCTCCTGGCTTCAGCCTGGCCAGTGCTGGCTATTGCAGCCATTTGGGGAGTGAACCAGTGGATAGGATTTCTCTCTCTAATCTCTCCCTCTCTCTGTAACTCTGACTTTCAAATAAATAAATCTTTTTTTTGCATTTTGATAGAATCCAACTTACTCATTTTTATTTTATTATTCATGTTTTTGTGTTCTAAGAAGCTTTTGGTTACAAGGTCAAAAAGATTTTCTTCTATTCTTTTTCTTCTAGAAGTTTTATAATATTAGATTTTGTTTAGATCTATGATCCATTTTTTTTGGACAGGCAGAGTGGACAGTGAGAGAGAGAGAGAAAGAGAGAGAGAGAAAGGTCTTCCTTTGCCATTGGTTCACCCTCCAATGGCCGCCGCGGCCCGCGCGCTGCAGCCGGCACACCGCGCTGATCCGATGGCAGGAGCCAGCTACTTATCCTGGTCTCCCATGGGGTGCAGGGCCCAAGCACTTGGGCTATCCTCCACTGCACTCCCGGGCCACAGCAGAGAGCTGGCCTGGAAGAGGGGCCACTGGGGCAGAATCCAGCACCCCGACCAGGACTAGAACCCGGTGTGCTGGCGCCGCAAGGCGGAGGATTAGACTAGTGAGCCACGGCGCCGGCTTCTATGATCCATTTTAACTTAATTTTTATATGGTTTGAAGTAATAGCGGAGGTTCAATTTTTTCATTAAGATATCTAGTTGTTACAGAATTTGTTAAAAAGAATATACTTTCCTTATTACACTACTGTTGTACATTTGTCAAAAATAAGTTGAACATTCATGTACATATATACATATCACTTACATATGTTGAAGTTACATATATCATATTTTGGTATGTATTGAACATATGTATGAACTATTCTGTTCTACTAATTTATATGTCTATCCATACCATGCTGTAAGATAGCATACTTTAAGAGTAAGGTTTAAAATCAGGTAATGTAAATACTCCAATTTTGCTCTTTTAAAAAATCATTATTTATATTCTAGGCCCTTAGAAATTTTATATAAATTTTAGAATGCCATCAATTTCTACAAAAAATAATCTAGGGATAAGATTGTGATTGTATTGAATTCATAGATCCATTTGCTGAGAATGCATATATTGTAGAATACAATTTATTTTTTAAGGATTTATTTATTTATTTGAAAGGCAGAGTTACAGAGAGGCAGAGGCAGCTGCAGAGAGAGAGAAAAAGAGAGACAGAGAGAGGGAGGTCTTCCATCCTCTGGTTCACTTCCCAAATTGCTGCAATGGCCGAAGCTGGGCCGATCCAAAGCCAGGAGCCTGGTGCTTCCTCTGATCTCCCATGCGGGTGCAGGGGCCCAAGAACCTGGGCCATCTTCCACTGCTTTCCCAGGCAAAAGCAGAGAGCTGGATTGGAAATGGAGCATCTGGGACTTGAATCAGCACACATATGGGATGCCAGCGCCACAGGTGGAGGCTTTACCCATTATGCCACAGTGCCAGCCCATACAACTGATTTTTATATACAGACTGTATGCCATGCAACATTGACAAAGTAATGTCTTTTGCAGAGGAAGTAGCTTTTTTTGCAGAAGAAATACAGGGAGTAAAGTAGAAGCTATTCCGTCAAGTGATTTGAAGAGAGATATACAACAGTTAGTTGAAGGTTGTGTGAGTCTGAGGTATTTTTTTATTAGCTAGACAGTTTTCTTTGTGTTTCATTTCATTAACAGGAAAGTTTTAAGCATGTTAAAAAGCTTAAAGACCTAGTAAAGAAGGAATATTTCAACACAGAGAAGACAAAATACCGTGCAAAAAATCTCAGTAGTTTAAGAAAGTTGCTAGGACTTCGCTCTATAAAACATCTCCCCCAATACCCACCCACGTATGTATGCACATCCTACTCCCCACAGTAGTTATGTTACAGCTATTGTTTTAATTGATACTCACTGTTTACATTATGACTATGTTAATATCTTTCACTTCTGAGTCAGTAAATATATATTATGATTATATTTCCTTTCTTCTTCATCCCTTTTTCTCACTACAATAAGTTTCTCACCCTGTTGGCAGATAACATGATCCTATATATAGGGGAACCAAAATATTCCACTAAGATACTATTGGAACTGATAAAAGATTTTGGTAAAGTTTCAGGATGTAAAATCAATGCCCCAAAATCAATAGCCTTTATATACACAAACAATGCCATGGCTGAGAAAGAACTTGTAAGATCATTCCTGTTCACAATAGCTACAAAAAAATTAAATATCTTGGAATAAATTTAACCAAGGTGATGAAAGATCTCTTCAATGAAAATTGTAAAAACATTAAAGAAATAAATAGAAAATACAAAAAAGGTAAAATCTTCCATGTTCGTGGGTTGGAGGAATTAATATCATCAAAATGTCTATACTACCAAAAGCAACTACAAATTCAATGTGATCACAAAATGCTAACAACATTGTTCTCAGATCTAGAAAAAATGATGCTAAGATTCATATGGAAACACAGGAGACCTCAAATAGCTAAAGCAATCATATATAACAAAAACAAAGCTGGAAGCATCACAATACCAGATTTCAAGACATACTATAGGGCAGTTATAATCAAAACTGCCTGGTTCTGTTACAAAAACAGATGGATAGGCCAATGGAACAGAATAGAAACACCAAAAATCAATCCAAGCATCTACAACCAACTTATCTTTGACAAACAAGCTAAAAACAATCCCTGGAGAAAGGACAGTCTCTTCAACAAATGGTACTGGAAAAATACGATCTCCATGTGCAGAAGTATGAAATATCTTATACAAAAATCAACTAAAAGTGAATCAAGGAACTAAATCTATGACCTGATACATCAAATTACTTAGAGGAAAACATTGGGAAAACTCTGCAAGACAATGGCATAGGAAAAGACTTGTTGGCAAAGACCCCAGAAGGACAGGCAATTAAAGCAAAAATAGAGAAATGGGATTACATCAAAATAAGAAGCTTCTGCAATGCAAAGGAAAGACTCAACAAAGTGAAAAGGCAACTGACAGAGTGCGATAAAATATTTTCAAACTATGCAACCGATGAAGGATTAATATCCAGAAAATATAAATAGCTCAAGGAACTCAACTACAAAACAAACAATACAGTCAAGAAATGGGCAAATGATGTGAACAGGCATTTTCAAAGGATGAAATTCAAATGGCTAACAGGCACATGAAAAAATGCTCAGGATCACTAGCCATCAGTGAAATGCAAATAAAAACCACAATGAGGCTTCACCTCACCCCAGTTAGAATGGCTATCATCCAAAAAATAAAAAAAAATACTGGTGAGAATGTGAGTAAAAAGGTACCCAGATCTGTTGATGGGAACAGAAGGTAGTACAACTATTATGGAAGACAGTGTGGCAATTATTCAGAGATCTGAAATAGATACATCATATGGCTCAGCCATCCCACTCCTGGGAATTTAATCAAAGGAAATGAAGTCAGCATACAAAAGAGTTACTTGTTTTTTTTTTTTAATTTTTTGACAGGCAGAGTTAAATAGTGAGAGACAGAGAGAAAGGTCTCCCTTTTTCCGTTGGTTCACCCCTAAAGTGGCCACCATGGCTGGCACATTGCAGCTGGCGTGCTGTGCTGATCTGAAGCCAGGAGCCAGGTGCTTCCTCCTGGTCTCCCATGCGGGTACAGGGCCCAAGGACCTGGGCCATCTTCCACTGCACTCCCGGGCCACAGCAGAGAGCTGGACTGGAAGAGGAGCAACCGGGACAGAATCCGGTGCCCTGACCAGGACTAGAACCCGGGGTACCAGTGCCGCCGGTGGAGGATTAGCCTATTGAGCCACAGCACCGGCCAACAAAAGAGTTATTTTTATCCCATGTTTATTACAGCTGAATTCACAATAGCTAAGATATGGATTCAACCCAGATGTTGATCAACTGATGACCAGATAAAGAAAATGTGGAATTAATATACTGTGATATACTACTCAGCCATAAAAAAGAATGAAATCCTGTCTTGCAACTAAATGGATACAGCTAGAAGCCATTATGCTTAGTGAAACCAGTGTCAAAAAGACAAATATTATATGTTTTCTCTCATATGTGGCAGTTAATATAGAATACACAAAAAGTGTATAGGAATGAAATTATCACTTTGGGATATGATTGTCATTTTTGGCCCATGTCTATACTCCTGTGAAACTGTGGTCTTCCTACTTTTTATTTGTTGAATATTGTGATTAGTGGTGAGGTGAATTAAACCTGTGAATATAGAGTTGGTTAAAACTGTGTCCTTCCAAAAACTTGTGAAGAGAAGGTAGGGGCGGGGGGAGGGAAGGGGACTGGGGGGAGCAGGGGAGTGAGGGAAGGGTGGTTGTCTTCTTGGAAATATACCTACAGAATGCATAAAATCTGTTCTCTTTTATATTAATAAAATTTTTAAGTGCTGCTTTTCTATCTATGTTCCTTAAATTCCTCTTTTCTCAAAATACTCTTTTTTACACAAAGACATCTGGCATTCTGTCAATTTCCTTTTTCAATGGAGACATCTATCCTACAAACCTCTCTCCATCTTCCTGCTCCACTGTGGACTAATGGCCCTCTGGGTCCACTGCACAGCTCTCATCTCAGCACTTCTTTCCTTCCCTTTTATGACAGAGCTCCTGTGTCCTGGGTCTCAAATGTTCCTGTATCTTTTTTTTTACTATTATTTATTTGACAGAGTTAGACAGTGAAAGAGACAGAGAGAAAGGTCTTCCTTCCATTGGTTCACCCCCCAAATGGCCGCTACGGCCGTCTCGCTGCGCCGATCCGAAGCCAGGAGCCAGGTGCTTCCTCCTGGTCTCCCATGCGGGTGCAGTGCCCAAGCACTTGGGCCATCCTCCTCTGCCTTCTCCGGCCACAGCAGAGAGCTGGACTGAAGAGGAGCAACTGGGACTAGAACCAGCACCCATATGGGATGCCAGCACTGCAGGCAGAGGATTAACCAAGTGAGCCATGGCACCAGCCTGTTCCTGTATCTTGAAGAAAGACACAGGAGGGAAGTTTTCTTTGTTTTTTTTTTAAAGATTTGTTTATTTTATTTGAAAGTCAGAGTTACACACACACACACACACACACAGAGAGAGAGAGACAGAGAGACAGAGAGACAGAGAGACAGAGAGGGAGGTCTTCCATCTGCTGGTTCACTTCCCAATTGACCACAATTGCCAGAGCTGCCCCAATCTGAAGCCAGGAGCCAGGAGCTTCCTCCGGGTCTCCCACATGGGTGCAGGGATCAAAGGACTTGGGCCATCTTCCACTGCTGGATTGGAAGTGGAGCAGCCGGGACTGCAACCAGTGCCCATATATGGGATGCCAGCACTGCAGGCAATGGCTTTACCCATTACACCACAGTACCAGCCTCAGGAAGTAAGTTTTCTTAGCCAATACATATTTCATTATTTATTTATTCTAGCTTAAATCTTGATTCATAGTTTGCTAGTTATAAAATTCTTATTTGTGTGTAATTTCCTTTAGAATTTTGAAAGCATTTTTCTATTGTTTTCTAACTTCCAGTGTGTCTGCTGAAAATTCTGATGACTTTCTAGTTCCCCAATACTTTGTATATAACATGGTAATTTTTTCTTTCTGAAAGCTTATAATATCTACTTTTAGCCCTAGTGTTCTGAATTTTCATGACAATTTGCCATAATCTCTTTTTGCTAATTGAGCTTAGCACTTGTTGGGCCCTCACAATCTCATGTTCTTTACTAATGGGAAATTTACACTATTTCCTTTATAATTTACCATCACCCATTCCATCCTCTCTCTTCCTAAAATTCCTAGTGATTGAATTTTGGCCTTCTGGATAGATTCTCTCATTTTTCTTACATTTTCTATTCAATTTTCCCTAACTATCTTTTTTGCTTTTCTCTCTGTGTAACAGTTTTTATCACACAACTCTTCCAGTGATTTTTAAAAACCCAGGTGTACTATTTTTAGTTGCCAATAGCTCTTTCTTGTTTTGTATTCCTTTTTTTTACCATGATCCCATTTCTATTTCCTGGATGAAATATCTTTCTAAGTATATTAATTATTGAATTTTTAATGTTTTCTGTTCTGTGCATTGTCTCTGTTTTCTTCGAGTTTACTTTGTATGTGGATGTGTGATTTCTTTCACATAAGGATTTCATATGTTGACATTGTCACTTCTCCAATAAGATGCCAGGAATCCTCCAGATCAGCCACAGAACTTCTATTTTAAAATATGCACAAATTTCAGTTGTCACCAGTCCCCAAACAGCACAGCTCAAATTTCAGTTACCATGGTATGTTAACTGTGAGCAATGGTGTGAAGTGCAAACTTTGATGCTAATTCTTCAACTTACAAATCACTATGGAAATATTAAATGTGCATCCACACCATGTCACTTCTTTCAAAGTCTGTTGGTGATTGGTCACTGTGCAGCTCTTATTTAGTTCATGCACAGATCACAAAGCATATGATAATGATGTCTTGCCTCCTTGTCTCCCAGTGATAAATTCACATGACATTTTAGCAAAAATGGTTAATCGAAAGAGGGAACTGGCTAACAATGATAAAAGGAAAGCAAGGAAATGAAAAGTTAAACATGCTGAAAGTGAAATTGGATTTGATTTGAAAATGGAGACAGCAAAGAAAGGTAGATGAGGCCTGCGTGAAGCCTTGGCATTAACAATATAGAAAAGTTCAAAGAATATGAAAAAACAACAAAGTAAAGTTGCATCAACATCTTTTAGTTTAAATTGCACTAGGAACATAAATCTGCTTATAGTTGAAATTGAATGTTTACTTCTAGTTTGGACTGAAGAGTAATAAAAAACAAAATCCCAATCAGTTTGGCTAGTGTTCAGGCCAAAGCATTAAAGTTATTTCCAGCAATGGCTGCTTTCATCATTTCAGAAGGCTTCATGCATTGACTAATATTCATCTACCTGTTGAGGCTCCTAGCACAGATGAGGATACTTCTGAAAAAGTTGCACTCAGAGTCTAAGGCTTAGTTAAGGCAGGTGACTTTGATTATCATCTCATGTTGATGAAACAGTCTTTTTTGAAAGGGATCCCCATCAATAACTTATATAACAAAAAATGCAGGGTCACCAGTTACCATAAAGGAGTGATTGCAGATATGTAGCTAGAGAAAGTCAGTGAAGATGAACGATCACCACAAATAAGGAAAGTGGTTGTGACAAAAAAAAAAATGAGGACATCCCAGAGGAGATGATGCTGAGAAAAAAAAAAAAACAATGTAACTCTCAGAGATATTTCACAAGATTCAAAGTACAAAAGATGAAATGTTGAAAACTGATGCAAACTTAGAAAGGTGTTTGACAGTTTCCATGAGAAGGTGTAGAAAAGATGCTGGCTTTGTATTGTAAATTATACTATAAGAAGAAGGGAAGCACTGTCCTAACTAACTCTTATATTTGAAAAGAAACATTTTAATCCTCAACACTCCTAATGTTTTAGGTTGCAGTGTACTAAATTAATATTAATTTTACTGTTTTATCATTGCCATATATATTTATATCTGTCAGTAAGAGAGTTTTTAATGTTTTGACAAAAACATTATAAATGTAATGGAACACTTACAATTTTCCCCATTGATTACTTTGTATGGTTCCAGTGTGCAATGGTCATTTTTATGGCCCTGCACTACTGTGAAAAAAAATGATTGCCAATATCTTGTAGATACTTTCATTGGGCCATTCAGTTTCTCTGGACAGTAAGACTTCAATTCTTTGCCTGGTGACTGTATATTTATCTGATAACATTCTTGGAGCTGAGAGGCACAAGAGCTACAGGGATCTCACTACTGGATATGTGGACTTTTGCTTAATTCCACTGTCCATTTTCTCATGGTACCAGTGTCTGGTTTGGTTTCTCCAAGGAATAAATCTGTCTCCAACCAGGATGGGAGAAGAGACTTGGATATACCTTCCTTATTGAGGCTTTCAGTCAAACACCCTCTTTTCAACTCCACTGTTTCTGCACTCCAATCTTACTCCAATTCCTGATTCTGGAATTCTGGAATTAAATGGGCTCGTTTCTCATTGTTGTTATCTCTTGTATAGAGTTGGTGTTCCACCTTTTCAGCTCTGCTAACTCCTGTATCTGCTTTCCATCTTTCAAAAATGTGTCCACATCTGCTGTCCTCAGTGGTTTCCTTTTCTGCTCTCCTTGTTCTGTTGGGTTTATACCTTTTTAAAAAATGACTTTATACCCATTTAAATGAGATTTATGAAGACATAGGTCTTTAATGGACTATAACTGACTGGAATGCTCTATTGTCATAAATTTATAGTAACCCTAGTCTACTTTACTTTGTAGACATTTTGGCAGTCCTTAGGTGCTTGAGTCAAGGCATCAAAAAAGTAGATAATTGAGTTCATCTAAAATTACAGTTTTACCAGACAGATACAGCAAAAATTCAGAGGAACAAGTAGTGTGGGACAGTGGAAAGATGTTGAAATGATGAATCATGTAATCTTGGATGAATAATAATGGAAGAAAGGAGAGAACTAACAGACAAAATTAAATTGAGGGATCAGTATACTGATATTCCTGAGTAAGTTCAAGAATGTCATAGTGGGAATGACTGAATAATCAAGGAAAGGAGGAACTCAAACACTGGTTGTTGAGACTGAGCTTTCATGTGTGACTGAGATGGTACTGAGAATGAAATAATTTGAGGGATCAAAAAACTGAGAGGCCACTTGAATGAGTTTTCCACGTAGATCCTGAAGTCGCATCGGAGAATGAGTGAAGTTCATCCAACTTGAAGGCAGTGGTCTTGTTGGAGAACAATGTTAATCAGAAGAAGAGGAAGAACAAGGAGGAGAGGAAGAATCTGTTTCAGTTAGGAATTGGCTCTACTTATCCTGAGACAAAAGCCAAAATAACCATGGTTTCAACAACATAGATTATTTCTCTCTCATGTAAACGTCAGTCTCATGGTGCTTCTGTCCCATGATGTCTTCATGGATCCAGACTACTTCCAGCTCAATGTTCTTCCATTTCTATGGTATAGACCTTGTCTTCGTGGTCCAAACGGCTGGTCTAGTGCATCAGGCAGCACATCTGCATTCTAAGCAGTAGGATGAATGGACTTTTTTTAATTTTTATTTTTAGACAGGCAGAGTTAGACAGTGAGAGAGAGAGACAGAGAGAAAGGTCTTCCTTCCGTTGGTTCACCCCCCAAATGGCTGCTACAGTCAGTATGCTGCGCCGATCCGAAGCCAGGAGCCAGGGGCTTCCTCCTGGTCTCCCATGCGGGTGCGGGGCCCAAGCACTTGGGCCATCCTCCACTGCACTCCCTGGGCCACAGCAGAGAGCTGGCCTGGAAGAGGGGCAACCGGGGCAGAATCCGGTGCCCCAACCGGGACTAGAACCCAGGGTGCTGGCGCCGCAGGTGGAGGATTGGCCTATTGAGCCATGGTGCCGGCCTGGATGAATGGACTTTTAAAGAAGAAAGAAAGGACATGGGCATCTTTCCTTTTTTTAAGATTTATTTTATTTGTTTGAAAGTCAGAGTTACACAGATAGAGGAGAGGCAGAGAGAGAGAGAGAGAGAGAGAGAGAGAGAGAGGTCTTCCATCCGCTGGTTCACTGCCCAGATGGCAGCAACAGTCAGAATTGAGCTGATCCGAAGCTTAAGCCAGGAGCCAGGAACTTCTGTTGGGTCTCCCACATGGGTGCAGGGGCACAAGGCCTTGGGCCATCTTCCACTGCTTTTCCATGCCATAGCAGAGAGCTGGATCAGAAGAGGAGCTTCTGGGACTAGAACCAGCGCCCATATGGGATGCTGGCACTTCAGGCCAGGGTGTTAACCTGCTGTGCCACAGCACTGGCCTCATGGGCAGCTTTCTTAAAGAAGATTCCTGCCAGGTGACACATCACTTCTGCTTCTATCCCTCTGGCCTGAATTTGATGTACCACTGGCTTACACCCCAGGGACACTTCTATCTAGAAATGAAGCCAGAGATTAGAGTGTTTGTTTTTCTGGAAAGCCACGTGCCCAGCTAAAATTTCTATTATGGTGGAAAAATAGGAGAACAGATATGGGGAGGGGAATGCAACCAACCAGCTCTGCCAGAGCCATAGAAATCAGGTCTTACGGGAAAGTTAGAATAAAGGGTTGTCAACTGAAGAACATTCCCACAATCAATATTTTGTTTCTTTTTGGTAAAAAGGATTTTATTTATTTATTTGACAGAGTGACACTGAGAGAGAGAGAGAGAGAGAGAGAGAGAGAGAGAGAGAGAGAGGTCTTCCATCCACTGGTTCACTCCCCAGTTGGCTGCAACGGCTGGAGCTGGGCCAGTCCGAAGCCAGGAGCCAGCAGCTTCTTCCGGGTCACTTGGGCCATCTTATGCTGCTTTCCCAGGCCACAGCAGAGAGCTGGATCAGAAGAGGAGCAGCTAGGACTAAAACCGACGCCCATATCAGATGTTGGAGCCGCAGACAGAGGATTAACCTACTGTGACAAAGCACTGCCCCTAATACTTTATGTTTCAATTTTGTCTCACTTCCTCTTAAAAAAAAGCTGAACAAGTCCTTGATATTCCTTAACAGAAACGTTAGCAGGAACTCAGATATGCTGAATTAAGTAATTAGCTCTTTAAATCTATCAAGAGGTTTGTGAGCTTTCGCTCTCTTAAATAATAAGGGCTACTGTGGTAGGCTATAAAGTGGCTCCCTGAGAGATATCCACATCCTAATCTCTGGAACATCTAAATGTTACCTTAGATGGCACCAAGGGAAGGTCTTTGTTCATGTGATCAAATTGAGAGTCTGGACATGGGAAGGTTATGCCGCCTCTTCATCATCCCTTTAGTGAAGGAGGGAGTGCTGCCCTAGGTTTCTGACACGGGACAGATGTGCTTGACGGCAGTTTATCAGTTAGTTCCATCAACAGCCCAGAGGAGGATACTGTGTGCCATGCAGGGTCACACAGGGGTTGCACTTGGGAATAGAGTAAACCAGAAGAGACGGTGGAAGGCAGGCTTTATAGTAACAGGATAATGGGGTGCTCCCTGGTTCTGGTGGGAGGATGCAGGGGGTTTTTAACTTCACAGGCAGGCAGGGAGAGGAAACCCATTAGTTTGAGGACAGGGTGGAGTGTAGCTGGTCCAGCTGATAGGGAGATTATCTGGGTGGAGAACTGTTCCCACAGGATGAGGGACACACCAGGGAAGAACAGAGGAAATCACAGTTAGGACTTTAAAGCCCTGTGAGGCTCAAAGATGTCAAAGCAATCCATGAAATTTTAGGTTTTACACTACAGGAGGTTGTACTAGGTTATCTGGGTAAACCCTGAATGTACTCACATGTATCCTTGTAAGGATAACAGAAGGTTAGACTTCTGGATAGAAGAGAAAGCAATATGATCACAGAGGCAGAGACTGAAGTGATGTATCCACAAACCAAGGAATGCTGGCAACCACCAGAAACTGGAAGAGACAAGAAATTGATTCACTTCCCCGGGAATGAGGCCCTGTGAACATCTTGATTTCAGCTCAGTGAAACTGATTTTGGACTTGCGGCCTCCATAACTGTAAAACAATACATTTGTGATGTTTTAAGCCACAAAGTTTGTGATAATTTATTGCAGAATCTGAATACAGCTACCAACCATGATGTATTTACTACACATCAGAGAGTGTGCTAATTCTTTTATATGCATTAGCTCATTTAATCTTCACACAAGCCCAAAGAGATATATCCTATTATTAATCTCATTTTACAGGTAGAGAAACTGAGGTTTGGAAATGATAAACAACTTGCCTAATGTCACACACTACTTGATGGTAGATTGGGGAAGCCACCCCAAATTTACATGGTCCTAGAGCTCATGTTCTTAACCACTACGCAATGTTGCAATTAGAATATCTAGTTTCAGAGCCTTTAGAAAGGCTCCCCAAAGAAATGGAGAACAGACCTGGAAATTATCAGAAGTAGAGGAGAGGGAAGTCATACAAAATACCAGGGTGTGCACAAGCTCTCCAGGGGCATAGACTGACAAAACAATGTTCACTTACCGAGTGTCTACCATGTGGTTGGCACTCTAATAGGTGTTGTGGAGACAGAGATAATCAATGACTGAACTTCGCTTTCTAGAAACCCTTTTATCATCTCTATCCCAGAATGAACCAAAAGCATCTTCCTTGGGTAACACTGGCCAGAGACACTGTCCCATCCCCCTTCTGAGGGCCAGCTCAAGCTTTATGCACCCCCAAAACCAGCCACCCAGCCAGTACCTCAAATTACTCAAGACTCCCAATCAAGCGGGGTCGGAATCAAATACTTATCACTCTCCAGCATCTACTAAAACTTTGAATGATCCCAGGCCTCCAGGAGGCCCTTTTCCATGGGCCCTGCTCTGTAGGATTGCTCCTGCTTTGGAAAGAAGTTTGGTGAACACAGTGTGCTTGGAAACTCTCTGATAGACAAGACATGTCAGCCATTTAGAGGAAAGTGCTGTTCTTCACAGCTCGTCCTGCAACACTGCTTTCTGAACGCCTATACTTCATCCCTTGCTGCCTTTGTCCACACATTCATTAGTTTTCACTGATGAAACCAATCAAGTTGGAATAGATGAATATAGCCATGGGTATGCATGAGCTTGGTCAATTTCCCAGTATGTAGACTGTCTTATGATAAAGCTTTCATGAATACATTGCACTGCAAAAGCAGGAACTGCATACAAATTGACCTTATACCATCTTCAAAGATCTTCCCTGAGGACTTTCTAAGCACAAATGCAATGGAAGCAATCACAAAGGGAAAACATAGATAGATGTGACAAAGTCGAAATCAAAAACGTTCGTGCATTAAAAAAGCATAGACATTACTTGTGGGCAAGTAAATTGCAACAACTTTCATGGAGGGCAATCTGGTATCTGTATTAAAAGCCTTTCAGACATGCTTACTGTGTCACCCAGGAATTCCACAGCTAAGAATTTATCCAAAGGAAATACACATATATGGGGACCAAAGATTTTGCTATGAGGATATTTATCTCAGCTTAATTATAACAGTAAAAGGTTGGAAGCAATATAAATTTCCCATAATAGTAGAGGGCTGATACATTGAAAGGGTAGAATACAAGGGGTCTTCAAAAAGTTGATGGAAAAATGTGTTATGAAAAAAATGCATGGATTTCAAAAATTACTTGTGCCTAAATAAACTTGTCATTAAATTCCATGTTTTCACAGACATTTTGAAGTACTCTCATAAAATGCAGCATTAAAAATCATGTTTTTAAACAACATTTAATGTCAGGAAATGCTCAAGACATAACTATATAAGTAAGTAAAGATAAAAATCCATAGTTTTTAATTTAAAATGTATGTATTTATTATCTTTGAAACACTGATTGAGTATCTACTATGTGCTGGGTAGAGTAATACATTCTGGAGTTATAGCAATGGGCAAAACAGACAGTCGTTGCCCTCATGGAGGAAAAGATACTGGAAGGAAATACACCAAAATCCAAATGACCAAAGCAACCTCTCTCTGAGTGAGATATAGGATAATTTTGATATTTTTCCTGATATCTCTCTACATTTTCCCAATTTATATAATGCTTTCTTAGACAGAAAGAGTTATTTAAAAAAATCTTCCTTCAAGGAGTGGGTGTTGTGGTGCAGAGGGTTAAGTTACCACTTGGGACACTCACAGCCCATATCAGAGTGCCTAGGATCAAATCCTCCCTCTGCTTCCAATCCAGCTTCCTGTTAATATGCCTGGGAGGTAGTAGATGATGGACCGACACACTTGAGTTCCTGCCATTCATTATCCATGTGGGAGATCCAGATGGAGTTCCTGGCTCCTGGTCTCAGCTTAGCCCAGCTCCAGATGTCTTGGGCATTTGGGAAGTGAACCAGTGGATGGAATATATCTCTGTCTACCTCTCTATCTACCTCTCTATCTATCTATGATCATCGTCATCTCTATATCTATCTCCCTCTATCACTCTGTCACTCTGCATTTCAAATAAATCCTTTTAAAAAATCTTTCTTCATCTTTCTTCAAATTGAAGCCAACTACTGGGCCCTTGTTGAAACCTAATATATAAAAAGCTTCTTAGATTTAATGAACTCTTGATGAGTTGGACCACTTCCATGACTGTCCATTCATTTGATTCTCCCAAAGATCCTGTGCAGATAGGTAGGGCAGGGATGATCATGTCCACTGTGTGAATAGAGAGACTGGGGTAGAGAAAGCAAGTATTGGTGCTAGACGATACAGTGGGTTTGGGATACAATATTGGCCCTAAAGCTAAGTTTGCGGGGCTCTCTTAGCTCTACTGAGTTATCCTGACGATGTTGGGAAAAAAAGAGATCTCCCAAGGCCTTGATACAAATTCTTTTCGAGACATTTCCCCTACCCCCTCTAGGCCCTGTTGTCTTTTCCTCTTTTTCCAAGTGACTGGACACTGTGGAACTCTCAAATAAGCAAGAAGAATAACTAAGTCATTTTGCCTTTAGCCTCCCCAAAATTTAGACTCCTAGAATCCCAGAAGGGAAAGCATCTTGGAAAGCATTCCGGACTCCTCTCCAAGTTGAGAGAATTGCCTTGAAGGCCTGCCTGATCCTGATCTGCCTGTCGGTCAGTTTCGGGTACCCCTCTTTTTCATCTCCTCCTACAGCTTTTGATAAACTTGCTAGATGGCTGTTTGATTGAATAAACAAATTAGACCTAATGTCTTCTGGCTGGTAATGGACTCAAGCCTGAATAGCAAATGCTCATGGTATTTGCATTTTAACTCTGAAGACACCAGACCCAAAGTGTCTGTGGGATTTTGGGAAGTACAGTGTGTGCTACCTAGGGACATATCTCTGGGTGGGATCACACTTTGGCAGCTCTGCTGAAGATTTTACCAAACCTAAGCAAGCTACCTACTCCGACCGCATACATGATCAGCTCCGTCCGGAGGGATTTGGCTCCACTGGAGGGGAGGACTGAGGAAAAAAGCATGCAGAGGCTGGTCCTTCTGACCCCTGTTGACGGGTTCTCTAGGTGCAGCTAAGCGCAATGTTCACTATTGCTCAGGGAGAAATGAGAAAGCTAAACGAATGAGAAAGGGAATGAGTTGCTAGTGGGAAGATCTCCAACCCTTCTGAAAGAAACACAAATCTAATTTGTATTCATTTGCCTCCTGGTTCCAGCCTCCATCCTCCCTTAGCTTCCTTGGGTCAGTGGCAAATCTGAACCAGCTTCAAGGCCAGCTTCCTGGCCTTGATTCTGATCTCTAAGCCTGCTGCTGCTGCTGCTGCTGCTGCTGCTGCTGCTCCTGCTGCTGCTGCTGCTGCTGCTCCTACTGCTGCTCCTACTGCTGCTGCTGCTGCTGCCGCCAGCGCCGCCACTGCTTGGGCTGCAGCTCCTGCAGACTTCCCTCTATCCATCAGCATGGCTGACTCCCCTGTTTGCTGCAAGGGAAAATTGAGATTTTGTTGCTGTGGTTCTGCTTCACTGCTTCCATGTCAGGGCTTGTCCCCGTGGGGAGTGCAACTCTTCCCCCCGCCCCCTTCCACCACCACCCCCATGGCTTTTCCCAAAACCTAAAGCTGTTTTCCTGCAACATCATTTCCCAAACAAACAAAAAAAAAATCTAAGACTCAGACCAGGCCTGACCTGATAACAGTTGCAGTTGTCAGCTGCCTGGCATGGTTTCCAATAATATCAGAAAAGATTCCCTTTCCAAATTTCTATTCCTCAGTTGCATGTCATGGTAACAGCAACAATAACAATAATAATATTTATGTATTAGCCCTTTGTTACTTTAAAATCACCAAGAGGAGCTTCTTGGGAAAGAAAAGGTTTATTTCAGCTTCTAGCTTGGAGTTTACAGTTCAGGGTTGGGTGTCCACATAGTCTAGCATCTGCAGTGCCTGATCATGGTAGGTGCAGAGGAACAACCACAGGGTAATCCAGGAAGGAGAGAGCAAATAGCTAGGCAGAACTTGAACTCTAATAAACCAACCCTTTGATGAGACCCACCCTCCAAGGGCACACGGCCAGACCCACCTCTCAGAAGCCACAATTAAATCAAGTCTCCACCCTTACCCCATCAACTGTTAAGACATCAGATTTTAAATATCCACGTGAGTTTTGGGGAGACAAATCCTTCTCAACCCATGGTAATAAATAAACAATCAAACATATACTGGGCACCAGGCTAAGCAATTTATGCACATACATCATTTAATCCTCAAAAAAAGCCTACATAATAGGCACCACTATTATCCCCATTGTACATATTTTCAGTTCACGATGGTAGACTGAGCATGAACGGTTAAGTCCTCTCCCTCCAGAGATCTTATTAAAATAATAGCACATGCATAAACCCACCACACCAAAGAGAACTGGAGGGGGCCATTAGTCGCTGAGAAATTTAAATAAATTTCTAAAGTCATACAGCATCTGGAGGAGTGCTAAGTGATAAAGCAGAGTGGAGCAAACAATCACAAACTCTGCTAAGGAGCTCGATATCGCTGCAACAGAAATAAGAGAAGTGGGGGTGACAGCAATGCAATTAAATAAAGGCTTATACAGAAAAGAATTCATCCCCATCCCCTACATGGAGACGACCCAGAAGCCAAATATTTACTGGCCAGCCTAAAACAAAGGGTTTCTTATTACAGAAATTGCATAAACTGTCTAGAGAGAATTCAGGCAGCTAGGTGTCTTAGAATTAGACCTTTGACAGTTTGGTGTTTAGGCCCTACCACCACCTTCTGCAAAAATATTAAGAAATAACTCCCCTCTCGTTGTCCTTAAGTAAAATCTGCCCATTGTCAAGGTCTGCTCAAATATACCCTGCTCCCTGTCGGATTCTCTATTTTAAAAGATGAACAGGAAACAAAAGAACATTATACATGTGAGGAAAGGCTGGAACATTAAAAAGAAATCACAAGGTACATGAGGCAAACAAAGTTAATCCAAAAAAAAAAAAAAAAAAAAAAAAAAAAAAAAAAATCCAAGGAACTCGAATCAGTGTTAACTAAAATTCCAAAGTAGAATCTATGGAAAAATTTGAGAATGTATTACATCTGGAAAACAAGCATGGAATGCTCTAAAAAATAAGAACGAAGAACACAATTGAGATTTTTGCTAGACTTCTCGATGCAAACATCTGCATATTGCTGATTTTTAAATCATGCAAAAATATTACTTCTTTGAAATAAGTTCTTTTAGTTGCTAAAAATTATGAACTCTTGGAAATAAAAAAATATGATTGACAGAGTATGAAAGTCATACAAGGTGCATAAATTTTTTAGTGTTAGCATAACAAATTACCACAAGCTTAGCGACTTAAACAACCCACATTTGTTACCTCACAGCTTCTGTAGGTCAGAAGTCTAAGCACAGGGTCCCTGCTCAGAGTCTCGCTGGCTGCAATGAAGTCATCCCCGAGATGCATTCTCATCTAAACCTCTAAGTCCTTTTCCAAGGTCATTCAGGTTGTTGGCAGAACTTAGTTCCTTAAAGTTATTAGAATGAGACCCTCGGCAAGTGCAAGCTGCCGCTGTCCTTAGGCAGTTCACAGCATGGATCATTTCTTATTCAAGGCCAGTAGGAGCATCTCTCTGCCTTCCGTATCGGACTCCTAGATTTCCTTTAAAGAGCTTACTGATTAAGTCAGTCCTACCTAAGATAATATCCCTTTCCCTTAACTTAAATTAATTTGGACCTTAATGACATTTACAAAAACCTTTTCTTCTTTGCTGTATAATTATGGGAGCAACATCCCATCATATTCACAAGTCCTACCCACACTCAAGGGGAAAGGACTTATACAGGCCAGGTCCAGGAGCAGGAATCTTGGGAACCATTTTATAATTCAACCTACTACAGAAGATAGGAAGATAAAGGTAAGAAAATCTCCCACAATGAAAAAAAAAGAAATAGAAATAAGGGAGGAAAGAAAATCAATAAAGAAGAGAAATTCAAGAGGCTGGTGTTGTGGCACAGTGGATTAAGCCTCTGCATGCAATGCTAGCATCCCATATCAGAATGCAGATTCTAGTCCCAGCTACTCTGCTTCCAATCCAGTTTCCTGTGATGCTCCTGGGAAGTCACTGGAAGATGGCACAAGTTCTTGGGCCCCTGCCACCTGCGTGGGAGACCCAGAAGAAATTCCAGGCTCCTGGTTTCAGCCTGGCCCAGTCCCTGGTCACTGTGGCTGTTTTGGGAGTGAACCCACAGGTGGAAGTTCTTTCTCTCTGTCTCTTCCTCTCTGTCATTCTGCCTTTCAAACAACTAAGAGTAAATCATAAGAGGAAGAAGAAGGGGAAGAAGGAGAAGGAGGAGGAGGAGGAGGAGGAGGAGGAGGAGGAGAAGAAGAAGAAGAAGAAGAAGAAGAAGAAGAAGAAGAAGAAGAAGAAGAAGAAGAAGAAGAAGAAGAAGAGAGGAGGAGAAGGAGAAGAAGAAGAAGAGAGGAGGAGGTGGAGGAGGAGAGGAGGAGGAGGAGGGAAGTCAAGAGGATCAATGCCTAATATCCAATATTAGCAATTCCAAAAAGAAGGAAGCAATAAGGTAAAATTTCCCAAACTGAATGAATTATTTTCCAAAGCCACATCTCCATCCATATGCAAGGTTTACGTGCTGAATATTACAGCACGCTGATGAAAAAAAATCAAATATAAACAAATGGAGAGACATATCGTATCCATAAACTAGAAGACTCAACATGGTTAAAATGTCAGTTCTCCAAAATTGGTCTA
Organism: Oryctolagus cuniculus; assembly: GCF_051225735.1. Lineage (NCBI taxonomy): Eukaryota > Metazoa > Chordata > Mammalia > Lagomorpha > Leporidae > Oryctolagus > Oryctolagus cuniculus. The sequence continues at coordinate 85,445,168 of NC_142888.1, read as the reverse complement.
TAGATTTAATACAATGTCTGTCAAAATCCTAGGAAATTTCTTATACATATATAGACAAGTTTATTCTAAAATTAATATAGAAAGACAGGGAATTAGAAAATCCAAGACAATATTTAAGCAAAAAGAATACAACTGGAGGAATCACACTGAATGATTTCAAGAGTCATAGAAAGCTAGTTAATGAAGACTCTGTAATATTGGTTAAGGAATAGGCACAGAGATATGCTGAAGAGATATGTAGAAGGAGATCTTCTGAGAAAGATATTTTGACAAAGGCACAACTGAGTGGAGAAAACATAGTCTTTTCAACAAATTATTGAAACAGTTGGACATTCACACTTAAAAAAAAAAGGAACCTTAACCTTAATCACATACCTCATATAAAAATAAATTCAGAGTGGGTATTAGATCTAAATGTAAAACCTAAAACTATAAAACATTTAGAAGAAGATATAAGAGAAAATCTTTGTGACCTTGGGTTAGGCAGTTTTTAGCACCAAAAACTTGGTCCATAAGAGAGAAAAAATGGTAAATTGGACTTCATAAAAGTGAGCAACTTTTTCTCTGTGAGAGAAACTGTTAAGAGAACTAAAAGACCAGCTGGGAGAAAAGACTATATCACATATCAGACAAAGGACTTGTATCCAGGATATATTAAAAGCTATAACAACTCGGGGCCAGCACTGTGGCATAGTGGGTAGACACCGCTTACAGGGCTGGCATCCTATATGGGTGCTGGTTCGAATCACGGCTGCTCCACTTTCAATCCAAGTCTCCACTGTGGCCTGGGAATGCAGTAGAAGATAGCCCAAGTGCTTGGGCCCCTGCACCCATGTGGGAGACCTAGAAGAAGCTCCTGGCTTCAGATTGGCCCGGCTCTAACCTTTGTGGTCAATTGCGGGTGAACCAGCAGATGGAAGACCTCTCTCTCCCTCTCTCTCTCTGCCTCTCCTTCTCTATGTAACTCTAACTTTCAAATAAAATAAATAAATCTTTTTTTAAAAAAAGCTGTACCCTTGTCCTGACTGTTGATGTACAATGTAATACTTTATCCCTTTTAGTAATTTTTTTTGTTCTAGTACTATTGGTTGAACTCTGTAATTAACACACAATTATTCTTAGGTGTTTAAATTTTAACTGAAAAGTGATCCCTGTTAAATATAAGAGTGGGAATAAGAGAGGGAGGAGATGTACAATTTGGGACATGCTCAATCGGACTTGCTCCAAATGGTGGAGTTAGAAATGTGCCAGGGGATTTCAATTCAATCCCATCAAGGTGGCATGTATCAACACCATCTCACTAGTCCAAGTGATCAATTTCAGTTCACAGTTGATCACACTGATAGGTCTAAGAGTCAAAGGGATCACACAAACAAGACTAGTGTCTGCTAATACTAACTGATAGAATCAAAAAGGAAGAGAACAATCCATCATGGGAAGCGGGATACACAGCAGACTCATAGAATGGCAGATGTCCTAAATAGCACTCTGGCCTCAGAATCAGCCCTTAAGGCATGCGGATCTGGCTGAAGAGCCCAGGAGAGTATTTTAGGCATGGAAAGCCAAGACACCCTGGAAAAAAAAAAAAAGAAGACCTAAATGGAAGATCTCTGCAAGTGAGATCCCAGTGGAAAGAACGGGGCCATCAAAGAAGGAGGTACCTTTCTCTGAAGGGAGTAGAGAACTTCCACTTTGACTATGACCCTGCTGGAATAAGATCGAAGTCGGCAAACTCAAAAGGCTTCCATAGCCTTGGCAACTCATGACTAGAGCCTAGGGAGATTACTGACGCCATAAACAAGAGTGTCAAATTGTTAAGTCAACAACAGGAGTCATTGTGTACTTACTTCTCATGTGGGATCTGTCCTTAATGTGTTGTCCAATGTGAAGTAATACTATAACTAGTACTGAAACAGTATTTTACACTTTGTGTTTCTGTGTGGGTGCAAACTGATGAAATCTCTACTTAATATATACTGAATTGATCTTCTGTATATAAAGATAATTGAAAATGAATCTTGATGTGAATGGAGTGGGAGAGGGAGCGGGAGATGGGAGGGGTTTGAGTGGGAGGGAGATTTTTGGGGGGGGGAAGACATTGTAATCCATTAACTGTACTTTGGAAATTTATATTTACTAAATAAAAGTTAAAAAAAATTTTAAAAAGCTGTAACAACCCAATCATAAAGCTTGTTGAAACAAATCAAGTTTTAAAAATGAGTAAAAAAACTTTGAACAGAGTTGCTTTACAAAATAAGATATAAAAATGGCTTCTAGACACATACAGTTAGTCATGCAGGAAATGAGAATGAAACTTCAATAATATTTCTCTACATAACCACTGGTAATTAAAATAAAAATATAATGTCAATATCAAATTTGGGCAAGGATATGGAGTAACTAGAACTCTGATTCACTGCTGGCGGGTTTTTAAAACGGGATGATCACTTTGGTGAGCACCTTGGCAGTGTCTTATCAAGCTAAACATATACCTCCCGTATGATTCAGGCTTTCTACTCTTAGAGACATAGGAAGAACTGGCGACACAGAAACTCAAACACGAATGTTCCTAAGCAGTTTTATTTACAATTGTCAAATATTGGAAACAACCCAAATGTCCCTTGTTCACTTTTATAGTGAACAAATAAACAAGCTGTGGTATATCCATGTCATGTAATCCTACTCAGAAATTTAAAGAATTGGCTATTGATCCATGCAACAATGTGGATGAATTTCACAAATAGTATGATGTGTGGAAGAAGTCAGACACAAAAGTGTCATGCCACATGATTCCAGTGGCACAAAATTCTGATCGATAGTGATGGAAAGCAGATCAGTGGTTGTCTGGGGATGGGATAGAGGAGAGGGTGATTTATGAAGGGGCTTGAGTAAACTGAATATGTCCAAAGTCTTCTTTCTGATGTACTATATATACTTTACAGAAACAGGAAGTAGAAGGGAAGAAGAAGTGGAGGGACAGTCATGGACTTGAACAGTCACAACGGATAAAAATAGGCAGTCAAAAGATACCATCCGGGGGCCGGCACCATGGCTCACTTGGTTAATCCTCTGCCTGCGGCACCAGAATCCCATATGGGCGCCAGGTTCTAGTCCCGGTTGCTCCTCTTTCAGTCCAGCTCTCTGCTGTGGCCCGGGAAGGCAGTGGAGGATGGCCCAAGTACTTGGACCCTGCACCTGTATGGGAGACCAGGAAGAAGAACCTGGCTCCTGGCTTTGGATCGGTGCAGCATGCCAGCTGTAGTGGCCATTTGGGGGGGTGAACCCATGGAGGGAAGACCTTTCTCTCTCTCTCTCTCTCATTGTCTGTAACTCTACCTGTCAAATAAATAAATAAAAAATCTTTTTTAAAAAAAGATACCATCCGTAGTTGATGTGATAATATATAAGGGTATAGTATATAAGTATATCTACAAGATATATTTTGGATATTATTCAATGTTGCAAATGTAATCCATAGGAGAACAGTAATACTTCCTAAGCATATTGGGGCATGAAGGAGTGGAAGTGGAGGAGGTAGGTGCAAGGTGAGAGGGCTCGTCTAGCACCTGCCTTCATAACTCTCTTGTTCTAGGGAGGCAATACTTTCAGGATTTCAGCCTGGTCTACTGGGTGCCTGAGCCTGCTTCTAGCACGTTCCTGGGGCCAGATGAGTTGTCCATAGGCAACTGAAGTCACTCTGAACCTTTCTGGAATGAGTAAGTAGGACAGCTTTGTTTGATCCTTTTTGAACACATGTTGTATGTAACTCAATTTTTGGCTCCTCCTCAGGGGACTTCCAGGTCAACTGAAAAATGGCAGGGGCTTCGGGGTTTTCTGGAAGAATTTACTGATCTTCTCCCTTCAAAATACCATTCTTTTGCTCTAGCCTTGAGTATAGTGGGCATGTCTACGCCAAATTATGAGGTTTGTATATGTTATAACTGGTCTTGGAGGCAGGTCCCTTTGGCCCAGAGTATAGCCAATAGGCTGTCACTCTAAAAGCAGATGAAAGACAGGCCCTCCTATTTTTGGTGGGAGGTCAGTAAAGGACAGTTAAAGAAAAAGAAAGGGTAGTCATAGGTCTCTGAGAGCCCTGGAAGGCAGAGGGTTGCTCAAGGAAAGTTCAGCGTGGACCAGACTAAAGGAACAGTCTTTTATGAGACTTGGATAGTGGCCAGGAACAGGCTGGTGTGAATCAACAATGCAGAATCAGGAAATCCCTGAGAAAGACAAAACTGGACTTTAGGTCTCGTTGTCAGCAATGATTTATAAAACGTGCTCGGTCCTTGGAAAATCGTTTTGTATTGACAAAGGCATGGTAGCAGTTGTTTGTTTTGACTGTGAGGAGGTGTCCAGGCAGAATAGAAGGTGCCATGCTCCTGAGCCTGTGTTTCCAGGAAGGAGGTTCAAGTGGCTCAGAGGGAGGCTTTGATGCCAATTTCCTTACCTTCAGCAAATTAGCAATGCCCCCAAGGCTGCCTTGGCCCGCTGAAACCTGCTGCAGCGCAGCCGTGACTGAAATCTCCCTTTGCAACTTGAGACTCGGAAATCATTCCAAAGCAAGTACTAACTAGGAAATAGTGAAAGTCTAGATCTGAACCCTTAGGTCATCTTCCATATGCTCTAACACAGAAGTGGACCTCAATGTATTTGAATGAATGGATGGCTGAAGGGAGTAGAGAATGAAAGAGAAAGGAATAGATGGGAAGGGAAGAGAAGGAGTAAAACAGGAAATCAGGGGCTGGTGCTGTGGCGTAGCAGGTAAAGCTGCCGCCTGCAGTGTCAGCATCCCATATGAACACTGGTTCGAGTCCCAGCTGCTCCACTTCCGATCCTGCTCTCTGCTATGGCCTGAGAAAGCAGTAGAAGATGGCCCAAGTCCTTGGGCCCCTGCACCCGCATGGGAGACCTGGAAGAAGCTCCTAGCTCCTGGCTTCAGATTAGCGCAGTTCTGGCCCTTGTGGCCATCTGGAGAGTGAACCAGGGGATAGGAGACTCTCTCTCTCTCTCTCTCTCTCTCTCTCTCTATCTATCTCTCTCTCTCTGCCTCTGCCTCTCTGTAACTCTGCATTTCAAATAAATACATATTTAAAAAAAAAAAACAGGAAATCATCCTTCCTTCCATTCAGCCTTGCTCATATCGGTATGGTTACATTTCTGTCCTCAGTGTACAGCCCTCTCGGCTAAACTGGGCACAGCTGACCGGAGACATTCTCCCTTCCAGACTCTTAATTGCACAGCTTCCTGGCTTGTCTCCTAACTTGTGCTTTCTCATTCTGCTTTGCTGACTCCTTTTCCTCCATTCATCTTCTAAATGTTTGAGGTGTTTTAGGCTCAATTCTTTTAAAAAAAAAAAAAAAGATTTGTTTATTTGAAAGGCAGAGTTACTGAGAGAGAGACAGAGAGAAAAATCTTCCATCCACTGGTTTATTCCCCAAATGGCTGCAATGGCTGGAGTTGGGTTGATTTGAAGCCAGGAGCCAGCAGTTTCCTCTGGGTCTCCCACGCGGGTGCAGGAGCCCAAGGACTTGGGCCATTTTCTGCTGTTTTTCCAGGCACATTAGCAGAGAGTTGGATTGGAAGTGGAGCAGCCAGGACTCAAAACGGTGCCCATATGGGATGCCAGCACTACAGGTGGCAGGGTTACCGTCTACGCCCCAGAACCGGCCTCCAGGCTCAATTCTAAGATGGTTTTTCACTCTCTTCCAAGGTAATTGTATCCATTCCATAGCTATAAATACCACTAATAAGATGAACACCCCTAAATTTACATTTCTAGCTCTCATCTCCTCTTTGAGCTCCAAACTTATGACATACCTGCATAAAGTGTACAGTTGGACTGAGTTTGAATCCTGGATCCATCATTACTTTGTGACCTTGAGTGATCTGTTTTGACTTTTTGCCTCAGTCTCTTCTTATATAAAGTGAACTGATTATAATACTTGGCCTCACAAGGTTATTGTGAGAATTAAATGATATGTGTGAAGCAGTTGGGGAAGTATTTTGGTACATAGGAAGCACTGATCAATATTAGATAATGATGATGATTATGACATGTGGCTATAGAGCATCGCCTCTTATTTTTTTTCCTTTATTTTCATTTTTGTTTGAAAGGCAAAGAGATATAGAAAGACAGAGCTCTTCCATCTGCTTGTTCACTGCCCAAATGCTGGCAACAGCCAGCACTGGGCTGGGTTGAACCCAGGCGACTGGAACTCCATCCAATTTCCCATGTAGGTGGCAGGGACCCAGGTGCATTTGTAAGAAGCTGGAATCAGGAGTGCAGCTGGGACTCAAATCTTCGCAACTCTGATATGGGATGACAGCATCCTAACCTCGCACCAAATGCCTTCCCCATGGCTTCTCCTCATGTATGTCTCATAAGCATCAGACTTAACGTGGTAAAAAACTCTTGATTTCTATGGCCCAAATCACTCTTCTCATACTTTTCCTGAGGAAGTAGCACCGCCAATCACCCAGTTGTTCAGGAAAACCCAAGTGTCATCATTTATGTCACCTTTTGACCTCACTGTCAGTACCCAATCCATCAGTAAGACTTGTTGAACTCCCAAATATATTGTCTTTTTTTTTTTTTTTGACAGGCAGAGTGGACAGTGAGAGAGAGAGAGAGAGAGAGAGAGAAAGGTCTTCCTTTTGCCGTTGGTTCACCCTCCAATGGCACCACGCTGATCCGATGGCAGGAGCCAGGTACTTATCCTGGTCTCCCATGGGGTACAGGGCCCAAGTACTTGGGCCATCCTCCACTGCACTCCCAGGCCACAGCAGAGAGCTGGCCTGGAAGAGGGGCAACCGGGACAGAATCCGGCGCCCCGACTGGGACTAGAACCAGGTGTGCCGGCGCCGCTAGGTGGAGGATTAGCCTATTGAACCGTGGCGCCGGCCAAATATATTGTCTTCTGTCTCCACTGCTGCCATCTTAGCCTAAGCCAGCATCATCTCTCACAAGATGATCTATTTAAACCAGTTATTCAGCTCAGCCAATAATCTATTTAAATCAGTTATTCAGATCACATCACTTCCCTGCTTCAAAGTGTTCAATGGCTTTTTGTGAATTTAGAGGAGAATTCAAACCCTCACAACAGCTGGTAAGGACCGCGAGGATCTGGCCAGATCTGGCCTCATTCTCCAAATTAATCGCTACCTTCACTGCCATTCTTTAGGTCCCGTAGTTCCACTCAGCTAGTTCAGGCCTCAGGGCATTTGCACTAGCTCTCTCTTCTACCTAGAATATCCTTCCCCTAGATTCTCACGCAACTGGCTCCTTTTATCATTCAGAATTCTGGCTAATATCACTTCCTTAGAGAAGTATTTCTTGACTACTTACTAATAACTTCCCCATCACTGTTTTATTTTCTTCATAGTGCTTATCACTATCTGAAAATATTTTATTCATCTGTTGATTATATTTTGCTTTTCCTTCTCTTCTAAAATGTAAGCTCCGTGACAGCAGGAATCTTGTTGATCTTTTTCACCTTTGCATCATCCCCAGTGCCTAAGAACATCACAGGGTTGAAGGATTGTCTTTCTTTAAATTGTGGTAAAATATACGTAATAGAAAAATCACAACTGTTACAGTTCAGGAGCATTAAGTACATCCAAGTTGTTCTGCAACAGTCACCATCACCCGCCTCCAGAACTCTTTTCTTGTGAAACTGAAATCCTGTACCCATTAAACAGCAACCCCCCATCCTCCCCCCACCCCACCTCCTCAGCCCTTGGCAGCCACCATTCTACTCTTTGTCCTGGAATTTGACTACTCTAGCTACCTCATATCAATGGAATCATACAATATTTGTCATCGTGTGACTGGCTTTCTGAATTAACATGTTTTAAGGTTCATGCAAGTCTCAGACTGTCCTTCCTTTTGAAGGCTGAAAAAATATTTCACGGTATAAATGAGATACTGGTTTTTTTCCACCTTTCCACTATTGGGAATAATGCTGCTACGAATATAGGTGTACAGATATCTGTTTGAAACCCTACTTTCTGTCTTTTAAGTATCCCAAAATGAAATCACTACCTCATATGTTAATTGTAAGTTTAGGTTTTTGAGGTCATGGGGTATACTGTGGTTTTTAAGACTGTGATGAAAAGATAAGTCACACATAGTCACTTGAAAGCATGCCTGAAGATTATGCAGAAAACCATCAAAGGTGATCCCTGTTTATTTGCTAAATGGTGAAATTTCTGGGCTTCGGCATCAGATGAGCCTGTGCTTGAATCCCGGCTTTGCCACTTACTTGCTGATGACCTTAAGGCAAGTAATTTTGCTTCTCTGTGCCCCGGCTTTCTCATCTGTAGTCAAGAATAGACACACTTCATTGAGTTGTTAAAAGTTATTTTAAATAAAGGTTTATCTCTTTTTATTTGAAAGGAAGAATTTCAGAGAGAGAGAGAGACAGAGACAGAGAGAGAGATATCTTCCATCCACTGAATCCCCAATGCCTGCAACTGCCTGATCTAGGCCAAGCTGAAGCCAAGAGCCAGGAGCCAGGAGCCTCTTCCGGGTCTCCCACGTGGGTGCAGGGGCCCAAGGACTTGGGCCATCTTCTACTGCTTTCCCAGGCCATAACAGGGAGCTGGATCAGAAGTGGAGCAGCCGGATCTCGAACCGGCATCCACATGGGTTGCTGGCACTGCAGGTGGTAGCTTTACCCACTACATCACAACACCAGCCCTTTTTAAAAAGTTTTTTTTAATATTTTATTCATTTATTTGAAAGGTAGAGTTACAGACAGAGAGAAGGAGAGACAGAGGGAAAGGTCTTCCATCCTCTGGTTCACTCCCCAAATGGCCACAATGGCTAGAGCTGTGCTGATCCGAAACCAGGAGCCAGGAGCTTCTTCTGGGTCTTGCACGCGTATGTAGGGGCCCAAGGGCTTGGGGCCATCTCCCATTGCTTTTCCAGACCATAGCAGAGAGCTGGATTGGAAGAGGAGCACTCGGGACTAGAACACAGCGCCCATACGGGATGCCGGCGCTGTAGGCGGAGGATTAACCTACTGCACCAGAGCGCCGGCCCCTTAAAGGGTTTTTGCTTTTTTAAAAAAAAGATTTATTTATTTATTTGAAAAGCATAGTTACAGGTAGGCAGAAGCAGAAAGAGAGAGAGAGAGAGAGAGAGAGAGGTCTTCCATCTGTTGGTTCACTGCCCAGATGGCCGTAACGACCAGAGCTGAGCTGATTCGAAGACAGGAGCCAGGAGCTTCGTCTGGGTCTCCCACGCAGGTGGCAAGGGCCCAAGGACTTGAACCATCTTCCACTGGTTTCCCAGGCCATAGCAGAGAGCCAGATTGGAAGTGTAGCAGTGGGGACTCGAACCGGTGCCCATATGGGATGCTGGTGCTGCAGGCGGCATCTTTACCCGCTATGCCACAGTGCCGGTCTCCCCTTAAAAGTTTTTAATGAGACCTTTGCTATAACTTACATGCTGCACAGTGCCTGGGACCTGGTAAAAACTCAATCAATATTAGCTTTCATTCCCCAACCAACCAATAGTGTGGGCCTTCTCCCGCTAGACCATCCCTACCTTCTGCTTACAGAGATTTTCGAGGTCAGGCTGAAGTGGTTGTATTTGAGAAAGTTTACGGGCCTTCAAGCCTCAAGAGTGAATAGATGCCTGAATGTGGTCCTTCTGGCACACAGAGAGGTTCTTCCTCCCCTAAGGACACCTTCCCACCCACCCACCCTCTTTGAACCCCAAAAATCTTTCTCTATCTTGGAACAATCACTTTGTTCTTGGCCCTGCTTCTACCCTTCCAGAGTTAAGGATCTCCTAATGTCTTGCTAGGCAAATGAGATGTTTTGGTAAATTATAAGAAAGGACATTTACACATGTTTTTCAGTGTCGTTTAATCTCAGAGAACAGGAAGTGAAAAGGACAGGTGTCTGGCTCAGCAGCAGACACTGAGCACCCAGAGGAGGGAGGGTCGTAGGAAAGACAAATTCCTCTGACATCCCAGTTTTCTCTTGGCCGCCTCCAAGTGATTAATTTCAGAAAGCCTGAAGAGGGTCCAAGCAAGAACCATCAAAATGATTAATAAAAGGAAGAAGCTACAGAAGGGTGCTAGCAGCTTCTAGGGATTGACAAGAAAGGGGAGTGGGGTGGGGCTGGAGTCGGGGAGCCCCTGGAGGCTGTAAACTAAGCCTCCACCAGAGTCCACAGAGCTGCACGTAGGCTGGGCCCAGCTCCCTCCATCCACCAAGCATCCAACGAGAGGCCCAGCCCTGGGCTAGGTATTGTGGGAGATGAAGATGCATAAGGCTTGGCCTATGCTCACAGACGTAGACAGTCAGGGCTATACCCACAAAAGGACGAATGACACCCCAAGCCAGGACTGCAAGCGCTGCGACAAGGCACTGTCAGTGATAGGTGCCAAATGACTGGTGCAGTGAGCAGTGTTTGGCCTTCCTAGGGGGAAGGGATCTTCCTAGCAAGTGACGGTGGGCATAGGGGGAGGCACAGAGGTGGCTGGGCTGAGTGGATGGAGGACAAAGCAGTCCCAGGGAAGCAGCAAGACCAAAATGCAAACATAGAATATGGACAAGGAAGACTGGGGAGCCGTGCCTAGCTGGAGTGAGAATTCTCAGAAAGAGTAGCACAAGAAGTGGACACCAGCAGAGCAGTCTGGATCGTGCGCTGCAGGTGGTAGACAGTCACTGAAGGCTTCTGAGCAGGAGACTACCAGGGTGCCAGCCATGCTTTGTCAAGGTCCACGTGTCTAAACAGCAGGCCTGGGGGAGGTAGGTAGACCAGGCCTAAGACTGCCACCCTTAAGAAACCTCCTTCTTGGGGCCAGCGCTGTGCTGGCAACCCATATGGGTGCCAGTTCAAGTCCCGGCTGCTGCTCTTCTGATCCAGCTCTCTGCGATGGCCTGGGATAGCAGTAGAAGATGGATCAAGTGCTTGGGGCCCTGCACCCATGTGGGAGACCCAGAAGAAACCCCTGGCTCCTGGTTTCGACCTGATCCAGCCCTGGCCATTGCAGCCATTTGGGGAGTGAACTAGCAGATTGAAGACTTCTATCTCTTTCTGCCTCTGCCTCTCTGTAACTTTGCCTTTTTAATTAATTAATTAATTTTTAAAGAAAGAAAGAAAAGAAACCTCCCTCCACTGCAGTCTCTGAATGGGCTCAAGCAGCCCCAGACAGAGGCCAAGCCTCAACTGGCAAAGCCACCTGGGGCCCAACCATGTCTCTCAAAGACACAGTCTGGACTCCCCAGCCAGAAACCACAGCCTCAGCTCCCCTGGACCTACCTAGACCACGGATCCGGTCATCATTCAGAGCACATCTCGGCAAGCTGAGGCCTGCACCAAGGACAGGTTCTGGGCAGATGATATCTTTGTTATAAATAGAGAATTTGACTCCAGGTGGGAAATTCAATTTGTGGGAGCAGATGAAATCTTCTGAAACCATGATCTGATTTCCCGAGCCAATGTCCTTTGGTCTTAATGAACAAGAGAAGGAGATAAAGAAAAGAAGAAGCTATAATTGGGCCTTCCTCCTAATTAGGAGGCTTCTTGGATTACCAGGAACTTGATTGCAGTGCTTTATGAATGATTCCCATTTCTGAGCCGTGGCTTTTGAGGCACAGAATGCCACTAAACATCAATGCCGCATTTCAGAATGGTTGCAAAGTGCTTTTCCACTCTTGTTATTCATTAGCAGTCTCTGCCTCCTACCTGCTCTCCCCTCCCTCTCCTTCCCTCCTGCCAATCCTGCCATGATCCTGGTGAGGCTGATGCACATTGAAAAGATGAGAATGTGCAGAGAGGAGGGCTAACCAACTGACTCCAGGTCAAGCAGCAAGTTACTGACAGTCCAGTGGTGAGACTGGTCTAGCCAGAACTTTCTGGAGCTTATTGCTTTAGCCCACTGAGACATACAAGCCAGCACTCACTTTTCCTAAGGCTGATTTTTGTTTCTTCACTGTCTAGTGAATGTCAGCCACAGGGAGAGAAACTGGGGTCCAGAAAAGACAAAGTGAAGAAGAGAAAATTAGTGACAGACAAAAAAAGTGAATGGGAGAAGCCAGTCTGATCCCTCTAGCTCTAGTGTTTCTGAGCGCTGGTGGAGCAGGTGATCCAGGAATCAGTCACCTCTTAGCCGTGTGAACCTGGGGAGAGTCTTCAGCCAATCTCAGCCTCAACTTCTTCATTTATGAAATGGAGATTATAGCTGCCCTACTTGCTTGACCGTGTTATTGTGAAGATTAAACTAAACTGTAAACTCGCGGACACAGGTAAGGGATTATCCAGGTGGACCAGGAATGGCTCCCATACCTTCAGACTCCTCTGATGCCTGCCTCCCCATGGAACATCCCCATTATTAATTGTGCTTTTGGAGAGAGAGAGAGGGAGAGAGGTTAGTTTTAGATAAAATGCAAACTGTGGAGATGAACTCATTGGCCCGTTAGCATTCCATCAAGAATTCATTCCTCAGATTGGTGGGAGATGCCCAGGGCTTTGGAGAGAAGTGGGTTTAACACCCTTGCTTCCTCAGTCTTTGAAGGGACATTTGTCTCTGCAAGGTGGCGTTTTCCCTCCCCAAAGCTCCAAGCACACCCCCTTTGGTTCTGCACCCCTTCGTAAAGCACTGCACAGCACTTGGATTCCCCTTCATGTTTCTCTCCAGGACATGAGGCACAGAGCAGCTAAGCAAAGTGTTCATAAGCACACAGTGGCCCACCCAAGAGTGGAACCCTACTGGAGCACCCCAGTCCTCTGCTCTCCAGCCTAGATACACATGCAGTTGTCATTCAGCCAGCTTCTCCTCTCCAAATTTCTCCCCTCCACCCACCCTGACCAGACGGAAGTGAGGAGGACCGTAGAATGCATTTGCTAGAGTGCTATCCTAAGCACACGCCCAGACTCCCTTGCAGTGAAGAGCTGCACGGGTGGCAACAGCAGCAGGCAAGCACTTGGCACCTGACAGGCTCCGGCAGCATCGATTTAAATTGGTGTTTTGCTTCCTAACTCCAGGAGGGCAAACATGCCTAAGATGCCAGCAGGAGGGAGAGCAGGAAGGCATACAAGGAAGTGATGGGCGATTCCCCAGAGTCTGTCAATTCAGCTTCCACTCCAAGGGCTTCCTGAGCCACTGGCCTCTCTGTGGGGCTCCCTCTGCGGGAGGGAAGTGGGTGGGAGGAGGCATGGGGAGGCGGCAGCTCAGAAGCTCTCTCTAGAGACAGACTTTGGAAAAAAGAAGCAGAAGACAAAAAGGAAGCTCCAGGATGGGGCCAGGGCTGGTGAGGAGATGGCCCCCACAAGGTCCTCTTAGTCCTGGCTCCCAAGGCTGGCAGAGAAGCATTCAGGGCTGCTTGGGCTGCAGGCACCATCCAGACCCAGGGGCCTTGGTAAATACAGAATCCAGGACCTTGGGGGGTGGGGGGCAGGAATCAAGCTGTTCACAGCTACGCAGGTGATTGTGATGCAACTGGGTCAAGGCCCATAGCTGGGGAAACACTGCAAGAGAGCTCTTGTACCCCATTCCACTGCACCCCAAGACAACATCCCTGGCCAGTGTCTCATTCCCTCACAGCTCTGCCCTCAGAGAGGTGACAGGCAATCTGATAGATTTATTCAGGCGAGTGCATTAATGGGCGCTAATGACTTAATGTGCTGTCCACTCCAGATAACATGTGCAATTTACCGGGACCTTCTGGAGACTGGGCCTTAACCCAAAGGAGAATTTCTGGCACACACAGCTGGAGGGCAGGTGAATCTGAGTAAGGGGAAGGCTGGCATCACACCAAGTACATGGCTGTCCACAACCTCTGCGACCTGGGGGCTGTGGCCGGCTTTGCTGTGAGTCCTACACGGGAAATGGAGCCTGGCAAGAAGACAGGCTTCCCCCATCACACCCCTGCACCCCAACTCTCCAAACTTTTCTGTTCATGCTTTGTGTTCCTCACTGTCTTCCACAGAGAGGGGCAGTGGAAAGGTGAGCGAGTTCTGGGATAACACCCTAATACAGCGTTTCACAAATGGGGTTCTGCACCCCCCATGGAATACACAAAACCACCGGATAAACACAATGCTTCTTTCTAGAGCTTCAACTTCTGCAAGGATTTTAAAGCCAGGCAGTACTTCCATGGTAAATCAAACTCCAGCATACTACGGTGTAGCATGTGAAAATCCACACGTGTTTTCAAAATGAAACGTGAGACTCTGGAGATATTTTATGCTTTTGTCCACTGGGGCCATGATCATCACATTCTCATTATTCTGTGGTTTAGAGATTCTGTTTTTGTGTGTTTGCTTGCTTGCTTGTTTGAAAGATTGAGAAGCTTTGCCAATTACCATCTGTATTTACCTGAGTATGGGGTGGTTTATCAGATTATCTAAGATTAGGACTAAGGATGGATACATTTTGAAGGGGGCAGGGTCTGACTTCCGAAAACAACAAAAGCCTGAGTAACTATCAAGGAGCGGGTGTTCCAAGAGGACCCAGGAAGAGAGGGGCTTACTGAGGGGATGTGTGCCTGACTGGATAGGAAGGAAATCCAGTACAGGTTGAGTATGCCTTATGTGAAACACTTGGGAGCAGAAGTATTTCAGGTTTCGAAGTTTCTTGGATTTTGGAATATTTGCATGAACTTTACCAGTTGAACACTCCCTAACTTGAACTTCTAAAATGTTCCAGATTTCAGATTTTCAGATTCTGAATGTTCAACCTCTGCTTAAAATGGGCAGAAGCAAGGAAGCTGAAGAATTGAAAAAGCCCTCTGCCAGCAGGACCAAAGGCACCAGGCTTTATCAATGCATCAGTACTTCAAAGAGTTAATGGAAAAATGGAATTAAAAGAAAAGTTTATTTGGGGACAAAAAAACATTTGAAATTCATGCATAGTTTTTTTTCCATAATAAGCATTTTTCATGAACTTTTTGAAGACCCTCTCCTACAAATAATGTCTGCCTGAGTTTAAGAGGAGCCAGGGACCAAAAGACCCCGTTCTGGTTTCTGGGGTGCCACAGTAGGAGGAAGCCTAGTTCTGATGCGAGGATCCCCCCTCCAATGATGGAGCACCTCCCCGGCAAGTTGTAGGGGTGGTGACTACTGACTGGGAAGCTGGGAGCCATGGAACTAGCAGGCTGTGGGCTCTGCTCAGCAGCTGCATTTGAAGGGGAGAGGATGCCTGGCCATTTGTAGTCCCTGAGCCCAGACTTGTACCATCCCTGGCTCTGTAGTTTCTCCCAGCCCTCAGCAGCTGGGAAGCTAGTTTGCAAAGAGCCACTAAAAAGCCCTCTTAGCATAATCGGCCTCCCTCTCCTTAGTGACAAACCTCTTGAAATGGTCCTTTCCTTGCCCATTTTCCTCTGGCATTCTCTCTGTTACCCAGCTCTCTTGCTAGCTCCCAGTCTCCCCAGCAGCTCTCTAGCTCAGAAGGTTCCTGTCCCTTTTTTCCTTCTACCTACCCACCCTGTCCCAAACACCAAGGCCCTGGTTGGCCCTCCATGCTCTAGGATGGGCATGTGTCTTGCTAAAAGACAAGATGGGGAATAAAGGGTTGAGGGGCTGAAAAACTAGCTAAGAGGTTTCCTCTTCGAGCTCTCTAATGACGTCATCAGTAGACTACCCCAGGTAGGAACTGCTTAGCCACCTAACGTGTCTCCTTGGTGCCTCAGAAAGAAGTGCTTCATGGTTGGTGACACCCTGTTCTTTCCATAGGTGCTAAGGGATGGGTGGGCGGCCCCAAACAGAAGCAGGCCACTTAGTAATGTTTCAGTGGAAAAGGCTAGCAGCCTGTCTCTGCTGTATACTCTCAATCGCAGGCTTGGAGTCACTATCACTCTGTAGTCAAACACACACGAGTTCAAATCCTGGATTAAGTCCTACTAGCTGTGAGACCGTGTGGAAACTAGGTAGCCTCTCTGAGCCTTTGGTTGCCTTTAAAACAAGGATAATGATAAGACCTAGCCTTTTGGGTTTATTGTGAGGATTAACGTGATAATGTATGCAAAATGCCAACCCAGCGCCTGGCCCATAATAAGTGCTCAATAAAAGTTAGCGAGAATAATGAGTATTACTATTCTTTGTGGTTAGAATTTAGGATACCACTACTTACCGCTACATGAATCTTGACTCTCTTGTGGTGATTATGAAATGAATGAATAGGCCGGTGCCGCGGCTCACTAGGCTGATCCTCTGCCTGTAGCGCTGGCACTCCAGGTTCTAGTCCCAGTTGGGGTGCCGGATTCTGTCCCGGTTGCTCCTCTTCCAGTCCAGCTCTCTGCTGTGGCCGGGGAAGGCAGTGGAGGATGGCCCAAGTGCTTGGGCCCTGTACCCGCATGGGAGACCAGGAGGAGGCACCTGGCTCCTGGCTTCAGATAGGTGCAGTGTGCTGGCCATAGCAGCCATTTGAGGGGTGAACCAACGGAAGGAAGACCTTTCTCTCTGTCTCTCTCTCTCACTGTCTTACTCTGCCTGTCAAAAAATATATATATATATAAACTCTCACGGCTGTCTGGAGGTCCTAAGAGGAGAATGGAACTCGTTGTATCTCCTGGGATGACAAACCATCCTCCTTTTGCTAGGAGCATTAGCAGAGGCCCTTGTTGGCAGTGAGTGACTACCAGCCCATAACTGGTAGTCAGTATTGCTGTTATTACTGCAAGCCAAGTGGGCTCTTTGTCCATTTATCCCCGGATTCTCAGCTAATGGTGCATTGGTTACTTGGTTGCTAAAGTGCTGATTACACACCAAGGTGCTGGTGAAGCTGAGCTGCCTCCATCCACTCTCAGTGTGCAGGGGAGAAAAATAGTGCCACTTATTAGCTTCGTCTCAATGTATTGATTCCAATAGGAAATAGACTTCTGGCTGGACTGTCTTCATTTGTCATCCCATTGTCATGCAATTTGAAGAGACTGAACTCTTGCCCTTCCTCAGTGAATTCCAGTGCACCTGGATCGAGGGCCCCAGCGCTCCCAGCAAGTGTTTATTTTGGCTGCCTTTAGCACAAGGTTAAGAATGTTTAGGAGCCTTCATCACACCTTCTCTGAATCCCACTTCTGACCTTTCCTCTTTCATTTCTGTTGGGCACACAGCTTGCCATCATCAACAACAAAACCCTGCCTACATGAATCACTCAGGGGACAATCTTCTCCTTGGAGGCAAAACCAACCGGTACGCACACAGGCTTGAGAACCTACTCTGACCAAAGATGGCAAACAGTGAGGTTGGAAATCAGCAGACTAAAACCACAATGGACAGCTGTTCAGCAGATGACTGGGAGCTAGACTGGTTTTGAGAAGGAACCATAGCTACCATTTGCTAGGACCTGGTACAACCACTACCTCATTTAACGCCCCCAATAATTCTAGGTGCTAGAATCTGCCATCACCCCACAGGTAAGGGGCGGAGAAGATAAGCGACTGGTAAGAAGCAGGTTCTAAAAGCCACACGAGTCATCATTATCCCAAACTGGATAGTGCCTCCCTGGGAACGCAGTAGCCCTCCTGCACACATCTGCCTGGTGGCAGAGTGCTTCCTCGTACTGTCTCTCTCCCTTCACCACCTGCCTTTACTTGTGTTTCCCATACAGCAGACCGGAGCCTGGGCATCTGCTGTGAGTCGAGCATCCTAGAACGCCCTTGTTTCGCTTGCTAACCTGTAAGTTTCATTGTAAGAACTGAAACAAATCCAACTTGTGGGTATGTGTGTTATTAATAAAGACTGAAGTGGGTCAGGATCAGGAGACCCTCAAGGAGATCCTATCTCCTGAGACCACCCCCTTGGAAAGCAGCAAGTAGTAGCATTCATACTGCTCAGCCGGTTCCTGGCTCTTGCTCTCTAGTCCCGGGGGACAGGAAGCCAACTCTTTCCTGCTCCCGTTCACCTCTCTCCTTTGCAAAGGTTGGAATTCAAGTCTGAGGCCATTGTCTGGCTAGACATATTTTTTTTTTGCACTAGCTCAGTGCGTGCGTGGCCCCACACGTGACTGTGTGTGCCCATACCTGCGTATGTTGGGCTCCTCCGAACATCTTTCTGTGTGTGGGTCTGCCTGGGTGTTTGCCAGCAATGTTGTGTGCTTCTCTCCCTGCATGTCTTGGCTTGCACTCGCCACCAGCTTTTAATAAGTCCATCTGCTTATTTTCCCGGCCTAAGCTACCTTCATCCAGATGCAGGGAATTTCCATCCTTTTTATTTTTTTTTTTGTTTGTTTTTCAAGGTATGGAGTGCCAAGAAGGAAGCAAAAAGTGTGCTCAGTGGATGGATGGCCAAATCTGCTCGTCAGCTACTCCGCTGCTGATCCCAGCTGCAGGAAGCCACAGAGCCCTGCACACGGCTCTCCTCTGTATCCTGGAAATCCCACACAGACTCTTGCCCCACAACTACCAGTAGCCCTCTAACCTCTTCTGAGGCTTTCCCCAATGCCTAAATAGAACTGGAGGGGAGGAGGAGAGCCCCACTGGAATGAGCTCCTTTTTGCAAAAAGCCTCCCTTCCGGAATCCAGGAGCTCATAGAGGGTAGAGGAGGGCCGACTTTTCACACGAGAACACGAGAGCTCCCAAGGACGCAACTACCTCTCCAACATGCATGGACACTGGGAAATTCACCGTGCAGTTGGCATCACATAAGCTCCGCTGCTCCCTCTGGCTTTTCTCTTCTCTGGCCTCGACATCTGCTTCCTAGATCCACTGGCCAGCTTCCGGCCCCTCTAGGTCCTTACTGAGGCTGCCCCTTGCTGGGGAGGAAGAGTGGCCCTCTTTCTTGATGCTCAAAACTCCTCCCCAGGGGTCTGGAGCCTGCTGGGAGACCAGGAGCCTCTCTTGGACCTCAGCTGCTACATGTTTAGTATTCAGAGAGTGTCTAAAAAACGTCCTGAGATCATTCATCAGGCACTGTGCTGTGTGCCTAGCTGCTCTCCTTCAGGGTGTGTGTGTATCTGAGCGTGCACGTGTATACGTATGTGGCCAGGACCCTCTCTCCGTCCATCTGCTGGTGAACACCCCCCACCCCCACACACAGACACCTTAACCTCCTTCCCTTCTCACCAAACCAACCTCTTGCTCTAAGCAGACTTCTGTCTGCTGCTGATCGCGCCCTCCCTGAGGTGGGCTCCTGGGCTGGGCCTGGGCTCTAAGCCGCTCACGCTCCACTGCTGGGGCGAGAGGCGCTGCGAGCAGGAGCCTGAGCTGAAACTCAAGGTGCCTGTGGATGTTGGCACTGGTGACCAGGAGGGGAGCTGCAGGGAGGGCATCCCCAGCAGCAAAGGAACAAACAAGGGGCAAGGGGCGGAAGGCAAGGTCAGGGGCCAATGAGGGGAGTTCCCGAAGCCAGCTTTCCCTATGCCCCTTCTTCTCCGCAGCTCACTCACCCACCCACCACCCCCACTTTCCCCGGTTCACTTTGGAAATTGCCTTGCCTTTTAGCTGCCAGCAGTTCCCGGCAGAGCCCAACTGGCACGGTCAGGTTCAAGAAGTGAGGCAGCGCCTGGCTGGGTGCTGGGTTGTTGGATTGTGTCTTGGGAGATTCTTTCCCCCAATTGTCAATTGCGTGTTTATTTTTAGTGTTGACCCCAGCCAGGAGCTGCGCCTTTAAGCCGCTTTCCCATTCGGGGAAACCGACGCCAGCACTCGAGGGTCGGGAGGCGCCGGAGAGGCCCCTCATTCTGCACTCCCCCCTTTCCTCCCCTCCCCTCCCCCGCCCCCTCTCCCCTCCCCTCCTCGCTGTCCGGCAGCCTCGCCGCCATCCGTCACCTCGCAGCCTGCCGCACTCCTGGAGCGAGAGAGCGACGAGCGAGCCACGGCGATGGTGCCGCCCGCGGCGCAGCCATGGAGCCCGCCCGAGGAGCCCGCGCGCGCCGCTGCCAGCCTGCCCGCAGCCCGCCGCCTGCGCGCCAGCTCCCCGCGTCCCGGGCCAGCTGCTGCCGCCCGGCCAACCTCTGCCCGCCCCGCCGCCCGGCGCCACTGAGCCCCACGCCCGTGCCGGGCTCGGGGGCACGAGTGCCCTAGTCCCGCCGCCGCCGCCGCCGCGCCGCCGAGAAAGAGAAGGAGGAGGAGGAGGAGGAGGAGGAGGAGGAAGGTAAGAAGCGCGCTGCTTTCAGGGGGGCGCGCCCGCAATCTCAGCCTGGCCAGGGGTGGCTCGAGGCGGGAGCGTGGGCGCCCCCGGGAGTCGGGGACAGGGTGGGGGCGCCGAGCGTCGGGCCGCCCGGAGTTTGGGCAGCCGGGAGAGTGGTCGGCTGCGAGCCCCCTGCCCCGGTGCGTCGCCGGCTTGGCGGGCTCCCCTTGGCTGCTGGGGGTGCAGGGTGAGGAGCCAAGCGCAGAGGAGTGCGGGGCGTTCATTATGGAGCCTTTGTGTGCGCGCCGGGGCTGTGGGCACAGTTGGGAGAGCCCAGGAGACGCGGGGCCTGGCTGCTGGGAGGTGGCTACTTAGCTGGGGTGTCCGACAAAGCCTGAGTCCCCGGGCTGCCAGAAACAGCCGTGTGAAGCATGTGCGTGGTTCCCGGGGCCATGTTCACAAGCGGACACGGACGCGCACACACACACACACACACACACACCGCCGCACCACATACCCCGCGCTCAGCCACAGTCACCCCCATCCAAAGACGAAACACGTACATACACACAGGGAAAGCTACATTTGCTCCCTAATAAAGCAGTCACCCAAACATATATACAGCTACATGCATCACCCCCCTCCCAGCACAGCTAAAAAACACGTACACACACACACACACACACACACACTTCTACTCCCTAGCCTGCTGCTTTGGAGCTTGGAGAGTGTGTATGTGAGTGTGTGTGTTTTCCCGTAGCATACCTGCGAAACTACATGAGAACTGCACATTACTGCAGATCCAGTACCTGCTGCTGCCCCTACCACACACACATGCAGCCCCCCGTCTCTCCCCCACCACAAGCTACTGTAGACGCCTCCACCAGGGCCTTAAGAACTCCATTCTGGCAAAAAGCGAGCCCAACTCTTGTAGTCGTGACCTCTCCACAGCCAAGCTCCTGCGCACACACGCACCGACACCACTGCAGGGGCAAATGCCTGCCACTTTCCCCCAGAAGCAGGTGGTACCCCCATCCTCGCAGCTACCGCTAAAACAAAACAAAACAAAAACCAAAAAATCCTTGATGGCCGCAAACGCTAATCCCACCCGGTCCGCTCCCTCCCCTTGGCATCTTGGTCCAGCTGCAGAGCAGGAGAGTCCACCGGGTGGTCTCGGCATCCTGCAGCTATTGCGGAGGGCGGGGCAGGCTCTGGACTGCCGCCCATTAGAGAAACTGCTATAAGAGCAAAGCTCCCTTGGGGGCGCCCTTCTCGCAATGGAGGGTAGGGGACTCTATGCTGACTCAGAGCAAAGCGCTGAGGGAGTTTTCCCAGCTGGAGACTAGGGCCCCGGGTAGTGTGGCAATTTAACCACCGGTGCCCTCAGCTGGGAGCTACTGCCTGTCCCTCCCCCTCCCTGCCCATCAAGCTCACCGCAGGAGAAGCAGGGGGAACCCGGTGCCTAGCTTGTTGGGAGCCCAGAGAGGTTTCCCGGGAAGCCTTTGCTGTTTTCACTGAGCAAAGGGCTCTCAGCTCTGCGCTGGGAGACCTCAAACGAGACTTGGCCATGCCCAGGCAGGCATCCTGCAGCTACCCAATTTCATGGCCTGTTTTTAATTTTTATTTATTTATATATTTAGTCGTGTAAGGGGATCAATTCAACCTGAGCAGCTTGGCGTGGTGAAACAAGACGTAACGTATGTGCGGAGGGGAAAGCAAAGGCTAGTGGATTTGACTAGTTTAAGTAGAGACAGACTGTAGCCTTTGGCAAAATCGTGACAGATATGGCTTCGAAGACGTCAGATCCCCTTCCCTCCTCCTGCCCCTCCCCTCAGCTGCTCAAGGCTCCTCTGGGTCCCCTCCCCCTCCCCCTTAGACATTAGGCAAGGCTTTGCTCCCAGCTTCCTTGAGTCTGATGACACAATCCCTGCCCAGGCCAAGGTGTTAATAGCTGGGGGTAGTTTACTGCCTGCACCTTGCAGGTAATATTTACATTCTTAAAGGAGGCAGAGAGTAGCTCTGTTGGTAGGCCCTTCAGGCACCTGTGGCAGCAGGCTCCCAACGGAGGTGCAGAGACAGCATCCTCTTTGTACTGACCCTGTCTGGCCCCAGTTGTGCCTGAAGTACCTGTGGAAGTGGGATGTGGGGAAGTGGGATGTAGTTGTGGAGGGCTTGGAGGCCCATAGAGAGAAAGTTGAAATTGATTTGAGAGGCAATTGGGAGCCACTGCAGGATTCTGAGAAGGGAGGGGGCTATGGTTTAAGCAGGAGAGAAACACTCATTGCTGCCTGTGGAGAGGTCCTCCCCTCTGTCTCACCAGCACCCACCACCACAATTGCCTTATGAGTACGGGCAGAAGCCCCCTCTCCGCCGAGAGGCAAGGCTGCCCAGAGTAGGGTGGTGAGCATTTCAGGCCCCTGGCTCTGAGCACCCCCAAACGGAGTCGTCCTCCAGAGTGACCGGGCTATCGGCCTGAAGCCAGCAAGTGCTCCATTAAACATAAGCCAGCAATGCTGTTGGTACTGTGCCTTTGGACAGTTCAATGGAGCTTCAGTCTCTGGTAAGTGCTACAGTCCGAGGCTTGCGAGATCTGAACTGTAGGGCTTTATTAGGGTTCTTTGCCACCAACCATATCTTTCAGGAGCGGGAGTAAGTTGAAAAAGTGCAGCCAGAAAGCCCTAGAATTGCAGATGACAGCCTCATGCTGGGCAAGAGGTTGGAGGTAGGGGTGGGGTAGGTTTAGGGGAGGCATTGGGCCAGCTCTGCCCCACTGCAGTAATCCTCACTTCAGCCCTTGGAGGGAGCCTGGGTGAATGGAAGTGCCTGGTACCCATCCACACCCCCCTCGCTTCATATAAGTGGGTGGGTTCCATGGCCAGCCTCTGGCAAGGAACCATGAGAAGAGGAGCCTCTGGGCTCATTGAAGCCATAAACATATATATCCATACACATACAAGCACAAATGACACAGACACACTACACACACACACACACACACACACACACCTGGAGAAAATTGTGGGAAGTGAGTCTCATGCTAATCAGCTTGGCTTCTGCCAGTTCACGCCTTCATATAACCTCTGGCAATCACTTCTAGGCGGGCTAGGATGTTACCCATTGATACTGGGCCCTGGGAGTGCGGGGTGGGGGTGGGGAGACCATTAGCTTGGATAGATCCCTGGGAGGAAGGCACAGCCAAGTCAGCTTCAGCTCCTGGGCCAGCCTTAAAGCCATTAGCATTCACAGCAGAAAACTCGGATCTGGCTCTTCTCTCAAGGACTTCTGTTTTCCTTCTTACCATAAATTCAAAAAGAAAACATTCTCTTGCGTTATCAGCAGCCTGCACGAAGGACTCTCAGACTGGGCTGGACCTTGAAGTCCTCTGAGAAATCCAAGGACTGGGGGCAAAGGGGTAGGGTAGGGAGAAAACAGGGAGAAACGCACCGGCTCCCCACCCTTCCAGTTTCCCCTCAGCTGAGCTGCTAAGGAAAGATCAGTGATCTTAGGGTTCTGTGATATTTCCCCACCCATGACAGGCAGTGCCCCCTTTTCCGAGACCAGGGACACCAGTCCTTACAAGGGGACGTTGACAGCCCAGTGGCACACTAACACCTAATCTCAGGTAATCAGGAAATGAGCCTGGCAGTCAGAGTACGTACAAGACATGGGAGTAGTGAGGGGGTGAACAGTAAGGGAGAGCGAGCCTACCTGGATATGAGTGGAGCAAGTGTGCCTGTTTGTGTGTTTGTGTGAATACACATGAGAATGAGCAAGCATGGACACATTAGCAGGTTTCCCTTTATGCATGTCATAGCTAATGACCTTCCTCTGAGCCTCAAAGCTCTCTTTGGCATTAGCCAGGCTAACTAGCCATCCCTAGCTTTTTGAAAAAAAATATTTTATTTATGTATTTGAAAGTCAGAGTTCAGAGAGGGAGAGAAAGACAGAGAGAGAGAGAGATATCTTCCATTCATTGGTTCACTCCCAAAATGGCTGCAATAGCAGGGACCAAAGCCAGGAGCCAGGAGCCTCATCTGGGTCACCCATGTTGGTGCAAGGGCCCAAGCCCTGGGGCCATCTTCCACTGGTTTCCCAGGCACATTAGCAGGGAGCTGGATTGGAAGTGGAGCAGCCGGGACATGACCTGGCACCCACATGGGATGCCAGCATCACAGGCAGGGGCCTTACCTGCTACGCCACAGCGCCGGCTCCCATCCCTAACTTTGGAAAGCACTGTCTGCCTGGTTGTATTATTTGGGTCTGCTTCCACTTAAGTGAGCCCTCTTTTTTCTCTTTTTCATTAGCCCCTCTTCCTACCCCTCAAATCTGGATACTGTCTGGCTCCTCTTGTTTTCTCCTTTTATTATGGGCAAGGGCACACAGCCGGGCATGGCTTTCCCTCTCACCTCCTTCCTGGTCTTTCCCACTTCTCTAGCCCAGACTCAACCCTGCAGGATCCGGAGCTTCAGGCCTCACTTTCCAGCCACTTGCTAAACATTTCCCCTTGGATGGTCTGCCGTCATTTTACACTCAACACTGACAAACTCATTTCATTATCTCAAAAAGATGGCTTGCTCTCCTGACCTCTCGGTTACCACAAGCCTCTAGTCTTTCACACTAGAAACCTCAGAACCAGCCCTGACACTTGCCCCAGCCCACCCTGCCCCTGCCAACACCCATGTCCACACTGCATTTGTCTCCTTCCTTTCCAACTCACAGTGCACATATTTGCCAGATTCATATTCTGAAATATCCTTTCTGGGGTAGACATTTGACCTAGAGCTGAAGACGCCAGTTGGGACACTTGCATCCCATATCAGAGTGCCTAGGCTTGACTTCCAGCTCCATTTCTGATTTCAGCCTCCTGAAAATGCACACCTGGGAGGCAGCAGGTAATGGCTCAAGTAGTTGGTCCCTGCCACCCACCCAAGTGGAAGACCTGGATTGCATTCCCAGCTCCAAATTTTGGCCCCCAGTACAATGCTGGCCATTGTGAGCATTTGAGGAGTGAACCAGTGAATGGGGGCTGTCTGCCTCTCTGTTGTTAACCTCTCAAAGATAAAGAAATAAATACCCATTTTTTCCCATTGTACAACTATTAAGTATCCTTGGAGAGTGACACCTGAATGCCTGTGGGATGAATTTCATCTTTCTTATCCTGGCATTCAAAGCCCTGCATAACTAGGGCTAGCCCTAATGTGTTATTCCAACCTTATTTCCCATTCTTTGTCCACATCATTGAGTCTCAAATTTTACTATGTTTCAGAATACTCGTGGGAACATGTTATAATGAAGATTCCTGGGTGCCAACTCCTAGGCTTCTGATTCAGTAGGTCTAGGAGCTGGAGTTCAGAAATAAGCATTTTTTTAAATTTTCATTTTATTTGAAAAACAAAGAGACAGACAGAGAGATCTTCCATCCACTAATTCACTCACCAATTGCCTGCAATAGCCAAGTCTGGGCTAAGATGAAGCCAGGAGCCAGAACTCAGTCTGGGTCTCCCACATGGTTGGCAGGGACTCAAGTAGGAGAGCCATGATCTGCTGCCTCCCAGGATGCACACTATCAGGAAACTGGAACAGAAGCAGAGTAGCTGGGATACCATCCAAGCACTCTGAATATATAAGATGTTGGTGTCCCAGGTGGTGATTTAACCACTGTACCAAACACCCACCCTTGGGAATAAGCATTTTAACAAGCTTTCCCTAGTGATTCTGATACACTTGGTGTACATGAGAAACAGCCCCACGCAGACCCGCAACTTTCCTCGAGAGCTCCTAAATGTGTCTTTTGTTTATGACACTCCACCCACCAGGAGTGCCCTCTCTTTCTTGCCTATGTTCCCCACCTGTCCAATACCACTATTCATATCTTTCAATTCTACGTTCAAGTTCACCTCTGTGAAGTCTTCTCTGTTCATTCTATGCTTAAGTGATCTCTGCCTCTGGCACTTGCTATCTCTAAAATGCATCTGGCAAATACATCACTGGGGCACTCCAGTAGTACTGCTCTAATCATTAATTCCTATATTCCTCACATACTAATATAATTTGTCAACATGAATACCTTACAGACACGATATATTCAAGGAAGGAAAGAATCTGGTGTTTTTCATCTTTTGTTTAAATCCCCATAGCACACAACACTTTACACATAGCAGGTGCTGAATAAATATTTGTGGAGTTGAACACATGTTGGTTCATATTAGACATGATCCTATCACACTTCCTCTTGCACATTAGCTTGGATACCTATTATGTGCAAGGCACTGTGCTAATCATTGTGAAGAATATAAAGTTCATGGAAAAATGGAATTCAAAGATAAATTTATTTTGGTGCAAAAATTTTTGAAATCCTTACATATTGTTCCGTTACATGCATTTTCTGTGAGCTTTTTGCAGACCCCTTGTAAATTCCTGCATCGGTCACACCATTTTGTCCCTAACACCTCCCCATGCTTCACTTAAAAATGGGCATTCCTCACAGAACCACAGTGCCATTAGGATATCTAATAAAAGTAACAATAATGCTTTGTGTTATCCATTACCCAGTCAGTAATCAAATGTCCTCAATTTTCTCAAAACATGTTTTACAGTTGGCTTGCTTGAATCAGGATTCAGAAAAGTTCCACCTATTACATTGGTTGTTCTGTCCCTTAAAAGCCCTTTTCGCCGGCGCCGCGGCTCACTAGGCTAATCCTCCGCCTAGCGGCGCCGGCACACCGGGTTCTAGTCCCGGTCGGGGCGCCGGATTCTGTCCCGGTTGCCCCTCTTCCAGGCCAGCTCTCTGCTGTGGCCAGGGAGTGCAGTGGAGGATGGCCCAGGTGCTTGGGCCCTGCACCCCATGGGAGACCAGGAAAAGCACCTGGCTCCTGGCTCCTGCCATCGGATCAGCGCAGTGCGCCAGCCGCAGCGCGCAGGCCGCGGCGGCCATTGGAGGGTGAACCAACGGCAAAGGAAGACCTTTCTCTCTCTCTCTCTCTCTCACTGTCCACTCTGCCTGTCAAAAAATTTAAAAAAAAAAAGCCCTTTTCAACAGCCTCCTCTTTTTGACTTATTAAGAGATATCAGCTGGTTGTTCTGCACAGTGCTCCACATTCTGGTTTGTGTTCGGTTATTCTGCTGTGTCCTCTTATTGTCATTTAGCTTGTTCTGCTATCCCTACTATTTCTTGTAAAGAGAAGTTAACTCTGGACTTGATTCAGTTCAAGCTCATTCCTTGCCACTACCACCACCTCCACCGCTCCCTGCCCCCGCTGGCAGATTGATTAAAAGCAGGTCAGTCTGGAGGCAGAAGACCGGATAGGAGGCTGTTATCATAGCTGGACGGGGATTGAAAGGAGTTGAGTGAGGTAGGAGAAACCTGACTTACTTACCCATTGGATGAGTGGGGTGAGGAAGGAGCAAGATCAAACATGATTGCGAGACTTTGAGCCTGCATCATGGGGAGCATAAAGATGCCATCATGTGTGAAGGATGGGTTTTTAATGAGAGCAGCAGGAATCAGGGTTAGATTAAAAGAGGAACTTTCTCACAGTAAGAAGCCATCTGCTCTGTTTTTTCCAGATAGCACTATCTTTCCCAGAAAGTTTTTGATTAGTGCTATAGCCAGATATTTGTGTCCACCAGAAAAAAAAAAAACAATTAGAAAGTGACTGCTTATTTTCCATCAGTTGTCCAATAATTAAATGTCCAAGCCAGAGCCTGGACAGGAAGGATAATATGTACACCTCCGGATGAACAGAAAGTGGTGCTGGTACCCTCCTTGCAGACCAGCCTATTGTCCCACATCACCATGGGTTTCTGTGGTCTTGGGCTTGAGTGAAGCAGTGGATGCCAGCGCTTAGGATTCCTGTAGACCGAGCCAGTGAACATAGCTCAAGACTCGAGGCTTCCCTTAGGGTCCTCTGACATCGCCCTTCCATATCCACTTTCCAAAATGAAGCTATGTGAATCTTCAGTGGACCATGGCAACAGTGTTGCTTTCAAGCTTCACACCTCCAGTAGCCCTGGGATATTTCCTGGGCTCTGAGAAAGTGTCTAAATTATTTAGGCACTGGAGCTGGCATTATGCCACAGTGGGTTAAGCTGCTGCCTGCGATGCCCACATGCCATATCAGAGTGCTGATTCGAGTTGGCTATTCTGCTTCCCATCCAACTTCCTGCTAATGCACCTGGGAAAGCAGTAGAAGATGGCCTATGTACTTGGA
The DNA here is from genome assembly GCF_051225735.1 of Oryctolagus cuniculus. NCBI lineage: Eukaryota > Metazoa > Chordata > Mammalia > Lagomorpha > Leporidae > Oryctolagus > Oryctolagus cuniculus. Next base: position 85,416,934 of record NC_142888.1, on the reverse strand, counting down.
CCCCTGCACCCATGTGGGAGACATGGATAGAGCTCCTGGTTCTGGCTTCAGCCTGACCCAGCCTTGGCTGTTGTGGCCATTTGAGGAATGAACCAGCAGACGGGTGATCTCTCTCTCTCTCTCTCTCTCATTCTGTCACATATTTTCAAACAAATAAAATAAATCTTTTTAAAAAATATTCTTCAGTCACCTTGGTAAGAACTTGCTTAGGCTGTTGAATTGGATCAGGTGAGAGCTGCTCTCAGCTCCATCCTATCATATCCTCATTCATAAAACCTTTTCTCCCTCTTCAGCTCCTCCCTCCCTGCTCTGTCTTTTATAGCATAGGTTTATATTCATTCTCTCTCTTTCTCTCTCTCTCTCTCCATCAAACGCTGGCCCCTGTAGCCCATTGTGTCTCAAATTGATCACTTAAGCAGCATTATTGATCACCCAGAAAATCTTAGGAGGTGGGAGTGTCCTGAAAGCTGGGATCTGACAGCAGATTGGCTGCCCTGGCCTCTCTGGACAGCCTCACCTTCTCTTCTGCCTGGCACATCTTTTGCGAAACGGGGGGAGGGGGGGTTGGACATGGGAGATCCTCAGAAAGTCTTAATTTTCAGCCTTCAGCCTTCTTTCGTTTTAGAGTTAAGGCGTGGGAACAGGAGCCCACTGTGCACTCCTGTACTCATATTGTGGTGAAAAAGAGAAAGCAAAGTCCCTGCTCTAAATAATTTAACAGAAGCACAATACTAATTTTTTAAGGATTTATTTTTATTTGAAGGTCAGAGTTACACACAGAGAGGAGAGGTAGAGATAGAGAGAGAGAGAGAGAGAGAGAGAGGGAGAGAGAGGTCTTCCATCCGATGGTTCACTCCCCAGTTTGCTGCGATGACCTAAGCTGAGCCGACCTGAATCCAAGAGCCAGGAGCTTCCTCCTGGTCTCCCACGCGGGTGCAGGGGCCCAGGGCCTTGGGCCATCTTCCACTGCTTTTCCAAGCCGTAGCAGAGAGCTGGATCGGAAGTGGAGGAGCCAGGACTGGAACCAGCACCCATATGGGATGCCGGCACCGCATACAGTGGCTTTACCCGCTACACCATAGCACCGGCCCCAGAAATATAGTACTTATGTGAAGCAGCTAAGAATAATGCAAAATGGCAAGCACTTAGATATCATTTGCTCTAAACTCTAAGCACCACTGAGGTTCATGGCACAGAGAGAATGAAGAGAATGGGCTGGATTGGAGGAAGATAACTTCTCAGAAGAGGTTAAACTCGAATTTGGTTTTGAATGATGTGTAATGTTGAGATTGTTGATTAGAAAAAGGGGCAGGCTCCCAATATAGGGAACAGGTAGAGGTGGAGATGGTCAGGGTGTGATCAAGAAAGGATGCCTACGTAGAGGAGATGGTGGATGTGGAGGCATTGTGGAGAAGAATGATTGGCTGGGTAAGGCGTAGCCAGATTTGGAGGCCCTTTGACGTTGGAATGTGGAGTTCGGGTTTGGAGAGATCCTGGAGGGCTGTTGGGCAACTATGCACAATGTTTATGATGGTTAGTCATGGAATAGGAAGCAAAATTGGAATTAGCAAAGACTTGAGACTAGCTTGTAGGATACTACAGCGATCCAAGTGAGAAGTGATTAGGGAGATGATAGTGGACATAGAAAGGAGAGTAAAATGCAATAGGCCCTTAAGGCATTGGCATGGCTGGTTAAAGCACCAAGTAACTTCTCTTAACTTGTTATTGTCTCACTCCCTATTCTTAGCTTCAATATTTCCAGACCCCAGGACCTTCAGGTGACAGTTTCACTAGAGCTAAGATGGCAGTGGGTTAATCTGTAAGTCATCCCAAGAAAAGTAGATTTGCACAGGAGCCTTCAGTATTCTGATTGGGAAGAGTGAACAATTAGTAAACCCGGCTGTAGAATCTAGTTGAAATGGCAGCTAAGCTGGGGTGTGGAGTACTACATCCCCCAGTAGAGAGGCTGGAGGCAGGAGCTGCCTGTGTCTGGTCTCTTGCAAACTCCCGAGACGTATGAGAGCTGCTGAGAGTGAGGAGACACCTTTCAACTTGCCTGGTAACATCAACTTGAAAACTCCTCTGAGCACCTGGAAATCATCCCAAAGGAGGTCACACCTGTGCCGGGGTAGAGCCAGCGCAACCACAGCACTTTGATGCCAGCTGGAGCCCTGGTGCACCAGCTGGTATGGAGAACTGAGTGCAGAGTCCACAGGTAGGTGGGAGGTGACAGTGGAGGCCTCTGCCTGCTCACTTGCTGCCCCAGTAGGTCTCCCTTCTGCTAGCCAGGTGTCTCGCCAAGTCCCCTAGCCCTCAGTCAGAGGCAAGAGAATTGCAGCTTAAGCAGTATTGTGAGATGTTTGCTGCCTTTTATTCGTTCTTCTTTTGGGTGGATGCCTGTGAAAAATGGATGAATGAAGCAGATCTGCCCAGACTGTGGGCTCCTAACCGCCAAGGGGGCTCTCCTCTGGGGGGGCAGACCACCCAAATAGACCTCTCTTTATTTCTGATCCATACCCACTGGGGAAACAGAAGAACAGATGGCTAGACTGGGAGATGTACACACACGTGCATGGGTGCACGTGCTCGCACGCGTGCGCTCGCACACATACACGCACACACACACACACACACACACACACTGCGTAAGTCTGTCAACCAGCAGCCTCTAGCTCTTCCCTGCTGAAGATTTCTGTTTTGATTTCCTTTCAGTATTCTGGTTGCTGATTTGCAGTAGGGGTGATGGTTGGGAGGAGGGTGGCTAAGAAGTGGGCAAGTGTCCAGCATGGAAAATGCTTAGGCAGGTGGGGGACTGGGAGGAGGGAATACAAGTCGCTGCCTCGGGTGGCTGTCATAGTCACTACTCATCTACTGGAAAAGTGCACTGAACATGGAGGGAAGAGGCCATGGCAGCAACAACTGGCTTAGAAGTCAAACAGGTAAGTGTCAAGGTCTCTCCGTCTGGAAATCCTGCTGCCATTTGCATTCACTGTTTCCCAGGTTTTGGCTGTGAGCTAGACATTTTTTTTTTCCTTCAGCAGTTGTCCTCTTTATTGTCCCACTTGTAACCTAGACCTGAGCAAGTCAGTTTTAGAGGCTTTGCCAGTTCACATAGGGGAAAACTAAGGGCCCCAGGTGATTTTTTTTTTTTTGCATGAAACTTGCCTCCAGTTCTGCAGCAAGATGGCCAAAAGTCAGGATCTTGCTCATCAGAGCTGAGACTCTGAAAAGCAGCCTGCTCATAGGGCTGGTGAGGGTGCTGTATGTCGCACTGGCTCCATTACTGCCATCAGGGAAATCGCAGAGAATGCAGATATGATTAATAAAGCGAGTGTTGTTCCATATTCATCTCATCACCTACAGTGGAGCTGTAATCTTTCTAATATGTAGGGAAATCGCTCACTGACAGAGAAAAAGGAGGGGGATCTTTAGACAGTCCCACCAGCCTGCGCCTGTCACACAGTTTAGACACCTGTCACCTACAAAGTCCTAATCAGAATTGGCTATTGGGGCTGCCTTTTTCCTCCCTCCGCTTCCCCCTCAGAGGTTTCCATAGTTAGTCTAAATATAGCTTGTCCTGCTTTGGAATTCTAGCTGATTGCTGGAAATGATCAAGCCTGCCCTTTGACCCGAGCTCCAGTTCCATTTTATCATTACCTGTAAGGGCATCTTCTCTTTGGAGTTTACCATCATTTGAAATGTGCCACGACGACGAAAACCAAACTCAGCATCTCCTCTAACCTCACTCTCCACGCTGTTCTCCAGCCTCTGCCCCTCTTCCCATATCTCTATCAATGACCCTATCGCTCTTGCCATAGCCCAGGGGGTGGGTCCTGCAATCAGTCACCCTCACCACGCTCCAGTTGGACACCAGCATGTCTTGGCTCGACTCTCACAGGTGCCTCATGAATCCACACCTTCTGGACCGTTCCCACTGGCGGCGGCATAAGCCAAGCTCTCATAACCCCATGCCTGGATTACTGCAGCAGCCTCCTAACTGGTCCCTCCGCGTTCTGCACTCAGCCTCCCCCTCCCTATCAAGTGATCCTTCAACGCTGCTGCCAAAGGAATCTCCTTAAAACATCTGTCATCGTGTCACTCCCTGCTCAAGAGCCTGTAACAGTGCTCTTTTGCTGACTGTATCAAATAGAAGCTTCTTTCCCAGGTATTTGAGACCTGTCTTCCACAACAGCTGGGATTCCACTATGTGTGGGTGTGTGTGTGTGTGTGTGTGTGTGTATAGTGTAAGAGGGGACTTTGAAAAGTTTGTGGAAGTGGATAAGCTTATTTGGGTACAATTTTTTTAAAATCTGCGAGCAGTTTTTTTTATACTATGCATTTCCATGAACTTTTTGAAGATGCCTCATATATACAAACACATATATATACAAACATATAAATCAAAATATATTAAAAATTACCTCTGCCCCACTTCTTGCTGACCGCATACCCCCAGTCTGCCTCCTCTCCCTGCTCCACGGTACTCAGCTTCTCCTACTCCTCTGTCTGCAGACATCTGCCTGCTGTTCCCCCAGCCTGCACTGGCCCCCTTTTCTCCACTTCTGCAAAAGCTTTTCCATTGCATCCTCTACCTAGAACACGAGTCCAGCCTCTGCTGTGAAGCTTTTCCTAATGACTCCAACCCGTACTGGCTACCCCTCCTTTCTTATTTTTAAGCTTTATTTATTTATTTGAAAGTCAGAGTTAGAAAAAGAGGAGAGAGAAAGAGAGAGAGAGAGAGAGAGAGAGAGATCTTCCATCCACTGATTGACTTCCCAGATGGCCACAATAGCTGGGGCTTGGCCAGGCCAAAGCCAGGGGCTTCTTCTGGGTCTCCCACGTGGGTACAGGGGCCCAAGCACTTGGGCCATCTTCCACTGCTTTCCCAGGTTATTAACAGGGAGCTGGATTGGAAGTGGAGCAGCCATATGGGATGCTGGCACTGCAGATAGACGTTTAACCTGCTGCACCAACAGTGCCAGGCCCTACCCCTCCTTTCTAAATTATATTTTCTCTGATTATGAAAGTAGTATCTATGCACGCTGGAATACTTCACTTATACCTAAAACGATAGATGGGGAGAAAAGAACTCCTGATTCCTCCTTCCTTTTGGGAACCTGAATGACCTTTCTACCACAGTTCAGCACTCGATTCCACCCTCACATTTCACCTTTGACTTTCTGCACATTCCCCTTCGTCCCCAGCTCGGGAGTCAGCCTTTCTGGGGCCACTTTCATTTATGTGTCTTCCAGGGCAGAGCCAGATACACATCACAGGAGCTCAACGAACACAAGTTAGTGGGTAGAGGGGGAGATGAACTGTACATCATTCAGGCTGTAGCTTCCCTCACCCTGTCCCCCCACCACCACAATACACACACCGTGGCCAAGGAGAGGGGGGCACATGCTTGAGTCTCTGTGTCCCACGCAGCCCTGGCTCTGCTGTTTCCTCTTCCAGGTGAGGAACGATGCACCTGCAGAGAGGAGCACGCACAATGAGAGAGGGCTGAGAGTCCCAAGATCCATGATGCCCTGGAAGTCTGCTGCCTAGAACAGGGCTCCTCTGTGGTGCTGGTCTTTTAAACTCTTTAGGAAGCCCCTGACTTTGGGGCTGAGAACTTTAATTAACCCTAGTGGTCACAATGAGCTTTTCCCAACACATGGGCATTCACTGGCAAAAATCTACAGTTGCCCCTTTGGTCCACCATAGTAAATGGTAAGCTTATCCTGAGCTGCAAGGCCCATGTACTGTCCTTCTCTTTTCCATCTTACTAAGGTATCTCTCATGGTTTCTGTAGTCAACCCCTTTATGCTTAGCCAAGCCAGCCAATGTGCCATGTCCTCAAAAACTCACTTGCAGAGTTCTTTGCTGCCTGCCCTCGCTGACCTCATCCCCAGGCTCAGCTCAGCCTCGTCATTGTACTGTAAGTACTGTCTCCTTCTCTCCACCACTGAGGTTCATGACTCCCATTAACAAGTTCCACCATTGACCTCAGACTCAGCCTGCAATCTTCTGGGTACCTGTGTAATCATTCTGTTTTAAAATATTAATATGTGCTTGCTATTGTATTATTATATCAAAGTATTCCCCGGCTATTTCCTATCTGGGTTCTATAAACAGCATTAGGCAAAGTGTACACTCTGGAATCAGCATTACCCCTTACTGTATTTCATGGGTTTGAAGACATATTTTTAACATTTCTGAAACTTAAATGCTTCTTAAAATGTAGGGTGCATTGTAGTTTAATTGGCAGCAGCTTTTTCATTCTTAGGGAAACGTGTAAAAATATTGCTTCTTAGCAGTTGAGGAAGTGAGTGAAATGCACTACTCAGTTGCTTAACCTCTGTGTGGCCCGGTCCCTTCATCTGCAGAATACTTGCGATAGAGGGTTGTTGTGAGGATTCAAAGATAATATTTATATCCCACTTAGCACAGATCCACACTTTGGTGGAGACTCAATAAATGTTAGCCATTGTAATTCTCCAACTGTATAAACTATAAACCCCTCAAGGGCAGGGACATGATTTTCCTCTTCTAGCAGATGGTCTGATGTGGAGGGTGGAAAAAGCTTCCCTTTCCAAAAATATCTCCTTTGCTAGTCTGCCAAACAGCTGAAATTTCGCCATTAATCACTCCTTGGAGTTAAGGCATTATCTCCAGAAGACCTCTGTTAAAATGCAAATATGTCACTTGGGAAGGTAGCACATTAATTCATTAGCATTCATGATCCCATTAGTTCAGATTAGTTTATCAGATTAACTAGCTGTTGCCAAGTGAACCCCCCAAGAGCCTGGTAAGGGGGCTGGTAAAATGTGATGACTTAAGGTGGGAGCAAAGTGAGGGGCCGCCTCCAATCTGCTCTTGCCTTTTGGGGCGTGTGTGTTGGTAAGGTTGTGCCTGTGGTCTGTGATAATCTAGGAGGGGTCTCAATGACATAGAAGCACAGGAGAAGTGAAGTTACAAAGGCTATAGACCTCAGAGATCATCTAGCTGTCCACTGCCTCCCTCCAAGTTTTAACTCCTATCAGTGGAACACAGCCTCCTCCACTAGTCCACTCTATTGTTGAGAAACTCAAATCAGAATACTTTTTGATGTCAAGCTGAAAGTAGTCTCCCTGCCCCCCCTCTGGAAGCCCCTTTAAAATATCTGGATATACCTATCACACCTCATTAAGTCTGTGTGTCTTTAAAGCATTTGGTCTATTTATTTGTTTGAAAGGCAGAGAGGCACAGAGTGAGTGAGAGAGAAAGAGAGAGAGAGAGAGGGAGGGAGGAAGAGAGTGAGAAAGAGAGGGAGAGAGAGAGAGAGAGGCAGAGAGAGCTCCCATCTCTTGGTTCACTCCCCCAAATGTATGCAACAGCCAGAGTGGGCCATACCAAAGCCACAAACTCAACCCCAGGTCTCCCACATGAGTGACAGGAATCCAAGTATTTGTGCCACCACCTGCTACCTCCCAAAGTCTGCATTAGCAGGAAGCTGGAATCAAGGATGGAGGCAGGACTTGAACCCAGGCACTCCCATATAGGATGCAGGCATCCCAGCTGGCATCTTAACCACTCATGTCAAGTGTCCACCCTGTTTGTCTTTTGACTTGTATTTCATTTAGAGCTAAATGTACCCAGTTTTTTTAGTGTTTCCTTTTGTGATATGGTGCCACAGCTGAGCTTCTTATCCTGGAGGCCCATGAACCTCCTGAAATTCGTTGTATAACGGTAGCTGTAGTACTTACGTGTCTTACCTCAAGGGTCATCGCTGTTAACAGTGGTCTATTACCTGGAAAAGTTTCTAGCCTATTGACTTGAGAGCATATTAATCACATTCTTTTGGCAAGCCTCCAGTTTGTGAGACTGTCTCTTAGGGATCCTTTCCAAAACTGGGCGCAGTGCTCCAGGCTGCTTGAACCAGCCCAGAGCACAATAGCCATGGTGCTTTTATTAGCAGCCCGATACTGCACACTGCTCACCTTTGGAGAGCTTTCAGTGTAATAGACGCGAACCTCTTATTGTCAGGTAGCCTGGCCTTCCCAGGATTGAGTCTCCTTCTTCCGGAGAGCGCCTCGTGCCCACCTCACTCGGCTCGCCAGGTTGAAGAGCACCTTTGCTATTTCGAGGGCAGCTAATAGAGGGCCTTCGTGAGGACCTGTTTGCTCAGGCCACTTGGTAGGCTAGCAGAGGAGCAGTGTGCCTGGACATAGCCCTCCAGTTCCCTCCAATTCCTCAGTTCTTTGTACTTTAAAGAAATGAATGATTCATGCCCCTATATGAGAGAAGCCAGAGAGGCAGCAGGCCCTGGGGGGCTTTTGAGAATGGAGCTGGGTAGGGGGAGGGGGACTGGTGGTGTCATTGGAGAACAAGGTCGCAAATGCCAAATGCATCAGCAAGGACTTGCTCTCAGACATGAGTGTGTCAACCTGAGAAAGAGACATTTCTCAGGGAGACAGGTTCCCCTCTATTCCCTCCGTACATCCCAGATGTAGCACAGAATAAAGTGAAGTATTAACGGTACATAGAACTGCATGGGTAAGAGCAAGCCAATTGGAAAGTGACAACTACCTATTGTGTGTGACATGAGACAGACAAAGCAGCAGGGTCATCTGGTCAATGCTGTGTCTCCTGTGGCCTGATGGCTGATCCAGTCTAAACATCACTGCCTTCCCTAACTGAAAGGGTGCCTGCTTTCCCAGCATTCCAGTTACTCCAGTTTAGGTATCAAGGACTGTTGTGAAAATGCAACTGATATCCAAGAGAGGAAATACATCAGCGGGAACACTATCCTGTGAGCTACTCTACCATAAAGAAATTTCTGTAGCCAAATACGTTTTAAAAATGCTGCTTAGGGCTGGTGCTGTAGCGCAGAGGGTTAAAGCACTGGCCTGCAGTGCCTGCATCCCATATGGGCGCCGGTTCGAGTCCCGGCTGCTCCACTTCTGATCCAACTCTCTGCTATGGCCTGGGATAGCAGTGGAAGATGGCCCAAGTCCTTGGGCCCCTGCACCCGTGTGGGAGACCCAGAAAAAGCTCCTGGCTTCGGATTGGCTCAGCTCTGGCCATTGCAGCCATTTGGGGAGTGAACCAACAGATGGAAGACTTCTCTATGTGTCTCTACCTCTCTCTGTAACTCTGCCTTTCAAATAAAATAAATCTTAAAAATAAAAAAAAATGCTGTGTATCCCTGTTAGAAGGTCACAGTGTATATTAGCCCATCCAAGGCTCTGAGAAGTCCTGCAGTAGAGAAAGGGGCTTACGTTGCTTAAGGCTTCCAGTATGCATTTGATCACAGATCACCATTGCTGTTTTATTCCTCCTCAGATAAGTCCTGTTAGCATCCACATAACAGCTTTGGAGAATGCAGCTTTCAGCCATGACCCATCATTTCAAGCCTGGATGCACAAATCAATACCCCCAAGATTCTGCACGAGCGAGACAGGGAGGGGTGGATTTTGTTGTGGGGAGGTTGTATAAGACTCTTGGGACACAGAGAAGCACTGAGAGTGTGGGAAAGGGGACCTCAAAATGGAGATGAGAACACGATGGGATGCTGAAGACCAGCTCCGCCCTCCTCCATTTTGCTCCTGGCCAGCCCTGGTCCAGGCGGTGATCTCAGCTCTGAACCAGCGGTGAACAGCGCATAGCAGCTTTGGCTGGGTATAGACCCTGCAGGACCATTTGTGGTCATTGGCTTCTCAGCTGGGACCTTTCCACTTTCATTCCTGGCCCTGCTGCTCTCCATTCCTCTCCCTGAGCCTCCGGCACATTTTCAATTTCCCCGGGTATGAGTCAATCCATTTCATCTGAGTCTTGTTCTTTCCTCTCCCCTTCCGTGGCGCCGAGGAAGCCTTTTGAGTTTGCTGCTGCCAAAGGGAAGAAGGAGAGGATGGGGTGGGAGAAAAGGCGAGGAAAAGAACACGGGGCATGAGGCAAGTCTGTATTTTCCCTGGGGCCTCGGAGAAGGAATGAGCCCTTCGGTAGCCATCCTTGGATCATGGGGGAGGTAGCATGGATGCGCCTGGAGGCAGGGAAAACCCCCACCTCTCACCCAGAGAGAATCAAGAAGGAGGTGATAGTTGGAAGGTCCGTGCGTGTCCATGCATACGCTTGTGTGTATGGAGGTACATGTGCAAGGTTGAATTTCTCCTCACTAGGAAAACCTCGGGGACACCTACACCTCTTCAGGGTTCTATCAGGATCATACAAGTGACTTGTCCTTCCGCGAGAAGGAATGCAGCCTCTGTAATGTACGAGGTTTCATCAATGAAACCCGTAAACCGCGGGAAGATGGGGCAGGGTCATTTCTTTCCACTCTTAGGTGCAGGAGTGTGAGTGTGTGTGGGGGGGGGGGGGGAGGCGAGGCACACAGTGCACACCTGCTGGGCTCTTGGGACTGAGCCCACCCCCTCTCCCCGCAGCCCGGAGCCGCAGCCAGGAAGGGTGTGCTGGTGCTGATAACCCCTCTAAGGTCTGATCACACCTAGTTTGAATGCCTCTAATACCAGTGACTCAACATCCGTCCACACTAGGCAGTTTATTCCACCGCCTAACTGCATTAAGGTTAGGAAATGGTTTCTGGTTTTTTTTTTCCCTTTTTTTCCCTCTCTCTCTCGATTCTATTTTTAGACGTGTAGAGTCCAGGCTTTTGCACATGCGCTCTCTTTCTCTCTCCCCTTTTCACTCTTCCACCCCAGGTGGAAGGTCACTGGGGCCTGCATGTTCTTAGCCAGACCCCCACAGTTTGCCTTGCAGCTCCTTAACGTCCTGACCACCTTGCAGTTTGGATACCCCGATGCCCTGCGCTGCTGCAGGATCAAGATTTCCTTTTCTGTGGCATGTATGGATCAGCTTTGGCTTTGGCCTGTCAGAGCGATTCTTCTGTTTTTCCTCTATCGACACTATGCCTTCTCTTCTGCTCTCTCTGCTCTCCAGAAAGCACATACAACCCGCGAGACTCCATCCCTCCCCCATCAGTCTTCCTCCAGATCACCCCTTTGGAAAGTTCAAGAATAGAACTGGGTGCAGTGAGAAAGGCTAACCTCCGTTCTACTTCTCCGTACCCTGGGCAACCGAGTAAGGCAGGGTAGTGTGGTGAAATGGATGAAGAAGCGGGCATGGGCAAGACATCCCACCGATTTTACTCCCCACGTACGGTCTCAGGATTTAGTAGATGCCATGTAAGACTGAAAACCATCACATGGGCTTGCCCTTGAGAAGCTTGGCCTCTAGTTAGGGAAAAACACACAAATGTACTTCCAGATGAAATTTTTTTTTCATTGAACTAGCAGATGTTTGTTGAGTTCCTCCTATGTGCCAGACAGTGTTCTAGGTGCTGAGAATACAGTGGTGAACTGGACAGACAAATCTTTGGCCTACTGAAGCATGCGTTTCCATGGGGACTCCTGTTAGAATGTCAACAATCAGAACCTGTACAGACAGGTGCTGGGAAGGAAGGAGACAGGGGGCTGTGGTGCAGAGAAACGGGGAGATACAGCAGCAAGGGCAGTCAGGAAAGGTTTCTCTGAAGAGATGGCATTTGAGCTAAGGATCAAATGGGCTGAGAACAGTCCATGTCATGTACTTTCGACTATGCGTGGCATCAGATTTCAGAGGCAAGAAGAATCATATGGGCAAAATGAATTGGGGAAGACTTTCAGGAAGAAATGAGGAGTGGCTGGGTGTGATGCACGGGATAGAGCCTTGCCAGCCCCCTTCACAGCATTGGCCTCGTTTTGGTGAACCTGGTAGACAGTTCCCTCCACGTGGTAGCTGAGTCGTAGTCGTCTCCTGGGAGTCTGAAATGGCCATTGCAAGAAGAAGGGTCTTCAGGATCTCTCCAGAGGATCTGACTATAAAACCATTTTGTGTGTCACATCTAGTGGTCTCTAAGAGACAGGTTTTCCAGATGGGACAAAACTCAGGAAGATGGTTTGTGGGGGTGGGGGTGGGGGTCAGAGGATTATTGCGGCTACAAGTAGAAGTTACAGGGTGGAGAATGGAGAAAGATTAGTAGGGAGGGTAGGGTTATAGTGAGGATCATGGAAAGGACTTTGGACTTTGAGAAACTGTTGTAGGTTTTTGAGCAAGGAAGGAAATAAAAAAGAAAGAAAGATCCTGATACTTCTTGGTAACCAAAATCTTTCTGATTCATGCCTCTGGACTCCCCTAAAGTAATTTTGTTAGTGACCGTGGGCACAAGTCCCAGCTCTGCCACTCTGAAACTGAACAAGTCTCTTAACTCCTGTGTGCCTCAGTGTCCTCCCTGTAGGATGCAGATATGAGGATTGAGTTATAATTGTAACCTTCTTGAAACAGTGTGTAATATTTATTAGTATTCTGTAAATTTAAGTTATCATTATCCAAGGAGGAAATTGGTATGGAGTGGGGGTGGGGTTACAGTCTAGATATTACCATGGCTTTTTTTTTTTGTCAAACTTTAATTAGTTGAAGATTCTAAGATGCTGTGAGCATTGCCTGAGCTCCAGACTCAGTGTAGACAAATTAAGTACGGACCCTCTGCCCCAATAATCATTTCCATTAGCCTTCCACCAGCATCTAAAATACCTACTTCTCTTTAGTGGCAAGCCGAAACCTTAAGCATTTTTAACTGAATTAAGGTATGCTTTTATCTGGAAGTAAAAAGAAACCGAACATTAGGTCACCATCGATTGTCACTTGGGAAAAAGCAGAACTTTGAAGAAATGGACCCAGGATGACATGAGTTATCTAACGCTGTGTAACAAATTATCCCCAAATTTTGCCATTTACAACAACAAACATTTGTCACCTTATAGTTCCTGTGCCTTAGGAGTCTGAGCGCAGCTTAGCTGGGTGATTCAAGGTCATTCACGAGGTTGCATTGAAGCTGTGGATCAGAGCTGTAGAGGCTGAAGATTCAATTGGGGCCAATGGATCTGCCTCCAAATGAACTCATTGTGATTGTTGGCAGGCTTTGGTTTCTCACAGGCCGTCGGACTGAGGGTTTCAATTCCTTGCTGTGCTATGTGGGCCTGTCTGTTAGGCGGCTTGCTTCCTTTCTTCCACCATGACGAGAGAGAGAGAGAGAGAGAGAGAGAGAGAGAGAGAAACTCCAGGCCATCCCAAGGCAGAAACCACAGTTTTTTTTATAACCTTATCTCAGCAATTACATCCCATCACTTCTGCTATATTCTGCTCATTAAGAGTGAATCAGGGGCCGGCGCTGTGGCGTTAATGCCCTGGCCTGAAGCACCAGCATCCCCTATTGGCACCGGTTCCAGTCCTGGCTGCTCCACTTCCCATCCAGCTCTCTGCTGTGGCCTGGGAAAGCAGTGGAAGATGGCCCAGGTCCTTGGGCCCCTGCACCCACATGGGAGACCCAGGGGAAGCTCCTGGCTCCTGGCTTCAGATCGGCACAGCTCTGGCAGTTGCGGCCAATGGTTATTGGATGGAAGACCTCTCTCTCTCTCTCCCTCTCTCTGCCTCTCCTCTCTCCGTGTAACTCTGACGTGCAAATAAATAAATAAATAACTCTTTTTTTAAAAAAAGAGTGGGCTGGTGCGGCGGCTCACTTGGCTAATCCTCCCCCTGCGGCGCCGGCACACCGGGTTCTAGTCCCGGTTGGGGCGCCGGATTCTGTCCCAGTTGCTCCTCTTCCAGTCCAGCTCTCTGCTGTGGCCCGGGAGTGCAGTGGAGGATGGCCCAGGTGCTTGGGCCCTGCATCCGCATGGGAGACCAGGAGGAGGCACCTGGCTCCTGGCTTCCGATTGGTGCAGTGTGCCGGCCGTGGTGGCCATTTGGGGAGTGAACCAACGGAATGGAAGACCTTTCTCTCTGTCTCTCTCTCTCTCTCTCTCACTGTCTAACTCTGCCTGTCAAAAAAAAGCGTGAATCACTAGGTGCAGGCCATGCTCAGGAGGAGGGGATATACAAGATGTGACTATCAGGAGCCAGGGATTATCAGGTCCATTTCAGGGGCTGCCTACCATAGAGAGCTAAGTGTTGATGGTAGGAGATTTTTATAAAGACCCTAGTGAAGTGGGAAATTGGAATCTCCTGGCTCCTGGGGGGCCAGCATGGTTACTGGACTTAGTGATAGCCAAAGATGTTGGGTGCCAATAGGGCAAAGAAAAGAACCAAAAAATATCTGGAAGGTGTTTGACCCACATTTGAAGTTACCAAAGGTCCTGGAACCCTCCTGGAATCCAAGCCCAAGTTTGTTGTGTGGAGCTATCACCTGCCCTTGTCCACAAAGGCCCAACCTTATGGGTGTAGCCAAGGGAAGAGGAGGGAACTGGGAGGAAGGCCCGGAAGCACAATGACAGGAGAAGCAGGAGAGGGAATGCAGGTTCAGCAACTGCATTTGTTTGCAGTTGGGAAAGTGGTTAATTTTAGCTTCACACAAGGGGCTGAAGCAGGAGGGTGTGTCATTTCTGCTGAGCTAGCCCTTGGCTGCCTCCCACAGGCCACTGCCTGGACGTCAGCTTCAAGCCGCTCCCGCTGCGTGCAGGGAGGTGAGCTTGGCTAATGGCAATGAAAGGCTGTGTGGGCACTGTTGGGCCTGATGGGTCTGAGGCCTTGGGAAAGGGGGCCCAGCCAGCTGTGGGGAGAACACTGTGGCAGGCCAGCAAGTGCCTCCTGGCACTTTCTTTTCCCCTTTCTCTCACACCTGCGCTCCCAATCCTGACTCTACCACTTGCTGCTTTTTGGGACCTAGGGCAAATCACTTCATTTCCTAGTGCCTCCACGTCCTCCTGTGCGAAACAGAGATAAATAGCCCCTAGCGCACAGGGCTGTCGTGATGAATCAGTAGGTAAAGCTGATAGCAGGAAGTGATAGCTGCTCTTTCTTACCCATGTCTGACTTGGTGCAGCCAACCCGAAAGAGGCAGATCTCTCCCAGTCCAGGTCCCCATTCCCAAACCAATCAGAAGAATCCCCAAGCCTAAGTCACCGAGTCTGAGTCCTCTCTTTCGATGAGGACTTCCCAAGGATTTACATGAGTTCAGCACTCGAATGATCTCGTTAGGTAAGAAGAAACTGAGACTCGGGGCACACTATAAATGGCCAAGCTGGGATGATAACTCAGATCTGTGATAGTCCCAAATCTGTCCTTTTCCTATCCAGTCCCGCAGCTGGTTGGTCCTGAACGTGATTTCAGGATGTTGATGAAGGGAGGTGGCGGTGTCAGAGGTTGGCTACAAAGGGAGAAGGCGTTCGGTCCAGATCATGCAACCTTTTGGCCTTGCAGTGCAGTCTGGAGTCCAGATTATATCCCAGATTTAGCCTTGCAATGAAGTTTCCGCTCCACATGACAGAGCCAGGAGTATGGGTTCTAGTTTGTGTATCAGCCCTCTCCCACCCTCACCCCCAACATACATACACACTTTTCTACCAAATGACCAATTCCTTCTGAGTCCAAGAAGCAGGGCAGGGAGTATGGGTGTGAGTCTTTGAGAGCTTATTCAAAATATGAGGCTGTGAGGGCACAGTCTTCCTTCCAGATTTACAAGTACCATGCCGTCTCATTACTATGGAGACCTGGGTCTCTCCATGCCTACCACAGTGCACCCTGACCTTACGGTTTAGGGAAGCCTCTCCTTTATCTCTCATAGTTGCTTGAAGCGAGGGGTTAAGGATGGAGAAGGTTCCAAAATTAGGGCTCGGTTTGGAGAGGGTGGTTAGGTGAGGAACATGCAGGTCTGAGAGGTGGACAGAGAATAAAGAAGAGGAAAACATACAAGGATTGATAACTAGGGTAAGAGAAAGGGAAGAGGGAGTGAAGGAAGGAGCAGTTTGAGTGACAAAGAATGGAGGAAATCTACGGAGGGCTAATCCATCAAGCATATTACAACTGTGGCTCCAGAACTATCACAGAGAAAGACCCTCAGGGCCATGATCTCATTGGTAGGCGGGTGTAGGAAACTTGTGTGGACGCTCCCTTGGCAGTGTCTGTCCCCTTGCAAGGGAGGGCAGATGATGCTAGGGATTAGTGGGGGAAGGTTGCTTCCTCTCTAAGCCACCCCTTGGCACCACTGTCACTAATGAATGACATTTACCATGTGCCTCCTCTGTGCCAGAGAAGATGAGCTTGAAGAAGACAAACAACAGAAAGTGAAGACGAGGAAACAAAGCCAAGGGGTCAAAGCTTGTAACAGGTTGAACTTCCCTGCCAGGGATGGCGACACAGGCTTTGTCTCCTGCTGCCCAAGGAGAACAGATTGTCTAACTGAAGGCCTGGTGAGAAGACAATGGCTGAATATTCCAGAATCTTATTTTACAGAACTGTCAGGCTCAGGCCCACCTCCGCCAACAGCATCGTGAGGTCTGAATTTAGAGGATACCACATATGTCTGAATATAAACACATGTATGTATGTATATGTGTATGTATCTATGGATGTGTGTGTGTGTGTGTGTGTTCATGGAAAGGAGCATTTTTCTCTGCTGGCATGCAGATGTATTATACATCCATGGCTAACACATATGATGTGTGTGAGAGAGATGGTGCTGTCCGTCTGGTGTCCAGGTGTGAGTGGGTCTTCCCTGGCCAGTGAAAGCCACCTTAACCACAGCTCTCTCCCCTCAATGAGCTACATTCAAGTGTCTGCTCTGCGCTGGGGAAGGGGGGCCCAGGCTGGGGATGTGTTTTTCTTTCCTGCGGTTCTTTTTTTCTCTGCCCAACCTTAGCCTGAGCTGCTATTTCCTCAACAACATCCAAAGAGGGAAGCAATCATTGGTTTGAAAAGAATCTCTGAGCCAATGAAATGTTAGCTCAGCTATTGTTTCCAGATGCCTAAAGGGGAATTATCCATTGATGGAGCAAAACCTGTGTTGACCAGAATATTTAAGAATGGGCAAATGATAACAGTTTTGTCCTGAATTGAGGGTTTTAATTTTGATTCTTTGTTGAAATTGTCTCTAGCGTACAGAATCTCTTTTTTGCCTCAGAATGTAAGGCCCAGAAATGGGTCCTGTGTTTGATGACTAGGGACCACCTGTTTTCTAAATATCAGCCCTAACGGCGGGGTGGGGGTGGGGGTGGGGCATTCAGCACAGTGGTTAAGCCATCTTTTGGTATGCCTGCATCCCATATTGGAGTGCCAGGCTCTGAATCCTGGCTCGCCTGTCCAGTCCAGCTTCCTTGTCTTGCCCTGGCAGGCATCAGGTGATGGCTGAAACAGACACTGCCACCTATGTGGGAGAACCAGGTTGAATTCCAGGCACCTGATTTCAGCCTAGCTCGGCCCTCCCTCTCTCTCTCTCTCTCTCTCTCTCCCCCCTTCAAATAAATAATAATCAAATAAATACAAATTACATAAATATAAGCCTTAATGTTTCGCTTCATAGAAAGGCAGTATGGTGTAGTGATCTGAACCTTGAGTGCCAGGAGTCAAACGATGTGGTGTCTACTTCCTGCCTTCCTGTGCAGTGCACACACATACTAGTAGGTGACTTGGGGCAGTAGCTCATCCTTGCTGAGCCAGCTGTCCTCATCTGTAAAATGGAGTAATGCTTTCTTTATAAGATAGTGAAAGAATTACTGAATGCAGACCATCCCTTGAAAATTATTTCAATTAGTTCCTCCTGCAGACTTACTTCATCATTTTGTGCCCCTTTCTCCAAACAGCTCAGTGAAGCCAAAAAAAAAAAAAAGTATATGAGTAGTTGATGGGTCCGAGAAATTGGATTTATTTTTTTGACTGACATTTTAGCATTTGTCCCATTTCTTCAACTAAAACATTAACCCCTGAGGAATACTCTGTCCACCCAAACCATTCTAGCCCCTTGGTCTCAGTTTTGTTGCAAGTACCTCACTGAGGCTTAGTCACGTTCGATAATCATGCCAGCGCCACTGCCTTTTGCCTTTGTCAGTCCACCCCGGGCCAAGCTGCCGGTTCAGAAAAGATCCTTGCTTTGCTATCTCTGGACCAGAACAGTGCCTGGCTTACAGTGAATGCTTAACAACTGGTAGCTGCTATTCCTGATGTCGTTATTCTTTGGGAGCTATCCAGAGACAGAGGAAGCCAGAAGAAATAAATACAGGGTTTCCAATTCCATTGTGATTGCAGAGTTGTAAGCAGAATCCTAGTGGGGGAATATTAGAGCTGGAGGAGACCTTACGGATGAGGAAACAAAGGTTGGACAGTCCTACACCAGGCCATGTGCGAGGGGCAAGTCTAACCACTCTCTCTTCTGAGTGAATAGAAGAAAAGAAGACAGAGAGGAAAAAGCTGAAGTTTGTGGGCTCAGCTCAATCATTACACCCGACCCTTTCGCACTAGCCCATGAATGGGGATTACTTCACTGGGTTATACTGAGGTTTTAGGATAGAGGAGGGCCTGGGGCCTTGCTAGAGCCAAAGCAGGGCTGAGTGAGGTTCCCCACCAGAGGCCATCTGGCCGGGGCTAGGACAGGTGGTGGTAAGTGGCAGTGGGTATCTCCTTAAAGATATCCAGCCTCCTCCCCAATTTTGCCCGAGGGTACTGGAGGTATAGGGTGCTGGCCTTGCCTCAGGAAATCTCTTTGTGGCCTCAAGAGCCAGCTGGGTGCCCCAGGGCTGTTGACATCCTGGCTCAATGATTCTGCAGGCAGTGTTGAGCTGGGAATGA
Source organism: Oryctolagus cuniculus (assembly GCF_051225735.1). Classification (NCBI taxonomy): domain Eukaryota; kingdom Metazoa; phylum Chordata; class Mammalia; order Lagomorpha; family Leporidae; genus Oryctolagus; species Oryctolagus cuniculus. The sequence goes on along the minus strand of NC_142888.1, from coordinate 85,398,358 downwards.
CCAGAAGTACCTACTGCAGAGAGGACTGTGTGGTGAGAGCCAGGCAACCGTCTCACCCAGGATAGGACTGTCTCATAGAAATATTCCCATCTGGATAGTTCTAGAGAAGCGTGTCTGGGTAATGATAAACTATGAATTTTATGCATGAGCTGAACGTTGAAAAACCTCAGCCCCAAGCTCCCGACTAGCATCTGAGCCAAATCCCACTCGCACAGCATTTAATCAGCTTCCTGACAGATCCCAGTAAAAGGGAGATGAATTTATGAGATTGATTAGCTAATACCCAAGCGCTGTGCTTACTCCATGATCCAAGAGCACCAGGCCGGGGCCTCTAGACTTTCGGCTACTAAGATTCTGCAGCCGCTCCAAGGGCAGGTGGGCCTGGGGGGCTGCCCCCTGGTGAGGGGGACTGAGTTAAGCTGTCACTGCTCTCAGGCACACTCCCTAGCCCTGTGGTCTCCCCAGCCGAGAATGCATGTGGGCCTTGGGAAAGTTATTCTCATCTTGGCCCTCCACTCCCCATTATGGCCTCAGCGAGTTTATTGCTCATCTCCACCTTATGCCGAGGATGCCCTCTCATTGTCTCTGCCAACTCAAAATGTGCCAATCCTTCAAGGCCTACCTGGAGTGTCACCTCCTCTAGGGAGCTTTCCCTGATAATCGGAGTGGATGGTGAGCTTTCCCTTCTCTGAACTCCCAAAGCTCAGTATTGCCCAACCCACAGTTAATCACAGACTATGGTTAGAGCTCAACAAGAATGTAGCCAGTGCCATTCATCCGTGTTTGTAAATGCTACATTTATGTAACCACAGAAGCACTACATGCTCATTACAACAAGTGAAAACAATACAGAGTGGTTTCCAGAAGAAAGTAATCTCCCTCTCAAGTCGCTTACATATCCTATCCCTTCAGAACACCAGTAGCGCCAGTCTCTGCATTCCATCTCTGTGCTCAGAAGGCATGCATCTGTGCACAGCTCTTCATCCCACCCACATGGAAACAGGCCCAGAGAGGTGAGGTGACTCTTTTTTTTTTTTTTTTTTTTTTGACAGGCAGAGTGGACAGTGAGAGAGAGAGACAGAGAGAAAGGTCTTCCTTTGCCGTTGGTTCACCCTCCAATGGCCGCCGCGGCCTGCGCGCTGCGGCCGGCGCACCGCGCTGATCCGATGGCAGGAGCCAGGAGCCAGGTGCTTTTCCTGGTCTCCCATGGGGTGCAGGGCCCAAGCACCTGGGCCATCCTCCACTGCACTCCCTGGCCACAGCAGAGAGCTGGCCTGGAAGAGGGGCAACCTGGACAGAATCCGGTACCCCGACCGGGACTAGAACCTGGTGTGCCGGCGCCGCTAGGCGGAGGATTAGCCTAGTGAGCCGCGGCGCCGGCCGAGGTGACTCTTCTAAGATCACACAGCTGGCTGGCGGGTGACTGAGCTAGCAGTAGGACCCGGGTGCCCAGGCTCCCAGGTCCCAAGCCAGTACACTTGTGATGTAGTCGCCTCCTAAGAGTCTTGTCTCCTTAAGTGAATTGTAAACTCATTTGAGGGAAAAAGAAAAACAGGGAAGGAAAAATGTTCTTACATTTCCCACAACACCTAGCACAGTTTTGAGCATCTGGTCCAGGGTGTTTACTAAATGTTTGTCTCCTTGTTTTAAATCCTTTCTGAAACAAGGCACAGTATAAATAAAGAAAAAAGAAAATGTTTGACTCAGTGCCTGCTTTCGCTAGACTGTAAAGCTGAGCTATGCAATCATACAGAAATTGATTGTTAAGATGGCTGGGAGAACAGCAGCTGAAGACTCGAGTGATTGGTGAGTGTGTGTAGATTTCTGGAGGCAGTGGCAAATGTGCAGACGAATGAGCTCAAATGCCTGAGGGGCCTAAGCAAACAGAACCGAGAGCCTGGTTTCAGGGTAGGGTAGGGCAGTGCTGGGAGTGGGTAGTGAGGCCCCCTGGCATCCCACTAATAAGTTCGTTGGCATCTGTTGCTCCTCGCACCTCCAACCAAGTTAACTGCTGTCATCCTCTTGGTGCTGCTGAAAGCTGCCCTTGGCTATGGGCAACTATTTAATGGTTCAAGTCTGGAGAACCTGTTCTATGGCCTTTATACTCCTTTGTGGAGGTACAGTGCTGGGACTGGATTTATTTGATAGGTTCATTTATTGCTAATCAGTTGTTGAGGATAGAGGAGACCGGGCTGGAATTAAGGTCATTGCTTCCACCCAGAGGGATTGCCCCCTGTCTTAGGGGGCTAGATGGGGGGGGGGTAGAAAGCAGCCTCTGGCAGAACCCTCTGGAAAATCATAGACACTAATTGGATTTTCCAGCTGAAACAAACTTTTAAGATCATCTAATAAGATTATTAGTGCCTCACACTTATATAGCACTTCATAGTTTATGAAGTGACTATGTATGAGTCATTCCCCTTATTTTAGATGTAGAAGTCTTTATTGAAAAAGACCCTGCCAACTGGCTGGTAGATTATTGTTCATTTCTTCGGTGTATGAATGGTTTTACGGTTATGTGGAAATGTTCTAATTTTTCGGAGATGAGCAGTGAAATACTTAAGGGATGAAATAAATGCGTGTTGTTTCAAAGCTTAAAAATGGTATATCATTTTAAAAGCTGCAACTAGGGGCTGGGGTATGGAGAGTTATTGTTTAATGGGTCTAGAACTTCTGTTGGGACTGATGAAAGAGTTCTGGAGATGGGTGGCGCCGAAGAGTGCACAACATTGTGAGGGACCTAATGCCACTGAACTGTACACTGAAAAATGGTTATTGTCTTCCGTGTATTTTACCAGTCATATGCACATGCATGCGCACACACATGCACATGCATGGGGTCTTTAAAAACACACACTTTCCTTTTAATTCCACTTTCCCACAAAATTTTTGAAGTATCTATGAATGCGTGCATGTGTGTGTGTGTGTGTGTGTGTGTGTACACAAGAGGATACTTCAAAAGGTTTATGGAAAAGTGGAGTTCATAGGTAAGTTTACTTGGGTGCAGAAATTTTGAAATCCATGCTGTAGGGGATCAAACAGTTCATGGAGATGGATGTATTAAAAATGATGTGCAAGGCTGACGCTGTGGCGTAGTGAGTAAAGCCGCCGCCTGCAGTGCCTGCATCCCATATGGGCACCGGTTCGAGACCCGGCTGCTCCACTTCTGATCCATCTCACTTCTATGGCTTGGGAAAGCAGTAGAAGATGGCCCAAGCGCTTGGGCCCCTGCACCCACGTGGGAGACCCGGAAGAAGCTCCTGGCTTCTGGCTTCGGATCGGCACAGCTCTGGCAGTTGCAGCCATTGGGGAGTGAACCAATGGATGGAAGACCTCTCTCTCTCTCTCTCTCTCTCTCTGCCTCTCTGTAGTACTGCTTTTCAAATAATAAATAAATCTTTGTAAAAAATGATGCGCTGAGGAAGACGCAGTAGCGCTAGGTGCGTAGCATGTTTTTGCCCGCTTCTGCTCCTGACTCACTGCTGTTGGCTCTAGCCAAGGAACAAGTCGGTCAGGAAGCTGTGCAGCGGCCATGGCAGTTAAAGACAGCGGAATGACACCCGTGGAACCAGAGGGAGCCATTCACTGAATTAGGGTCACCTGACCAGACCTGGAGAATGTATGTGATGACTTGATCAGAGGAGCAAAGGAGAAGAATCTGGAAGTGAAAGGACCAGTTCAGATGCCTACCAAGACCCTGCAAATCACTACCAGGAAAACACCTGTGGGTTCTAAGACATGGGATAGGTTCCAGATGAGAATCCATAAGCTGCTCATTGACTTGCACAGTGCTTCTAAGCTGGTTAGGCAGATTACTCCCATCAGCGTTGAGCCAGGAGTAGAAGTTGAAGTCACCATTGCAGATGCCTAAGCCAACCAACTGTTTTAATAAATTGACTATCACTCGTTTAAAAAAATGGCGTATAGTTTTCAAAAATTTTTGGCACCAAAATAAACATCTTTTAATTCCATTTGCCATGAACTTTTTTTTTTATTTTTTTTTGACAGGCAGAGTGGACAGTGAGAGAGAGAGACAGAGAGAGAAAGGTCTTCCTTTGCCGTTGGTTCACCCTCCAATGGCCGCCGCTGCAGCCGGCGCACCGCGCTGATCCGATGGCAGGAGCCAGGATCCAGGTGCTTTTCCTGGTCTCCCATGGGGTGCAGGGCCCAAGCACCTGGGCCATCCTCCACTGCACTCCCTGGCCATAGCAGAGAGCTGGCCTGGAAGAGGGGCAACCGGGACAGAATCCGGCGCCCCGACCGGGACTAGAACCCGGTGTGCCGGCGCCGCAAGGTGGAGGATTAGCCTATTGAGCCACGGCGCCGGCCTGCCATGAACTTTTTAAAGTACTCCTAGAGAGAGAGAGAGAGAGAGAGAGAGAGCGAGAGCAAACGAGCAAGCGAGAGAGAGCGAGTGAGCTCACAGAAGTGGCAAACATTTGAAAAATTGTTGAGTATAGGTGACAGATAGAAAGGTAATTACTGTATTGGTCTTAAGGCCACTTGAGCAGCTCTGTATATTTGAAAGTATGCATCAGGAAATGTAAGGAATAAAACACACTCTTAATGTGGGTAGGCTTACGAAGAAATGCGTACTTGGCTATCTGTAGCGGCCAAAGATCTTACCAAAGGTAAGTTGCTGGGCCCAAGAGCATGTGGAATATTGGGGCACAATGATGGATATGAGGCAATGGGTGGTGGCTGTGTGACTGGGCCTTGTTGGTCTGTTGACCGGTAAGATGGAAGAGTTGTTCATTCTAGCTGATACTTGGTGACGGTGATAAGAAAAGTATTACGGGGAAGATACTCAGGTGGCAATGTAACACAGCTCACAGTTGGGGGGATCCCAAGGGATCTGTGTCACTTAGAGGCTGACTGTCCAATTTCTGCACACACCTCCTGCAGGCCATGGTGGTGCTTATGAGTCCTTCATGAGAACTAGAAGTTGCTGGAACCATTGTCAGTTCATGTAGGTTACCTCCATGTCACCCATCTGCACTTTCAAAACCTCATCAAACTGCTGGCTCTCTAACTCTCTGAAAGGTGACCCATAATGACTCTATGACCCGAGGTTTTTTAAGTGGAGATGTCAAATGCAGGACCTGTGACTTCAGCACCCAGCCCTGCCTCTGCGTGATCTGTTGGTCATTTGAGGCGTTATTGATGAAGGAGAAGGGGAGATTCTGACCCAGCGTGGGCCCCCTAGATGTTCTTGCCTGCAGCATGAAGGTGCCATCCATCTCACTGCTGGCAGGGCCTGAGGGTCAGTTCAGAACTCAACAAAGCGAGCCATTATGTTGAAGTCCAGCCCTCCAATCACATAACGAACTGTAATTTGTGGGGATCACTTTGTCCCTGCGATTGCTTTGCTAGACCTGCTCAGCATCAATCCCCTACCCGCTCCGGGGCCTCATCTGTCCTCAGCAGACAGAAAAGATTGTGACCCTCCCAGTGTACTTGGGAAAGGGACAGGAACTTAATTTGCATTTTCCCTTTGCCAGCATTTGCCTGGTGTCTACATTAATCACCATAAAGGATAAATGCCACTGAGAGAATGAAGCAGGGAGGGCTTGGGGGAGATACAGAGACCTAGTGCCTGAGCAAACAGTGGAGTCTAAGGGAAGGGGAGCTCTCACTTCATCTTCTGAATCTCTGCGACTTGAGCCTCTTGAAAATTAGATCTCCTTCCAAGTCATGGTTGATAGCCATTTTCCAAAGTAATTGAGTCTGGGTCTAAAAGAAATCGGGCTGTAAGCACGGGCTGATGCAATGGAGTTATAACCAAAAAGAATGCAGGTGGGAGATTGGATAGACCAGAATAGTCCAGGATATTAGCAATTACTTACTGGTTCCATTTCCTTTGCTTTGCACATAAATAGAGACTCAGTGCGGAGAAGGGACTTACCCAAGGCCACCTCACTAATTAGTCCAGGTGGAGCCCTGGACTCCTACTCCAGTCCCTCGTTATAAATCACAACACACATTGTGCTGACAAGGAAAACCTCCTGAGCTGGGAGTGCTTTTTCTCTCCAGCGCCTTTGCCAGGCGGCACTGATTGAAACCTAGTCTTGGAAATGGCTACCCTCCCCCCTCCCTGTCTTACCGCAGCGAGGTGGTCATGCTCTGGAGTCAGGCCAAGCTCCAGTAGGTCCTTGCTCTCTCTCCAGCCCGCTCCCCCTCCCTGTCCTTTGTCAGCAGAGGCTTACTGGAAAGGCCACTCTGCAATGAAGATAATGTCAGTGAAGTGCTTGTTAGTAGGTAGCCGCTGGCTCACTACAGGCCCGGCCATCTCCCTTGCTCCTACTCTGAGGCCCTTGATTTGTGTTGCACCTGGCCTACCTCCTATTACCCTTGACTCTGAGTGCAGGGGTTACTTGATTCTGCCCTGGGACTCATATTTTTCCTCACCTCAGCTTCCAGAGCCAGCGGATTCTCTGTTGGACTGCTAGAGAGGAGGAGCCAGGGAGCAAACCTTGGGGGAAGGAGCATTGTAGGATTTTCAGGGTCCCGGAATCTCTGAGCAGGAAGGGACCTGGCTCTGTCTCCATGGTGGACACAGAAAAATGGAGGATCACTGTCATGACAGCATAGCCTAATTTTTGGAGCAGAGCATAATGGAGTTTGCTTCAATAGGAGTGTGGGTACTGTTGGGCAGGGCTTGTGCAGAGGGGAGGCTAAGGGAGAGGTTGGAGGATACAGAAGATGCTCATTATTTTCACGATGGAGTAAAACTTAGTGCAGGGGGCCGGCGCCGCGGCTCAATAGGCTAATCCTCCGCCTTGTGGCGCCAGCACACCGGGTTCTAGTCCCGGTTGCCCCTCTTCCAGGCCAGCTCTCTGCTGTGGCCAGGGAGTGCAGTGGAGGATGGCCCAAGTGCTTGGGCCCTGCACCCCATGGGAGACCAGGAAAAGCACCTGGATCCTGCTTTCGGATCAGCACAGTGCGCTGGCAGCAGCACGCCAGCGGCGGCGGCCATTGGAGGGTGAACCAACGGCAAAGGAAGACCTTTCTCTCTGTCTCTCTCTCTCTCTCACTGTCCACTCTGCCTGTCAAAAAAAAAAAAAAAAACTTAGTGCAAAGGGTTGCAAAGCTGTTGATGGGCAGCTGTCCCTGTCTATACATTCAGTCCTATCCATGGTTTGAAACCCATGAGGATGAGGTGTGGGTAAGGCCTAATAGCTCCATCTCCCTGAGACTCCATATAGAGGAGAGGGGAGTTGTCTGCTGCATTCAGGGCTCCCACATACAGTTGTGCAGGCTGTGAACTGCATACATGTGCTTGGCCAAGGGGATGAGTAAGGAGTAGAAATCTAGTCCATGTTCTGCTTCCCAAATGGTGCACCCTGGCTCAGGGCTGATTCCACCTGGAAGAAGAGGTACATTTCCCATATTGTTCAAGGGCTTGTGCTCACCCAGGGAGGAGTAGCATCTTCTAAGCTTTTTGCACAAAAGGTACTGAGTAGACCACTGATGGCTCTGGGTGTGATCAGCCATGGGCTCCAGCACCCTGAGGAGAGCCAACCATGAGTTCCTAAGGCTGAGACCCTCGCCAGCCCTGTGCAGCCCTGGGACCCAGCCTGAGATTTGGTGCTCTTGCCGGCCGTCTTCTGAGCACAGGGCAGGCAATGCGGTGAGGCAGCTCGCTTGGGTCCTACGGCCCGTCCTCGTGACGAGTCCTAGATTTCTGAGCTCTCTCCACCCTGGATTTTCTGCCCTTGTGTTCTGCCCACCTGTTTGGCTCAGCCACCACATCTTGGATGCCCATGTCCTTCCTGGTTGAATGGTGCCAACTGTTTGTGTGAATCGTGACTCGGACTGCTGTGTCCCCTGTTTTCTCTGCCCTGCCCTCCCAGCTGCCCCTCTGTAATCAGCAGCCAGAACACATCCTGGGCCTGTCAGGTCTTAATGCAGGGGCTGGGTAGGGGTGGGGCTTGCCAAGCTCTCTGCTCTTGCTCCCTGTCTGTCTGTCTGGCGGCCTCTGGTGGTGCTTTTCACAGCGAAAGAGCACCTTCACCAGGGCTGTCAGCTTGAAAGCTTTGTCCTGTCCACCTGGTGCCACAACGAGATCCCACCAGATCCCCACGCATCCTCTCTGGGCTGCAGGGGAGGAGCTGGAGGGCCTGCGTGGTGTGAAGGGGTGGAGGGGCACGCCAGTCCTTGGGATCAGACCAGCTCCTTCTGGCTGTGTGCACCTCACCCCCCACCTGCCTGGCTGTACAGGGCGAAGGCTTCCAAATGAGCTCACTGGGCTCTCCCAGAGGCCAGCGGATTATGGTGCCAGATGGGCCTGAAGCAAACGGCCCAACGGAGTGCTGCTGGGGAGGAAGGGAGCCTCAGGTCAGGACCAGCACTGGGCAGGCCGGGGGCCTTGGAGGGGGGGGAGGCCAGAAGGAAGGAGCCGTGTTCTTTGTATTTCTCTGCTCTGACAGGAAGTCCATCATCTTCTCCACCTGAGCCCCTTCAAGTGCGGACCGGCTAAAGCCCTTGAATAAAGAATGTGAATGGAGCAGCTAAGCATTCTCCCGGACCGCCTCCTTCCTCCCTCCCCAAATCTCAGAGCTGGAAGGAGCCAGACAGTGGAAGAAGGGGCGGGGAAGGAAAGCAGAGGGCCTGCCATCAATCTCCTTCCCTGACAAGCTGCGTCATCACTGGCTCCAGCTGGCTCCCTTGGGGCAGGGGGCGGGGAGCTTGGTGTAGCTCTTACTGGGAAGAGCAGGGGGAAAAAAGAGACAATCAGGTACTGGGTCTCCGAGCCAGGACTTGGGCCAAGGCAAAAGGCCGAGGTGCCCATCTAGGGAGAGTCAGTAAGAGACAAGTCCAGGAACGCTGGGTCCTTTAGGAAATGTCTGGCCCAGGGCAAGTCCAAGTGTGAGTGGATACTGGACAGCCAGCCAGCTTCAGAGAGGCCAGCAGCGGTCTCTGTGCTGCCTGGGAGGACCACTGGGACCCCTAACAGCCCAGTCAGTCTCCCAGAGGCGGCTTCAAATCCCAGCAGTTGCCATGAGCTAATTGGGAAGCCTACAAATACGGTCATGCCAAGACAAGAGGCTTAGAAAGAGGAGGGAAGCAGAAATTCTGTTTGCTCTCAGTCAGAAATGTCTGCTTCCTGGTTCTTCTGAACTCTTCTTGGAAAGAACCACACACCCTGAAAGAATGTTCCAATTTAGTCACGCCAGTGGGCCAAGCCAACCACGTAATTTGGTAAGGGGGAAGGGATGGGGAAGGCGCTCCGGAGTGGAAGGGAGCTTCTCCATGCGTGGAGCTTGGGTTCCTCTGCTGGTGAGACAGTTCTTCAGAAAACTGCTCTTCGGCTGGGTGGGTTCTTCGCAGGGGCCCCACTGGAGGAATTTGTCAGTGGCGATTTTTTTTTCAGCAGATGGGACAGATAGGGGTAGGGGTGAGGTGGGGTCAGGGTGGGGGGAGGCTGAGGCATGGGACAGAGCTCCCAAACAAGCATCTCCCAGCTACTAAGAAGGAGCCTGGACCAAATTAAATGTTTTACTTCTGTTCGGATGGAGTGGCTTGTTGAAATTTTGTTCAAGCATGTTAGAAAATGCGTATGTTTCTGCCTGGGTTTAATTGGCTTACCAGGTTTTGAGAAAGCACCTCCGTCCTGTGTTCAATACGAAAAGTACCTGTGAAGTTCTGAGAAAGTTCAGGCAATTAACAAGTTTAATCCTGATGTAGAGTTTCCAGTCTGCTCGACTGCAGCTCCCGCCCTTGAGTAAATGACCCTGGGAAAAGGGAACTCGAGGCACCTGGAGCCCACGGCGGACCATGAGGCCTCACTCACTCTCATTCCCTTTAAACCAGGCCATCGTCCCCGTGCAAAGGGTAGGAGTAGAGGCGAGCAGGGGTCTAGAGGAAAGAGTACTGTTCCTTTGTGCTTGGTTCTATCCTGCTCAGTGGCTTACGCACTGAAGAGCAGCCATTCGTCACATTGAACTTCAGGAGCTGAGATGGGATGATCCACCCCTCAGACCTGGGCCTATGAAAAACCAGGGCTTTGGCACGTGCAACCTGCCATCCTCTGCCTTTGCCTTCTCTGGCTGCAGCTAAGCTGCTGCTACAGTGCTGACTCCTGCCTCGTCCATGATGGAGTGAACGTTGAGCAGGTGAGTTGCCCTGTGAAGCTAACTTCATTGAGAGCTGCTTCAAATGCTGGAGGGATAAGGAGCTAGGAGGGAGTGTGGAGGAGTGGGGAGGAAGATACTCATGATTGCATGAGGAAAGAGCCCTGGGAGGCTGAGGTAAGCCTGAACCTTTCCTGCATCCTGTTTCCAGTGACCCTGGAAGAATGGGTCCAGCTGTTCCAGAAACATATTTCTTAGACATAGATCTCCAGTAGGAAGCTTCATGGGTGTCTGCCCACACAGCAGTTACTTACATGGGGCGCCTTGACCCTCACAGGCCCCTCCCAGCCACGGAAAACTCTCCATGCTTTGCCATGACCCCTGAAAATGATTGCTTGGAGCCAAGGCATTGTCTTCCAAAGGCCCTTGTTAAAAAGTACATTTTTTATTTTGTCTTGGAAAAAGGTCTTCATCTACCAGAATCATTGGCTTTTACCTGTCAAAGAGCAGGGTCAGAAGTAAATGAAATCCAGGGCAGAGAATGTTGATGGGAAGGGAAGAGGGAGGTTTGCAGCACAATGGGCTAGTTCAGTTGGGAGTCATTGCTTGTACAGGGAGGGAGAAGCAGACAGCTGAGAAGGAACTCAGAGATGAATGGCATCAGTTATCCCTATAATCTGGATAGCCACGTGGTCTCCCCTGCCCGTCAGGAGATAAGAGTCCTTCAGAATCCATATGCTTCTAGATTTCTGCCTCTGCAGACAGGGCCTCTCTTCTCCTTGTCCCCCACAGCGGTTGCCTGGCACAGTCGGGGCGCTCTCCGAACACGTTGCTACCAGGCCCCACACAAGCCTGATTCTAGCCTCATCTCAGGGGATGCCCTGGGGGCACTTCTGGTTTTCAAAGGCTTCCCCAAATGATTCTAAAGTGCAGCCAGTTAGGAAGTGCTGGTTTACACCGTGCACCTGTTGCATCTTTTCATGTCGACCAAAATGTGGAGCCTCACGCTCTTCCTTAAATCCACACAAATAACCATTCACCCAAGGGAATGTGTATGTTGAAAAAAGGCTTTGGGGAGCCAGAGGACTTGTCTCACAGCAGCATAAGCAAGTGACAGTTTTAAAGTAGGAATCGTGGGCCTAAGAAGTCCCTTGGTCATTTTCTCAGGCGAGTTCCAGTCTTCCATCCTGTTCCTCACTTTTCCTTTTTCCTCCATCTACTCCTCTCCGCTCTGCCCACCTCACAACCCTAAAGTCTTGTTCAATGATACCACACAATGTTAAACTCTCTCCTCCCTTTCCCTGGCTCCTTCCTACTCATGCCATCAAGTCCAGCAGCTTATTAAACTCTTTTCCTAAAGACAGAATCCAAGAAGGATTCTGGTACCAGCTGGTGAGACTGACATTTCACCCCAGATCCACATGGCTTTGACAAGGACCCCAAATGTCCTCGTCATTATATCTCCATTGGCTCTGAGAACCGTCACAGATGTATGCGCTGCTATTTTCATACAAAGAAGCAGGGCCCAGATCTTGCAAGGGAGGACTAAGTTGGCAAAGCATTTCAAGAGTGATCCTCTGTGTATCCACTTGAGGGAGTCTTGGTGTCCCTGTAGGTAGCTGTCTAGTCCTTATGGCTATTATTCAAATTTTGACCATTTGCAGACTGACAGAATTTGAAATGAAGAGAAAAACACCCTGATTTGTGACCTGGAAGATGTACAGATATCATTACTACAACAATATTTTGATAGAGAATATGAATATTTATTGTACACTCTCCTATGCCAACCATTGGATATGATGGTGTCTGAAACCTGTGTGCATGGCATAGTGTAGTAGGTTTTATTTTTTTAACTCCTCTTCTTTTTTAAATTATTATTTCCCCATAGTTTAAAAAAATTGAGGGAAGACAGAGACTCAACCCCTGATTCACTCCCCAGATGCCAACAACAGCAGGGACTGGGCCAGACCAAAGCCAGGAGCCATGAACTCAGTGTGGGTGGCAGGGAACGAACTACTTGAGCCATTATCACCTCCTGCCTCCCAGGATGCACATTAGCAGAAAGCTGGAATCGGAAGTGTGGACAGGTGCATGGTACGGCAACTAGCCTTTCCCAGGACTTTCCGTGATGCTCACAACTGGACAGTGAGGACGCCTCTGTCCCTTAAGCTTTCCTTCCCAGAGCTCTGTCAGGTTCTCAGAGGTTGGATCTCTAGCTAGCTGGTTAACAGCCATCAGTGTCTGTGGTGGACCAGGCACAGGCTTGCTATCTCACGTGCTTCATCTCATTGGGTCCTCACAATGGGGAGGCAGAGAGTCTGTATTATCGTCTGCATTTTACAACTGTGAAAACTGACCACCTACCATCAGGCTTTCTGACCCCAATGCCTTTCAAACCACACCACTACCTAATGCCAACCTCCAAGGCATGACTGAGAGAAAGCAAGCTCCTTCATCATCGGTAAACAACATCATTGTCATCACATAATCATATCAGCTATCATTTGTCAGGCACTTTCTTTGTACTAAGAACTGCACTGGGCCTGGCGCTGTGGTGTAGTGGGTTAAGCCACTACAGCTGCAGTGCCAGTATTCCATATGGGCGCTGGTTCAAATCTCGGCTATGCCACTTCTGATCCAGCTCCCAGCAAATGTGCCTTGGAAGGCAGTGGAAGATAGTACAAGTGTTTGGGCCTCTGCACCCACATGGGAAACCCAGAATAAGCTTCTAGCTCCTGGCTTCAGATTGGCCCAACTCCAGCCATTGCAGCCATTTGAGGAGTGAGCCAGCAGATGTCTTTTCTCTGTCTCTGTCTTCTCTCTGTGTCTCCCTCTCTCGTAACTCTGCCTTTTGAATAAATAAATAAATCTAAAAACTGCACTAAGGCTTTAATAAAGATAAATAATATGAATAGCAGTTAGTAGTAATTGAGTTTATATGTGTCAGGCACTGTCTTAAAAACTCTTACAAGGATTGCCCTAATCATTCTGCATCATATTGTACTGAAACAGACACTGTTCTTAGCCCTGTTTTAGAGAAGAGAAAACTGAGATTTAGACAGGCTAATTAACTCCCACGACCTCATGGCTAGTGAGTGGCAGGGCTGGGATGTGACCTCTGTGTGACTCTAGAACCTTACCTCCTCTGCTGTACTGCCTGTTACATGAGGGGTTCTGCCTGAAGAGAGATGTCCGTTTCTTCTTGCTACCCTTTTGGGAGAGCTGTTTGCGGCTGGTGTCTGGTCACTGGAGAGCTCTCTTGGACTGCTAACCAGGACCGGCTGGGGTGGCCAGGCAGCATGGGTGAGAGCAGATGCTCTCCTGATGAACTGACAACCCAAGCGCTTCCCATCTGACAGCCAGTGCCAGGAGAATAGGAAATCTGCCTAGAGACGGCCTCCTGGCCAAAGCATTTTTACAGCCAAACTTTGGGAAAATACAGTAGCCGAGACCTGTGTAGGCAGAGGCCAGGTAAACAAGATGACTCTTGCTGGTTTTTTTCCTTCTCCACATTCACAGGAGTAGGTTCTCTGCTTATTGTACCCACAGCATCTGCATACTAGCATCTTTTGCTGGTGCCACCCCCTTTGTCCTCCTCACCCCAGCTAACCTGAGTCCCTTAGTTCTGTCTCCTTTCGCTGTCATTTGCCCATCACTTCATTTCCTTCCTCTTTAGAAAATGCCAGCTCCTCTTCGCTCCAAATCTCTTCATTTTTCCCTGCTTCCATTTCAGCACAATCCACATTAAGGTTGTAAAGCACTATGGAAGGTAGTGAATAAGGCAGGATGGTAAATAGAGTTTTATGCTATTTTGCCATCGCTGAGCTGGGAGTCTTTCAAAACCAGTGGCAGTTCACAGCCCTGGCATACCTGTGTTTCTGCAGAGCTATTAACTAGCTGTACAGGAGGTCTGTGGCCATGACCCCAAAGGTACATTTCTCAGATCATTCAAAGTCACTCCAGGTGTGGTAGTATCAGCTTGACTAACATTTTCCAAATGGGCATCCATGGGACCTCGAATGCTAGGGCTGAATAGGTACCATGGGGAGAAAAAGATTTCTGGGTACAAACGACTTTGATAAATGCTGGATTAAATAAGTTAAACTCTACTGCAGGATTTAACAGAGCCCTTAATATACTAATAAGAACCAGGAATCTCCAAGAGGACCTTTACAGCGTTGCCATTCAGAGTGTGATCTGAGGATTGGCAGCACATTCATCACCTGGGAGCTTGCTGGAACTGCGAAATCTCAGGCCTCCCTCCTAGACTTTCCGAGGCAGAAGTGGCGTTGAAACAAGATCCTCAGGTGATTTGTGTGTGCATTCAATTCTGCAAAGCACGGACTTAGAGTACATGGCGTTTCTCAAACTTCTGCTCGCGGCATTTCATTACCAAGACTCTTATGGGACTCATGTTCCCTGAAACATACTTTGGGAAAATATGAGGGGGGGGGCAGTTCTTCAAAAAGTTCATGAAAAATACAAACTATGAAAAAACTATACATGGATTTCAAAGTATTTGACACCAAAATAAACTTACCTTTGAATTCCACTTTTCCCTAAACTTTAAAAAAAAAATACCCTCATTTCAAGACTAAAAAGGCCTTCCTATGAATTATTATTGTTTGGGAACTCCATGAAAAAACATTAGCTGAAGCAACATTTAGAAATTGGGAGGTTGATTGTTTGTATGTTACCGGAAGACTCGTTTGATGGAAGTTTCAATTCTTCTGAGTCTTGGGTTATCTGAAAATCTTCCCCATACCCCTTGTTCCCAATTAACTCATTTCCTGGGGCCTGTTTAAATCATGCCATGGCTGTTCTTTGTCTGTTCTCTGGCCCGGATCAACCTGTTCATTTCTTAAACTCAGCGACTTCTCCAGAGTACTAGAGCTCAGGATCCCAGCATCTAAAGAATGTTCCACAGTCCCCTGCTGTAGAACATTATAAAGGCAATTTTATAAGCTGGGCAACTTTTCAGTCCGGTGTGTTCCGTTCAGTTAAGCTGTCATTGTTTTTCTTTTAGGCCTTCAAGCTATTGTGCCAAACATCAGAATAACACTAGCTATTTTGTATTCACATCTTGCAACTCATTTGGGGGCATTGTTAATATTTTATAAGAAATTCTCATTTTTCCACTCGTATTTGTGATTTTCAAGTGTGTTGCTACATTGCATTCATAAACATGATTTTTATTAAGTCTCAGGGCCCCGGTTTTTCCCCCTCAGAGAAACACATCACCAATTTTATGTTAAAAGTTAAATAGGAAATCAGCTCTGATATGTGAAAATTTGATCTGCAAGACTTGTCCAGTATGGACCCATTCTGTGCAATCAGGTGCTGCTGGCCCTAACCCCTGTTTATGACACAGGCAAGGCTCTCAGCAAGGTCTCATGGAGGTTGTCATCAAGAACCTTCCTGGCTGGTGCCGTGGCTTACTAGGCTAATCCTCCACCTGCGGCGCCGGCACCTCGGGTTCTAGTCCCAGTTGGGATGCTGGATTCTGTCCCGGTTGCTCCTCTTCCAGTCCAGCTCTCTGCTGTGGCCCGGGAAGGCAGTGGAGGATGGCCCAAGTGCTTGGGCCCTGCACCCGCATGGGAGACCAGGAGGAAGCACCTGGCTCCTGGCTTTGGATTGGTGCAGTGCCAGCTGTAGTGGCCATTTGGGGGGTGAACCAACGGAAGGAAGACCTTTCTCTCTGTCTCTCTCACTGTCTAACTCTGCCTGTCAAAAATAAAAAAAGAACCTTCCTTCCCAGTGACCACTTTCTGTGGCGAGCCAGAATTGTTTGTTCAGAGTGAAGTGGAGGAGGTGAGATGAGCCAGCTGTTTAGTGCCTAGAGATGTGTGAAAGTAAGATCACTCTGTTAGACCTGTAGGACTGGAGGGCCCACCAACCCAGAGGTCACCTACTATGGGTTTAGAGCAGTGCAACTGACTCTCCCATACTCCAAACATGAGCAGAAATATCAGAATAAAGGGAAATGGGGTTATGAAAACACATCTTCACTTTGGACCACGAGATCCAAGATTTCATTCGAATTCCTCCTTTGTTCAGTGACACTGGCAATGCTGTGGTTCAGAGCCCCATTGGCTTAAATCTAAATGCAAACCCACCTGGGCAAGGGTAACCATTGTTGCTGGTGGCCTCTAACCCTTCCATGTATCAGCATCCATTTGTGATGCCAACTATTTAGGATGCACTAGTGGTTGTACTGGATTTTTTTCTTTCTTTCTGGTGACAATCCACAATTAGTATATTCAGAAATTTTCCTTGCAAGAAATCCACAGGCCTTTTAAAAGAGACTAAAAGCACACAGATTATTCTCTGTAATTTATGCCTGGGCTACCATTTCTTGAGCATTTTTCCTGTATGCCAGGCACTGGGCTTGGCACTTTACACGTGTTATCTCATTTAACCTTCACAATTACTCTTTACTTCCATTTTACAGATAATGAAATGGAGCCTCAGAGAAGTAGGTGACTTACTCAAAGCAACTCCCACAAGCCCCGATCTGTGGAACTCCCAAGTCATGCTCTCTGTTCCTCGGGCTGGGAGACTGGTTTGGATGCCAGAGAGCACTGCAGAGGCCCTGAGTTCTGAGGCGGCCGGTGGACTTCTACAGAAGCAAAAGGAAGGACTAGGGATTGAGGACTGGCAGGCGTGAATGGTTGTCTCATAATTTTAGCTACGGTTAGATCTGCAAGCAAGGCTAAGGTGTGCCTCATAGCCCGCTTGGAGATCTAGTAACAGATCTCACTCCTGATCTACCTCTACACACATAAGCATTCCCATATTCTTCCAGCAGTGCTGGCCTTCTGGACACTCCTTGGTCATCCCAGGTACACTCCACTTCGGGGCCTTTGTCCGTGCTACTCTTTGCGTATGCCCGACAGGCTCCTTCCCTGGACAGCAACGTGGCTCACGCCCTCTTTTCCTTCGGCTCTCTTTGCCCAGTTGTCACTTCCTCAGTAGGGCCCTCCCTGATCACCATCTTCAAAGTTGCAACTGCTTGTCTCCAAACCTGTATCCCCTTTTCTTGCTTTATTTCTCTCCAAAGCGCTTACTCTCTAAACTTTATAGCATTTTCCCTACTTATCTGTTTATTGTCTGTGTTTTCTCACTAGAATGCAAGCTCCACGAGACCGGGAGTTCTCATTTCTGTGTTCCCTGCCGTATCTTTGGTGTCTAGAATAGTATGTGACACATAGTAGGACCTCAGTACCCACTTGTGTAAGATGATTGAATATGCAGGTAGCTTTATATGTGGCTCCGCACCCCTCCCATATCTACTGAGCTGCACAGCATCGTTGAGATAAAATAGAAGGTGAGTGGGTGAGAGAATGTATAACCTTGTGAGTGAGGAGACATGGGCTGGGAGTACTCTGGGAACAAAATGCCCACGGTTCTCAACGTGGCTCGAGCCAAGAACCCACATTCATTCTGGATACCTCTTGACAGTGATCCTACTCTAGTGTCCACTGATTTACAAACACATAGTGACCACAAACTAATATGAATGCAATGATATTTTAAAATATACTTAGCCTAGTGGTTAAGATTGCCCACACCCCATAATGAAGCACCAAGGCTCAATTCTGAGCTCTGGCTTCTGACCCCAGCTTCTGCCAATGCAACCCTGGGAGGCAGTGGTGATGGCTTCAGTAATTGAGTGCCTGCCGCCTATGTGGGAGACCTGGATAGCAGTCCAAGCCCAGTTCTGTCTGTTGCCGGTATCTGGAGAATGAACCAGCAGATGGGAGGCTCTCTTTGTCTGTTACCTGTATGTCTTGCTCTCTCTTTCTGTCTCAAATAAATTTAAAAAGCAATAATAAAAATGAATGTGCATTCTGTTAATCATTAGGACATCTGCCTAGTATTTGGAAAGTAGTGATATAAACGTGTGTGAGATGTTTCACAATGGTGCTTTAATAACTGGTCTCTGACATTTCTTAGCCATGGTTTGATTTCTGGCACTGCCATTTATTGCCTGTGTGGTCTCGAGCAAGTTACTTAAACCTCTGCCTCGTGTCCTCATCTGCAGATGCGGGCTAATGATAGCACCGAGCTCACAGAGTTGTCAAGAAGATTCAATGAGATATTGTGTGTAGAGCTCATGTGAGGTGGCTGGCATGTAGCAAATTCTGCCCTAATGGGAGCTGCTATCATCTTCTTCTTTATCCTCATCATCCTCTTCAGTGATCATTTGCGTCCACACATAAATTCTTCCAGGTATGTGGATTTGCATCCCTATTGTAGTACCCTGTGGCCCCTGGAGTCCTGAGCTTTACAGACTGGGAGTCAGTGCAGCTGCACTAAGTGTTACTGGCAGTCAAACAAGATGGGTTGGAGCCTGGATGGACAGGGATGTGGGCATAATGAGAATGAGAAGGTAGACCAGAGAGAGAGAGTGGCCGTAGTTATCTTGGGATAATGGCTAGATACGCACATGCAGAGAGGAAGCCAGTAACTGTGCGGGAGGCCTTCCAACACTTTCAAACACTTTTAGCTTAAAGGTTGCTCAGGAAGACAGATAAAGATAGTTATTACTGAATAGCACTGATGTAAGTTCCAAGTGTTTTATCACCTCAGAGTGTTAGCTGTTCAGACGTGATGAGGTTGCTATGATCACCACTTTGGCTGGCCTGACCTTCCAGAAAGAATTCTGAGATCCAGGTGGTAGCCCATTAGCAGAAAGCTGGGTCTGAGTGACCTGAACAGGTTCTCAGCAGTTATTTTCCCACAAATGGAGACTTGACAAAGCTGTTCTATGGGGCTGCAGCTCAAAGGGCAGCCATCTGAGCCCTAGGGGGTGCTGAGCTGGGCAGCAGCAGTGGGTAGTCAGTGGGCAAGGATGCTCTCTCTGGCACTTTATTGCTGCGCCCTTTGGAACAGGAGGCATAAAGTGCATTAACCAGGGAGTTTGGTGAGCCCTGTTGGCTCAAGAGACCAAACAAGAAGCAGGTCAAGGATGGAGCTCAGTGTGGCAATGGGGGAGGAGTGGCCACCCCCTGAGGCTCCACATTATTAGACAGGAACTAGTCCTCCCATGGAGAGAGCACACAAGCTGTGCCCATAGGCTGATTGATTTGATGAGGGTGGTGAGTACATTCTGTGATTTTTGCTCAAAATGGGCAATAGAACCAATTAAACCTCACCTTCTGGGAACCCCAGCTTTTGGGTTAATTTTAGGAAGCTAATCTTTGTGGAAAAACAAAAGCTCTGGTGGCACTTGACAGTATGCCACAAGGAGACCGCTTCTTCTTGACCTTCAAGTAGAACGCCCAAACTCTTGTGTAAGTCAGGAACTTCGATTCCCAAACCAAGGACCTTCAAAAAGATAGTTCTGTCAGTCCCATGCAGATTGGCTGGGGGCCCTCTCCATTCCTCCTGGCCGCCTTGACTCCATTCTAATCGTGGTGCAGTGGACCATTTGTAACTGTCCAGTCCCTTTCTGGGCCTGATAGGGAGTTCTGCTCTGGGGCCTCATTTGCATACACAAATGCAGACTGGCATCTGTCAGCTTAGCACCTCAAGCCAAGGATCTGGAGCCGTGACGGGCAACCTTCTGGGCAAATACCCTGGATATTGGATTCAAAAAATGACAGTGTCAAATTGGGGCTAATTTGCATAGGCTTATCAGGTTAATTACTACAGTGTCTCCAGGAACTTAAAAATCCTTGAATTCTTATGCAACCAGAATGCTCAAAGTCTGTTGCTATGAAACTTGGAGTGTAAATTACCATGAATACCATTAATCTGTTCACTAGGAGGTTAATTTGCAATTTGTTGGCAAATCACATGTGGGTCTTATAGCAAGAATGTGGGTGGTGTTTTTGTGCCAAAGCGTGGCCCCTCCTGTGTTTCTGGATGTGTATTTGTGAGTGTGTGTGTGTGTGTGTGTGCATGCACACACACTCATGCATGCATCTGAGATTGGCACTGTGTGAGAACTCACATCCTGGGTTTTCTCACTGCTCCCTAGATCACGCCTGGCTCTTCCGGCACCCCCTGGGTCCTAGGGCATGTGTTCTCAGAGTTGGAGGACCACTGTGCAGAGCACTTCTTGGCCCAGTGTCAGCCAGCTTATGAAACATTAGCTCCTCCTGAGACAGGATCGCAAAGGTGTATGTTAATGCCTTAGAATCATCTGGCCTTTCGGAAAGATGCACTTTCCTGTAATGGCTCTCAAGTTGTTTTTGTATGCAGGCAGGCTACTCCTGGCAAAGGAACTTGGAACATCTCAAAGAAACAGGACAGAGAAGTTGCTGTGAGATAGGAGATGGTGACTGGGCCCACATTGGATGGGGGTGGGAGGAGGAAGACTTGAGAGAGCTGTGGGGCCCCTACACTCCTGTTAACAGAAGTGGCAGGGTTGGTGAGACAAATCTCATCCAGCTGTATTAACATGCTCTTCTACAAAAGACTGATGCTTAGAACAAATGGAGGAAGATCCCCTCTTGATTTAGGGGCCAAACTGTGGGGTATGACAGAAGGGATGTTGGAACCTACTCATCCAGAAATAGCTCCCTAACTAGCATCCCAGTGCTGGAAACCCCCCTTTGTTTGGAAGCATTGGAGATTCCAATACGTTGGCTGGAAAAAAAGACCAAGTGGCAGAGCAGGACCTGAAGGGGAATGGGCTAAGGGGGGATCCCTAGAAAATTCTCAATGCTTTGAAGGCACCCTGACAAGCCAGAGTATGGGAATCCTGTGGATCTGTTATAGCAGGAGGCTGTTCAAAGGAGTAGGGGCATACTGAGAGTTGGGAAAGACTCTGAAAGCAGTCACATCCATCTACCCTACAGGAGAGCCTTAGAGGAGGCTGGGGAGAGGCATAGAGGTTTACGATGCTGGTTTGAAGAACACAGATTTACGATGCCAGGTAGAACTAGGTTTAAGTCTGCTGAGAACAAGAGAGCCCCAGAAAAGAGGCTGCCACTGCTTCCTCTTGAACCCCTCTCTTCTCCACAGCACCTTCCTCCTTGTTCTTCAAAGAGCATTTACTGAGGACCCATTCCGTGCCAGGCTGTGGGGACACAGGGAACAAGACCTATGTCCCACCCTGCCCTCAGCGAACTTGCATGACTCACATTCCAGTAGAGGGTGGGCTTGTCAATCAGCTCTGTCTAGGGAAACGGAAGAGATTCAGAGAGGGATTCCAAGGTGACTCTTGGGCTGAGTCCGAAAAGATGAGTTGGAGGTTGTCAAGAAGACAGGGGTCAGAGGGCATTCTGGGTACAGAAACAGCGAGGGTAAAAGTATATATAAAAGTATGAAGGAGCCTGGAACGGTCCTTTTGAGAAAGGTGAGACTGCCTTCTCTCTATAGTAGAAAGCGCCATGTTCCTTAAAACATCACCTAGCACTTGCACAATTGGCGCAAAAGGAGACTGCCTCAGCATGAAGAAGCAGGGACCCACCATGGGGGTCATTGAATGCACCACAGTGTTGTCTAGATCAGGCCGAAGCTTTCAGAAAAAGCCATGTGTTAAAGGCCTGGAGGTGACAAAAGGGAAAGCAATGGGAAGAGTAATAATAATAGAAACAGCTCATCTTTGTGGAACATTCCTCTGTACCAGGGTACTTGACAATTTTCATAGAAATTTAAAGATGTTTATTATAGCACAATTTTGAAATCTATACATAGTTTTTTCAGAATATACATTTCCATAAGCGTTTTGAAGACCCTCATTTATACACACACACACACACACACACACACACACACACCCTGCTTCATTTTAGTTCCCATAATAAGCTTGTGAAGTAGACATGGTACTGTCCCTGTGCCAGTTTTCCAGATAAGGATCTGAAAGCTAGACTAGACAATTGGTCTTAGAAGGGATAATTCTGGGGGCCGGCACTGTGGCGTAGCAGGTAAAACTGGCACCTGCAGTGCCGGCATCCCATATGGGTGCCGGTTCCAGTCCCAGCTGCTCCTCTTCCAGCCCAGCTCTCTGCTAAAATGTGCCTGAGAAAGCAGTGGAAGATGGCCCAAGTACCTGGGCCTCTTCACCCACATAGGAGGCCCAAGAGAAGCTCCTGGCTCTTGGTTTTGGCCTAGCCCAGCCCTGGTCATTGCAGCCATTTGAGGAGTGAACCAACAGATGGAAGATCTCTATGTCTCACCCCTACACCTGGCCTCTCTATAACTCTGACTTTGAAATGAATAAAATTTTTAAAAAGAAGGGATAATTCTGTCATCTTCCACTGCTAGGGTCCTCTGGAGATCCATTCTTCCTTCTCAACTGCTGGCCTGCCTCCATGGTCCAGAGACCAACTCTAACCAGAGCCACCAAGGACCTTCCCAGACAGAGACTCCAGGAGGGCTGGCTCAGGATGGGAGTGCCCAGCTTTCCCTCTTCAAAAAGGCAGTTGGGGAAGGCACCAGCTAAGACACCTGTGTCCCATATTGGCATGCTTGGGTTTGATTCCTGTTTTCAGCTCCTAATTCCAGCTTGCTGCTAATGTTGACCCTGGGAGGCAGCAGGTGATGGCTCAAGTACTTGGGTCCCTGCTATCCAGTGTGAGATCTGGATTGAGTTTCAGATTCTCACTATTTTAGGCATTTGAGGATTGAACCAGACAGTGGGAGCTCACACTCCCTGTCTCTCTGTCTCTGTCTCTCTGCTTCTTTCTCTGCTTGTCTCTCTCTCTTCCTCCCCCAATAAAAAAAGGCAACAAAGGGGAGTGGAACGGCAGGATTATAAACCCAGATGCCTATGGGGGCTAGACCCAAATGTGTCAGTATACTCATTAGAAGATCAGATGTATGTCCAACAAACGTTCATTTTCTTTTTATTGTTATTTTAATTATAAAAAACAACACAACAGCACAAGTACAGTATTAAATGGCAACTGACCCTTGGTCCCATGATGACCGTAAGGACAGAGTGGTGGGGACTGGAGTGATCCAAGAGCCATCCAGAAGGGACTGTGCTACTGAGCTCCAGTTGGTTATTATTTGGTGGGCCCGTAAGGACCAAGGTTACCAGGTGGTATTTTTCAAGAGAAGCCATAAATCTAGATTCTTAGATGAAATTTGAGGATTTTAAAATGCAAATAGTAAATTTATTTATTTATTTAAAGACTTATTTGTATATTTGAAAATCAGAGTTACACAGAGAGAGGAGAGGCAGAGAGAGAGGTCTTCCATCCGATGATTCACTCCCCAATTGGCCACAACGGCTGGAGCTGAGCCAATCCGAAGCCAGGAGCCAGGAGCTTCCTCCAGGTCTCCCACGTGGGCGCAGGGGCTCAAGGGGTTAGGGCATCTTCTACTGCTTTCCCAGGCCATAGCAGAGAGCTGGATCAGAAGTGGAGCAGCCGGGTCTCAAGCAGGCGCCCATATGGGATGCTGGCACTGCAGGTGGCAGCTTTACCCACTACACCACAGCGCCAGCCCGAATAATTTAAATTTCAAATAATTTTAAATTATTTGAAAACACTGTGCAGGGGCCAGTATTGTGGTAGAGGGTTAAGCCACTGTCCGTGACACCAGTGTCCCATATGGGTGCCAGTTTGAGTCCTGGCTGCTCCACTTCTGATCCAGCTCCTTGCTAATGCATCTGGGGAAGCAGTGGAAGATGGTCCAAGTGCTTGAGCCCATGCTATCCACAGGGGAGAGTCAGATGGAGTTCCTGGCTCCTGAGTTTGGCCTGGCCCAGCCTTGGCCATTGTGGCCATTTGGGAGATGAACCAGTAGATGGAAGATCTCTCTCACTCTGTCTCTCCTTCTCTTTCTATAACTCTGCCTTTCAAATAAATAAATCTTTAAAAAGAAGAAGACAAGATACACAGACAGACAGACATGACTGTGCAGGCCAAATAAGACACCCTTTGCTTACTCCTAGGTGAGCTTGGGGCAAGTTACTTAACCTCTTGAGCCTCAGTTTCCTAATACATGAAATAGGGGTAACACCGATATCTAAGAGAGTGCTTATGAGAACTGAATGAGGTGATGTAACTGAAATGCCTGCCACATAGTATGTGACTAATACATGAGAGCTATTGAGATGATGATTATTCCTATTTCAGTCTCTTACCTGAGACTTTCGTTCCAGTTGGTTGACAGGAAAGTCTGTACCCTTCACCTTCAAACAGACCCTGTGCCTTCTTCAGGGTGGTTTAGCTCTACCATTGCAGGCAGCAGAAGATCATAAAGATGCGCTCACACAGCAGTTAGCAAGCACGTATATATGAGTGAGGTAGGAGCATTTCCTTCTTTATACCCCTTCATACGACAAAGGTGGTGCTGGCTGATTTACAAAGCCATTCTAGGCTGGGAGGACCTGAGAAGGCTTGCAGAATGATTTTCTTTGGGCAGCATGGAGGAAACTGAGGCAGGGAAGCTAGGCCATAGTTCACATCTACTCTACCTTCAGTTCCTAGTAGGGATGCCCAAGGTGTTTAAGAAAGCTCCTGGCTGCTCAAGCCGAGTCTCAGCTATTATTTTTACATCATCCCTTCAGGCAGTGGTTCTGACTCCTGGTTGCCCATGACAATTACCTGTGGAGTGGTTTTTGAAAACATCAATGCAGGGGTTAGGCATTTGGTTAAGATGCCATTTGGAGCCCCTGCATCCTATATCATAGAGCCTGGGATTGAGTCCCACCTCCCCTTGCAATGCAGCTAATGCACCTGGGAGGCAACAGATGATGGCCTAAGTACTTGGGTCCCTGCCAGCCAGGTGGAAGGCCCGGATTGAGTTCTGGGTTCCTGGACTTATTCTGGCCCAGTCCTGGCTGTTGCAGGCATTTGGGGAGTGAACCAGAGAGTCGATGATCTCTCTCCCCCCCGCCCCTCAAATGAAATGTGAATGAAAGAAAGAATGAATAAATAAATAAATAAATTTTAAAAATGTAGAACTGGATTCGTTGAATAACATTTTAATGATTTATTTATTTATTGGAAAGGCAAGGATGAGGCAGGGAGATCTTCCATATGCTGATTCAGTCCTCAAATGCCCACAACAGCCAAGGCTGGGTCAGGCCAAAGCTAGGAGCCAGGAACTCCATCTAGGTCTCTGAGATGCATGACAGGGGCCCGAGTACTTAAGCCAACTTCCAATGCCTTCCAGGCACATTTGCAGAAAGCTAGATTTGAAGCAGAGAAGCCAGGACCCCAACCATAATTTCAATATGGGATGCCAGTGTTGCAAGTGGCAGCTTATCCCACTGTGCCACAGCACTGGCCCCAAGAAATATTTTTTTAAAATCTGCACAGGGACCTGTCCCTTAGTTTTATGACCCCTGAAACAATCTTTTCTAAAAAGATTTATTTATTTGAAAGACAGAAAGAGAGAAAGAGCGAGCGAGTGAGTGAGCTTCTATCCACTGGTTCAGTCCCCAAATGGCTGCAATGTCCAGGAATGAGCCAGGCCAAAGCCAGGAATCAGGAACTTCATCCAGGTCTCCCACATGCGTGGCAAGGGCCCAAACACTTGGGCCATCTTCTGATGCCAGGCACATTAGCGGAGAGCTGGAGCGGAAGTGGAACAGCTGAGACTCAACAGGCCCGCATGTGGGATGCCAGCATTGGGGGCAGCAGCTTAAGGCGCTACATCACAGCACTGGCTCAGGCTACTACCCTTGACACAGTCATAAGCCAAACTGCACATGTGTGTGTGTGCATACACTTATTTTTCTGGGGGCCTCAAAGGGCTGTGGGGAGGATACATGGCATAAGCACATGGGGCACTGTGGGGAAAGGGCTGCAGCTCTAGGTTGCTTAGCCATCACACAGCAGGGACCCACGCAGACAGACCGTCTCACCTCCACAAGCCTCAGGGTCCTCACCCATCCCACTGGGCTCAATAATCACATCCTGTCGGTTTCCTCCAGTGCTTGTGAAGGTGTAGTGAAGTACTGCATCACATACCAGAAAGAGCTTTGCCAAAGCCCAGCCTCCGTCTGCACGAGGGAGGGCCCATTATTACAAGGTTAAGGAGGGTGTGGGTGGGGAGGCAACAGAGGCAGCAGGGAGCAGCCTTACACATTGAGAAAAGGCCACGGATGTTAACAAAGCAACTCGCAAATGAGAGCAAATTAATATGGGGCCCAGCAAGAACAGAACATTTGCACCACAGGAGCAAAGCACCCATTGGAGTAGCTGTGCCTTGCCAGGGAGAAAGGAGTAGAATAGCAGAGGAAGAAGAGAGAGGGGCGATGCTAGGGAGGCTTGCTCGGGCTGCGAGCAGAAGGGAAGGGGCTAGCCATGGAAGATGGAAAGGAAATGGGGGGGGGGGGTCAGGTACCCCAGGTGGTCCAGGAGATCAGGCAGGAGCACCTGACAGTCCTTAGGGGAGGGAAACAGTTGTGGGGGGGTGGGTAATGGTAGGGAGTGGCCCTCCAACTTCAACACGTTTGGACTCATCCTCTAGCAACTGGTCCACACCACAGGGCTTCCGCTGCTAACTGCAGAGCCAGTTACCTCCCACTGCCCACCCCTGCTGCCTTCTTTTTCTTCATTCTGTGAAACAACTCAGAGGCATGGAGGTGGGCAAACCCCAATTCAGGAAAGCCCTTGGCAAATCTTCATAGAGAAATGGCCCAGGAAGGAGGAGCTGCATTGGACCAGAGTGGAATCCTAGACTAGGACAGTGTTCAAAATCTTGTATGGCCTATATGGCAGGGGTCCTGACCAGTCACAATGAAGCGTCCCTAGAATTGGAGCAGTGTTCTGGGGGGCCCCTCCTGAGCCAAGTGTTAACCCATCAGTTGCTGTATTGGAAGAGGGAGAGTGCCAGGACAGTTGGTGACACTTGGAGGGGCTGGGAGCAGCAGCTATTTACCCATGATGAAGTGAGGGATATAAGATGAGGGCAAGTGAGATGCTGGTACGCATGCTCTGGAGGTGGGGGGGGGGTGATGTCAGCCCTGATCCTGAGGCACGTAGACTCAATCCTGGAGGGCATAGGGGACTCACAGGCACACAGACACTACTGGGAACCTGAGGAGTCCTGTCTGCCAGACGGGCAAGGGGGCCAATTCTGTCTTTGCTTCCATAGCAAAGGGTGGGCCAGACACTGGTTGCACTGTTGACTAGCAGCGCCAGCCCATGCCCATAGTGCTAACCCTTCGTCTCTGCCTACCTCCCCACCAGACACAGTGCCATGCCCCATGTCCTGGAATCAGGGCCCACTCTTGCAGAATATCGATCTGTTTCAGACCAGACAGCCTAGAATCTGACCTTAGTAAAGCAAGAAGGAACCCTGGAAATTAGCAAATGTAGTATTTTCTTTTTTAAAATGTTTATTAATATGAAGAGAACAGATTTTATGCATTCCATAGGTACAGTTCTAAGAAGACAACCACACTTTTCCCACTCCCCTGTCCCCATCCCCCTTCTCTTCATCAGTTTTTGCAAAACCATAATTTTAATCCACCCTATATTCACAGGCTTAATTCACCACTAATCATAATATTCAGCAAGTAAAAAGTAGGAAGACCACAGTTCCACAGGCATATAAACAAGAGCTGAAAACAATAATCATATCCCAAAATTTCTATTTCATTCCTATACATTTTTGTATTATATATTAGCTGCCACAGATCAAGGAAAACATATGATGTTTTGTCTTTTGAGACTGGCTTATTTCACTAAGCATAATGATTTCCAGTTGCATCCATTTTGTTGCAAAAGACAAGATTCCATACTTTTTTACAGCTGAGTAGTATTCCATAGTATATATACATCACATTTTCTTTATCTAGTCATCAGTTGATGGACATCTGGGTTGATTCCATATCTTAGCTATTGTGGTTTGAGCTGTAATAAACACAGGGGTAAAAAAAAATAACCACAGGGGTACAAATAAACTCTCACATGCTGATTTCATTCCATTTGAATAAATTCCCAGGAGTGGGATGGCTGGGTCATATGGTAGATCTATTTTTAGATTTCTGAGGAATCTTCATACTGTCTTCCATAATGATTGTACTAGTTTACATTCCCATCAACAGTGGATTAGGGTACCTTTATTTCAACTTTCTCACCAGTATTTATTGTTTTTTTGATCTTTGGATGATAGCCATTGTAATAGGGGTGAGTTGAAACCTCATTGCGGTTTTTATTTGCATTTCCCTGATGGCTAGTGATCCTGAGAGTTTTTTCATGTGTCTGTTGGCCATTTGTAATCTAGTGCTTTCTTTTGCAAATGGGGAAACTGAGGCCTAGGGCCATCCATCTAATTAGTTCGAGGCTGGGATGAGCAGCAAGATGTTCCTGCTCCCAGCCTGGTAGATTTTCTGAGCCTTCTTGCTGTTATCCCAAGTCTTCATTATGTTTGAGAGAAAATGCCAGAATATCCTCAGGGCCACCCTTACACATAGGTAAACATGATGTGATCAAATATGTCTCCACAATTGCCTGTCATTGTGCCTGAAATTTCACCCTTGGTGATTCATTCTTTCGGAGCTTGAAGCTTTCTGTTCTTTCAGGAGACTATAGACAAGGGATTTATTGACAATCACCAAGAAGAGGCTTTGTAAATTAGACCCAGGTTATACAGTTGAGGCAGAGTGGTGGCAGCTGGCCCAGAGAAGATCAGGCCAGGGTAGGCATGGGAACTCAGGGCAAGGGGGTGCCACCCTGATGGAGCAAGGAAGAAGTATTTGCTAAATCCACACACACAGCTGTCATTAAGCCCTGGCTTGGACATTCAGGAAGCTTTTCCCCTGGAGACCGTGCTCTGACCTGGGGGGCCTGATCCCTGCTGTGTGGCTCACGCCAGGGAGAAGAGGGCAGAAGTGTGGAGCATAGCATCAGGCTGACTAGGGCGGCCACCGGGGCACTTTATTAAGAGGAGCAGCCTAAGCAAGATGGATGTGACAAGGGGATCTATGAAGACGCTGAGAGGAGCTGCAGCCGCAAGAGGGATGGGCTCCAAGACTGCCAAGAGAGGCTGGGTGTGGAATCTGTCTATTCTGTACCTCGTGCAGAGACGCTGGCTTCAGGCACCCTGGCCCGAGGCCGAGGTGTTTGCTTGCTCCCTCTGACTTCCATTCTAGCACGGAGCTTGGCTGTGGCTCCCAGGTTCCTGAGCCGTGCCTGTTCTGCCATCATTTATAGCATTTGGACATCCAAAGGGTTTCAGGGTGACAGTCTGGTGGGAAGAAAGAAGGGAAGGAAGAAGGTGAGGGGCTCAGTCTAGAAACTTTTCCTCAATGTTTCCTTAGAGTCTGTGTTTCCTTGGGGTATCCGAGAATGCTTCTGGAAATTTGGAAACTTGTCTTGAAGCTGTGTTTGTAAGCACAGCACTCATAGTTCCTTATCTGTGAGGTCTGCATTTGCATTCGCAGATTCAACTGTGGATAGAAAATATTCACCCAAAATTGTGTCTATGCAGAACATGTCAATATTTCCTTGCCATTATTCCTGAAACAATACAGTAGTGCAACTACTTACCTAGCACTTACATTGTATGAGGTATCATAAGTAATCCAGAGATGATTTAACGTATACAGCAGGCTGTGCAGAGGTAATATGCAAATGCTATGCCATTTGACATAAGGCACTTGAGCATCCCTGAATTTTGGCGTCCATGATGGGTCCTAGAGCCAATTCCCCTCTAATACTGAGGGGCAATTATAATGTAGATTGTAGGCACACTTCTGGGGGCTTATGAGGATGAGCAGAGTAAGCTGAAGACACCCCCAAAAGTCTCCACTAGTACTATTGCAGATCTCAGCTAATCTGGGCAGAACACAGAACTCACAGTTTCTAATAAAATAAAGCATCCACCTTCATGGCCACCCTCTGCTATCTCACACAAGCCCCGTGCATCCTGGACGGGTGTTTCTGGGGGCCTCTGGTGGTTTCTACCCAGTCACCTGCAAGTCCTGGAGTTGAGTGGGCTTGGGTGAGAGGAGAAGGCTGCTATTGCTAGGAATTTGAAAACTGGAGCCAAGACTGTCCCGTTGATTCCATTGAAGTTGCCCCCGAAAAAAATCTCCCCGGCTTCAGGCCAGGTCATTACTAACCTGTGTGTCATGGGCACTGCTGAGGGAGAACAATATGTCACAGAGCAGAGACTCCTGCTCAGGAGCAGGCTCCGTGATTGGAGGAAGATGGAATTCAGTGCAATCAATTTGGGAGAGTCAGCCAGGATTTCTTTTAAGCTTTACTTCCCAGCAGCCCCCTTCCACCTGGGAGACAGACTAATCTCTGACATTTGTCTAGTGGCTTTATACTTTCCAAAGCTCCTGCACATCCATTATCTCCATGGAGCCTTGCAAAACACTCCCATGATGGAGGATGGGAAGGTGTTATTATCCCTGTTGGACCAACAAGAAATCTGAGGCCCTGAAAGGAGACATGACTCATCCAGGGTCACACCGCTATTTAATCAAAGAACTAGGACTTCAGGTGTGTTTCCTCACTTCCAGCCCTGTGATCTTCCCTGCCTCTCGTGGACTCCTCTTTCCCGCCCCCAAGAACTGGGGAGGTGCCCTGTACCCAGCACAATGCCTGGCACAAAGCAGGTGCAGACAGGTAAAGGGGAATCCTCAAAACGTTCATGCAACATGTGTGTTATGAAAAGACCAGGCACAGATGTAAAAAATGTTTTCCACCAACATCAACTTACTTTTTTGAATTCAGTGTTCCCACACACTTTTTTAAAAGATTTATTTTTTATTTATTTGAAGGAGAGTTACAGAGAGAGGTAGAAACAGAGAGAGAGGTCTTCCATCCAAGCACTTGGGCCATCCTGTACTGCTTTCCCAGGCCATAGCAGAGAGCTGGATCAGAAGAGGAGCAGCCGGGACTCTAACCAGCGTCCATATGGGATGCCGGTACTGCAGGCTGGGGCTTTAACCCACTGTACCACAATGCCCCCCCCCCACTTTATGAAGTCGCCTCCTGTCTGCTAAATGACTGCACAAGCAGAGGCACAGCAGGAAGGGACGCAACTTTTAAAACTGCTCTTCTTTTAACCAGAAGGAAATGCTGTGTTCCTTCATCATTTTGAAGTAAAGAGTTAAGAGGGCTTTCCCATCTCGCAGGTGTCACTGCCAAGGCCCAAAGATTAGGGTAGCTCCTATCGGGAAGTCTTGGGGCTTAATCTCCCAACAAGGCTGCCTTCTACTGCTTTTAAAAGGAGGAATGGGGGCCCACGCCATGGCTCACTTGGTTAATCCCCCGCCTGTGGCGCCGGCATCCCATATGGGCACCAGGTTCTAGACCCGGTTGCTCTTCTTCCTGTCCAGCTCTCTGCTGTGGGCCGGGAAGGCAGTGGAGGATGGCCCAAGTTCTTGGGCCCTGCACCCGTGTGGGAGACCAGGAAAAGCACCTGGCCACTGGCTTCTGGCTTCGGATCTGTGCAGCGCCAGCTGTAGCACCCATTTGGGGGGTGAACCAATGGAAGGAAGACCTTTCTCTCTGTCTCTCTCTCACTGTCCACTCTGCCTGTCAAAAAAAAAAAAAAAAAAGAGGAATGGAGCTGTGAGTCCTCATTACAGTAGCAGGAAGGGGTCGGGATCAACCTCAGGGAAAGGTATCCTCCCCATGTTGTCTCTGCAAGCCCCTCCTCTCCGCCCCCAGGGTGGTTCTTGAGAGGTCTACCATTCCAGGGATGCCCACTCGTGTGGTTTCCTGGATGGCCGCCTGAGCTGAGACTTCCTGCTTTTCCCACCTCCCGCAGGGCCTGGCACATAGTAGGTGTACAATAAACGCTAGATGAATGAACTGAGCAAAACATCCCTAGGCACTGCAGTCAGGATCCTGCTCCCCACCCCAGAGCCCCATCTCCACCTCCAGAAGCCAACTGACCTGGAGTTGCTACTCGTCCCCAGCCCGGTCAGAAAAATAGGGAAACAGGAGGTGGAGACATGGATATTCAAATGAGGCTTTGCAGCGGCACAAAGTGGCTTTCGTGGCCTGCAGCCCTGGTTTGAGATCCCGCAGGTTTCCCGTCTTGGCCCCACCACTTCGTAGTAGCTCTTGTACTGGGAGCTGTTTGCTTTGTGACTCTTGAGCCTCGGTTTTATTTTCTGGACGATGGCGAAGATGCGGGAATAAGAAAATGGATTCAAAGCACGGCAGCGGGCACTTCGTAAGCGCTCCCCAACAGGCAGCTGGATTATCAGCACACCTTGGTGCTTGGAGCCTCCCCTGCGCGGCTCGCCCGAGGGGCGCGTTTGCAGTGCGGAGGGGAGGGGTGGCGAGGAGTGCGCCCGCTGCCCAGGCAGCCAGCGCAGCGCGGGCGGCCAGGCGGGAAGGCAGCAGACGCCGCCGCCGTGTTTACCAGCTCCTTGGCCAGTTCGCCACCTTGGCCGCGGCTCTGGGGCCGAGCCAGGCGGCTCCTTCTTTAAGATTCTGATCACAGCAGGGGCTGGGTTTCTAAGGCGGGCGTGCTCTTTCTCTTCCTACAGAAGCCGCTGCCTCTACCGTCAGCGCTGGGCACAGCCAGAGGCAGCGCGACAGAGAGAAGGCAAGAGGGTTCCCGGGCCGGGCTGCCGCCCCGCTGTGGCCCGCAAAGGGCCCCGACAGTAAGTACCGCGCTCGCCTGGGAAAGAGCTAGAAATCAGGGCGCCTGGCCATGGGGTGGGGTGGAGTCTGTGGGAATAGGAGGTGGGTCGCTGAGTGCTAGGGTCCTCGCCAGCCTCTCACAGGGACTTGGTGGTGGCGCCGGCATGGGCCCCCTCTTCCTGGGTGTGTGGCGGCCTCAGAGGGACGGAGTTGCAGCGCGTCGGCAGCAGTGCATCCCTCTCCATCCGTCCTCCTGAGCCCTCAGCATTGGTTCGGGTCTGCAGACAGCGCACGGGTCTCCCCTCACGCCGCCGTCCAAGAGGAAATTAGGAGATGCGTGGGACTGGGGTTTCAGCCGCTGGAGGGAAAGTGGCAGCAGGTGCGGGAAGTTTTCCTGCCGAGGGTGGGGGTAGGGGGGCGGAGAGGGAGGAGGGAGAACGCGGGAAAACGGGACCAGCCACCATGGGAGCGGGACGACCCCTCCAGCTGCCCCCACCCCACCCCAGCTCGTTGCTCAGGGGCTCCAAGAAGCACTCCAGGTTTCTAACCGTCCCCTTCCACCCCTAATGCACGTCCATTTCCCGGGGCCAAAACCTGCTGGCTGATCTGCCCTCAAAGGACTTGTCAGCGTTCACAAAGCTCCGTGCGGCTGAGAATCAAGACCCCACCTAGAACGTGTTGCACTAAATGCAGAAGCGTTGGTCCATGGGACAGTGCAGGAGCACCTGCCACTTTTCTTGGGTTGGGAAATCCTCAGGAGGGAGGGGAAGCCCTGAGACCTTCTCAGACAATACCCGGATTTCTCCTGTGTTGTTCAATGCCCAGTCACTCATCTTACTGTGCACTGGGCATTGAGCTAAATTCCTGACCTACTAGTAAGAATTCATGTGCAGTAGGGACAGTAGCTCATTGTAAAACATTTTTGTGTGCCAGGCATAGTTCTAAGTGCTTGGCACACACATGATCTCATTTAATCTTCACAACAAACCTGCGATGCAGATATTAATAGTATTCCCATTTCACAGATGAGGAAATTGAGGCACAAAGAAGTCCTGGAACCCAAGGCTCCATAGCTAGGGAGAGGCAGAACTAGGATTTCAACTTTGGTGTATTTCAGCCTCCCAACGCATCACTGTTAACTATAGAAAGATGGTGAGAAAAAAAGTTGGCCTTAACCAAATAGTAAAATAGAGGTTGATTTCCCTTCAGCAAAGCTTATTTATTCTGTAGATCTGAAGTTAAGGCTGAGGTCCAAAGAGTTTTGAGTCAATTTTTAAGTCACCCCATTACATCCTGTGGAGAAAAGCAAACCGAGTGGGCCGTAACAAGCAGCAGATCCCATTAGTAGATTTCCAGTAGTAATTGCTAATAGTAATAATTGAGCACTTATTTTGCACCAGCACTTTCTGTATAGCTAGTCTTTATGTAGGTACTTTGAAAAAGGTTATGCCAAGGGCCCCATTTTACAGATGAGGGAACTGAGGTTCAAGAGGTTAAATAACAGGACTGCAAGCCACATCTTGCAACACTGACATCCCATATGAGTCCCAGCTGCTCTGCTTCTGATCCAGCTCCCTGCTAATGTGCAAGGAAAAGCAGCAGAAGATGGCCCAAGGGCTTGGGCCCCTGCCTCCCATGTGGGAGATCTGGGTGGAGTTGTCGGCTTCTGGTTATTACAACCATTTGTGGAATGAACCAACGAATGGAAGATTTGCTCTCTCTCTGTCTGCAAAAGAAGAAAGGGAAAGAGGGAGGGAGGGAGGGAGGGAGGGAGGGAAGGAAGAAAGTTAGTTACATAAGTTGCTGGAGTTGGGATTCTGCCCCGCTCCACCAACTCCAAAGCCCAGGTTGGATCCACCCTTTGGGAGATTTGTGCGGGATTTGCCTGCATCACAGTTCTCCCCCCCACTCCCTAACCAGTTTCCCAGAGCCTTTAACCTCTCCATTTCTCAGCCCCGCTCTGCACCAAGGGAGGAATTGTGCACGTTGGTGGAAAAGGGATTCCTAGTGGAGGAGCGTTCTGCGTGGATTTAGGTTTTGCTGTTGCACTACATAGCCATGCCTGGAACATCGATAAGTTCTGCTTTGGAAATTTTATTAATTAGACAAGTGTCTGGTCTGCTGACTTGGAGTCGTTAATCCGATATTATGGCTCCGTCTGAGTGCCTCTGTGAGGAGCTATTTTGTAAAAAGTTTTTAGAGCTGTATTTGGCATCTTGTTTCATGGCCAGGACTTCAGTAACAGCAATTATAGCCCAGCCAGGAGTACGATTTTTGCTGCCCCCTCCCCATGGCCCTGTGAGCTGAAACCTCCAAGTGGCCAGGTCCCTCTGTTGCTATTTAGCATCCGGTTCTGCCATTGGCCCCCTGTTAGCTGCCTTCACACGGAACCCCTCTTCAGTGCAGGCGTGACAAGGTGTGTGAGCTCCGTGCTTTGGATCTCCATGACTGTGGCTGGCCTCAGTGCATCTGCTGGTGGCTCTCCTTTGCTGCCTCCTCCCGTGAGGTGGTGCCTAAGACACGGGGCTGGGAAGCCCAGGGCCAGATTGTGTCCCTGGTTGCCTTTGAGGCCTCTGCATCATTTTGGAAGGCCACCAAAAAAAAAAAAAAAACACACAACGGAGTCATTGGGTAACATTGGTCATTAAATAAAGGTCCCCTTCAGTTTTTCCCTGTACTTCTTTCAGATTTCTTATAATTGCAGTGATTTAAATACCTAGGGGTTTCCCACTCTAAATCTTCCTAATTGTTCCTTTGCTGTCATGTTTGACATTCCTTTCCCCGGGAGTGTCCTTCTCCTCCTCACCTTCACCACTCAGCTGAGGGTGGGGGTGGGGGGGGAGATCTGCTGGGAGTCACAGTGCCCGGGAACTTGTTGTGATCTGTGCTCCCACAGCATTCTCTGCTGCCCCCTGTGGCGCCAGGTGACAAATGCCTTTCTCTTTATTTATGTACCTGCTTCCTTGGACTGCAGTCTCCCTGAGGGGAAGAGACGGGGCCTTATTTATCTGCGTGTCTCCAGAATCCAGCACCATACCTAGTGCGTAAGAAATATTCAGTAAGTTTTTGCTGCCTATTTGAAGCACTGAGAATGCTGTCTAAAAAGCTGATGGAGGGAGCCCCTGACTTTCAGCAAGAGACTGCTGTTTTTCCTCTTAAAAGAAGGGAGGTAGAACCAGACCTTGCAAGAGCCCTGGCTCTGTGAATTTCAATCACCGAAGAAGAAGAAGAAAAACAAGCCAACCCCCCCCCCCCCCCCAAGTACACTGTAATTCCACAACCCGGATGCTTGAGAAGAGCTTTTCTGGTTAATAGAATGTTTCTGGGTAACTGAGGGTTAGGCCGAAAAAATAATGTTGTTTTACCTTTTCTGGATTCTTTCTGAAATGCTTGGGTCTGCTTTTCTACCTTAGTGACTTGAGTCTGGGGTCCACAGTTGGATCTGTGTTGCCAAGTAGGGAGGCGGTGAGTTCGCAGCATTCCCTGTTTGCCCAAGTCTGCAATAGGGTAGCATGCATTCTCCTTCCCCATCCCCATGCCTTCCCACGCCCCTGCCCTTGCTGTACCAAAAGACAAGCCCAGAGGTTTGTGGTCTCACTGCCACTCACCTCCAGGAAACAGACTGAGTTTTCCCAACTAACAACAGGGGAGGTGCAAGGCTGACGCATGCCCTCTGAGCTAGTAACTCAGCAGGTGCTCTTGTCCATGGCTTTGATTCTTAGGTGGAAGCTTCCCACCCTCACTCCCCCTTTTCTGACCCCAATTTAGGTCAGACCTTGTTTTTCCTTCCTCCCTCTCAGCAGGAAGATGCAATTAGGGAGACTAAAAGATGTTGCATTGTTCTGAGGCTGTGGTTGCCATCTGTGGACCCCTCCATGATATGAGTTTACCAGGCCTCTGTTCACCTGCCCTCCTTCATCGAGTGGCTTCTTGGTCTGATTTCTACCCTGCCTCTGGGCTGTGCTCTAGATTAGATGGCTCAGAGATGGTGCACAGGAAGGAAGGAGTCAGGGATTGTTCCCTCCCAGGAAGTCCACCTGGGGCCTGCTGGGTCAAGGGTATGGGCATCAGATACCAACTGCCTCATCTGAGGCAAGACAGTGTAGGGAGATGGGCATCTAGGCAAAACTTCGGGCCTTTCTCTTTTGATGGAATTATTTTTAAGATTTATTTATTTGAAAAGCAGAGTAAAACAGAGGCAGAAGCAGAGAGAAAGAAAGAGATCTTCCATCCGCTGGTTCACTCCCCAAATGGCCACAACTGCCAGAGCTGGGCCAATCCAAAGCCAGGAGCCAGGGTCTCCCATGTTGATGCAGGGGCCCAAGGATTTAGACCATCTTCTATTGCTTTCCCAGATGCATTAGCAAGGAGCTGGATCAGAAGTGGAGCAGCCAGTATTCAAACAGGCGCCCATATGGAATGCAGGTGACAGCTTTAGCTGTTGCACCACAGCTCTGTGGGCCTTTTTCTTTCCACCTCTGACTTGATTGACCTGTCTGTCTCTGTCTCTGCAGAGCCAGACATGAGAGAGGGAGTGAGAGAAAGGCCTACTTGGTGTCTTCCTTGGGTCAGCTTACAGCTTCTTGCTTCCTAGCAAACGTCTCTGCCATTCAAGAGTCTTTGTGCCTCCTGCCACCATACCCCTTATTCCCTTCTATCTCTGTGCTGGCCTTTCCCACAGCACCCAGCTACAGGCCTCTTCTAGGGAAGCCTCACCCCACTGCTTCTGAAAACCAGCAGAAAGTGGACGAGAGCGAAGGAAATAGCTTCCAAGGCCCCTGCCAACTCTTGCACTCCCCAGGAGTTTGACTGGAGTCAGGGGACTTGTGCGTCCAGGGCTGGGGACCCAGGACATAGAGGCCTCCACCTCACAGAGAGGAGGCACAGCGCAGCTAGCCATCTGAACAGGCCCTTGATTGACTTTAGGAGGCTTTGCCCAGAGCCCTGTACAGCTGGCGCCTGCCAAGCAGCCCCCTGAGGTTGCTATTTGAGCCCGGGTCTTTGGCTGCTGGAGGCAGCTACTTGTTGGGAAGTTCCCAGAAGCTCCTGCCCACACCTGCTCCCTCTGTGTGCCCTCCAAGCTTTGTTTACAGTTCAGCCCTTGGCAAACGAAAGGCTGGAATCCAAGAGGAAAGAGAGAGAGTTGGGTGGCCAGGGCCCCCTCTCCCTGTTCAGCCTTCGGTGCCAGAGCTCTGTGGCCCAGCCTGGCCTTGGAGAGATGTGTGCACTGAGGAGGAGAATTCAGGCCTGCCGCTCCATTCATGCCAACTCCACTTTCCCCGTCATGACCATTCCCTGCCATATTCTGGAAATGTCTCCCCTTCCTGTGTGTGTTCCTCTTGATCGCCTTCTCTCTCCCAGCAAACAGCCAGCCTCGGGTGCCTGGGAAATGGGCCTGGGTCAGGAAAGTGTCTTGGGTTGCCTTGCTCAGGCTGTTTCTGATGTGCCATTTTCTGCTGCGTCCCCATCTGTGCGATGGGGCGGGCGCCATCATGCTCTCAGTATGGCATAATAGCAGTCCCATGTGCGGGAAAGCGTCATCACTGAGGTCCTCTACCAGAAGCCTCTCATTACCTTGTGGCCCTGAGCACAGCTCAGGGTGGATGGGGGCAGCTCAAGGATGTTTAAGAGAGCAATTGAGAACCTGGGGAGGGTCTCCAACAGCCACAGGCAACCAGAGTTGGATGCACAGCATCTGCAGGGTGCATGCCTTCCCCAAGCCTGTCCTTCCCCACCCCCTCTCCGAGGCCCTCCTCTGGCCCCCTTTCCTGCTCAGCTGCCCTCCCCTCTTGCTTGTCTTCCCCTTCATTCCTCATCCCCCACCCCCACCCCATGGCTCAATCAATCTCTATCTGTCTCTGCCTCCTTCAGAAATACTTGGTGTGGTGCGTGGAGGGTGGGGGCTGGAGTGCCCAGGGCTCTTTGGAGTGACATGACAACTCCTTCAAGCTCCCATGAATATTTCATTGCTCCAGTTCCCCCTCACTGACTCAGCCAGTGACAGGTGAGTGGGGGCTAAAATGCAAGGATCTCCCCACTAACTCCGCCACAGCTCAGTGGCAGCAACTTCAGACCTTGTGACCCACGGTGCCATATGGCATCAGCCTCACATCTGGCACGGTCCTCACATCTGTCACCAGGCTGGCAGCCCCAGCAGGGAGGGTTTAGGAGTGTGTCTGGGCCTATTAGACAACATGTCTGAATCTATTGAAAATGTAGCCCCTGTGGGAAGGGGGGCAGAGAGCAGGGGGCAGCTGCACAGAGGGTCCTCTGCAGCTGCCTCTCAGCATTATGGAA
The DNA here is from genome assembly GCF_051225735.1 of Oryctolagus cuniculus. Classification (NCBI taxonomy): domain Eukaryota; kingdom Metazoa; phylum Chordata; class Mammalia; order Lagomorpha; family Leporidae; genus Oryctolagus; species Oryctolagus cuniculus. The sequence goes on along the minus strand of NC_142888.1, from coordinate 85,359,513 downwards.
CTGGTCTTTTGCAAGGTGACTCCAGACTCCCAGGTATTCGTGGAAGGATACATGACCTTGGTCTCCACCTTGCTCCCTTGTGACCCGCTAGAACAGGTGACAAGTGTCTCCATTCCAGCCCACTGGGGGAAAGCTACTGTTTGGACAACCAGAAAAAGAATGCAGACACCAGAAGGTTTTCAGAAGATGTCTGTTTAAGCTCAGTTCAACAGGGAGTTGTGGGGCCACGAAGAGCCAGCGGGAAACAAGGAGACAGCCCTAGGAAAGTAACCAAATCATCTGCCCAGAGACCCCAGAGTAGGAAGGACTATCAGAGGCCAGCCCGCCCATCCCCCTGCCTCTTGCCATTCTGAAAGGATAGTTGTCTACTTTAGAAAACCCTTCCTATGAAGGAACAGCTGTTGGATTTCCCACCTTCATACCCCTAAAAGGCCTGGAATCATTCCATCTCCCATTTCTGCATAGTTTATGACCCTCCTTGGACCTTTCTTTCCACGCCATTGTCTCCCTACCTATATCTATGCCCAGAGATGTTGAGGGATTTCTCCCACAGGCCACACTCCTCATCCAGAAACCTGACTTTCACGGGCTGACGCACAACCAATAGGGATTTTGATAATGAATTACATGGAATGGGTAGGGGATTCTCACCTGTATGCCTAAAAATCATTCCTGTGTACACATGGGTTCATTCAGAAAATATTTACTGAACACCTACTGTGTGCGAGGTGTCCTATTAGATGGTGGAGACACAATCTTAAACAAAGGAGACATAGTCCCTATTCTTAGGGGTTTATAGCCAAATAATCACATGAATGAATATATACTTACAAATTGTGATGATGCTCACGAAGGACTATGGGGGTTGAGATAGGTAGTTTTTTTTTTTTAATTTATTTGACAGGTAGAGTTACAGACAGTGAGAGAGAGAGAGAGAAAGGTCTTCCTTCCGTTGGTTCACCCCCCGAAATGGCCACTACGGCCGGCGCTGCGCCGATCCGAAGCCAGGAGCCAAGTGCCTCTTCCTGGTCTCCCATGTGGGTGCAGGGGCCCAAGCACTTGGGCCATCCTCCACTGCCTTCCCAGGCCACAGCAGAGAGCTGGACTGGAAGAGGAACAACCGGGACTAGAACCTGGTGCCCATATGGGATGCCGGTGCCGCAGGCAGAGGATTAACCAAGTGAGCCACGGCACTAGCCCCTTAAAAAAATATTTTCATTTTACTTGAAGTGGAGGTGCTCTATGGGACAGGCCAAAGCTGGGGGCTGGGAACTCAATCTGGGTCTCCCACACGGGTGACAAGGATTCAGGTACCTGACCCATCACCTGCTGCCTCCCAGGATGCATGTTAGCAGGAAGATGGGCTCAGCAGAGCAGCCAGGGCTGAAAGCCAGGCACTGGGATATGGTATACGACCATCCCTAAAGGCATCGTGATCACTGTGCCAAACACCCATCCCTTTGTTCCTTTTCTTAAGGTTGGCTAATTTCCATCAGCATGTTGCACGATTCTGGAGAGTTAGGAAGATTGATGACTTAAGGAAAGGAGTGAATGCCCGAAGGAGCAGAAGAATCCTTCCGAAGATGAGAAGAGGTTCTGCCAGAACATAAGTAAAGAGAGTTGCCTGTGAAAGAAGAAGAGAAGTGAGCTTCCTTTTTAATAGGAGGGAAGAAGAAAGCGTGGGGACAGAGATCCACAGGGTGCTGTGTGCATTTAGTGGTGGCAACATGAGGAGCTCTCACCAAATGCTTTTGTTTTCTTTGGTTTATTTGTTTAGTAATATATGGGATAAGGTCATCAGGTGAGACTTTTGGAGAGAAAATAAGGAGGGGAGAAAGATTGAGAAGAGAGGAGTAGCTGTGAGGTAGCCATGTTAAGAGAGTGAGAAAGTGATGGGCAGACAACATTGAGAGCCTATACAAGGTTTGACATTGTGAAGTTAAAGCGTAAGCCACCTATGCAGTTGTATATGCTTTGTCCAGCTGCCTTCAGCTGCTCTGATGCAGGCGTGGAGGACGCCTAGGGTTGAGTTCATCAAGAAGTGAGGCTTTGCAAGCCTAGGATAGCAGACGGACAGGAAGTAAGGGAGTTAAATGTATTTGCAAGAAAGAGAATGATCATAACTATAGACCAGGAATTCTAATCCGGACATGAAAGGCAGTAAAGATAAGAAGGAGCTTGAAAGAAAGTAAGAAAGTGAATAACTAAGAAAGTGTTTAGAGAAGGTCTCTCTCCAGGGGTGCCCTTTAAGCTAACACCTGAATGAGGGAGAGTCAGTTCTGCACCGAATAGGGAAAGAGATTTCCAGAAAAGGGGACTATCAAGTGGAAAGTGAATAGGATTTCTGCATGGGGAGCATTTGCAGAGGTAAGCTGACAGAGTAGATGGTGTAATAGAGATGAGGATGTTGGTGATGGAGATTTTAGGGGTGATACAATATCTGATGATGAACCAAAGTCTAAGTGGACAATGATAGAGTGAGTTAAGTGGAAGAAGCAGCTGGTAAGGGCCACCTTAACACCACGGGGATGTCGAATTTACCAGTAATGATATCAAGAATTCGAGTGGGCACAACAGTTACAAACAAATAAAAATAGCAAGTATTGGCCAGGATATTGAGAAATTGGAACTCTTGTGCACTGCTGGTAGGAATGTAAATGGTTCAACTGATGTGGAAACAGTATAGCCATTCCTCAAAACAAACAAGCAAACAAACATAGAGGAGTGGGCGATTGGCATAGCCTACATCCCATATTGGAGTGCCTCCATTCAAGTCCCAGCTCTGCTCTCAACTCAAGTAGTTGGGTCCTTATCACCCGTGACGGAGACTCTGATTGAGTTCATAGCTCCTGGCTTCACCCTGGGCCACTCCCTGCTATTGTGGGCATTTGAGGAATGAGCCAGTGGGTGAGATCACTCTCTCGCTCTCGCTCTCTCACTGTCTCTCTTAAACTGCCTTTCAAATAAAATGTGTACACTTAAAAAAATTAGGAGCTGGCATTTTGGCATAGCAGGTTAAGTCTCTGCTTGCAACACTGGGCACTGGTTTAAGACTGCTCCACTTCCAATCCAGCTCCAGAAGACGGCCCAAGTGTTGGGCCCCTGCACCCACATAGGAGACCCAGAAGAAGCTCCTGGATCCTAGCTTCAACATGGTCCAGCCCCAGTTGTGGCGGCCATTTGGGGACTGAGCCAGCAGATGAACGATCTCTCTCTCTCCTCTCTCCTCTCTTTCTGTCTTTCCTCCTCTCTCTGTAACTCTTTAAAATAAATAAATAAATAAAATCTTTAAAATTTTTTTCATGAGCCCGGCTTTGTGGCATAGTGGGTTAAACTATGGCCTACAACACTGGCATTCCATATGGGTGCCAATTGCATCCCAGCTGCGCTACCTCTGATCCAGCTCCCTGCTAATGCACCCGGGAAACTGGGAAGATGGCCCAAGTGCTTGCACCCCTGCACTTGCATGGGAGACCCAGATGAACCTCCTGGCTTCAGCATAGCCAAGCTCAGGCTGTTGTGTGGCCATTTGAGGAATGAACCAGCAGATGGAAGATTCTCTCTCTCTCTCTCTGCCCCATCCTACCTCCCTATCTGTAACTTTGCTTTTCAAATAAAATAAATACATCTTTTTTAAAGATGGAAAATTTATTATATTTTAGCAATAGAACTGCATCACATAGATCAGCCAACTCTAAATTTATTTAAAGATTTATTTATTTTTTTATTTGAAAGAGTCACAGAGAGGCAGAGGCAAGAGAGGTGGGGGGGGGGTCTTCCATCTGCTGGTTCACTCTGCAAATGGCTGCAGTGACCAGAGCTGTGCCAATCCAAATCCAGGAGCCAGGAGCTTCTTCCGGGTCTCCTACACAGGTGCAGAGACCCAAGGACTTGGGCCATCTTCTACTGCTTTCCCAGGCCATAGCAGAGAGCTGGATTGGAAGTGGAGCAGCCAGGACATGAACCAGAGCCCATATGGGATGCCAGCACTGCAGATGGCTGCTTTACTCAATATGCCACCTCGCCAGCCCCAAATAAATGTATCTTTAAAATCTTTTTTTAATTAAATATAGAATTACCATATGATCTGGCAGTTTCACTTCTGGGTATATACCCCAAATGAATAAAAAACACAAATTTTTGTAAAATATTCAGACCTGTGTTATTCACAATAACCCAAAAATATAAGCAACCTGCCCATTGAGAGATGGCTACAATGTAGTACATACAGGCAATGGAGCATTATTCAAACTTCAAAGGAAGGAAATTCTGTCAGATGCTACAATGTAGATGAGTCTTGCAGATAACCTGCTGGATGAAATAAACCAGACAGAAAAGGACAAATATTGTGTGATGCCTCCTATGAGATTATTACAGTGGTCAAATTCATAATAGCAGAAAGTAGAATGATGGTTGTCAGGGTCTGGGAGAGAGGAAATGGGGAGTTAATGTTTCATCAGTGCAGAGTTTCAGCTTGAGAAGATGACAAAATTCTGGAGATGAATGGTGGTGATGGTTGTGCAACAAAGTAAGTGTACTTCATACCACAGAACTGTACACTTAAAATTGTTTGAAATGGGAGGTTGCACAGGGTGGTAAGCTTCTGCTTGTGGTGCTAGCATCCCATATGGAAGTGTCTGTGTGAGTCTTGCTGCTCTGCTTCCAATCCAGCTTCCTGCTAATGATCCTGGGAAAGCAACAGAGGATGGCCCAAGTTTTGGGGTTCCTATCACCCATGTGGGAGACCCAGATGGAGTTCCTGGCTCCTGGCTTTGACCTGAGCCAGGCCTGGATATTGTGGCCATTTGGAGAGTTAACTAGCAAATGGAAGATCCCTCTCTGTCTCTATCACTCTCTGCCCTTCAAATAAATAAATAAATATTCATTTTAAAAAATGGGATGTGAGCATTGTGGTGCAGTGGGTTAAGCTACCACTTGGAATGCACACATCTCATATTGAAGTGCCTAGGATCGAGTCTCTCCTCAGCTTCCTGCTAATGTACACCCTGGAAGGAAGCAGGTGATGGCTCAAATGGTTGGGTCTTTGTCACCCACGTGGGAGACCTGGATTGAATTCCCAGTTTCCAGCTTTGACCTAGTCCACCATGGCTGTTGCAGATATTTGGTCACTCGTGAAGTAAATCAGCAGATTAAGATATCCCCCCCATCTAGTAAATAATAAAACACTTTTTAAAAAGTGGTTATAATGGTAACTGTTTGTATATTTGATCATGATCAAAAGGGTGGAGGGAAAGATCACATGTGACTAGGAACTAAAGTTTCCAGTGACTCTGGAGCCTACCCAGGAAGTCAGTAGGTAACAGTGAGGAAGGAGAAAGAGTGGTAAGAGGCAAGCAAGGCTCCTCCAAAGAATAGGACTTCTTACAGAGGAGGGAGAGTGGCCTGGAGGCAGCACTGCTAAGCACAGGGGTCAGCTACATCACCTGAAGGTCCTTCAGAGCTTAAGACTTGAGAGAGAGAAGACCAAGGACAAAACAAAAGAGCCAGCTTCCACTTGAGAGGGCTGGGGGTGGGGTGGGGTGGGTAGTGGTATCATGGAAGAATAACCAGGTCCCAGTGGGGAAAGAAGGTGAAGGGTGCTCGGAGAGAATAAATCGAGGCTGTAGGAGAGCTTGCTCCTGGCTGAGAGTTCCAGAAGGCACAATGCAAGGATTGGAATAGAGAAAGCTGGGATTAGAGTATGAACAGACCACAACAGTCCTCCCCATTCGTCCATGGTTTCACTTTCTGTGGTTTCTCTTACCTCTGGTCAGTTGTGGTCTGAAAAATTAAATAGAGAATTCCAGAAAGAACCAATTCATATATTTCAATTTTTTTGGCATCAAAACAAACTTATTTAATTTTATTTCCATGAACTTTTTGGAGTATGTATAGTGTCATTCAAATATATTTCACCTATGTGTATATGAGATGATATTTGATAGTATGTATAATTCTGGCCAGATACTGGGGGCCAATTCATACATTTTAAATAACTTCTGTTATTTGGTTAAATTTTTCTATTAAGGTCATTCAGTTGTTAATCTATACCTAATTTATAAATTAAACATTACCATAGGTATATTTGTTTGGATGGAAAAGCAGTCTATGTAGGGTTTGGTACTATGCCCAATTTTTGGCATTGGCAGCCTTGGATCAAGGAAGACTGCTATGTGGGGATGAGAGTGTGGGGATGAGAGATGATCAGAGTGAGTAGACAGCTTTCTGATGGTGATTGAACTTAATAGGAATGTGAACCCTAAGTGTGTACATGAGTCTCCCATAAGGAAGAATAGATGTAGAGACCTACAGGATGTTGCTGCTGGAGCTGTGGCCTTTGCTACATTATTTGCTGATGTGGTTGCTTTAAGGGAGGCTGCTGTTACCAAATAGTCCCCCCATAGCTGGCCTCATTGTCTTCTGGGAAACTGCTTCATCCACAGGTTTTAGGCAAAAATGGTGAAGTAAAGTAGACTCAGGTTCTCATTGTGGCACCACACAATGTTTAGAGGTGATTATCCTTTAGACGATGACTTAGTCTCTCTTCCCAAGTCTGATTCCTTGTCAATAAAATGTTGACAATCCTGCCTAGCTGATGGGGTGTTTGTGAGGATGGAATAAGGCAGTACGTGGAGCATAGTAAGTCTGCAATCAATGATAGCTGATACTATTCGTTGCCCACGCTGTCCTTTCTTCCAGCATCCCCTTGCCTTATGCCCAGCTGCCGCTTAGTCCTTAGATTGTCCTTGGACCCAACTCTTCCATAGGGCTAAACAGTGCCCCATCTTCCCGATCTTTTCTCTCCTGCAGTAAATCCAATTCAACCAGCATGTCCTTTGTTTGCAAGCATGTATGGGTCTGCATAAGGTTTGTATTTTAACTGGGGCCTTCAGTGCCATACTCAAATGGAATAAAAGTACCTCTCAGTCCTCCCACATGCCCGTGGCTCTGCCATGGCCTGAGAAGAGAGCATTCTTTCAGCTCTTGCTTCTCTGAGTATGCTCTGTGGAGCTGCAGCATGGGCACCACACTGGAATTTGTTAGACGCTCAGACCTTGCTCCAGACTTACTGCATCTGAATCATTTTATCATTACCCCCAGGTGATTCGTGTGCACACTACAGTTGGAGCATCACTGCTGAAGCAGGTAGCAGAAGTGGCAGGTGAGGGCTCGTTACAGGAAGCATGTCTTTTACCTAGTGGTCTGTGACCCAGCTCCTCACCAGAGGGCACCCACCGCGGCTACTTCCAATGCCCAGGGTTGGGGCTCCCAGCCCTGCTGCTAAGAGAACATGGCATCTCATGGTGCTAGCCCACCATGCTGGGTCTCTGGAGTTTCCAGAAGACTCAGACTCCTGTTACTGGAATCAGAGGGCTAATTGGCCCCACATGACTCCAAATCCTGCCAGTTGTGAGAGGAGTGACAAGACTCCCCAAGGAGCCAACCAAATGTAAAGAAAAAGGAGCCAAAGGCAAGGAGGGATGGAGCACTGAAAGCTGATGCCTGAAAATGTAGCTCTTCTATTTCTTTCTCCTCCTGCTGGGAGGAGAGCAGCAGCTTAGAACCATTCTGTCTCCTTCTCCATTCATTATGCTTTAGCCATGTCCTGCCGACCATCAGTCGTTGACATGCGCTCAAGCTATTGATCCTTCTTTGGATCCTAAATAATGCTCCCAGTAATAGGACCACCTCTACATTTGTGTGATATGTTTAACCTTCCTAAGTGCTCCTGTAGCTATGATCTCATTTCATTCTTCCAACACTGTGCAGCAAATGGGATCAGAGACAGGTCCATTATGATGTGGGCTGAGCATCCAGGCCAGTCCAGGACAAGAAGCGCTGCTGGCCATAGGATTGGGACAGTCTTGCGGTGGAGACTGGGGATAGCCAGAGCATCCAGGACCTGAGCAGGTACACATGGGAGATGCTGCTATGGCCCTGAGAGATTTGGCTCCAGCTGCGGCTTCACCTGCGTGTAGTTCTGCTCTGCTTGTCCTCCCTTTGAGGCTGGCATGGAGGAGGAGCAGTCACATAGCCTTTTGGGTGGGACAGTTAGAGGCTGTGAGGAGATAATGGAGATGAAAGTACCTTTTCTCAAATGAGGTAGCGGACGTAAAGCTGGAAAGAACCACGTGGAGCTAAAGTGTTCTTATCATTAGGCAGAAGAGAAAGGCTTGGCCTCTCTACCTGGTCACTGAATACAGCGGGCAAGCCCATGCTGGAGGAGGGAACACCCTTCGGGACTTGCTGTAGGAAGGAGACAGAATGAAGGCATTGTATGCTTTAGAGCAGACAAAAGCAGAAAACAGCAGGTCCCTGAGACAAAGTGGTGGGGGTTAGGGGACGCATAAGCTTGGGCTCCTTCATAATTGTGTTCAGGGTTGCCTTGTTGGAAGGGACCAGAAGCCAAACATCTTTCAAAGTCAAATTGGCTGTGTCCCCCTGGAGGGCCATCACGTGACCCATGGACAGCTGAGCTCCTGTCATCCATCACTGCTTGCCTTCAGAGTCACTCCCAAGTCTCCAGGCACTTAGCAAATTTCAGAGGGACTTAGCTGCAGACGCTGAAAGAGGCAAACCCCAGGAGAGAAGAGACAACTTGGATTTGGACTGTAGAACGGCCTTCTGGCCTGCAAGGGAGGTGTTTCTGCCCTGCCCCAAGATGCCTGGCAAGATCCAGGCAGCCTGAGGAAAGGGCTGTCCCTGGAGCTGAGGGAAGGATCCAGTTCGGGATGGTTACTCCTGCTCCGTTAGGGCCAGCCCAGGGAGACATGTCTGTGGTGGTGGAAGAACTCTCTGGGCCCCTTGGAGAAGGTGGGGCCAGAGCACAGACAGAGCTTCCACTGTTGTCTCTCTTCCCAAGTCTTCCTTTTCCTGGCCAGGCAGCACAGTCCCCACTTCCTCCGTGGAGCCTTCTCCAACTTGGCCATCCACTCCTCCAAACGTGCAAGTTGGCACTTAGCTCTAGACTTCAGCTACTGGTCTTAGCACTCTCTCTAGTGCAGGGCACACTGGCCTTTCATCCCTCAGCTGGACTACAAGCTCTTCGAGGGCAGGTTTCTGTGACTTGGGTCCTCCAGAGCTCTGGACCATCTACAGGCTTCGATAAATACTTGTTGATTGATTAACACGACTCAGAAGAATAAGGCAAAATACTTGTGCTGCAAAGGCTCTTGGTTTGTTGGTTCCCCTAGTTTCAGGACTGCCCGTTTCCCTCAGTATTGGTGATAAAGGCCTGGAGGAGACTGAAGTATACTCAGCCCCAGAGAAAGAAGAAGGGATGAGTCAGAGGCTGCCTTGGCCGTGGGAACCTGAGTGCAGGCCAATGTGGCCAGCTCTTCTGCAGCACACCTGCCGCTTCCTTGCCGGCCTTCCCACTCCCCATGCCACAGGCCACACAGCTAGACAGGCTATCATCATTCGGGCTGCGCTGGCTGGTGCCCATGACAGAAATGAGGAAGAGGCCCTTTGAGTGCAGGTGAAATCAAAAGGGAAACGGATGGCGGGAGGCAAAGGACTCATTTCAGAAACAGCCTCGCTGGGGAGGCAAGAGGAACAGCTGCAGGAGAGGGTTCTGTGGCTCCCTTCCTGCCACTCGGAGCAGGCATGAGAGAGGGGCCAGCCTGAGGTCACCTCGCAAAGTCTCTGTCCCAGGAAGGTACCTATTCAGGACATTGCAGCTTCCAAGTGACTGTCAGAGGAAAGTGACAATTAATCTTACCGGTGTGCGAGGCAAGGAGCCATTTTCCAAACTTGCCTATGAAGACTTAACCTCACCCTGGCATCCCCTTCTACCTTCCTAAGGGGTCTTAGGTCAACTTCAAGCCCACTTGGGTGTGGCCAGCATGCAGGAATTACAATCAAGTAACCGTGCTCTGCCTTCCTTCCCAGATCCCTGTAGGACAGAGACAATTCTGGGGTTCTTTTCCAATTCTCTTTCATGCAATGACAATAAATCTTCTCTCTTTTCTCCAATACATAGTCCTAAAGCTCCTCTCTACTGAATTCGTGTTTGTGTCTTGATAAACAACCTAGCTGCTTGAAACCTTTTGCTTCTGACCAGTTTAGTATTGTTGGTCAAAAATCGAGTCATTCTCTTGATGTCAAAACCTCCCACTTTTTTTCACAAATCTTATTCTGGTTTGATGAATTAGCTCCTAGCTGCCTCCATCTTGGTCTGAAAGCCCTGCCTGGGACCTTAATTTTAGAGACTATACTTGCTGAGGTGAGAGAACATATGCCCACCCGGCAGGCCTGAAAGCCTGGGGGTGCTATGGTGCCAAGTTAAGGATCTAAGGCTCTGGCCCCCTCTTTCCCACCTTCACCTGCCCTGCCTTTCTCTTGGGTCTTCCGTTCCCCTTTTTGATTCTTCCCTGTGCTCTCACAGACCCCCCAGTGCTCCTACACCCTTACCCCTCAGGGCTTTTCATTTGGATACTACACTCAGGCCTACACTTGCCTGAAGTGTTCCTCAGCCCAGCCCTTCATAGAGAACCTTTGGAACACTCTTGGGTAATTCCTAAGCTTCGGTAACTTAAGTTGTGGGCATCAGGAGAACAATCCGTAATCTCTCCCAGGTGTTAGAGCTGCAGTTTCTCTTCTGCCAACCCCTCTGGGTGTCAGGCCTGCAGATGCACCTCCCTTTCTGGCTGTAGGAGCCATTTCCCAAGTGTCCCAGTAAGTGAAGTGAGTTGGCATTATGTACAACTGTTTGAGGTAATGGTCTCAAACATTAGCACCTTTGTTTTTAGATGCCACCAGAAGTAGTTCATCTTTATATGTTGCCTACGAGACAGTAAAGATTACACAGGACTTCATGAAGGAACTCCCTCCCCACAGGCTGGAGAAAATTCACATTCCTTTGCCACTTACTTGCCTGTTTCCTGGCCTGTTCTCTCAAGGTGTTGGGCTCCCTTAGGGACTTAGTGGCCAATTCCCTGGGTGATACCAGTTACCTTCAGAATAGCACGTTCGCATTTAGCCTCCTTCTGGAGTTGGAATATCCTAGATAAGGAAGTCTGCCTCTAAAGTGTTTCTTCTGTTGACTGGAGCCCTAAAGACAATGGGCTTCTCCTTTCTACATTCCTCTTCCTCCAATCTGAAATGTGAGGCAGTCATCACCTCCATCAGTTGCAGAGGATGTTGGGAAGCTAAGCTGTGAACTCCCGGGTGCCATGGCCAGAACCCTAACAGATGTCCCTTCCAACTGCTTCTGCGGCTTAGTTCCCTTTGCATCTTGTTTTGCTCCCATCTTCCCCCTCCCCTAGTCATGTGATGCAGGAAGAGAGCGCAAATGATATGGAATGTGAGCAGCTGCCAGCAGAGACGCTGCGACATGTGACCATTCACCGGGACCCTATATATGGCTTTGGCTTCGTGGCTGGCAGTGAGAGGCCCGTGGTGGTTCGATCTGTGAGGCCAGGTAGGTGTCCCTCATAGCACCCCTCCCCAGCCCTGGCTCCTATCTCCTGATACCCACATAGCTGCCCAAGGAGCAGTTTGCAACTGTACCATGTTGCTGGAGAATTCAGGAAGAGCAGGTGAAGACTTGCCGACCAATCACTGTATGAGGAAGCTAGCCTTTCAAGAATGATAGATGCAAAGCATTGAGGCAGCTTTAAGTCCCAGACAGAGGCTGCAATTGATCATTTAATACAGTCTGGTCTTAATAAAGCTTCCCTTTGCCCTGAAAATTCATAGTAGAGCCACAATGCCTTGGATGAGAAATTACCTATCCAGTTCAATTCAACAAGTATTTATAGATTGCCTATCCTAAGCCCAGCAATGTTGTAGGAAAGTACAAGACACAGTTCCTGTCCTCAAGAATCTAACCGTCAGGCTATGGAGACTGGTGCATACTCATGTATGTCTCCTATGTACTTGCCATCACCTTGTTTAATCCTCACAGTCAAGCCTGCAAGGTAAGTCATACCATTCCAGTTTCACAAATGAGGGGATGGAGGCATAGAAGAAGAGCATGACTTGCCCAGGGTCACTCAGCTAAGAGGCACCTTGGCCTGTGTGATGCCGCCTGGGGTAGGTGGGGCTTGAATGGGAGGGACCATGTGGGATAGGCCTAGCAGAGGCTACCCCTGAGCTGTGAAATGCTGCCATCATGAATGAAATGAGAAAGGACAAAAAGCACTGTTTTGTTCTGAGTATTCTAGTCATTGATAGAAAAGACACAGAAAGGAGCTTTATTCTTGACTTGCTGGGCCTGAGGCTTTAGATGTTTACAACAGTTTCTCACTCAGTCAAGAGGAGCAGCCGGAGTACAAACTGGTCTTGCAGAAATTTGATGAATTTTGCAATCCTCAAAGGCAAAGAAAAAGATTTTTGTAAGCTGTCTCTTCAACTAGAGGGCACAGCAGTGATAAAAAAAAAAAAATTCAGCAGTACAGGAGTTCATGGCTGACCTAAGGCTCCTGATTCAGTCATGCAGTTTGAGTTTCTGATCAGAAATTGGATTTGTCCTGGGAAAAAGGGATGAGATAAATCTTAGTAACAGACCACCAGGAGAGCCTACTTTAACTTCAAAGCAAACAGAAAGTCCCCAGGCCCAGAGGGAGGTCAGCTGTGAAAGGCATAGGGAATGAAGAGGAAGGAATTGGAATGGGTGAAGAGAAGGAAAGCCCTGGGGCAAAAGCCCCGCAAAGCCATGGGTCTGCCGGGCACAGCCCTGCAAAGGCCTGGTGCTCATTCACCTTGCTGCATCTGGCCCTTGTGGCTCCTGCATGCAGAGGACTGCTTTGGTTCTATATTCGAAGTGGTTAGAAAAGACAAAGAGGGATCCTACAGAAGAATAGTTCTGGTTGAGCAAGCCAACAAACCAATCGTGAAAGCAGTAAGAGATGGCTGCTACCCCTGCTGTCAAAGGGCGAAGGCCCATGAAGGAGGTTGAATTCTATGAGGAAGGAATATCAAGTTCTGGGAGGAATCGAGGAAAAGGTGAAGGGAGGGAGATTAGGTAGGTAGGTAGGTAGGTAGGTAGATAGATAGATAGATAGATAGAGTGGGCTCCACATAAGAGTGGAAGTTTTGGAGGAAGTAAATAGAAGGCATGCAAAGAATTGAAGGAATTGTCCCTTGGAGGATAGAAGTACCATTTATCAAATTCTTGCCGACATCAAGCAACTATTTTAAGTACTATAATTCATCATTTCATTTATCCTCCCACCATTTTTGTGATGTATTGGTTACTATTATTTTCCCATTTTACAGATGAGATAAGGCAGACTGGGAATGATCAAGTGTCTCATCCAAGATCACAGATCCAAGATCTAGTGACTTGTAGACTCAAGAGTAGAACTCAGGTCTGTCTGGTTGCAAAGTGTGTACTATTCATCCCTGTGCTCTTAGCTCCTAAAGTCAGTGAGTGGTCAGTGGACTTGGCCTGGTGGGTTTCGGGCCACTCTGGTCAACTGGGGAATCCTGCTGCCTGTGTTGGCATAGCCATCCTCAGTGTGCAGACCCCAGGCTCCAGGGCCATTGAGCTGGGCTCAAGTGACATATTTGCTGGGTATGTTCCTGTTTTTGGAATTTGGGCAGCACACTTCATTAGAGAGAGTGAGCAGCTGGGATCTGGTCCTTCAAAGTGGACGCAAACAAGAGTCAAGGTTGATTTGAGAGTGGGGCATGTCATTAAATATTTCTGTCGAGCTGAGTCTTTGAAAAGCTTTCTCCAAGAAGACCTTTTGCTAATCAGAGCCAGCACAGCTTTGTGGTGCCCCTCTACCCCAGCCCTTCACCCAGCCAAGAAGGTATGGCCCTCAGACATGCCTCCTTGCTCACCCTCAGCCGTAGACATGGGAAAGAGAGAAAGTAAATTTCCAGGTGCCCAAGAGGCTGTACCTTGTTCCCCTCTTTTATTGGAGAGTAGCATCTCTCAGTGTTAAGAAGAAAGTTAAGCTCATTAGGTCTTTGAATACATCCCCATCTTCAGCATGCCTTAATCATTCAGACCAATAAGTATGAATCACGGTCAAGGAAGACAATGCCCCCATCCCACCCCCGGTTTCTCTGGTCATCAGTACCACTTCCAGCTGTCTGGAAGTCTTTTGCCTGTGCTTAAGCAGATCACTGCCGTGAAATGAAGTGTCTGTTCTTCTAGAGAACCAAGCCAGGAAAGCGCTTATGAACCTCGTCTGAGGATGAGGTCTGGGCTTAGGACCTTTTGCTACCGTCCCGCTCCCACCTGAAGGAGGCCTGCTCCGTTCTCTTCCTTCATTCCCCTGCCCTCCTCAGTCTGTCACAGGCAGCTGCAGTGGCAGCAGCAGAGCTCTGGTGACACCCCTACCCCACCCCTGCTCAGCCTGCGTCTTCTCCTGCAGGCCCCCGGGACCGCTTCGGCTCCCTCAGGCACTGCAACTCTTGCCCAGACGTGGGCTTTCAGCAAGAGCTCCAAGGCCTCACACCTCTCTCCTCTCCTCTGCAGGAGGCCCCTCTGAGGACAAGCTCCTGGCTGGTGACCAGATTGTGGCTATTAATGAGGAGGACGTGAGTGAAGCCCCCAGGGAGAGGTTCATAGAACTCATCAGGTAACAGGGGCCTCTTGGGCCTTGGCAGGAGCTGAGCAGTGTCCTCACCCCTTGTCCCACCAGTGGCTGTCCACCCTCACTCTGAGAGAGGAGCACTCCAATGCGGAGCAGCCCTAGTCAGAGCTCCCAGCTACCCAGAACGTGAGGGGCCAGGCAGCCAGGGTCACCAGGGGCCCTCACACACTCAGGCCTAGCCTTCTGCAGCCACGTTGGATAGACACAAAGAAGAGCTCCCTGCTAGAGCCTCATCTGCACCCCCCTCCTCCCAACTAATCTCCTCACCCAGGTTCCTTTGGCTTTGAGTTACTGTGCAGTGAATCAAGCCAAGTGATTGGCAAGAACCAAACCAGCAATTAAGAGAACACTCTGAGATAAGCACAGCACAAGCAAGACATTACTCCCACCTCCCCCACACACATACCTCAACCCCCGAGACGAAACACACACACACAGGAGTGGGAAGGCAGACTTCCTAGCCAGTGGGTTCAGGTAGGAACCCTGCTATTGTGGATTCTGCTCACAATGTTTGTGATCCTTAATCCCCTCCCAGATGGGAGCAGGTGAGAGAGAAAGGGAGTGCTAAGAGGGACCGCCACTGTCTGTACCTGGGGAATAATTGCGTTGCTTAGCCTGTCTCTTACCCTACACATGTCTCACATACACATATACCACATACCATACGTACTTCCCTCTCCTACACTCCACCACCATGTGCACATACTTTGCACACATTTTGTTGATAGCAAATGAGAAGCTTAGAGGCAAAGGACCTAATTTCCATGGGCTGACCTCACTTTGGAGACCTTGTCTGTCTCCCTCCAAATGGAACCATGTGTCCATGTTCTCTCAAGTCCTCTCTGTCTTGTGTGGTCTGGCTCCAACTCTTCCTGTAGCTCCTCCAAACCCTCTTAGAGTGTTTTCATGCTGCTCATCTTTCCGGGGCTCCCCAACGCCCAAGGGGCCCCCGGCCTCCTCCCTGACCTTCAAGGACAGACTTGGCCGTCTGGCTCTGACTGGCTTGGGAGGGGTTTGCAGCGCCCTCTGCCCCCCACCTCCAAAGTCCCGAGCAGGTCTTCCTTGACATGCTCCCCCTCAAGCCTCATACCTTGAAAAATGGTCTCTGATGACATATGTTTTATCTGTACTCCACGTCCAATTGTCCATGCATTCCCTATCCTCTGTCCTCTGCCCTTCACTCTCCACCCTGTGCCAATATGCAGCAGGTCATTTTCACTTGCATCACATCACGTTGGGGTTATTTCAACCTGACCCCTCAGAAATCACTATTTTTCCTTCTAGTTGATATCTTTGCACTTTAGCACATGGTAGCCTGATTTGGGGAGGAAGTCCAGAGCACCTTCACTTTCCAGAGTACACAATGCCCATGAGTCATTCACTCATTCATTCCATGAACATTTCTTATTGGGTGTTTACTGTGTGCCAGGTACCATTCTAAGCACTGAAGATAGAGCAGTGAGTAAGACTAAAGTCCCTGGCAGGGTGGAGCTTACATTCTAGTAAAAGGAGACATGCTATAAGCCGTAAGCATGTTAGATGAGTAACTTTACAGTATTTTAGAAGTTGATCCGTGTTAGTGAAGAACAGAAAGTAGATCTGAGTGAAGAGGATCAGGAGTGCTGGCCACAGGGGTGCCCAATATAACTTTAAACAGCGTGGCCAGTGATGGCCTTATTGAGAAAGATGATCTTTGAAGAAATGCTTGAAGGAGGTGAGGGTGCTGGAGAAAGAGAGAAGAGAGGGTGCAAAGGCACTAAGGCAGGGGAGTGTCTGGAATGGCTGCAGAACAGGGGAGAACAGTGTGACTGGAGAGGAGTAAGGAAGGAGGAGACTTATGGAAGATAGCTCCAGGTTGTGGAGAAGCTGGTAAGCCATCGTAAGGACTGGGCCATTCTTCTAAATGAAGTGGGAAGACATGGCAGGGGCTGCAGCAGACACGTCCAGATTACATTATGCCCCTCCGGGCTCGAGATAAAGGATTTTCCTTAGTATTTTCCCTGGAACACAGCTCCTTTCTCCTCCTGGGATCTTCCCAGACCCTGGAGCTGATTCACCCCTGGACTTTGCCTCACCAAATATGGAAAATGTTCAAAGTCCTTGAGGAGGAGGCCTTGGCATTTCTTGAATATCCAGAACCAAGGGCATCTTCACTCTGCTTCTTGAATGTTTTTGTTCTCATAAGCTTTTTTTTTTTTAAAAAAAAGATTTTATTATGTATTTGAAAGGCAGAGTTTTAAAGAGAGGTCTTCCATCCATCAGTCCACTCCCCAAAAGACTGCAATGGCTGGAGCTGGGCCAATCCAAAGCTAGGAGCCAGGAGATTCTTCTGGGTCTCCCATGTAGGTGCAGGGGCCCAAGCAGTTGGGCCATCGTCCACTGCTTTCCCAGGCCATCTTCAGGGAGCTGGATGGAAAGTGGAGCAGCCAGGACTCAAACCAGTGCCCATATGGGATGCTAGCACCGCAGGCAGTGGCTTTACCTGCTACACCAAAATGCCAGTCTCTCCCATAAGCCTTTGGGAGGGGCCAAATAAGGAGAAGAGAAAGCAAACTATTCCTAGTTCTTTCAGTTCTTTTAAAGGAGTGTGTATTCCTGGGAGAGACTTTTCATACCTCACAGCCTCTTTGATCATTGGCATAATTCTTGGCGGAAGAGTTTCAAATTCTTTATACTTTTGAACATTTGCTATCTGGAGAACTTGGCATCCATCTGTTGCTCCATGGCTTGCGTTTTTGGTCCCTCAATTAAAACAAATCTGCTAAGTGTGAGTCATGATGACCAAATGACCTCCTTTGGGTTTTTCTTTTGAATTTCTTCTCTTGCTTAAATACGAAATTGCCAATACTCATTGTACATGGTTCCCAGGACTCTGAATGTGTGCCCTTTGAGTTCCATAATTCAGGCCTTTAGTTTTCCTTGAGAACTTTTTAGTTTACAGGTAAAATTACTCCTAAGGTTTGGGGATTTCTACAGAGAGAATGCGAAAAAGAATATAAGAAGAAAGCGTGAAAAAATGAGAATCCCCGCGGCAATAGTAATACTTTCATCAGCTGCCTGTGTGAACCACCGTGGATGGTTTGTGTTGGCCACTACAAATGATGGGAGAGGAGGCATCCATGCAGATACTCATATTGCCCTCTGTCCTAATCCGTAATCCTGAATGCAGCCCAGGGGGAAATTCTGGGGTTGCTTCTTGTACCAGATGAATACTTTGTGTATGATACACTACTCTCCCGTTCCCTCTTTTCTTTGTAGGAGTGCTAAAGAATTCATCGTTCTTACAGTTCTGCACACTCATCAGGTGAGTGTCTGTCTTTGTATCTGCCCTTCTTCCTGAGAAGAGATGACCCCATGTTGGGAAGCAACAGCATGGGGTAGAGGGGGCAGGTGCAGAGACTAGGACCAATATGTGAGCCAAGGATTTAGGAGTGAACTTAATATCTTCTGAACATCATGTCTAGTCTCACATCCAAGGCTGACTTTTTTTTAAAACTTTTATTTAGTAAATATAAATTTCCAAAGTACAGTTTATGGATTACAATGGCTTTTCCCCCCCATAACTTCCCTCCCACCCGCAACCCTCCCATCTCCTGATCCCTCTCCCATTCCATTCACATCAAGATTAATTTTCAATTCTCTTTATATACAGAAGATCGATTTACTATATATTAAGTAAAGATTTCATCAGTTTACACCCACAGAACATAAAGTGTAAAATACTGTTTCAGTACTAATTATAACATTAATTCACATTGAACAACACATTAAGGACAGAGATCCTACATGAGGAGTAAGTACACAGTGACTCCTGTTGTTGACTTAACAATTTGACACTCTTGTTTATGGCGTCAGTAATCTCCCTAGGCTCTCGTCATGAGTTGCCAAGGCTATGGAAGCCTTTTGAGTTCGCCGACTTTGATCTTATTTAGACAAAGTCATAGTCAAAGTGGAAGTTCTCTCCTCCCTTCAGAGAAAGAGACCTCCTTCTTTGATGGCCCGTTCTTTCCACTGGGATCTCACTCGCAGAGATCTTTCATTTAGGTTTTTTTTTTTTTTGCTTTTTTTTTTTTTTTTTGCCAGAGTATCTTGGCTTTCCATGCAAGGCTGACTTTTTTATAAAAAAATATTTTATTTATTTGAAAGGCAGAGTGACAGAGGCAGAGACAGAGAGAAAGAGATCTTCCATCTGTTGGTTCACTCCTCAAATGGCCATATTTGCCAGGGTTGGGCCAGGCTGAAGCCACGGTCTCCCACATGGGGTTACAGGGGTCCAAGCACTTAAGCCATCTTCAGCTGCTTTCCCAGGCACATAAGCAGTGAGCTGGATCAGAAGTGGAGCAGCCTAGATTTTAAACTGGCACTCTGACATGGGATCTGGCATTGCAGGTGATGGCTTAACCTCCTGCACCACAACACCAGCCCAAGGCTGAGAATTTTGAAGGCCTGTCTGTGTAGAGCTGTGTTCTATCCTGTGCCCTTTGCTTTGTCCGCTTAAGCTGCCCACTGCCCCATTTCCAAATATATCTCGCATGTCTCTTTTACTGTGCCTCAGTAAAAATAAACTACCAGTCCAGGGTCCAACATCTATAGAGTTCTAGTATATGGTAAGTGCTAATCTTACTCATTCATCCATATAAGAACTTACTTAGTGAGTGATGTACAATATATGGGACTCAAAACTGTATAGAAGTTCAGTATAATGTTGCTGAAGGGTACATTTGGACAGATAGGATTATCTTTGTCCTAATGTAGACACTAACTGATCTTGTGACCTTGGACAAGTCAGTTCCATTTTTCTGAACCTGTTTCTTCATCTGTGAATACTATGTATAAATAGACCATTGTCTCCTAAGTGTGCATGATCATGATAGTTACCAGGACTACTTATTAAAAGTCAAATTCTCCAGGCTCTTCTCCTCAGGAGTGGGATTCAGAAAGTCTGGTGTCCATTGCTAGGTTACATTCTGCATCCCAGAAAATCATACTGTCTCCAAATGCACAAAGGCAGGTGCACTTGACCTCCAGCTTCCTTATCCCTTTCTAATGTCCCCCAGCCCTCCCCTGTACCCCAGCACTGATGTCCCATCCTCAGCCTCTAGTCACAGGAGAGATCATATCTGTTGGAGGTATGGGACATGAAATCAGGGTAGACTTCATGGAGAAGGCTACACCTGGGCTGGACCTTGAGGGGTGGGGCAGGATTTCCCATGGAGAGATGTAGGGAAAGATTATCCAGAGAGAGAGAGAATGTTTATGGGCACAGGTGCAGGACCTGGGCTCCCAAGTCAGGTGGATGGAGTTCTGGTCAAGCCTGACACTAACTTCCCCTTCCTGTGGCTCCCAGCCCTGTTCTGCATGTGTGTGAGCGTCACACACACACTTGCACACATATACAATTGCACATCCAAACTCAATCTGCTCACAGATGCATATACCCACATCCATGCTTATACTCACATCTGTACTCATACATCATATCCTCACACAGGAGATTCACATGCATGTATCCATACTAACATGTACACACATATGTTCCCACATATACACACTTGCACATATGCACATATACTCACACACATGCATTCTCATGTGCGCACACACAGACTAATACCTCCCAGGTCAGTAGGCCTTTTGCAGTTGCCATTCTCTGTCCCCTAGTAGACAAGCCTCCCTAGCCCTCGCTGTGAGTGTTACCAATACTCTCCTCCTCCAACCTTACCGCACGTGCACAGTTGCCTAGTGAACAGTGGGCAAGCACTTCCCACCTTTCAGTCTGCTACCTTGATAGTGGCCGCCAGTTCTCCCCAGAACACACATGTTATATAGTTAGAATGTACTCCTCTGGTCAGAGACTCATTGGGAGTTACTCTGTTAGTAAGGTCTCCTCAAATGTCCCTTCCTGAGGTGGCGTCTGCCTGCCCCTGGTTCCTGGTATTGCTGAATTCTTCATCACAGCTGAAATACTGTATTTTCAAAACCTTTTAGTTTTGAAGTAATTGTAGACTCACTGCAAGTTGCCAAAGTTAGTGCAGAGATAGCTCAGGTACCTTTACCCTGTTTTTCCCAGTATTAACATCTTACACGACTGTAGTGCAATCTCAAGGCCAAGAAATCAACAGTGATACACTGTGTGCACATAGCTCAATGTGGTTTTATTACCTGGGTAGGTTAATGTCCTTACCAAACAGTTGCTTACTGTTGTCCTTTTATAGCCACACCTACGTCCTCCCACCCCCACATCCCTGTCAACCACTCATCTGGTCCCCTTTTCGGTAATTTTATCATTTTAAGAATATTATACAAAGTGGATAATACAGTGTGGGGCCTTTGGGGATTGACTTTTTTCACTTAGCATAATGCCTTGCAGATTCTCCCAACTTGTGTGTATCAAGAATCTGTTCCATTTTATCGCTCAGTAGTATTCAGCAGTGTTTCATGATGTAGGTGTACCCATTTGTGTAATCATCCGCCCGTTGAAGGGCATCAAGGTTGTTTCCAGTTCATGGCTCTTGCAAGTAAGGCTTCTATAAACATTCATGTAGAGGTTTGTTGTGAGCATGGGTTTTCATTTCTCTGGAATAAATGCTTGTTGCTGTGTCACACAGTAAGTATATGTTTAGTTTATGAGGGAACCCCCAGACTGTTTTCCAGAGTGGCTTATCATCTAACATTACCATGAAAATATTATATTAATGTGCTTATTGTCTGTCTTCGTCATTTGCATGTCAGCTCCATGAGAGTTAGAACTCTGCTATAGCCCCAGAACTTGGACGAGCACCTGGCACAGAGTAGGTCCTAATAAACCCAGCTTCCAACGATCAAAACAACCTAAACTGAACTCAAGTAGCTACATTTATTTGCAGAGTGAAGATTCTAACACTCTCCCTCATTTCCCCCAAACTTCCCCATCTCAGTGCTCCCACTACTCCCTTGTTTCCCAGATCTGACGCCTCCTTATGTCTCATCTCTCCTTATGTCAGCCTGCTGTGGCCAGGATGCTTTTCCTTGTACATTTCTTAAGCCCTACTTCCCTGTGGACTTTTGTCCTTGTACTACTCAATATCTCTTCTAATATCTACAGGTTTCAAAGCATTTGTGGAAAATGTAATTAAAACATGGGTTTATTTTGGTGCAAAAACTTTTGAAGGGGGCAAGTGTTGTGGTGTAGCAGGTAAAGCCACTGCCTGTGATGCTGGCTTCCCACATGGGTGCTAGTTCCAGACCCGGATGCTCCACTTCTGATCCAGCTCCCTGTTAGTGTGCCTGGGAGGCAGTGGAAGATGGCCCAAGTCTTTGAACCCCTGTACCCATGTGGGAGTTCTGCAGGAAGCTCCTGACTCCTGGATTCATATTGGCCCGGCTCTGGCCATTTGGGGAGTGAACCAGCAGCTGAAAGATTCTCTCTCTCTCTCTCTCTCTCTCTCTCTCTCTCCGCCCTCCCCCCCTCCCCCCCCCTCTGTCTTTTCCTCTCTCTCTCTCTGTAACTCTGGCTTTCAAATAAATAAATAAAATCTTAAAAAACGTTTGACATCCAAGCAAAGGTTTTCCTGGTATGCATTTTCCATGAACTTTGTGAAGCCCCCTAGTACATGCCTGTTTCCTTTAAGACCTGGCTGGATATGCATGTCTTCCAAACAGCTTTGCCTGAGTAACTCCAATGAGAGTTTCTAATTCATTCATTCTTCCATCAAGCATTTATTGAATACCTAACCCTTCTGGGTACTCAAAAACTAGGAATGTCATAGTGCACAGGCTAGACATGATTCCTCTCCTCACAGAGCTTCCATTCTAGTTCCTGCGCTTTCTCAACACTTGGAGCATAGAAGTGGGTGGGCACAAACACACAGGAATGACAGTTGACATATTTAGCAAGTAGTACAGTGGGAGCCAAGCCATTAGCATGTAAGTCAATAACAGCACTGGAGCAGTTTTAGAGACCTCCTAATTATACCAAGTGTTAATCCTTTTGTTAATCTACATTTGTAAAGAGGTCTCAGGTGAGAGGTCAGGTGGCACACAGGAAGCTTAGAGCAGTGACTATTTACCAATCAGTGTGAAATGGGTATGGCCATACCAGTGCATCCTGACTGAATGGCACCCTTGTATACATATACAGTTGATGCCTCATTATTTTCAGATTTCATAGTTTGCTAATTTGCCTACTCCCTAAAATTTATGTGTAACCCCAGAAAATCAATACCCATAGCACTTCTCTGGTCATTTGCAGGCATGTGCAGAAGAGGAAAATTTTGAATTGCCCAACGCACCTGTTCCCAGTTGAGGTCAAGTAAGGCACAACTCTGCCGTCTTGTGTCAGCTCTCATACAGAGATGATCAGAGGAGGACACAGTAGGGGGCCAAAGCAGGGGAGGGCAACAAGCTCCAGCTCAGGGGCCAGTTGGACAGGGTTCAGGTCACAAGTCTGGCACCTGTGCATGGGGGGGGGGGGACTCAGGCAAACACAGACAATCCCTTCAATGAAACCCTAATTTTCTGATTCTGAAAACTCAGCCTGTAGCCAAAGAGCATAAATATCCACTCCTTATAGCCACCTACCCAGGGTGGGGGCAGAGGGGGAAGCCAGAACAATTAGAACCACTGCAGAAGAACTAGTTTTCCACGGAGCTTCTTGAGATATAGCACTTGGCAGATGGTAGGTACTAAACCATATTTGCTGAGTTAATGAACGAATTCACTATTAATCTTGGCAATCAATGAGTATCTTTTTTGCTGTGCCTACATGGTGCTTGGTAGTAGACATGGTAATATAAAATGCCAACTCTTCTTGTACATCCTGGTTGGGGAGGTGAGCTATAAGCAGTATGGATGAATAGGAAATCCAGGGAGGAGAATGGAGGATTGGGGAAGAATTTCGGAAAAAAGTGAAATTTGAATAGGGTTTTAAAGAAGAAATGGCATTTAGTTGGTCTCTAAAAGGGACACTGGGGGCCCTGAAGGGTGAAGATGGGGAAAGACAGCAGTGAGGTGTGTTCAGGGAGCACAGAACCGCCAGGTACAAGAGAAGTGATATTAGAGGTAGATGGGAAATGAGGATGGAGAGTCAAGTGTGGCTTGTGGAAGGCCTTGGAGGTCGGAAAGAGGGCCTGTTTGTCTCCAGGCAGTTCTATTTGCAGGAAGGAAGGCCTCCTGATAGGATAGCTCTCCATTGTCCTAGGCGCCTGCAGTGGTTGCTATGGGAATTGATTATACATAGACTCAGGTGTCAAAGACAGTGAGCCAGCAGAAAGACAAATCAGAAAGCAGTCAAAGCTGAGCTCCCCTCTTTCACAATTTTAAAAGTGGGGCTGCTGACCAGCCTCTGGTAACCACTATCCTAGTCTCCCTTCTGAGATCAACCTTTTTATATTATACAGTTAGATCAGGGGGCTAAGTTCTGGTTTTCTATTGCACAGTAGGGTGACTATAGTTAACAATAGTGTCTATTTCAAAACAGCTAGAAGGGAAGATTTTTGAAATAATGCAAGTTTGAGATGATGGATATGCTAATTATCCTGATCATTATATAATGTATACATGGAAGAGAAGATTTTTTTAAGATTTATTTATTTTGAAAAGCAGAGTTATACAGAGAAGGAGAGGGAGAGGGAGAGAGAGAGTGGTCTTCCATCAGCTGGTTCACTCCCCAGGTGGCTGCAATGGCCAGAGCTGCGCAGATCCGAAGCCAGGAGCTAGGAGCTTCTTCTGAGTCTCCCACGCGGGTGCAGGGGTCCAAGGACTTGGACTATCTTCTACTGTTTTCCCAAGCCATAGCAGAGAGCTGGATTGGAAGTGGAGCAGCCGGGACTCGAACCAGTGCGCATATGGGATGCCAGCACTGCAGGTGGCGGCTTTACCCGCTACACCACAGTTCCAGCCCCAAGAAGATTTTGAAGTAGTGGAAGTTTGAGATGATGGCTATGCTAATTAATCCTGATCATTATATAATGTATACATTGTATGGAAACATCACATTGTAACCCCATAAAATATACAATTATCACATATCAGTTAAAAACACAACTTAGAAAGTGGGGCCCTATCCTGCACTAAAATGTTTGGCTACATACATACTTGATTTTGGCCAAGATATGAGTGATCACAACACTGAATTCTGTACTAATAGAGCCACCAAATTAAAAAATGGTCAAAGAATCAGCAGCTGCTGAATTCATCCCTGAGGGAGAGGCAGGCTTTCTCTTCTATTCCTTATTCTACCTAGCTGCTGGCTTCATATTTGCTTCAGGGGGCTTGCAGTAGCCCCAGAGGTACTTAGCAATTCTAGTCCCGTGTTTCAAGCCAAAATTCATTTTAGCCAGAAAGAGTGTCTGTTGCAAAATGAGATTCCCAGCTGCTTGGAGAAAAAATAGAGCCAGTGAAGAGCTCAGATGTCCCAGCTTTAAGGTACTCAATTCATCTATGCTTAATGAGCTAGGGCATCTTCACCAGTCTAGATGCCTGGGCCTTACTCTCTCTGAGATTCTCACTTTCTAAGTCTGCTGGGGGCCTAGGCCTCTGTGTTGTCGCAGGCACTCCTCAGAGGTTCTTTCATCAGGCAGGTTGTAGAATCCGTGGGTTAGTGTGTACTAATGAATTGGTGTAGAGGTTGGCAAACTCCTGTAAAGAGCTGTGCGGTAAATATTTTGAGCTGTGCGGTCCATACATGATAGAACACAAGCAGACATAGGCAATGCATAAACAAAGATCATGGCTGTGTTCCAGAAAAATATTATTTGCAGAAAGAAGAATCTTGGTGGGCAAGATTTGGCCCAGACAGGCCTGTGATTTGCTGACCCCTGAATTGTGTTTGTTACCTGTCCTGGGTACCATATTTGCATTTTGACAAGGGCTTTCCCAGCTCTCAATATTTTAATTCAAAGGTGCAACCTTAGTATTAAGAATTTCAGGGGCAGGCGTTTTGACCTAGTGGTTATGAGGCCCACAATCCCACATTGGAGTACCTGGGTTCAATTTCAGCTTCCTGCTAATGCAGACAGGAAGCTCAAGTAATTGGGTACTGACCACTCATGTGGAAGACCTGTGTAATGGTCCCAGCTCCCAGCTTCAAGCCTCTGCCCAGCCCTAGCTGTTGCAGGCATTTGAGGAGTGAACCACCAGAAGTAAGCTTGCTGTGGGTGTGTGGGGGTGTGTGTGCGCGCGCGTGATTGTGTGGTGTCTTTCTCTGTCTGCCTCTCAAATACATTTAAAGGGTGAATTAAATTTTAAAAAGAACTTCAGTCTCTACAGCTGAGTTTTGAAGGTGGTTCAGGCCAGGGAAACCTTTGGGAGCCCCCCTCATATCACATTGCAAGGCAAGCCTCACCTGTGCCTAAGCATAAAGCTAGACATGACTTCGTGACATCTAGCAGAGACCAGCTGGCAATGAGTGAGTCACCATCAGCAAATGAGGCTGCAGGCCGAGAATAGGATGGAGTTTTAGAGACCAACAGGACAAGGGTCAATGAGGATTGAGGCATAAACAAACTGAAAATAGCTCTGAAACGGGCACCAAGAAATGATTATAAACCCTGAAAACATTGCCAATGTAACTTCCTCCTGGGTGGTTTTGCTCCTGTAAATATCTGAATCTTTTGTTGGTAGTGGTACAGACAAAAAAAAAATTCTAAGACAGGATCTAATCTTGTCTTTTTGGTAGGGTTAGCAAGGATGTCATCTCTTCCACTGTAGCTGAATACAAGGGGGCTTCAAAAATTTCATGAAAAAAAAGTGGAATGGATGGATAAGTTTATTTTGTTCCCAAACCATTTTGAATTCTTTATGTGGCTTTTTCATAATGCACATTTGCCATGTGCCATTTTAAGACCCTTCTATTCATTTGTTTGAATCTACTAACTAGCACCAAGGTAAAACCAGACCCAGTGGGTGAAAGATTAGGGATGGACTCCCAGCTGCAACCTGCAGTGGGCAAGCAATCACTAAGCCAAGGCTCAGGAAATCTGGGTTCTGGTGTCAGCTCTGCTACCCAATTATGTTGATACTTTGAACAGTATCCTCTTCCTGGACCTCCATTTCCCGTATGAAAACCAAGGGATTGGGAGCAGGGCAGGCATTTGGCACAGTGACTAAGATGCTGCTGGGGCACCCACATCCCAAATAAGAGCCTCTGGGCTTGAGTCCCAGCTCCAACGTCCGTTGCAGCTTCCTGCTCAGTGTGCACTGTGGTAGACAGCAGGTGATGGCTCCTGAACTTGAGTCCCTGCCTCCCATGAAAGAGACCTGCATTGAGTTCCTAGTTCCTGGCTTCAGCCTGGCTGGCTGTTGCCAGAATTTTGGAAGTCACCCATCAAAGATTCTCATTCTCTCTCTCTCTCTCTCTCTCTCTCTCTCTCTCATCTTTCTTTAAAATAAAGACTTTTTTTTTTGACAGGCAGAGTGGACAGTGAGAGAGAGAGACAGAGAGAAAGGTCTTCCTTTGCCGTTGGTTCACCCTCCAATGGCCGCCGCGGCCCGCGCGCTGCGGCCGGCGCACCGCGCTGATCCGATGGCAGGAGCCAGGAGCCAGGTGCTTCTCCTGGTCTCCCATGAGGTGCAGGGCCCAAGCACCTGGGCCATCCTCCACTGCACTCCCTGGCCACAGCAGAGAGCTGGCCTGGAAGAGGGGCAACCGGGACAGAATCCGGCGCCCCGACCGGGACTAGAACCCGGTGTGCCGGCGCCGCTAGGCGGAGGATTAGCCTAGTGAGCCACAGCGCCGGCCTCTTTAAAATAAAGACTTTTTTAAACAAAGGATGAATTTGCATAGTCCGTGGAGGTCTATGGAGAAGGCTTCTTGCACACTGTGCCGTGAAGGCATCTGATGGCAGATGGTCACAACGAAGGGAGAAGGGTGTCTGGCAGGTAGAATGAAGATTGCACCTGCCCTTGCATGTTTTGGGCACTTGGTGGAAATGTGGATGACTGTGGAGATGGAGTCAACGTTGCCTGAGTATAGCTGCAAATCTTTCCATCTTGCCCCTTCCCCTGACTCCTGCCCAGGATTTGAGCACCAGGCTGTGCAGCACATGAAGGCATTTATTGACTGCATGAGCAATCAATACTGTAATCACTTTGTGCAATGATCTCCAGCCCTGGATTTCCTTGTGCTGTATCATCTGCTGCCAATAAACTGTGCCCCCACCCCATGGCTCGGGATGAGAAACCTAAGGTTCCTGTAGCTCGGTGGTTCTTAGTCTTGGCTGCACTTTGAAATCATCAGAAGCTTTAAAGGAAACACTGATGCTTGAGCCTTGCCCCGGGGAACTGTAATGTAGTTGATATGGGGTGGGCCTGGGCCTCAGCACTTTTAGAGCTTCTCCAGTATCTCTGTTGTGTGCCGCCATCACCAAGGCCCACTGTGTGAGTTCCTGCTGGACTCGGGTGGCTGTTGGCAGTCTGACGTTGGTGGGGAATGAGATTGCTGGCTCTGACAGAGCAGAGCATTGAGACCAGGGCCCAAGACATGCTGGAGATGTTTGTTTCTCCTGAGTCTTTATTTTGAGGCCCTGCCCTCCTGTGGCTGATCTGGTAAATGAATGTCAACCACAGTGTACATGGCAGATGATAGCTTCATGTTCTTCCTTTTCCAACTGGCAGGGACTCTCAGGACCTTCACCCGAAAGAAGTCCTGACTGGCAGACTCACGGGCTCTATGGCAAGGCCCATAGGGCAGATGGCTTGCAGTAGCCTCAAACCAGATTCACCCTCTGCTCTTCTTCATCGAAGCAAGTGGCAACTCCATCCCTCCAGTCAACGCCTGTCTTTGTCTTACCACCCCCCCCATCCAATCCACCAGCAAATCATCTTGGTTCAATCTTCAGAATGTATCCAGAATTCACTCACTTTCTATCATTTCTACTATTAACTGTCCTAGCCCAAGTGTTCAGCATGTTATTTAGATCATCACAGCCATAAATACTGCAGTTAGAGACTTCAGAGTGATCTCCTTCCTCTTGGCATTGTCTGAATACTATCTGTTTTTCACAAAAGAGCCATCATTTAAAATGCACATCATACCCTGTCTGCTGAAAACCCTCCAGTAGAGTGGAATCCAGAGTTCTCACCCTGGCTGATCAGGCCCTTCCTGACCCAGCCTCCAGCTGCCTTTCTGAACACACTGCTTCCTGCTCCCCCTCCATCGCTCTGTGCCAACCATATTGCACTCCCTTCCTGTTCCTCGACACCCCAACCCTATGTTCACCCCAGAGCCTGTACTCTTCTTTCTGCCTGCCTATAAGCCTCTTTCTCCAGACGGTTTCATGGCTGTTTCCCCTCCACTTCCTGCATGTCTCTGCTTAAATTTCACCTTCTCAGATTGGTCTTCCCTAGTCATGCTGTCTAAAATAACACCCTCGCCATCCCACTTCTGGGTACATAGCCAAAGAAATTGAAATCAGTATGTAGAAGGAATATATGCACTCCCATGTTCATTGCAACACTATTTACAATAACCAAGATACAGAAGCAGCCTAAGTATCCATCAACAGATAAAGTAATGAACTTGTTGTAGGGGCCGGCACTGTGGTGCAGTGGGTTAAAGCCCTGGCCTGAAGCGCTGGCATCCCATATGGGCATCAGTTCAAGTCCTGGCTGCTCCTCTTCCTATCCAGCTCTCTGCTAAGCCTGAGAAAGCCGTAGAGGATGGCCCAAGTCCTTGGGCCCCTGCACCCATATAGGAGGCCTGGAAGAAGCTCCTGGCTCCTGGCTTCAGATCAGCTCAGCTCTGGCCATTGCAGTCATTTGGGGAGTGAACCAGTGGAATGGAAGACCTCTCTCTCTCTCTCTCTCTCTCTCTCTCTCTCCCCCCCTCCCTCTCCCTCTCCCTCTCCCTCCCTCCCTCCCTCTCTCTCTCTAGCTCTACCTCTCTCTGTAACTCTGTCTTTCAAATAAATAAAATAATTCTTTAAAAATAACTTGTGTAACATATGTATATTATACAATATATACTTATATGTATTATATGTATATGGAATGCTATTCAGCCTTTGAAAAAGGAAATTCAGTCGTTGGTAACTACATGGATGTCTGTTATGCTATGTGAAATAAGACAGGTACAGAAAGAAATACTGTATGATCTCACTTAGATGTGGAATCTTAAAAATTTGAAGTCACAGAAGTAGAGAGTAGAAGTAGAGAGTAGCATGGTAATCACCAGAGGCTAGGAGGAGCACAGGGCAGGGATGGAGAGATGCTGGTCACAGGACACAAAGTCCCAGTTAGACAGGAGGGAGAGGGTGTTAAGATCTATTGCTCAAGATGATGACTAGAGTTCATAAAAATGCATTGGATATTTCAAAATTGCTAAAATAACATCCCCACCATTGCCATCTTCACTCATCCTCCTGTGTAGCACCTTGGTGTGCTTTGCTTTTCCTCCTTATTCTCAGATGATGCTTTCCAGGATCCCCAGTGAATGCCTGAAACTGCAGGTTATACTGAACCCTATATATACCATGTTTTCCCTAGACATACATTCCTGTGATAGGGTTTATGTTAAATATGAGGCACAGTAAGAGATTAGCAATAGCTAAAATAAAATAAAACAATTATAACTATTTAACAAAAGTGACTTAAATTGAGGAGGGGATTTGGCGTAGAGGTTAAGTCACTACATGGAACACCTGCTTCCCATATTGCAGTACCTGGGTTTAAGTCTTGGCTCTGCTTCTTGTCCAGCTTCCTGCCGATGCCCACTCTGGGAAGCAATGGGTGATAGCTCAAGTACTCCCATGTGGGGCATCCAGATTGAATTCCAGGCTCCTGGCTTTGGTCTGGTGCAGCCGTGGCATTTGGGGAATGGACTAGCAGATGGAAGCTCTCTTTCTGTCTCTGTCTCTTTCTTTCTGCCTTTCAAATAGAAATGAATATATAAACTAATACATTGAAAATAAATAAAATTATGGTGCTAATAGCAGTAACTCTTATTAGAAAAAAAATAAAACTTACGGGTTGGGTGTTGAAATACAGCCAGGTAAGCTACTGCTTGGGACACCTTCATGCCATACCAGAGTGCTTAGAATAAAGTCCTGCTTCTCCTTCCAATCCAGCTTCCTGCTAACGTGTCCAGGAAGTTAGACGATGATGACTCAGATACTTGGGTTCCTGTCACCTACAAGGGACACCCAGTTGGAGTTCCTGGACCTTGTTTTCAGCTTGACCCAGCCCCACTGTTATGGGCTGGAGAGTGAACAGTCAGTCCATGAAAGACACCCCTTTGGCGCGCGCGCGCTCGCGCGCTCGCTCGCTCACTCTCTCTTTTCCTCTCTGTCACTCTGCCTTTCAAGTAAACAAATACAACATTTTTAAAAACCCTTATGAATTTCTTATTGCTGGACTTTTTCAATTTAATTTTTTAATCTTTTTATCTTGTTTAAAGATTTTATTTATTTATTTATTTATTTGAGAGCCAGAGCTACAGATAGGGAGAGGGAGAGACAGAGAAAAAGGTCTTCCATCCGTTGGTTCACTCACCAGATGGCCACAACAGCCAGAGCTGGGCTAATCCAAAGCCAGGAGCCAGGAGCTTCCTCCTGGTCTCCCACACGGGTGCAGGGGCCCAAGCACTTGGGTCATCTTCCATTGCTTCCCCAGGCCATAAGCAGAGAACTGGATCAGAAGAGGAGCAGCAGGGACAGAAGCTGAGGCCGATATGGGATGGCGGTGCTGCAGGTGGAAGCTTAGCCTACTATGCCACAGTGCTGGCCCCTCCATTTGATGTTTTAGACTGTGGGTAACTGAAACGGAAAAGCAAAGCTGTAGCTAAGGAAGAGCTACTAGAGTCCTTATTTACCACTTGAAGGCACTTGTTTATGATCTCTCTGTCCCTGCTGGGGCAGATGCTCCATAAGCCCAGGGTGTTTTGTGTGTCTTGTTCACCGCCATACCACTCATCATCTGAAATAGCACCTGGTGCATAGTAGGCCCTCCCTAAATTTGTCAAATGAATGAATAAATGCCCTCGAAGACATGAGGATGCCCGTCAGCGTGCCTTCTGCATTTCCTGGCTGCTGAGCTCTGTGGAGCTCGATAGGGGCGCTGGAACTCAAGTAGCCCACGGGAAGCATTACGTGCCAGTGTTTGCTCATCACACTTCCTACTCAATTGGTGGGAGAGTTTTCAAGAACTGGAGAACCTCACTGATTCTTCGGGTATTTCTTGTAGAATTGGATAAACAAAGTAATACAGAGCCCGGAACTAGAAAGCCAGGATAGCTGTGCTAAATGTCTCACATCTCTATTCCCAAATAGTATAAAACTGTGCATAAATCATTTTGGCGTGCTAGATCTCCTTTCTGCCACATCAAAAACAATATTTGTTATGAGCCTCCTTCCTAGGGGCAGGGCATGTCTGTGAGATGAATAAGATCATTTCTGTACGTCCTTTGGGGTGCTTGTGTTCAGATGTAATAAACATCATCTAGGTATAGCTCACATTAAGAAAACCGAACATATAAAAATTCAATGTATATTATTACTAAAGAATTCTTGCAAACTCCCCTAGGCCTGGAGAATTAATAACGGGAGTCAATTTACCCAAATCTGATTCATGCGCAGCTTTTTTGCAACACACCAATCGTAACAGGAGAGCACTTAGCATATCACCTTGCACCTAGTAGGTAATCAATGTTTATGTATTGACCCCTTAGTCACTAAGTGAGGTGCACCTATACTGGAGCCTGTTAACTCTGATATGACAAAAGCCATGTTTCCCCCAGAGATGGAGAACTCACCCACCCTCTGTTCTTCTTCCAGTCCCCCAAATCTGCCTTTATCAGTGCTGCGAAGAAGGCCCAGCTGAGGTCCCATCCTGTGAAAGTCCGATTTTCCGAGCAGGTGGCAGTTGGAGAAACAGATGCAGTAAGTGCAGCCTTGGCCGGAATCAGCTCTGCCGTCCCAGTCTCGCTCGGAGGCTCCTCATAGTAGATGGTGTCACGAAGGGGTTGCAGCGGGAGGGTGGAGAACGGAGTGTGTGGTGCACAGAGGCCCTGGGCACTGGGGGAGAAGGGAAATATGTTGATTCATTCAGGATCCTCTTGATGCTTAGAAAAAAATTTCTGTCTCTAGCACAATAGGTTACGCTCAGAGCAAGTGCACCAGAAACATTTTTTTGGCAACTTGAGAGAAGTGGGAAGGAAGTGATGGTTTTCTGAAGATTCAGGGGACAAGTGGCTGGGGAAATTGTAGCTCTCTTCACATGTAAGTGATACAGCACATCCACATCTTGACTGGAGAAGACTTTGCAGAGATGGGTGAAGCAGCCTGTGGGAAATGATACAGACTCAAGTTGCCAAGTTTTTATTAGGCACCTGCTGTGTTCCCAGCACCACGGGGGATGCAAAAAAATATCCCTGTCGCCTGCCACTGGATACCTCTCAGCGATGCTATAGGTTCAAGTGGTTCACACTGAGGCATTATAGAATCTATGGCTGGGTAGTAGGCATCCAAAAGAGCAAGTAATTGACAGCTCATGCCATGCAGCTGTCAGGCTGGGGGTGCTGGCCAGCCCACCAGCTTACCCTGGGCTTTGTGGGGATTCCGTGCAGTGAGCTGTCTACTCCAGATGTGCAGATGAGAAAGGGTAAGCAGAGCACAGAAAGATATGTGTTCATCAGTGATGGCTTCTGGCCCAGAGTCTCCCAGGAGTCTGCGGAAGGTGGTGATAGCTGCTGGGGGCGAGGGGTGGAGATAGCTGCAGCTAACAGGCACTGGCGTGCTTTTGTAGGCTGTGGCAGGCTAGGCTCATAAGGGGCCCTTGGCATTTATGTGCTCAAGCACAGCCGCCATTCTTGAGAGAGGACTGAGCAGGGAAACCAGAAGTATGTCTGTCGCTGCCATAGCTCTCTGAGGGAAGAAGGGACATGCAAATGTCTTCCATCTCCACGTCCTTGATTCTGTTCCTGGTATGAGGAAGGCTGGGAAGCCTAGGGCACTAATGGGTCCCACTAAGCAAGCTGCCTGAACAATTGGGGTCCATGTCCATCCTAACAGAAAGAAAAAATGAATAGAAGTGGGAGTTTGTGAGCGGAGAATTAAAAAGGGGTAGTATGGAGGAGTGAAGGGTGATAGCAGATAAGGGTGAAGCAGATCGCAAAGTCCAAGTCCCTGTGAGGACATTTGTGTCCTAAGCCCTTGGGAACCCAGAGGACATATGACTTGAATTTCAAAAGTATAAGCAGGTGCTTCCTCTCCCATCTCAACATTAGCAGAGTAATTAACGGAGGCCAAGCCATCCTGTGAAGAACTCTCACTCCTCCCTTCCCATCCTCCCCATCCCCCTTCTCGTTCCTTCTCGTCTTCATTTCCTTCATTCTCCCCTCTCTTCCTCTCCCTTCTAGCCTCCTTTCTCCACTCTCTCTCTCCACCATCCCTCTGCTCTGTATGCTTTTCAGCCAGGCCGCAGGCAGAATCAAGCCACCACTCCAATACAATCTGAATGCAAACAGCCCAGAGTAGCTAAGACGCACCTAGAGTTACTTCTCTCACTGTCTCCTGGACAGACCACCGGACATGGCATGAGGCCCTTGTCTAGGAGAGAGACATGAATCTTCCAACTCACCATGTTCAGGAAATCACCTCATGTCACAACAGCATCCCGGCTGCCGCTGCCGCTACCATAGACCCATAGCAGCCTCGCTGATTGGAACCTGGGGGACTCCAAGTCCAGGTGACTCCAGGCTGTCCTATCATCCCTTTCCCTCGGTGTTCCAAGGCTTTATTAAGCAGCCAGAGCAAAAATAAATCCTGTGGGCGTTCCTTGCCAGCTCTATTTTTAAGCAAAATCAATTAAGTAATTATCCAAGTCCAACCCAGGGCGCTAAATAAAACCTGCCACTGCTGAGCATCATCAGCCTGGGGATCAAAGACTTCTGGGCTTGCCAGGAACCAGCATCTCAGATCAGGGAGAGCCCAGGGAGTTCACACTTTTTCAACTTTCTATCCCGTTGCTTCCCTCTTTAGTTTCAGCACAGCCAAACTTGGCTCCTGACTCCCCACCACCAACAACCACATCCCATCCCAGGAGGACTTGCTCGATCCTGTTCCCAGGCAGTCCCTGGATGTAGATTGTTCTCTTCTGGCTTCTCTAAGAATTCTGACCTACTGACTCCCTCAAAATCAAAATCCAATTTGCCTTACCTAGGTAACCTTAGCCATTTTATACCTGTTGATTTGTCTGGGTTTTATAATGTTTGTGTATGCCAAGTCACTATAATAAGAGTATAAGACTGGGGTCAAGGTCTCATTTTTGCTGTAACCCTCCCAGGGGCTTAGCATGGTGCTGAGCATGGAGTATAGGCTCAATGGATGACCACTGAATTAAGGAATTTGTTTTTATATGCAGCTTCTGAGTTCTTATAGAGTGATAAACTTGGCCCCGGGAAGTGAATGGATTCTTCTACCACTGCTCATTCATCTTGTAGTCCTTTATTTAGTACCAACTATGTGCCTGGAAATCTGTTCCCACTGTTGTGACTTCAGAGATGAATAGGACATGGTCACTGGGCTCTGAATTCACTAATTGTGAAAAAGCAAATATTCTTCAAAAATACAAGAGCATTGGGAGTGTTTTGCACAAATTGTTGTAGGACTGAATGGGATTCAAGACCGGATCCAAGTATCTGCTGAGATTGAACCAAGGCTTTACAGAATATATATGTATCTGAGCTGAGTTTTGAAGGATGAATAGGAGTTTTCCAAGGAGGGAGAGAGCAAGGCAGAGGGACTAGCATTTATTTAATTAAAGATTTATTGATAACATGTACCAGTCTATAAATAAAGAAACCCCTGAGCCAGGAAACCTTTTGCTAAGGAGTTTATCACTTGTTCCAAAATGGGTCTTGCCAATGGTTCTCAACCAAGGTCAGTACTGCACACTCTCAGAGAGCTTTTGGAAGTGTCTGAGCATGTTTTGGGTCATCCCAATGATCTGTTGTGCTACCAGCATTTAGTGTCCAGCAGGGACGTGAGACAATTCCTCAGTAATGAAGAATTGTCAGAAGCATGGAGGCATGAAAGAGGCATGGGTACTGTGGGTATAAGGAATGGTAAGACATGACTCTGGAGAGGTAGGCAGGGGCCAGGTCAGAAAGGGCTGAGGGTGCCATGAGGGAGGGGAATGACACAGCAAAGGCATGGATGGGGAAGTGATCTCAACTTATAAATGGTGTGGTAGAAAGCATGTGTGGGGGCGGGGGTGGGGTGGGGCATTGTCAGGAGATAGGACCAGGTGAGTGAGGTGGGCTCCAAAGGAGACCTTCCACGCTCTTCAAGTGTGCATGGTGGGCTTGGATCTGCTCTAGGCTGAGCAGCTGTGAACCACGGCAGAAGGCATGTCCACTGAGGTGTCAAATGAAGAGGGAGCTTTCGATCTAGCCCAATGTCTTCTTGGGACACTTGGTTCTGGACTCCACATAACATTATTATTCACCTGCCTTTTCCGCTGTCTCTTTGTCCCCCCACACTTTTGGCTTCCTGTTCACCTTCACCTCCTCTTCCCTTCCCTCATCCTTTCCACACCCTCTCTGGTTCCCTCCTCCTTCTCATTGAGCCCCTCCCCTTGGCCTTTCCCTGCCTGTCCACAGAAAATGATGAAGAAAGAAGCTCTTCTCCTCATTCCCAACGTCTTGAAAGTTTTCTTGGAAAATGGGCAGATCAAGTCATTCACATTTGACGGCCGGACCACTGTCAAGGTACCTAGAATCTCCTCTCCCTGGTTAGCATTGCCCTCTCTAGAGTACACCAAGCTATTTGTCCTATGTTCCTCTGAGTCTGCCTGTAGCTGCTCACTACTGGAACAGGACCTTGGAGCCCCCAGTGCTTATGAACACAGCCTAGGAAAACACACAGCCCTCAGAGGAAGGGGATGGTGGAAACTTGCATTCCTGACTGTATTCTAGTAATTGTAAGACTTGATGTGTGCATGTTCGGACACATAGGTAGGCAGGCCTACCTGTGAGCTGCTTTGTGTTCCTGTGATGTGGAATCTTCAGGACTCCGGGCACCATGGGGTATGAGGATCATTAAACCATTTACAAAGCAAAAATGATTTATAGTGATATAAGAACACTTACACAAACTTACAGCAGACAGAAACAAACACAAGTGCCCGGGAGATTAATTTAGCCGTGCCTTGCTTTTTAAATAACAACCAGATCTCAAGCATTGAACCAAGATTTGGAAAGTCCAGCCACAGCCCCTTTGGCTATTCTTTTCACAGGAAGAGCAATTACTGAGACATGATTCTTAACAGCTCAGCCAAGCGTCAGAAAGTCCTAGTGATTCTCTTAGTTCCGAGGAGGACAGGTGATGATAACATT
Organism: Oryctolagus cuniculus; assembly: GCF_051225735.1. NCBI lineage: Eukaryota > Metazoa > Chordata > Mammalia > Lagomorpha > Leporidae > Oryctolagus > Oryctolagus cuniculus. The sequence continues at coordinate 85,322,652 of NC_142888.1, read as the reverse complement.
AACCCGTGGGTTCAGTCTGCTGTGGAACAGAAATATCTGTCCCTGCTTCTTCTGGACTCTCTCCAGAAAGAGAATGCCAGCCCTAGAATGGGTGACTTACTCTAACCAATGCTGCCTACTGTGCTGGGCAGCCTACCCAGAAAACCAACCTTGGCCAATAGGTATTCTGTGGTTCCTATACTTGGCGGCCAACACAACCCTAAATCCCTGGGCCAGGGAACTTTTGCCCACTAGGGGTCAGTACCCTACACTCTCAGGGAGCTCTAGGAAATGAATGAGTGTTTTGGGAGTCATCTCAATGATTTACCAAGTTACTGGTATTCAGTGTCTCAGAGTCAGAGATGCCAAGTGTTCTGTAGGGAGTAAGTAAGACAGTCCCTGAATGATGAACAATTGCCTTGCCCAAAGTTCCAATAGCACCGTGGTTGTGATACACTGTGCTGAAGCCATGTTGATGGAGCCAACAGTTTAGGTGAAAGGCTTAGGCCTAAGTGGGTTCCCCATGGGATCGAGGACCAAAATGACTCTTTAGAGTGCCATGAGATGGTCTCAGGCTAAGGGAGGGAGCACTGAAACTGAGCTCATCTACCCTAGGGATGGATGTCCAAATGGCCCTCCTCCAGATGTAGCTATCTCTTTGTGTTGGGATCCTCTTTGGTCTTTATTCATGGAATGGTGTGTCCACTGTAAATCCTGCCTCCACACTGGAGCATTTACTGCCCTCTCTTTCCCCCTTGGAAGCTTCTCCAAGCACTCTCCCACCTGACATCATCACCGCCATTATGGCTTCCAGGGAGCACCAGCCCTTCACAACAGCAATGTTCCCCTCTCTCATGATCTTTATACAGCCTTCAGGAAGGGGCCACTGGCTCTTCATGGGAGCTCTGACAGGCTGCCAAGCCACTTGTCCCAGAGAGGTACCTGGGTGAATTGACAGCCTGGCACAGGGGCCATTACACTTGTAACACCAGTTGGCAATCACTGGCTTGGCTGTCCACAATCCCAGTGCAGCTGAGCTGCAAAGAAAACCTCATCTGTCCCTGCCAGAGCTCCAGCGACACTGGCGCTTCTGTGACTACTTGGATAATACAAAGAGATCCTCTCAAGTACCCACCAGTTTCCAGCTGAACATCTGAATGGCTGAACATCTTTCAGCGTTCACAGAGGGGCTTGTTTGGCAGCCCTGGCTGTAAGAGAGCTTCACAATCTCAAGCCTGCTTCTTTCCAGCCTCTGGGGGCTGAGAGATGCTGCCTCCGTGAATGCAGGTGCTGGAGTCCGGTGCACAGATATGCAGAAGTCACAGCAAATGCATGGCAGAAGTCTCACAAGTGACACCCAGGCAGCCCCCTCCGACATGTTTCCAGACACCCAAATATTAAAAGTAGGGCAGCAGAGCAGATGGAGCACAGACGCACTCAGAGTTATGACTGTACACAAGACATGTGACATAGTTCCTCAGTGTGGACACATTTTTCAAGTTGCTAAATTGATCTTCTATGAAAGCCAGCCACAGTCAAAAATGAACATTCTGCCAGTAACTCAAGTCATTTGATTTAGATTCTGAATCTGGAAATAGTACACTTTTTAATCATATAAATGTATCTTTTGCTTTTGGTAATTTCTATGTAAAGAGTTGACAGACAAACCAAAGTGGACCTTCTGACTTCTGAGAGTGAGGCCACGACCAGCAGTGTCTGGCACTTAGTAAGAACTTAGGAAGTAATTTGCTGAATGGAAGGGGGAGGGGGAAGGGGAGGGAGAGGCAGGATTTCCAATTGCCCTATGCCTGGCCAGGCTAATTCAGAAACCCCTACCCCCATCCCCTGCACCTTTGGTGTTCCCCATGGCTCGGGCCTCTGAGCAGCACTCGGGATCATTTTACCCATCCTAAAGCACAGTGCTGAAGGCCAGTGTCTCCACCTTTTCTCCAGGGCTGTCTTTCTTGCTTTTCCATTCCGTGTCCACCACACACACACACACACACACACATGGTTAGTGCTTAGAGGGGCTCAGAGCCATAACAGAGCGCCATTTCAAGGCTCTTTTCTCTCTTATAGGATGTTATGGTGACATTACAGGACCGTCTTTCCCTGAGGTACATTGAGCACTTTGCTCTTGTCCTTGAGTACGCTGGGCCAGAGCAGAATCACAAGTTCCTGCTTCTGCAAGACAAGCAGCCCCTGGCTTATGTAAGTAACACCTCTATCCTGGCTGATGGCTTTGCATGTGGCCTCTGCTAGAGAAAAGAACCCAAAGTACTCCCTGCCTGGAAAATTCATAATGATATGCTCCGCCAGCTCCCAGAACGCACAGTTCTCACCCAAGATTGGTACTGCCCACCTCCAGAGGGCCTTTGGCAATACCCTTTGTGACCTAAGAAGGGCACAAAGATCATTAATCTTTAGTGAGAAGAGTGGGAGGTGGTGCTTTACTGCAGAGCATGCGGGATACTGAGTTGACAAGCAGTGGCACGTCTCCTAGAAACCCAACCTGCTAGGCTTTTCTTTTTCCTGAGAGCAAATTTGGCCTTTTCACGTGAAGGCTATACTGTAAGGTTGGGGGATGGGATCTTCTGAGAGTAGGACAAGCAGGAGCTGGGAATGGGCAAGTGGGGGCAGGGCCAAGAATAGGCAGCAAGTCACCCATATCCACTTTCAAGATAGAGTAGGGGAAAGTAGCTGATTGTCCTGATCTCTTGCAACGTGCAAAAAGGCTAGGGAAATGCAAGACTGCTGCATAGGATCTCACCAACAAGAAATATCAGAAAGTGCTAGAGAGGCAACCAGGAGCAGTCAGTATTACGCGGTGGGCTGGAAAAATGGTTGGAGAGGGAAATTTGGAAGAAACATCTTTAAAGAACCTATGTGGAAGCTGACCAAAAACCAAAATCAGACATACACCAAAAGGGATTTTTGGAAAGAAATATTCTTCGCATCTAGCTCTCAGCCAAATGCAATCCAGAGACTCAGAGGTGGAAAGGAAAGGTTGTGGGTGTCCTGTTCAAAGGGAGTCCGAAGTGCTCTCCGAGCCTCCAAGTAGTCTTTAAGTTGATTGGTCTCTTGTTCCAAATGGGATGTTGTACGTTTTTATTATGCAAAATGTTAAGTACATGCAACAGTAGAAGAAATATAATATAGTGAACCCTGTGAGCCAGTCCACGTTTCAATCCTTAGCAATATGTGACCAACTTGTTTCATTTTTTCATTGATACTTCCAAATTAAATTGCAAATTTCTGATTTGGCTTCTAATCAGAAACCAAATTCCACTTGAGGCTGAGCCCCTCTGCAGAGTAAAGGCCTAAGCCCCAAGGCAAGAAGAGTCTGAGAAACTTCCAGCTACCCTCTCTTCCTGCTTACTGTCTTAGGCCTTAGACCCAGTTGTCAATAAAGATCATATCCTGGATAAGCAATGAAAAGACACCAGTTACTTTGGGTCATAAGGACAGAAAGATCTGTCTCCTCATCACTTTCCATCAAGGGTACATTAGTCCCTCTTCATGGTGGAAGATATGTTCTAAGACCCCTAACAGGTGCCTGAAACCCCACATAGTACTGAGCCCTATCCATACTATGTTTTTTCCTCATCATATATAACTATGATAAAATGTATTTTATAAATTAGACACAATAAGAGATAAACAACAATACTAAATAATAAAATAGGACAATTACAATATATTGTAATAAAAGTGATTTAATGAATTCCTTATTTCTAATGCTTCCCATTTAATATTTTTGATCACAATTGATCTGTAGTAACTGAAACCACAGAAAGCAAAAGCATAAATAAGGGGGAACTACTATATATGCGTGGGCCAGAGCAGGGAATAACAACCTCACTCTGCCCAACGCCCCACCTTAAAGAGCCACACAGCTGGCTTCCCACAACCCCGGCCATTGATTCCATATCTTTTCTTCCCACCCTGGGATTCAGGTGGTGCAACGGACACACTACCATGGGATGAAATGCCTCTTCCGAATAAGCTTCTTTCCCAAAGACCCCGTGGAGCTGCTGCGTCGAGATCCTGCTGCTTTTGAGTACCTGTACATCCAGGTAAGGTCTGGCTTGGGGACACACAGACAGAAAGACCAGTGAGCAAACAGGCAGGCTATTCTGCCATCACGATGAAGTCAAAAGAACTACCCTGGCTACTACAGTTCCTGTGTGCATAAACTTAACAAGGGCAGGGTGCACTGTCCGTGAAGGCACCCAGGAAGCAGCTTGCCAAGTCTACATAGGAGAGAGACAGTGAAGGCTTCAGAGAGGAGGTGATAGATGCATGTGCTTAGCCACGAAGCATGAGTGAAAGTTTGCTCCGTAGAGAGATGGAGTGGAAGGGGCATGTTTAAGCACAGGGCCTTCCATTCACAAAATCATGGTGCCATGAAACAGCATAGCGTGATGAGAGAATGGTAAGTGATTTATCAGGGCTGGAGTATAGCATGTGAGGTAAAGAGCAGCAGGAAATGAAGTGGGACAGACAGGAACCAGGTGGTGAAGGACTTGGGAGCCTTTATGATTGCAGCCGGGAAATGGTCCTCAAAGTGCACTGCCTGAACCAGCAGCATCTTCATCAGGTGGAAACTTGTAGAGGTGCAAACACTTGGGCCTCAGCCCAGTCCTGCTGAATCAGAAACCCTGGCAATAGAGTCCAGTGTTTATGTTGTAATAAGTTCTCTAGAGGATTCTCACGCCTGAGGGCCACTGAGAACCACTGTTGAAGGAAAGTGATACTTGAACTAACTTGCACATTAGAATTATCTGGGAAGTTTTGGAAAAAATTCTCTGCCCCTACCAAGATTAATGAGGTAAAAATCTATTGGAGTGAGGTCCAAATTGTGGTACTTTTTAAATTCCTTAAATAATTTTTTAAAGATTTATTTCATTTATTTGAAAGACAGAGTTACAGAGAGAGGTAGAGACAGAGAGAGAGGTCTTCCATCCACTGCTTCACTCCCCAGATGGCCACAATGGCTGGAGCTGCACCGATCCGAAGCCAGGAGCCAGGAGCTTCCTCTGGGTCTCCCACGTGGGTGCAGGGGCCCAAGGACTTGGGCCATCTTCTACTGCTTTCCCAGGCCATAGCAGAGAGCTGGATCAGAAGAGGAGCAGCCAAGACTAGAACCGGCGCCCATATGGGATGCTGGCACTTCAAGCCAGGGCTTTAACCTGCTGTTGCACAGCGCCGGCTCCCCTTAAATGACTCTGATGTGCAACCAAAGTAAAGAAATTCTGTTGGAGAGTGGAGGCACAAAAAATGATGAAAGGAGAATGGCCTGGTCAGATGAGCAATTTGGAAACATCGCACAGTGCCAAGGAAGAATACCAGATAAGGAGCTGTGGCAGTTATCCAGAGGTGAAATGATGAGGATTGGAACAAAGGCCTTGATGGGGGAGGGGAATTCAAGAGAGATTGAAAAAGTAGAATCAATAAGCTTTGATTTGATGAGTGCCTTATAAAGGTGGTTTAATTCCCCAAGTTTGGGAATACAAGCGGTGGAATGTATTGGAGGTGATAATGAGCTCATTTGGGGATATATTGAGTTTCAGCTGCCCATAGGACATACAGAGAACTTGACGAGAGAAAACACTTCAAACTTTCTCCTGTCTCTAATGATGACATCTGAGGATGTGCTATGAGGCCTCATGGTTGTCCCTTCGGCCCCTTCTGACAACCTAGAATGTTTGGGAACATTTCTCAAACAGCCTCAGGTTCCTTCACCAATCCTCTGAGGCAGTGAGATGGGGTTGCTCTATGAATGTTTTCTTTTCTTTTTTTTTTTTTTTTTTTTTTTTTTTTGACAGGCAGAGTGGACAGTGAGAGAGACAGAGAGAAAGGTCTTCCTTTGCCGTTGGTTCACCCTCCAATGGCCGCCGCAGCCAGCGCGCTGCGGCCGGCGCACCGCGCTGATCCGATGGCAGGAGCCAGGTGCTTCTCCTGGTCTCCCATGAGGTGCAGGGCCCAAGCACTTGGGCCATCCTCCACTGCACTCCCTGGCCACAGCAGAGAGCTGGCCTGGAAGAGGGGCAACCGGGACAGAATCCGGCGCCCCGACCGGGACTAGAACCCCGTGTGCCACAAGCAGAGGATTAGCCTGTTGAGCCGCGGCGCCGGCCCTGAATGTTTTAAGTGTATTTCTGATTTGATTTGCCCTGAGGTTCTTCATGCAAGTTTCCAGGGATCGTCTTGGTTCTAATATTCTGGAATGTGGTGACAAGACCATGTCTCTCTCTCACTCCCCTTTGTAATATGGTCTTCGACTCTGCCCCTTCCTTTTTTTCTATAATAGACTTGCTGCACCCAGAGGGGAGAGGGGGCTCAGTCCTTCTTAGCAGCAGCTTTCCTCATGGCTGCCAGGACATTGCTCACCTCCTCTTGCTTCCTTTTGGCACAGATGTATGTACATGCCCATTTCTTGATGAACGTGAAGGCCCGTTTGGGGACCTTGAGCAGTGACGTGGCACAAAACCACATATCTCTCAGATCATGTCTTTAGGGGCTTTGTATACTTTGGTGAGGTACTTGCAGCAGTGGCTGTATCTTGGCTTGCTGTGCTGTGCTCTTGGTCACCTTATGGCTCGTGTTGAGGTCCATGCCATGGAGTAGCATAGAACCATGGCTGCAGAGAGCTATGTGGAGAGAAGGTGGAGGTGAGATCCAGCTCAATCCCTGGCACCCAGTACCTCACATGCAGGCTTTTTTTTTTTTTTTTGACAGGCAGAGTGGACAGTGAGAGAGATAGAGAGAAAGGTCTTCCTTTACCATTGGTTCACCCCCCAAAATGGCCGCTGCAGCTGGTGCGCTGTGGCTGGCGCACCATGCGGATCCGAAGCCAGGAGCCAGGTGCTTCTCCTGGTCTCCCATGGGGTGCAGGGCCCAAGCATTTGGGCCATCCTCCACTGCACTCCCGGGCCATAGCAGAGAGCTGGACTGGAAGAGGAGCAACCGGGACAGAATCCGGCACCCCGACCGGGACTAGAACCCGGGGTGCCGGCGCCGCAGGTGGAGGATTAGCCTAGTGAGCTGCGGCGCCGGCCTGTGCAGGCTTCTTTGGCCTGGCGGGCTATACCCAGCCATCTTCTGAGCTGTGCAGTAGCTCAGGAGTCTGAAGGGCCACAGATCCCAGCTGCCTCTTCATTCCTTTTTAACAGCTTTCCTGAGGTCTAATAGCCCCAAACAAACTCCACGTGTTTAAAGTGCACAGTATGATAAGTTTTAACATGTGTCTACTCATGGACCCATCAGCATGGTCAGAACATTTTTAACATATACAATACCCCCAAGAATTTTCTCAGGCCCCTTTGTAATCCATCACCCTTAGCCCCAGGCAACCGCTGACCTTCTTTCTATCACTACATAGTTTTCATTTTCTAGAACCATGGTTAAATTTTAATGATTTATTAGAGAGACTGAGAGAGCTCCCATCTTCTGGTTCACTCCCCAAATGCCCACAATGACTGGGGCCGGTCAGGCTGAAGCCAGGAACCAGGCACCCAATCCTGGTCCCCCACATAGGTGGCAGGAACCCAATGACTTGAGCCTTCATCAATGCCTCCCAGGGTCTGGGGTCAGAAGCCAGAAATAGGAATCAAACCAAGGAACTCTGAGATGGGTCCCATGCGTATTAACTGGCATCTTAACTGCTAGGCTAAATGCTTGCCCCTGTTTTTCAGAATTTATAAAACTGAAATCATAAATCATGCCATGCATACATTTATTTTGGTCTGGCTTATTTCAGTTAGCATAATGATTTTGAGATCCATCCATGTTGTTGCAGGACTCAAACCCAGGCACCTTGATATGGCATGAGGGTGTCCCAAGCAGCATCCCAGCCACCACACCATCATCTGTCACATCTCACTTGCAGTGAACAGAGAACTGCCCACTTGCAGCTTGCCAGTTTGCGTACCTGTCACCGAGAAGGCAACTGTCCAGTGGAAACTCCTCTGTTGTCCCTTCTCTGAGGGCAGCACTGTCCTCTTCCCCCTGCTCTGGCATGCCTTATTGATGCCCTGATTCTTTTCTGGGATATCAGGGAGTAGATCCAGGATGACGGGGAGGGAATGTCTCCTTGAACTGACAGCTTCGGCTTGCCTCTCTCACAGAGTCGGAATGATGTTATCCGAGAGCGCTTCGGAATGGACCCCAAGCCAGAGATGCTCTTGGGCCTCGCTGCCCTCCACATCTATATCACTGTCTCAGCCACGCGGCCTAGTCAGAAGATCTCTCTCAAGAACGTGGAGTGAGTTGTACTGGGACCCCTGGGGTGGGGGGAGGGGGGAATGACTGTGCAGGCAGAAGGTGCAACGGGTGAGCTACCCTGTGCTTTTCAGGAATGTAGGCATGGGAGTGAGAATAGGCATTCCTCACCCATACACCATGATGCCCTAGAGCTACAGCTTCCGCTAGGGAACTGTGGCCAATAGTGTTCTGATCTCATCCCTCTTTTTCCTTCCCTCTGATCCTGTTCCTCCACCTCTGTGTCTCAGGTTCAGTCAGTGTCTATCTCACTGTCTTCCTCTCTGTCCTCCTTTGTCTCTCACTAATCTCTTACATTTTTTTCCACTTTCAGGAAGGAGTGGGGCCTGGAACCCTTTCTTCCCCCCTCCCTCCTGCAGGGCATCAAGGAGAAGAACCTCCGAAAATCTCTCTCTCAGCAACTGAAGGCTCACCAAACCCATCCTTCCAGTGGCTCTAAGGTATCCAGCATAGGCCACTGGGCAGTGTGCCCAGGCATTGGTGGCCACAAGGGGCTCCTGGATGGTTTCCCAGCAGGCTCCGGACCTCTGGGAATTGCCTTCACTCTGACTCAGGTGCACATCCAGCTTGCCTTGGAGATGGGGGCAGTTACAGAGATGAGTCCCCCCTCCTCCACCCCAGCCTGAGCATCTCCCAGAGACAGCTCAGTAGCATGTGGCTGACAGCACTCAGGGTCCTCATAGCAAAGGGGCCAAGATGCAGGAGAAGATAATACTGTGGCCCTTTCACCAGTTAGTCAGTACTGATTGAGCACCTGTCATGTGGAAAGCACTGGACCTGGAGGAGGATACTTTTCCACGGAAATAACTTCTCCATACCTCACTAGCTTTCTAATCCATCAATCCTGTGACATGGAGTTCTGGGAGATAAAAACTTAAGGTTGGGGAGAAGCAAAGCTTGACCTAGAGAATGGGTCGCTGGATGTCATGTCCGGGTCTCAGGTCCCTGCTGCCTTCTCTTCCACCTTGTAGGGCACGCATCCCTTTGCCCTCCGAGGGCCTCCCACACCCTACCTCCCCAAGCCCCATAGGCCCTTCCTAGGCTTGCAAGACTCAGTCTGCTTGCACTTCCTGCCAATGAGACAGGAGGGTGGTGAGCTGCACTAGAATCAGCAGGCAGCTGTAGACCTGGGACACAGCCCCAATATATTCCACTCATTCCACATTCCTTGCATTACCAACTAGCTTCTCTGTTAAGATGCAAATTTCCCCAGAGAGTTAAGCCATTCCCACCTTGCTGTCCATATTTAATCAGACTGTTTTCTTCTCAGCTGAAAGCACCACCGCTCACCATCATCTCCTCAGCTAACATTTTTTTGAGGCACCCCAGTACTCGGGCTGAAGATGTAAAGATAAAGAAGGCTTGGTCTCTGTGAGGCACTGTCTAGCAGAAAAACACAGTCATCTCCCCCCCACACACACACACACATGAGTGCTCTGATGGAGGAGAGACACACGGGCCAGCCTGGGGGATGTGAGAAAGGCCAGGAGTCCATACATTTGATGCCAGAGCTGGATCATGAAGGACAGACAGATACATGTTTGTTGAGATGAGTCAGTGAGGGTGGGGAATTGGAGGAAGACTTTCCCAGGCTGCAAGATCCTGCTGTTTGTACAAAGACCCAGAGAATATGGTGTGAGAGTCCACAGTGTGAGGTATGAAATGCAAAGAGTTCCATCTTAGCAAGAATGTAGGGGGCTAGAGTAGGAGCAAGACGGGCCATAAAACTTGGCAGGAGCTGGTCTGAGGAGGGCCTTGTGTGCAGCAGGCAGGGACTGAACTTTATCCTGTAGGCAGTGGGAGCTATTGATGGGTTGAAGCAGGACACTGATGCAAGTAACCTTATATGATTGGAGAATGCTCCATGTAACTGTGTGTTCCATGTGTCAACCGAGGGAAAGTAGTATCAGTATGGAAGGTAACCTGGCTGTCACCCTGACATAGGTGGCAATGTCAAGTCAGTGACTATGGGGCTACAGAAGAGGTCTGGATAAGTTGGAGAGGGAGTTACCAGATAGAATCAAGATGATTTGGTGACTGGTGGCCCTCAGGTTTCTAACTCAATTGCCCAGAGGATGCTGATTGATAGAGAGCCAGAATGCCAGAGGAAGCATAGGCTTGGGGCTTATAGGTGCTCAGTATTAAAGGCATTGAATGGGACTTCGAGCTGGTGGTGGCCAGTATGGGTCTGAAGGCTCTCTGGAGAAAGGTATCGATTAGGAGAGTTGTTAGAGTCAGGTAGAAGTGTTGGAATTCACCCAAGAACAGAATGAGTAAGGTGGATGCTTCAGGAATGAGGATCAAGGGGTAGGAGAAGCCTTTAGGAAGGGGGACAGGATGCAGAGAAGAGCTGCCCAAGCTGGAACCCTCCTGCAGTTGTCCCCAGGGTCCGCTCACACCGCACAGTGCAGTGTGAGGACCAGAGCTTGTCCTAGGATGGCGCAGCTCCTCTCGGAGAATGCGAGTTTGCTTTCCCCATGCTGCTCGGGCTTCTCATATTCCATCTGTGTGCCTTGTTTCCACAGGGCTCTGCGATTCAGGCAAAGCTCCAGTATCTTCGAATTCTGAATGAACTTCCGACCTTCACAGGCGTTTTGTTCAACACTGTGGGCCTGGTCAGTGGGGCAGTGGTGGGGGAGGAGCCACGTGTTGGCATCTGTCCTTGGGTGGGGGGCAGGAGGAGCCAAAAGAGTCAGCCCTCTGTCTGTGCAGGTTCAACATCTGCAGACTCAGCAAGAGCAGGTGGGGAATATTCAAAGAAAGGAAACTGCTTGTGTACTGAACATGCACAGCCATTTTTTCTTGCCATTATTCTCTAAATAATACACCATAACAACTTTTAGCATAGCATTTGCATTGTGCTAGGTATTCTAAGTCATTTGGAGATGATTTTAAAAAACACAGGAGGGTGTGTGTGAGCTTCATGCAAATACTACATCATGTTTTTTAAAGATGTACTTATGTGGTGCTGGCATTGTGGCACAGTGGGTTAAGCTGCCGCTTGGCAGCACTGCATCTCATATTGGAGTGCCAGTTCAAGTCCTAGCTGCTCCAATTCTGATCCAGCTCTCCACTAATGCCTCCAGGAAAGCAGCAGAAGATGGCCCAAGTACTTGGGTCCTTGCCACCCACGTGGGAGAGCCAGATGGATTGAGATTTATTTTTGTATTTATTTGAAAGGCAAAGCAACGGAGAGAGAGAGAAGAGGGGAGGAAAAAGAAATATCTTCCATCTGCTGGCTCACTCCCCAAATGGCCACAACAACCAGGTCTGGGCCAGGCTGAGGCCAGGAGCCAGGAACTCCATCTGTGTCTCCCACATGGGTGCAGGGACCCAAGCATTTGGGCCATCCTCTGCTGCCTTCCCAGGCACTTCAGAAAGAAGCTGCATTGGAAGCGGAATAGCCAGGACTCGAACTAGTACTCTATTATGGGATGCCTGCGTTCCAAGTGGCAGCTCAACCTGCTGCACCACAACACTGGCCCCGCACTATGTCATGTTATATAAGGGACTTGAATATCCTCAGATTTCAGTATCCTTGGCCAGGGGCTGCAGTGGGAGAGGGTGTACTTCCAGGAGCCAGTACCCTGCAGATGCTGAGAGATGACTGTATTTGTTTCCCCCTTCCTCTCTTTAAGGGATCGGCAAACTTTTCTGGAAAGGGCTAGATAGCAAATATTTTAGGCATTTGTAGGAGGGCCATACGGATCTCTGTGGCAACTCTTCAGCCCTGCCGTATTAGCATGAAAGTAGCCAGAGACAATGCAGTAACAAACAGTCATGGCTGTGTGCCAATAACTATTTGTGGGCACAGAAATTTGAATTTCATGTAATTTTCACGTGTCACAAAAGATGATTCTTTTGGATTTTTTCCAACCATTTAAAAATGTAAAAACCATTCTTAGTCTGTGGGCCCTACAAAAACAGCTGGTCAGCCAGATGTGACCCACCAGCCACAGTCTGCCAACCCCTGCTGTATTCCATTGCCCTTCCACATACTCCCACAGCCCCTAACCCATACTTCCTGAGTCCTTATACTGCCCCCTGCCTGCCAGCACCTCCACTGCAGTACCGGTGCTCCAGGACCAGGCACAGCTGGCCCCACGGCTAAGACTGTGTCCCTTGCTAGTTTACCCTGGTGAAAAGAAATTCAAATCATCTTGCTGATTGGATCCAGGTGCTTGTCATGCCCTGGGGAGCTCACTGTCACACTAGCTTATCAAAGTGCCTGGAGGCAGAGTCCTGAGGCTCCTGGGGGTGATGCTAATGGCACAGAATGGACCTGCCAAGAGCTCAGGCCTGATCACTCCAAGGAACCTGTCAGGATGTCTTAGGGAATCCAATCCATCACGAAAAGAAAAAGAGTAGAGGTAGCTTACATACTGGGGACATGGAAAGCCCACTGGCAACTCCCTCCTCCCCCCTCCCCACATTCTGAAATCTCTCACCCACCCACCACTGCCAGAATTCCTATTGGCTATTCCTTTGGGTTAAGACCACTGTAGTGCCTGTAAAAAAACAAATCTCTTCTTTGGGATGGAGATCCTCATGAAGCCCCCCCCCCCCCCGGTCAAGGTCAAGCCTAAACCCCTTAGGCAGAGTTGTTCTGTCCATTTAGACTTTGGCACTGGGTGGGAAGTGCAAGTTTGAGTGGCTATTGGTAGGTAGGAGGAGGGTAAATCCCAGCCCTGAGATGTGGCCCAGTCAGGCAGAGTACTGGCTGGGGGCCTCGAATGGCCTGCTGCAATGGGTGGAAAGTGACTGGGGCTTGGTAGGGGTGGCTGTTCCAAAGGCACAAAAACAGACGTCACCTACGTCAGTTTTACCTGCTGTTGAGACTAAAGTGTCCATTTTAAATGATGATCTGTGTGCTTGTTATGGCCACAGGCGGGTCCCAGAGCATTTTCTCCTCAACATTGTCCTCCTCCCCTGGCACTGAGCCCCAGGGAATTCCAGACTCCCTCCCTGCAGAACCCAACCAATGCATGCTTTCTGTTTCCTCCTGCCTCTCCTGCTCTGCCCTTCTTTCTGTGAATGCTGGCTACCACGCGTGGGCACCAGGATGAGAAGCAATCAGCCACCACTCTCCTGGTGGGACCCCGGCACGGCATCAGCCATGTTATTGACCTCAAAACCAACCTCACCACTGTGCTGTCCGAGTTCAGCAAGATCAGCAAGATCCAGCTGTTCCGGGAGAACCAGGGCGTGGCCCGGGTGGAGACCAGCATCATGGATGCCAAGGTGAGCCCTGCGTCCAGGGGCTCTTTCTCTCTAGGAACAGGCCTCGGGAGCAGAGGGACAAGCAAGCTGGAGAGTTGGAGCCTAAGTGAGGTCAGGGATTCTAAAGCAGTTCAGACCTTTGGGCTTCTTGGGGCTTGTCTTTGGGCTTTCCTGTCCCTTCTCAACCCTCCGGGACATGCTGCTTTGGCTACATACTAGGGAATCTTCAAAAAGTTCCTGGAAAATATATATTAGGAAAAACTTGTACGTGTGTTTCAGAAGTTGGGGGACCAATGCAAGCTTATCTTTTAATTCCATTTCCCCTGAACTTTTTTTTTCTTTCTTTTTTTTTTTTTTTGACAGGCAGAGTGGAAAGTGAGAGAGAGAGAGACAGAGAGAAAGGTCTTCCTTTGCCGTTGGTTCACCCTCCAATGGCCGCCGCGGCCCGCGCGCTGCAGCCGGCGCACCGCGCTGATCCGATGGCAGGAGCCAGGAGCCAGGTGCTTTTCCTGGTCTCCCATGGGGTGCAGGGCCCAAGCACCTGGGCCATCCTCCACTGCACTCCTGGGCCACAGCAGAGGGCTGGCCTGGAAGAGGGGCAACCGGGACAGAATCCGGCGCCCCGACCGGGACTAGAACCCGGTGTGCCGGCGCCGCTAGGCGGAGGATTAGCCTAGTGAGCCGAGGCGCCCGCCCCCCTGAACTTTTGAAAGTGCATTTATAAGACCAGCTGGCACTTTGGGAAGGTTAGGGAGTGTCAGATCAACCCAAGAAAGTTCCTCAGCATGGGGCAGGAGAATTGGAGAGCGTGGAGCTACTCCGCAGCCGTTGCTTGCCCTCTCTCTCCCCCGTCATAGCGCACGTAGCAAATGATATTCCCAAGGCACCAGAGACCCTGGCCACTCCAGGCCCAGGCTGACTGCCCCAGAGGCTGAAGGGATGAATATCTTGGCTCATCACGACCTGTTCTGGCTACACAGCAGTTACGAAGCCCTGCCATAGGCAAACATGCTTTGAATCATGGAGGGATAGGGAGGTGTTGGGAGGCAGGGTGTGGACAGAACCAAGGGGGCCTGGGGAGACAAGGATCAGGCAGAGCCTTGTCCCCATTTCACCTCCCAGAGTCCAGCTCTTCCAGAACCTTAGAGCCTTTCCTGTCGAGCCTCTCCTTCCAGCTGGCAAGCAGCTGTGGCCTGTGCCGAGCCTGGCAGCTGCGGTCAGCCACCCCCTCTGCAGCTCTCCTGTTGGAACACAGTGACAGTGTGGGCGGAGGGCAGGCCTGCTCGCCAGCTAGCCAACTAGCAGAGGCTTAGAGGAGGTGCAACTTTCCTTTCTGAAAGGATTTCTCAGGGGTGGGCGTTGTTAACAGATTAAGAGGTGGAGTGTTTGCTCTTTCTAAAAGAGCGAATTATTTATTTTTGTATTTGGAAAATCCAGAAAGCTTTAATATGTTAATTTTCCACCTGTGACTCCCAGAATTCCCATTGGCTTAGGCGCTTGATTGGAGCTGATATTTGATTGGCTTGTGGCCACGTCTTCAACCAATGGTGGCTGCCCTCCTCAGATGTTGTTGGGTAAAAAGCCAAATGGACTGGTAGGGAAGGGGGAAGAAAAACCAGGCATGCAGGAGAGGTGTGGCTTCCTGAGAAATAAAAGCAATTTAAAAACAAAGAAACAGCTTTCCACCTGAGTCAGGGAGTGAGTCTCCACATTGGCTGTACTCTAGAATTTCCTTAAGAACTTTCAAAAATACAGATGTCTGGGTCCTATTCCCAGAGATTAGGATTTCATTGGTAGGGAGTGCAGCCTGGGCATGGGATCTGTTTATTTTTCCCAGTTCTCTAGGTGATTTTGTAGTGCAGGCAGTTAGAGTGTATAAGGTTGAGAGCAGAGATGTGGGGAAAAACAGGCCATGCAGGGCATTGGTGGACATTGCCTGAGTGAGGAATACTGTGCATATTTCTACGACTAAGACAGTCACGGTTGTGGGCAGGAGTGCTGCCCTAGAGGGGCTACATTCTTCCTGGGGAGACAAGACTTATAAAGCATACAACATGCTTTAAGAACACATCAGAATATATGTAGAGAGAACTCTGGGCTCAGACAGACCAGGTTCAAATCCCAGCTCTATGGCTTCCTTGCTGTGTGGCCTTGAGAAAGCATCCTAACCTCTGTGCACCCTGATTCCCTCAACTGCAAAGTGGAGCACTATCTTGAAAGGTTGTTGTTAGGATTCAATGAGAAAATGTCTGTAAGGTGTCTTAGCACACTATGTGGCACATAGTGTGTACTCAAATAATGAAACTTATTTTTTAAAGCAAAATATCAGTAAAGAAAAAGTAATGTGAAGAAATGTTTACAGATAAGCTTGTGTGGAACATGGAGCATCAAAACAGGAAGGAGTTAACTAGAACTGGCTTCCCACAAGAGTGTTTTAATCTGGATCTTGAAGTGATAGGCATGAATTACCAGAGAGAAGTGGGATGTGTTCAAAGGCAAGGAGCAAGCACAGAAATAAGCAAGCCATATGTGCAGGTCGATAAGCATAGTTGCTTGGCTGGAGAGGAGGATAATGAGAAAAGAGATCAGAGAGATTGGGGATGAGCAGAACAAGTTGCTTAAGAGCCTGAAAGGCCAGGCCAAGGGATTCAGATTCAGTGTGGTAGACTACAGGGAATCCACTGTCGGTCCTTGAGCAGGGGGTGACAGAGTGATGGCTGACTTGGACCTGGGAGCATGAGTGTGAAGCCCGGGAGGTGAGGAGAGGATGATTTAACTAGTCTAGGTGAGAAGTGGTGAGAGCTTCAGCTGGAGGTATGATAGTGGTAAGGAGAAAGAGCAGGTGTGAAACCTGCAGGGTCATTAAGATGTGAGTGCATATCCTCGCTCTCACACCTTTCTTGCACTGACGATGCACACATCTAGTTATACCTTCTCCTCCTATTGCCTACTGCCCGGATCCCAAGTGCACTGAAGGATAATGCCATTCGGACAGCTCTCTACCAAATTATGAGTAGGTGCATGAGGGAGACTATTATGGGATAGATGGAAGGTGTTGTAGATGAATGGAAGACACTAGGGTTATGTTTTGCAAGTGGGAAACAATGAATGGTTAGATGGTATGACTTCTCAGAGATACAAACATCAGATAGGGTATAGTGGGTTTCAAGTGTGCCCCTAAACTTTAAGCAGCTGATAAAATATATGTGAAAAACCACAGGAGCATTATCCACTTGATGTCAGAATATTTTTACTTTATAATACGATTTACCATGTACAGTGGGCAGAATAATGGCTTCCCAAAAATGCTTACGCCCTAATCCTCAGAACCTATGAATATGCTAAGTCATATGGGAGAGTGGTGGGCTGGGGATTAAGTTTGCAGATGGAATTAAGATCACTAATCATGTGACCTTAAAATGGGACGATTAGCCTAGACTATCCAGGTGAGCCCAATATATTGCAGAGTCCTTACAGGTGGGAGAGGAGGCAGAAGAGAAGTTAGGGATGTGATGTGAGAAGGACTCAGCCTGACCCTGCTGGCCTTGAAGATGGAGAGCAGGGTCAGGAGTGAAGGGGTCTGGGAAGCCTCCAGAAACTAGGAAAACCAAGGAAACCGATTCTACCCTAGATCCTCCAGCCTACACCTGAGGTTAGCCCAGTGAGCCTGGTGTCAGACTGCTGGCTTCCAGAACTTAAAGAGAATAGATGTATGTGTATTATTTAAACCACTATGTTTGCAGACACTTCTAATAGCGGCAACAGGAAATTGATACACCAGGCGATTCCTTCAGTAGCAAGTACTCATCCAATATACTGAAGATATGATTTGATGGCTACACATTCTGCTCCCACTCCACTTTTGTTTTTTACATAGAATCAGATGTACCTGTAATCAGAGCTGGCTACTGCCTTATGCATTATAAGCTCAAGTGCATGCCCCCATGGAATAGACCACGTAGCATTTATCTGTATCTCATAAATTGGCAGAGGCAAGATGGATGACATAGTGGTAGGAGGAAGAAACGAAGACTTGAAGGAAGAGAAAAAGATCAGAGGTTTCAATGTAATAGTTTAGTACGAACTTGCTGTTGCTAGGAAGCAAACTCAACACAATGTCAGATGCAAAGGTACTTTTTAAAGGAAAGGGGAAAAAATGGCTCCTTCCATCAAGATACTTCCTAACTTGTAGGAAAGCAATGCGCAAGTACATGGCAGAGGGCTGCTGTGGTGAGAAGCAGAAGCCAAGGACCAGGTCTTGGGGGGCCAAGGGCAGCCCTGGCTCCAGCGGCCATGGCACTGAGCTTGCTGGTGAGAGAAGCTCTTCTGGGGCAAGCAAGCGGACAAGAAGCAGTGCCCAATGAAGGCAAACCACAGCAGCACAACAGGGAGCTGGCCAGTGAGCTGCCCGGGGCAGTGCCTGGTCCTAATGGCCTGGGTGTGCTTCCTCGCAGACAGGCAGCCTTATAAAGCTGTCTGCAGTTAGGAAATAAAACCTTTTCCAATTCCCACGACAACAGCAAAATACATGCAAGACTGATAAAGGTACTGTAGGAGAAGTAGCAAGAGAAGGTTAGAGGAAGTCAAACCCTGGCTGGTGGATTAAGGAGAGTTTCCTGAAAGCAGTAGTACTTGTGCTGACTGAGAGGTGCCTCTGGGGAGGACTTGGGGGAACAGCAGTTGGGAGCTCCCTAGTGGAGCAAATGGCTTGCCTAGGCTCCATGGGATCCACCCATGGCATCTGCGGTGTGCAGGAGCCACCCCCACAGGTGCGTCAGAGCCGGTCAGTCCCTTTCCTCCCAACTCTGCCTTCCTGGACTTCACACTGCAGTGCTGGGAATATGTGCGCCAGGGCAATTAGCCAACGCTACAGCTCAGAACCTGAAAGGAGTGGCTGGGACACCTTTACTGGCCGCTGCATAGTGTACACGGAAGGAAGGCCGACTTTATTTCCTTAATAGGGAACATGGAAATTAGAAGCCAGATTTGGCTCTTTTTCCCCCCTAGAAATGCTGCTGTGGCCTGGGAATATTCTGGAATGGTCTGGTGAAAATAAGATTTTTCATTGACAGCAGTTCTCAGCTCTGACCACAAATGAGAATAATGAATAAAAATGTAGAAACCACCAGATGCCCATGCTCTTCCTCCTAAACCATTTCAATCAGAATTTCTGAGGGTGCAGCCCAGGGTGATTCCGAGGTGATTCTAATGTGCACTTGACCCAAGAAGCACTGCCTTAAGTGATGTTCTGCCTTCCCCCCAAATTGGCTGGCTATGCCCAATTAGCCTTTCCCTGTGCTGAAGAGGCAAGAACCCAAATGCACTGCCCCCCTAGGACTCAAAGACCGTTATCTCATACCCTTGTCCTCCAGGTCCCTGGATTCTCATCTGTTTCCTGTTGTCAGGGATGCTAGAGTGAGCCAAGGCTACCTCTGGGCACCCGGGAAGGAGATACAGCTGGAGCATGGCAAATTAATCCCTGCTGTACCTTCTCGCTGGCTCATGCCTCAAACTCTGTTCTCTTTATCTTATTTTTCCACTTGAAGATGACCTGAGCAGATTTAGTTACAGTTTTCACTCAGCTTACTGGTTCATATGGAGCGAACATGAGGTAGTGTTCCAATGTCTTTCTCCAAGAGACGGCAGTCTGGGACTGAGACACCACTGAGCCATTACCATACCCCATTATCACAGAAGCACATAAGGGGGAAAGGGAAACCATCAAAGGAAATATCCCAAAGGATCTCTTGTGGCCCAGTGTGTCTCCTATTCTCTGGCGTGAGCTTGATTGCTCTAGTGCTTTCTGTAGGGACAAGCATTACTTTACACATCACGGTCATTAAAATCCTATTTAAAAGGCCGGCGCCGCGGCTCACTAGGCTAATCCTCCGCCTAGCGGCGCCGGCACACCGGGTTCTAGTCCCGGTCGGGGCACCGGATTCTGTCCCGGTTGCCCCTCTTCCAGGCCAGCCCTCTGCTGTGGCCAGGGAGTGCAGTGGAGGATGGCCCAGGTGCTTGGGCCCTGCACCCCATGGGAGACCAGGAAAAGCACCTGGCTCCTGGCTCCTGCCATCGGATCAGCGCGGTGCACCGGCCGCAGCGCGCCGGCCGCGGCGGCCATTGGAGGGTGAACCAACGGCAAAGGAAGACCTTTCTCTCTGTCTCTCTCTCTCACTGTCCACTCTGCCTGTCAAAAAAAAAAAAATCCTATTTAAAAGAAAGTGGTCTTTAAGGTTTCTAAGAAACCTATCCAACCTCTTGGCTTGCCTACCTTGGATTTGATTTTCACCCCTGCTGGCAAAAAAGCCCTTGGGTGTTCTGTTTAGCAGTTGCGCTTGGCCTGTGCTGGGGCCCAGCTGGCTGTCTGAGGATGCTTAGAAGTAACTCTCAATGTGCTGTGTGTCTCATGCTGAACCACCCGGGGATGTGCTTGGCCCTCTCTGTGCGCAGGATTTTGCCTTTGTGCTCTTTTATTAGCAACATCAGCCTATGTGAAGGGTAAGAGGGGAGACTGAAATGAAGTCAGATAGTTATGTCAATCAGTCACGTAGTCACCTGACCTCCGGTCAGTAATTCTGCCCATTAGCCAACCAGGTAGCTAGCTAATAGTTGGAATGTGAAGCTCTGGGGGCATTCTGCCTGTCCTGAAGCCAGCTTGTCAGCTAGGGTACGAGTGAGTCAGACTGCCCTGCAGCCAGCCAGCACATCAGTCTATCCATCAGTCAGCCTGCCACTTAGCCTGTGCTTTGATCAAATGATCCCTCATTCTATTTGTCAGCCAATGCCATTTCCTCAAAGAGCTTTCTCCAGCTTCTGAAACCAAATTAGTCACATACAGACACATGCACACACACACACACTCCATTCCGGAACATTCTATGTGTTGCTAGCTCTCTGAACTTTGCCTTCACAGAGCTTGTCATACCTCACAGTCATTTCCATTGGTGTGATCATTTTGTTTATGTCTTATTTGCAGCCAGAGTATTAGCTCCATGAGGGCAGGAACTGGGTTGGCCCCATTCTGGGATGAATGGATGTGTCTCTCACATTGGTTGTGCTCTACATGCGGCATCTAGCTGGTTTGTAGCCACTTGCTGGGTGGACGAAGCAGGGCAGGAGAAGCATTCCAGCCAGAGGGAACAGCCTAGGATAAGGTATGAAAGTGTGGAAGAACATGATGAGCTGCAAATCGTGTGAATGAGCACAAGGTGATGGCCACTGAATGGAGGAGGACACAGGCAGAGGTAGAGATATGGTTGGAAATGTAGGCTGCGTCCAGGCCTTGAAGGGTTTTGTATACCACTGAAAGGCAGATGGAGTTTGTTCTTTGTTAAAAGATTTATTTATTTGGACACCAGAGTGACAGAAAAAGAAATGGAAAAGTAGAGAGACAGAGAGACGTTTTATCTGCTGATTCACTCCTCAGATGCCCACAACAGCCATGGCTGGACCGGGTCGAAGCCAAGAGCCAGGAACTCCATGGATCCAGGTCTCCCACGTGGGTGGCAGGGGCCATCTTCTGCTTTCCCAGGTGCATTAGCAGGGAACTAGATCAGAAGTAGTGCCCCTGAAACTCAGACCAGCAGTCTGATATGGGTTACCAGCATTGCAGGTAACAGCTTAACCCACTGTACCACAACGCTGGCCCCAATTTATTCTTTAGGTGATAAGCTCTACTGAAAGATTTCAAATGGCAGTGAGACTTGCACTTTCAAAAGACCCCGCAGTCAGGACCTTTGGGGTGAAGTGATTAAAGACTGGAGGCAGAGAGGCCAATCAAGAGAGCCCTGGAAGTGCTCAGCTTAATGTGTCCCAACATTTTCCAGGTCGTGTGAAAATGCTCCAATTTTCTGTAACAAAAAAAGAAGAGAGAGAGAGAGCCAAGACTACATACATACATAGATGAGGCAATTTGAGTCTGGCAACAGGACTCAGAGGCTGAGAGCTTCAGTGTCTCGGCACACTCGCCATCCATGTGACATACCTGGAGAGGTCTGGGTCTGCGAGGAAGATGATGAGGGCCTGCACTAAAGCAGTGGCAGTGAACGTAGCTGGCTGCAATGTGTATGAGTGCTCCCGAGGAAAGCTCAGTGAATGGCGGTAGCAGCACTCTGCACTGAAACCTCCGTGTATCCCTCTGCCATTGGTGCTCAGTAGTGAGGCAGGAAGGGGCATCTAACTCCCTCCAGCCCAGTTCTACCCCGTTGACCTTCACTTTGTTGTATATAGGCTGATCACTGTGTTGTGACTGCTAAGCAACCATTAATGGGAAGTGAGAACATACCCTGTGGCTTTCCTAATAATGCCTCAAAACTCTTCATGCTATCCCTTCCTTTAAAAAAAAGATTTATTTATTTATTTGAAATTTCTTTTATTTTTATTTATTTGAAAGACAGAGTTAGAGAGGTACAGACAGAGAGAGAGGTCTTCCCCAGATGGCCGCAATGGCCGGAGCTGCGCTGATCTGAAGCCAGGAGCCAGGAGCTTCCTCTGGGTCTCCCACGTGGGTGCAGGGGCCCGAGGACTTGGGCCATCCTCTACCGCTATCCCAGGCCATAGCAGAGAGCTGGGTCAGAAGAGAGCATCTGGGACTAGAACTGGCGCCCATATGGGATGTCGGTGCTTCAGGCCAGGGTGTTAACCCACTGCGCCACAGCGCCAGCCCCATTTATTTGAAAGTCAGAGTTACACACAGAGAGAAGGAGAGGCAGAGAGAGAGAGAGAGAGAGAGGTCTTCCATCCGTTAGTTCACTCCCCAATTGGCTGCAACAGCTGGAGCTGGGCTAATCAGAAGCCAGGAGCTAGAGACTTCTTCTGGATCTCCCACGTGGGTGCAGGGGCCCAAGGACTTGAGCCATCTTCTACTGCTTTCCCAGGCCACAGCAGAGAGCTGTATCATAAGCGGAACAGCCGGGACTCAAACCGGCTCCCATATAGGATGCCGGCACCGCAGGTGGCGGCTTTACCCGCTACGCCACAGCTCCGGCCCCATCTCTTCCTTTTCATTGAATTGGGCACTTACCCTCATGGGGCCTAATCACCTCTCTCCTAGACTGTTGCTGTAGCCCTCTTGGTGGTTAGAGAAAGGTCTTATTCCCTTTTCTTAATTCTTCTAATTCTTAATGGTTGGTCTGGGAACCCCAAAAGGTCATGGAGACCCACAGCCTCATGGGTCCCTCTTTAGCATGTCTTCAGTGGCCTTTATCTGGAAACACACTGCTCTATCCCAGGAGGAATCCCAGACTTCACTCTGACTGAAATTAATCAAGCTACACTTTTTTTAAAAAGATTTATTTATTTATTTATTTGAAAGGCAGAGAGAGAGAGGGAGAGAGAGAGGTCTTACATCCACTGGTTCACTCCCCAAATGGCCACAACAGCCGGAGCTGAGCTGATCTGAAGCCAGGAGCCTCCTACAGGTCTCCCATATGGATGCAGGGGCCCAAGAGCTTTGGCCATCTTCCACTGCTTTCCCATAGCAGAGAGCTGGTTCAAGTGGAGCAACCAGGACTCGAACCAGCAGCACCCATTTGGATGCCAGCACTGCAGGCAGCAGCTTTACCTATTACACCACAAAAAGCTCCACTTCTAGAATTATACATGTAATAGAGATATCAGGAAGTTTTCTTGAAAAGGTGCTTTTTTTTGTATATCATTGCTGATCCTCTGTTAATCCCAGGATAATTCTGATTTTAGGATTAGGAACAGAAATCAATAAACTCTGCTGTATTTACCAAAGTGAATTGAAAGCAACAATGGCCCTAATATGATATTTTCTATAAAAATAGATCCTGGTGGTCTAATAAATTTGGAGAACTTGGACTACTAAAGCTCTCCCCTTGAACTTTCACAGCTCATGTTAATATATTAAAAGATCCAAGCATTCTCATAGTAAAACCCTCTTCATACACTAACCCAGTGTCACAAACATATTTGACTAAGGAGTTCTTTTAAGAAGGGGAGAGCAGAACGATCTGAGCAGGGCTGCAGGGCAGAAAGACTTTGGCCCCCAAAAGACACGCTTAGGGCTCGATTCCATGGAGTGTCTTCTATGTCCCAGAATCTGTTCTGAGTGTTACCGGGGAATATAGTGAGCTGAACAATAGTTCTTGTACCTGAGGTACTTAGAGTCAAGGATGCTCCAGGTTTCCCTCAGTTTAGCTCAGTCTTCCAGTTTTACCCCTCCTCTCCCAGCTGCCTTGCACATCTGCTGAACTCTGAAAAACACAGATACAGCCACACAGCAGTCACAGGCTATTACCTAATTTTAGCCTTGGTCAGTAAAGGTGGTTCATTAAGTGTGTGGTTTAAAGTGAACCTTGTCCTGATACTTGCATTAAGAGTTTACTGCAAAGAAATTCCCACATCAGAAGAAACTATTTGTCAGGCCTGGATTTGAGGCTAAGAAAGTATGTCTCTGTAGCCATGCAAGTCACCAGCTTAGTGCGCCTGCCTCGCTCGGTCCTGGGTATTCATGTTTCTTTTCGTTTCCCCCTGCAGCCTCTGGTGCTGTTGATGGAGTGGCCAGAAGCCACCAATTTTGCCTGCCTGATTGCGGGGTACTGCCGCCTCCTGCTGGATTCCAGGAAGATGATCTTCTCCAGGCCTGCAAGCCAGCCTCTTCCGCCTCCA
This sequence comes from Oryctolagus cuniculus, assembly GCF_051225735.1. NCBI lineage: Eukaryota > Metazoa > Chordata > Mammalia > Lagomorpha > Leporidae > Oryctolagus > Oryctolagus cuniculus. The sequence continues at coordinate 85,298,538 of NC_142888.1, read as the reverse complement.
ATGATCAAGGCAGGTAGGGCTCAGCCTCGGTTTTCGGTATGCCGGAAGCCCTTCAGACCCTGGAGGCATAGAGAGCTAGAGGGAGGAACTCTGCTGCCTTAATGCTCACCCCATGCTGATGTCTTCTGGTTTACCAGTAGCCGGCGCTGTGGCACTGCGTCCTACCTGGCGCATCCTAGTAGGAGAGACAGCTGGCTGTCACATGTGCCTTCTGCATAAAGGATGTCTGTGCCCACACATTGTGATTGACTCAGTGAATGAACGTAAGATAAAAATAGCAAACAAGCAATAAATAGAGCCAGTTATAGAATCGTGTTGAATCTAAGGCAGATCTTTGGAGACAATGGAGATATAGAGGAGATTCATGCATGTTTGGGCTTGGTGGAAGTGGGATTGAAAAATGAAAGGAAAATGTCTTGTGCTGGTGTTGTTCATCATAGCAGGGATTGAAAGAGCTGTCTGAAGTATGGAGCCTTTGAGGGCTGGGGTAGGAAGGCTGTGCAGGCCCAGAAGAAGGGTTTGGAGTTAGGAGGGGACAGTCATTAAAAAAACAAGTTCAAGTGCAGCCCCCAAACAGTAGGCTTCCCAGATGGACAGCTCAATGCTGCCATCCCTCAGAGCTATTTGAGTGATGGCACAAAGAGAAGAAGCCTTGGGGAAAATCAGCCCAGTCCAGGAACTGCTGTCTAGACAGAAGTGGAAGGAGAAAGAAGTGACCCAAAAAGCAGATACACCACGTACCAGTCCTTAAGTTTCACATAGATACTTTAAGGACTCCTCTGCAGCCCAGCTTCCAAACATCACAAGTGCAGCTGAGACTTAACACCCAGCAGTAGCCCTCTCCTCATGCTGCGCACTTGATCTACCTGTCCTTACCACTTGACTGTTTCTTCTCCCTTCTTCAAGGCTGCGTTGGTTTTCAGAGTGGGCACATCTGATCTAGATCTAGGTTTTGGAGAGTAGAAAAACACTCCTGCTGGATGAGCCAGCACGCAGAGGCTGTGTACCCCCTCCCACACATACATCCTCTCAACTCATTGTCTCCTCATCATGAACCAGCCCATCATGAGCATCATATGCCCAAGTTGACATCTCATAACATTGTCCACAGAAAGTAAGAGGGAAACGGTCAAACACAGATTTGGGAATGGATAGGCTCCTCCTAACCTAGAGAAGCAAAGAAACTGACCTGGAACAGGAAGAAACTAGGGGGTGAATTGCTGCACCTCTCCAGGTGAATAGCTCTGAAGGTGCAGTCATACTGGCAGACCTACAGATAGGCAAATTCTGGAAAATCCGATGTTAGCACTGTCAGTGTCACCTGTGAGCCTCCTCATTCTAATCTTGTCCTGGTAGACTCTGCCATTTACTGAGCAGGAGAGACAAGGAGAAAGGGAAAAGGGAAGGAGCATTCTGGCGCTTAGCCAAGGACCAGATGTGTCAGGGAGCATTGTTGGGGGATTTCCACTTTCTGAAAGCAGTGGGGGTGTGCTGTAGTCCTACCCTGCCTGACAAAGGGTTTCTGGCATTCAATCATCACTTTAGCCATTGCTGGCCCTCTGAGGGTAGTGGTACCAAGTGAGGAACATGAGCTTCCTGTGTCCCTGGAACCTCACTGAATATATTCCATGTTGCTTCCCTGCTGCTTTTGCATAGGCAAATCCGTTTCATTGGACTCTCTTGTAGCTAGATACGGCTTTAGAGCCACCCCGCCCCGCCCCGCACCACCCGATTCCTGAGAGTCCCATCGGGCCTACAGAGTGATGGAGGTTCAGACAGTCTCTAGCACAGGGCCCTCTACATGCATGCAGGAGTCAGATGAGCTACCGTGGGATCTCTGCTGCTTGTAGTGCTTCTTCTTGGGGTGGAAAAAAGTGGAAACCGGTAACTCAGGGGAAGAGGCAAGTAGAAAGCCTTTGCTCTTCCTTCCTTCTTCTCGCCAGAAAGATGAAAACTTGAACTTGGCATCCTCTCTCCAGGGACTTGGTTCGAGGCTTGGGCCCAGTTTGTTGGCTTTTTGGACTGCTAGATCCTGGATTGACAGCAACCACCTGGTACTCTTTGTGGGTGAGGTGGGGTGACCCGCATAGCACTGCCTCAGGTCAGAGCTGCCACCACTACCCCAGCAAGCTGCAGGGCTGCTGCGTGTATCTTCCCTCCTGGTTTCTAGGAAGGGTGGGGCACCACTGAGGAGAACTCAGTTCAGGTGACGGTGGAAGGACCATAGGTTCCTGGTCTTATAGACCTGGAGGACCAAAATCCAAAGTTGAAATCCGTTTCCTTCCTCAGCCCTCATATTCCTCCCAGGACAGCAGCCCCACTGCTGACTGATATTCTTCAGCAAAGGGAACCGTCATCCTCCCAACTTCAGACCAAAGCCCTAGCCTACTCGGGGCCTGGTGCCTCTGCAAAGGAGGAAGAGATGTATCTTCTTGTCCCACCGTGGCTGCTGGTGCAACTCGGCACTCAGCCTTAGACCCGGTAGTCTAAAGGATGCTGTTAAGTCGGCAACTGGCAAAGAGAAAGCATTACTCTCTTCCAGACACAGGAAGAAAAGAATGAGGAAGTGGTAAGGAAGGACTTTCCTCTTGGACTGTGTCAGCAGTTTCCACAGAGTAGGTGTTACACTTATTCGCTCACCAAGTATTTCTCAAGGACTTACAGTACAGCCACAAGTAACAGACATTGTCTTTTGTTTCCTAAAGAGTTATTATTATTTTTATTTGAAAAGCAGAGTTGATGGGGTGGAGGAGACACAGAGAAAGAGATCTTCCATTTTCTGGTTCACTCCCCAGATGGTCACAATGGCTGGGACCGGGCCAGGCTGAAACCAGGAGCCTGAAACTCCATCTGGGTCTCCCACGTGAGTGTCAGGGACCCAGGCAGTCAGACCATCTTCCAGGTACATTAGCATGGACCTGCATCATAAGTGGTACTTGAACCAGCATTCACATGGGATGCTGGTGTTGCAGGAGTCATCTTAACCTGCTGTGCCATGATGCCAGCCCCACAGACATTGCCTTGATGGCACTGCCTTCATGTAGTTTACAATCTGATGGGAGGAATACAGACATTATTAGATGGATCCTGGCAATACAGTAAGTACCTTTGCGATTATAGAGAGGACATTCAACAGATACAATAGAATAGCCCATAAGTTTGAAGGCTCAGAAAGGCTCTGAGTTTAAAGAAAAGCTCAAACAAATGCCAATTCTCCATCAGTACTGAGGTAGTTGGAAATTCAGAAGCACCTGCCGTCTCTCCCCACTTGAACCTCTCAGTGTCCTTGAAGAACTCAAGAAAACAAGACTTTGAGAACCCTAGTTGGGGCCTCAGTTGAAGGAATTCACTCTATATTTTCTACCATGGTTAGAAAATAGTTTGGTGTGGCGAATTCAATATTCTGGTTAATGATCATTGTATATTCCGTACATGGCTTACTAATTTTCATGTAGTTAAGACCCAGCAGTATACACAGAGCACTAAAGTCAGGCTTAACATAGTAGACTTTTTTCCTCTTTTTTGGTGATTCAGAAAGAATGAGAAATCTCTCAAGGCCTCTAGGTCATCATCACGAACAGCGATTGTTGGACTATACAGTAAAGCAGGGCCTAGCACTGGAATGCTGTTTGAATCAAGGTCATGCTGACTGTACAAGGTACTTCAAAAAGTTCATGAAAAATTGGATTAAATGATAAGCTTATTTTGGGTGCAAAAAATTTGACATCTGTATAAACAAGTAGTCTTTAAAAATGTGTGGAAAATGCATGTTATGAAACAACTATGCATGGATTTCAAAGTGATTTTGCAGCAAAATAAACTTACCTCTTTTTTAAGGTTTATTTATTTATTTGAGATGCAGAGTTACAGACAGTGAGAGGGAGCAATAAGAGAGAGAGGTCTTCCATCCCCTGGTTCACTCCCCAAATGGCTGGGTCAATCTGAAGCCAGGGGCCAGGAGCTTCTTCTGGGTCTCCAACGTGGGTTCAGGGGCACAAGCAGTCAGGACTGCTTTCCTAGGCCATTAGCTGGGAGCTGGATCAGAAGTGGAGCAGCCGGGACATGAACCCAGTGCCCATGTGGGATGCCAGCACCACAGGCAGAGGCTTAACCTTCTTTGCCACAGTGCTGGATGCAATAAACATATCTTTTCATTCCATTTTCTACGAACTTAAAGTCCCCTCATACATTTATATATGTAAAAACAAACTGTAATTATTTTAGAGCATAAGTCCAGTTGGATCCACTGTCTCATTCTTTGCAAGCATTTTTTTTCTTTCAATCATACTTTGGAGCGGCTGGTACAGAGGGACAGGCTAGGGCATCCCCTTAGGAAAGCTGATGAGCAGTTTACAACAGATTTGCAATCTGGGAGGCATGCTGTCCCAGCCATCAGCCCACTGCACCTGGCTTTCCTGGCATTTCTAATCTTCTGCCTAGAGGAGATTTGGGATTCTCAGGGCACATTCTCTCCTAAGATCTGGAAATCACAGTACCAGGTGGTGGTCAGGGCATCACCTGGCCTCCACAGTCTAGTGTTGGGAGATGTTTCCATCTTTCAGGAAGGGAAGCCAGCCTTACAAGTCCAGCCCTTGCCTGAGAGCAGTCGCCACCTGCTTGTTGACCATGCCCCTGGGAGCCACCTTCAGTGGCAGCTTATTACCAGGCAGGCTACCCTGATTGCTCAGCTGTCTCATAGGTAGTTAGCACCTGGTGCTTCCCCAGAACATGTGGACAATGCCTTGAAGTAGAGACATCATAATAGTCCATACTCCTGGCTTAGTGCTTCCTGGCAGGAATGGAAGTGTCGCTCCCCCTCTTCGTGGAGGAGCAACACAGGACCCTACGCTGTTCTTTCGTCTGCTCGGCCCTCCCCGGGTTTGCTGCTGGTTCTTCCCGGGTTGGCTACTATCCCTTCCACCTCCGTGGAAGGGCAGTTCCCCCTGGCCGCATTCCCCACTTCCGCAGGGGAGCGGCACACCGCCGGCCGGTTCTCTCGGGGGCTGCACGGGTTCCCTTAGATGTTCCCCATAGATGTTCCCGGTGCATGCCGTCTCTCTCCTCCTTTATAGTCCTCCTCCGCCAATCCTAACTCGGCTGCCCACACACCGAGTACGCTGCTCTCCTCCAATCAGGAGCAAGTCCTACAGTTTATTAGTTGAACTGGAGGCAGCTGTGCGGAAGCTGTTTACTTCTCTCCCAGCGCCATATTGTGGGAGAGCAGATGCATAGAATAAGTCTTAATTCGAGTAACCTAGTCTAGTCCGGATTGCTCCCCACATGGAAGGTCATAAGATACTATTCCCTCAATTGATCCAGGGCTCCCTAGATACAGCCAGTAATGCCTGAGCTGAACCCACTCAATGTAATACTATTGAATCTATAGTTAGAGCAACATGTATATAGTTAGGCAACATGGCCTATGGAAGACTGTAAGAGTTTAAGATCACAGGTTAGAGAGATTCTGATTCCAGTCCCAGCTTTGCTGTATCTTAGCTGTGTGGTCATGAGGACACTCCATAAACTGAATTTCAGTTTTGTCATCTATAAAATGAGTATAATACTACCTGCCTAATGAGACATTTAACAAGATTATGTGAGATAAACCACACGGAGTCCTTTCACAATGCAAAGCACATGTTTTACTTTGTATAAGAGTTGAGAGTTAATCATGTATCTAGCTCTGTGCTGTTGTTATTTCTTTTTTACTTATTTATTTGAAAAAGCAAAGTGACAGAGAGAGAGAGACAGAGAGAGCTCTTCCATCCATTGATTCACTCCCCAAGTGACCACAACAGCCAAGGCTGGGCCAGGCTGAAGCCAGGAGCCAGGATTTCCATCTGAGTCTCCCATGTGGGTGACAGGGCCCCAAGTACTTGGGGCATTTCTGCTGCCTTCCCAGGTGCATTAGCAGGGAGCTGGATGGAAACCAGAGTAGATAGGAGCCAGGACTCAAACTGGTACTCTGATATGGGATGTCAGCGTCTCAAGCAGCTGCTTAATTCACTGTGCCACAATGCTGGTCCCGTTTGGTCAGTTTTTAAATTGTACTGTTTGACCATAAATTTGACAGTTTATTTTTGGACTCTGAGGCCTCTTGCATTAATCTATATGTCTATCATTATGTCAGTACCACACAACCTTGATTATTACTGTTTCATACTAAGTTTTGAAATCAGGAAATATAAGTCTTCCTCCTTCATTCTTCTTCAAAATTGTTTTGGTTAGTCTGCGTCCCTTGCAATTTCATATGAAATTTGGTACTAGCTTGTAAACTACAAAATCAGCTGGAGATTTGATAAGGAATATGTTGAGTCTGTGGATCAGTTCGAGAAGTATTGCCATCTCAACAATATTAAGTCTCCCAACCCATGAGCGTACAATATCTTTCCATTTATTTAAATCTTCTTAATTTCTTTTAGATATTTTGTAGTTTTCAGTGTACAAGTCTTATTCTTGTTAAATTCATACCTAAGCGTTTTGTTCACTTTGATGCTATTATAAATAAAATTGTTTCCTAATTTCACTTTCAGATTGTTCATTGCTAGTGTATAAAATACATTTGATATTTGTGTATTGAACTGTATCCTGTGCTTGTCTATTAGTTCCTATAGTTTATTAGTGGATTCCTTGGAGTTTTCTAGCTACAAGGTCATGTCATCTGCAGATAGAGATGGTTTTACTTTTTCCTTTCCAATATGAATGTCTTAGATTTCATTTTATTTCCTAATTGCTCTTGCTATAATTTCCAGTGTTGAATCAAACTGATGAGAATAGCTATTCTATACATGGTGTTTCCTGATCTTGGGAGGAAGACCTTCAATCTTTCATGTATGATAATAGGTATGTCAGTATGATGTTAGCTAGGAGTTTTTAATAGATAAACATGATTGTGTTCAGGAAGATCCCTTTTAGTTCTAATTTGTTTAGTGTTTTATCATGAAAGAGTTTTGAGTTTTGTCAAATGTTTTTCTGCATCTATTGAGATAACCATGCAGTTTTTGTCCTGTCTTCTGTTAAAATCATTTACATTAGTTGATTTTGGGTGGTAAACCAAAAATTTACCCACTTGGTCATGGTGCATAACTTTTTTAAATATTGATTTTCTTATTTGCAAGGCAGAGTTAGAGAGAGAGAGAGAGAAATCATTCTTCCATCTGCTGTTTCACTCCCCAGATGGCTGCAATGGTGGGGCTGGGCCAGCCTTAAGCCAGCAGCTCCATCCTAGTCTCTGCCTTAGGTGCCAGGGGCCCAAGCATTTGGGTCGTCATTCACTGCTTTCCCAAGTGCATTAACAGGGAGTGGGATCAGAAGCAGAGCAGAATGGACTTGAACTGATGCTAATATGGGATGCTAGCATCAAAGGCGCTGGTTTAACCTGCTGCACCACAATGAGAGTCCCTGTATAATTTTTTAAAAAAATATCTATTTGAAAGGCAAAGTTACAAAGAGAGAGGAAGAAACAGACACAGAGAGAGAATCTTCCATCCACTGTCTCACCCCTCAAATGGCCACAACAACTGGAACTGGGCCAGTCCAAAGCCAGGAGCCAGGAGCTTCATCCAGGTCTCCCATGTGGGTGGCAGGAGCCCAGCTACTTGGGCCATCATCTACTGCCTTCCAAGCACATTATGCGGAAGCTAGTCTGGAAGTGGAACAGCCAGGACACAAACCGACATTCACATGGGATGCTGGCATTGCAAGCAGTGGTTTAACCTGTTGTACCACCTCTCTGGTCCCTAACTTTTTTTATAGGCTGCTGGATTCAGTTTGCTAGTATTTTGTTGAGGAACTTTATGCCTATATTCATAAGAGATAATGGTCTATAGTTTTCTTGTATGTCTTTGTCTGGTTTTGATATCAAGGTAATAGAGAGAGTTGAGAAGTGTTCTCTCTTCCATTTTTGGAAGGTTTGAGAAGAATTGATATAAATGCTTGTTGAGCATTTGGTAGAATACACCAGTGAAGCCATCTGGACCTTGGCTATTTTTTTTAATAGTGGGTACATGGGGGCTGTTAATTACTAATTCAGTTCCTTTTTCTGTTATTGGCCTATTCAGATTTTCTGTACTCCTGAATCAGTTCCTTTTTTAAGATTATTTATTTATTTGAGAGGTAGAGTTACAGATAGAGAGAGGAAGAGACAGAGAAAAAGGTCTTCCATCCACTGGTTCACTCCCCAAATGGCCATGACAGCCAGAGCTGGGCCAATCCAAAGTCAGGTGCCAGGAGATTCTTCCGGGTCTCCCATGCAGGTGCAGGGACCCAAGCACTTGGACCATCTTCTACTGCTTTCCCAGGCCATAGCAAGGAGCTAGATCAGAAGAAGAGCAGCTGGGACACAAACCAGAGCCCATACAGGATGTACCACAGGTGGAGGCCTAGCCTATTTTGCCACAGGGCCAGCTCTGAATCAGTTCAAGTAGGTTGTATATTTCTAAGAATTTGTTCATATCATCTAGCTTATCGAATTTGTTGGCACAAAAATTCATATTCCCTTATTCCATATTTGTGTAGTCAGTTGTGATGTCCCTTATTCATTCCTGATTTTAGTAATTGAGTTTTCTCTCTTTTGCTTAGTCTAGCTAAAGGTTTATTCATTTTTTAAAGATTTATTATTATTTATGTATTTATTTGAAAGTCAGAGTTACGCAGAGAGTGGAGAGGCAGAGAGAGAGAGAGAGAGAGAGAGATCTTCCATCCGCTGGTTCACTCCCCAGTTGGCCGCAACGGCCAGAGCTGCGCCGATCTGAAGCCAGGAGCCAGGAGCTTCCTCCTGGTCTCTCACGCAGATGCAGGGGCTCAAGGACTCGGGCCATCTTTTACTGCTTTCCCAGGCCATAGCAGAGAGCTGGATTAGAAGAGGAGCAGCTGGGTCTCGAACTGGCGCCCATATGGGATGTCGGTGCTTCAGGCCAGGGCGTTAACCCGCTGCACCACAGCGCCAGCCCCAGGTTTATTCATTTTGATATTTTCAAGGGACCAACTTTTTGCTTCATTGATTTCCTTTTTTTTTTCTGTCCTCTATACTATTTCTTTCCTTCTGCTTCCTTTGGGTTTAGTTCATACTTCTTTCTCTGATTTTTTTGGGTGGAAGTTTAGGTTATTTTGGTGAAATCTTTCTTCTTTTTTTAATTGAGGCATTTATAGCTCTAAATTTCTCTTCTAAGAATTTACCCTAGTTACATTCCGTAGATTTTTATATATTGTATCTTCATTTTCATTCATCTCAATATATTTTCCCATTTCTCTTGTGATTTATCCTTTAGTTCATTGGTTGTTTAGAAGTGCATTCATTTCCTCAAATTTGTGAATTTCCTAAACTTCCTTTTGTTGTTCATGTCTAATTTAAGTCCATTGTGCTCAGGAAACACACTTTGTGTGATTTTTATCCCTTTTAAATTTATTGTGGCTTGTTTTATGACCTAATATATGGTTTATCTAGAATAACGTTCCATGTGCATTTGAGCAAAATGGATGTTCTTCTGCCATTAGGTGGAGTGTTCCACGGACTTGTGTTAGCTCTAGTTGGTTTATAATATTGTTCAGGTCCTTCATTTCCCTGTTGATCTTCTGCTTAGTTGTTTTATCCACTATAGAAAGTGAGATGTTAAAGTCTATGACTTTTATTGTTGTATTGTCTATTTCTCCCTTCAATTCTGTCTGTTTTTGTTTTCGTATTTGGGGATGGGCCTCTGTTGTTAGAGGCCAGTGCTGTGTTTTTGCCATAGCTGTGAGCTCTAGTGAAAGGCAGTAATGGAACGTTGACTCTATCAAAGTGGAGTTAAAGTTCTTTTGAAGTCATGTTTGCCAGCATCATGACCACCAAGATGAGCTATAGGGTAATGGTTAAAACTGTGGGTTTGGGGGACTGGCATTGTGGTGCAGTGGGTTAAGCTGCTGCAATGCCAGCATCTCATATTGGAGTGCTGGTTTGAGTCCCAGCTGCTCTGCTGCTGATCCAGCTCCTTGATAATGTGCCTGGGAAGGCAGCTGAAGATGACCCAAATCCTTGAGCTCCCATGTCAGAGACTAGGATGAAGTTCCTGGCTCCTAGCTCCTGGCTCCTGGCTTCAGCCTGGGCCAGACCTGGTTCTTGCTGCTACTTGGGGAGTGAATCAGCAGATGGAAGATCCCTCTGTCACTCTGCCTTTCAAATAAATAAATAAATCTTAAAAAAAAAAAAAAAAAACATGGGTTCACACTTGTATTCAAGTTCGTACTGTCACTTCAGTCTTGGATCTGTTTCTTCCTCTCTGAAATGATGATAAAACCTACCTCATTGGGTTATTGTGATGATTAAATGAACCTAGGTTAGTGCTGAGAGCAAAGTGAATTGCCATTGTCTGAGTTTATTCTCAGATAACATGGGGAGGGTCTCCCAAAATACAGTAAGATAGAGAAGCAATTCAGAGATTAAGTATTTGCTATGCATGGTTCTCAGATGGACACACCTACCATCATTAAGAGCTGCTTATAAGAGGATTTGTGCCACGTGTCTGCATGGAAAGCAGGGCTGGCCCTGCACGAATCTAGAAAAGTGATAAGATTTGAAGAATTATCACTTCTCGTCTTTTGGCTAAGATCAAGTGTAGATTAGAAGAATTAGCAGACTGCTCCCTTACATGCAGAGCAGGCCCTGTCTCCAGTACTCCTGACACATTCAGATAGCCAGGATTGTACTAGGAAAGCCTATTCTTGTAGGGTGCCTCCATGGCCTTTCTCTTTGAAATGCAAACTCTTCGTCTTTGCATGTAGCCTGCTTGACGCTTTTGCACCGAAGCCTTAGCGACTTGTCAGATTTAGTTCCTTCGCCTAGAAGAGATCCAAGATCACTGAAGAGAAACAGAGCACTGGCAGCCGGAAAGGCTCTGAAAGGGGTGGGGGGACAGGAGCAGCGACCGTTCCAAAGGGGGCATAAAACAAGTCACACCTCTTTAAGTAGATTTACAGCTGACTTTCAGAGAAGGTACACCCGTGTAAGGCTCCAGCTGGGCCGAGATACCAAGGTGTTTGTCACACCTGACCACGTGCCTTCCCCCGGAGGCGGAAGCGATGGGGCCACCAGCAGCTCGGGCTGTTAGGTTCTCCTCCCTCGGCTCTCAAGGCCAGCTAGTAGTGCTTTCTCTTGGTCCCTGTCACCCAGCTGTGCTGCAGGGACAAGGGCCAGATGCCAAGGGAGCTCAGCCACAATCCTCAGCTCCAGGGCTCATCTGTTGATTCTCTTTCTGGGTTTAGATTACATGCACAGCGCCAACCGCCCTGTCACTGGGGGCCACCTGGGGAAAAAGGAGAGTAGTTATGTGGGCAGCGTGGGCACCAGCCCCAGGAAGTCGAGCCGCTGCACGCCCTCGCCTGCCGACTCTGAGCTTGTCAGCTTCTGCTACCTCCACATGCGGGAACAAAGGAAGGAGCCGGAAAGCCGGGCGGATGTCAACGAGAACTTAATGTTCTTCGAGGAGACCAGGCCCAGGACCAAGTCTGACCCCACATCCAAAAGCTCTGGCCAAGGTTACGAGGTGGTCCCTGATGACTTTGATGCAGCCAGCCTAGACCACGAGCCTTGTGCCAGCAGGGCCCGGTCTTACACCTTGGACAATTCCCTTGGGGCCGAAGCCCTGAATTTCTACTGTGACTCTTGCAAAGCCAAACTCCAAGAGCAGCTGGGCCCTCGCAAAGGTGGGAGGCCTGGCTCCTCTCGTGACAACATGGTAGACTTGATGTCCCTCCCACCACCTGGGAGTGAGGAAGAAGAGGAGGAGGAAGATGAGACAACTTCTCTGTTGCCTGCCATTGCTGCCCCACCCCCAGGTTTCCGAGACAACAGCTCTGATGAGGATGACCCCAAGCGCCGAGCTGTCCAGAGCCAGGAGCAGGGACGCCACCTGCGTGGGCTTCTGTACGATGAGATACCAGTGACATTGATTGACAGCGTGCAGACGCGGACAGTCCGAGATCATGCCCAGGAGCTGGATGATGCCTTGGTGTCCACTCTGCAGGCTCTGGAAGCCCTGGCTGCTTCAGAGGACGGACCGCACCCCCCACCCCCACAGACTGCAGGTAACAGGCCGTTCCTCCTCCCTCTTGCCTCCCCTTCCTTCTTCTGGCCAGGAAGGGCCAGCAGGTGACACTGCTTTCTCCCAAGCAGATCTCCAAGCCACTGTGGTGTGTCGGGCAGTGGATGGGCCTTAGGTAGTTCAGGTGGGGTCAACAGAGCAACGATGCTGTGGCAGAGGCTGGCTCTCAGCTCTAACTAGAGCACCAGCTCCCTCCATTCCTTGTCTTTGGAAATGTCTTGCAGATGGATCCCAGGGACTGGGGCCATGACAGCCACGGAGCCAGACAGGATGCAGCAGCAGAGGAAAATTGTGAGAGATATAGAAGACAGGCAAAGAACATCAGCATGCACATGATTGGAAGAAAAACAAAACAGCCAACTATCCGTCTAGTCACCTGGGATCAGGGAGCCAAGAGCCATCACTGCTCAGGGTTGAGGTCTTTATTCTGCCTAGGAGCATGGGTCAGATGCACCTGAATCGTGGTTTCTTCACTCACTGTCAGTGTGACCTTTGACAAGGCCCTTACTTCCTCTGAACCTCACTTGGGTCATCTTAAATGGGTTTGATAACAATAATCATGTCACAGAGGGTTCTGGTGAGGATTAAATGAGATCATTCCTGCAAAGCACTTCAGCGCTGCCTAGCACACAGTAAGGACTCAGAAAACTATTGTTAAGCATCACCTGCTAGGAGAACCATGCAACATGCATGCTCTTCCCTGCTCTAGACATACGTACATCCATCTGTCTCCTAGACAAATGCACATGTCACACATGTACCCATAGTCACACTTATGTACATCCGTGCGCATACATCTTTTCTAAAAAGGAGATCAGTAACCAGCATCAGCAAAGAAACAGGAAGGAAGGACTATGAGGAGGAGTGTGAGGGCAGGGGAAGTGTGGGCAGAGAGTTGAAGGGACTGGGGCTGGAAGCAGCCTGCCTTTTCTGCATGTGAGGGCGCCCTTGGTGTTGGGCAGCCCCCTTGTGTCAGGCCCCCAGGGCCGCCATTCCTCCTTGTTCAGCGTCTGGAGCTCCAAAGCACCAGCTGCTCCCAGGCTCAAGGCCCGAAAACAAGCTCCGCTTAAATGGCCTCAGCTGCAAGGACTCTGGGTGGGCCTGGCCAGATGAGGGGGGGACCTCTCTTTGCCAGCCCCTTCAGGACAATTAGCAAAAATTTCCTAGCTGTTGAATCTAAAAATAGCATTGATTAGCATGTTGGTTTGCATGTAATTTGCATGGTAATTCACCACCAAACTGTCCGGATCTTCTCTTTGCCTCTCTTGTTTTCTCTTTTGGATTCCAGCCTCTCATACCCTTTCTCCCAGCTTGCCTTTCTTTGTCCCTCCAGCCAACTCCTCCCACACTCAGCCCTGCACCTCCCTTGGGCCTGCCTGGCTTTCCCCAGCTTGAAAAAAGTGCTCACTGACCCTGGCCTCCAGGACGTCTCTGCCGCTGATTGGAAAGGCACTTGAAGTCAGTTCAGTGTAACAGGTGCCCTCCCTGTTCCTCCAGGTCTGATTGTGCTGGCCACAATTACTCCTGAATCCTCGCTGGACTCGGGCCATGAGACCAACTCTTCGGAGCTCACTGACATGTCGGAGATGATGTCGGCCATGAAGCAGCACCAGAACACCACCTACTTTCTGGCCCAGCACCTCAACAAGGAGAGCCTCCTTTCCCGCAAGGACCTGCCCTTCCGAATCCAGAGCTGTGCCGCCCAGGCCGTTCTCACGGCCCCTTACTCACTCGGACGCCCGGATCCCAACCCATCCCTGCAGCCAGCTGTCACGGGCCAGAGTCCCGGTCCCCCTGGCGCTCGGCGGAAGCTGCCCCAGTCAGAGGCCCAGGCGCAGGGAGAGCGAACATACTCCCTGGCGGTGCACCCCGCCCTGTCCCCGCAGCTAAGTGAGCAGAAGAATCTGAGCCTGCTGTCCCCAGTCCCTGAGGACCAAGGGCCTGGCCACGGTAGGGCGGGTTTGGAGATGTCCCGGAGGGCACCCACACCATCCCTCAGTGACGAGCAGGTCTCAGAGCTGAGGGAGAAACTGCCCAAGGAGCTCAGGTTGAGCCCCAAGCTTATCCTGGACCCCAAAGGCAGTGTGGCCCCAGCCATCATCTCAGCCGCCCTGCAACAGGTAGTTCACAGCAAGAGTCTGGCCAGCCCTGGCGGGGCCTTGGGAAACACCCCTAGCAGGGAGGAGAGAAGGCTGGAGGACAGCACAGGGAGGCCGGAGGTCAGCAGGGCAAGGGCAGACGTTGGCATGGGGAGTGGCAATGCCAATAAGAATCTGAAGTTCCACGTGAGCCCCAGCGCCGCAGAGGTCTCGCGCAGTTCCCAGCAGCAGCTTGGCCCGGAGGTGTCTCCCAGCGCCAGAGCACCCGCAGGCAGCCGGGCTGATGGCCCCCACCTCTCCCCGCCAGAAGACAGGATGCCTGTTCAGAGTTACCCTTCCAAAAGCTATCTTCTGCGAGCAAGTCGAGAATCGGTGGGCAAGCCAGCTGCAGGGGAGGGGGCGGGCAAGGGCGGGTCAGAGGGTACCAAGCCTGCCCTGCACAAACAGGGCACTGCCTCCAGCCAGGGTGACCGGGGGCAATTGGAGAGCACACCCAAAAGCAGCAAGCTCGAGGAGACCAGTCTGGTGCCCCAGGCTGGCTACCCCGTGGCTCTGCAGAGCCCCAGCTGCCAGCCGCGAAGCCACAGCCCCAGCTGCCAGCCCCGGGGTCCCAGCCCCAGCAGCCAGTCTCGAGGCCAGAGCCCCAGCTGCCAGCCTCGAGGCCAGAGCCCACTGAGGCCTCCGGCCGCCAGCCGGCAAGTGAGCACCATGCCCTCCAGGAAGCTTGAAACGACCCTGGACGGAGCCCACTCAGCCTCTGAAGGCCCCACAAAGCCCAAGTCATCCCGAGGTCCTTTCCGGCTCCGGAGTTTATTCTCTGCCACCTTCCCAACCCGCCAGAAGAAGGAGACGGACGAGCGGCAGGCCCAGCTGCAGAAGGTCAAGCAGTATGAGCTTGAGTTTCTCGAAGAACTCCTAAAGCCACCAAGCCAGGGGGAGCTGCCAGGCACTGAGTACCTGCAGCCACCAGCGCCTGGCCGCTGCAGTTGCCAGCTACGCAGCAGCCCCGTGCAGCAGGGACCTGGCATGTCCCGTGAGCAGAGGCGCAGCTGCGACTGCAAACGCATCTGCCGGGGTGGCCGGCCACAGGCCGCCCAGTTGCCAGTGCCTCCTGGCCTTCGGGGGAGGGAAAGGGACAGGGTCCCCCCGACCCAGAAGCAGCCGGAGGCTGGACCGGGCTTGAGCCTCAGCAGCCCCATCAACGTCCGGCGGATCCGCTCCACCAGCCTAGAATCCCGCGAGTGTCGATCGGACCCTGAGAGTGGCGTTTCATGCCTGACCACGTGTGCCTCAGGGGGCGAGTGTCTGGGAGCGCCCAACTACAGGAAACTGATGCGCCGCTACAGTATTAGTGAGCTGGACCAGGGTGACAGGGCCTCGCTGACCTCGGACGTGTACCCGCACCCACCGCTAGGCGCGCTGCCCAGGGAGGTCAAGGAGATAGAGGCAGGCCTCCCCCTGGGTGTGCCTCCCAAAAGCAAGCCTCTGGAGTCACCCACCCTGGGAGACCCCTCGTATGTCCAGGTTACCCCTGAGACCAAAGGCCCCAGACAGATGGCCGTGTTCTCACTGCCAGAGGAGGTGTACCGCAAGTCAGCCGAGCTGGACGAGGACAGCGAGAGCAGCAAGTGCTGCTCCATCCGCTACTGCTTCTACTACCGCAAGTGCGACATGGCCGACGACGCGAGTGACGGCAAAGACGAGCTCTCCTACTCCATTCCCATGAAGATTCTGCCCGGCATGAAGTTGGACGAGCAGGTGGTGCCTGTGGTGAGCAGGACCCTGCAGGTACTGGACGCTGCCACCTGCAGCAGCCCCGAGGCTGCTCGCACCCAGGAGATTGACCTTCGGGTGTCCACCTTCGAGGGGAGCCTGGCCAAGATCAACGCCCTGCGGGCCCATGCCTATGGCCTCCCCGACGGCTTCCTGGCTGCCCGCCTGGACACCAATGAGCTGCTGACGGTCCTGCGGCAGTGTGTGGCCAGCCCTGAGGCCCGCGCCCCCAAGCCCTATGTCTCACAGATCTCTGAGTACAAGCTCGAGCTAGCTCTCAAGTTCAAGGAGCTCCGGGCCTCCTGCCGCCGCGTGGCCAACGTGGACAAGAGCCCAACCCACATGCTCGCAGCCATCACAGGCAGCTTCCAGGTGCTGAGCAGTCTCATCGAGACCTTTGTGCGGCTGGTGTTCATCGTGCGCTCTGAGGCCCAGCGCCAAGAGCTGCTGGCCAAGGTGGAAGAAGTGGTGAGGAACTACACGTTCCTGCTGCGCGCGGCTGAGGAGTCCACAGCCCGGAACCTCAACCAGCAGCAGCAGCAGCAGCAACAGCAGCAGCAGCAGCAGCAGCAGCAGCAGGTGGCAGCTGCCACGGGGACAGCCACAGGGCACCCACCAGGCTCCCCATCTTCGGCGACTGTTATGAGCACATTCACCCGCTCCTTAAAAACCCTGATTAAGTAGGGCATCTGCCTAGGCCCAGCCCCCTCCCCAGGTTTGAGCTTTGTGGTCCTTGCATCTTGTGCTGAGTGTGTGTATCTGCTGGGCCAGTCAGGGTCCAAGAGCCCATCACTTTCCTGGGGAGGGAAAACTCCCTGGATTGAGGCTCTCTCTAAGGGCTGCAGGCCCAGCTGCCGCCCTGGGTGTTCTCAGCCCTTCTCTGGCCTCTGGGCGTCACTGTGAGGGCAAAGGCCCTTGGTCACCATGCCCACCACAGAGCTCTCTGTTTTCTCTCTTCTCCGGAGCTGAGAGATGACAGCAGTCTCACTTCCTGCTCTGTGCTGGGCGCCGGGAGTCAGGACCTGAGCTCTTGCTGGCATCTGCTCTCTCTGCAGGGAGCAGTGACAGTAGCATCAGGCCACAGCCCCGAGCCAGAGTGGGGTGGGGGCGGGGGGAGGCATGGGGCGCTCGGTCCAGATGTGCCCGCCCACCACCCTGGGCTCACACTCGCCTGGCAGGAGCCACCCCCAAGGGCCTGTGCCCGGGTGGGTCGTTGGCAGAAAAAAGCCCCTCCGCAGGCTGTCTGCAGCCAGCCCAATAGGCTGGCAGCCTCGGAACCCTCGCCCACCCACCCCGGGTCCAGTAGCTCCACACCAGCCATCCCCAAAGTGCCCTGCCCCTCACTGGTGGGCAGGGCAGCTCAGTCCACTAGGGAGCAAGCCTCTGGGATCAGCCCACTTGTTTTGGGTCCGGTACCTGGTGAAAATGTCTGCTCTGGGGATACCTAGTGCAGGCCTTGAGCCCGCCTGGCACAGCCCGGCCCAGCACAGGGGCTGTGGCTGCAGGGCGTGTGGCTCCCCTGTCAACATCTCTCTAGCAGACAGACTGTCCTTAGGAGTTTGACTTAGCTATGGATTGGGGTGGGGGGTGGGGGGGAGGGGGCACGGGGAGGGGGGTGGTGATGACTATATCTTAAACTTCTGGAAGCTAGCGTGATATGTTAATCCTGAGTATATGCTTTGGCTGTGTATTGACCCTGTGGATTTGTCTCTCTAAGAAAAGAAGCTGAGCGCCTTACCCGGTGCAATCCTGCACCTCTCTCTCCCTCTCCGGAGCCATCTGGAAGGGAAGTCACACTGGTTAGCATCCTCCTTACCACACATCTAGTGCCGCCGCCGCTGCCACCACTGCCGCCACCGCCGCCGCTGCCACCTCCACCTCCCCCACCACCCTCCCCCCACAACCTTCCTGGGAGTGAAGACACGGAGTCCCTACCAATTGCCCCCTTGTAGGGAACAAAGAAAGCCAATGTTTCTTCTGTATAGATTGCTTCTCGTCCGCCTCTCCGCATCTCCCTGTGTCGCTCGCCCTCATGCCCCGCCTCTTTCATCATTCCCTGAGAGGCCCATGGGACACCTCCCATTCTCACATGAGTTTTATAAAAATGTCCACTGTGCTTAACCCCTACCCATCCTTGGTAACCCCGAAGTGCAATAAAGCCCCCTCCCCCCACCGAGTGGTAAGTCCTGGCCAGGACGAGGGGGCTCTTTCTGCAAAGGCCAGCCCCCTCTTCCTTGCCTCTCCTCCCACAGGACCAAGTCGTTTCCTGGGCCAGAGATGCAGCCAGTGGGGAGCCCCTCCCCCACGACCACTGCCAGCCAGAATGCTGGCATGGTCTTCCTCTTCTCCCAACTTCTTGATCCTGCACCTTCGCCACTCGCACCCGCCTGTGTCATCCCACCGCCACCCTTCACCTCTCCCTTAGCCTCATGGAGAGGAAACATTTTCTAATGTCTGTATATAGTATATATACTACATAAAATATATAAATTATATATATATACTAATTTATGTCTTGTTTTTCAAACAAGAATGATTAAATCTATTCACCTGACTATCCCAATACGTCTTTGCGGTGCCTCTCTGTGTGTGTCTTTGTGTCCTTAAATTGTCGATTGGTCACTGCCCTTTGAGCACCCGCCCCCAGGCCTCTGCTCACAGGTACCTGGGCCCCAGTGGGTTATGAGAGCTAAGGACCAGGCTCCTACCAAGTCCCCAATGTACAAGCAATCTCCTTTGCGCCTCTTAGAAGCCTGCTGTTTGTCATGGGAGTTGGACATTGTCTAGTCCTTTCTCTTAACACTGGGTCCCCCTGGCCCACCTGGCCACCATGGCTGTTGGGGGTAGGCAAAAGCATAATGTGCTCCATGCCACATGCACCAATGGCCTGGGAGCTAGGAGACAGGGTTTCCAGCCAGCCCTCAGCTGGGATTGGGAAATGGGACCTTTCCCTCTGAAACACATCCGGTTGTCACCTGCCTACCTCATAGTGTAGTTAACAAATCCCTTGCAATCACCTCTGACAGTTTCTTGAGGAGAGAGTTGTTTGGTTAGAAAGGAAGCATCAGGACTCTAAGAAGAGCCTGTAGCTCTAGCTTTTCAGCAATTTTTCTAATGGTGAGAAGTTAGTTTTCCTGCTCTCATTTCCTTCTGGTAATCACAGATGCCCCCAGAGCCCCCCCCCCTTTCCTATGAGGCACCTTTGTGTCAAAGGTTCTCCCATATCCCATATGTGCGCCAGTTCGAGACTTGGCTGCTCCACTTCCTATCCAGCTCTCTGCTATGGCCTGGGAAAACAGTGCAAGATGGCCCAAGTCCTTGAGCCTCTACACCCGCGTGGGAGACCCAGAAGCTCCTAGCTTCAGATCAGCTCAGCTCTGGCTGTTGCAGCCATTTGGGGAGTTAACTAGCAAATGGGAGACCTCTCTCTCTTTCTTTCTCTCTCTCTCTCTCTCTGCCTCTGCCTCTCTGTAGCTCTCCCTTTCAAATAAATAAATCTTTTTTTAAAAAAAAAAAAGGTTTTCCCTGCTGTATATGAGCCCCACCATAATAAATTAGAAATAAAAATATCCCCCTTTGGGCAGTGATAGTCCCGTGAGCACAAGGCTTGCTCATTTCAGTTCTGTCCGGCCTCACTTGCCTTGTTGGCTAAGTCCACAAACCACACACTCATGTACACTGCCCTCGAGTCCTCACTTCCTCCCAAAGATAATCACAGACTTTACTCCTGCAAAGGTGGCGGCTAAAAAGTTTGGAATCAAAGCATTGAGCAGGAGCCAGCGTTTACACAGTTCAGTCTGGGCTGTTCTGCAGTGTTCCCCAGCACCAAACCAGAGCTCTGCTCTGCACATGGGAGGGAGCTCTGGGCAACAGCCTTAGGACTGCTGGCAGAGCTCTTCTGGCTCCTGCTCCCAGAGACACTGTCCCAGAACACCAAGGCTGGGATTCACTGGAAGTCAACGCCAATGTAGAGGGAAACTTGAAATTACCCAGCTGCACAGTCCAGAAACTTGGACTGCTGTGGCTCTGCACTAAGTACATTGGATGCTGCTTAAGGTCAGGAAGTGTTCCTATTGGGTTACATTCCCTAGGTACCCACTCACATGATACCTAGCACATAGTCTTCAACTAAATGTTCGTGGAGTGAATGAGTGTGGAATGCAAATGACTATCAGGAGAAAGTCCTTCCATGTTTCTACACCAGTGTAAAGGGTCCTGTGTCCTCTGGGGATAGCTAATCCAGGGTAGTTGGATGTAGCTAAGGCCACCAGGCACCCTCCTAGCAAATGCAGGAGGAGTCAGAACCACCGTCCCATGTCTCACTCAGCTGACTTTCATCAACTACTTTCCAAATGTTTCTAAAACTTCTGAGATGACTGAGGGTCTCCCATTATGTGGCCCCAGGGCTGGTCTCTACAATAGCCAGGAGGGCCAGGGGAGGCCACGTGCCCACTGGCATCTTCCTCGCCATCTTTGGCTTGAAGCCTATGCCCTCCAGCCCGCCCATGCAAATCCCCCAGAGTCAGACTCCCGCCTTTCTGACTTCAGCCAATTAAAGGAAAATGGGTTCAGCCTGTTTGGCATGGGCCCAAAATGCCAGTGGTGCTGGCGCCATTACATTATTTCAAGCTGTTGTCAAGGCACTTGCGGATAATAGGCAATTTGAACAGCAATGAACTGAAAGGACCTACCTCAGCGGGAATTTTTGCTGCCAAAGGGGCAGGGGAAAATCAACTACCAGCAATGGGGGGGGGGGGGGGGGCACAAAATCATGTCTTAGAATCAAAGTCCTCCAAACATCCAATAGGATGGGAGTAATAACAGCACCTGATTCCCATGCTGCAGTCTGGAAACCAGGCTGTGGATGTGAGTCTGGGGCAAGGAGGTCCTCCATAGAGCTGGGGGACATGAACGCTGAGGTTTCAGTCCTAGGCCGTGGAGAAATGTCTTGGACTCCCAAGTGAATGATTCTTTTGGATCCAGTGCCCTGACCTGGAAGCTATTGTTAGGTGGAAATGACAAAGGCTCACCTTTGCACAGATACAGGACTGCTGGGAGCACATCAGTATTGATTTCATTTTCTTTTTTTAAGATTTATTTATTTTGGGGGCTGGCACCGTGGCGTAGGAGGTAAAGCCGCCGCCTGCAGTGCTGGTATCCCATATGGGTGCTGGTTCGAGTCCCGGCTGCTCCACTTCCGATCCAGCTCTCTGCTATGGCCTGGGAAAGCAGTAGAAGATGGCCCAAGTCCTTGGGCCCCTGCACCCACTTGAGAGCCTGGAAGAATCTCCTGGCTCCTGGCTCCTGGCTCCTGGCTCCTGGCTCCTGGCTTTAGATCAGCACAGCTCCGGCCACTGTGGCCAATTGGGGGTAAACTAACGGATGAAAGATCTCTCTCTGTCTCCGTCTCTCTCTCTTTCCATCTTCTTCCCTCTCTGTGTAACTCTGACTTTAAAATAAATAAATAAATCCTTTTTTTTAAAAAATAAAGGTTATTTATTCCAAACACAGAAAGAAAGAGAGAGAGAGAGATCTTCCATCCACTGGTTCACTCTTCAAATGGCTGCAACGGCTGGGGCTGGACCAGGTGAAGCCAAGAGCCTGGAACTCCATCTGGGTCTCCTATGGGGTTGCAGGGGCCAAAGTACTTGGACCATATTTTTGCTGCTTTCCCAGGTGCATTAGCAGGGAGCTGGATTGATAGTGGAGCAGTCAGGGCTGGACCTGGGGCTCTGATATGGGATGGCAGCATCACAAGCTGTGACTTAACCCGCTGTGCTGCAAAGCCGGGTACTGCACGTCAGCATTTCTTGTCATTCCCTCCTGCACGAGCCCATGTACCCACATACCAAGTCCTTGGGCTGGTACCCATGTCCCAGCATCATGAGAACATGTTCTGATGACAGCACTGTTTTCAGCTGCAGGTTACAGACCCACCACTTAAGAATGGGTTCTGTTTTAGAGTCCCTGATTTCTTGTAATGCCCTGCCCTCTCAGTGTTGATCCCTTATTTTTTTTCCTCAAGTCTTTGGCTACAAATAATATGTTTCTGGACTATGTTGAAAACCTCTCGTAACACAGAAAACAATTATCCTTGTCCTTAAACAGGCAAAAAAAAAAAAAACACATACACACAACTGCATGTGTATACTTGCCATATGCTAGGTGAGCTGCTCAATACTGGGCATGCAAGGTCTCCTTTGATCTTCACAGCACTCTTCTGAGAGAGGCACCATGGTCACCGCCACTTCTCACAGGAGGAAAACAAAACCCAGACAGGTTACGCCACTAGCCCAAGGTCCCACGGCTGGCAAGTGGTTCACCAGTTTTCAACCCCAGGCCAAGCTTTCAACCAGAACACAAGAGTACTCAGCCCGGGTCCACCTTTGAAGCATTTTCTCTGGGAAACCAAGGCAGAGAGAGAGAGCCACACTCATGGGAACATGGTCTACAACAGTTACTGGGGGTGGGGGCGGGTGGAGTGGGAGACAGACAAGGCAGCCTGCGGGTAAGGACTGTGAAGCACAGAATACCGCCAGCCACCTGCCCCTTGATCTCTCTTTGCCAGTCTGTGCTTGTGCCACATGCCTCTTGGAGCCAGGTGTAAAGCAGTACATGTGCATGGAAATGTGTAGAAAGAGTCCTTTGTGTACACAAAGCACCCACTCCCGCTGGCCTCAAGCTCTACATGCAGTTCCCAGGTGGCTCCTCACCCCTCCCTTGCTGTGGGACCCACCCTCCCCCACTCTGCTCCTCAACCTGGAGTCTCAGTCTCCCGGGGTATGTGGCAGTGTGCCAGCAGACACACGAAGCTCACTCATGATGGCCGCCTGTACCACTGACACATGGGACTGTTTTTAGAAGTAAATATCGTCTGAGTGGCACATTAAATATCTTTATATTAAGAATACCATAATGAGGATTGCAAAAGGTACATGCTTTTTTTTTTAAGTACTTATCATTTCAAAGCCACTTGAGACTTGTGTCTGATACTTGGGGCTTCAGTCACCACACCCCACCCAGCTGGTGTCCAAGTCCACCCTCTTCATCTGCTAGACATGCTGTGATGGAGATGGTGGACACACTCAGGGTCTAGCAGATGAGCTAGCCAGTGGCAGAAGCCCCAAGGGGAGAACATCTGGGATGGACCTACTTTCATGGATCAGGACACAGATGGCAGTCAGGCACTTCCTCAAGGGTACGAGACCTGGGATGACAGAGTGCCCAGAAGGGATGGGGTGGCATTATCACAGCCACCTTCCTTCCCTGCCCCTGCCCTCCCCAGGGGTGCCTGTTTCACCCTTTCACCAGAAGGTCAGCCCCATCCCAGACAGGGGAACCGTGTCCTCTGCACCTGGAGAGGCCTTCATTCTCAATGAACAAGCACAGCTGGAAGGTGGTGGGCACTCAGCAGTGTGGCTCACCCCAGGATTGGGGCTCAGTTCTATTTTCAACCCAGCCACTGACTTGCTGTATGATGGGGTACAAGTCATTTCACCTCTTCGGACCTCTTCTCTAAAATGAAGATGACTGAGTCTTCAGCCTCCCTCTGCGGCTGTGAGGATTAATGAGGCAATGTTGAAAATGCAGCTATAAAAATCCTGAATCCTGCCTGTACAAGCCTAACAAGTGCAAATAGCACTGCCTCATTTGCAGCTGGGCTGCAGAAACGAATTAAGCTTGCATCAAGGGCTTAGAACTGGAAACCTGGCCAGCAGAGCTCTGGGGCTCTCTCCATCTCCTCCCAATAGCTATTCTCTCAGGCAAAGCTGTCTTGTGTCAGGTCCTCTCAAAAGGAACATTCACGACCTCCTCCTCCTCGGCCTTTCCACTGAAATCAGGAAAGCTGCTAGCTGGCTTGGCAGAGAACCCCTGCCCCCAGCACACAGAGGGAGCTGCACCCAAGGGCTTTCCATGGCCTTTGGCCAAGAGTTTGGCTTCTTTCCTTTTTTTTAACTTTTATTTAATAAATATAAATCTCCAAAGTACAACTTTTGGATTACAGTGGCTTCCCCCCCCCCATGACTTCCCTTCCACCCGCAACCCTCCCATCTCCCGCTCCCTCTCCCATTCCCTTCACATCAAGATTCATTTTCAATTATCTTTATATACAGAAGATCAATTTAGTATATATTAAGTAAAGATTTCAACAGTTTGCACCCACACAGTAACACAAAGTGTAAAGTACTGTTTGAGTACTAGTTATAGCATTAATTCACGTAGTACAACACATTAAGGACAGAGATCCTACATGGGGAGAAAGTGCACAGTGACTACTGTTGTTGATTTAACAATTGACACTCTTGTTTATGGCATCAGTAATCACCTGAGGCTCTTGTCATGAGTTGCCAAGGCTATGGAAGCCTTTTGAGTTTGCCAACTCCGATCTTATTTAGACAAGGCCATAGTCAAAGTGGAAGTTCTCTCCTCCCTTCAGAGAAAGGGACCTCCTTCTTTGATGACCCGTTCTTTCCACTGGGATTTCACTCACAGAGATCTTTCATTTAGGTCTCTTTTTTTGCCACAGTGTCTTGGCTTTCCACGCCTGAAATACTCTCCTGGGCTCTTCAGCCAGATCCGCATGCCTTAAGGGCTGATTCTGAGGCCAGAGTGCTGTTTAGGACATCTGCCATTCTATGAGTCTGCTGTGTATCCTGCTTCCCATGTTGGATCGTTCTCTCCTTTTTTAATTCTATCGGTTAGTATTAGCAGACACTAGTCTTGTTTATGTGATCCCTTTGACTCTTAATCCTATCATTATGATCAATTATGAACTGAAACTGATAACTTTGACTAGTGAGATGGCATTGGTACATGCCACCTGGATGGGATTCTGGCTTCTTTCTTTAATACTGTCCTTGGTAGAAGAAGCTATAATCAAATGAGTCATGAATTCCTTTTTAAAATATTTATTTATTTAAAAGGCAGAGAGAGAAAGAGAGAGAGCACATGTGCTCTTCCATCCACTGATTCACTCCCCAAATAGCTGCAAAGGCTAGGGTTGGGCAAGGCTAAAACTAGGAGTATGGGACTCCATCTGTGGGGCCCAAGCAGGAGTCCAAACACTTGGGCCATTTTCCACTGCTTTCTCAGACCTATTAGCAGAGAGCTGGTTGGGAAGCAGAGCAGCCGGCACTTAAACCCGCACTTGACATTGGATGCTGGCATTGCGGGCAGTGGTTTAATCCACTGTGCCACAATGCTAGCCCTGGAGGTATATATTTCTAATTTTCCCTCAGCAATTAAGCTTACCTAGTAGGAAAGTTTTTCTTTTTTAAGAATAATCATTTTTAACTTTATTGTAAGAAGATAAAATTTACTTAATAGAAATGCCTAATACAATACATTATTATTAACTGTAGGTCTCATGTTCTATATTAGATATTTAGGTTTGTTGGTCCTAAATATCCACTACTTTGTATCTTTTGACCTATATCTTCCCATTTCATCCCACCCTCCACCCCATAACCATTGTTGTATTCTCTCTATAATCAATCTCTCTCTCTCGACTCTCTCTCTTTCTCTCCTCTCTCTCTCACCTCTTTTTTTTAAAGATTTATTTATTTGAAAGTCAGAGTTACACAGAGAGAGGAGAGACAGAGAGAAAGAGAGAAAGAGAGAGAGAGAGAGAGAGAAAGAGAGAGAAAGGTCTTCCATCTGCTTGTTCACTCCCCAGATGGCCACAACAGCCGGAGCTGCGCTGATCCAAAGCCAGGAGCCAGGAGCTTCTTCTGGGTCTCCCACATGGGTGCAGGGGCCAAAGGACTTGGGCCATCTTCTACTGCTTTCCTTGGCCATAGCAGAAAGCTGGATTGGAAGTGGAGCAGCTGGGACTTGAACTGGTGCCCATATGGGATGCCAGCACTGCAGGTGGTGGCTTTTCCTGCTACGCCACAGCGCCGGCCCCTCTCACCTCTTTTAAAATGCTTCCTTTTTAAATATTTGGAATGCATCTTATGTATTTGTTTTTATTTAGTTGAAATGAGGAGGGGGATAGAAAGAAAGAGAGTAAGTGAGTAAGGCTTCCATTCACAGGTTTACTCCTCAAATGTCCACAACAGTCAGGGCTGGGCCTGACCAAAGCCAGGAGCCAGGAACTCCATCCAGGTCTCCTATGTGGGTAGCAGGGGCCCAAAGACTTAAGTTATTATCAGCTGCCTTAGCAAGAAGTGGGATTGTGCATTATCAGAAAGTGGGATTGCAAATAGAGGTGGGACTTCACTGCAGACACTTTTATACTGGGTGGGCACATCCCAAGTTTTGGCTTAACCCTCAATGCTACAATGACCACCCTAAATGTTTCTTCTATAGATTCCACATGTAAGTGAGATCATACAGCATTTGTCTTTCTGTGTCTGTCTTATTTTACTTAGCATAGTGTCTTTTAGGTGCTGTCACGTTGTAACAAATGGCATGATCTCATTTTTCATGGCTAAATAGTCCTTCATCACGTGTGAGTACCTAATTTTATTTATCCAGCCATCCCTCAATGGACATTTTTAGATTGTTTCCAAATCTTGGCTCCTGTGCCCAATGCTGCAATGAATGTGAGAGTGCAGATATCCTCATCAGATGGTGATTTCATCCCTTTTGGGCATATACCCAGAAGGGAGATTGCTGTGTCATAGGAGTAAAGGGCTTTAACTCAAAACTGTAAGTCAACTTTCCAGTGGCAGAGTCAAGTTTATCTACCATGCCCAGTGTTTAATTCCCATGCAACCAATGTCTGTCCTAGAAGTTCACCATTCCATGGCAACATGCCAAGGACAAAAGAAGAAATGATTTTAAAGACCCATGTGGCAGGGCCAACACAGTGGCACAGCAGGCTAGGCCACTGCCTGCAACACCAGTGTCCCATATCACAGTGCCAGTTGAAGTCCTAGCTGCTCTGTTTCTGATCAAGCTCCCTGCTAAGATGCCTGGGAAAACAGCAGAAGATGATGGCCCAAGTATTTGGGCCCCTGCTCCCATGTGGGAGACTTGGATGTAGTTCCAGGCTCTTGGCTTTGGCATTGCCCAGATCTGACTGTTGCAGCCATTTGGAGACTGAATCAATGGAAGGAAGAGTCTCTCTCTCGCTCTCTCGCTCTCTCGCTCTCTCACTCTCTTGCTCTCTCTCCCCCCTTCCTCTCTCCAATAAATAAATAAACCTTAAAAAAAGAAGGAGGAGGAAGAGAATGAGGAGAAGGAGAAGGAAAAGGAAAAGAAATGGAGTAGCTGGGGGTGATGGTGGCCAGGGGGAGAGGTAGGGGAGGGACCTGGCATTGTGATTTAGCCAGTAAAGCCGCTGCCGCCTGCAATGACAGCAATCTATATGGGCCCCAGTTCAAGTCCCAGCCGCTCCACTTCCCCAAGTTCTAGGACCCCTGACATCCATATAGAAGACCCAGAAGAAGCTCTTGGCTCCTGGCTTCAGCCTGACCCAGTCCTGGCTTTTGTGGGCAACTGGGGAGTGAACCAGCAGATGGAAGAACTCTCTGTGTGTAACTATGAGTTTTAAATAAATAAATAAAAATGTTTTAATAAAGGAGAAATACTGAGGCCAGCACTGTGGTATAATGGATAAAACTGCTGCCTGTGGCCAGCATCCCATAGGGGCACTGGTTATAGTCTCAGCTGCTCCACTTCCTATCCAGCTCCTTGCTGGTGTGCCTGGGAAAGCAATGAAGGATGGCCTAGATCTTTCTCTGTCTCTGTCTCTCTCTCTCTGTGTGTGTCTCTCTCTGTCTCTCTCTCTCTCTGTCTTTGTGACTGTGCCTTTCAAATAAATAAAAAAACTCTTTAAAAAAGTTAAGAGGGGTCGACACTGTGGCATAGAGGGTTAATCCTACACTTGCAGAGTCAGCATCCCATGTGGGCACCGGTTTGAGTCCTAGCTGCTCCACTTCCTATCCAGCCCCCTGCTAGTGCACCTGGGAAAGCAGCAAGAGGTGGTCCAATTAGGAGACTTGCAAGAGGTTCGTGATTCCTGGCTTTTGCCTGGCCCAGCTCCAGATATTACAGCCATTTGAGGAGTGAGCCAGTGGATGGAAGATTCTTCTCTCTGTCTCTCCCCTGTCTCTCTGTAATTCTGCCTTTCAAATGGATAAATAAATCTTTTGTAAAGAAAGAACAATAATATCTTAATTGCAATATACTGCATTTGTTGGTGCTATTTCATAGAGTGAACCAATAGCTCTGCAGAAAAATAAGAAACAAGAAAATTTTCAACTTCTTTGTGAAAACAAGAAAGGAAACAAAACAACTTCTTCCCTCCTAAGTGGATCCCCTCAGGTATTTTATTCAAAGTAATGAAAACCTGACTAATTCAACAAATGTCTTTGTAACAGACAGAAGATGAAAAAGCACAGACATCCAAAGGAGGAAACCATATGGCCACAGATGCAGAGACTGGAGTGAGGCAGCCAAGAAATGACACAACCATCAGAAACTAGAAAAGGGAAAGGATGGATTCTCCCCTGGAGCCACCTGAGGGAATGTGTCTGATTCTAGCTTGAGTTCAGACTTCCAGCCTCTAGGACTTTGGAAAAATAAACTTCTGCTATTGCTTTAAAATAAAAAGATTAAAATGGAGCTGAACAAATTCCCATGGCCTAGTGATGTCTTAGTCATCCTGTTGTAGCACAATATGGTACTCGTGCTTGTGGTGATACTGCTGTAAACTAACCTACTGTGCTGCCAGTTGTATAAAAATATAGCACACAATTTTATGCACAGTACATAATACTTGATAATGATAATAAATGACTATATTACCCATGCCTGTATTTACTACACAATACATGTATCATTATTTTATTTTAGAGTATATTGCTACTTTTCCAGAAAAAAAGGTTTATTATAAATGGTATGACATGTGATGTTGATACCAACCTTATGTATCTTGTTTAGTGATACCTCAACTGCATCAAGAGGCCACATTGAGTAATTGTACCATCTAGGTTTGTGTAGGTACACTCAATGATGCTTGCAGATCAATGACATTGCCTTATAGCACAATTGTCAGGATGTAGTTCTGTGACACGTGACTATAAATGCAATTCCTGCTTCCTAATATAGGCCAAAAGATGCTACATGGCCTTAACCACCAAAGTCAGAGGAAGTGGTAATTAAGCAAGACACTAAGGACAAGCAAATCTGGCACAGTGGGAAACTACAATGCCTCCGGGAACCTGAAAAAGACTACTCAAAGAAAATGGCCAGACTGTACTGGCTTCATTACCCATACCAGCTCCCTGCCAATACACACTCTGGGAGGCAAGAGTGATGACTCAAATTCTTGAGTCTCTGCCACTCACATGAGAGATATAGATTGCATTCCTGGCTCCTAGCTTCTGTCTGGCTCAACCCAGGTGAGTACAAGGATTTGAGGACTGAACAATGGATGGGAGCATTCTCCCGCTTATTCTCTCTTGTCAATTATTAAAAAAGGAGAGGAGAGGAGAGGAGAGGAGAGGAGAGGAGAGGAGAGGAGAGGAGAGGAGAGGAGATTGTCCCCTGTTGAAGAAAGGAAGAGACTTCTATTTGAAGTGCAGTTCCTGCAGCCCTAGGCCCAAGCTAAGTTGGCTCTAATGTGCTTCAAGCAACAGTCATATTTTAGAAACCAGAAGACCTGGTTCTCTTTGCAGTTCTTCTAAGAATTAGCCTGTGCGACCTTGAGCATTGACTTCCCTTCTCTGATGAGCAAGTCATTGTGATAGAAAATGAATGATTTGAACTAGTGTGTCTATTCACTTTTTTTTAAAAAAAGCAATTTTTCTAAACATTCTTTCTCCTAAGTATGTCTTATGCCCCAAAGAAACCTTTTATTTAAGGAATACAAACTTCATGCATTTCATAAATACAACTTTAGGAATACAGTGATTCTTCCCACCCACACTCCCTTCCCTCTTCCTCCTCCCTCTCCTATTCTTAGTCTTATTTCTACTATCATCTATTTCAATTAACTTTATACACA
This sequence comes from Oryctolagus cuniculus, assembly GCF_051225735.1. Lineage (NCBI taxonomy): Eukaryota > Metazoa > Chordata > Mammalia > Lagomorpha > Leporidae > Oryctolagus > Oryctolagus cuniculus. The sequence continues at coordinate 85,268,632 of NC_142888.1, read as the reverse complement.
GAAGATTAACTCTATACTAAGAGCTCAACAAATTGTAGGAAAAAAAAAACTATTCCTCAACAGTTGAGACAAGGGCTGTTCAAAGTCATTGCATTTTGAAGTTAATTTCACAACTAACTGAGCACCAAAAAGGAAACCTGTTAAAGTGAAATGAACACTATGAGAAACGGTGACTTGATCAGCCCTCACCCTGATTGTTGATGAATAACTTAATATGTTATCCCTCTTAGTATTTTTTTTGTTTGTTCTACTTAATACTTTTGGTTGAATACTGTAATCAATACACAATTATTCTTAAGTGCTGAAACTTAACTGAAAAGTGATCACTGTTAAATATAAGAGTGGGAATAAGAGAGGGAAGAGATGTGCAATTCGGGACATGCTCAAGCTGACTTACCTCAAACGGCAGAGTTAGAAACATACCAGGGAATTCTAATTCAATCCCATCAAGGTGTCATGTACCAATGCCATCTCACTAGTCCCAGTGATCAATTTCTGTTCACAATTGATCATAATGATAGGACTAAGAACCAAAGAATCACATAAACAAGAATAGTGTCTGCAAATACTAGCTGATAGAATCAAAAAGGGAGAGAACGATCCAACATGGGAAGTGAGATACACAGCAGACCCATAGAATGGCAGATGTCCTAAACAGCATCCTGGCCTCAGAATCAGCCCTTAAGGCATGCGGATCCGGCTGAAAAACCCATGAGAGTATTTCAGGCATGGAAAGCCAAGACACTCTGGCAAAAACACACACACACACACACACACACACACACAAAACACACCTAAATGAAAGATCTCTGTGAGTGAAATCCCAGTGGAAAGAATGGGTCATCAAAGAAGGAGGTCCCTTTCCCTGAAAGGAGGAGAGAACTTCCACTTTGACCATGGCCTTGTCTGAATATGATCAGAGTCGGTGAACTCAGGGGGCTTCCATAGCCTTGGAAGCTCATGACAAGAGCCTAGGGTGATTACTGATGCCATAAACAAGAGTGTCAATTTGTTAAGTCAACAACAGGAGTCACTGTGCACTTACTCCTCATGTAGGATCTCTGTCCTTAGTGTGCTGTACATTGAGATTTAATGCTATAACTAGTACTCAAACAGTATTTTTCACTTTGTGTTTCTGTGTGGGAGCAAACTGTTGAAATCTTTACTTAATGTATGCTAAACTGATCTTCTGTATATAAAGAGAGTTGAAAATGAATCTTGATGTGAATGTAAGGGGAGAGGGAGTGGGAAAGGGGAGGGTTGTGGGTGGGAGGGACGTTATGGGGGGGAAGCCATTGTAATCCATAAGCTGTACTTTGGAAATTTATATTCATTAAATAAAAGTTTAAAAAAAAGCATTCTATTTTTTTAGAAATTTAATTAACTTTAAAGAAGAACTCAAGAATGATACACGTTTTGCAAGCACTTAGACATAACTAATAGCTTATGAGACATAAGAATATCCTCCACTTAATACAATAAAATGAAGTAAATCCTTGAGAACACATTTTACTATTAACTCTCACAATACAACTCTTTGAGGAAAGAGGTCCTGTGTGGGGAGTTCATGCATAGTGACTCTTGTTGTTAATTTAACAATTAACGCTCTTATGTATGACATCAATAATCACCCAACGCTTTTGATATGAGCTGCCTAGGCTATGGAAGGATTTTGAATCCACAAATTCTGTCAGTATTTAGACAAGGCCATAAGCAAAGTGGAAGTTCTGTCTTCCCTTCAGAGAAAAGTACCTCGTTCTTTGATGACCACTTTTTTCCACTGGAGTCTCACCCACAGGTCCCTCATGTAGGACATTGTTTGCCACAGTGTATTGGCTTTCAATGCCTGAAATGCTCTTGTGGGCTTTTCAGCCAGACCAGAATGCCTTAAGGGCTGATTCTGAGGTCCGAGTGCTATTTAAAGTGATTGTCATTCTATGAGTCTGCTGTGTGGAATTCTTCCCATGTTAGAGCATTCACTCCTTTTTAATTCTATCTATGATTATTACCAGACACTTTATCCTATTTATATGATCACTTTAACACTTAATCCTTAAAATTCTATTTTTTGCCACCCAGCTTAAGGGGATTTGGGGTTCCATGACAAACTTTTAAATTGTACCCTTAGAAGTAAGTCCATAGGAATGTATGCAGAATTATACGGCTTTATAGTTCAAACTTCATACACTTCACAATTAAAACTTTAGGAACATGGTGATGCTTCCTACCATGCCCACCCTCCCACCCACAATCTCACCCTCCTTCCTACTCCCACTCTTATTTTTTAAGATTTATTTTATTTATTATTTGAAAGGCAGAGTTACAGAGATGCAGAGGCAAAGAGTCTTCCATTCCCTGGTTCACTCCCCAAATGGCCATAACAGCTGGAACTGGGCTAATCCAAAGTCAGGAGCTAGGAGCTTCTTCCAGGTCTCCCACATGGGTGAAGGGGCCCAAGGACTTGGGCCATCTTCTACTGCTATCCCAGGCCATAGCAGAGAGCTGGATTGGAAGTAGAGCAGCCAGGACTCAAACTGGCCCCTATATGGGATGCTGGCATTGCAGGAGTATGCTTTACCCACTATGCCACAGTGTTGGCCCCATCTACTACTTTTTTTTTTTTGACAGGCAGAGTGGACAGTGAGAGAGAGAGACAGAGAGAAAGGTCTTCCTTTTGCCGTTGGTTCACCCTCCAATGGCCACCGCGGCCGGCGCGCTGCAGCCGGCGCACCGCGCTGATCCGATGGCAGGAGCCAGGAGCCAGGTGCTTCTCCTGGTCTCCCATGGGGTGCAGGGCCCAAGCACTTGGGCCATCCTCCACTGCACTCCCGGGCCACAGCAGAGAGCTGGCCTGGAAGAGGGGCAACCGGGACAGAATCCGGCTCCCCAACTGGGACTAGAACCCGGTGTGCCAGCGCCGCAAGGCGGAGGATTAGCCTAGTGAGCCGCGGCGCCGGCCCCCCATCTACTATTTTTTAAATTTATTTTCAATTAACTTTATGCACATATAATTAACTCCATGTTAAGTAAAGAATTCAACAAATAGTATGGAAAAAAATCTGTTCCTCAACAATCATGACAAGGGCTGTTCAAAGTCATTGCTTCTCAAAGTGTCAATTTCACTTCTACAATTGCCTTTTAGGTGCTCTATTAGTTATGGCAAGTCAGGCACAACATATGGTATTTGTCCCTTTGGGACTGGCTTATTTCACTAAGTATGATGTTTCCCAGTTGCATCCATTTTATTACAAATGACCGGATTTCATTTTTTTACCACTGTGTAGTATTCCATGGTGTACATATCTCATTATTTCTTTATCCGGTCTTCAGTTGATGGGCATTTGTATTGATTCCATGTCTTAGCTATGGTGAATTGAGCTGCAATAAGCATGGGGGGTACAGATAACTCTTTCATGTGCTAATTTCATTTCCTTTGAGTAAATTCCCAGGAGTGGGATGACTGAGTCATATGCTAGGTCTGTATTCAGATTTCTGAGGTATCTCCACACTGTCCTCCATAGTGGCTTTACCAGTTTGCATTCCCACAAACAGTAGATTAGGGTACCCTTATCCACACATCCTCGCCAGCATTTGTTGTTTGTTGATTTCTGTATGAAAGCCAACCTATCGCAGGTGAGGTGAAATCTCATTGTGGTTTTGATTTGCATTTTCCTGATTGATAATGATCCTGAGCATTTTTCCATGTGTCTATTGGCCATTTGAATTTCCTCTATTGAAAAATGCCTGTTTAAGTCTTTTGCCCATTTAATAACTGGGTGGTTTGTTTTGCTGTTGTTGAGTTTCTTGATCTCTTTATATATTCTAGTTATTAATCCTTTTTTAGTTGTATAGTTTGCAAATAATTTCTTCTATTCTATCAGTTGCCTCTTCACTTTGCTGGGTGTTTCTTTTGCAGTACAAAAGCTTCTCAATCTGATGTAATCCCATTTGTCAATTTTTGCCTTGATTGCCTGTGCCTCTGGGGTCTTTTGCAAGAACTCTTTGCCTATGCCAATGTCTTGCAGAGTTTACCTGATGTTCTCTAATAATTTGACGGCATTGGGTAGTAGATTATAGTAGATTGCCGTCTTTGATCCATTTTGAGTGGATTTTTGTGTAAGGTGTAAGGTAGGGGTTTTGCTTCATACTTCTGCATGTGGAGATCCTGTTTTCCTAGCACCATTTGTTGAAGAGACTGTCCTTGCCCCAGGATTGATTTTAGCTCCTTTGTCAAAGATAAGTTGGTTGTAGATGCTTGGGCTGATTTCTGGCACTTTATTCTGTTCCATTGGTCTATTCATCTGTTTCTGTACCAGTACCAGGCTGTTTTGATTATAACTGCCCTGTAGTATGTCTTGAAATCTGATATTGTGATGCTTTCAGCTTTGTTTTTGTTATATAAGATTGTTTTAGCTATTTGGGGTCTCCTATGTTTCCATATGAATTTCAGCATCATTTTTTCTATATCTTAGAAGAACGTCCTTTGGTATCACATTGAATCTGTAAATTGCTTTCTGTAGTATGGTCATTTTGATGATACTGATTCTTCTAATCCATGAATATGGAATATTTTTCTGCTGTTTTGTATCTTCTTCTATTTCTTTTATGTTTGTAATTCTTATCATAGAGATCTTTGACATCCTTAGTTAAATTTATTCCAAGGTATTTGATTTTTTTGTTAGCTATTGTGAATAGAATTGCTTCTAAAAGTTCTTTCTCAGCCATTCGCCTAAGCATTTTTAAACAAAGGCAAGTATTTCTAGCATCACTTAAATGTCCACCAGACAAGTAATCTAGAAGAATTCCCCAGTTTATGAAAGTTAAGTACTAGAATAAATCACAAAGCCCACTTGGCTCTGCTGTTTTCGTCTCCTCACCTTCTGTCAGGGGAAGCTGAATCCTTCTGTCTTTAAATCATTAGATGATTCTAGCTCCCTATGATACTGACCACATACAATAACATCTACACTCATAAGAAATAAACTCACAGGAACCCCAGGAGAGTGAAACATCTAAAAATTTCAGCCAAATCCTACCTAAGGTAAAATAAGCAAACTTTATGATATTAAATCTTCAAGAGTAGAAATCATTTCCAGATCAGCTTTTATGAATAAAACCAAAATTTATATATACAATGCCTTTGGTCTTTCAAGATACTCCTAAGTGGATACTTTGAAAAGCCATCAATAGTTACAATGTATCTTTGGTGTCAGTCCAAATTTTCAATTCAAATCCTTAAGTGATTCAAATGTATCCACTTTAGGGTGGGTGTTATGCTACGGAAGGTTAAACCATCCCTTGGGAGCTTATATCCCATATTGGAGTCCTGGCTCAATTCCTGGTTTATCAGCTTTGAATCCAGCAACCTGCTAATGTGCCTAGGTAACATCAGAAGAAAGCTCAAGTATTTGAGTTTCGGTCACCCACATGGGAGGCCTGGATGGAGTTTTTCACTCCTGGCTTCAGTCCAGCCCAGCCCTGGTTGTTGTGGTCATCTGGGGAGTGAACCAAATGACCTCTCTCCCTCCCCCTCCCCCTCCCCTCCCCTCCCCTCTCCCCTTCCCTCTCCCCCTCCCCCTCCCTCTCCCTTTTCCCCCCTCTCTGCCTTTCAAGTAAAACAATAAATAATTATTTTAGAATAAAATAAAGTGCATTGATTCTGGGGACTATGCTACGGACTGCAAGAGATATGGTGGCCTCTTCCCTCAGACAGCCTGCCTCCTCACTGAATGTAAAGTTGGGAGTCCATGACCCAATGGAAAGGCCAACCTCTGAGAGCTGCTGAGCTCAGTGTGGCCTGCAGCAGGTCCAGCCATCTCTACGGATATGATGGGCTTTGTGGTGGCCTTTGAAAGTTCTCTGGTGTGCTTACAAATTGGAGCTGTCTTCTCTTTGGCCTTGAACTGGGAGTTGGCTGAGAAGGCCCCAGAAGGATTATGGATGATGAGCAGGTGGCTCTAATCTCAGGAGGGAAACATTGAAATAGACACAGGTAGTACATAGAAAAGAGAAGGTTTCTCAAAAGAAATGTTAAGGCATGGAAAGCTAAAAAAAAGGGGGGGGGGAGTGCTAGAAGACCACAAGGAAGCCAAGCATGCTGGGATCACAACACAGGGCCCAGAAAAGGCAGAGCTTGCTACAACTGTCTCCTTTCAGCCCTGCAGTGAGGAGAAAGTGGGTTTCTCTCTGTGTGTCTGCTGTTATAATTAGCTATTTATTAGTCCGTCTGTAAAGCCTCTTGGGTACTGTGTTTTGTCCATAGTCATTGCACAAGAAATGCCTGCAGGAGTGACTGATTTTCTTTTTAAAAGATATTATTTATCTATTTGAAACTCAGAGTTACAGAGATAGAGGGAGAGAGATTGATCTTCCATCTGCTGGTTCACCCCCCAAATGGCCATAATGGCCAGGACTGGGCCAGGAAAAAGCAAAAAAGAACCAGGAGCTTCTTGCAGATCTCCCACATAGATGCAAGGGCCCAAGCACTTGGGCCATCTTCTTCTGCTTTGTCAGGCCATTAGCAGGGAGCTGGTCCAGGAGTGGAGCATCTGGGACTTGAACCGGTACCCATATGGGATTACCAGCATGACAGATGATGGCTTTTCACCCACCACACCACAACACCCAAGAAGTAGCTGAACAAAGAGACACATTTAGATTCTCCCGTAAAGTCTGAGATTTCAGAAAGAGGCAAACCAGACAAGTAGGGGCTGGCATTGTGGTTTAGCAGGTTAAGCCACTGTCTGGAATGCCAGCATCCCATATGACAGTCCGAGACCTGGTTACTTCACTTCGGATCCAGCTCCCTGTTAATGTGCCTAAGAAAGCAGTAGATCATGGTCCAAGTGCTTGGGCCCCTGCAACCACATAAGAAAGCTGGAAGAAGTTCCTGGCTTCTGGCTTCAGCCTAGCCCAGCCCAGGCACTGTGGCCATTTGGGGAGTGACCCAGATGTAAGGTCTCTCTCTTTCTCTGTCTCTCTCTTCCTCTCTGACTTTCAAATAAATAAGTATTTTTTTAAAAAACTCAAAATTCAGGGGCCGGTGCTGTGACACAGTGGGTTAACACCCTGGCCTGAAGTCCTGGCATCCCATATGGGCACTGGTTCTAGCCCCGGCTGCTCCACTTCCAATCCAGCTCTCTGCTATGGCCAGGGAAAGCAGTAGAAGATGGCCCAAGTCCTTGGGCCCGTACACCCACGTGGGAGACCCAGAAGAAGCTCCTGGCTCCTGGCTTCTGATCAGCACAGCTCCGGCTGTTGCAGCCAATTGGGGAGTGAACCATCGAATGGAAGACGTTTCTCTCTCTCTCTGCCTCTCCTCTCTCTGTGTAACTCTGACTTTCAAATAAAAATAAATAAATATTTAAAAAAAATAAAAATTCAGCCAATGATAGTTTCTGCAGATGGGAACTTGGGAAACAAATAGAGTGGATTGGGTTGTTGGGGTGGAGCTCCTATACTGGAATAATAGGAGAGACCACAAGCTTTCCCTCTGCCTCTCTTCTTTCTGGTTTGTCATGTGATCATTCCTCCATATAAAATCTGCCATTGCCAGCCGCCACCAGAAGGCCAGATTGATGGGGCTGCCCGATTTTGAACTGCGAACCTCCAAAACCATGATCCGAAATAAACCTTCCTTCCTAAGTAGCTCCTTTCAGGTATTTGTTATAGCGAAATAAGACACTTAGATTTGTGCTTGACTCAGGAGTTGGGAATCAGAGTTTAGTCACAGAGTTCTAGTTGCGTTTTTCACCTGAGCTCTCAACATACCCTTCCACATTCCACCTTTATCCCCCTCCATACACACACATTTGCCCACCCCTGGCCTTTGTTAAAGCTCTTCTTCATGTTTTCTGTTCTCAGTTTGGGGTCGTTGGTCTTACACATTTTCCAATTCTTACAGATCCTCTTAATTTGATTGTATTTCTCATGCCTCCATTATTTTTATATATAATAATTGCACAGTTATGGGAGTGCCACTTTCACAATGTTAACCTTATTTCTGTAAGTATCTGTTTTCTCTGCTAGAGAGAAATTGACTGTGTATTATTCATTTTCTGTATGTGCATCTTCCAGAAACACTAGCATATAGGCACTCAACACTTTTCTTTTGAATTATATCAAACTTAAAACATACCATGATGTAAATGTAACTCAGTACACATTTCTTACTTTTTTTAAGAAAAAAAGATTTCTTTATTTGAAAGAAGAGAGATATATTTTAAAATACATACATATATGACCGGCGCCATGGCTCAATAGGCTAATCCTCCACCTGCGGCATCGGCACCCCAGGTTCTAGCCCAGGTCGGGGCGCTGGATTCTGTCCTGGTTGCTCCTCTTCCAGTCCAGCTCTCTGCTGTGGCCCGGGAGTGCAGTGGAGGATGGCCCAAGTGCTTGGGCCCTGCACCCTATGGGAGACCAGGAGGAAGCACCAGGCTCCTGGCTTTGGATCAGTGCGGTGCGCCGGCCAAAGCGTGCCGGCCGCAGCAGCCATTGGGGGGTGAACCAACAGGAAAGGAAGGTGTTTCTCTCTGTCTCTCTCTTACTGTCCACTCTGCCTGTCAAAAAAACTACATACATATATATTATTTATTTGAAAGACAGTGTTACAGAGAGAGCTAGAGCCTGAGAGAGAGGTCTTCCATTTGCTAGTTCACTCCCCAAATGACTGCAAAGGCCAGAGCTGAGCTGATCTAAAGCCAGGAGCCAGGAGCTTCTTCCAGGTCTCCCATGGAGGTTCAGGGGCCCAAGGACTTGGGCCATCTTCCACTGCTTTCCCAGGCCATAGCACAGAGCTGTATCGGAAGAGGAGCAGCTGGGACTCAAATTAGTGCCCATATGGGATGCTGGCACTGCGGGCCAGGGCTTTAACCTGCTGTGCCACAGCACCAGCCCCGAGAGAGAGAGAGATCTTCCATTGGCTGGTTCACGCCCCAAAGGGCCACAATGGCCCAGGCTGTGCTAGGCAAAAGCCAGGAGGAACCAGGAGCTTCCTCTGCATTTCCCATGTGGGTGCAGGGGCCCAAGCACTTGGGCCATCTTCCAATGTTTTCTCAAGCTATTAGTAGCGATCTGAATTGAAATGGAGCAGCCAGGACTCAAACTGGCACCCACATGGGATGCCAGCAAAGCCCACATGGGATGCCACAGCATTAGCACCTCTTAACATTATTTATTTGAAAGACAGAGTTACAGAGAGAGGTAGAGGCAGAGAGAGAGAGAGGTCTTCCATCCACTGGTTCATGCCCCAAATGGCCACAATGGCTGGAGCTGGGCCCATCAGAAACCAGGAGCCAGGAGCTTCTGCGTTTTGGATGTGGGTGCAGGGGCCCAAGGACTTGGGCCACCCTCCACTGCTTTCCCAGGTGCATTAGTAGGGAGCCAGATTGGAAGTGGAGCAGCTGGGACTTGAACTGGCACCCATATGGGATGCCAGTGCTGTTCACTGGGACTATAACCCATTGCACCACAGCACTGGCCCCCTCCTCTTAACCTTTTTAAGGAGTTATTTATTGGGGACTGGCACTGTGGCATAGTAGACTAAGCTGGCATCGATTTGGGCCCTGGTTCATGTCCTAGCTGCTCCTCTTTCAATCCAGCTCCCTGCCAATGGCCTGGGAAAGCATTGGAGGATGACCCAAGTGCTTGGGCCCCTGCACCCACGTGGAAGAACCAGAGGAAGCTCGAGCTCCTGGCTTCAGATCAACCCAGCTCCGGCCCTTGCGGCCATTTGGGGAGTGAACCAGTGGATGGAAGACCTTTCTCTCTGTCTCTCTCTCTCTCTGTCTGTAACTCTGCCTCTCAAATCAATAAATAATAAAATCTTTTTTTAGGGGCCGGCACTGTGGCGTAGCAGGTAAAGCCGCCGCCTGCAGTTTCGGCATCCCATATGGGCGCTGGTTCAAGTCCCAGCTGCTCCACTTCCGATCCATCTCTCTGCTGTGGCCTGGGAAAGCAGTAGAAGATGGCCCAAGTCCTTGGGCCCCTGCACCCATGTTAGAGACCCGGAAGAAGCTCCTGGCTCCTGGCTTCGGATCAGCACAGCTCTGACTATTGCGGCCAGTTGGGGAGTGAACCAGCGGACAGGAGACCTCTCTCTCTCTCTCTCTGCCTCTCCTTCTCTCTCTGTGTAACTCTGCCTTGCAAATAAATAAATAAGTCTTAAAAAAAAATCTTAAAAAAAAAAAAGATTTAGGGTCTGGCACTGTGGCGCAGTAGGTTAATCCTCTGCCTGCGGCACCAGCATCCCATATGGCTGCCAGCTCTAGTCCCGGCTGCTCCACTTCCAATGCAGCTTTCTGCTATGGCCTGGGAAAGCAATAGAAGATGGCCCAAGTCCTTGGGCCCCTGCACCCGCGTGGGAGACCTGGAAGAAACTCCTGGCTCCTTGCTTTGGATCAGCGCAGCTCCGACCATTGTGGCCACTGGAGAGTGAACCAATGGACAGAAGACCTTTCTCTCTGTTTCTCCCTCTCACTGTCTGTAACTCTATCTCTCAAATAAATAAATAAAATAAAATCTTCAAAAAAACATTTATTTATTTGAAAGGCAGAGTCACAGAAAGACGGGGGCAGACAGAGTTTTTCTCGTCATTTGGTTCACTCCCTCACAGGGCTGTGTCAGGCAGATGCCAGGAGCCTAGAACTCCATCCAAGTCTCCCAAATGGGTGCAGGGGCCCAAGCACTTGGTCCACCCTCCACTGCTTTCGCAGGCACATTAGCAGGGAGCTGGACTGGAAGTGGAGCAGCTGAGACTTGAACCGGTTCCCATATGGAATGCTGGCACTGCAGGCAGCAGCTTAACCTACTGTAAAACACTGGCCCAGCACACTTTTCAAAACCTCACATCTTATGATCCTAATGCCAACTTCAAACACACATTGCTCGTATTTTTGATACTCTAATTTGCTCACTTTCATCCATCCCTAAATATCTGAACACATTTTGAAAAATGATTGTCACTCAAGTCTTTCAAGTTTCCCTTTTTTCCTCTTTCTTTTAAGATTTTTATTTATTTATTTGAGAGTTTGAGTTGCAGACAGTGAGAGGTAGAGACAGAGAGAAAGGTCTTCCGTCCGTTGGTTCACTCCTGAAATGGCCACAACGGCCGGAGCTGTGCTGATCCGAAGCCAGGAGCCAGGAGTTTCCTCCAGTCTCCCATACAGGTACAGGGCCCAATGAGTTGAGCAATCTTCCACTGCTTTCCCAGGCCATAGCAGAGAGCTGGATGGGAAGAGGAGCAGCCCGGACTAGGGATGCTGGCGCCACAGGCGGAGGATTAACCAACAGTGCCACGGTATGGCCCCTCAAGTTTCCCTTTGTATAGACATATCTTTGTATAGACATTGTCCAAGAAGGCCTATTTACCCCCAAACAGTAAAGTCTTACCACATACCCTGACTTTATTTACCTTTCTCCAGAGAAAAGAGGACAAAGATAACACCCATTTACAGTCTGGAATTAGCTGATAAGATTACTTAGCATTTGCCCTAATAGGATGCATAGTTTTAATACAATGAGTTCAGGGTTGTATGACCATTTATCTGGAGACAGGATCCATCATAAAATTCTCAAAGGAGTCCATGATCTCCTCCAAAAGACTGAGATCCACAATGTCCTCTCCCATTTCTTTTCTTAAACCTTTCAGGTACTGGCCCAACCAAGGACATTACTAACTTGTTCTTCCAAGCTTGTTTGCTGGCCTCCACTCTATTCTTCACCCTGCAGAGATACATTTACATGAAGCAGTTATGTTCATATTATGCTCTTTTTTTAAAAAAAAAAGAAACAATTTATTTGAGAGGTAGAATTATAGGCAGAGAGAGCGAGATCTTCCATCCACTGTTTCACTCCCAAAATGTTTGCAACGTCCAGAGCTGTGCTGATCCGAAGCCAGGAGCCAGGAGCCAGGAGCCAGGAGCCAGGAGCCAGGAACCTCTTCTGGGTCTCCCACGTGGGTGCAGGGGCCCAAGGACTTGGACCATCTTCTACTGCTTTCCCAGGCCATAGCAGAGAGCCGGATTGGAAGTAGAGCATCTGGGACACGAACCAGTGCTCATGTGGGATGGCAGCTTAGCCCCAGGAAGCGAATTCTTACTTGGTCTCTCTGCTTTCTATCTTGGCTCCTTTACTCTATTTTCAGTAGTTGGAGCATCCTTCTAAATTTTTTTAAAAAGATTTATTTATTTATTTATTTGAAAAGCAGAGTTAGAGAGGCAGACTAATATTCTGTCCACTGGTTCACTCCCCAAATGGACACAAAGGCTGAGTCTGTGCAGGGCTGAAAACCAGGAATTTGGACACGTTGGTCTCAGGGACCCAAGCACTTGGATCATCTTCTGCTGCTTTCCCAGGTGTATTAGCAGAGAGCTGGATAGGAAGTGGAGTAGCTGGGACTTGAATAGCTGCTTGCAGGCAGCTGCTTAATCTGCTGGGGCACCCCACTGTCCCCTGGGAGCACGCTTTTAAAAGGGAAGTCAGCCCAGGTCTTTTGCTGAAAAGCCTTAGCTAGTGAAAGTTAAATCCTTGAAATGGTCCTGCAGGATCGCTCCCTATAATCAGCTGCTCTTATCTCATTGACCTTAGGTTTCCTTACTTTCTCTTAGACAACTCCACCCTCAGGGCATAACATTCCCTCTGCATTGACACACCTTCCTCTCTGCCGCCACCGCCATCTCCCTAATCAGAAGCTTGCCCTTAGGGCCTGCACATTTGCTGCTCCGGCTGCTGGTTCCATCCACGTGGCTCGTTTTTTTTTTTTTTTTTTTTTTCCCTTTCAGGTTCTTCGCTCAAATGTTGCCTTCCCAGATAGGTCTTCTCTGAGCACCCTACTCCAAACTGCACTTTCCTCCATATATCCTGGCACGCTATCCCACTTCCTTGTCTACTTTCCTCCATAGCAAGTATCACCATTTAATATACTAGGTATTTTCTTTATTTACATTCTCTTTGTTCGAGAATGTAAACTTCATGAGAACAGAGGTTTTTGACTGCAGCTTGCTATATTCTCAGTGCCCAGAACAAGGCCTTGCATTTTTAAAAAATTAAATAAATATTTACTGAATGAGCAAATCCCTTGGGCCAAATATTTTGTAGCCCCCTAAATGCCTAGCAGACTGCCTTGTATGCAATAAAGCACTCAGTAAATATTTGATGAGTGACCTTTGGTGGAAGACTACTAACACTCTGTATACTTTCTTTTCCAGGTCTTCCTATACACATGGGCCTACATTCAATTTCTGGCTTGTAAGAGTATGACAAAAGGTCAGAAGGAAGAATTCTCCATGGACACCACTGACAATGACAGTAGCAGAAAGACAGGACAGTTTTGAACCTTTGTTTCTTAGACAAATCCCCAGTTCTCTCTGGGTCTTAGTTTCACCATATGGAAAATGAAGCAAGTAGAACAGATGATCTCTGAAGTCCTTTTTATTTTTATGGTTGTAGTTTTGAGCACTACACTTTAAAAAAAAATATTTATTTGAAAGGTAGTTACAGAGAGGCAGATATAGAAAGGTTTTCCAACCACTGGTTCACTCCCCAAATGGCCACAACGGCCAGAGCTGGGCTGATCTGAATCTAGGAGCCAGGAGCTTCTTCTGGGTCTCAAGCGTGGGTGCAGGGGCCCAAGGACTTGGTCTGTCTTCCACTGCTTTCCCAGGCCATAGCACAGAGCTGGATCAGAAGAGGAGCAGCCGGGACCTGAATCTGCGCCCACATGGGATGCCAGCACTGCAGGCAGCAGCTCTACCCACTATACTACAGAACCAGCCCCTACAGTTACTTTCAATTTTAAAATTGTACACTTTTTTCTTCTAACCCATGGTGAGAGTGATTCATTAAACTGTGGCCTAAGACTACAGGTTCACTTTGGTCCCGTTAAGAAATATCATCATAATGGTGTAAAAAGCCACATTAGTAACATGCAGGTGATGACACTGAGGTTCACATGAGGTAGACAGGCCTAAAAATCAAGATTTCCATCTCCTTCAGGAATCTTCAACTGAATTTTCATGGTATATCATATTTTCTTTCCTTTCCAAACGTTAGATAAATCAGAACTTCATCATCCATAGATCTTGGAAAATCTGTACTGTCTCAATTGTTTAAACATTCTTGGCCTTAGGGCATAGAAATAAAATGTGGGGCCAATATTGTGGCATAGCCAGTTGAGCCACCTCCTGTGAAGCCAGCGTCTTCCATATGAGCGCTAGTTGGAGTCTCAGCTTCTCTACTTCCAATCCAGCTCCCTATGGCAAGCACCTGGGAAAGCAGTGGAAGATGGCCTAAATGCTTGGGCTTCTGTCACCTATGTGGCAGACCCAGATGGAGCTCCCAGTCTCCTGGCTTTGGCCTGGCACAGCCCCAGCGGATGCAGCTGTTTGGGGAAGTGAACCAGTGAGTGGAAGATTCTCTGTTTCTTACTTTCACTGTAACTTTGCCTTTCTTATAAATAAATAAATCTTTAAAAATTGCAACTTTCTCTTGCAGTGTCTCTGGGTAATTCAGGTGGCATGTCTTCAGTCACTCCTCCTGCGACTTGTCTTCTGGCAAAGATGGCACTGTGTAGTTACAAAAGGTCAAACAAGTCCTTGAATATGCCTGTGTTATGGATGTCTCTCTGTGATGTTAAAGTGCTTTAGGGTCCGGCAATAGTGGATGGTGGATTAAGCCTATGCTTGGGATTCCTGCATCTTTTATGTGAGTGCAGGTGTGAGGCCTGGCTACTTCCCTCCCATCCAGCTCCTTGCTAATAATGTGCCTGGGAAGCAGTGAATAATTGCCCAAATAATTGAGTCCCTGCTACCCACGTGTGAAATGAGAATGGAGTTTCTGGCTCCTGGCTTCCACCTGGAGCAGTACTGGCTGTTGCAGACATTTGCGGAGTGAACTCGCAGATGAAAGATTCTTATTCTCATTCATTCTCTCTCTCTTTCTCTCTCTCTCTCTCTCCCCCTCCCTCCCTCCGTCTGTCTCTGTGTGCATGTTTCACTTTGCCTTTCAAGTAAATACATCTTTAGAAATAAAAGTTGCTTTAATTCAGCGCCATTCTTATAGACAAAAATTGTGTTCAGAAACGCCAAATCATGTGACTGCTATCCTGATAAACAGATTTTCTTTTATAGGAAACCGTAAATCAGAACCAGGCTTACTTTCTTGCTGTGATGAAGGGGTAGAAAAAGCAAGCGTGGCTGATTTCCCGTTTGCAGAAAGATCTGGTCCTATGCGTCACCAGCATCCCTCCACCCCCTCCCTTCACCCGCAGTCAAACGACTCCACGCTCTGCAGCCGGCTCGCCTAGACCGTCTCGCGCTCCCTGTAGTAGCCAATCAGAAAAGGAAGGGGAGGTAGGCAAGGGGGCAACGAGGACTCCGCCCCCTTCTCCCGATTAGCCAATCCGGGCTGGTGGTGTGGGGACTTTCCTGTAGGCCCCGCCTCCCTGGCGAGGGGTTATCTGGAGCCGCGCGCCAGGCGGGAATCTAAGATGGCGGAGTAGTAAAGCGAAGCGGTTAGCATTGAGTCTCTGGGCTGGCTAAAATTCCGATCTCCGCAGCAGCAGTGATCGCTAAGCGAAGCGTGCCTAGGGTCGCGGGCCAAGATGCCGAATATTAAGATCTTTAGCGGCAGCTCCCACCAGGACTTATCCCAGAAAATTGCTGACCGCCTGGGCCTGGAACTAGGCAAGGTGGTTACAAAAAAATTCAGCAACCAGGAGACCTGGTAAGGACGAAGTTGGGAACCCGATCGGACTTCACTTGGTGCGGGCGGCGTGGGGTAGGGGGATGGGGCCGCCGGGTGAGCTCTGAAAGACTGGGGGAGGGAGGAAACGGGTGCTCTGTGGCTGGCGGGGCGCGCTGGCTGTTTCCGTTATTTTGCCTCTCGCGGGAAGGTCACGTTCATTTCTTTCCGTACGGTGGGGTGGAGTCAAGATGGGGCATAAGGCGAAGCCGCTGGGTATGATAGCAAGGGAACGAGGATAGTGGCTCCCTAGAGCGACGGCAATGGACTGACGCTTAGTGTCGGCCGTGCGCAGACACGTGGCTTTGTCGATTTCGCTGTTGAGCTACCAAGTTGGATTGGATTCGATTCAGTATTTGGAATAGGTTGCGCCGGAGAACCGAACCTACCTCATTCTGAGTCTTCCTGTTTTGTTTTGTTTTCTACAATGTAAGAAGTAGCTTTTCCATTCCAAATTAGTGTATCGGTTCCGTTTGGTATTGAGGGAAACTGATAAGTGTGGCGGGCCCTAAAATATTTTTTTTGGTGCTGAGGACTTCCCTTAGATTGATAAGCGTTGGTTTTTCACGGCTTTCGATTCATCGAGTAATTAGAGCCACGCTGAAGTAAAATCTAATTGATCGGCTCTGCATCCTTAGTAGCCACTGGCTCAGCTTGAGTCATCCAGAAAGTCTCAGGGTACCTTAGTTCTGGAATCGGGTCGTTGACTTTCCTCATTGCGGCGAGTGGTACACAAAATACAAAAGCGCATTTTTCAGTAGTAGTCGATTCTGGACCTGTCTGCTTCCTTTAGTGCTATGTGGGGAACTTGGGAAACAATTTTATACCCGAGTACTAAGATGTTTGAGCACAGATCATGTGGAAGACCTGGTTTTTGGAAAGAACATAGGAACTCTAATTTCAGTTTTCGTTGTCTGGCCAGTAAAACTCTCTCCCCCTTGCTTCCACCCACTACCTGCATCACCCCACTATCTTAGAGATCATTTGGTTACCTGATTCTTTCAATGCCCCTCGTACTTAGTGTCGACTTTTCTGGTTATAATACCCAGGGTCTTGAGAAAGTTCAAGGAAAATGCGTATTATGAAAAACACTATGAATAAAAGATTTTTGTGCCCAAATAAACTTATATTTTAATGCCATTTACCAGGAAGTTTTTGAAGTATCCACATTAGGTGTACTTTGTGTTGTGTTGTCAGCCTATTGATCAAATCAGCGCTGCTCACGCGGATGCAGCCTTCTGTTAAGGGGACAGTTTTCACCAAATGCTCAAATTCGTGAAGATTACTTTGATCATATTGCTCGCTTTTTTTCTTTACACTGATATCCAAATGTAATTCATCTTAGGTTTTTTAGACCCATCCAGTAAAAGTAATGGATAGCTCCTTCCTGGGTTGTTTTGCCACTGATTGTAATGGAAATCGTGCAAACACAGATGCCATCAAGTAGCCAGGCAATGCCTTAGTTAAACGAGAATCACAAGCTGCTGGCTTTAGTTTGGACCACACCACTTTACTCACGGTTTTAATAAATAATACAAAAACAGGACTTGTGGCAATATAGTTAGAGAACAAGCATATTTCTTTCTTTTTTTTATTTTTTGACAGGCAGGGTTAGACAGTGAGAGAGAGAGAGAGAGAGAGAGAGGCAGAGAGAGAGTTATAGACAGAAAAGAAAAGAGAGAGGTCTTCCTTCCACTGGTTCACTCCCTTAAAGGCTGCCACCGCCGGCGCGCTGCGCCGATCTGAAGCCAGGAGCCGGGTGCTTCCTCCCGGTCTCCCATGCGGGTGCAGGGACCCAAACACTTGAGCCATCCTCCACTGCACTCCCGGGCCACAGCAGAGAGCTGGACTGGAAGAGGAGCAACCGGGACTAATACCCGGCGCCCCAACCGGGACTAGAACCCGGGGTGCCGGCGCCGCAGGCGGAGGATTAGCCAAGTGAGCCGCAGCGCCGGGACTAGAACCCGGGGTGCCGGCGCTTTAGGCGGAGGATTAGCCAAGTGAGCCGCGGCACCGGGACTAGAACCCGGGGTGCCGGCGCTGCAGGTGGAGGATTAGCCAAGTGAGCCGCGGCACCGGGACTAGAACCCGGGGTGCCGGCGCTTTAGGCGGAGGATTAGCCAAGTGAGCCGCGGCCCCGGCCGAGAACAAGCATATTTCATTTAGAGGTTTTCTTTGGCCCCAGTGGTTATTAACTCCTTTTCCAAAAATATGAAACTTCTCCTGTGTTGATCCTTCACCCCTCTGCATAATGCAGCACCCCACACTCAAGGCTGTATTGAGAGGGGAGGAGACCGATGGTGTTTTCTACTGTTTGATTTCAATTAAGTCCAACGTGGATAATTGCTGACTGGTTAGATTTCCTTGTTTCTGGCTTATTCATTAGCTTTTTGGTTCCTTGGATATTCAGAAATCTTCCTTGAACACAATCAGATGTGTATATTGTCAATGGAGCTTCCCTTGGAAGTCGATTTTGCCATAGTGCAGAAAGTAGAACTGCTCTCCCAGTAACTCTTGGGATCGAAAGGTTAAGGACAGGGCGACTCAGGGCTGTGGGTCATCAGATGGGGAACTGCAGAGCCCATTCTAAAATAAAAAAAAAAAAAACTTTGCTGTGGCAGACTCAGGGGTTGATGCTGTATTGCGTAGAGAAATGTTCCTTCTGAAATCAGGATCATCCTTGCCTTTTTGGTTATTGAGGAACCATTTATATTTACATGTGTACTGTATATGTGTATTTAGATATGCATACAGATGGAGATTAAAAAGGTATTGGAATCACAACCTGAGTTTGAGTCAGTAATATAGGAAAAGAGGTCTTCAAAAATTCATGGGAAATGTGTTATGAAAAAACTGGATTTCAAATTAATATTTCCACTGAAATAAGCATAATTTAATTTTTCCATGTGCTTTTTTGAGGTAACTTTGTATTTACCCATCATTATTGTAAGGATTAAATGAGATAAAAGTTCTTAGAATGTTGTCTAACACGTACTAAGTGGGGCAATAAATGTTGGCAAGAAGGGGTGTTAATGATATTGCAGAAAATGTGTAAAATAGACAAAAGAAAAAAGGCATCTTTCATAATTCTGCCATCCAACAGAGACAGAGAGGTCTTACATCCCTTGGTTCACTCTCCAAATGGCCACAACAGTAAGGGCTGGGATGAGGCCAGGTCAAAGCCAGGAGCCAGGAACTTACTCCATCCGGGGTCTCCCATGTGGGTGGCAGGGACATAAGTACTTGAGCCTCATCTGCCTCCTAGGGTGCACATCAGCAGGAAGCTGGATCAGAAGTAGAGGCAGGCACGGGATGTAGGCACTCCAAGTAGCAGCTAACCCTGCTATGCTGCAACACCCACCCCTCACTTAGCTTTTAATTTCAAGGCTTTCAGATATGCTAACATTTTTTTCTCTGTTCTTTTCAATATTGACTTAAAAATGGTTTTGTTTATTTGGTTATTCCTCTGTTGGCTGAGAGGGAAAGACAAACTTTCGTTGCCTAGGATTTTCCTAAGAACCTTAGCCTTTGGTTAGTTAATCCCATCTATTTTGTGCTTGCCAACATCTCTGGAGTCTGAGTTCTTGAGATTTTTTTTTAAAAGAATATCATCTGCCTTTTAGATTTACTTTTTCCTTTTTGTGATTCTTAACATTTAATGCCAATTGGATGTACTGATGTGCCTGATGCTAAAAGACAGGGAAAACTGAGGCTAGTTTTCTCACTCACTCAATAGATATAGCTGGTCCTCTGGCCTCTCCAAAACGACCGTGAGAATGATTGGCCCAAAGCCATTTGGAGAACATTCGTTTAACCAGAGGGAGAGAACTAGGAATGTTATCCTCTAAATTGCTGAATTTGGTCTTTCTGCCTAATAGACTGTATTATGAGCAAACAGATTTTAGACAAAACTGTTCTTTCATCAGTTACTACCATAACTTACCTGTTGGGCTTGGAGGAAACCATACAAATATTGTTTAGATTTTTATTGGATTCATTAAGCTATTTATTGACCAAGCTGTACAGGGTACTTCTAAAAGTCCATGGAAAATGGAACGAAAAGACATTTCTTTAGATGCTCAAAAAATTTTTTAAAGATTTTTTAAAAATTTATTTGAAAGGCAGAGCAACAGAAAAATAAAGGAATTCAAGAGTTAATTAGTTTTGTTTCTCTTCAAGGAACTAGCTCTTTGTTTTATTGATTTTTAAAAACATTTATTTATGTGAAAGGCAGGGTGACAGAAGAAAGGAGACAGGGAAGCGGGGGAAGAGATATAAGAGATAGAGATAGAGATAGAGGCTGGCGTCGCGGCTTGCTAGGCTAATCCTCCACCTGCGGCGCCGCCGGCACCCCGGGTCCTAGTCCCGGTCGGGGCTCCGGATTCTGTCCCAGTTGCCTCTCTTCCAGTCCAGCTCTCTGCTGTGGCCCGGGAGTGCAGTGGAGGATGGCCCAAGTGTTTGGGCCCTGCACCCCATGGGAGACCAGGATAAGTACCTGGCTCCTGCCATCGGATCAGCGCGGTGCGCCGGCCGCAGCGGCCACTGGAAGGTGAACCAACGGCGAAGGAAGACCTTTCTCTCTCTCTCTCTCTCTCACTGTCCACTTCGCCTGTCAAAAAAAAAAAAAAAAAAAAGAGAGAGAGAGATAGAGATCAAAGAGGAGTAACTAGGACTTGTCTGGAAGCAGCAGCTCAATCCCCTGTTATATTTCACCTCTTCATATATTGCCTGTCACTTAATATTTTAATTTAGTAATTATAATTTTGGTGAGTATTCATGCTAAAGATATAATGGTTTATATGCAACATTTACAACATTAGGGCATTCTGAGTTTGTGTGGTTACTCTTCCCAGTAAACTTTCTATGTTCTGGCATTATTTACCTGTTAGCATCCTCTCTTTCAGTTTGAAAAACTCCATTGTTTTTTATAATATAGGCTTCGTGATGATAAATTCTCTCAGCTTTGGTTTGTTTGGGAATGTCTGTCTCTTTCATAGCCTAAGGATAGCTTTGCTGGGTACAGTATCCTAGGCTAACAATTTTTTTCCTTTGCTACTATAAAAGTCTTATCCTCCCTCCTGGCCTGTAAAGTTTATGCTGAGATGTCTGTAGTCAGTCAAATTGGACCCCTTTGTATGATATTTGCTGCTTTTCTCTTGCAGCTTAACCCTAGAGAGCTTGACTATAATTCTCTTGGGTAGACTTGGTTGGGTTGAATCTAACAGGTGGCCTTTGATCTTCCTTGTATCTGGATAATTGTTTATCTAGATTTGGGGGAGTTTTCTCTCATTATCCCTTTGAATATGCTTTCTAACTATTTGGCATTCTCTTTTTTAAGAAAAAAATTATTTATTTATTTGAAAGTCAGAGTTACACAGAGATAGGGGGCAGAGAGAAAGAGAAAGAGAGAGGTCTTCCATCCACTGGTTCACTCCCCAGATGGCCACATGGGCCAGAGCTGCGCCAATCCAAAGCCAAGAGCCAGGAGCTTCTTCCGGGTCTCCCATGTGGGTGCAGGGACCCAAGCACTTAGGCCATCTTCCACTGCTTTCCCAGGCCATAGCAGAGAGAATGATCAGGAGTGGAGCAGCTGGGATTCAAACCAGCACCCATATGGGATGCTGGCACTGCAGGTGGCGGCTTTACATGTTATGCCATGGCATTAGCCCTTTGGCATTCTCAAAGCCCTCTTAATCCAGTAGCATGAATATTTGCCCTTTTTATGCTCTCCTATGTTTCCCGTAAGTTGTCTTCATTCCTATTGGTTCGGTTCTTTTTTCCCCTTCCACCTCTGTATTTTCAAACAGCCTGTTTTGGATTCTTTCTGATTCTTTCGTTTAACACATTCTTCTATCACTGTCTTCACTCAGTGTACTTTTTACTTGAAGACTTTCTGATTCATTTTAGTTACTTCCAATCCATCAAATTCCTCTGTTAGAATATTGAACCATTTCTCTTTTTCTTTTCTCTTAAATTCCATTGCGTTTCCTTAAAACAGCTATTTTGAAATTGTCACCTGAGCATTTGGAAATTTTAATTCCTAGATAGTTGGTTTCTGGAACCTTTGCTCTTTAAGTGAAGTCATGATTTCTCAGAAATTCTGAATGCTTGTTGGTGTATGTTGTCATCGGCAGGTTGAAGGACTAGTTAAGTAATCTGGCTTTCTTTGTGGCTGTCCTTCTAGAAATTCTCAGCAGTCTGCTTATTTTCTCTGGGCCTATGGATGCTCTTGCTATTTACTTCAGCACTAGATCACAACCTAAGTTGAGGCTTGCCCCAGGTCCACTGCTGATATGTTTTTACTGGTTCAGTCTTAAAATACTCCCCAAATTCAAATTTGTCCCAAATCTGCCATTGCTGTCTTGTGCAGTATGAAATGCGGACATATCTACAAAGGGAATCTGCTCAGTGCTGGCTTTGACTAGCCTGACACTGCGTCCTCTGATTCCTTGCTAACTGCCCAAGGTTGGGGGGGGGAGGTTTAGAGGCAGCCCCTCAAGCTGGAAAAGCACGCTGAGTGTGTCACACCTGGGTCTTGTATACTGGTGTAAGGATGATTGTGGTAAATGTCAAAACAAATCCATGTCATCAGAGTCGGAGCACAGGGCTCTCTGCCTGATACTAGAAGAAGTCCAGAGACTGTCCATGGACACTAACCTAGGGAGGGAAACTGTTAGCATCTGTCCAGCACTAGATCGTACCAGCATAGTACTGAGTCCCAAGACATAGTCCTGTGGGTTCTTGCTGACTGCCCAAGGTTGGAGAGAATGATAAAGTCTGACCTGCAGCTGGTCATACCTGGGTCTCACAGTCAAAGGGCCCCACAAAGTCCTGGGGGTGTCTGCGAGGCCTGCCCAAGGCAGATAGTGACACACTCTAGATCTCTGCATGATGCTGGGTGAGTCTGGAGGCTCAGTCTGTGAGCATTCTGTAAAAGGTACCATCCTAAGCTCCCTTCTCATGCCTCTTTTTGCAAGATTTTATTTATTTGAAAGACAGAGTTATAGAGAGAAAGAAGGAGAAAGAGAGGTCTTCCATCCACTGGTTCAGTCCTCAAATGGCTGCAACAGCCTGCACTAAGTCAGCCTGAAGCCAGAAACTGGGAGCTTCATCTGGATCTCCAGTGTGGGTGCAGGGGCCCAAAGGATTTGGGCCATCTTCCGCTGCTTTTCCCAGGCCATAGCTGTGACTCTTAAAACAAGGCAACAGGGGCCGGCACTGTGACAGAGCAGGTTAAAGATACCGCCCACAGCGCCTGCATCCCATGTGGGAGCGGGTTCGAGTCTCAGCTGCTCCAGCCATCATGGCCATTTGAGGAGTGAACTAGCAGATGGAAGATCTCTCTCTCTCTGCTTCTCTCTCTGCCTCTCTCTCTCTCTGTAGCTCCACCTTTCAAGTAAATAAATAAATCTGTAAGAAAAGAAAAGAAAACAATACAGTTGGGGCTAGCATTGTGGCGTGGTGGATAAAGCCACTGCCTGAGACATTGGCATCCCATATGAGTGCCAGTTCGAGTTCTGGCTGCTCCACTTCCAATCCAGCTTCCTAGTCATGGCCCAGGAAAAGCAGCAGAAGATGGCACAAGTGCTTGGGCCTCTGCCACCCATCTGGGATACCTGAATGAAGCTCCTGCCTCGTGGCTTTGGCATGGACCAGCGCTGGCCCTTTTAGCCAATCTGGGGAGTGAACTGGCAGATGAAAGATCTCTTTCTCTCAAAAATAAATAATCTTAAATAAATCTTAAAAAAAAAAAAACAGTGCAGCTAGCCTATATTCTTTGGACTGACCACAGAGGTACCATTGTTTTTAGATGCTTTTTTGAGGTCAGCTTTCTCTGTGGGCTGAGGTCATGGTTTACTCAAGTATGTACAAGGTATAATAATCTACTTTTTGTTAAAATTGAATTTTGAGATAATTGTGGATTTATATATAATTTTAAGAAATAACACAGAGATCTAGTATATCCGTTACCCAGTTTCCAGCCATAGTTTTTCTAAACTGTATTTTTTTTTTGCAAAATTATACTATGATGTAACAACCAGCATATTGACATTGATGTAGTCAAGATTAAATGGCCTGTCACCACAGAATCCTTTCTGTTGCCCTGTTGTAACCACATCCACCTTTTCTTTTGCTACACCTTTATTTTTATATTCCCTTTGTCTGGTTTTGGTATCTGAGTAACACCAGCTACATAAAATGAGTTGGAAAATCTCATTGTTTTCCTGTGAAAGACTATAGAAAATTGATGTTTTTTTAAAAAAGATTTATTTATTTATTTATTTATTTGAAAAACAGAGTGAGAGAGACAAAGAGATACCTTACATGAGCTTGTTCACTTCCCAAATGGTCACAATAGTCAGGGCTTGGCCAGGATAAAGCCAGGAACCCCATCCAGGTCTCCCATGTGGGTGGCAGGAGCCCAAGTACTTGGATCATCATCTGCTGCCTTCCCAGGTGCATCAGCAGAACATTGGATTGGAAACAGAGCCACTGGGACTCGAACTGGCACCCCTTTAAGCAGAAGCCTAAGCTGCTGTGCCTTAATGCTGGCCTCTTGTGTTGTCCAGTGAGACTGGTTTTGTTATTCTGTCTATATATTTATCAGTTTTACTAATTTCTCCTAATAACTAGCTTTTTGTTTCATTGACTTTTTTCTGTATGTTCCTGTTTTAAGTTTCATTGATTTCAGCTCTTAGGATTATTTTCTTCCATCTGATTGTTTGGGTTTATTTTGTTCTTTTTCTAGTCTCTTTTTAAAATTATTTATTTATTAATGTGAAAGGTAGAGCTTCAGATAGAGAGACAGACAGACAGACAGAGACAGAGAGAGAGAAAGAGAGATCTTCCATCTGCTGGTTCTATCCAAATGGCCGCACCGGTTGGAGCTTGCCAGGCCAAAGCCAGGAGCCAGAACTTCTTCCTTGTCTTCCACATGAGTGCAGGGACCCTTGGTCTTGGGCAATCTTTCACTGCTTTCCCAGGCCATTAGCAGGGAGTTGGATCAGAAGTGGCACCCATATAGAATGCCAGCATTGCAGGTGGCAGCTTTACCTGCTATGCCACAATACCAACTGCCTCTTGTCTCTTGATAGAAACTTAGGTTGTAGACTTGAGCAAGTAACCTACTTTTAACATAAGAATCCATAGTATAGGGGCTGGCGCTGTGGCATAGTGGGTAAAGCCGCCGCCTGCAGTGCTGACATCCCATATGGGCACCTGTTCGAGTCCCGGCTGCTCCACCTCCAAACCAGCTCTCTGTTATGGCCTCAGAAAGCAATAGAAGATGGCCGAAGTACTGGGGCCACTGCACCCACCTGGGAGACCGGGAAGCTTCTCTTGGCTCCTGGCTTCAGATCGACACAGCTCCAGCCATTGCAGCCATTTCGGGAGTGAACCAGAGGAAGGAAGACCTCTCTCTCTCTCTCTGCCTCTGCCTCTCTCTAACTCTGCTTTTCAAATAAAAAAAAATCTTTAAAAGAAAAAGAATCCGTAGTATAAAACATTTCTTGAATTCAGTGCCTGTGTTATCTTCAGATATCTTAAACTAATGATTTTTCTTTTATTTTGGCTTCCAGGAATCCATTTTATTTTGATGTTTATAAATTTTCATTTACTTAGTTGAGAGGCAGAGAAAGAAGAAAGAGCATTCTGGTCCACTTGCTGGTTGTATTCCCTTTATTAAGGCCCATAGCTGCAGAGCTGGGGCCCAAGTTGGGGCTGGAAACCCAATCCACATCTATGTGGGTGGCAAGAACCCAACCACTTGGGCCATCATCAGTGCTGCCTCCCAGGGTTTGCATTAATGGGAAACTGGAACCAGGAGCTAGAGACAAATATCAAACTCAGATACTCCATCAAATAATGGGACATGGGCATCTCAACCACTAGGTCAAGCACCTACCCTTATTTCCATTTGCTTTTATTTTTCTTGCTTTACAATACTAAGTAACCCCATTCTTCTTTAAAAACTATATATTTATTTAAATGGTAGAATTACAGAGATAGAAGGAGAGAGAACAGCTCTTCCTTCCATCTGCTGATTCAGTCCAAATGGCCACAATGACTGGGGCTGGACCAGGCTGGAGCCAGGAGCTTCATCCAGGTCTCCCACATGGTAAAGGGGCCCAAACACTTGGGCCATCTTCCATTGCTTTCTCAGTTGCATTAGCAGGGAGCTGGATTGAAGTGGAGCAGGTGAAATTGGAACCAGTGCCCATGTGGGATGCTGGCATCACAGCTGGTGTCTTAACTTGCTGTGCCACAACACTGCCCTCCACCATTCTTTTTTTAAAATATTTATTTGAGAGAGAGAGAGAGATCCTGCATCCACTGGTTCACTCCCCAAATGCTTTCAACAGACAGGGCTGGTCCAGGCTGAAGCCAGGAGTATGGAACTCTATCCAGGTCTCCCACATGGGTGGCAGGGACCCAAGCACTTGGGCCATCATCTGTTTCCCAGGATGTGCATTAGCAAGAAGCGGGATAGCCAGGACTCAAACCAGTGCTCTCATGGGTTATGGATGTCCTAAGAGGCAGCTTTAACCCACTGAGCCACAGTGCCATCCTCTAAATCCATTCTTTTTAAAAGGCAGAATCCCTTCAATAGCTACTTAGATTAGAAAGGAATAAATCAGTAATTATGTGCTATATCAGCTTCTTCTGGCAATAGAATTATTTCTGCTGGTTTTGACCTAAGTCCTTTTCCCAGTGCTCCTTGAAGTTCTTTGGGGAGAGAGTGGTAAGGTAAAAGTGATCGTGACAGGCATAGAACAGTAGGTGGTTCCTGAAGCCACACAGAAAATAGCGGGAAGAGTGAGAAAAAGTGCAGATCTTTTATTTAATAACTTCATTGCCTTTTCACTTGAACAAGTTTTTCTCTTCCTTGATAGGGGTTAGTTACCACCAATTTTGACGTACTCCTTGTTTTCTGTATACACACGCCTCACTTCACCTCACCTCACCTAAAGGATTGAGAAAATGGTGCTGCCTTGAGGTGTAACTGAGTTGATTTTTTAATAGGTTATAATTTTTGAGGGGTGAGGGGATAGGTGTTTAGCCTAGTAGTTAAGATGCCTGTATCCCATATTGGAGTACCTGGTTTTGATGCCGGGCTCCAGCTCCTGACTCTAACTTCCTACTGATGCAGACCCTCAGAGACAGTGGTCATGGTTGAAGTGGTTGATTCCCTACCATCACCATCCTTGAGGGTGCGACTAGTTGAAGTTTCTAGCTCCTGGCTTTGGTGTGGCCCAGCCCTGGCTCTTTTGGGCATTTGGGGAGTGAACCAGCAAATGGCAGATCTGTTTCTCTTTCTCTGCATCTCTACATCTTAAAAAAATAAAGTAGATCATAAGATTTTCTTGATAGGGGCCCAAGTATGGGTATTAAAACTTTCATTTTATGGTAAAATATAGCCCTATTCCCTAATTAGAATACATTTATATGGAGTTTTTTTTTGAAAGACAAGACGTTAGTTGGGCCAGAGTAGTTAGCTCAGAGTGAGGGCATGGCTGATGCTTGTTTCTTTCTCCCGTGTATTTCTCTGTAGTTCCACAGTGACTAACAATAGCACATTTACTCTATATCATGTGAATTGCCGGTATGCTAGACATGGTACTGTCTTACATAGGAGGCATCATGACAGAACAGTGGTGATTCACACCTTATGATATCTATTTCTTTTGCTGGGTATGAATTATGTAACTCACAGGTGGTGTGTCACATTTGTGCATATCTATATGATACAAGATATAGGCTCCTTAATGATGTTATGAGCCACTTATTTATAATTACTGTAATTTTTATTTATTTATTTATTTATTGAAAGTCAGAGTTACACAGAGAAAGAAGGAAAGGCAGAGAGAGGTCTTCTATCTGCTGGTTCACTCCTCAAATGGCCAAAATGGCTGGAGCTGCACCGACCTGAAGCCAGGAGCTTCTTCCAGGTCTCCCACACAGGTGCAGAGGCCCAAGGACTTGGGCCATCTTCTACTGCTTTCCCAAACTACAGCAGAAAGTTGGATTGGAAGTGGAGCAGCTGGAACTTGAACCTGTGTCCATATGGGATGCTGGCACTGCAGGCGGTAGCTTTACCCGCTGTGTCACAGCGCCAACCCCTATAAGTACTTTAGATTGGATAGTACTAACGTTATCTAATCTTCACATCATGTCACGTGTAGAAAATGCTAATTTTTGTATAGTGCACATGAGTAAAGTGAAACAAATGGTTCTGGTATAGACGTTCCTTCGGAGGATTTTCTGAAGTCTGAGGGGATCAGTAGCTGGAAGCCATTCACCACATGCTAGTGGGGAAGCGTGCTTTTTAGACCTTACCTTGTGTAGACATCTAGTGTAGTGCTAAAATCTTTTTTTAAAATAGATATATTTATTTACTTGAAAGAGTTACACAGAGAGAGAAGGAGAGGCAGAGAGAGAGAGAGGTCTTCTGTCTGCTGGTTCACTCCCCAGTTGGCCTCAACAGCCGGAGCTGTGCCAGTCTGAAACCAGGAGCCAGGAGCTTCTTCTGGGTACCCCACGCAGGTGCAGGGCCCCAAGGACTTGGGCCATCTTCCCACTGCTTTCCCAGGCCATAGCAGAGAGCTGGATCAGAAGTGGAGCAGCCGGGTCTTGAACTGGCACCCATATGGGATGCTGGCACTACAGGCGATGGCTTTACCTGCTGCACCACAGCGCTGGCCCCCCAAAACTCTTTTTTTAATGTTGTCCTTTGTCCATTGTAGTGTGGAAATCGGTGAAAGTGTACGTGGAGAGGATGTCTACATTGTTCAGAGTGGTTGTGGTGAAATCAACGACAACCTAATGGAGCTTCTCATCATGATTAATGCCTGCAAGATCGCTTCGGCTAGCCGGGTGACTGCAGTCATCCCGTGCTTCCCTTATGCCCGGCAGGATAAGAAGGATAAGGTGGGTGGGAATAAAATCTTTTTTTAAAAGATGTATTTGTTTATTTGAAAGGCAGAGAGAGACAGAGAGAGATCTTCCATCTGCTGGTTCACTCCCCAAATGGCCATAATGGCCGGGGCTGGGCCAGGCCAAAGTCAGGAGCCAGGAACTCCATCTAGGTCTATCGTGTGAGTGGCAGAGGTCCAAATACTTTGGCCATCTTCCGATGCTTTCCCAGGCATATTAGCAGAGAGCTGGATCAGAAGTGGAGCAGCCTGGACTCAAATCGTTGCTCATGGGATGCTGGCATCTCAGTTGACAGCTTAACCCACTGTTCCACAATGCTGGCCCCAGAATCTGTGTTAAACAGGGAAAGCAGAAACAACTTGCCTGAAGTCCCCACCCCCACCCCCCAAAATCTGTAGCCATCAGATACATAGTCGTAGGGTATTTTTAAATAGATATTACCCTATCTTCAAAATAGCAGACATAATTGGTTTATATAAAATAACACATTTATAGTCTGTTTTATTCAAGTCATACATATGTGATTTTCAGTTAGCTCACTGTTTTTTTAAAAAAGATTTATTTATATGAAAGACAGTTACACACAGAAATCTTCCATCTGCTGATTCACTCCTCAAATGCCCACAACATCCAAGACCGGACCAGGCTGAAACCAAGAGCCAGGAACTTCATCCTGGCCCCTGCCTGTGGGTGGCAGGAACCCAAGTACTTGGGGCCATCTTACACTGCTTTCCCGTGTACATTAGTGGGAAGCTGGATTTTAAGCAGAGTAGCTGGGACTCAAATGGGCTCCCATATAGGACGCTGGTGTCACAGGTGGTGACTTAACCCGCTAAGCCACAACACCAGTCCTGTTCTAGATTATAAGCTGTTCAAAGGCAGTGGTCATATCCGAATTTCTTGATAGTACAGTGTTTAAACATAGTAGGTACATGATAAATAAATGTTTCTTAAGCAAATGAATTGCTTTTTGATTTGGATTTTTGGTTTTCCTTTAATTTCCTCCCCTCCATCTAGAGCCGGGCTCCGATCTCAGCCAAGCTTGTTGCAAACATGCTATCCGTGGCAGGCGCCGATCACATCATCACCATGGACCTACATGCATCTCAAATTCAGGTATCAGTGGAAGCTAAGTACTGGGAGTTAGAAAGGTGGGGGGAGAGGATTGATAATCCTGAAGACTGCAGAGAAGCCAAAAATTGCCTCAGAACAGCCCAATAAACACCTTAAGCAAATTTTATAATCTTAGTTATTTGTGGTGGTTAGACAAGGAGGCAGTCTGGCACTACTGCGGAAGCATGGGCTTTGGGATCAGACCTTGTCTGAATATTGGCCTTATACTTAAGGTTTTGTAACCTTGGGCAGGTTATTATTACCTCTCTGAACACTTGTTTCATTATTGTGAATTTAAAATGGTATTAAATTTGTACTATAATGCCTGGTAGGGTAATGGTAAGTTCTCAATAAATGGGATATGTTATCTTTATTGCTCATGTTCAGAGTGTTAAATTGAGAGCCACAAATGTTGAAAACTACTTGCTAGTTTATGCTAGTTGCATAGTAAGGAGAGTGAAACACCACCTCTATTTTGTACTTTTAGAAGAGGTTTTCACATCATTATCACTTAGATTTGTGGCAATCCAGTGATTACATAGGACAGGGGATTTGTACCCATTTTATAGAATGAGAACAACTTAATCGAAAAATATAACTAATTTGTATTAACTAGAATTAAAACACAGACATCCTTCTAGTTATTCTTTATGACCATTTATTATGAATAGCTTCCATTAAGTTTATATACCCTAGCATCTCTCTAACCAATTCAGCAGTTAGCTTTTATGCCTGAACACATCAGACCAACATATAGAGGCATGGAACATGGTTTATTAGCCTATGAGTCTGCGGGTTACCCGGGCAGTTTTGGTGTTTTTTTTTTTGTTTGTTTGTTTGTTTGTTTTTTTGACATGCAGAGTTACACAGAGAGAAAGACAGAGAGAAAGGTCTTCCTTTTCCATTGGTTCACCCCCCAAAATGGCCGCCGCGGCTGGCGCACTGCGGCTGGTGCTCTGCGCTGAGCTGAAGCCAGGAGCCAGGTGCTTCCTCCTGGTCTCCCATGCGGGTGCAGGGTCCAAGCACTTGGGCCATCCTCCACTGCACTCCTGGGCCATAGCAGAGAGCTGGACAGGAAGAGGAGCAACCGGGAAGGAATCCGGCGCCCCAACTGGGACTAGAACCCGGGGTGCTGGCGCCGCAGGCAGAGGATTAGCCAAGTGAGTCATGGTGCCAGCCAACCCGGGCAGTTTTTATGATCTCGGCTGAACTTGGCTGTTCTTCACCAGGGCTTGCTTGTGTTCCTATGGTCACTTTGGGTTGGCTTTGCTGATCTTGCCTGGGGTCTCGCAGCCAAGATTCCAGAAGGCTGTTTTTACACTCTACATACTGAGCATGCCTTCCTATTAGTTTGAATGGCACAGTGAGATCTTCTCTGGGCAAGTTACTCCTTTCTTTGTGTTGGGATTTATAAATGGAAGAGGAGGAAAATGAAGCAGAACTGATTCAGCTTCCTCCTACAGGGCTTTTTTGATATCCCAGTCGATAATTTGTATGCCGAGCCAGCTGTCCTGAAGTGGATCAAGGAGAACATCTCAGAATGGAGGAACTGCACAATTGTCTCACCTGACGCCGGTGGAGCTAAGAGGTGTGATTGAGATGAGTATTGTTCCGAATGTACTAGAAAAAATCTTTCAGGCAATTATGTGTTAGTCCAGTTTTTCGTTATTATAACAAAACTGAATCTACCTGAATCAGCTTAGAAAGTTTGTTTAGCTACACTTTGGGAAGTTCAAGAGCAAATGGCATGGTGCAGGCTTTGGCTCTGATGAGGGATCCCTGACATCAAATGGTGGGGCATGTACCCAGAAAGGCTCACAGTGTGAGCCAGGAAATGGGGAGGGGGGCAAACTCTGACTATTAAAACCAACCTTCTTATGAGAACTGCCTTCCTGCATGTGCCTTGGTCACCTGTGGCTTTCCCGCCAGGCCCCATCTCCTAAACATGCCACTTCTCCCAGCAGTGCCACCCTGCCTACTGGGCCTTTGGGGGAGCATTCTACTTGTAAGCCATAGCAGCTATGTCAGAAAATAATTTAATTTTCCTTTTTCATCTGAGTGGCAGTTTTTGAGTATTTCAGAATGGATGTCCCAGGAGTTGGGACACGGATTGGATGTGGTTTTACTCACTCCTCTTTGACTGTCTGGAGTCGCTGCTTGGTGGGCAAGAACAAAAAGGCGCCCTAAATAGTCATGGTGTTTTGAGTGTGGCTATAAGCCACATTAGTAACTTGGCACTACAGAGCTAACACTGGTTATAAACCTAGTTAGAGAAGTAGGAAATTTGGCCATTCTAATGAATGGCTTACTAGCAGAAAAGTTTTACACACTTCTTATAATGCTGATGGTTACACCATTTCAATCCTTGGGATTTAAATATTATGCAAGAAAGAAAATACTAAAGCACAGACCTTGAAATCTCAGACCTTAAAATTTGAAACAACTGATTGCCAAGGATTTCCAGTTGTAGTGCTTTATAACTCGCATGGCACAGACTCCAGGCTCCTGATTTTGTTAGTGAATTACTTGCTAGTGTGCATTCAGAAGTTTGACACTTGTTCTTCCAGTTGTGGAAATGGAATGAAGAACTGCAAAACGCAGATGATTAGGAAAAACTAATTGAGAACTTTGTAAAGGCCATTCAACTCTTAATGTCTGCTTTCCATGACCCCTTGATTTCAATAACCTCAGCAGAAAACAGATAAGCTGTGAACTTGGGTTCTGTTTTCAGTCAGATGGTTGGTTTAGTGAGTCCCTCAGTAGTACTAGAATCAGCCTGAAAAACATCCCCCTACTGGCAGTTGTCATACTTGCCTTCATTTGTTGAGCATTATTTTATATATTGCCATGGGACTTAGAAAAGTCATGTTTGAAATAAGCAGAATTTTCTTTCCAAAGTTACACACAGGAAAACTGCTTTCAATAGATGATTTATTGCTACTTGATGATTTTTTCATTATAATTATCTGACAGTGATTGAGTATTTTCCAAATGAGTCCCTGTCACTTCTGTTTTGGCAGGGACTGGGGAGTAGGTAGAGAGCCCCATGCATTGTGATTTGCACAGTAGTAGTTCTCCACTCAAGGGATTAGGGAGCTACTTTTCTAGTTCTTTTTATGCTTTTTGATCTCTGAGTTTCCTGACCACTGAGTGTGGATAATTTGAAACTCTTGAACTAACTGATCATGCATCTGCCTCGGATAAGTAATCATTCCAAGCAGATTGGTCAGTATAACATTATGTACCTAAGCAGAGTAACAAGTAACAGTACATTTAGATCAAGGTACAAATGTCACCTAGGTTGTGGTTCAAACCTTATTAAGGTGGCAGGCTTTTCTGCTCTCCAGAAAAAAACCTCAAATGTGTGACTGGGGCCACAAGGGAAGTATGACATAATGCAATAGCTGGATCAGTGTTACCTTTAAAATCAAGACAAGACCCAAAGCACGGGCCTCTTCTTCACGCATGACGAGGATGACACAGGATAGCATGGAGGTACAGCCAGGGCAGCTCACTGTCGTTTATGCTGGGGGATTGATGCTTCAGTGACTTATGTGTGGCACATTATCACATTACATGTGTGGCATTTGTCTTCTGTGCCACTTCTTTGACTAGTTTGGCCTGAACAAGAAAAAAATAAAATTCTCTTTTCACTTGTGCTATCAAGTGAGACACAGTCTTTGGCTAGTTAATTGTCAAAGCTTTCTTTCTGGAATTTGTAAAAGGGACTCGCAGGCTTGGTGTCTAGGTACACTGGCAGTTGGATATTTTGTCACCATCACCAAGCGCAGCTAGGGAGGCATGGGTATTGGAATGTATTGGATATTGCCCCTCTGTCACCTCACATACCACACCTGTGGTCACAAGTGTACCTTAACAGGACTGTCTGTGCACTTCCATTTTTTGCTTGGATGTGTAGCACTTGTACATATTTATGGGGTATGGTGTGATACTTCGAGACATTATACAACAAATCAGCAAATCAGGATAATTAGCATTTCTGCCTCCTTATCATTTCTTTGTTAGGAGCTTTCAAGGCGCTCTCGTGCCAGTTCTTCAGAAAATAAATGATGGGGTATTGTGAACCGCAGTCACGCCCTGGTGCCGTGGAATGCCAGAACAGGTCCCTCCCATGGAACTGACATATGTTTGTAACTTTGAACCCCCCCTTGTTTTGCAGAGTGACCTCCATTGCAGATCGGTTGAATGTGGACTTTGCTTTGATTCACAAAGAGCGGAAGAAGGCCAACGAAGTGGACCGCATGGTGCTGGTGGGAGATGTGAAGGATCGAGTGGCCATCCTTGTAGATGACATGGCTGACACTTGCGGCACAATCTGCCATGCGGCTGACAAGTGAGTGCAGAGTGGTGGGGCTGAGGGTTAGAAGTGAAAAGTTAGCAAGTGCTGTCTGAATGCCCTTCAGCTTGCCAATTCTTTCTGAGGGGTTAAGTAGCTTTTGGAGATTTTCATCACTCTGGGCTTGAATTATAATACTTATAAATTGTGTTGTTTTTTATATGTTCTTAGTTTTGTTTAAATATTGATTAGACTATATAGAAGAATTTACCACTTTAACTATTTTTAAAGATCTATTTGAGGGGCCAGCACTGTGGTGTAGGGTAAAGCTGCCGCCTGCAGTGCTGGCATCCCATATGGGCACCGGTTCGAGTCCCAGCTGCTCTACTTCCAATTCAGCTCTTTGCTATGGCCTGGGAAAGCAGTAAAAGGTGGCCCAAGTCCTTGGGCTCCTGTACCCATATGGGAGACCTGGAAGAGGTTCCTGGCTCCTA
The DNA here is from genome assembly GCF_051225735.1 of Oryctolagus cuniculus. Lineage (NCBI taxonomy): Eukaryota > Metazoa > Chordata > Mammalia > Lagomorpha > Leporidae > Oryctolagus > Oryctolagus cuniculus. The sequence continues at coordinate 85,234,054 of NC_142888.1, read as the reverse complement.
GCTTCCGATCAGCACAGCTCTGGCCGTTGCAGCCATCTGGGGAGTGAACCAGCAGATGGAAGACCTCTTTTTCTCTCTGTCTCTGCTTCTCTCTGTGTATAACTCTGACTTTCAAACAAATAAATCTTTAAAAAAAATCTATTTGAGGGACTGGCACTGTGGCGTAGAAGGTTAATAAACCTCTGCCTGTAGTGCCAGCATCCCATATGGGTGCCAGTTTGAGTCCTGGGTGCTCCACCTTGATCCAGCTTCCTGCTAGAGTACCTGGGAAAAGCAGCGGAAGATGGGCCAAATGCTTGGGCCCCTGCACCCATGTGGGAGACCCGGAAGAAACTCCTGGCTTCTATCTGCCCCAGCCCCAGTCATTGTGGCCATTTGAGGAGTGAACCAGCAGATGGAAGATCAATCTTTCTCTGCCTTTTAAATAAATAAATAATTTGAAAAGCAGAGGGAGAGAGAAAGAGAGAGATCTTCCATTTGCTGGTTCACTTCCCAAATGCCCACAGCAGTAATGTCTAGGCCAAGCTGAAGCCAGGAACCAGGAACTCCAACCAAATCTCTTATTTGGGTGCAGGGGCCCAAGCAGTTGGGCCATCTTTCCCTGCTTTCCCAGGCACATGAGCAGGATTAGAAGCAGAGCAGATGGGATTCGAACTAGTGGTTCAGCATAAGATGCCGCACAGTGCCAGCCCCCATGTTAAATTGAATGATTCAGTGGCATTGAATTTCACAAACATTGTATAGCCATCACCACTCTTTCTAAAAGTGTTCTTAATTATCCTGATTACTTTGACAGTTTATTACAACAAGTTAAGGTGGAATTCCAGAGATCTGAACAAACAAAAAATGTACTGTATATGTGCAGGTACTTCAAAAAGTTCATGGAAATGGAATTAATAAGTTTATTTTGATGAAAAATTTTTAAAAATCTATCTTTAATTTTCTTTAATTTTTTGTGAACCTTTTGAAAGGCTTCTCATTTATGGATGTCAACATTTTTTACATCAAATAAACTATTGCTTATTTATTTGAAAGGCAGAGTTAGAGAGGGAGAGATAGAGATCTTCCATCTACTGGTTCAGTCCCCAAATGGCCACAATGGCCAGGGCTGGGCCAGACAGAAGCCAGGAGCCAAGAGCTTCTTCCAGGTATCCCATGTGGGTGCAGGGATATAAGCACTTGGGCCATCCTCTGCTGCTTTCCCAGGTGCATTAGCAGGAAGCTGGATCAGAAGTGGAGCAGCTGGGACTCAAACTGGTGCCCATATATGAGACTGGCATGACAGGCAGTGGCTTAACCCACTGACCACAGCGCTGGTCCCCAAATAAACTTTTAGACCAATTTCCAAGGACTTTTTTTTTAGATTTATTTATTTGACAGTCAGAGTTACACAGAGAGAGGAGAGGCAGAGAGAGAGAGAGAGAGAGAGAGAGAGAGAGAGAAAGGTCTTCCATCCACTGGTTCACTCCCCAATTAGCTGCAATGGCAGGAGCTGCGCTGATCTGAAGCCAGGAGCCAGGAGCTTCCGGGTCTCCCATGTGGATGCAGGGGCCCAGATACTTGGGCCATCATCTGCTGCTTTCCCAGGCGCATCAGCCAGGAGCTGGATCGAAAGTGGAGCAGACAGGGATTACGAACTGGTGCCCATATGGGGTGCCAACACTAGAGGCTACACTTTAACCTGCTACTCCACAGTGCCGGCCCCAGGATTTGCTACAGTTGATTAACTCCCTGAAATTCCAGTGGCTTAACATGGTGGTTTCTTTATTGTCCATGTCCCACATGTTCACACTGAACTTACTTTCTCTAATTAATAGTTGAGTGACCCAGACTTAAACATCATCAGGCCACATCTTTTTAACACGTGGCTTCCAAGACTGCCTCACAGTGAGATTTGTGCCCTCGTAAGAAAACACTGGAGGGCACTCTCCCCATGCTTGAGGACAAGAGGCGGTCATGTGGTGTGGGCACACAGCAAGGTAGCCGGCATCTACAAGCTGAGAAAAGAGGCCTCAGAATGGAATGTACTTTCTCTGCACCTTGGTTTTAGAATGCCAGCTTCCAGGACTGCAAACAATAATTATGATTCAAGCCACCTGCTCTGTGGTCTTTTTTTTTTTTTTTTTGACGGCAGCCCACACAGACTAATACACTCCTTCTCCCTTACTCACATTATTTTCTGACAAGTAAGATTAATCCAAATCAACTCTTTTTTTCTCTAGACTTCTCTCAGCTGGAGCCACCAGAGTTTATGCTATCTTAACTCACGGAATCTTTTCTGGTCCAGCCATTTCTCGCATAAACAATGCATGCTTTGAAGCAGTAGTAGTCACCAATACCATACCTCAAGAGGACAAGATGAAGCACTGCTCCAAAATACAGGTGAGCTCAAGACTCTGACAAAACAGGCCTTCACAGAGGGTCAAAAAGGTGTTTATGTTAGGCAGATTAGGTGTCTGGATTAAAACAATCACCTGTTTAAAAGTTCCGATTGCTAGACCTCACCACCTGTGGGGGATGGGAGATTCTATGCTTAACAAGTCCTCCTAGTGATTTGTTACACATTACAGTTTGCAAGTCCATGCTTTATAGGATGTCTTTGTCTTACTCTTAACCTCTCACCTCTTGTAGACATAATGTGATCCTTTAAGCTGATTGTATACTCCCTATGATTTTCGTGTTTCTCAGAGTATGCCCTTGATCTACAATTCTTGTTAAAATGTAGATTCCTTTGCTTCATCTATCTGAGCCCCTGGACCCAATATTTTAAAGTGAAGTAGTTCCCCAAGTAGTTATTAGACACTAAAGAACAAGGCCTTGCTCATGTATAGTAACCCGATAGCTTTCTGAAATTATATTTATGTATAGTTGGAGGATTATTGTCATTCAGAAGGAATTCTTTTTAAAAAGATTGATTTATATATTTAGTTGAAACAGAGAGAGAGAGAGAGAGAGATCTCTTCCATTCATTGCTGCACTCCCCAGATGACCACAACAGCCAGGGCTGGGCCAGACCAAAGCCTTGAACTTCATCTAGGTCTCCCACATGTCTACCTTCTGCTGCTTGGAAGATGGAGCAACCAGTGCCCATAGGGGAAGCCAGTGTGGTAGGTGGTGGCTTTACCCACTACACCACAGCACTGGCCTCTCAGAAGGAATTCTTTATCAGGTTCAACTCTCTTTCAATTCTTAAGGATTTCAAAATGGCAGCCCACCACCCTGTTGATGATTCCCAAGTGAGTTTTTCCTCTATTAGTGTCTTGATTGATTACCTAATGGTTAAGTTAAAAAGAATATTACAAGGAGTAGTTGAGCGCAGGTTCGGGAGGGGGAACTGCCTAGCGTGGCAGTTTTAGGAGGCAAGGCACCTGCTGTGCTCACCCTGCGTCCATGAATGTGCCAGCCATCTCTGCATGTGGTACTGACCTGCGGCCTTCCTTCCCTTTCTAGGTGATCGACATCTCCATGATCCTTGCTGAAGCCATCAGGAGAACACACAATGGAGAATCTGTTTCCTATCTGTTCAGCCATGTTCCTTTATAATAGTGTAACTTCTGAGGCTTTTTCAAAATAAAAACCCCCACCCCTTGTTTTGCCCTTGGTATTTGAAGACACCATCAGCGAAGACTCAGCTTGCTCCCAGCGTAGTTGTCTACATCCCATATCGGGTATATTAGAGCTTGTCCTAAAACGGGGGAAGACAGATTGAGATGACCTGCCAGGACTTCCCACCTGCCTCCTCTCACTCTGGCTCCCCTGATAAATTTGTTGTGAGCTTTTGCAGCCTTAAGTACAGCTCAGCTGCTGCAAGGGTTCAGACTTTTGAGGGCGTTATGCAGGGACCTTTGATGTGATGGCGGGTGCTCAGACTACTTTGCATGTGAATGTTTCAGGCTTGCTTTATGTCCAGAACAGTTAGCAACAAAGCCAACCCCTGTACAGGCTCTTCAAGGTGTATAAGAGCCCTGGGCAACCCTAAACCCAGCCTGGGAGCTGAGCAGCCTGTAAGGACAGAGCAGGCAGCTCAACTCAAGCAGCTGTTAGGTAGGATCCGAAGCAGGGCGGGATAGCCCAGTTCTGCAAATGCTTCTTGGGAGGAAGAAGCCTGACCCATCACCATCTTGCTTGACTGTGTAGCTTCAGTTCTATGTATCTGTTCCTTTTGGTTTTGGCTTTACCGTCAGCCATATTTTCCTTTCTCCTGGCCAAATATACTCTTGGGCCCAAGTGATCATTTTACCATGTCTTCTGGAAAGAAAACTTAAATTCCTTCTTTGTAACTGCTCACATTCAGATTAGATGATTTTGCCATAGTTTGATCTTCCTTAGCCTACTACCACTGTGGTCGTGGGTTTTAGGTGATATTGTAGTGCCTTTTGATTAATTTAAGTATTTAATTGTCATCTTCCTTCCTTGGATCTGTTTGGCCTCTCAAGTGACCCAAGATATCTGTTTAAAAGATTGATGTGATTATTGTCTCTTTTTAGATGAATTTAATAAAACGTCTGTATGTGTGCTATTTGGAGTCTGTATCATATCCATCTATATTGATCTCTTCTGCTAATGATTTGGTTCAGATATCTTCCTAACCAATGACACCTCCTACTTCCTTGTTTTCAAACTATTGTAGCTACATTAAGCCAAGAAAAAATATTAGCAGCACTTTTATTCATGCTAAAACTTTAAGACGTCCGGGGTTTCCTGCGAATGAGGTACAGCGCAATTCTTTCTGTACACTATGCATGAATTACAGGGAGGAGAGTTGTTTCTGTGATTTATTCATTTTGAACCAGTTTTGCCACATGATAGTTTCCCTCCATTCATCAGTTGTTGACGTAGGTTTGGCATTTAATTTCAGCTCTTCCAAATCAAAACGATTTTGAGAAGGTAAGCATGCAACACTTAAGAATGAATTATAATGCATTCCAGAACTTGAAGTGTTTCCTTGCACAGCATCCAACAAGGGTATTCTGTTCCTTTGGGAAGCTCTGTGCTTCTGGAGGTTAATGAAGAGTGTGCCTTGATTTTTGAAGCCTGAGCCTGCTTTTGTTTAGTTTGTTTTTGCTTTTGTTGGGAAATGGGATATCTACAATAAGCCTTTTGGCAAAAGTGATTAAGAGGGACTGAGGTAACTCAGGAAAGGAGTGCCTCTTGCCTTCTTTCATCTCACATCTTTGCTCTGGGTGAAGTACCAATGCCTTCACCTGCTGATTGCAATAGTTCCCCCTTTATCCACTGAGAATATGTTCCAGGACCCACAGTGGTTGCCTAAAATTGCAAATAATACCAAGCCCCATATATACTATCCTTTTCTCTTATCCACACATACCTATGATAAAGCTGAACTTAAAATGAAGCACAGAAGATTCATAAAACAGAATGATTATAATATTTTACAGTAAAATTCCCAGCCTCACTACTCCTGTGTCTTGGGACTGTTAGGCAAAGTAAGGGTTACTGCAACACTGGAAGAATGGATCTGGTAATTGCTGGGCAGGTAGCATACACTGGATTTGCTGGACAAAGGGATGGGTCCCGTCCTGGGCAGGGCACAGTACAATGGTGTGAGCATTCATTATGCTACTCAGAATAGCACACAATTTAAAACATGGATTATTTCCAGAAGTTTCCATTTACTTTCAGGCTGCAACTGAATAACAGACCATGTAAAATGAAACTGCAAATAAGGGAGGACTGTTATTTTTTAGATTTATTTATTTGAAAGGCAGAGTTGAGGGAGAGACAGATTCTCCACCTGCTGGCTCACTCCTCAAATAGCTGCAACAGTCAGAGCTAGGTCAGGCCAAAGCCAGCTATAGCTCCATCTGGGTCTCCCATGTGGGTGGCAGGAGCCCAAGCATTTAGACCATCTCCTGCTGCTTTCCCAGTGCATTAGCAGGGAGCTGGACTGGAAGTAGAGCAGCTGGGACTCAAATCAGTGCTCATGGGATCCTGGCATTGCAGGTGGCAGCTTAACCCACTGTGCCTCAATGCTGCCCCCAGGATACTCTCTTTGGCATAAGATCTCTACTGTGGGCCACTTGAGTAGCCCATTTTCTAGAATGGCCTTTTGAGGTCATTCAAGAAGCCCTCAGTCCCCATCTTTGGTCCCTGTGACAGCAGTGTCAGGAACACCGCTAGAGCCTTTTTTTTTTTTTTTTTACTCTATTGGGAGAGAGCCAGGTGTCAGGTGGCAAGCGGTTCCTGACTGGAACAATAGCAGGAGCACTCATGGTATTGCAGGAGGAGGAGGCAGCACCAAAGCTGCATGGAATTGCAGTGAGAGCACGGAACTGCCTGGAACAGGTGTGTGACTGCCTCTGAGCAAAAGGCGCCAGAACTGACCAGGTTCCGTTTCCCTGCCTCTTGCGTCCTTCCACGCTCAGAACCAGAGGAAAGGGGACAACCTGGGTGGAGCCAAAACTAATGCCTGTGTCAAAGATTTGTGTTGTCTCAAGTTGGGGCTGCTAGTCCCAGTCTGCTTCCTGGATCTAGACACAAGCAAGGGCATTCTGCTGAAAATGTTAGCTTGTACATTAATAGCATGTGACTCTTGACCATAGGCTTACCTGAATCATCAAAACGTGAAATTCCAAAGACAAACCATCTCTGCTGCCACCCACATGAGAGATCTAAATGGAGTTCTTGGCTCCCAAATTTGGCTTGGCCTGGCCCAGCCCATGCCATTCTAGTCATTTTTAGGGTGAATCAGTGGATGGAAGATCCTCTCTCCCCTGATAACTTTCAAATAATATAAATTTTAAAAACAAAAAAAGGGGGGCCAGTGTTGTGGCACGGCAGGTATAGCTGCTGCCTGCAGTGCCTGCATCCCAGGTGGGTGGCCAGTTCAAGTCCCGGCTGCTCCACTTCCGATCCAGTCTCTGTTATGGCCTGGGAAAGCAGTAGAAGATGGCCCAAGTCCTTGGGTCCCTGCACCCATGTGGGAGACCTGGAGGAGGTTCCTGGCTCCTGGCTTTGGATCGGCACCACTCTGGCCATTGTGGCCAACTGGCAGTGAACTAGTGGATAGAAGACCTCTCTGATTCTCTTTCTCTCTGTGTGTAACTCTGACTTTCAAACAAATAAATCTTAAAAACAAACAAACAAAAAACTACCAAATTTGTTCCAGAGTGACTGCCATTATACATTCCCAGCAATGTATGGGTATAAATGACCCAGTTTCTCCACATCTTCACCAGCATTTGATGCTGTCAGTATTTTATTTAGTCTAGCACATTCTGATAAGCGTGTGGTGATGTCTCATTGCGGTTTTATTTGCATTTCCCTAATGGGTAATGATGTTCAACATCCTTGCATATGCTTTTGTGGACATCCTTGGGTTCTCTTTGCTGCAGTGTCCAGTCCAGATTTGTATGGAATTTACTTAAGCCTTCTGTTCTAGCTGGCTTCCTCTGACAATGGTTCAACAAAGGAAGTGGGAGAAGGGACACCAACCCATTACTGCTTTTTGGGGTAGAAGTACAAGATCCCCAGAATCCTCCAATGACAACCAAATAGGGAGCCTCCTCGTTGCTGCTAGGTGGGAATGGGAGTTCTGGTCTCAACCAGGTCTCCACTGGTACCTCCTTGCTGGGAGGGGTAGGAGTCCCCCCCTGGCCTCCACTGACACCTTGGGGTGGAGAAGGGGGGCCTTGTTACTGCAGGGAGACAGTAAAGGTCAACTCCCCAGGCGATCTTCCGACAGCACCCCCAAGGTAGGGAAGGGTCCCCTTATTTCCCACCTGGTCTCCATTGACACTGCTGGAAAGGGGGCCTGGCTACCACCCAGTGAGACTCAAAGCCTCAGCTCCCTTCTAGGGCCTGTTCAACATTCACCTTGGCAGTGGCTGTGGGTGAGGTTTGTGGGTGCCCCCTTGCAGCCTGGCTGAGTTGAAGTTCATGCTCCTCACTCAGCCCTTGCTAGCGGGGTGGGGCACAGTTTCCCCTTTGATGTTCGGCCACAGTGGAGTGGGAAGCATCTAAAATCTTCCCTCTTCCTAGCTGCCACTTTCCTAGGCCTTTGCCTAAAGAGCAAGTTCTTTTGCAGGGATGTTTTATCTGCACCTGCCAGTATTTCTGTGTTCTTGGCTTCTTCAGCTCCAAATCTGGGAGCCCAAAGAGAACTCAGTGCCACGTCGTTGCTGGAGTCCTGAAACCTGTCCTTTCTACCCTGGAGTCTTCTCGGGGTTGTTTGTAATATGATGTCTCCAGTTTCGTTGTATTCAGCAGAAGGAATGGGCAAAAGTACTTCTACTCCCTCTTTCCGGAACTCTGCATGCCTTAAACACAGTCAAAAGTACACGATTCATAAGTTTATAGCTCAGTGAACTTTCACACACTGAACATACTAAGTACCCAGATCAAAGTCTGGAATATTTCCTGCCTCCTGAAAGTCCCTTCCTGCTCCCTTTCAGCCACCACTTTTACCAAAAAAAAAAAAAAGTTTATTTATTGAAAGAGTTACAGAGAGAGAGAAAGGTCTTCCATCCACGGTTCACTCCTTAGTTGGCTGCAACAGCCGAGGCTGCGCCAATCGGGTGCCAGGAGCCAAGAGATTCTTCCGGGTCTCCCACGTGGGTGCAGGGGCCTAAGCACTTGGGCCATCTAACTGTGCCTTCCCATGTGCAGGAGCTGGATGGAAAGTGGAGCAGCTGGGACTCAAACCGGTACTCATATGTGATGCTGGCGTTTCAGGCAGTGGGTTAATCTGCTGCACCACATCGCCAGCCCCAGCCATCACTCATTACCCAAAAATAACCATTGCCTTTGTGGTTTTGCCTAGCTGGCTTAGCACAAGGGCACCAACAGCTTGAGACCCGCTGAGTGGCTCAAAGCTTTTGCCAGACTGTGCGTGCATACACAGGCACACATGTGTAGGCAGGTGGAACCTTGCACATATCCATCCATCTGACCTCTTCACCTAGGCCCCTGGGCTTCGAAAGTTCTTCACAGACCTGGGTTCACGTTTGAGTTGCACTATTCCCCCAAAGTGCAGTTCAGTAGGTAAGAGGGCAGGATCTGGAGTCAAACCTGAGTTCAAATCCTAGCTGTACACCTCTTGGCTGTGTGATCTATAAAAGTGTAGAAACTGTGCACTCCAATGGTGAGAGGGGGAAAGGAAGCAACTCATGGGAAGTGCTTGGTGTGAGAGCCAGCCCTCCGTAAGTGGTAAGTCGTACCATTTTGATTACTGTTGGGACTGTTGTGGCTACTAAATGATACACATTGTGGAAAGTACCTGATAAGGTTCCTGACACTCAGTGAGTGTAAGCTTGTCTCCTTTCTTCCCTGCTGGGGGAGAGTAAGGAGTCAGGACCAATTCTCACTTGGCTGTCATGGGCTGCCAGGAGAAGGGGGTGGGGGAGCTTCCGTGGGGAGAGCAGCTGGACTGTGGCATCCTGCTGAGTACCTCCTGGGAGTTGCAGCAGCACCCACTCCCACCGCCTCCTTCGTGTCCCTACTCAGGACCTTCTCAGTGAAGGCCGCGTGAGCAGAAAGCAATGTTCAGGGGCCAGTGCTGTGGTACAGTGGGTTAGGCCTCTGCCTGCAGTGCCAGCATCCCATATGGGTGCCGGTTCGAGTCCCAGCTGCTCGTCTTCCAATCCAGCTCCCTGCTAATGCGTCTGAAAAAGCAGCGGAAGATGGCCCAATTCCTTGGGCCCCTGCATCTGCGTGGGAGACCTGAAAGAAGCTCCTGGCTCCTGGCTTCAGATCGGTGCAACTCCGACCGTTGTGGCCATCTGGACAGTGAACCAGCGGATGGAAGACCTTTCTCTCTCTTTGCCTCTACCTCTCTGTAACTCTGCCTTTCAAATAAATAATTTAAAAAGAGAAAGCAATGGTCATAGGAAAACCATGCTCCTTCCCATAAATTGCAGCCTTCTTGGATACTACTTTCTATACAATTTTCTATCAGAACAACAGAATAAATGCCCTGGAAGTTTCCAGGCTAGCACAGCCCCCATGTCGTACCCAGGCCCTTGTGAGTCCTTCCCTCTCTTGGGTAGATGATACTGGCTGCCATGCCCAAGGCTGCCTCGGTGAGTCCCACGGTGACTGCCAGTTTGGGAATCAAGAGCAGAAGCTTGTCAGTATATATCCAAAATGCAGTTTGAGAAAACATTTTTTATTTCCACATCGAGTCGCTGCACATTTCCATAAGAAGGAAAGGGTGTCTTGAAATTAAACAGTTCGAGGGCTTTACAGCTCCACAGGGGTTGGGGATCAGGGACTCTGATAATTGGATGTAATTTACGAACTCCTGATCCGCCTGGTTCCACTGCCTCTAGATTTATGGAGTTGCCCTTCTCTCTGCAGACAGCAGAGGGCCTCATTAGCTCAAACTCAATGTCACTGGCAAATATATGGGAAGAGAAGTTCGCCAAGGTTCTAGAAGCCCAGGAAAGTGTTGATTAACAGAAAGAGGCAAGAAAATTGGCTGGTCAGCTTAATTAAATCAAAAGCAGGTTTTCTAAGTTAATAGGAGTTGAGCAGACCTTTATTGTTCTATTCTTTGTGGTTGGAAATTCATCCAACATTTCCAAGTCCTTTTGGCTGCTTCAGCTGTTAATGGGGATCCTGGGCAGGGTTGCTGGACTTAGAAAATAAGCCTGAAGGCAGGCAGATAATAGCCCTGAACATTATATATTTAGAAAAATTAGACTCTGAAAGCTGGAAAGAGGATAACAGATCATCTGGGGACCTCGGCCTGAGGGACAACATGGCAGTGCCTTCCTTGTTTTTTCTTTTGGTTTCATCTGTCTCAGGCTGGGTGCTGGAGGGGCTGGTAACCCGGAAGCAACAGTAGACACAGAACAAAAAAGAAACCCTAACACAATCTGGCTGTCTTTAGGCAAAGGCCCAGGAAGGAGGCAGCCTTGCAAGGCATGCCTTTTTAGACAATAATGTTCTACTCCAGCAGAAAACATCCAGAGAAAACTGCTCCCAACTCACCCACGCCAGCAAGGACCGAGTGGGCAGCCTGGCCAGGCTATAAGGAGGTATCCCCCACACAACGCCCCCCCCCCCAAACACACACACCATCAGCTCTTAGAAAAGCCCATGGGGCCAGTGTTAAGCCACAACCTGCAGTGCCAACATCCCATATGGGCACCGGTTCAAGTTTAGTGTGGAGAGACACCTCCCACTGGGGAGACAGAGAGCAAACTGAACCCTAGTGCCAGGCCCACTGTGAAAAATTCAGGCTGGGTACTGTTCCCCACCCCCACCCCCTACTCTGGCCCATACCTGTGGACTGAGTATTAGCAGCCTCCACAGCTAGGCAGCTTCTGCCAACTGTCCCCTAACCGCCTGCAGAAAACAAAACTCGAGCCCCATAAATAGGAGCTGGCATTGTGGCACAGCGGGTAAAGCCGCCACTTATATCAGCATCCCCTATGGGTGCTGGTTCAAGTCCCAGCTGTTCCAATTCCAATCCAGCTCCCTGCTAATGTGCCTTGGAAAGCAGCAGAAGGTGGCTCAAATCCCTGGGCCCCTGCACTCACGTGGGAAACACAGAAGAAGCTCCTGGCTCTTGGCTTCAGCATGGCCCAGCCCTGGCCATTGTGGCCTTTTGGGGAGTAAACCAGCAGATGGAAGATCTCTCAACTCTGTGTCTCCCTCACTCTCTGTAACTCTGTCTTTCAAATAAATAAACCTTAGAAAAAGCCATGCAGTGAGCCAGCCACGGATTTTCATTGCCACCAGGAGGTCATGATGCCATGCAGTATTTGGGGCATGCTCATACGAAATAGTTGTTGTCTTTGCAAGATTCAAATTTAGCTAGTTCATCAGTAGATGAAAAACATCTTGTTATCAGGAAGCTTTGGTTCCAGCATCTTTTTCCATTTTTGTGTGATAATTTTCAATTGAGGTATTTGACCCTTAAACTCTGTTTTATATGTTTAAGTGAACTCTATTAAAATGTTTCAGAGTTACTCAGTAAAAAAAAAAAAATAGCTGGATAGTTTTTATCTGGGCACTTTAATGCTGGATATATTTTGGTTTTCTTTTTGAAAATATATTTATTTTATTTTAGGGACAGAGGCAGGGAGATGGAGAGAAAGAGAGAGTTCCCATCCCCCAAACACCTGCAACAGCAGAGCATAGGCCAGGCTGAAGCCAGGAACTGGGAACTCCATCCATGTCTCCCACATGAGTGGCGGCGACTCAAGTGTTTGAGCTACTGCCTGCTGCTTTCCAAGGCGCACCTGGCGGCGACTCAAGTGTTTGAGCTACTGCCTGCTGCTTTCCAAGGCGCACCTTAGCGGGAAACTGGGAATTGGTAGCTGCAGCAGAGACTTGAACCCAGGCATCTAGTATGGAAAGTGGGCATCCCACATGGCATCTTAACCACTGTGCCAAATGCCCACCCCTTGCATCTTGGTTTTCTGATTGAGGTCTGGCCAGCTGTCAGGATCGTGAGTCTGAACACCAATGGCCAACACTCCAAGCCCAGGAAAGGAGGTGGGGGAGGGGAGAGGATTTGAGGAAGCCAAGAGCTCTGCCCTCCTTGGACAACTGCTTGTGTCCCTCCCAGTTGCTCAGGCCCCCTCCAGATCCACTGAAGGAAGAAACCTCAGCAGTTTCAATCATGCGGCTTCTCCAAGGAAACGGATTTGCTTGTCCCTGGGGTAGATTTTGCAGGCAGGATTCTTGTGTGGATTAAATGAGATGATGTCAACGAAAGCTCTGTAGCATCCAGGAGTTGCTCAATAAATGTTTCTTTCTTTCCTTAAGCATCCAGGATAACTTTCAGACCTCCTCAGCCTGTGGCTCAAAGAAAAATCCCATTTTATCCTCTGAACCCTGAATTCCATTATTATGAGTGGTTTTCAAAAAGTTCAAGGAAAATGCATACTATGGAAAACTGGGTGTGAATTTCACCTATTTTTTGTTATCAAAGTGAACTTTTTCATAGATGTATTTATTCTATTTATTTGGAAGACAGAAATGAGAGAGAGACACAGACACAGACACACACCTGCAGTGACTGGCACTGGGCGAGGCCAAAGCCAGGAGCCAGGAACTCAATCCGGGTCTCCCCTGTGGGTGGCAGGGACCCAAGCACCTGAGCCATGCCTTGCTGCCTGCCAGAGTGTACACTAGCAGGAAGAAGCTGGAATCAGAAGCAGAGCAGGGGGGCCGGCGCTGTGGCACAGTGGCTAAAGCCACCCCCTGCAGTGCCAGCATCCCATATGGGCGCTGGTTCGAGTCCCAGCTGCTCCACTTCTGATCCAGCTCTCTGCTACGGCCTGGGAAAGCAGTAGAAGATGGCCAAGACCTTGGGCCCCTGCATCCGCATGGGAGACTTATAAGAGGCTCCTGGCTTCAGATTGGCACAGCTCCAGCTGTTGTGGCCATCTGGGGGAATGAACCAGCAGATGGAAGACCTCTCTCTCTCTCTCTCTCTCTCTGCCTCTCCTTCTCTCTCTGAGTAACTCTGACTTTCAAATAAATAAATAAATATTAAAAAAAAAAAAAAGAAGCAGAGCAGGGACTTGAACCTAGGCACTCTGCTATGGGATGTGGACACCCCAATCGGTGTCTTCACGCCTAACACCACATACCTGCCCTCAAAGTGAACTTTTGAGTCCCTTTTCCGTGAATGTTTCGGAAGCACTCTCAACGGGTTTGAAGTAGCTGATGCTGTTCTTGACAACAGAAGCGGTGGTGAACACAAACCCAGGCTGTATAAAATGGTATACCATGAAGAGGAAGTCACCCATCACAGGTCCTCGTCCTCTACTTCCTGTCTCCCCAGAGGCAAACCCCGGGAAGCAATGTTTTCTTCCAGAAGAGTCCCATGCATGCACATGCCTATATATAACCCTCTTTTTTCCCACCAATGGGAACTTAGCAGACACCCTGGCCTGTACCTTCACACGCTATTTTTAGCTTCTAATTGCCTGGCTGCAGTGGGATCCAGGCCGCGGGTCCTGAGGGTCTTAGGAAAAGCAGCCCTTTGAAACTTGTTGCTACCGCTGTTGTAAGGACGTCGTCAAGGATGTTGTTCATTGTATCGCGCGGCATCCTCTCCGAGGACCCTTGGGAGGAATTCCTGTCTGATCTGAGTGCTCAGAACCGTTGCCCTGCTGAGCAATGAGTTTGTTTTTTATCTCCTGGACATTGTGAATTGTCTAACAGCAAGGTTTCCCCTTTCCTGTTGGCTGCTAGAAAGCTGAGGCCCGAGCTTCGTGGGAGCAGAGGTTGTTACAGTATGCATCTGGAGACGCATGCTTGGCTGCACTCCGTGGCCACCTTCCTTGTTTTTCTCCCGTTAATGGATGCTTTTTGACATATTTTGTGCACCCTTTTAAGCTACCTGAAAGCATTTCTGAGAGAGGCTGGAGTTGGAATAATTCAGTAACTGCTTGGCTCTACTCACTACCTCCAGTATCTACCTACCCCTCCTTTAACCCCCATCACAGCCTTCCAGCACCTTCCTACTGCTCACCTCTAGCCTGCTTGGCAATTATTCTCCCCTGCAGCCTTTTATCTCAGCCGGCCCTCGTTCCTCTTGGGTCTTGGGGGGGGGGTGGTCTCTCCTGCTTGTCACTGCTCCCCATCCCTTTCCTCACCTCCATATGCATTGTGGGCAGCCTTTAGATACCTGCTCTGATCCTTCTAGGATTGAAAAACTCAGGCGCTTGACTACATGTTACCACTGGTCTCCATTCACCTGAGTTGCCAGCTTGTGGCCAGGCCTGCACTGAATACTGTGAATAGTGTGTGCTGCCTGCAGGGGGCTCTCTGGCTGCTGACCCTGTTTCCCACGTGTAGGGTTTAGACCCGGAGGGACCACAAGAGCCAAGAGACCTGTGGAAAAGATCACACAGGTACTTCAGAAAAAAAAAAAAAAAAACGGGTAATTTCAGGCACGCCATCTCTGCTCCTTGTGCCTTGGGTCATTTGGGTCTCTCACATGAGTAACGGGATCCAAACTACTTGGGCCATCATCTGCTGCCTTCCCAGGTGCATTAGCCGGGAGGTGGATCACAGGTGGAAGAGCCGGGACTTGAATCAGGAACTACAACAAACGGATGTGGATGTCTTAACCTGCTGTGCCACAACACCTGCCCCAAGGACCTGGTTTTCTAAACCATGAAGATAGAAAGTTAGGTTAGATGATCTCTTGGGAGAGCAAGATTTCATGGTTTTTGGTTCTACAAGAGTACTTCAAATAGTTCATGGAAAATTCATGGGATCAAAAAGTTCGTGGAATTAAAAGATAAAGTCAGAGGTGGGCATTTGGACAGTTAGCGCAGTGGCTAAGATGCTGTTTGAGACATCTGCATCCCACATGAGAATGCCTGGTTTTGAGTCCCAGCTCTGCCCCTGATTCAACTTTTCACTGCTGCACGCCCTGGGAGGCAGCAGATGATGGCTAAGGTATCTGGGTTCCTCCAGTGCAGGTGGGAGACACAGGTTGAGTTCCTGAACTAGGCCCAGCCATTGCAGGTATTAAGGGAGTAAACCAGTGGATGGAAGCTTGCACTCTGTCTCTTTCTGTTTGCCATATAAAAATAAATTAATAAAAAGGACAAGTTAATTTTGGTGCCAAAGAATGTTTGAAATGCATGCATAGTTGTTTTTTTCATATGTTGCATTTTCCATGAATCCTCATATGCTTGTCACTACTTCTTTAACGGCCTCTATCCATTTCCACCTGTGTATCCCCAGAGTTCCCAGCCTCTGTTAGGCGGGTTGCAGATCCAAGCAGTAGAGTTGGCAGTGCTCCTGCTGCAGGATGTGCTTATCTGCCCTTGGCTGCTGCAAGGTCTGCCTATACCAGGCTTGCTAAGAAATCACTTGTGCTACTTGAACACAGAAGTCAGGTTCCTGCAGTTGCTGATCTTCCAAACTGGCAAAGATGCATTATATATATATATATATATATATATATATATATATATATAAACTACAGTAATCCAAATTCAAGTTTAACATGGTGAGAAGTTCAAGGGAAACCCAGCTGAAAGGGCTGATAGAGCCAAAGCTTAGCTAGCTGCATTTTCCTTTGGATGTGCTGGTGGCCCCATTCATAGCAGAAAGTGCTCTGAGAGATGACTAGTGGCCTTTTTCCATGGAGTGGCTCATTTTGTTTTTGGATATTTCTTTTTCAAGAAATCTGAAGCCCTTCAAATGCGGCAACATTTCTGGAAGCACTCATAGCTTGATTTGAACAGTTCTTAGTGCATGGGTGCAGTAATGTACCAGTCCTGTTCAAACCCTTTAGATAGTAACCTCATTCTTCACAACAACCCAGTGAGCTTGGCACCATTACAACAAACACCTGGGTAGCCACCACCTGGATTTGTCTCATCCTTCTGCTCTCTAAACATTGGAGTGCCCCAGGGTTCAGTCCTCGGATCCCTTCCCTTGTCTACCTGCACTGAGTCCTTAGCTGATAACATTTGGTCTCATTGGTGAAGAGTCCCCACTCTAGCATCACTCCACATCTCCTCTTGAACTCCAGACTCAGATAACCAACCCTTTGCCAGGAATTTCCACTTGGATGTCTCACTGATATCCCAAACTGGTGTGGCCAAAACTGAACTCAGGTTTTTGCCCCCAATCAGATGTCTCTGCCTCAGGAAATAACACTCAACAAATGTCCTAAGCAGAAGCCTAAAAATCATCCTTGGTATATTTTCCCCCACCTCTCTCTCTATCCATGGCCAATTCTCGCCAGCTCTAATACCGAAACATAGCCTCATTGCTACCACTTCTACCACCTACTATAGCTTTCTCCCCAATCTAAACCACCATATGCTCTTTTTTTTTTTTGACAGGCAGAGTGGATAGTGAGAGAGAGAGACAGAGAGAAAGGTCTTCCTTTTGCCATTGGTTCACCCTCCAATGGCCACCACGGCTGGCGCACTGCGGCCGGCGCACCGCGCTGATCCAAAGCCAGGAGCCAGGTGCTTCTCCTGGTCTCCGATGGGGTACAGGGCCCAAGCACTTGGGCCATCCTCCACTGCCTTCCCAGGCCACAGCAGAGAGCTGGCCTGGAAGAGGGGCAACTGGGAAAGAATCCAGCGCCCCGACCGGGACTAGAACCCAGTGTGCCGGCGTCGCTAGGTGGAGGATTAGCCTATTGAGCCACGGCGCCGGCCCCCACCAAATGCTCTTTAACATTTTTCTTATTTATTTGAAAGGCAGAGCTATACTCCCCTACACACACACACACACACACTCACACAGAATGAGAGTGAGACAGAAAGATCTTCCACCTGCTGGTTCACTTCCCAAATATCTGCAATAGCCAAGTCTGTGCCAGGCCAAAGCCAGGAATCCAGAACTCAACTGGAGTCTTGCATGTGGGTGGTAGGGACACAACCACGTGAGCCATCACCTGCTGTCTCCCAGGTGCATTAACAGGAAGCTGGAATTGGCAGCAGAGCCAGGACTCAGACACGGGCACTCAAATATGGGATGCTGGCATCCCAAGGGAGCATCTTAACCACTGCACCAACTGTCCACCCCAAACATTTTTAAAAAGCCCTTCCCCATGCTCTGGGTGCTGCCTTTCTTGCCATCTCAACTCTAGCCACCCCATGCCTCTCTCCTGATGCTCCACCTCCAGCCAACCACCAGCACCTCCCTCAGGGCTCCCAGCCCTTTGAGCTCCCAGGGCACAAGCCTCCTGTTGTCTGGGGGCAATGCCCTGTCTTCCCTGCCCGTGGTTCTACAAACCGCTCTTTCTAGAAGCAACACGGAGTCAGCACGGCCTCTGGGAAGTCTCCCTGGATTGTTCTGCAAAGATTTGGGGGAGGGACCTTTTTTTTTTCCTTCAGATTCTCCCAGAGCACTCAGAGCATGGCATTACTGCACAGCCTGGGCACCTGGAGAGCCTCGACTGTCATCGGCTTATCTCTTTCTGCCACAGTGCCTGTTTGTACCAGGTGCCTATTAAACATTGCCACGATGGCCCCGCAGACTGAAGTGATGGTCCTGTTAATAGACTCCATTAATACAGTGCTTTAGCTAACAGGACAAACTAAATACAGCTATCTTCATTGATAAGCAGGAAATACACACTGAGCCTTCTTTCTTCTCTCTCAGCTTTTTTTTTAAAGATTTATTTATTTATTTGAAAGTCAGAGGTCAGAGTTACACAGAGAGAAGGAGAGGCAGAGAGAGAGAGGTCTTCCATCTGATGGTTCACTCCCCAATTGGCTGTAATGGCCGGAGCTGCACCAATCCAGAGCCAGGAGCTTCCTCCAGGGTCTTCCACTTGGGTGCAGGGGCCCAAGGGCTTGGGCCATCTTCTACTGCTTCCCCAGGCCATAGCAGAGAGCTGGATGGGAAGTGGAGCAGCCAGGACTAGAATCAGTGCCCATATGGGATGCCAGCACTTCAGGCCAGGGCGTTAACCCATTGCATCACAGTGCTGGCCCCTCTCAGCTTTAAGACGTAAACAATGCATTCCGTCTACAGCGGGTTCCTGGTAGAAGCTTCTCAAAGCCACCTGGGGTGGGCAGCTTTCCCAGGGACATTTGGCCTGCGCAGGAGCCTGCCAGCACCACCATGGCACAGTGGCTGCCATGTACTGGGCTGAGGAGTGAAGAGAACAGGCACTATGCTGTCAGTGTGTGCCCCTTGATACAAAGCTGGTTCACATGCGGCAGGCTCTGTGAGCCCTGGGCAGGCTGTCGACCCAGGGAAGGGGTGCTGGTGGAGACGGGACGGAAGTCTGTAAGTTCAATGACAACCTTCCCTGGAAAAAGCACTCAGGTGGCTCCCATGATCTTCTGATGGTTTTGGTCCAAGAGGTATTTACAAGTAACAGCTCCCGCTTGTTTAGTATTGACTATGCACCAGGCATTGGCTACATCATTTAATTCCTCCTAACTACTTGAGATTTTTTTTTAAATTATCTTTTTTTAAAGATTTATTTATTTATTTGAAAGCTGGAGTTAGAGAGAGAGAGGTCTTCCATCCGCTGGTTCACTCCCCAATTGGCCGCAATGGCTGGAGCTGCGCCGATCCAAAGCCAGGAGCCAGGAGCTTCCTCTGGGTCTCCCACATAGATGCAGGGGCCCAAGGACTTGGGTCATCTTCTACTGCTTTACCAGGCCATAGCAGAGAGCTGGATTGGAAGTGGAGCAGCCGGGTCTTGAACCGACGCCCATATGGGATGCCAGCACTTCAGGCCAGAGCGTTAACCCGCTGAGCCACAGCGCCGGCCCCCTTTTTTTTTTAAATTATCATCTGCCTTTTTACAGATGGAGAAACAGAGATGTGATGACGTTGAGCCCCTTAGCCAGGATTACACAAGGACTGAACTGTATTCAAACTCCGGTGGCCTGAATCCAGAACTTATGCCCTTAAACCATTGCACCACCCCCTCTCCCACTTGTTATACCAAGGCCATTTCAGTTTGGCTCCTAGTCCTTGGGAAGATGAAAAAGAGGACAACCCAAGACCGATGTGGTGTTCCATGGAAAAGGACGTGACCCTAGGTAGATGGGCGCAGAAACAGAGGAAATAAAACCCAGCATGGCTCAGGTCAGGAAGTGCTGGCGATCACTGGCGATGGGGGGTGGGGCAGCGAGGATTGAAGCAAGGTGCTTTTCCTACAGGTGCCTCGTGTGCCCAGAGACAAGGCAAGAGGGTCAGGCCACCAGGCTGCCTCAGGGAATGGGCCAACAGCTCCGACATGCACCATCCATCCTAGGGAGGGACCAAAAGCCTCGACAGCAGGGGTCTGCAGAGATATGGGTACACACACAGCGGCATTATTCACACTAGCCAAAAGGTGGACACTCTTACCCAAATGTCCATCAACAGGTGACTAGGTAAGCAAAATGCAATTCATAACGCGATGGAGTATTTTTCAGGCTGAGAAGGGAATGAAATGCCCACATGTGCTCCACCATGGTTGAACCCTGAGGACATTATTCTGGATGAAAGAAGCCAACTGTGAAAGAGCAAATGCTGCATGATTCCACCAATGTGAAGAACCTACAGCAGGCTACTTCTTCGACACAGAAAGTAGAGCAGCCGTTACCAGTGCCTGGAGAGTGGGAGAGTGCGTTGAGTTTTAGTTCTGCAAGATAAAGAGTTTTGGGGATGGATGACGGTGGTGTTTGCAGAACCAGGTGAATGTTCTTTGTATTTTTATAAGATTTATTTATTTATTTATTTCAAAGGCAGAGTTACAGAGAGGCAGAGGAAGAGAGAAAGAAGTCTTCCATCTGCTGGTTCACTCCTCAGATGGCTGCAACAGCAGGAGCTGCTCCGATCCAAAGCCAGGAGCCAGGAGCTTCCTCCAGGTCTCCCACTTGTGTGCAGGGGCCCAAAGACTTGGGCCATTTTCTACTGCTTTCCCAGGCTATTGCAGAGAGCTGGATCAGAAGTGAAGCAGCCTGGACTTGAGCCAGCACCCATATGGGATGCCGGCACTGCAGGCAGTGGCTTTACCCGCTACGCCACAGCGCCAGCCCCAAGATGAATGTTCTTAATGCCACTGAATTATACACTTAAAATGGTTAAGATGATAAAACACACATACACACACACACACACAGAAACAAGCCAGCAAACTAGCCCCAACAGCAGCCTTGGTCCGCTGTGCATGCAGCCCACCGGCAATGGTGGTGGGTTTTGAGGTCCAGGGACAGAAAAAGCCTCAGATGGCAGAAATTGGTCACTTGTACAGGAGCAGCAGTGAGTGGGAACTGCCTGAAGAGGGTGCAAAAGGTCTCTGGGACAGTGAGCTTCCTCACTCTCACCTCACCCCACCCCCCAACAGCCTTGCACATGCGCAGGCATACACCCTGTCCCACTCGGGAGCAGACACAGACCTGCCCAGCCAGAGCAATTAGGTGTGGCCTGACTCCCAGGGAGTCCTGGGGAATCCCTGTTACTGATGGGAGGTCACTTCTGCCTCTGGCAGCTTCTCACAGGCCCAAGGCAGTCTATTCCCCAGGGAATAGATGGATAAGGGGTGCTCTCCAGTCCTCAGGATTGTCCAAGGGGACAAACAAGGCAGTCCAGTCCAACAGCAGGCTCATGGGCTGAGGGGTGGCAGACTTGAGTTCACACCTGAATTCTCCCACTTGGTAGTGTGTGACGTTGGGTTCAGTATTTAACCCCTCTGTGCCTCAGTTTCCTTGTCGGTGAAATGTGGTTTTAACAGGACAGAGAGCCATCTCAAAGTAGTTGGGGAATCACATGACCTATGTAAAGTAGTTACAACAGTGCCTGCCTATGGTGGGTGCGGAACAAGTATAGGCCAGGAGTGCCTCGCAAAGCAGCTGTGATGATTACACAGGGAAGGGTGAAAGCACACAGGACCCGATGGGCCCTCAGTCGGTGGCGGCTAATGATGCCAAGCATAGCAATCAAGGGGCAGAGGCCTAGGAACCTGGCAGCCAGGGAACTGCCAGGGGAGCATGGACGTGCTGAGGTCCCTAGGGAAGGCAGTGAGAGCCAGTCCCTAGAGAGGAGCCTGGCAGCCCCTGCCAGGCCCTTGCTCTGTGGCTCAGGCAGCCATTCAGGAAGGCACGGGAAGGGAAGGGAAGACCTAGTAGTAGCCAGCCAGCCACACTGGCCCGGCAGGGGAGGGGAAGCCAGTGGCTCCACCTAGGAGTCTCCAGGGAGCAGCTGTACAGTAACAGCGTCTGTTTCGATTCCTCCCCGTTTGGTGTCTAAGCTTGTTTTTGTGGCTGAAGAGGAAAGGCATGGGCGGGGCTCCGCTGCACAGGACCAGGAACCACAAACCCGCCTCTAGAGTGAGGGTACAGAATGTACCCAGACTGCAAATCACACCCTTGTGGCTTGGGGAGGCCCCTGAGGCGGGGGGGGGGGGGGGGGGGGGGAGAGGGGTGGAGACTGTCACACTACATTGTTTGAGAGCCCTGTGCCTAGCAACCGCCTGGGATTCCCCACAGCTCAGACAATGGGATGTCCCAAGGGACCAAGACAGACTCTATATGTAGACCTTCATGCCAGAGGGTCCCCCAGGACCAAGGATCCTCTGATAGGAAGAGGGGACCAGGGGCCCCTGTTACCCACCTGGGACACGTTTAGGTCTAGAGCTTGCGTAGGAGAGCTTCCAGCCTAAGGCCGCCACAGGGGACACGCCCAGACACAGCCAGAGCCTCCTCCATTTCCAGCCAACGCAGAGAAAGAGATCCTGCCTCCCTCCACCTGTTACCACCATCCCCAGAGCACTGGAGGGAGGGAGCCAGATGGGTCCTCTGGGGAGGGCGGAGACACTTTCCTGCAGCCTGAAGTGACTGGAAAATCAGAAGGTTGGGAGGGGGCCAAACCCACAAGAGATAGAAGAACTTCCAGTTGGACGGGTTGGAGGAAGAAGGTCCTGCAAGACCAGGATGAACTTCAGCAGGGACACATGCAAGGGGTTCGTTAGCAACACAACTCAACAACCGTAATTCGGTTTGACACAAATAAACAAGCAAGACCGAGTGAAGGAGGGCGTTGACCACAAGCTGAATATGAATCCGGCTCAAAATAGAGCACGGCTCACTGACGAGGGCCACATTTTCCAAACCAAAGAGCAGGACACATATCTGACAAGGATGAGTGTACCTAGGCAGAAACACCCATGACTGTTTGAAATTGAGACTCTTCCCCAGCCGATGAAGGTTCTAGGCGGGCTGCAACCCTGCTCCATGCCAGTCTAATCTGCATCACAGAGCTACGTTCCAGAATCTGGGCGAAGATTGGTAATGTGGAGGCAGTGTGGTGAGATGTTGAGATGTCACTGACTGCGCGACATCAGGAAAGTGAGTTAGCCTCTCTGAGATCCACTTTCCTTGTCTTAAAGCTGAGATGAATAATATCTGCCAAGATATTATTGTCAAGATCCATGTCATTCAAATGGTACCAAGCACCAAGCACAAGGGTGCTTCAAAAAATTCATGGAGAATAGAATGAAAAGATAAGTTTAAAGTTGGAAATCTGTGCATAATCTTTTTAACATGCATATTTCATGAACTTTTAAAGGTGCTTCATATGCATGGATTTCAAAAAATTATTATTTTTTATTTGAAAGGGGGAGGGGGGGAGGGAGAGAGAGACAGAGAGAGAGAGAGACAGAGAGAGAGAAACCTCCCATCTTTCATCCACTGGTTCACTCCCCAATATGACCACAACAGCCATGGCTTGGCAAGGCTGAAGCCAGAAATCCAGAACTGCATCTGAGTCTCTCGTGTGGGTGGTAAGGAGCCCAAGCACTTGGGCCATCTTCCACTACCTTCCCAGGCACATTAGCAGGGAGCAGGATCAGAAGCAGAGCAGCTGGGGCTGGCGCTGCGGCTCGGCGGGTTAAAGCCCCAGCCTGCAGCGCCGGCATCCCATATGGGCACTGGTTCAGATCCCAGCTACTCCTCTTCCAGTCCAGCTCTCTGCTATGGCCTAGGAAAGCAGTGGAGGATGGCCCAAGTCCTGCACCTGCATAGAAGTCCAGGAGGAGGTCCCTGGCTCCCAGCTTCGGATCGGCTCAGCTCTGGCCATTGCGGTCATCTGGGGGGTGAACCAGCGGATGGAGGACCTTTCTCTCTCTCTGGCTCTACCTCTCTCTGGAACTCTTTCAAATAAATAAAATAAATCTTAAAAGAAAAAAAGTAGAAGCAGAGCAGCTGGAACTCTAACCAGCACTCCGATATGGGACGCTGGTGTCACGGGTGACAGCTTAACCTGCTGCGCCACAAGGCTGGCCCCCTCAAAAAAAATTTTGCACGCAGACAAATATATCTTTTCAGTCCATTTTCCCACAAACTTTCAGAAGTCCCCTCATACATAGCAGGTTCCCAATAAGCACATGGCTATCTGGAGAAAGAAGGAAGAAGATGTGAGAAGTCTCCAAGCAGTTGTTTCCCTCCCCCGTTCACGAAACCGGAGCAAGCAGAAAGAGACCCGCAGCTGGAGTAGAGGACTGTGGTGGGTGTGGGTAAGAATGCGGTGAGCAGCAGAAGTGCAGCCTGGCAGCTAACAGCTGAACCCAACCCTCAGGCCCGTTTTGTTTTGGCTTGAGCAGTGTTTCCCTCAAATTGGAATTAGTTGCCAAACCTTGTAAAACATGGAAGGGCTCACATAAAAAAAGATTTTCGGCTTCTCTTAAGAAAGCTGAAAATGTAGCTACTCCGGAGCTTTGTGTCCACAGACCAGTGACCAAGGGCAGGGAGCAAGGGCTACACTCCTTCCCAGGTCTCTCACCTGGCACTGCTCCGACAGCAACATTGTAGTTGCCAGTACCCAGAAAGGGCAGATGTGCAGACAGAAAATACAATGCTAACTGCCATTGGCTGGGGTGGGGGGCAGGGAGTGACTGGGCACGGGACGGAGGGTCTCTTTGTGGAGCGATGCAAATGGAACTAGATCGAGGTGGCAGTGGTACAAACTGGGAATGTATTACAAACCGCAGAAGCGTACACTTTAAAAGGGCGAATGTGCCAGCCTGTGAATTATATCTGGACAAAGCGGTGATTTTAAAAATGCAGCTGCTGATTCAGTAGGCTGGGGCTGGAGCTCAAGTTTCTGCATTTCTGACAAGTTCCCAGGTGTGGCCCACACTGCTGGGCCACAGGAGCAGCAGGCTCTCACCCAGCTGGCTTTCAACCTCTGCTGCGCATTATCACCACGTGCCTGGGTGCCCCGCCCTGGGGGACTCTGAGCTCAGTGGTGTGGAGTGAGGCTTGGGCATCAGGCATCATAAAAGCTCCCTGGGTGGTTTTCATTTGTGACCAGGTTTGAGAACCACTGTCTTACTCTCTGCCTCCCTGGGGGACAGGGGGCGGAGGAGTGGGGGTGGGGGGTGGGGCAGAGGCATTTGAGCCCTGCTCCTCTCCAAACCCCGAAGCTTGGCGCCAGGGTGCGCCACCCTGCCAGCCTGGCCACCTCCGCGCTGCCCACTGCCTCATCCCACTCTAGTTTTGGGTTCTGCAGCCAAATGTTCCCTCCTCCGCCTCCCTCCACCCCCGCCTGCCCCCCACCTCCCCTCTGCCTGCCAAGCCACTTGTCCCCTCCTTAGTGGAGCTTGCTTTGTTTTCTTGGGCGTTTTGCGTGAGGACATGTGTCTGAGGCGTTTGGAAGACCTAAAGGAACTCTCATCTTCCATGGTGCCTCTTGTCCCCACTCCAGTCACCCGGAACTCAAACTGGCTGGAGCCCCAGGCGGAGCAAAGCATCCTGCCCCGCCCTCGTCTGGCGGCCACATGGAGGCCCACATGCCCTCCCCGCTTCCCCAGCCAGCCGGCAGCCGCGTGGGGAGACATGTGCTGCCTGTCACCAGGGCGGGAGGCGGGGTGGGGGGAGGGGGGAAGCGGCAGGCAAGCGATGCTGATCCGCCCGGGCTTGGAAGCCGCCAAGGAACCAACCACAGTGGCTTTTAGGGTGGAACGAGGAGCACAGAGGGGAGGGGGAAGAGAGTGGGCGGGGGCAGGGGAGGAGATCTTGCAGCAAGGCTTACTGGGTAATTTATTATTGCGTGAGAGCGTCTTAGAGCGGCAGCCCGAGCAAGGTCCAGACACAGGCAAGTCATTCCAACTGAAAAGAGGTTATAACCACAAAAAGACAGAACATTTCGTTCTGAGTGGGAGGGAGATGGCTGGGCAAGGCCAATGGAAAGGCCCCGTAGCCAGCCTTGCTTTTAAAGGACTGATACCATTTCCCAGATGTTTGAAGCATAACATCTCTATTTTCCCCCCATCCACTACCTGTTTTCTTTGCAAAGCCAGCTTGAATGCAGTGATTCGTGTCCTCTTTTTTTTTTTTTTTCCAGCTGCTTGCTTGTCTCTTCCTAGAGATTGAAAAGGAGTTAATGAGGTTCTCCCTAGAAGGTGCAGTAAAAGCTGGGAAATGAAGCTGGTGTTAAATCCAGGGCTTGATTGCTCAAGTTTTCCTAATTGATTTAGCACCGGGGACACATTCACCCTGGCTCCTGATAACTCACGGGCTGAGAAGGGGCAAGCAAGGGCTGTTGGAGGCTTGGCGTCCGATGTGGAGACCTGCAAGAGAGCCATGCTCTGGGCTGGACTCACAGGGCTGCCAGGAGGGCTGCGTGGCAGAAGATCTGCACTCGGGGAGTTTCTGTTGCTTCCTTCCACCCGGGAGATCAGACAGTCTGCTAGGGAGGGAGCTGTAGTCCCTGGGACAGGCCAGCTTCAGACAGGATTGGGCTTGGACATACTCACAAAGCACAGTCCCTCAGCGGCTGCCACCCCGCACAGAAAAAGTGCTGATGAGACAGATTCAGCATCTCCTCTGCCCTGCCTGGCCTAGCTGGCTTGCTCTCTGCCCCCCCCCCCCCTTTGCCTTCTGCCTCTGGCTGCTTCTTCGACAATAGCACAAAAGAGAAAAGGCAAAAAGCGGAGTCAGAGGGGCTGGTGCTGTGGCGTATAGAGTAAAGCCCCAGTCTGCAGCACTGGCATCCCATATGGGTGCCGGTTCGACTCCCGGCTGCTCCACTTCCGATCCAGCTCTCTGCTATGACCTGGGAAAGCTGCAGAAGATGGTCCAAGTCCCTGGGCCCCTGCAGCCACATGAGAGACCTGGAAGAATCTCCTGGCTCCTGGGTTCAGATTGGCCCATCTGTGACGGTTGCGACCATCTAGGGAGTGAACCAGCAGATGGAAGACCTTCCTCTCTCTATCTCCCTCTCTCTGCCTCTGCCTCTCTGTAACTGTCTTTAAAATAAATAAATAAATCTTAAAAAAAAAGACAGGGGCCAGCACTGTGGCGTAGCAGGTAAAGCTACCACCTGCAGTGCTGGCATCCCATATGGGCACCAGTTTGAGTCCACCTGCTCCACTTCTGATCCATCTCTCTGCTATGGCCTGGGAAAGCAATAGAAGATGGTCTGAGTTCTTGGGCCCCTGTACCTTCCTGGGAGACCCGGAAGAAGCTCCTGGTTCTTGGCTTCAGATCGGTGCAGCTCTGGCCATTGCAGTCATTTGGGGAGTGAACCAGCGGATGGAAGGACCCCCCCCCCCACCGCACGCGCCTCTCCTTCTCTCTCTATGTAACTCTTTCACATAAATAAATACATCTTTTTTAAGAAAGGCAGAGACAGGGAGGGCAAGTGACTCTGAATTAGGTTGAGAAGCTCCGAGAGAACTGTTATCTGCGGAGCAGGGCCTGATGCCCTGAGATCCACAGAGAAAGATCCTTGGGGAGGGTTCTGTGGCCCAGCAATGGCGGCTTGAAGCTGGGGTGGGGGTGGGGGTGAGGGTGCTGAGCTGCTACCTTGGGCCAGAGAATCTGATGAGGGATGAAGGGAACTAAGAGGTGATGGGCATAAAAATCAACAAAGGCTAATTAGAACAGCTGTAATACATAATCTTATAATAGATCATAATAGCCAACATCTATCGAATGCTTACTAAGTATCAGAGACCAAGCTAAATCCTTCACATGCATAATCTCATTTCATCCTCCCAAGCACCCTTGTTATCACCAATTTATGCTTTGGTAGTAGAAATCCAGGTTCAGAGTGGTAAAATAACTTGTCCAAGGTCTGTAATTTGTAAAGAGAGAGTGAGGCCTACAGCTCCGAGCCAGCTACTTTCCAGCCACTGCCCTTAACCACTATAGAGACAGTCTCCCCAGTGACTGTGGCATAGGCTCAGAGGTTGCCACAAAAGGGAATGGCAGACACTGGTTTGCATTCTGGCTGCTCCACTTTCTATCCAGCTCCCTGCTAATGTGCCAGGGAAAGCAGTGGAAGATGGCCCAAGTGCTTGGGCCCCTGCCATCCATGTGGAAGACCTAGATGGAGTTCTAGGCTCCTGGCTTCTGCCTGGCCCAGTCTGGGCTGCTGTGGCCATTTGGAGAGTAAATCAGTGGATAGAATATCTCTCTCTCTCTCTCTCTCTCTCTCTGTAATTTTGCCCTTCAAGTAAATAAAATAAATCTTAAGAAAAAAAGAAGGAAGCAAGCTCTGCCTTCTTGGCTCCTGCATCCCCAAGGAGTGCTAGGCTTGCACTAGGAGAGTATTCTAGATGCTCCTGGCCAGCAGGGCTGAGTTGGGCCATCTCTTCCATCAGCTGTGTTGAAAGTCATCTCAGAAAGAGGCGGCACTATTTTGACACCTGTTGTTTTGTCCTATGCGGATCTTTCTGTATGGGTTTGCACAGGAGGTCCTTGGCGTGTTCTCTGGGTTTGCCTGGTCTCTGCCCTGGCAGGCAGGCCCTCCTGGCCAGGGACAGTGATTCACCCAGCCCAGAATGCTTGCATCTGCTTGGGAGGACACTGTGTGCTCTGGACTGGCGCCGGAGCCTGATGGAAAGGGAAGTGTGCAGGACTCAGTAGCCAGTTTGAAGCTTGGGAAACGTTTCGGCCGTGGCAGCTGCTCAGGCTCTTCCACCTAAGCTCTTCCAGCTCCTTCCCTGGGGGCAGCACAGGTAGCAGGGAAAAATCGCAGGCACAGGTAAAAGGGAAAAAATTGCAAGATGCTCGGCTCAGCCTCTCCTGGGAGCCTGCTCTCCCTCCAGACAACCTGTGCCTTGCTCTCCAAGGCATCCTTGTCTTTAAAGTGCTTCATCAGACGGGAGCTGGCTTGCTCTTGCATTCCACCCTTCTCTCTATGCCCACACACCCCTCTTGTCGGGACTCAGGCCCCCATCCCCTGTGCCCACAATCGCTGCCACAGCCTCCAGCCTTGCTCTCCCCAGCCAGCCATTCTCCTCACCACTTCCCGAGCCATCTTTCTAAAAGGCATACCCAATCCTGTCAGTCCTGAAGCCCTTCCATGGCTTCTCATTACCTCCAGGGCACAGGGTGAAACAGTATGGCTGGGCATTCAAGACTTCCACAGTGTGGCCCAACCTTGACCTCCGCTGCTGCTGGGATGCCAGGTAACATTCAGGGATGCTCAGAAATGTCTGAAATTTTAACTTGAAGTCTGTCCCTTGTATTTTTAGTCTCTCAACCCAGAAAGCCTATTCCAGCCACATGGCTATTCCTGCTGATACAACTTTAGACCCTTCTCTCTTGGATGAAGTTACTAAGTTTCTATTTTTCTTTTTAAGATTAATTAATTTATTTGAAAGGCAGAGTTACAGAGAGAGAAGGAGAGGCAGAGAGAGAGAGAGAGAGAGAGGTCTTCTGTCCGCTGGTTCACTCCCCAGATGGCCTCAACATCAGGAGCTGAGCCAATTCAAAACCAGGAGCTTCTTCTGGGTCTCCCACGCAGGTTCAGGGGTCCAAGGACTTGGGCCATCTTCTACTGCTTTCCCAGGCCATAGCAGAGAGCTGGATCAGAAGTGGAGCAGCCGGGACTCAAACCAGTGTCCATATGGGATGGCGGCACTGAAAGCGGCAGCTTTACCCACTTACACCACAGTGCAGGCCTCGAAGTTACTAAGTTTCCAAACTGATTTCTCAACCTCTTGTTCTCTGTCTCCTAAGTCATCATCTGTTCTGACCCAAGATGTCACTCAGGCCATTCTCTTGCCGCCA
This sequence comes from Oryctolagus cuniculus, assembly GCF_051225735.1. Classification (NCBI taxonomy): domain Eukaryota; kingdom Metazoa; phylum Chordata; class Mammalia; order Lagomorpha; family Leporidae; genus Oryctolagus; species Oryctolagus cuniculus. The sequence continues at coordinate 85,204,625 of NC_142888.1, read as the reverse complement.
TCCAAAAAGGTTGTGTACATTTCCCACTTCTGCCCAAGTCCTCCCTGCCCCCAAGTGCCTCCGTGTTGCTTTCTGGAAGCTCCCCAATACAAGTCACCCCACCCTGCTCATCCTGACTCTTGGCACAGTGCCACCCCCCCCACACACACACACAGACACAGCTCCACCTAATGTTTGATTATGTAATGTTTTGCTTTGCAGCCTGTTGATCTGTGGAGAGTCATAAGGGGAACTCACATGTGTGTGGAGGAATGTAATTAAAAGAGAAGGTGTTTTAAAAGATTTATTTATTTGAAAGTCAGAGTTACACAGAGAGAAGGAGAGGCAGAGAGAGAGAGAGAGAGAGAGAGAGACAGAGAGAGGTCTTCCATCTGCTGGTTCACTCCCTAACTGGCTGCAACAGCCAGAGCTGCGCTGATCCAAAGCCAGGAACCAGGAGCTTCTTCAGGGTCTCCCACACGGGTGCAGGGGCCCAAGGACTTGGGCCATCTTCTACTGCTTTCCCAGGCCATAGCAGAGAGCTGGATTGGAAGTGGCGCATCTAGGACACAAACTGGCGCTCATATGGGATTCTGGCATTGCAGGTGGTAGCCTTACCTTCTACGCCACAGCGCCAGCCCCGATAAGTTTGTTTCATTGCTAATGCTGCCTGGGAAAGCAGTAGAAGATAGTCCAAGTCCTTGGGCTCCTGCACCCATGTGGGAGACCCTTATGAAGCTCTTGGCTCCTGGCTTGGACCTGGCCAGCCCTGGCTGCTATGGCCATTTGGGGAGTGAGCCAGCAGTTGAAAGATTTCTCTCTCTCTCTCTCTCTCTCTTTCTCTTTCTCTTTCTCTTTCTTTCTCTTTCTCTTTCTCTCTCTGTAGCTATGACTTTCAAATAAATAAATCATTAAAAATTTGAAATATGCATAGCTTTTTATAATTCACATTTTCTATGAACTTTTCAAAGATCCTTTGTATCTTTTTTTTTCTTTATTATATTGTAAGTTCCAAGAAGCCAGGCACCTTGCCTCTTCCTTTTTATTTACTCCCTCCTCCCACCATCACATAGGAGGGCCTCAGTAAATGTAGGTTGGCTGATTAATGATTTATTGTGTCCCTCACAAGACTATGAGTTTAAGGGCTGTTCCAGGATCTATCCCAGATTAGGTGTTATAGAGGTGAAAAGCTAGAGTCTCTGCCCTCCAGGAACTCATGGTCTAGCCAGGATGTGTCCAGTGTACAGTGAATAGAGCATGTACAAATGCAATGTGCTTGCGGAAGTGGAAGACTCTGGGGGATAGGTAGTTGAAGACACAGAAATGTTGCCTGCTTAGGGAGAAGGGTAAGGCAGGTAGGAAAAGGAATTGCAGGTACAAATGCATGGAGGCAGGAAAGAGTACATGGTGTGTGTTAGGGAATGATAGGAAGTTCAAGAGCATGGTATGGTGTTTAGACGGTGAATGATGGGAAGCTCCTCAACGGTTTTAACTGGGTAGACTTTGACAATAAGAGAGGCAATCAAAGCCAAACACAAAGGACCACATGGTGTATGATTCCATTTATATGAAATGCACAGGAAAAACAGAGCAACTCCCTAGAGCTAGAAAGTACCTTAGTGATCGCCCGAGACTAGGTGTGGGAATAGAGAGTGACTGCTAAAGGTTATGAGACCTTTTTGAGACATGGGCATGTTTTTAAAAAATTGGATTGTGTGTGTGTGTGTATGTGTGTGTATTCTATTACCTATGAAAAATATTCAGTTTTACAAAAAAAGTACACTTAGAAGACCATTGGTATTTTCAGTTGAGTATCAGAATAGATATATGAACAGTAGCTGAAAGCCAGTAAGATGAATTTTGAAAGGGACAAAAATAACTTGTGATAGTTACACAATCTGTGAATATACTGGCAATCGCTGAATGGTACATGAAAATAGGTGAACTGTGTGGTATGCAAACTACACCTCCATGCAATGCTTGAAAAGTAAGAGACCATCAGATCAATCTGGTTGCAGCGTGCTATGCTGAGTGTGCGCAGAGCAGCGCTGAAACTTCTGTAGTGGTTGAGGCAAGAGTTATCAAGCTCTGGTGCTAAGGCAGGGACACAGGGACTGCAGAGAGGGTAGGAGGAGAGAAGTCTCAGAGGTCCACTCAGTGAGCATGGTTGGCAGAGGGAATGGAAAAGAGCTATGGAAGATGCACACTCTGCTCTTGGGTACCATAGATGAGCAGATAGTGGACCCACCAAAGTCCACAGTGTTTGATACGATGTGTGGCCCTCAGCACAAGTGTGTGGGAAGAACAGATGATTGAAGGAAAGAGTGAAGTATACTTACCTCCTGCTCTAATGGTCCCTCTCACCCATAGACTGTGCCTTTGGAGTCCAGTGTACATGTTGCCAGCACTGCCTGTTTGGATGCGTGGAGGAGCCTGGAGATTCTTCTGTTCCTGGGTTCACCCCCCCACCCAAGGAGATCCTTATCATGCTTGTTCCCTTCTGGTCCAGAAACCAACTGGGCACCCCGGAGATCCCTGGCTGGTGGTGGTGGGGCGCTTGGGAATGGACAGCCACCAAGGCTCTGAGGACTCTTGTGGTGGGCTTGGAACTCCTCTTAAGCTGTTAACATCCACCCTCACCTGGGCTCAGCCACTCACCACCAAAGCCATTCCCTCCTCCTACCCAGCCACCCTCCCATCAAGCAGTGATGCTATCAAAGATCTCAGGAGCCACTGTGGTCCTGGGCTTCTACTGAGGTTCTTTCTTGCATGAGCCAACTGCCAATCTACCTCTAAGCAAGCCTGTGAGCATGCTGTCTGGGTTACCCGCCTCAGAACCAGGCAGAGAGGAGTTTTGTTGAACATGCAGATGGATGGACTCCAGCCTGATGCCCTGCATCAGAATGGCCTGGGCTGGGAAGGAGGAAGGCCTAGATTCTGCATGTTTCAGAGGCTCCCTGGGTGCAGTCAGGTGAGCACTGCTCGGGTGGAGGGTGGCAATGTGCAGCAGGTGCCTGCTGTCCTGCCATCCGGCACACAGTCCTTAGTGGCCACCTGCCAGACAGAGCCCACTCCCACAACACAAACGTCCTTCCCTGATGCTCCTCTCTCCATCCCAAAACACACTCCTGCTCCGCCTCTAATCCGATTACCCCCTCCGACAACCTTCTGCCCCTCCTCCTTCCCCCACTACATTTCCACAGGACAATCAGTACTCAATTGCTCTTCCCTCTGTCCTCTTGGGCACTTGTCACAGTCTGATGCCTATAGGAATTGGTTGTTTACATGGGAGTTCTCGAAGTGCCCAGACCAAGTCTTGGAACACCAGTGCCTCTAAGACTAGCAGCATCAAGGTCAAGGCCAGGAAGACAGCAGGTGCCTAGCAGCTACTTGGGGAAAGTGAATCACTCATGAAGGGAGCAGGAGACCTCAACAACATAAACCAAAGCCTTTTGCATTGGCTTTAAGAATTACTGCATTCCAAGTCTTTTCCAAGGACAGATTTGTGCTCCCAGCTTGCCTGGGAGAGGAGAGGTCAACCACTGGTTTATAGTCTTAGCGATGTGGGAACACAATGATCTGCCATGGCCATAGCAGGCTAAAGAGCTGTGGATCTGGCACAGTGGACTGCCCAAGCTGGCAGGGTTTTTCATTCATCCATTCTTTCAATAAACCAATTTTTTTTAAAAAAGATTTATTCATTTATTTGAAAGGCAGAGTTAAGAGAGAGAGAGAGAGGGAGAGAGAGAATATGAATCAATCTTCCATCCATTGGTTTACTCCCCAAATGGCTAGAACAACCAGGGCTGGACCAGACCGAAGCCAGGAGCTTCATCTGGCCCCAAGTACTTGGGCCATCCTCCATTGCTTTTCCCAGGCCATTAGCAAGGAGCTGGTTCAGAAGTGGGGTAGCCAGGACTTGAATTGGCACTCATATAAGATACCGGTTTTGCAAGTGGTAGCTTTACCTGCTAAACCACAATGCCAGCCCCTCATTAAACCAATTTTTAGTGAGCTCCTCCTTTGTGCCAGACACTGCACAAGGTGCTAAAGACAAACCAGTGAACAATACAGACAGGTTTCCACCCCCAGAGAGTTCATAGTTTAGTGAGGGAGCTGGGTGTTAAATAATTACAGAGAGTAGTAACTGTGCTAAGTGCCATGAAGGCAAGTAAGTCAATGTCCAGTGAAGTTGTCTGTAGCGGAGGACTTGACTTAGGATTGGGGGAGAGAAGGGTGCTGTTCCAGGAGGATTTACTCCAGGAAGACCTTGAGCTGAGATCAAGGCATGAGCATGAACTAAAGAGGCAGGAAGTGGAGAGAGAGCATCCCAGGCTGAGGGTGGGAGTCCAAGGCAGTTTCTAGGCATGCGTATGGAATATGCAAGAAAGCAGTTGTGGCTGGAACATAGGAAGTAAGAGCATAATGGGCTCAGGTGTGAGAGGCAGGAGGTGAGACTCAGTTAGCTAGGGACCAGATTACATAAGGCCTTGTGGGTCAGGGCCGGTATTGTGGTGTAGTGGGAAAAACTGCTGTGTACAAAGCCAGCATCCGATATGGGTGCCGGTTTGAGTCTGGCTGCAGCATTTCCAATCCAGCTCCCTGCTATAGCCTGGGAAAACAGTAGAAGATGGCTCAAATGCTTAGGCCCCTGCACCCACGAGGGAGACCCAGAAGAAGCTCCTGGCTCCTGGCTTCAGCCTGGCCTAGCTCTGGTCGTTGCAGCCATTTGGGGAGTGAACTAGCAGATGGAAGACCTTGCTCGCTCTCTTTTCTCTCTCTTTCTAGCTCTTTCTTTTCTTTTTTTTTTTTTTTTTAGTTAAACAATGCTTTTATTGCTTGAGCACATAGACAAATTTATGCCACCAGGGCAGAGGCTGTGGATGACTCATATTTCCAATTCGTGGGGAGGACCCGCTTGGTTTTGTAGTATCGAGCCAACTGGTGAATTCGGCTCTCTCTCAGAATCAGGCAGAATTTAGCAGCTTAAGGTGCTTCTGAACAGCAACAGCTTTCTTAATTAAATAAGAGAGCCTCAGGAAGATCAAGAGCAAGTCCTTTGGACTTCAGGATCCCCAAGATTTTCTTGCCTGTCACAAAGCGCATCTGCGCCATGTGTGGGAGTCCCTCAGGATCACATCGATCTGTCAGGGAGTCAGGCCCTTTTCGGCCAGTTTGTAAACCTGCTCCTTCCGGTCATCGGACGGCAGCTTCAGCCAGGTGAGGATGCTTCTTGGCGATAGGGCAGAGCTGACTGGGACAGGCCCTTCCTGGGAGTGTGCATGTGACCCATGATGGCGGCGGATAGGGAGCAAAAAGAGCTTTCAAGTAAATAAAAAAAAATCTTTAAAAAAAACAGAAGGCCTTGTGGGTCATGGTAAGGAACTTGAACTTAAAGCAGAATAGGAGGATTTTAAGCTGGGAGGTGGTGCAATATAATTTTTAATTTTTTAAGATTTATTTCTTTATTTGAAATGCAGAGTTACAGAGAGGCAGAGGCAGGGAGAGAGAGAGATAGAGAGAGAGAGAGAGAGAGAGAGAGGTCTTCCATCTGATGGTTCACTCCCCAGCTGGCCAGAGCTTTGCAGATGCGAAGCAAAGAGCCAGGAGCTTCTTCTGGGTCTCCCATGCAGGTGCAGGGGCCCAAGGACTTGGGCCATCTTTTACTGCTTTCCTAGGCCATAGCAGAGAGCTGGATCAGAAGTGGAGCAGCCGGGACTTGAACCATTGCCCATTTGGAATGCCGGAGCTGCAGACAGCAGCTTTACCCGCTATGCCATAGTGTCGCTCCACCCCCTGTAATTTATGTTTTAAAGAGTCCCCTGACAATGGATAGAGAAGGGACAAGCATAGAAGCAGAGTGGCAAATCAGGAGTTTATGACGAGGATCTGGTCTAGGGTGGTAGTTGTAAGAGATCTAGTGAGAGTTCAACCAACACATTGTACAGAAGAGGAGACTGAGGCACACAAAAGGGAAGTGACTTGCCCAAGGTCATCCTGCTTCCTAATGCTATTTTCTCCTAAGAAGGAAGTCAGCAGAGAACCAGAGAAGGCTAGGCGGATTCTAGCAGGATGAATTCATTGTTGCATCATGGCAAATACGGGGTTCTGGGGGCTGATGCAGATGCTCAGAGTGGAAAGGGAAAGAAGCGACTCTGAGCTTTGTTATTATGGTGCTCTGTGCTTGCACTGTGTATGGGTGCGGTGCAGTCGGCATCAGCCTCAGTTCCGTATCCCAGCCCTGTTTAGTCTGGCTGTTGCTCAGACGGGAGCTAAGTCCTTCCAGGCCAGGTCTTTCCTGTCTCCATAGTATAACAAAGTGCTGAGCTGGGCAGGCCTCCCAGTGCACTCTGGGTCTCAGAGCAAGCAAGCAGAAACCTCATGTGGGGCCACGTGAGGTCAGGAGGGCGGGGTGCAAACGCCTGAGCTCACATGGGATTGGCTGCTCTTTGACACACCACTTGTGTGGCTGGCCAATCCCAGGAGCCGCAGCATCCTTGCTCCCTTCCCCCATTTGCTTGCCCTTGTAAAAGCCACAGAACTTCCCTCCACAAAGTGAGCTGCCGAGAGAAGTTCCTTCCCTCCTCCACCCCACACCCAGGCCAAAAGGCCTGGGGGAGAGGCGCCTTGCTCACAGGCAAGGGGGAATGAATGCTATGCGGCCGAAAGCTGGGAGCATTTGCTCTTCAGAAAAACTAGGTTGAGAACCAGTTAGGGAGAAATGACACCAAAGGCTTTGCTGAAATTGCCTGGGGTGCTGAGAATCATAAAAATAATCCTAGACAGGAAAATTCCTTATCTCACAGGCCTTAGCTTCAAGTCAGCATCGGTGCCCACTTACATGGGCACCAGCGAAACCGGCATGGCCATCTCCCCAGCGTGGGCTCCAGCCGGCCAGGCCTCACTTCGCTACCTACCCATCTGCTTTGGGAGGATGGTTCTTCAGATAAGAGAGTTACTGTGGTGGATTGCAAAGGGCCAAGCAATCTTTTCTAAACCTGGCTCTTTTGTTGATGGGTTGGCTATTCCCCCTCCAGGTCCATTCCCCATCTAAGGAAGTGAGAGGATCCAGAGAAATGCTCCCCCACACCACTGCTACTTGTTACATGCTGAGTGTGTAGTAGATACTATGCAGATACCGGGCTAAGCACTTTGCACTTCCTCTCTTGCTTAATACCCACAATAGCACCTGGGAAATAGGTGCTCTGATACTCATCTCCCTTAACATAGATTTTCCAGATGAGGAAACCACTGCTCAGAGGAGTTCAGAGACTTTCCCAGGAGCTCGCAATTAGCACATAGCAGAGACAGGATCGGCATTCGCAGCTCTCAGCTCGCACACGCCCCTCTCCTAACCGCTTTCTAACGCGCTGACTTTACAGACTTTGTGCTGTCCAAATTGCCGTAGGAGCCCTGACAAGCTGGGGCCGCCCACCAGAGAGGATGATCCCGTGGTCCCATTTTACAGTTGGAGCGCTGGCCTGAGATGCTCGCAGAAGCAAGCGGACACTTGGAGGTTTGTGAACTCCACTGTCATGAGAAGGCCACTTGCCATGACCTCCTGGCCATGATCTTCTGTCACGTGGGAGGTCCTGGGCACCCCGGGAGAAGCAGGAGGGCACCATCAGCTGGGGAAGTTGGCAAAAGGACCGCCTATGCTCCCCACTTCGGATCGGGGATCTCTGACAAATCCCGGGCGGGTTCTCAGTTCTGTACGCTAATGATATTAATGAGGGCAGGGGAGCCTAGTGAAAATTTAATAGGCAAGTATAAAAAATTTCACAGACTCTGTCTGCAGAAGTTCTTTTGAAGGTCCACACAAAGCCGCAAGGGCTGCTTGGAACTCTCCTTCCAAGGAAATTATTAACCTTCCTCATTTCTGGAGAACGATGCAATCTGTTTATAAAATGCCTAAATTAAAGGGAGACGATGCAGTTCAGTTGGGGGTTTTCCACCATAATTCATCTGAGGCTCTTGGTCAGGGAAATTTGAGCCTGGGGCCGACTGGGCTTCCTGACCACTTCCTGGTCCCAGGCTTCCTCCAACCCTGTGCCTCTAATAAGTTCAGGTTCTTTAGAGTTCAGCTCTACTTAACCCTTTGAAGTCTGGGTGGATAAATCACAGCTGAAATCCATGAACTAGGCAATGCACACTAGAGATTGGCCAATGAAGCAATTGTCCCAGCGTGGCTGCATCTATTGTGAGGCTCAAATGAGATAATATATGTGTGTGAGGCACTGTGTGATCCTTGGAGCACAGTAAATCACTTCTATTATTATTTTTCCCAATAGGATGGCTGTTGACTTACAAGATGGATTCCTGTTCTCATTAGGAGCCTTTGAACAAACCAAATTGGTACTTGTCAGGCCTGGAAAAATGTTAAACTTTCCTTGTACTTCCTCCTGTGTCCCTCAAGCTAATTGACACTTGTTCAAGGACCTTCTGATTGGCCTGTAGGCTTGTGAATTTGAACCAGCCTAATGTGCTTATTGTTTTCCTCAACAAAGAACAGGTAAGGCGGAAGACAGACAAGCGTTTCCAGTCATGTAGGGCCTGGTTTTGACTGTTGCTGTTCCGGAAATGTGAATGCTCAAGAGACAAGGTTGTGTGCTAATGCCTGAGACGCTCCAGATGCACTGGGATGGATCAGCTAAGACATGGACCCTGTTAGGGCCGGCGCCGTGGTGTAAGCAGGTAAAACTGCCACCTGCAGTGCTGCCATCCCACATGGGCACCGGTTCGAGTCCTGGCTGTTCCACTTCTGATCCAGCTCTCTGCTATGGCCTGGGAAAGTTGTAGGAGATGGCCCAAGTCCTTGGGCCCCTGCAACCACATGGGAGACCTGGAAGAAGCTCCTGGCTCCTGGCTTTGGATCGGCACAGCTCCAGCCGATGCGGCCATCTGGGGAATAAACCAGTGGATGGAAGACCTCTCTGTCTCTCTACCTCTGCCTGTCTGTAACTCTGCCTTTCAGATAAATAAATAAATCTTTTTAAAAACTAAAAAGAAAGTTAAAAAAAGAAAAAAGAAATGGACCCTGTTAATGTGCTGAGATAAACATCTTCCAAAAATGCCAGAGGTGACTTTCTTACAATGCTGGTGGAAAAGGCAATCAATTCAACCCTTACAGGGGAATGCGATAATATCACCCAAAACTAGGTATGCGTTTATCTTTGACTTAGCAATATCATTTCTAGGAATTTACCTGTCTGGAAGTTTCCAAATATGGAAATGCACAAGATTGCTCAATGCAGTGCTATGATTGTAAAATACTAGAAACTACTTAAATGTCCATACATCAAAGAGTAGCTGACTAGACTGAAGCAGAGCCACAGAGTGGAGTGTTATGCAGCTGTAAAAGAAAAATGAGGATATCCTCTACGAAACAATATAGAATGATTTCTGGGATATATTAATAATTACAACAAAATCCAGGTGCAAAAAATATGAGTCATTTCGTGTTAAGAAAGAAGGAGTAGGGCCGGCGCTGTGGCTCACTTGGTTAATCCTCTGCCTGCCGCTCTGGCATCCCATATGGGTGCAGGGTTCTAGTCCCAGTTGTTCCTCTTCCAGGCCAGCTCTCTGCTGTGGCCTGGGAGTGCAGTGGAGGATGGCCCAAGTGCTTGGGCCCTGCACCCGCATGGGAGACCAGGAAGAAGCACCTGGCTCCTGGCTTTGGATTGGCATAGCTCCAGCCATAGCAGCCATTTGGGGGGTGAACCAATGGAAGGAAGACCTTTTTCTCTGTCTCTCTCTCTCACTATCTATCTCTACCTGTCAAAAACAAAACAAAACAAAACAAAACAAAACAAAAAAAAAACAAAAAAAAGAAAGAAGGAGTAATTAAAGATTACTCTGCTCCCTTGTACAAAAAGAAACACAAGAAGCATAAATCAGAAGGTAATAGGGGCCCGTGCTGTGGTGTAACAGGTTGGGTCACCACCTGTAGTGCCGGCATGGGTGCTGGTTCGAGTCCTGGCTGCTCCACTTCTGATCCAGCTCTCTGCTATGGCCTGGGAAAGTAGTAAAAGATGGTCTAAGTGCTTGGGCCTCTGTGCCCATGTGGGAGACTCAGAAGAAGCTCCTGGCTCCTGGCTTTGGATCAGCACAGTTCTAGCAGTTATGGCCAACTGGGGAGTGAACCAGCAGATGGAAGACCTCCCTCCCTCTCTTTTCTCTCTCTCTCTCTCTCTGCCTCTCCCTCTCCCTCTCTGTAACTCTGACTTTCAAATAAATGAATAAATCTTTTTAAAAAAGAAGCTGATAGAACCAGGATGTGGAGGATAGCACATAATAGGTGCTCAATCGGCCTTTCTTCATGATTAATTACAGGACACAGTGGAGAGAATGGTTGATTCAACCTAGGAATATAATGAAAGATTTCCAGTGCTGTCTTTTTCTTTAAGATTTATTTATTGATTGATTGATTGATTTGAAAGGCAGAGTTACAGACAGAGAGAGAGGGAGGGAGAGACAGAGAGAAGTCTTCCATCCACTACTTTACTCCCCAAACAGCCACAATGGCAAGGGCTGGGCCAGGCCAAAGCTAGGAGCCAGGAGCTTCTTCCGGATCTCCCAAGTGAGTGCAGGGGCTCAAGCACTTGGGCCATCTTCCCCCTGCTTTCCCAGGCCATTAGCAGAGAGCTGGATTAGAAGAGGAGCAACCAGGACAGGCACTGGTGCCCATATGGGATGTCAGCACTGCAGGCTGTGGTTTAAACCACTCTGCCACAACACTGGCCCCTAAAACATATTTTTAAAAAGCAACCATGTTCTGGATGTATTCTGAAGGAAGAACCAGCAGAACAAACTAATGGATTGGATGTGGAAGAGAATGAAGGAGAAAAAGGAGTCTGGGATGATTGCCCAGACTTCTGGCTGAAGGGACGGGATATATGATGGAACTGTTCAGCAAGATGAGCCACAGGGAAGAAGGAGCAGGACTGGGGTGAGAGGTGATGAGGTCAATCTTTTTTTTTAAGATTTATTTTATGTATTTGAAAAGCAGAGTTACAGAGAGAGGGAGAGACAGGAAGACACAGAGAGAGAGAGATCTTCCATTTGCTGGTTCACTGTAACAGCTGGAGCTGCACTGATCCGAAGCCAGGAGCTTCTTCTGGGTCTCCCACGTGGGTTCAGGGGCCCAAGGACTTGGGCCATCCTCTACTGCTTTCTCAGGCCATAGCAGAGAGCTGGATCGGAAGTGGAGCAGCTGGGACTAGAACCCAAGCCCATACGGGATGCCGACACTGAGGCGACAGCTTTACCTGCTACTCCACAGTGCCAGCCCCCCTAAGTTTAATCTTGAAGGAGTTAAATGTGAGAGGTCAGTGGGACACATCCAGTGATTGATTATATATGGGTCTGAGGCTCAGGGGGAGATGTGGCAACATAGATGGAGATTGGGATGATGAGACTGGATGAAGCCAAATTGGGAGAAGTGTATGAACTGGAGTGAGAGGGGACGAGATCAAAGGACAGAGTTCTGGGGACCACAAACCTGTAAGAGGGGCAGGAGAGGATGACATCATGGAGGCAGCTGCAAAGGAATGGTAATAGACACGGGGGCAGGCTAGAAGTGAAGAGGATCAGGAAGGCTGAGGAGATGGGTGTCTCAAGGGGAGCGTGTTCATCGTGGCCAGGGCCGCAGCGAGAGAAGCTGCAGAGTGTCCTCTGGGTCTGGCATCGGCCAGATATTTGAGCAGATTCGGGAGTGCGCTGTGGACAGAAGTGAAACTGCAAGGACTGCAGAGTGAATGGGAAGCGAGGAAGTGGAGCCAGTGAAGGGAGGATCTTCTTCCAGTGTTTTGGGCTATCAAGGGAAGGAGAGAGGTGGGATGCAGTGGTAGGGGGAGGGAATGGGGAGAGGAGAAGAGGCTGAAATGGTAGAGGCCAGCTTGTATTATAAGAACAAGAAACAAAAAAAAAGAAAGAAAAGAAAAGAAACTATCAACTCCCAACTTGACTCTCACTGGGATTAAACATGACAATAGGTCTGATCTGATTTCATCATCATTAAAAAAAATCATCTATTATTTTTCACTTTATGTTTCTGTGTGGGAGCAAACTGTTGAAATCCTTACTTAATGTATACTAAGCTGATCTTCTGTATATTAAGATAATCGAAAATGAATCTTGATGTGAATGGAAGGGGAGAGGGAGTGGGAAAGGGGAGGGTTGTGGGTGGGAGGGACGGTATGGGGGGGAAGCCATAGTAATCCATTATTCGTACTTTGGAAACGTATATTCATTAAATAAAAGTTAAAAAAAAAAAAGAACAAGAAACAAGTGAATCCATTGCAGCCGCCAAGTCAATAGACAGGTAAGGCTAAAAATTCAGAGGAAGGAGGAATTAACCAGGAGAGCCAGTGGGGCATGGGAGGTGGGGCTTGCAGGCAGATAGAGCTCAAGGAGAGGGGATAGAGTTTAGCTGGAGAAGGGAGACCTCTCTTTGAAGGTCTTTGAAGGGTTACTTAGGAAAACATTTTCAGGGTGATGGAAGCAGTGAAGGTCAAATTCTTAGTGCCATGAATTGGAACTCTCTGCAGACATGGACAGTGCGGTATCATCATGCCTTAGTTCAAACAGGACCTTGAGTCTTGCACACAGGCATGTGGAGGGGACAGTGCTGGCAGATGCTGGTTCCTCACTGGGAAGTGCCAACAAATGCACTCTTAGAGATTCGAACACATGTTAATGGACATGGGAGCCTAAGGCATTAATCAAGGTAAAAAGTCTCCCTTAAAGCGAATACATGGGACCTTATGAATGGATTTGCTGATTGTTCTATCTTACTCTGGACTTTGACTAGGAGCACAGGGGCTGAGAGCAGGACAGGAAGAAAGGCCTAAGGTTCTGTTCCTGGTGCTTACCTCTGAGGTCGAGCCTCACCTTGAAGGTTCAGCCGGACTTGGGACAGAAGAAAGGTCTGAGTTTGGCGACAGCACTGATTTTTTTGTGAAGCAGAAGTCCCCTGATGACAGGTTTGCACAGCGAGGGAGAATGGGCCGGGCTAAGATGTTCTGTCCCTTTGCCAACAGCAGAACCTGCAAGCTCCTTCAGAAGAGCTCCTGCAAGGCGTTGTCTAACTGAAAACCAATGGGCTGACCCTTTCTCCCCGACAGTGTGAGACACATTGGACAGAGCGGCAAGAGAGCTGGTTTTGACGTAGGCTGTGCTACAATTTAGCTGTGTGGGCAAGTACCTTCTTACGAGGCCTCAGCTGCTCCATCTGCCACATGAGTGCAGTGGACAGATAATCTCTCAGGGACCTGAAACCCCAACTTTCTATGGTTTTTCAATTTCTATGGTTTTTAGCAATTTTATGTCTACAATAAAATTGACTAGAAAGTACCAAGAGTCACTATACATGGCCAGACCCCACACACGCATAGCCTTCCTGACTATCAAATATCCCACAGTAGAATGGTACATTTGTTTCAACTGATGACCCATATTATTACCCGAATTCCACAGTTGACATTAGCATTCACTTGTTTTTCTATGAGGGTGTTTCAAGTAGTACACGGGAAATGGCATTAAAAGATGCATATTTTGGGGCCAGTGCTGTGGCTTAGTGGGTAAGGCTGCCACCTGCAGTGACAGCGTCCCATATGGGCACCAGTTTGAGTCCCGGCTGCTCCATTTCTGATCCAGCTCTCTGCTATGGCCTGGGAAAGTAGTAAAAGATGGCCTAAGTGCTTGGGCCTCTGTGCCCATGTGGGAGACTCAGAAGAAGCTCCTGGCTCCTGGCTTTGGATCAGCACAGTTCTAGCAGTTATGGCCAATTGAGGGGTGAACCAGCAGATTGAAGATGTCTCTGTCTCTCTCTGTAACCCTGCCTTTCGAATAAATAGATAAATCTTTTAAAAAATTAAATAAAGTTGCATATTTTGGTGCTAAAAATTTTGAAACCCATTCACAATGTTTTCATCATATATATTTTCCTTGAACTTGTTGCAAACTCCTATATACATAGACGTCAAAAAAACTCCCCACCAATCTGTTATTTTGAAATTCCATTTTCCCACAGACTTTTTAAAGTCCCCTCCTCCATTCTATGTGTTGTGACAATGTATAATGACGTGTCTCCACCATTACAGGATCATACAGAGGAGTGGCACCGCCTTAAAAAAAATCTGTTCTCTGCCTGTTCACCCCTTCTAGCCTACTAACCTCTGGCACACTGATCATTTTCTGTCCCCATAGTTTTACCATTTCCAGAATGTCATATAGTTGGAGTCAGACAGCATGTAGCCTTTTTGGATTGGCTTTTTCCCCTTAGTCACACCCATTTAAGTTTCCTTCCTATGTCTTCATGCTTGATAGCTTATTTCTTTTTAGCACTGAAAATAATCCCATCATCTGAATGTACCACAGCTTGTCCATTCATCTAGTGATTGGAATCTTGGTTGCTTCCCGGTTTGGGCAATTATGAATAAAGCTGTTATGCACATCCAGGTGCCGGTTTTTGTGTGGATAGACATTTTCAAGTCACTTGGGTAAATCCCAAGAAACGTGATCGCTGCATCATATGGTAATAGGATGTTTCATTTTACAAAAATTGTCAAACCGTCTTCCAAAGCGTCTCTACCATTTTGCATTTCCACCAGCAATGAATGAGAGTTTCCATTGCTCCACATCCTTGCCAATATTTGGTGTTGTCAGTGTTCTGGATTTTAGCCATTCCAATAGATGTCTCATTGTTATTTTAATTTTCAATTCTCTAATGGGATATGATGTTGAGCATCTTTTCATATGCTTATTTTCCATCTGCATATTTTCTTTGGTGAGGTTTCCATCCAGGTCTTTTGCCCATATTTTAGTCAGGTTGTTCATTTTATTTTCTTTTTTAAAAGACTTATTTATTTATTTGAACAGGAGAGTTACAGAGAAGGGGAAAGATAGAGAGGGAGAGATCTTTCATCCGTTGGTTCACACCCAAATGGCCACAATGGTAGAGGCTGAGCCAGGCGGAAGACAGGAGCCAGGAGTTTCCTCCTGGTCTCCCACATGGGTGGCAGGGGCCTAAGTATTTGGGTCATCTTCTGCTGCCTTCTCAGGAGCATTAGCAGGAGCTGATGGGAAGTGGCACAGCCAGGATTTGAACCGGTTCCTATATGGATGCGGCACTGCAGGCAGAGCTTCCACTGTGCCACAAAGCCAGCCACTGTTCATTCTCTTATTGTTGAGTTTTTAAATTTTAATTTATTGTCTTTTTTTATTTACAAGGGGGAGAGAGAGAGAGAGAGAGAGAGAGAGAGAGAGAATCTTCCATCTGCCAGTTCACTCCCCAGATGCCTGCAACATCCAGGAGCCCAGAACGCCATCCTGGGCTCCCACAAGGACTGCAGGGACTCAAGTACTTGAGCCATCACTTGCTGCCTCGCAGGGCATGCCTTAGCAGGAATTTGGAGTCAGGATTCCTACCAGGGTCTCTGGTATAGGATGCAGGTGTCTCAGGTGGAGACTTAATCACTTTGCCAAATGCCAAGACTATTGTTGAATTGTAAGGGTGCTTTGTTATATTTTGGCTAGCAATTCTTTATCACATGGCCTTTGCAAACATTTTCTCTCAATGTGTGCTTTGTCTTCTCATTCTAGAGAGCATCTTTTGCAGAGCAGAGGTTTTCAATTTTAACGAAATCTGCCACATCAGCGATTGCTTTCATGGATTGCTCATTTGATGTTGTACATAAAACATCACCGTGCCCATGATCATCCAAATTTTTTCTATGTTATCTTCTATGAGTTTTATAGTTTTTCATTCTCCATTAGGTTTGTGATCTATTTGGATTTAATTTTTGTGAAAGGTGTGAGGGCTATGTCTTGATTCATTTTTTTTATGAGCGATTTCATGGTAAAAACTTTTCAGCAGTTTGAATCCATTAGTTAAATGCATAGACAGGCCTATTCTAGTTCTTCTGTGACTTTTGGCAGATTGCATCTTTCAAGGAATTGGCCCATTTCATCAGGGTTATCAAATTTGTGGGTTTAAGAGTTGTCCATAATATTCCTTTATTATCCTTTTAATGCCCATGACATCCGTAATAATAGTCCATCTTTCATTTCTGATGTTAGTAATTTGTGTTATCTTTTTTTCTTAGCCTGACTAGAAGCTTTTTTATTTTATTGGTCTTTTCAAAGAACTAGCTTTTGGTTTTGCTGATTTTCTCTATTGATTTCCTGCTTTCAATTTCATTGATTTCTACTCTAACTTTTATTATTTCCTTTTTTCTGCTTGGAATATAATTTGCTCTTCTTTTCCCAGCTTCCTAAGGTGAAAGCTTATGTTATTGATTTTTCTGGGTCTTTATTTTCTAATATATGCACTCAGTGCTATAAACTATCCTTGAAACACACTGCTTTTGCTGCATCCCAGAAGTTTTGATAAGGTGTATTTGCATTTTAATTTAGTTCAAATATTTTTAAATTTCTCTCAGGATTTATTATTTGTCCTATGTGCTGTTTAGCAATGTGGTCTTTAATTTCCAAATATTTGGTTTTTTTTTCTAGCTATCTTGATGTTATTGATTTCTAGCTTAATTCCATTGCGGGCCAAGAGCAGATGTTGTATGGTTCCTATTCCTTTAAATTTGTTAGAGTGTGTTTTATGGCCCTGAATGTGGTTAATCCAGGTGAGTGTTCCATGTCTGCTTGAGAAAAAATGTGCATTCTGCTGTTCTTGGGTGAAGCAGTGTATACATGTCAATTATATCCAGTTGATTGATGATGCTGTTGAGTTCAACTACATCCTTACTGGTTTTCTGCCTGCCAGATCTGTCCATTTCTGACAGGGGGTGGGGCATGTTGAAGTCTCCTACTACAAGGGTGGGTTCATCTATTTCTCACTGTAGTTCTATCGGTTTTTGCCTCAGTATTTTATGCTCTTTTGTTAGACATGTACACGTAAGGGATTGTTATATCTTATTCTAGTATTGACCCCTTTATTATGATGCAATGCCACTCTTTATCCCTGATAACTTTCCTTGCTCTGAGGTCTGTTCTGTCTGAAATTAATAAAGCTATTTCCACTTTCTTATTTTAAGATTTATTTATTTATTTGGAAGGCAGAGTTACAGACAGAGAGGGAGAGACAAAGAGGGAGGTCTTCCATCCCCTGATTCACTCCCCAAATGGCCTCAATGCCCAGAGCTGGGCCGATCCGAAGCCAGGAGCCAGGAGCTTCTTCTGGGTCTCCCTTATGGGTGTAAGAGCCCACGTACTTGGGCCATCTTCTGCTGTTTTCCTGGGGCCATTAGCAGGGAGCTGGATCTGAAGTGGAGCAGCCGGGACTTGAACCAGCACCCATACTGGATGCTGGCATCACAGGCAGAGGCTTAACCCCCTACCCACTATGCCACAGCACTGGCCTCTCCCATTTTCTTCTGATTAGTGTTATCGGCGTATATCTTTCTCCATTTCTTTACTTTTCATTAAGATGTGGCTACGTATTTGAATTATTTTAAAAGGATACAGTTATTTATTCATTTGAAAGGCCCAGTAACAGAAAGGGAGACAGAGATAGAGATAGAGATAGAGATAGAGATAGAGATAGAGATAGAGATAGAGAAAGAGTCTTCCATCATCTGCTGGTTCATTCCCCCAGACGGTCACAACAGTCGGGGCTGGGTCAGTTTAGAGCCAGGAGCTGCATCTGGGTCTCCCATATGGGTGACAGAGAGTCACCTGGCATTTGCTGCTTTCCAGGCAGAAGAACAGAATGCATTGAGCTATTTCAAAATGTTTACTTTTCTCTGCCTGCCAGCAGCAGAAGAGGTTTTTCTGATATTTGCTAGGAAAACTTGGTAGAGCTCCTGGGGGTAAAACTCACAAAAATGTGCCCTCACACAACTGTGTCTTCCTGGAGGTTTTAACTCCCAGGCTTGCGATTTGTTAACTGCGGTTCAGACTTTCTGACTGTGACATTGGGTTCCTGATGGTCTGCAAAGCTGGCAATCCTCCCTGTCTTACTCTCCAATCTAGGGGGGTAGTAATTTGCCCTTTGACCTCACTTCTCTGACACAGCTAAGAAGAGCTGTTGATTTTCCAGTTTTCTCAGCTCTTTACCTGTGGTTTGAACAGAGTGGTGACTTCCAACCTCCTTCCACGCTGGACCAGAAGCTAGAAGTCTCCCCAGGCCCGCATTTATTCACAGCTCGTTTCTCTTACTACACCATAACCTGTGCAGGGACAGGGTCCTTGTCTGTCTCATTCATCTTTTTT
The DNA here is from genome assembly GCF_051225735.1 of Oryctolagus cuniculus. Classification (NCBI taxonomy): domain Eukaryota; kingdom Metazoa; phylum Chordata; class Mammalia; order Lagomorpha; family Leporidae; genus Oryctolagus; species Oryctolagus cuniculus. Next base: position 85,186,421 of record NC_142888.1, on the reverse strand, counting down.
AAGTATATTTTTAATTTATTTACAAGGCAGAGTAGGAGAGAGAGAGAGAGAGAGAGATCGATCTTCCATCTGCTGGTTCACTCCCCAAATGCCTGAAATGACCTGAGATGGTCCAAGTTGAAGCCAGGAGCCAGGAGCTTCTTCCAGGTCTCCCACATGGGTGGCAGGGTCCCAAGCTCTTGGGCCATCTTCTGCTGCTTTCCCAGGCACATTTAGCAAGGAGCTGAATTGGAAGTGGAGCAGCCGGGTGTCGAACTGGTGCCCATGTGGGATGCCGGCACTGCAGGCAGAGGCTTAACCTGCTACGCCCCAACACCAGCCCTGTGTGTCATTCATCTTATAGCCTCAGTACCTAGTGCCAGGCTTGACACATGGTAGGTGCTCAGTATATGCCCAGTGAATACAGAAGATACTGGGAGCCAGAAGGCCCAGGCTGTGCAGTCTTGGGCAGGTTCCTTCCTCTCTCCCAGTCGCAGCTTCCTTACAATTTGGTGGTGTTCTTGTTTGTTTCTCTGCTGCTGCCTCACTGTCTCCCTTCCGTGGAATGTAATGTCTATGAGATCAGGAATCTCGTCTCTCCGTGATCCTGCACTTAACAGCTTCTACTTGCTAAATGAACAAGTGAATGGCTAACTGACTGACTGAATCTACAAGAGGAAAGGGTTCACCTTGGCCATTTCATGGCAGGGATTTCTGGTAACTTTCCCTTTCCTATACCCTAATGGGGTGCCTGTCTGAGCTGGTTTGAAGTACTCCTAGGACAGCTTAATGTCCTTCTAGGAGACAAACCCAAAACAGGGCATGTAAGTTAAAACGATCAGAAGTGTACGGAAAAGCAATGCACCAACCCTTGGAACTCAGCATTGCCTTTCATGTTGCCCGGGGCGGGGGGAACACAGGCCATGTTCCAACATGTGTGTGGGACGACAGTTTGAAGCTTGATGTTCAGCCCTGCAAAACCACATTGACTTATGTAACGTGACCCAATTCCTTGGTTTTGCAGAGGGGGGGGGGGGTGCCTGGGAGAGGAGAATGCAGTTATTTACCAGTTTCCTCCTAAGGGCAAAAAAACAGAATGTTCAGCATTCATGGGAGGGGCCCGAGTGGTGTTCTGCCTGAGTAAGTCTCGCTCACTGAATGGGCACAGTCAGGTGACACCCTCCCAGAGCTCTGCCTGGCATCACAATGGGTCCTGCCCGGAGGCAGGAACAAAGTTTTCTTTAAGTTTGGCAGTTTGTAACAATGTCCTAACTTGTAACTTCGCAGGCTCCGTTGGGGGGGGGGGATTGGAGATCATCAAGTGGTGGAAGAATTCAGCTGGGAGCCTCCAAGCCAGCATGCCCAGAGAGCCCTTCGCCTTTTGCTTTCAAGTCCTTGACACTGCCTGCCAGGCAGAGGCTGCCATGTTGACACCGATGCCTTCGGAGGGAGGAGAGACTTGCACAGAGCACTCGGGCCCTTGGGGGCACCCTGTCGTCCCGTTGTCTGTGCTGCTCTCTGCCAGGTGAGCAGCAAGGCTGAAGACTTGCCACGACTCCCGTGCTTCTGCATCTGCAGAACTGTGGCGGATGGGGTCATTTGACCCCTGCAAGAACATCTTTTAGCTTGGCAGGAAGCTACCTTCCCATGGAAGATACTGCCACCAGAAGAGCAGACACACACCCCACCCCATCCCCAACAGGCTGTCCGTCCTGAGTGAGCGTTGTAGAGTGGAAGACAGCGTGACATGGCTCTCCAGGCCATGGTTGTTTTTTTTTTTTTTTAAGATTTATTTATTTATTTGAAAGGCAGAGTTAGAGAGGGAGAGAGAGACAGAGACAGAGAGAGAATCTTCTATCTGCTGGTTCACTCCCCACATGGCCACAGTGGCTCGGGGGCTGGGCCAAGCTGAAGCCAGGAGCCAGGAGCTTCTTCCAGGTCTCCCATACGGGTTCAGGGGCCCAAGGACTTGGGCCATCTTCCCCTGCTTTCCCAGGCCACAGCAGAGAGCTGGATCGGAAATAGAGCAGCTGGGACTTGAATTGGCATCTATATGGGATGGAAGCACTGCAGGCAGTCGCTTAACCCACTATGCCAGAGCTGCACCTCTCCTCACCACCCTCACCCCGTTCTGTATGGATGTTTCTTTTAAAGACACTGAAAACGAAGGGACGAGCTGGCATTTTGATGTCAGATATTGGAACCAAACATCTTCACTTGAAACTGCCTATTCTGGGGATCACTAAGCCCTCTGTCTCCACAAAGGCGATTCGGAGGATAGACTGTGCTCCCAGTTTCTGGATTGCTCCGGTAAGAGGCTTCTTGGGTCACCATTCCAGAAAAACAATTCTGTAGCAGTGGCAGAGATGACCCTACCCCCAGGAGTCTGCTCTGCTAGCCGTGTCCCCAAGGCATAGGGTGGCACCTGGCAGCCAGCTCTGACACCTCGGAGTTGGCACATCTCCTTATGCAGAAAGTCAGTGGTCACAGACTTTTTCTAAGCTAATTTCTAAGCTTTCTTCTTGTTTCTCTGTTTCCCATCTCTCAATATATCCAAATGCCTGAAGAAACTGCTGCTTGCTGACACCCATGACTATTCTCTTCCTTAGTAATAAAAACTTGAATTTGCCTGAAGATGGCAGTGTGCTCAGTTAAAGAAAGCCTCCTCTCCTAGTGACAAGTTCTAGTCAATGAAATGTAAGCAGAACTGGTGTGAGACATTTATGGAAAGTTTTCTCAAAAGAGAGAATCCGTATTTCCTCTCCTCCCTCCTTTCTGCTGCCTAGATTGTGGATACAATGGCTGGAGCTTGAGCAATAATATCGTGCTGTGAGGCCATATGCTAAATATGATGGGCAACAAACTGAAAGCAATGTAGGGCTCTGATGACTTTATAGAGCCACTCTATCAATCCTGGACCACATACCTTCAGACTTCTCTTTTGGGAGAGGTAAATAAGCCATCTCTTTAAAGTTGCTGGTATTATTTTTTCTATTATTGTGGTCAGAGCCAATCCTAACTAATGCTATACCTCTGCCTAAAATGAGTCTGTGGCTTGACAAATAGCTCCATGTAATGGCCTAGAATGTTATGGGTTAAAATACAGATATGGGCAAAAGGAAGCATTTAGAATATCATATGGGGGGGGGGGTCAGTGCTGTGGTGAAGCAGGCTAAAGCTTTGGCCTGAAGCGCCGGCATCCATATGGGCACCGGTTTGAGTTCCGGTTATTCCACTTCTGATCCAGCTCTCTGCTATGGCCTGGGAAAGCAGTAGAAGATGGCCCAAGTCCTTGGGCCCCTGCGGCTGTGTGGGAGACCCGGAAGAAGCTCCTGGCTCCTGGCTTCGGATCGGCACAGCTCTGGCCATTGCAGCCAATTGGGGAGTGAACCAGCGGATGGAAGACCTCTCTCTCTGTCTCTACCTCTCTCGGTAACTCTGTCTTTCAAATAAATAAAAAAATAAATCTTTAAAAAAAAAAGAATACCATATGGGATATAACAGTAGGGATTTTGCTAGGCAAGCAGCACAGGGATTCTTGTCCTAGGCTGGGTGATGTCTCAGATTCCCAGCAGTGTCCCTAGTGCCTAGTCTGGTACCTGACTTAAGTCAACATTGCTGACAGAATAAAGACAACTGACATACACGACAGGCCAGTTTACTTGCTTAATTGGAACGATTTGGGGCAATCTCCCCCTCCCCCACCACCCCTGCCCACGACGTCTTCCCTGACCCACTGTCACCTGCTACGTCTGCAAGTCCCAGAAACAGATGATTTTAGGTGCGAGGTACCGGGGTCCATTCTGAGAACGTTGAGGTGAGCCTACAGGTACGGGTCCTGCCCTTGGTGGGTGGGGGCTTCCAGAGCAGTGAGGCAGAAGCAAACAAACACCGAGACCTGCGATCTAGGATGGAGGCAATGAAAGGCCCTAGAATTGGGGGGGGACGCTTCTTTTAAAGAGTGCTGGGCAGAGAGAGCCTCCGGAGTATGCTAGGAATGAGCAGGCAGGCCAGGAAGGAGGTGGGGGTGCTGCAGGGGGCATTCTGGGTGGAAGGGACCACACGCACAAATGCTCCGTGGACTATTTGAGGAATGAAAGCGGCTCGGTGCGGCTGGGGCCGGGTTAGAGCAGGGAGTGACGGGCGAAAAGGCTGGGGAGGTCAGCGGAGGCCAGATCACGCAGGCGCTGGCAGGCCCTGGGAAGGAGTTTGGACTTTGTTCTAAGTACGATGATAAGCCATTGATAAGCTGAAAGCGAGGGAACGCCATGATCTGATTCTGGCATTAAGGAGGTCACTGTGGCTGCTGTGTGGAATTGGATAGGGTCCAGCGTAGAAGCGGGGAAGATCAATGTGTGAGGCTTTTGATCTCAGGGAAGAGAGGCGGGTGGCTTAAGGCTGGGTAGCGGCAGCGGGGCCAGAGAGATAGGGAAGAGTTTGAGGTGTGTTTTGGAGGCAGAGTGGACCAGAAATGAGGGGGACAAAGGAGGAAACGGAGGGGAAGGGGAGAATCCGGGTTTCTGGTTTGAGCAGCTATGCAGATGGCGGTGCCATGCATTCAGGTGGGATATGTGGAGCGAGGTGGGAGTCAAGACTTTGATTTTGGTCCCATAGATGTTGACATACGTGTGAAGTGTATGAATGGAGTTGTCAAGGAGGCAGCGGACTATGTGAGTCTGGAGCTCAGAGGAGCGCTTAAGACTGGAGACATAAACGTGGGAGGTGTTAGCATGGCAAAGTTGCTTACAACCTTGGGAATAGATGGAACTGACCAGGGAGAGACCAGATAGAGGGCAGAGGCCACTGGCAATAGTTAGGGCAGGAGAAACCTGCAAAGGTGACTGAGAAGGGGGTCAAAGGACTGTTTATAGATCGGCTGAGAGCCCTGATAGAATGCTCTGGAGTTCGAGGAGTCTAACAAACAGCACCTCTTCTGCTGAAATCAGAATCAGTCAAGAGGGTCACATGCACGAACCAGAGAGAAGACTAGGATTTAATCACCTGTGCTAATCATAGCACTGTTAGGAGAAAGGGGAGTAGGTTTGCAGCCCAATAAGCCTGTCAGTGTGCACCTCCTCCTCAGCGAGATAGAAGGGCTTAGCCAGCCCATCCCCTGCCTTACATGCAGGAGCTGAGGGTACCCAACCAATGTCCCTGTCGGGCTGCCACGGCAGAACAGGACATGCGCACTCTGAAGGCTGTGAGACCCAGAAGGTGGTGAGAGAGGATGGAGCGATGCGGAGTGGATCCTGTCCCACCTTCCAAACTCCTGGTCCTGTCTCACGTGTTCCCTCCACAGGGAAACATGAAATTAGCTCAAGGAGCACAGAGGCCCCATCTGGCCCCGGGCACTGCTGCATCGTCCATGGCTGACACACGGGAGGTGCCGGTGTTTGTTGACTGAGTGAGCAAATGGATGCGGACGTCAATACCGGAACATTCCTCACGCACCACCCAGGAGGCCACCAAGGCCGAGGCTGCAATCCCAGACCAGTATTATCAACATATCTGGAGATGGGGAGATACTTTCAAAGTGCAGCCGAGGTGAAGAGCTCTTGCTCTGGTCCAACCCTTCGTTTCACAGATGAGGACACTGACGCCTAGGGCAAGGTCACCCTTAGAGGGGATAACCCCAGAAGGCTTGCCCTGGCTCTGATGCTGACTGTGTGAGCAGCTCAGTACCTTCAACGAGGAACTTGCAACTGATAATCTTTTGAGCCCTGGGCAGCCCCGAAGCACATTACTCTGGTTGTCTTGTCCCAGGTGTGATGCAACTCACTGAGACTTTGTTCAGGCCTCCAGGTGCCTCTCGCAGCGATTAGGTGTTTTGCACTTGAAATTCCTGGATTCTGGATTGCAATGGGCAGCAAAGAAGAGATGTTTGGGAGAGTCCAGGGCCTACAGATGCAGGCTTTGATGACAAGTGTACCCTTGCTTCCTAGGCGATGGCAGCAGGTTCCGTGGAACAACAGAGGGATGCAGCTAAGGGCCAGCGAGCTGGGGCCAGCAGTTCTGTTCATACTCCTCCTCGCTTAGTCCTTGCCTTTGCGGGTCACCCCCTCCCAGCCATCTCTTTCCATCTCTTTCCTTTCTTTCCTTCTCTGTGTATCTGCGTCAATCTCAAGTCTTTCAGAAGCAATCCTAGTTCCTCTGCCTGCTCAAGACACCCTTCGTGGCAATGGCCCACCTTTCTCCCATTCGAGTTTGGTGAGCCAGCACTTGTAAATGCGTTGTCTTGCTACAGGCAATTACCCAAGGCTCGTGAAATGAAAATGGCTAAGCAGTAAGGCTGGAGTTGATCCCTTGCTCTACAAAGGCCCACGGAGGCTTCTGGGCACTGAGTTTCATATTCATCTTTGTAAGTGGCCATGTCCTTGGTGTCCTTTAGCAGGGCCGCTTGATAACAACTGGACTTGCGAATGAATAGAATCCGGGGACTGGAAGGGACACAGGGACCTAGAACACACATGTCACTTGTGCAAGTCTCACAGCCAGACGGCTCTTCCTGGTCCTGGGTTTTACTAAGCACCTGGCTTAGAAACGCTCCCAAGTAACCCCTTTGTTGTACCCACTGGAAGCTTGAGGTCTAGCAATGTGAGTGACTTGCCCAAGTTCATAGAGTTTGCTCGAGAAAAACTAGCCACACAGCCAGCACTCTTACTGCCTCTTCCTGGAACACTTCGGCTGCCTCAGTCTTCTCCAAAGCCTTGTTTGTGCTGCTGGTTAAGCCACTCCTTGTGACACCAGCGTCCCAAGTCAGAGTGCTAGTTCTAGTCCTGGCTGCTCTGCTCTCAACCGGCTTCCTGCTAATGTGTTTGAGAAAGCAGAAGCTGGTCCAAGTCCTTGGGACCTGGTTGGAGTTCCAGGCTCCTGGCTCAGGCATGGCCCAGCCTTGGCCGTTGCTGCCACCTGGGGAGTGAACCAGCCGACGGAAGACCTTTTGCTCTCACTGTCACTCTGACTTTCACATCAATCAGTCGAAGTGATTTTGGGGAACCAGCTTCATTTTAGAAGAGGGTGGGACTTGGATTCTGGAGAAGAAATGTAAAGCAAGCCCAGACAAACCCGCAGATGGACCAAAGGGTAACGACACACAGCAGATCAGCAAAGCTCAGTGTTCCCTCCAAGCTTCCCCACCTCTCTCTCCATAGCCTGCCTTTCTTCCTCCTACGCTCGCTGCCTCACATAGCCCCTGTGTGGCTGGGCTCCAAGGCTCCACTCTTGGCCTTCTGCTTAGCCTGCCTTGCAGCCGCTTCTCCCTGGTGTCTGTCCACTCCTGTGGTTTCAGCTCCTGTGGCACCCAGACATGTTTCTATCTCAGGCTCAAATTCTTGTCTTCACACTATTCTTCCCACAGCAAGTTACGAGCTATTTCCCCGCGTAAATACTCGTACGCTTAGCTCAGCCAGCAAGCAGCGTTGGAATCCCTCTTCCCTCTGCAAAGCATCAGCCTCTTCCCACAGCCCTGTGTCTTTCAGTGGGTGCATCCAGTCTCCCAGTCCTCGCGACTCACACCTTTCAGGGCACCAGAGGCTGGGGGAGGGGGGGAGCTCGTGGTTCCAGGGTAGGATGGTGACAACGTTCTGGAGGTGGCTGGTGGTCATGGTCACACAGCAACGTGAATATGCCTAATGCCACTCAACTGTATACTTGGAGCTGGGGAAAATGGCAAAGTTCATGTGATGTCTCAGAGAGAGGGGTCTTTAAAAAGCTCATGGCGTGGCCAGCGGCGTGGCATAGTGGGCTAAGCCTCAACCTACGGCACCGGCTTCCCATTTGGGTGCCAATTCGAGTTCCAGCTGCTCCACTTCTGGTCCAGCTCCCAGCTAATGCCCCTGGAAAAGCAATGGAGGATGGTCCAAGTGCTTGGGCTCCTGCACCTGTGTGGGAGACCTGGAAGAAGCTCCTGGCTCCTGGCTTCGGATCGGCCCAGCTCTGGGTGCTTCAGCCATGTGGGGAGTGAAGCAGCGGATGGAAGACCTTTCTCTATGTCTGTTCCTCTCTCTGTCTGTAACTCTACCTCTCAAAATAAATAAATAATATCTTTAAAAATATATGAATTCTCCTAATCTGCAACCTTTCCTTCTCTACCAGCCTTTTCATCTTTAATAAAAATCCTTTCAATGTCCCAATCTAATAGTCTTCATTTAAAAAAAAAAAAAAAGCTCATGGAAATGCACACTGTGAGAAAAATATGTATGGATTTCAAAATTTTTCTTTGCAAAAATAAACTTATTTCATTCCCTTTTCCATGAACTATGCAAAGTCCTCTTGTATATATTACCAGAGTGAAAACAGCAAAAAAAAAAAAAAAAAAAAAAAAAAAAAAAGGCAACACCAAAAACAACACAAAACAAGACACTTCCACGTCATCCTTGACTCGTGGTGACGTTGTTATCTCCTCCTTGGCCTTTGCCTCCCTCCCGCTTTCCCAGACTCCCAGCAACACCAAGGACTTCCAGCCATTGAATTCCGAGTCCTGCCTCCCTCTTTAATCTGGGACAGGGGCTCGGAATCTACATGTTCAGTTTCACTTGCTGTGAGTGGCCTGCAGTGTCTTTTGGCTTTGTCCCTTCCTCTCCTTTCCACACCGCCTGCTCCTCTCCCGGCTGGCCCTCATTACCTCACACCTGGATGAAAGGAACAGCTGGTGCACCACTAGTCTTGCCCCGTTGCAGCCTGTCCAGCTGCCAGGACCCGTCTTCCACAAATATCTTTTGCATCACATCACTTTCCGCCTCAGAAGCCTACCCCGGCTCCCTGAGACTTATCAGATCCCAGCTAAAGTCGTTTGGCTGTAAGCCAGCCAAGCCACCTCCTGTCCTACCTCTTTCGTCCTTTTCGCTTCGCTCCCACCCCTCCAAGGGCCAGTGGGCTTTTTTCTGCCTCCCTTAGCTTAGCCCTTCTGCAAATCTGACATGGTCTCCTTTCTGCCTTCTCCCCTACCCCCACCCCCAGAAAACTCCTGGTTACACAGGAGGAATTAGGTAACCTGTTCCAATTCTCCATCTTGTTTCTCAACGCATCCGTCTCAAGTCCCACCCAGTAGCTGTATGAATTTGGGCAAGTTGCTTAACCTCTCTGTGCCTCGGTGTTTTTATTTACCCAGCTGTAAAACGGGGATCTGAGGAGGACAGCCCTCACACACTCGTGGAGGGGATTAAAAGAGGCAATAGCTATAAAAGGACTTAGAACAGTGTTTGGCATAAAGTTAGCGGCATGTAAGTGTTAGCTATTGTTATTAATTCTTGTGACCACTGCCTCTTCCAGCCAGTCCCTCCTTGGCAACTGTTTGGGCTTGCAACAGCTAACTGACAGAGCTCTCGGTTAAATTTTGCTTGATCTAGTGGAAGTGGTTAAATATTGTGTGTTTGGGTTCCAGTGAGCTTCTCTACATGAGACAACCTGAGGAATGGGGTTATCTATAAAGCTCTAATTATGTCCATTAATTTCCAGCCAACTAGGAGGGGAGGAGAGATTTGAAAGCTAGATTTTCCAGAATAAGTAAGATGATGTTAGGACAAATTCATAATACCGGCAGGGACAGCTGCTCAGGGACCCTCTTCCCCGTGGTCTTTCTAGAGGCTTTTCCCCTGTAGCCCAGGCCCCGGCGGCCCTGCCTCCTTATCTGCTCACTCCCGGATTCTGCCTTGGAGCCCTCATTGGAATGCTTCCTGTGTGGCTGTCTTCAGCCTGAGAGCCTTGCACCTTACACTCCAAGTAGTCCTTGTCTGTCAACTATCTACCTTCCACGTTTCTGTTCTAGTTTTCTTTTTTCCTTTCTAATCGACACAATTGTACGCATTTACTGGGTACAACGTGATGTTTTGAAATATATATGCATTGTGGAATGGCTAAATCTAGTTAATTAACGTATGCATCGCTGTTCTAGTTTTCAAACCCCTATCCGTGGTTTATTGACAAATACAATTAACATTTTGAAAGAAAGTTCCACTGAATTCACAGTCACTGTCAAGTTTTTTTTTTTTTTCTCTCACTACTAAAAGTTCAACTCCTATTGGGTTGAGGGAGGTCTGAAAATATTTTTTTTAAGATTTATTTATTTATTTGAAAGTCAGAGTTACACAGAGAGAGGAGAGGCAGAGAGAGAGAAAGAGAGAAAGGTCTTCCATCTGCTGGTTCACTCCCCAATTGGCCGCAATAGCCGGAGCTGCACCAATCCGAAGCCAGGAGCCAGGAGCTTCTTCCAGGTCTTCCACAAGGGTACAGGGGCCCAAGGCCTTGGACCATCTTCTACTGCTTTCCCAGGCCATAGCAGAGAGCTGGATCAGAAAGTGGAGCAGCCTGGCCTTGAACCAGTGCCCATATAGGATGCCAGCACTTCAGGCCAGGGCATTAATCCACTGCGCCACAGCGCCGGCCCCTATTTTTAATTGTTATTTATTGATTTTTATTTGAGAGAGAGAGAGAGAGAGAGATCATTCCATCTCTGGTTCTCTCCCTTAAATATCTGCAGCATCCAGGCTGGAACAAGGTGTAACCAGGAGGCCAGAGCTCAATCCAGGTCTCCCGTGTGGGTGGCAGGGACCCAAGTACTTAAACTATCATCTGCTTTCTTCCAGGGTGTGCATTAGTAGGAAGGTGGAATGGAGAGCAGAGCCGGGACTTGAACCCAAGGACTCTGGTGTGGGATGCATGGCTTCCCAAGAGGCATCCTAACAGCTGAGCCAAATGCTTGCCCCTGTGAATATTTTTGGCATTTAAAAGGGGCCCTTGTCAGAGTACGCATTTGGTCTAACAGTTAACACACTACATCCCATATGAGTGTACCTGAGTTAAATACGTGGCTCCTGATTCCAGCTTCCTGTTAATGCAGACCCCGGGAAGCCCGCTCAAGTGACTGGGTTCCTGTCATCCACATCAGAGACTGCGACTGCCTTCTTGGTTCTTGGCTCCTAGCTTTTAGTTCTCCACTCAGCCCCAGATACTGCAGGCATTTGGAGGAGTGAAGCAGAGGATGGGAGCCCCTCCTACCCCGCTTCCTCTCAGATAATAACAATAAACAAATAAATAAATAAATAAATAGGGTCCTTATGGTCACAAAGGTTGGGAACAGTCCCCTATGGGATTCGTGGGAGCAGTGGCGCGCTGGGCTCTGTGGCTCTGTTTTCTTATCTGTCAAATGGAGGTAAATCATAATGGCCTCTTTTTTCCTAAGGGCAGGAAACAGAATGTTCCGCGTTCAGGACGGGGACAGAGAGCTGCGCTCTTTGCGATCTCTGTGGTTGCGCTGGGAGGGCTGCCATGAGGAGCCGATGAGAGGGCAGAGAGGACACGGGAGAGGCAGCTCTACCCACGCAGGAGATGCTAATTGCCGTGATCGCGTGTTCTCTACCTTGCTCTGCACCTGGCAGGAACATCTAAGGCTAGAATCTCAGAGCCCAGAACGTCTTTCCAGGAGCAGTGTGTTCTTTTGCCTTTCTCCACCCCAGTAGGTTCTCTGAGGAACAACAACAAGGAGCTGCCCTATATGTGACTAACAAACATGTAAAGTTCCTCTTATCTAGTCTACTAACCGCTGTGGCCTCAGAAGTTGCAATGTTTGTCTCTGTTTAGTCGGAGTTGCCTAGGAAACGAAGTTGTTCTCTCTTTACCACTGTGTGACTGTGAGACAAGTTTTTTCCCCTTTCTTGTACAGAAGGACCTGCCTATGAGAGAGACAGAGAGCAGGGGGCAGGCTTGGGGTATTGCTGGCATATTTTCTGGGTTTCACTTTTTTTTTCATGTTTGTTCTTGCCCATCTGGAAATGGGGTGTAGGGCATCACTAGGAGATGAGCTGAATACTGCAACTGTTTCTCAGCTTGATTTGAAGGCTGGTGGTGGGTGTGAGTGGGAATTGGGAGAGCCAGGTCCAGATGTGGATGGCAGGGGTAGGTGAGAATTGTTGCCTGGGGACTATGAACGTGCTAGTCCAAAGTTTGTATTTGTGTTTTGGGGCTGGTGCTGTGGCGTGGTGGGTAAAGTCACTGCCTGCCGTGCCGGCTTCCCATGTGGGATCAGCTTCCAGTCCAGCCCTGCTAGTGCACCTGGGAGGGCAGTGGAAGCTGGTCCAAGTGCTTGGGCCCCTGCAATCATATGGGAGACCTGTAAGAAGCTCCTGGATCCCGGCTCTGGTCTGGTGCAACCCTGGCCGTTGCGACTATTTGGGGAGTGAACCAGCGGTTGAAAGATTCTCTCTCTCTCTCTCTCTTCCTCTTTGTAACTCTTTCAAATAAATAATCTTAAAAAGAAAACAAAGTTTTTATTTGTACCAGCAGTGTGAAAACTGAATGCCATGGCCAAACAGGCAGGCATGAGCAATGAGCTTGGCATCATGAGTAAAGAGGTTAAGAGTAAGTGGGGAAATTGTAGTTTGGGAGGCCAGCAAGCAGGGGTCTACAATACTCTAGGGAAGGACTCTGATGATTGGAAAGGAACAGAGCATTGTGTGTGAACTCTACAGAGGAAGAAGCATGTCCATTTGATTACATTGTGGGCAGTGATTGGTGCAAGGGAAGGGACCAGAATATCTTGGTCACCTTCAGGTTTGTTGCTAAGGAATATCAAGGAATATTGTCCTAGTTACAAGTGGCAAAAGGATAGGTATATATGCCACAGGAAGCAGAAATGAAATGGGATCACTTAAACAGGGGTGACCGTCTCACTTGGAGCATAGCAGGATTAGAACATGGCTCAGAGGCCAGCGTGGGACCCGGATGTGGTGTGGTAGAGGAGATGCTGGTTGCTTATTTATAGCTAGTCGGATATGGCAGGACTGCAGGTGTGGGAGGCATGGAGCTGGAAAGTGATGGATATTAACGAATCCCAAAGAGATGCAGGAGATGTAAACTGGAGTCCAGGAGCCTTGGACTTGGCCCTGCCTGCCATGGCTGGCGGGTTGTGTAACAGAACTTTCAGCACTGCCAGTGGAGCAGCAGGATTGATGGCTTCTTTCCTTGGGGGTCTGGGAGAACAGAGAAGAGGGAGATGGTTTTGCCACTTCATAAATTCCCCATTGTTTTTCACTAAGGCCCTCTTAGCTCCTTTGCCAAGGTCAAGGGTCATGTGTGGATTGATATTAAGGGAAATGAATTCAGTGATCCTGACAGTGTTTCCGAGAATGGGAAGACACTCACTCGTGGTATACTTGTTTCTTCCTTCTTGATCGCCCACATGCATACCCTGCCCTTTTGTCTTGGGCCTTCCTGGAGGTATCCTTCCTCCCAAATCACCCTGCTAAGCTGAAGCTATTTGGTAGCAGTCATGTCACAGCACACTCCCACAGCCTCATGTGGAGGTGGGAAGGACGTGGGGTTGAGTCTCAATTCCCATAATAGCTGTGTAACTTTGGGCAGGTCACTGAACTGGCCGTGCCTCAGCCTCCTTCCCCAGTGAGGGTAAAGAGTGCGCCCTCCACCAGGGGTGTTTGTGTGGGTGACACAAACTCAGGGATGCTCAAAGAACGTTCAGGGAGTCAGAGAAACAGTCCCTTCCCTCCGGGTAATGGACCTTTCCTGTTCGGATTGTTCATACTCAGTCAGACACCAAGTTTATTTTTAGAAAAAAAAAGAGCAAAGTTTATTGAAATTTCAAGCTACATTTGAAACATCAAAATTCCAAATCCTGGAGACATACATCAGGATAAGGTGTCAGAAAGTGGAAAGTGTTCACTGTCACAGAATACCCTTGAAACGAGCTCCCCGGGCACGCCCCCAGGTGCCACTGAACAAAGCCATTCTCTTGCCCATCCCTCATCCATAACAGAACACCAGCTTTACGTTCACACCAAAGCTTCCCGCAAGAATTAGAAAACAAACAAAAGAGAGGTTTTCAGATGACACGGTGAAGTCCGAGCTGATCTTCTCTCAACCCCATTCTATGTAGTCAGCACCAGTGAATGGTGGGTTTGGCATTCGAAAGAGAACTTCACGTGTCCAGTGGACAGATGGGGAAAAGGGTCACAGCAGCAAGGCATCTGTGGCCACATCCTGACACTGGGCCCCCTCTCCCTACCTTTCCTCTCGAGTCTCACTTAACCTGAAGGACAAACTGGATCAAGTTGGTAAATGAACACAGTCAAGGAATTAGCCTTAGGAGATAAGGGACCGGTCAATACTCCCAAAGCTGGTTAGGCCCTTCGACATGTAGGTGTATGTGTATATGTATACATCACTACACTAAGATATAGATCTAGCCCTATGGGTATATATACGCACTTATGGCTATATAGAAAAAACTATGCCAATACTAACCAAACAGAACTTTGTAAGCGGTCATCCCAAAGCTGTAATCCCACACTGGGCTGTGCACAAAGCCATGCATTATACCATATTAACCAACAGAAGGCTGACTTGGCTCAATCTCTCCTATCTGTGCCCCCTTGCCCTTGGAGAGGCAGGGCAGAAGAGAGAGTTTGCATCTGCTTAAAACACAAGTGGCTTCTTCATAGGAACAGTCGTTGTCAGGTGAAGCTGCTGAAGATGTCCATGGAAATGAAAAAAGAAACAGAAAAACAGACCCCTTATACTTTCTGGAGCAACCTGGTGTCACATCACAAACTACCTCTCTCTTTTGCCAGTTGCGGCTAAGTTGCCCAGGCCCTGGGAGCTCCCAGGGCACGGTAACATTAGAGGCTCGCTGGCTTGGGGTTCTTAGACCCCGCACAACTCAGCCTCCAGAGACCTGGTCTTTGTCAGGGGTCTGTCACTAGAGTGGACCCAGGTGGCCATGTCCTTGGGACATCTCTTGGCACCAGCTATGTTAGGTGTAAAGTTCTCCACGTGAGATGACGCTTGGGGAGCCAAAAACAAACTGGAAAGAACTAGGTAGAACAAGTATTAGTGGCTCTGCCCACCCTGAGGACAGAGCCACTTACACCGCAGAGCCGTCAGGGGCCTCGGGTGCTTCTGGGGATTCAGGAGCTGGCTCATCGGGGCTCAGCCGGGACTGGAACTTCTCCAGCTGCTCTGGACTCGCCAGGGTCTTCAAGAGGGTGTTCTCCCGCTCCAGTTGGGAGTTCTTCTCCACCAGCTCTCGGATCTGCTCCTTCAGGATCTCCACCTCCTCTCTCACAGCATACATCAGATGATTCTTCACTAGATCCTGCCACAGAGGAAATCTCAGCAAAGCCATTCTTGAGCTGTCGCGGCCCCCACGCAGCACCATCACCCTGCCCTCCGTGGGCCCGTGCCGCCCCTCATGCACCGCCCTCCAGCCCAACTCCGTGGCTGCCTTTTTCTGAAGCACTGAAGCCCTCACCCAGCACTATTACCTGGTTTAGGCCATGCCAGGGCTGGGAGCCCAGTTCGAACTACATAGGCTCCTTCTGCGAGTTTCTAATGACATTCAAAGCTGGCTGTGTGGGGACCTTCGCGAGGGTGAGACTTCTGCCGGTGGCCGGTGGTTTGCTATGTCCCTCTTACCACGTAAGATCCCACCACTGACCCAGATCCCAGGGGGTGGGGGCCCTGGAGTATACTCCATACGGTTTGCTCTACAAATCTTCCCAAAAGAATAAAATGGGCTATTTGGGAATCTCTCCTCCATAGGAGCCAGCAAACGAGTCACAGCTGCCCTGCAGCCTGGCCGGATAGGACACAGGACACTGGGAGGAAGGTGCAGGGGCTGCTGCATCCTCTCTGAATCTCAGAGCCGCACTGGGGCAGGGAACTGTATCATTAGGCCCCAGGGGCACAATGAAGTGGCTCCTAAAGACTGGAAGCCCCAACCCTCTGTGGCCATTTTGGCTGCTTGTTGGAGTATGACCTCTACCTGGTAAGGAGAGGGAGAAGGGGGTGGGGTGCTTTGCTTCCTGTTTCCTGACCCCAGCCCAGGCTCTGCAGACGCACTGCAGTGCGGTTGCATCCAATGAGCTCTGCCCCTTGTCAAGTGCAGTCTGAGCTCCCTGCCTTGCAACCAGCCCAGGAGGGAAGCCAGAGGCTGCTGCAAAGCCTTGGGAGAGACAAGAGGGGGGGAAAGGAGCAAGCCCAGCGAGGGTAGACTGGAAATGCCCTAAAATGTGCCACTCGCCTGGACTCTACCCAGGGCCTCCAGGGAAGGCTGGGCAGCAAGCTGCCTGCTTCCCCAGGCTTTTGGCTAATGGCTGTTGCAACCACCCCCTCAGTCCTGCCCAGAGTTACATAAGCAGCAGCTAAGTCTGGGGATGGGAATGACGCAGTGATGCCACTCACCATGGCCTGCTCGATCTTGTTGTCTATGGCTACCACGCTGGCTCCAGAGGCACTGCCAAGACAAAAAGCAAAGCGGCCCATTACTCACTCGGCCCCACTCTGAGTATCTGGCAGCGGTGGCCAAAGTCCTCCGTTTGCCCTGGCTCCTCTCTCTCACCTCCCAGGCCTGGAGTTCGGGGCAGTTTGTCCTTAGGTCCCTCCCTGGCGCCTGCAGGAAGCTGCACCTCCCCACCCCGGCGAGCTCCGTGCTGCCGCCGCCCGCCACCGCCCCGAGTTGCGATCGACTCCAGTGGCGCGCGGGGCCGGGGCACACCGGAAAGCGTGGCCTGCTCCAGCGATATGCAAACAATGGGGGCGCGCGACCCAGGCAGTCTCCCGCCGCCCGCCCAGAGGGTCCTGGGCAAACCTACCGGGTTCTGAACCTAGCTAGTAATTCCTTCTCGAGTCGGGAAGCTTCCGGCCTTCTCCCCAGCGGCGCAGGGCCCCGGCCAGCCCCCTGCCCAGCCCTGCCCGCCGCCCCTCTGCCTCCCGCTTGTCTCTGCGGCTGCAGCAGCTGGTTCTCACGGCGCAGCGGCCGCAGGGACGCTCCGACGGCGGCTCCCAGCGCAGCGGTGACCCCCCCCTCCCCGCTCCGCGCCCCGCTCCTGCGTCCCCTACCCCCGCCCCTTCCCAGGATGCTGCACCGCGGGGAACGGGGACCAGCGGCGCGCGGCTCGCTCGGAGATCAGCTCAGAGCCCAGCCCCCGCCAGCGCCCCTGCTCCACTCGGCATGGGAGCCGGATTCAGTGGTTACCTGTTATCCAGCTTAACGGAAACCACATCCCCTCCAAGCAGGGAAGAGAAGAAGGAGATGGAGAAATTGTGCAGCTGATAGACCGCCACCTCCATGGGAGTCTGATACATTTCAGTGTTCATGGCTCGGGCTGCCGGGGAGCTCTGGCTGGGCAGGGCGGGCTAGGCGGCTGGCGGCTGGCGGCTGCTGGCGCGCTGCACTGGGCTGGGCTGTGCGCCGGAGTCGGCCCTGGGGCTAGGAGGAGGGCGAAGGCTGCGAAGCAGACCCAAAGCCAGGCAGGCGCTCCAGCTGGAGTTGAAGGGAAGTGACTCGAGGGGTGTCACCTAATATGTGTCACAGACTCCACGGCCGCCAGTCCAACCCAGACTCGGAGATATTTCGGCTCCTGCTTCTTTATATAGGAGGAGCCGGTTGCGTCACATGGCGTCAGGGGCCATGCAAATGAGTCCTGTACCGGGCTTTGTGGCCCAGTTAAACCACATCCCCTCCCTGAACCTTAGGCTGGGACTGTAAACAGTTCAGCACTTTCTTGTGCCAACTGGCATCTCCAATAGAGGACTCCGAAGATTGGTAAAAACCAAACCGGAGCTGATTGCAAGAGAAATAAGAAGTAGGAATGTCCCAGCAGGAGGTAGAAAACATTCAGTAGAGGGCGATGCTGGTTTTAAAAGCTCCTTTTTCTTTCTTTCTTTTTTTTTTTTTTTCAGGTGTCAGCCAGCATACCACAATGGCTTTGCAATGCTCTCATATGTCACACTCCCTGGAACCCCCACCCTCACTCATCATCAGGAGCCTAACTTTCCTTCCTGCACACACGCTTTGTGACTTGAATGTTCACTGTCTCACCAAATGCAACTGTCCCCTCACCCAGCCAGCTGGTGGCAGGCTTGCCCCAAACCCTGGCACCCACCCATTCACATGTTCTTTGAAGTGCATAAATGTGGGAGCATCTGTGCCTGTATAGACACATGCAAAGATCAGTGACATGCATGTGACAAATGCACAGGTCTGTGCTAATCTGTGCATGAATGTGTATGGACGACAGGGTGCTCAGAAACTCAGTGAGTGGGTGGACATGTGCAAGGGAGCAGCTAGGTGAATGACAGAGGAGGTGGGGAAAACAGAGTATGCCAGTGGGAACTAGAGTGACCACAAGATACTAGCTCTTTTCTCTTTGGTCCCCACGCCCTACTGTTTAAAGAAAATATATTCAATATTACCCAGGAGCTCATGTCCCTGTTTTTTTTTTTTTAAAAATGTTGTACTTTCCTATAAACAGCAAATGACAACAAAACTGCAAACCAAGGCTATATATAACCGATCCCAGGAAGACACCTGCCATGTGTTGGCATTAGTGAGCACTTCAGGAAAAAAACAGACACCAAACAACCAGGAAAACAAAGTGATAGTTGCCTAATAAGAGTCGCACGTGTTTCCATCAAAATATATTTTCATTCTTTTCAGCCTCAAGCTTTTAAAAAAAAAAAAAAAAGGCAAAAGAGGCCTGAGGGCCTTTTCTCCTGCACTTTTCTAGGCGAGGCCACCTGGTGGACAGAAACAGAATTGCAACCAGAAGGAGCGGCCTGGGCAGGGAAAGGAACAGGTGATGCAACCAGGGATATTATTTACACTAATACATGACCATAAGCAGAACATTGGGTTCCACTACATATACAATAGTTTGGATGAAGTTAAAGCCAGTACCCATGAATCAGTGCTCTTCAGGCTGTGGTCCAAAGAAATATCCTAATGCAATCATGCTATTGGAAAAATACTAGAGCCTCTTATCAGCAAAGAAGGTAATTATTGTTTGCTTCAGGATATTTCTCTTAACCAGGTGCCTGGCACTGACACCCTAGCCATGGCCCTAGCCAAGCCCAGTTTGAAGGCCTTGATTTCCTTCAGGCTTCTAAGGCAGTTAGATCACTGAAGAGCCAACATTTTTGGCTATGATGTGAGGCTCCACTGGAACATTATAGTGGCAGCAGTAACATGCACATCATGGCCACTGTATTTGCAAAGTGTGCACCAATGAGCTCCCCAAGAATACCTGCTGCATGAACCCAAAGTGGTGATTTTCTTCACCATACTTTAGGTGGGTATTCTGTTAATGTTCAGAAAAATTTTCTGAGGCTGGTGTTTGCAACTAAGCTGTGTGTAGGAGACAGAACAAAATGCGGTCTATATTTATAGGTCATCAAGAGCATTATCTGAGGAAAAAAAAAACCTTGTTAAGTCAGGAGCTTAACTGATATTGGAATTCCCTGACATATTAATCTGCCCTTTGTGCCACACAGAACTTTCTTGGTCCAAGAAGAGTCTCTGAGTTGACCTTTCCCTGGCTCGTTCAATTTTCCTAAACTATTGCTATTCACTCCAGCATTCCAAAAGAGATAAGAAGAAAAGGAGGAGAGAAAAATAAACTGGGTTGGCAGGGGGAAAACCACCACAGGGACTTTGGGCACAGGCCATCAGTAAGGCAGCTCCTTTAACCGGGCCTCCATTTAGAGGAGGCAGAAGCAGAGAAGTCTTCACAGGTTGGCAAAAGATGGGAAAGGAATTAAGTTTGCCACCAAAGCTGCATTTGGATTGGTCGCTAATCACACTTCAATTAACAACAACGACAAAAAAACAAGCCGATTTGAGACCCGCTGACAAAAAGTAGCTATCATCCATGGAGCATCAGCTATGAGGAGATCCTGTGCTGGCAAGGCCACAAACCGTGCAACATAGGCATGGCCACCCAAGGTGCTAAGCAGATGCAGAGCTAGGAATCCAGCCCAGGGCTTCCCGGCCTAGAGACCAAGTTTCTTTCTATCGCAGGTGCTAGTGGGGCAGGGAGTGGGTTTAGTGCATGGGTGGAAGCTCAAAGGAATGAGTCGAGGCAGTTAGGGGATGGGTGGGAGGCGCCTGAGAGTGATGAGGAAGAGGAAAGGTTGAGGGCCAGGAGACATGCCCCTGGGCCGCCGGCAGTGCCATGGGTCAGAGGGGTCCAGAGGCCCACTTTGAGCTGTCCAAGTGCAGCTGGCTTTGCTCACACTCGAGCTAGGAGAGAATATCCAAACTGTCCCGACAAGCTGTAGAGGAGGGCTGGGCTCACCCACAGCGGTTCAGAAAGCAGCCAGGTACTCCTCAGAGACAGCTACCTCTGTCTAGGAAATATCAACCCAATCCGCTGCTTTCTAGAATGGAACACAGGGTCTTGGGGTCTCCAAAATCTCAAGCAAGGTACAGAGTGTCAGAATAACAATCAGAGTCCAGTGAAACCTCGAATTCCTGGGGCTCCACTCACTGGCACCCTTAATGAACTCATTCCTCCCCTCCCCCCCATTCTTGCTATGCTCAGCTTTTAGGAGAACAAGGTCAACACCAAGAAAACAAGCTCACTTCAGGGATTTCGTTTAGAAAAACAACTGCAAAAAGATCTTAGGTTCAGCGCACACTCAATCCGTCTCTCATCCCCTCTACACCCCTAGTTCTGTTGTGTTAGAAATGATCACCTTGAGACTTTAAGATCCTTTACTCCCAAAGAATGGCTGGACGTGAGGATCTGATACAGGAAAACAATGGAATAAAATATCTGGGGGCTGGCTCTGGCGTAGCAGGTAAAGCTGCCACCTGCAGTACCGGCATCCCAGGTGGGCACCAGTTTGAGTCCCAGCTGCTCCACTTCAATCCGGCTCTCTACTATGGCCTGGGAAAGCAGTGGAAGATGGCCCAAGGCCTTGGGCCCTGTACCTGTGTGGGAGACCTGGAAGAAGCTCCTGGCTCCTGGCTTCAGATCGGTGCAGCTCCAGCCATTGTGGCCATCTGGGGAGTGAACCGGCTGATAGAAGACCTCTCTCTCTCTCTGCCTCTGCCTTTCTGTAACCCTGCCTTTCAAATAAATAAACAAATCTTTTAAAAAGAATAAAATAAAATATCTCTGTAGAAAGATTTTCTAAAAAAGAAGTGAAGGGAAGATCGGGGTGGAGAGGGGAGGGGAGGGGGCGAGGAGAAGGAACACAGAGGGTTTTCTGCCTAACCCTCAGTAGAAAATTCCTCTGCTCAGAAGAGCTGCACCGAAGCCAGTTGGGGAGGGGCGGTTTGTGCTGTGCATGGCATTTAACATCTGATCTACTATTTCTGAGTAATGTGCTGATCCTCAAGAATTTCAGCATCTTTGTGCAGGTGGGCCCCAGACAGGAAATAGTGGTGCAGGGATTCAACAGCCCAGCAAGCCCGACACCCGTAGAAGCACAAAGTAGGCTGGATCACAAACCAGCGGAGTAATGGCATCTAGCTGATGAGCTGGGCGCTTTGCTAATTCTCAGTTCTAGCTCTAATGCCATGGGGCTTCATGATGAAACCGAACAGAGCTGACACCACTTCTCTCCGGAGTGACCTTCTAGATGGAGGGAGGGTGGCGTAGTGCGGACAGGGCCATCTGCCTCCATTTGAGCAGGCCCTGGAAGCCACTTGCTCCCTTTAAGCTAGAAGAATTGTCTCAGCATTCCCACTGGTCTGTTCCACTTATTCAAAAGCCACACTCTCCAGGACAAAAGCCCTTCCCACTGCAGCTTCCCACGGGACAGTGGAACAAAGACTGGACTGCAGAATCCTCGTGTAGGAGAATCTCAGCGCACTGACAAGGACTGGGCACAGTAGGTTGGGGAGGCAATGAGGGGGAACATCTCACTTCCCTTTTTGTCACACTTGAAGCATTGTGTGCCACGAAGCCAGAAGGAAACTATTTATAGGCAAATCTTCCTTATTTTCTACAGGGAATGTTCCACCCAAAGATTCAGCAATATTGCCAGCAAAACACAGGGTCCTGTGTCAGAAGAAGCGGAAAAAGACACCATGCAAGAGGTGCGGGACAAGCCACAAAGCAAACACTGGGTTAGAAGCTGGAAAAGGAAATACAAAAAGGATATTGAGCGCGAGAGTGTGAGCACAGTGTTAATGGGACGGTTGAAAAACATCCCTCCCACTTACTCCTCTACCACGGCCCCCGACCATCTGAGGTTCTGTCTAGTTCGAATTACTTACTTGTCCCTTTTGCGGAAGAGGCTGGGGGAATAAGGAGGCTGAAATGCCATGGCTGACTTTGTCCTTGCTTCTCTCTTATCTTCTTTCTTTGCCTGTGCTTCCATTCCAGCGTGGACAGCTACGCACAGGAAGGCCACTGCCACTTACACAGTTACTTTGGATTCACGGAAAATCCCCAAAGTCCAGACGCAGGAAAGCAAGCAGGAAAGATGGTGACAGAGAAAGCGCCTTGTTCTCTGTGAATCATGTGAACTGCTCTGCATGACCAGGGCCCAGAGCTCTGACTTTGGAGGGCAGGAAGACAAGGAGGAGGACACAGATGCAGATGCAGCAGGCGATGGAGGGTGAGAGGGGGCCCAAGGAGAATTCTGGCGAGTGCAGAGATGGGCCCTCTCTTGGAAAAGCAGCTCCAGCAGTTGATTTGGGACAAACCCTGGTGGTGAATGATGGCAGGAGCAATGAATTGTGCCTTTCAGTTCCTTCCCGGACAGGGGCCCATGTGAGCTTCATAAACAATCTCTGAGTGACACTAGGGGCCAGGCGGAACCAAACCCCGTTTTTACAAAGTGTTCTATCCCACCCACCTCATTCAGAGAAGTCAAACACTGCTCTTTTTCATTTTTATGATTTAGTTATTTATTTGAAAAGGCAGTGTTACAGAGAGAGAGAGAGAGAGAGAGAGATGAAAGAGAGAGAGAAAGGGAGAGATAGAGAGACCTTCCATTCACTGATCACTCCCTAAATGGCTGCAAGAGCCAGGGCTAAGCCAGACCAAACCCAGGATTCTTCCAGGTCTCCCACATAAGTGCAGTCTCAAGCACTTGTGCTGTCCTCCGCTGCTTTTCCAAGCACATTAGCAGGGAGCTGGTTCAGCAGTGGAGCAGCTCGGACTCGAACCGATGCCCATATGGGATGCCGGTATCGCAGGTGGCGGCTTAACCTGCTACACCACGATTCTGGCCTCCAAACACTGCTCTTGTCAAAACATCTTCATCACCTCAACTTTGATCAATAATCATGGGGAGCAGGGGAGAGTTGTCCTGGCATCTCAGTAGGACTGGAAGTATTGATGACTTATCTAGGAATGCAGTTCAGGTCAGTGGATCTTAAATTTCATGAACCTTGTGTCAATATTTATGCCTGTCTCCTTTCTCTTTATGCCTTGCAGCTGGGAAAATTTACCTCCATAAGTTTTTCAAGCCCTCTTCTCATTTTCTACCATCCCAATTATCCAGCTAGAAGCATGAGATGTTTGTAAAATTAACCTTGGGAAACAGAATCAACATCCTTCTTCCCCTTCCCCATACTAGTTGCCATTATCATTCAAAATGCAATTCAGAGTAGACTGCAGGCTTAGCCAAAGCACAAGGCACATTTCAGGGAAATTTTATAAAGCAAATGAGTAGTACAAGTCACAAGTGCCTCCTTCCAGAAGACCCTGAGTCTTGGCAATTTCAGAGGCCTCCCTACTGGTTAAAACCTTAATGAAATGTTTGCTCAGAAAAAGGCACAGGGTTTGGGCGTGCTTGGGAAGGTAGCCTGGGTTCAGAGGAACTACACCACTACTGTCCCTGGGCACTGCTTCATCCCACAAAATGGGCTGTGCTTTTCTTTTCCCCATCCCTCCCTTTGGCCAGTGCCAACCTCAATGGATATAATACAGCAGCCACCAAGCTTGGAGTTTGTGTGGGACCTATGGGCTCCTCTGACACTGTGGCTGACAGTGCCAAGAAGGGTCTCTCACCTGTATTCCTGTCCTAAATCTGAGGGTCTGTAAAGCAAGGGAACAAGGACGAAGGGGTTTGCTTTCTATGTTGCCAGCTCCCTCCTTCCAAGCAGCAGGGGGCTCACCTCTCCCTGCCAGCCTCTTGCCTCTGGCCAGCTCATCTCAGTCTTACCCTTACTATCTCTCCTAGAAGCACGCGCTGAGTGAGGTTCCTTGTCCTCCCTCATAGACTGGCAAGCAGCTTCAAGCAGGCAAATGCCCCCGTCATGCCCCTCAAAAAAGCCCACCCTCGGAAAATCCTGGTGCACGGCAGCCTTCCCAGGGGCTGCGAAAGAAAGCAGCAGGAAATACGACCACTCTCCATGTCTGTTTGTCTGCACTAGCCTATCCAGGCCAAGGAGAAACTGGCGGGGCCTCTCCCTATCCCCTCTGCTCTGTGGAGCAGTCCCAAGAGCTGAAATTCCAAGCCATTTTCTCGGGCAGTTGCCAGGGTTACTTTGAGTGGCACGTGAAGGACTTGGGGGCTATTGGCAATGCTTGGAAGAAGAGAATCAGGGGAATCTTGTCGGGGATGCGAAGCCAAGAGACAAGGGACCTGTAAAGAGAGCAGAGGCTCTGAGGGGGCGCACCTGGCTCCATTATGAGCCCCACCAGAGAATGTGTGACCTTTGAAGTGCTACAGGTTCCCTAGGGAATAAAAGGACGGTTAATAATGCTGGCTCTTCAGCCGCTCAGGCTCCTTGACCACGATGGGTAAGTATTATAAGCCTCCCAGGGCTCTCTCATTGTGCCGCTGAGGCCTCCGCTTTCCTCCCGGAGGAGCTATTCACCATGTGCTCACTTGAGCTAGCTCCTTGCTCCTCTGTTGTGATGTTCTATGACTTGTGAAGAGGGGCTCTGCAGATTGCAAGGGGCCTCTGGCTCTCCAGCCACCCCTCCCCTTGGCTTCCTGGATGCAAGGAAGGCAGTTGAGCTAGGGTGCGGGGCAGCAGCAGGAGGGGACGGAGTGGGGCACACTACTCCCAGGCTGCAAAGAAAGGAGAGAAACAAGTGTCCTGGGCAGGGCCTCACAACCATGGGAACAGTGCCAGGGAACTCAAAGGAGTGCCAGGAGGGGTGAAGGAAGGCCACCCGACTTGGTTTGAAAATTGCTGACAAGTAATACACACACCTGATCCGGAAGAAAGAAGCAAGAAAGTGCACACGTATTTATGCAGACTTCTTCAGCTTTCACACCACCTAATTCACAGATAGGCAGGCAGAGGGGGCATCTATCTCTCCCCCACCTCCTCATGACTTCAAAGGAGTAGTAAGGCCACAGGACATGACAAGGCAGCGTACTCTAGGCCAGGCCTGAGTATAACAAACCATGGTCTCTCTGACATGCAAAGCTGTGCTATACAGGGGTCATAGGTGACAAGGTCTTAGTAGAACTTTAGAGTGGCATTCAAGTGAGCATAAGGGGAACCAGTTTGAAGCTTCAGCCCACATACCACAAACAAGAAGTCCCGACACTGCCAGGACCACAATTTTCAAAGATGTCACTCATTATAATAAACACTTTTAAATGAAGGAGAAATAAAGACAAATACCTTTTGTGCACAATCAGAGATGATGCCCACAGGTCCTCATGAGAGCACTTCTAATTAGAGCCAGTCCTGGCCTTGGTGCCGCCTGTGACTGACTACCCAAGGAGTGTGATCTGAAGGTACCAAGAGAAAAATCCCCCTCCAAGCTACTTTCCAGAGCTGCCGCCACCAGCCACCATAGTGCCTACAAAGGGTCACCATCAGTGATGCCTTTGGGTTCCAGTGATCTCTCCTGGAGTTCTTTACACTTTGTGGAATCAGCCCTGGAAAGGTGTCACATTTAACCACCAGCAGTGTGAACTAGCACTTGCGTTTGAACTAAATTATCATAAAGACCTATTTATTTATTTGAAAGGCACAGTTACACACACACACACACACACACACACACACACACTGTGGTGGGTGGGTAGAGATAGAGAGGTCTTCCATCCACTGCTTCACTCAAATGGTTGCAATGCCCAGGGCTGGACCAGGCCGAATCCAGGAGCCAAGAACTCCATATAGGTCTCCCACTTTGGTACAGGTGCTCAAAGGTTTGGGTCATTTCCACAGCTTTTCCAGAGGCTTTGGCAGGGAGTTGGATTGGAACTGGTGCCTATATGGGATGCCGGTATCCCATGCAGTGGCTTAACCCGCTATGCCACAATGCCGGCCCCCAAATTATTGGATTTCTTTCAACAGAGTGGTGAGTAGCTTATCAGCATCGGAAGACAATTGGACCCACAGCAGACAGTGGACTGCGGCTGGAGAGAAAGCAGTTTAGATGACCTTCCTAACGTCAGGACCACCCATGGAGCTTGCGGAAACATAGCGGTGACCTGGGTTCCAGCCCTAGGGAATCCAGTGGAATAAGCCAGGGGCAGGGGAAGGACACGTTTTAGCTGATTTGTGTACAGTTCTGGCACCAGCCCATATAGCTGCTTTTTAGGAACCACTGGCCAAAAGGTGAAAGCCAATAAAGGGGCTCCCTGAAGGGCCTTGGGGGCACTGAGACTCACTTTGTCTGACACATTCTGGTGAGGTGCAGTATATTTCAGGCCTGCTGTTTATTCTACCATCTTTCTCTCTCATTCCTGAAAGCCCCATCAGGGCGTTAGTGAGAGCTACTCTTAGAGGGACAGCTCTGCACCTGTTCTGATTTATATCTAAATCTTTGGCAAATTTTGCCTCTCTATTACAAGGAACCAATTCTAAGACACTACACAGCTGTCCATGGGAACTCTCAGCCTGTGAGGTTAGGGAAGCAGGGCACAGACATCACAGTGGGGAAGAGGGAAGAACCCAGAGTGGAGAATAGGAAGGGCTGACTTTTCTCTGACAGCACCTTTAGGTTGGTTCATTGATGCACCTCCCTTCTCAGAGGCCAGCTCTCCTCCAGCCCTGTGGCTGTAAGTGCCTGATCAAGATCAAATATGGATTGATTCCCAGGATAGCTGGAGGGGTGTGACTCATTGTCCCTCAGGAACCTGCCGGGGCTGACTACAAAGCCTTGCCAGGATCTCTGTGAACACGCCCATCCTCACCCTGATCCAAGCCTGGAACTCACCCACCCTTACCATCCTCACCCCAGCATAATGCTTAGGAGCCCTTCCCTGACCAAGAGGCCACCTTTACTGCTCACTGAAGGGGAATTTGCTCTTCTCTGTGCTACACATCTGGACTGTGTTTTGATATTTTATTTTATTTTTATGTTTAATTTACACTGCCTGCTAGGTTTTGGGCTTGAATAAACAGAGGCTTTGCTTTCCCCCCAAGGCCTGGACTTCCTGGTTGCCTGCTAGCAACACAGCAACCATTTTAACCTCTTTTGCTCCTTGAGACAGTCAGTGTTGGGAGTGGGACTGGAAGAGAAAGCTATTTTGCGTCAGAAGCCTTAAGATTCTCAGTGCTAACCTGAAATACCATTCCCCAGTCCTTCCTGACAACGTGAATGTTAAGCACTAAAGCCATCTTACCAAGCATGAGCACAATTCAACACATTTGTGGAAAATGGAATTAAAAGATAAGTTTATTTTGGTGTCCCAAAATTTTAAGATTTGTCCAAAGGTGGGATCTTCAAAAAGTTCACAGATATGCATATTATGAAAAAATGCATGAATTTCAAAAAAAACTTTTGTGCCAAAATAAATTCTCATTTAAATTTTAAAAAAATTTGAGAGAGAGAGAGAGAGAGAGCGAGTGAGCTACCATCTGTTGGTTCACGCCCCCAAAGCCCTTAATGGCCAAGGCTGAATGAGGCTGAAGCCAGGAGCTAAGAGCTCAGTCCTGGTCTCCCATGTAGGTGGCAGGAAACTAATCACTGGAGCCATCACTGCTGTCTCCCAGGGTCTGCATGAGCAGGAAGCTGGAGTCAGGAACCAGAGCCAGGAACTGAACTCAGGTACTCGAATGTGGGAAATGGGCATCTTAACCACTAGGCTAAACACCCATTCCCTAAGGTTAACATTTAATTCTATTATCCGTGAAGATTTTGAAATACCCTCACACAGATTTCTGTTAAAAGGCCACAACAAGATCATAAGGATAAAGCACAAAAATAAATTCCAAGTATTGGCATTGTTTTTTTTGAAAAATTTACTTACAGAGTGCTTTGTGCCACCAAGAAAAGACAGAAGTGCCCAGGTCTCTGTGAACAGAGCCTCTGTGGGCACGAGCAGCTTTAAAGACCTATAGACAGCAGAATGTGGTGGGGCTTACTGGGAAAGGCTTCTTGCCAAAGCTCATACACCTTGAAAAATAAGAAGAACACTAGCCCCTATGTCCTGGGATAGAGCTTCAACAACCGACTAACGAATCCTGGTCAACAGTTCTGACATTCTGTTATTTGCTAAAACTAATAATACTGTGGATGTTGTTGACAGAGTTGCAGAAGAGTTAAAGTAAATATGGAAACTGAGGAACAGCCAAGTATAGACAGTGACTAGCTCAGCAGCTTAGAGGAAGGGAGTTTCACAGATACTCTGGATTTCTTGGGGAAAGGGGCCTGAGGGTGGTTGGAAGATAATCTAGAAGTCATCGGTCATGTCACTGGGCAATTTCTTTCCAACAATATGCTACTGCAGTGATGAGTGTAGCCCATGCAGCTCATTCTGAGCCCAAAAAGAATAGGAAGGGACACTTCCCTCCCCGACCAATGCCTTTTTTCTCTGAGAAAAGTACCTCTAGCAACAATTCTAGATGAAGTTGGTCAAGTGGGAAGAAAATATGTTGGAAGGCCAGAGTTCTTTTTCCACCTTGGCTACTAGTCAGCCAGGGGACTACATATAAGGCTTCTAAACACCCTAGGCTGCTAGCTCATCATCCCTGAAATGGAAATAAAGTTCCCCTATAAAACATATTTCCCACACATGGTGTACACATCTATGGACATCTAAAGTCTGGAAACAGTATACTTTCAAAAGTTTGTGGGAAATGGAATTAAAAGATAAGTTTATTTTGGTGCAAAAAAATTGAAATCCATGCATACTTTTTTTTTTGACAGATAGAGTTAGACAGTGAGAGAGAGAGAGAGACAGAGAGAAAGGTCTTCCTGCCATTGGTTCACCCCCAAATGGCCACTATGGCCGGCGCTACGCCGATCTGAAGCCAGGAGCCAGGGGTTTCTTCCTGGTCTCCCACACGGGTACAGGTGCCCAAGCACTTGGGCCATCCTCCACTGCCTTCCCGGGCCACAGCAGAGAACTGGACTGGAAGAGGAGCAACCGGGACTAGAACCCGGCACCCATATGGGATGCCGGCACCGCAGGCGGAGGATTAACCAAGTGAGCCATGGCGCCGGCCCCCGTGCATACTTTTTTTATAATATGCATTTGTCATGGATTTTCTAAAGATCTCATGTATCATTCTTACAGACTGAAGCTGTCCTTGATGACATGATATGTATGTATAATTGTGTGTGTGTGTGTGTGTATATATATATATATAGAGAGAGAGAGAGAGAGAGCGCTGCTTGTGTTTCCGGATCAGATTTGATGAACACCGTATAGCTGAGCTCTTTGGAGAGTAGAAAAGGGTTATGGGAATGTGATATACTTCATGATGGATATGGACCCTGGTCACCAAACACTGCTGGAAAAAATGGCTCCCTAAATGTGCATCCCTTTCAATTCTGTTCCAAAGTTTAATGTTTCTAACGTTCTTTCCGGTTCCAGTTGTTGTTCCCACAGTTTCACAAGTTATCTATACTACTTCCGGGTGAAGAGTAGTGTGAGGACTTGATGTTAAAATGGAATTAGTATTTCAATGATCCTCTTGAAGGTCTTAGCAATCTGTCTCTGTACATAGGACTTGTAACTTGCACAACATTTTGACCTTGAGAGTTTCAACGGTACAAACAATCAGTAATCAGCAGGACCTCTAGTCTTCCAAGCAGAACTGAAGGCACAGCCAGATAGGTTCATGATTGAAGTAAGCAGTGCAAGGTCACAAGTATGCATCAACTGGCCTCCTAGACCAGAACATAAACTCTGTAGGGGTGGGGGCTCATCTTTCCCACTCATGTACACCCAGGGCCTGGACTAGCACTTGGCACATGGAATAAATGTGGTGTAAATGTGCTTAATAAATAAAGAAAAAGAACCGGCTAAGTGTTAGAACTTTGGTAATGGCCGTGGTAGAGAAGAACTATAGACAAAATCATGTACTAGCCTTCTGTTAACACTTTAATTTGGGAAGTCATTGTCTGAGAGAGACTCTCTAGTTAAAAACATGAAGGACCTGTGAAAATCAAACATACTTGGGAAACGCAAACACAGTTTAATTGAGTAAGTGGCCACTAATGAGCTGGAAGCAAGGCTCGACCTCTTGAATAAAAGGGATAATTCACCCATGTGTGTGTTCCTGGTTCTCCACAAATGCTGGGACTTTGGTCAGTTTCCATCTTTAGCTAAAGGGGCTGGGTCAGTTGGGAACGGGTCACCCACAGGGAGCACTAGAGGGTGATAAAGCCCAAGGGCAGGGCAGCCAAGTCTCAGCTGGCACCAGTATCAAAGAGGGATTTAGGACTAGCATATCTGATTCTCTGAGTGAGTGACAGCCATAAAACTGGAATGATAGGGGTGGAGGGGGGCAAAAAAAGTCCAGCCTAAAAATACCCGGACGTCCGCCAAGGTAAAGGAAATTCTCACCATTAATGTCACCCTTGGGTTTGAAGTCTTGAGGTGCCCTGTTACAATGAAAAGTCTTTCTCAGAGGGAGAGCTGTTTGGTTTTTCTCAGGGAAAGAACATGATGACCTGTTCAGCTATGTTCAAATAGTGGGGGCTTTTGTAAGAAGTGACCCAGGCTGGCTAGGCATAGACTGGTGGGGTGCTGCTGAGGGTGGGGCTTTATGATGGGTCTTGGTTATCTGCTGGCCTTGAGTTTTCAGGCAAAGGGGATTTCACGGCAAAGGAGAATGTTCTCTCCTCTTCTGGTTAAGTAAAAGCAAGCTATTAAGAAAATGCTATGCCATCAGGGAAATGCAAATAAAAACCACAATGAGGTTTCACCTCACCCCAGTTAGAATGGCTTTCATACAGAAATCAACAAACAACAAATGCTGGCAAGGAGGTGGGGGAAAAGGCACCGTAATACACTGTTAGTGGGAATGTAAACTTTTACAGCCATTGTGGAAGACAGTATGGAGATTCCTCAGAAATCCGAAAATAGATCTAACATATGACCCAGCTATCCCACTCCTGGGAATTTACCCAAGCAAAATGGAAACAGCATATGAAAGTTATATGTACCCCCATGTTTATTGCAGCTCAATTCACAATAGCTAAGATATGGAACGGGGCCCAGTGTTGTGATGTAGCAGGCATCCCATATGAGCACCAGTTTGAGTCCTGGCTGCTCCACTTCTGATCCAGCTCCCTGCTAATGGCCTGGGAAACAGTGGAAGATGGCCCAAGTGTTAGGGCCCCTGCCACCCACGTGGGAGTTCCTGGCTCCTGGCTTCAGTGGTCATTTGGGGAGTGAAACAGGAGATAAAAGAGCTCTCTCCCTCTGTCTCTCCTTCTATCTCTCTGTAACTCTGCCTTTTAAATAACAAAAAAAGCTATTGAATCACCCAGATGTCCATCAATCAACTATTGGATTAAAAAACTGTGGTACTGGGGCCAGCTCTGTGGTGTAGCGGGTAAAGCCGCTGCCTGCAGTGCCACATCCCATAAGGGCGCTGGTTTAAGTCCCAGCTGCTCCACTTCCAATCCAGCTCTCTGCTATGGCCTGGGAAAGCAGGGGAAGATGGCCCAAGTCCTTGGGCCCCTGCACCCATGTGGGAGACCCAGAAGAATTTCCTGGCTCCTGGCTTCAGATTAGCACAGTTCCAGCTGTTGCAGCCAATTTGGGAGGGAACCAGCAGATGGAAGATCTCTCTCTGCCTCTTCTCTCTCTGTGTAACTCTGACTTTCAAAAATAATAATAATAATAAAAAACCCTGTGGTATATACACACTACAGAATACTACTTAGCCATAAAAAAGAATGGAATATTGTCTTTTGCAACAAAATGGATGCAATTGGAAACCATTAACTTAGTGAATAAGCCAGTTCCAAAAAGACAAATATCATGTGTTTTCCTTGATCTGTGGTAACTAATGGAGCACAAAAATGCAATGTATATAAGATAAAATGACATTTTTTATTTGATTATTGTTTATAGCCCTTGTCTCTACTGTTGAGGATCAGCAGTTTTTTTTTTTCTTCTTACTATTTGTTGAATTCTTTACTTAGTGGTGGGTTAAGCTTATGATGATAAAATAAGCTGAAAGTAGATCATTGTAAAATTAAAAGAAAGAGTAGAAAGGAAGGAGGAGGGAGGGTGGGAGCGTGGGCAGGAGGGAGGGTAGGGTGGGAAGTGTCACTAGGCTCCTAAATCTGTATATATGAAATACATGAAATTGGTTTATCTTATATAAATTTTAAAGATTGAAAAGAAAAGAAGGGAAAAGAAAAGAGAAGAGAAGAAAAGAAAATTCTATGAGGAGCAGCAAGGCTGCCCTGGGCATACTGGGGGCATTTATCCTCAGTGCTCCCTGTCTGGGAGATGCCAACTGCTTGCTCAGCAAAACACCCTCCCTGGGCATATCCTCCTCAAGCTCCATGGCCTGATTTCCAAGGTGGTAAAGCTGAGAAAGGGACCCCCAGGAAGAGCCTGCGGCTGACAGGAGTTGGTGACTTCTTCCTAGGATCGTTTCTTCTTACCAGCAGCCTACTGTTAACCTAAAGGAATGAGTCCAGTGGGAGAAATTCCAGGCAGAAGGGCAGGTCTCCGGGGGAGCTTTCTTTGGCCATTTTCTGCTACTCTCTGTTGGCAGCGGCCTTCTCTGCCTGTGCACCAGGCCGCCCTGGCAACAGATGCAACACTCACACGAGAGCTGGCAAGGGTAGCCCTTGCCCCTCAGCACCCCTCCTTCTTGCTCTTGTAAAACTCAAAACCTCAGCCCTGGGGCTCCCTCTAGCTTGAGCAGGTGATGACCGAAGCCCCTGACACCAGGCAGCACTGGGTCGAGTGGATGCAGGAGGCAGGGGAGCAGGGCTGGCCAGCCCCCCAGCCCCAGGGCCCTGTTGTGAGGTGCTGACAGCTGGGAGAGGACCTGAAACCAGTTAGCCTGGGGCTCCCAGCCAGCAGTGTATTTTCATCTTGTTTTGACTGGGACCGTCCTCCCCTGTGTAAACACATCCACGTCAGGGGGAAGAAAATGTATTACAGCTTAAAATAGGTGGGTGGAATGCATCCCACCCATGAATCACCAGTGCAGGAAATGCCCTGCAGGTGGGCCTTGCTTTAGGCGAGCCTGATACATGCAAATCTTGATTTAACAAGAAGGCCGAGATGGACAGCTGTTAGGTCTTGACCTGCCACTGGGAGACTTCAAAGCCTCCTCTGGTCCAAATAATAACAGCAGCAGTTCCCTTGCATTGACTGCTCAGCGAACACTGTTCTAAGAACATGACATACGTTAGCTTTTGGAATCTTACAAGTTGCATATTATATTGTTTGGGGCCCATTGCCCATTTTGTGGATGAGGAAACTGAGGCTCAGAGAGGCTCAAATGATTTGCCTGGAGTTGTACAGCTAGTAAGTGGCAGAGGCCAGATGAGAATTCCTGGCCTGTGATTTCTAAAGCACTGGGTTGTCGTTAGCTGGGGATTGGGCTTTGTTTTAAGGAGAGTTCCAGGCACAGCTGCACTCTAGGTGGAGACTGGAACTTGCACCAGTGTCGCTTTCACTGAACCTCCTTCCTCACAGCTGCAGGGGAAGCCAAAAAGGGCCCTTTATGGGTCAGGATGAGGAGATCCTGGGGCTGGGGCTACTTCTTTCCCTTGATTGAAAGGTTCTTAAGACAATTCCCTGGAAAACTGAGCCCTCTAGAATGCCAGGACTGTGTAAGGGTAGCTCCTTGAGCATTCTCAGGGAAGGTCCCTCAGTAATCCCAGATAAGCACAAACTACCCAGACACCAGGCTGGCCAGAGGACAAAAGCCTTAGTATAATCCAGTAGAGGGAAAGACCAAATGTAAACATGTATTTTGAAATAAAATGTCACCGATCAGGGTGTCAATGCAGGGCTGGCCCCCAAGGCAAAACTGTGAAGCAGGAGTCTATCTTCAGAACCTTCCTGCTTCCTTTTTGGGTGCCTTCCTCCTGCCTGTTCCCTCAGTTGACCTGTTCCCTCCTGCTGCCTGGAGTTTCCTGGGGCCCACCGCTCTAGTGGTTGGGAAGGGGAACCTCCCTGCCTAGCAATGCCCTCTTTAAGGGAGACTCCCAGTTTTCCCTCCTGCAAATCAAATGTGCTTGGCCTTTGGGCCAGCCCTAAAGGACAAATCGAAGAAATTGGTTTGTGTAAATGGCAGATAATGACTTAGCAATCTTCCCCCAGTCAGATCACAGGGACTTTAATGCAGAGATTTCATTTAGTCCTAGGTGTGTGTTGGGGGGGGGGAGGGTGTGCTGGAAGAGCACATAGGTTGGGGAGGGGAGAGCAATGGCACAAGGACTTGCTTAGGGATGATCTTCAAATCTTTCCAAGTAGGCCGCTTGCTATAGATATGGCTATAGATCTGACTATAGATACGGCTGGCTCTATGTATAGAGAGATCACACTTGTGCTGTATTCTTTTCAGAGCATTGGGAAGAGCACTTGAATGGTAGTCAGGAAACCTGAGTTCTGGCCACTAGAACAACCTTGAAAAGTCCCATAACCATTCTGGGCTCCAATCTTCCCTTTAATGTAAAAGGTAAGGTTTAAGGGATACACATTTATATTGATGTGTGTGCTTATTGGATGAATGATACTCCTCTTTAGACTGAGAGCGCCATGAGCCCTGGAGGTGTACCTCAAGTGCCTATAACATAGTATGTGCTCAACAAATGGAATGAATGAGTGAATGAATGGTACAAATGTCTTCTAAGGTTGCTGTCAGTTCTGAAAAGCTCAGCCTTGATCCTCTCAGATGCAGCTTATTTTTAGCTCTATCTCCAGAGGCCTAGGCCAAGCACTGGATGAGGCCTTCAGGCCCTCGCCCTATGGTGCAGAATGTGCCTGCACTTTTGTGCACAGGGGCAGCCTGTGCTTGGAAGGGACAGAGCTGGGACCAAAGGCAGCAAACAAGAGCTCCCAGGAGGCACAGAAGGCTTGCAAGATGCCGGAGACAAGCAAGGTGCAGGGGAAGCCTGTAGGAAGGGGAGGATCCATCAGGAGGAGGATCAAGGGAGCACTTTTATACAGTATTCTGTAAAACGGGAAGCCGAGATAACAGACCTGATGGGTGTCTGGGCTGAGGTAGGAAAAGTGCCGAGTTGCCTGGTGACTCAAGGTCAGGAGCTGGAATGGGGCCCAGAGCTCTCAAGCCTCTGCTCACCCTCTTGGGCCTGGCCCCTGGCTCTAGGCCAGCTCCCTGAATAGCTCCCCTACCCCCACCCCGCCCTTCCAGGATCCCGGCTTCTTTGGCCGAGCAGCTTCCTTGTCCAGCCAGCGCCACAGCAGCCCTCCCCTCTCCCCCTCCTTCAAGGCTACATGGAAGTCTTCCCCCGCCTCCCTGCAAGGACTCAGATCTGGGGCCCTGTGCAGTCACCCATTAGAGATTCCTAAGGTCAGGCCAGCTTCTGGGCAGAATTGCCCTTCCCCCCTCCCTTCCCAGAGTGGCCACCATTCACACTGGGGCACAGCTCCTCCCAGCACTGTTTGCCAGTGCTGCCTTCTCTCGTCTCCTGACCTGCCCCCAGCACCCATGCCACAGCCCAGGCCCTCTCTTAGGCATGCACCCAGACAGCATCCTGAGGTGCTCAGATGTCTGCTTCTGCCCTCTCTTCTCAGCCTTTCAGCGGCAGCTTCTCATGTTAGAGCAGAAGCCGTGGTTTCAATCCAAAAGAGTGTAACTTTGAGAGTAAAATCTCACATATGGGTGCGCAGGGAGAGAGAAGAGAAACAATACTATTGCCGGCGCCATGGCTCACTAGGCTAATCCTCTGCCTGTGGCGCTGGCACCCCTGGTTCTAGTCCCGGTTGGGGAGCCGGATTCTGTCCCGGCTGCTCCTCTTCCAGTCCAACTCTCTGCTGTGGCCCGGGAAGGCAGCGGAGGATGGCCCAAGTGCTTGGGCCCTGCACCTGCATGGGAGACCAGGAGGAAGCACCTGGCTCCTGACTGTAGCGGCCAGTTGGGGGGGTGAACCAATGGAAGACCTTTCTCTCTGTCTCTGTCTCTCACTGTCTAACTCTGCCTGTCAAAAACAAAAAGAAAAGAAAAAAGAAAGAAAGAAACAATACTATGGAGGGGGTTACCTACTCTAGATAGCCATCCAATTCTGGCCTTTGCCTCTCTGGAAGTCTGGGGACCAAAGTTCTGGTCCCATCTCTGCAATTAAGACAATGTATGTGACCTCGGGTAAATCAAAAATAATCTCTCTGTGTCTGTTTCTTCATCTGTCCAATGGGAGTAATTACCTCTTCCCTACCCACTTTGGCAGGGCTGTTATGAAAATTAGAGACCAGGGGTGCGTATGTGGAGGGGAGGCAGAGAGAGACAGAGACAGAGACAGAGACAGAGAGATGGAACTTTTTTGATGGCAAGGTCTTGGCCAAATATCAGAGATTATTGGGCCTCCCCCTCTACCTGTTGTGCCTTAAGGACTCATTCTGGTTCTATAATAGAACCCTCCTCACAGAGTGTGCATTTGTCATGGCCTGCCCCTTTCCTCACTGTTTCTGTCTCTCTTGCAGGGCTTGGCCCTTTGCCACAATTGGTGTCCTGTCCACCTCCACCCTGTTTTAAGAACATCTCCCACCCCACCCTTGTCCCCCTTACCACCCATCCTGTCCCCCTCAGGCCTTCCTTCATCATCCATAGGCCTCTTGCCGTACTCTCTGTCTCTGGCTGTCCAGGGCCATTAGTGTTTGCTGAATGACCCTATTTTCCCTGCCCTGACCTCAGGCCCTCCCCATCAAAGCTGTAAAGAGGAAAGAACTGGGGGTGGGTGGGGGCAGTGGTAATGACTGAAATTCACAACTTACTACCCGGGCTGAGCACAATGCAGAACACTCAGCCACTCAGCAAATGCTCAAGAAACACACCACTGTTTGGTTCTATACGCTGGGGGAGATGTTTGGGGTGGAGTCTGCTTTGGGGCCTCTAAATTCTTGTCAGACAGTTGCCTGCTCCACCCCTAGGTTCAGTAGGCCCCGCCCATCTGCTCTCCCCACCCATCTTCCCCTGCACCTCTCAACCGGAAAATGGGCAAGCCCATTTAATCTCTAGGACCTGCACTCTAGAATGTGATTTTAGGCTTCCCTGGCCCTGTTACACTGAGTTTCTCTGGTGTCCCCACCTTTCCCCCAGGGATGAGAGGCTGGGGAGCAATTTGGGGCACCCACTGAATTTCCCAACACAAGCAATCAGCTCCCTCTGCAGGGCTACACCCAAAAGCCTTCTCATCTGAAGAAACCTGGCTGTCATCTTCAGAATTAAGAGCTCTTGGGCTTTGGCCTGGGGCCTGGAGAACGAGGCCCACCTCAGTACAGCACAGCTAGAATAGCTCTGCTCCTATCAAAGTGATGGCGATCCCCTTAGCCAGAATGTTTCTTAGTTTGGAAAATATTGGACAGATGCTCCCTAACTGTGAGAGCAAAGCCCTTGCTTTCATCTAAATACTCCCTCTGGGCTGCTCTTCAACCCTCCTCTCCCCAAAGGAGGAAATTAGAAGCAAAAGGTGACCTTGCTGGGCTTTGCCAGGGAACTGGTGACAGGGTAGCAATGCACAGCCTCATGTTGTTGGCCCCTGACACCTGTCTTCCTCTGTTCGCCCACTACTGGGGCCCCATGTTGGCATTCAGGTTGGGAAGAATTGGGACACTCTGGAGAGACCATCTGGGAAAGCTAGTCTCAAAATGGAAGAAGGTAGTCTTGGAGGCCCAAGGCTCAGCAGCCGATATGTGGTAGGGTGAGACCCTGAAGTGAGCAAGCAGAGATGTGAGATTGACAAAAAAGAGAGCAAACTGGTGAGAGCAATACTGTTAATAATGCTAGCTACTACTTATTGAGAGTTTATTATGTACTAAGCACTGTGGCAAGTACTTCTCATGCATTATTTTACTTATTATTCATAACAACTTGATGTAACTTTTTACAGATGACAGATTAGCAAGCAGAAATTCAAGGAAGTTGTGAGTAGCCCAAGGTCACACAGCTGGAGCTGGACTTAAAGGATCCAAGTGTCTCTAGAATCTACACTGTTCCTTCTTAGGCAGCTCTCACTGCCCCTCCCTCAAGCGTGGGCCCTGTTGCCCAAGGTACCATCCAACAGGGTTCCGCTTCTTAAGGCCTCCTGAAGCTTCAATTACCTGGGATGGGTTTTTCTTCACTCTGTTTTTTTGCCTAAGGGACCAACATTCCTATTAGGGATTTAAGAACACCCAGTGGATAGAACAGGAGTCACACAAGAAAGAGTACTGGGCTCTGAATCAGGAGAGAGAACCAGATTTTTCTCTTGGCCTTGCCATGAAATTTTCATGCGATCCCAAGCAGGTTGCACCCCCTCACAGGGCCTTGGTTTCCACACCTCCTGAGATTATCACTGATCCTGGGCAAGGATCAGTGATGTGTAAAATCTGAGAGTATCAAAGACTTATTGATGTGCCTTTGACCACACTCTTCCCTTGGAAGAAGTCCTGCCAATTTGAAAGCATTCCAGCTCCCCACCTTCCACTAACATTTCATCCTTTGGTGAGTCCACTGTATCATTCACCACCCCTCTCAACCTCTGATTCCTCTTATGATCTCCACGCCAGGCAGTGGCTCTTCATCAGCATGCCCTCCAACCAAGCCCTCACTCATGGAACATGCCCTCACGTCCTTTCTAATTGCTCCTTTGAGATGACTTTGTCTTGCCTTTTGCTTTGCCTTCTCCTTCCTCTCCATCCAGCCCCCTACACCTGCGGGCCCACTAGTGCTCTGAGAATGCCATCTTCCTTTACTCTTGACATACAGGCCTGATCCACACCGGCTGGCTTCTGCCTTGAAGGCACAATTCCCCTCTTCAGCTTTCTTGATATCTTCTGGCCTCTTTTATTGTGTTTTGTTTTCTCCCATATTCAGAGATGAAAAGAACCTCAATGACCGACTAGGTCAATTCCTTCCTTTTATGGGTGAGGACACAGAAATTTAAGTTGAGCAAACGACACAGTCACACAGCCATGTAGGGACAGAGCCAATATTCGATCCAGGTCTATCGAGTTCCAGATAGTTTGCTCTTTCCCTCTGTCCCTTTACCCTTTAGTCCCGAGTCTGCCAGCCACCATCATCCTCCCTTTCCCAAAATGCACCTATTGTCCATGTCATACCACTGAGCACTGAGTCGATTTCCTAATTGTTTGCCATGTATATCTAGTTTTCCCAACAACAAAGTAGTCTGGAATTCAGGGGATTAACTCAACTCATTCATCCTGCTTGAATGAGGTACAAAGTGTGTGATGGTGGGGGGTGATATGGGGAGTGGGTGACCTGCCCATGGCCACATAACTCATTAATGATAGAATCAGGAACAGAATTTAGGTCTCCAAGTCTCCACTCAGGGAACTTCCATTCCACCATGATGAAGCTTGCCCTTCTTTCTCTTCTGGTTGTCCCTTCCACACTCTACTAGAATTTTCCATCCACATCTCTTCCTCTCTTATTTAGCTTCTGTATTTTCACAAGCTTGCTGGATTTTACAGTTGGAAAGGACTTCTATCTATCATTTAACAGATGAGAAAACTGAGACAAGTAGAGCGGATGTAAATTAGCCTGAAATCAGACAGCTAATTAATGGCACAGCTGGGACACAGCCCAAGTCACCAACTCCTAGTTCAGTGCTCTTTCAACACCACCCTCTTCCTGTGTGAGCTTTATTTCTAAGGTCCTTGTTGCTTGAAAAGCCTGCTTCTGCTGACATCCACTGCAAGATATGACAGTGCTTGGGTCTGGGATTGCACAACATCCCCGGGGAAAGGTAGAAGGAGCTCAGAGACCTTCAGTCACCCACATCCTCCCACATCCCACCCCGGGAGGCCAGGTTTGGCCTTGCTGTGAGTGGTGACTATCAAGTATGTGTTGAGATAAAGCTATAGCCTCGCAGATTCTCGGTTCATGGCCTAGACAGTGGCGTCAAAGCCCGAGCCAGCTGCAAAACGAGGTCAGTTCACTGTCCTCCCGATGGAAAAATCTTGTAAAATCAATAGCACTTATAACGTCAACAGACCTGCAGACCTTTACTCTGTTTGTTTTTTTCTGCTGGGCCGCTCTTTCTCACTGCTGGCTATTTCCCTAAGGCAAAGGCACGGACTTCACCTTGCTGTGAAGGCATGGACAACACAAGAATTCGTCAAGGGAAGAAGATACCGAGACCAGACTAGAGCTCGTAGAGTCCCTGAACTAACCAAGGAATTGGGGGCATGTAGGTCTATGAGTGATTTGTCCAGATCCTGACCAAGGTCTTCCTGGTTCCCTCAGGTAATATTCTTCAGGTTCAAGGCCCTCCCTGGCAACTGACACCTGATTGGAACAGGCAGGAGCTGCCTAAGCTCCAGCAGAAATTCTGGAATCATAGCTTTGCCCTGTATTTGCCGTATAAGGTCTTCACTAAGTAACAGAACAACCAGAAAGCCAATTAAATACCACATGTAGTATTCCTGCACTAGGTAGTGTCGGAGACTCTCACACTGCAGTGGATCTTGGCCCTTTTCCCAGACATCCTTCACACACACACACACACACACACTCCCCTACCTTTCCTCCATTCACACAGAGGGTGGCTGCTCCCATGCTGTCTTTTGCATGGTCTCAAAACAGCTTCTTCTTCCTGCCCCCAAACAGGGCCTACTGCAAAGTTTGAAATTTCTACCATGAACTACAGACCTTTACATGAGGAAATTGAAAGTTTATTCCAGACTGGATTCATTTGATAAATATTTATTGAGCACCTTCTCTCTGTCAGACACTGGCAGCTTCTATCAACTCTGTTTTGTGCTACTGAAGACTATTGCACCCTGTAAGTTCCCACTGAGCATATGGGGCCAGATAAATAGCATATTTGTTGCTACCAGGCAGAGGAAGCTCAGGGATTACGAGCGAAGGTGGGTCCTGAAAGTAAGTCTGCGCCATGGTGTGGGACCCTGGACATTGAGGGTATTTGAAGGTTGGGCTCTTGGGGTGGTGAGCTGGAAGATGTCACTTCCATACAAATTCCTTGGACCAGAGACAAACAACATACCCCAGAGAAGTTGTCCTGGGTGGCTGCAGGAGGTAGACATGAAGACAATTCCAGGGTCCTCCATAGCTAAGGGACAATGCCTCTGTCCCCCTGTCTTGGAAGCAAGAATCTCTGTTGTTGGTTTCCCAAGCAAGTCAGAGATAGGTATTTTGGAAAAAGTAGCCCCTTCTTTTCCGACACATCCCCTGAACACCCGAGTTTGGTTCCATTGCTAGTCAAATGCATCCAAAGCATCAGGGACAATTAGGTAGTTCTTCAGGGAAAAGTTTTCCTGGTTAAACAGGCCATCCCTACCTCCTGAATGCATGCACAAGATTTCACAGCTCATTTTATCCTAAGCAAGGTCTTGGCCCTTTGCCTGCTCCCCCAGCCCTGCCTTCTGGGTGATCTTGCTCAAGGACGCCAAGGGAGTTGGTGGCGGGGTCTGGGAGCAGAGCCTGGGTTTCCTGGATCCTGACCTGGCATTCTTGCCACCAGACCCCACTGCTGCTCCCTCTCCTCTCTTGCCATTTGTGCTCAGCCTGTACCCCTTAGAGGCATATGTCCCACAGCCCTACTAGGTTTCACTGTGCAAGATGTTTCTGTCCAACAACCAGTCAGCGGTTCAGCCATATGGGGCATAGGGAGACTGGCCGTTAACAGCCCAT
This sequence comes from Oryctolagus cuniculus, assembly GCF_051225735.1. Classification (NCBI taxonomy): domain Eukaryota; kingdom Metazoa; phylum Chordata; class Mammalia; order Lagomorpha; family Leporidae; genus Oryctolagus; species Oryctolagus cuniculus. The sequence continues at coordinate 85,144,735 of NC_142888.1, read as the reverse complement.
TGGGCCAAGCTGGGGTGGGGGGAGGAGGAGGACAGCCCATTTTGCTGGCCATTTCCCTAAGGCGATCATTCTGACCAGGAGCCGCAAGTGCAGCCCCTGAGCTTGGCTTCCCAGAGCTAGGGCCAGGTCACTGTGGGGCCCCCACCCCCAGTCTTGTTGCTATGACACATGGTTCTACAAGTGCTGAGCGGCATTGTCGGGGCCGGATGCAAACGGCACGCAGCAGGGTCTAGCTGTGAGCCAGTTGGCCAGCTGACATTTCAGGGTCCAAAGAGCTTGTGTGTACTGGACAAGCTGTTTATTGTGGTGTTGGCACTGCCCAGCCCTTCAGACAGCAACAAATGCTCCCAAACTGGGAAAGGAGAGGAAATAAGGAATCAGTCAAAGCCAAAGAAGACCTGGAATCTCTTCCCTCACACCATTTGCTCCCTGCAGCTGACGTGCTGCCGATGCCAACCATCGGAAGTGCCCTTGTGAGGAAACTGGAGGGGGCAAACCCCACAAACCTCCATTCGTGAGGACCTCAATCACAAATCGTGTCAATGCCCACATCAGCATCCTTCTGACTGCCCAGTGCTCAGAGGCCATTGCTGATGGAAGATTGAGCAATCAGTATTTGGTCTAGGCACGAGAAATCTTGATGTCACAAAGGTCAACATACAGAGGAACTCGCATACCGAAGCTGCAGGCTGTACACACGCACGCACGCACACACACACACACACATTCTCAGGGAGATGGTCACATGCAGGTTGTGATACAAATGATCCTTTCAAGTCCTGGTTGGTCCTTTCAGACCCAATCAAGGTGACTACATGATGGGGCAATATGGCAAGTGCAAGTGAGTTAGGACACAGAGTAAGGCGGAGAGGTGAGACAGAAAAAGACCCCAAATTAGGGAAGACAGGAAGCCAGAGTCCAGAAAAGTTCTGAGGAAGGTGGAATTTCCCAGAAGACATTTGGCCCCATGCCCATGAGTCAGGAGAATGCTATGGCCTTAGGGAAAGCCCTACTTGGGAGGGACAGTGTCAGGGAGAAGAGGTTGAGCTGCGCCTCAGGATCTTGACAGCTGCACCTGATTCCACTCAGGACTGGTTGCCAGGGCTGGACAAAAAGAATTGCCAAAGGGTCTTCTGAATGTCCAGGTAAGGGTATCTGTTCTGTGTATGGTTTATCACATAGTCCCATCATATGCTAGTCTAGCTGTGTGCACCAGACACTAAATCATCACACACGCACACACACACACACACACACACACACTGTGATAGTAATAAATACCAACAGCTAACAGTCGCTGAGTACCTACTCTGCCAAATCCTGTTCCACACATTTCATATCTATTATATATTATCTCAATTAACCTTCCCCAAACTCATGGAAGTCAATATGATTCGTATCATTCCCTATTTACAGAGGGAGAAAATCTGAGGCTCGGCAAGATGAAACAAGTTAGCCAAAGTCACACCAGATTTAGGAAGTGATTGACTAGGGATTCCAAGGCCTGGGCTCCTTATATATTAGGCCACTTGTGATGGAGCATCGGAATGTGACCATTTATATGAGAAGTATCAAGGAAAGAAGAGGGAGTAAAAGGCAACATCTTAGGGCTCGGTGGAGAAGGACCGTGAGGGCAGGAGACAATAACGCTGAAAGAGGATGGGCTACAGAATATCTACCAGAAGCCAGAGCTAAGATGATCTAGACTTGTAGATTTACCTCTCTTGATAGCCCCCCATTGCAACAGGCCTGGTGCCTGGCATCTCACTGTAATCTCTCAGTAAAACTTTGCTAAGGAGGGGCCGTGCTGTGGTGTAGTAGGCTAAGCCTCCACCTGTGGCACCAGCATCTCATATGAGTGCTGGTTAGGGTCCTGGCTGCTCTATTTCCAATCCAGCTCTCTGCTATGGCCTGGGAAAGCAGTGGAAGATGGCCCAAGTCCTTGGGCCCCTGCACCCATGTGGGAGACCTAGATGAAGCTCCTGGCTCCTGGCTTTGGCTCTGCCCAGCTCCAGCTGTTGCAGCTGTTTGGGAAGTGAACCAGCAGATGGAAGACCTCTCTCTCCTGTCTCTCCCTCTCTCTTTCTGTAACTCTACTTCCCAAATAAATAAATAAAATATAAAAAATAAAAAAACTCTGCTAGGGAACAAATAAGCTCAACAAGGCAGCCTTAGGGACTACATACAGACCAAGCTATTGCCTCCTACTCAGTGAGATACAGCTTTAAAATGGCCTTCTCCAGAGTCCAGACCACCAGATATTACTTAAGTCTCCAGCATGCAGCAGGCACTGGCGGGGGGGGGGGGGGGGGGCGGCGGCGCAGAGACACACACCACAAGGACCATGCCCATAGGGCAGGTTCTCAGGGAGAAATGTTGGGTTTGTCTTGAGCCATCCCCAGGGATCAATGGATGCAAGGGGTGCAGGCTGTGGTCAGGGAATTGGGTGAAGCCCCAGGGATTGCCCAGGGATGAGGCTGTTACCCTCAGCTCCCAAAGCCCTGCACAGCCACTCACTGAACTAGGCAGTCCCCACCAACCTCGGTCTCCATCAAACTGCTTCTACAAACAAAGCTTGGGGCAACCTTTCAAGACTGGTCTCCCCCACTCCTAGGAAGAGGAGAACACCTTTTATTTCAGAGCTCTCCCCGTCCCTACCTTGTCTCCTCCCCTACTTGGAAGCCTAAAGCTTAGAGAAATGAATCCAAGTAATTAACTAATTAATGAATATGGATGGTGAAGTTGCTGAGGCTGCTGGAAAACACCCTGTTGCCGCCAACACACACAGCCCAGCCAGGCACCTGCCTCCCACCATGGGCGAAAAGGAGGTTAAGGAGGGACTACTGGACTGTATCTCTCCAAGGCTGCAGCTGCAGCAGAAGTGCTTGCAACCCAGCAGCCCCCTTGCTCAATGCCTGGAGCCCAGCTTCTGAGCAACAGATCCCCTCACGAGGACAGTCTCCTCCAGTGCAACTGGGCTTTGGTCTGCTCAGCTACTCAGCATCCAGGGTACTCTCTGTGTTCCAAGGAAGTCCACCTGTGGGCTCTCCAGATGCAAAGTGCAAGGCTGCTGCAGGAGATGAAGAGATGAAGATAGGAGAAAGGGAGAGAAAAGGAGGAAAGACGGAGAGGCACACACAGCTGGCAAGAGCCCATCTCCAGCTGTTGGGCGGGCTGTTTCCTTTGATAAAGCACTTGGCAGTACTCCCAGTTCTGTAGTTTCTGGCCTGTGAAAGCACACCCGGAGCACGAGTCTGCCTGTGGGAGGACTTCAGCCTTGCTTTGTTTTCTTTCTTGCTTGCTTGCTTTAGAAAATGCTCCTCCCCTTGCAAGGAACCTCTTCCCTCCCCCACACCTGGGCAAAGTGAAGTTGTCCCAGCAGGTGAGGTGGACTGGACCACTAGTGTCTACAAAAAGTCACTGCTACAGAGCCTTGTTTGAGGACTTGGAATGGGTGTGCAGTGAAGCTTTGGCATATATTTACAGGCACATATATGCAAATAAGTGTGTGTGTGTGTGTGTGTGTGTGTGTGAGGGAGAGAGAGAGAGAGAGACTGTGTGTGTTTGTGTGAGGCTGTGCTTATTTGTTGTGGCTGACACTGCCTTCTGTGTGGCACATCGTCACTGCTCTCCCCGCCTAGTCTCCTTCTAGCTAAGTAATGCTTCCCTCGAAAGGACTGGGAAATGGGAGTCCGGTGTCATGTGATTACACAGACCAACAAGACCGCTCTCCAACTCCTGGTTCTGTGGTTTTCTGGAATCCTGCTCTCACATGTCTCCCAACTGCGGTAAACTGAGGAGCAGAACTTGAATGCTTGCAAGGTTCCTTGGAGGAATCAAAGCAGAGTGTAAGGTCACAGAGCCCCTTGCTCCCCTTGCCCCACTGACTGCCCAATGCCAACATGTCCCAGGCCCACATTTTGATCAGTCCCCACAAGGCTTCCCTGTGAGTTTCCCAGATTCCTGAGGGGAACCTGATCTTGCCCTGGGATCAGCGCGGGCTCTTCACATCATCCCCGAGAAATTCCCACTCCTTGGGAGCCCCAAGAACAGTGCCTGTTCCCACCAGCAGTCAGTGCCCCAGTGCTGTCTGCCTGTCCACCCACGGGTGGCTCTGAGGTGACTTCCCAGAGTCAGCGGCAATGCTTCCAAGGGAAGGGGCCTGACATCTGAGCCCAAGCACAAGTGACAGAACTTGCCCCTGTCAGCCCAGGCTCCGAGGATGGCAACGAATGGTTGAGCCCTTGATGCACCGCCCTAGCATGAGCACCCACGGCCCAAACCAGAACAGCCCTTAGCGGTGGAAGGAGCCAGTTGGGAAGAAGCAAACACGGCACTAAAACAAACACAGCCTGGGAACTTTGCCCCAGCTTCCAAACTGGAAGTCCTCAAATGTCCCTTGTCCCCTTCCCGCCCCAACGCAATGTTTACTTCGTGTAAAAGGGGAGGGCACTTGGACTCCCAGGACAGGCAGTGGAGCCAGAACACCTTAGGGATCATCTACTCCAACCCTTTCATCCTACATGCAGAGAATCTGAGGCTCAGGGTGGGGAAGAGAATTCTGCTGGTTAGAAGTATGGCTCTAGAAGTCAGGGTGCTTCCTCAAATGCTTCTGGGTCCTAGCCATGGCTGGAAGAAGATCAAGCAACCTGAAGTCCAAGAAGGAATTTCAGGACTCAGAAGCAATAGACACAGCTTCAGAGTTGAAGTGGCAGTGCAGCCTGGTGAGCTGAGGCTGGGGACAGGATGCTGGTGTGGGGAGACAGGAATTTCTAGACTCCTTTGCTTGCCAATAGGCATGCCTTTGAAACACTGCTGGGCCATGTGAGTAGCACATTTGGGGCTCAATGTCAAGCCTGATCTGAGTTTGGACCTTTTCTATACTATTCTTACTGGGGGGTCCAGCCCTAGTTTTTCCACTGGTTAGGTGGGGGACAACTCCAGGTATGTAGCTCTTACCATTCCTTTGGGATTTAGAGACCACCTTGCTCCTTCCAAGCCCAGATGTAATATTCCAGCTGAGGTCTAGCCTTAAATGAGCACATAAAAGCAAAGCAAGTGATGGGTGGGAATGTAAATTAGCTTTGAGAAGGTGGTAAGCCATGGAGAACTTTATGAATTTTGAACAAGCTCTACAGCCAAATTGTAGGTAGATGGTAAAGTCCACAGGGTTGAACCTGGGTGCTCAGGCCAAAATTAAATCAACTAGGTCAGTGCTTATGCCATGGAATGGAGGCTAATGCTGAGGCGACTAGTACTGCTGTCCTGTCCTCTCTGACAAAGCCAACCTTCCACTACTGCATGCTGCCAACCCTTCCCTATGGCCAGTGGGGAAATAACATACACTGTTTTCCGAGATAGGGTGCTCTGGCTATCTGGGAGAGGCTCCATTAAAATAAAGAGCTCAACATGGACAACAATCATGCTGACTACCTTCAACATTTAAATCCACACTGTAGGGGCTGGCGCTGTGGTGCAGCGGGTTAAAGCCCTGGCCTGAAACGCCGGCATCCCATATGGGCACCGGTTCTAGTCCTGGCTGCTCCTCTTCCAATCCAGCTCTCTGCTGTGGCCTGGGAAGGCAGTAGAAGATGGCCCAAGTCCTTGGGCCCCTGCACCCACATGGGAGACCCGGAGGAAGCTCCTGGATCCTGGCTTCGGATTGGTGCAGCTCCAGCCACTGCAGCCATTTGGAGTGAACCAGCAGATGGGAGACCTCACTCTCTGTCTCTACCTCTCTCTGTAACTCTGTCTTTCAAATAAATAAAATAAATCTTTTAAAAAAAATCCACGCCGTAGAACCTGTCCTAATCCCCTCCTTTCTTGTTCTTGCTGAGGACTATGGCACATGTGTAACAGAACAAGGTTCTCCTGACTTTCTACTCAGGAAGTTCTGCACCATGATTCCAGAGAGTTGTGACTGCTACTTATTCTAGCTAATGCCATTTTATAGAACATTTTTGTTTGTATTATTCTGCATATGTGGAAATTTACCTTTATAATTTTTGTCAAGTAGTTTTTTCACAAGCATCCCATCTCCCCAACTTGACCCAAAGCGCCTGAAGGATGTAAAATAGGCCTCTGGTGTTTTTTTCCTCCCCTTTCCCCCTCCTATAGCCATGATCAAGAGGATAGCCTCAATAGTGCTTGTTCAACCCAGTAACAACAACTGGGGAGGCTAGTATAATTTCTGAATTCATCTGCAAGAGAATCCAGTGATGACGGAAACCTGCAGCTGGATGGATCCGCTGCAGCAAAGAAAGAGCCATTCTTGAAAGGAGTGCCACCCAAGCCAGCGTCAGTTGACTTAACCATCCCCTCCCTGTCTCATCCTGATGAAATAACAAATAAGCAGCTGGAACCAGGATGGGGTGCTTCACACCAAACAACCATGAAGCCCAGGAGCTGAACATTCTATTTCCCAGCATCCTCTACTTTGTTTCATCCATCTCTTCACAATAGGGTTGTAGGCTGCTTTCTAGGTTCCTGACCAGAAGTGGCAGTCTCCCTGAATTCAGCTGTGTGAGTACTTCATGTCCAGAGTGAATGACTGGTAGGAAACCGTTTGATATTAGATACCATGGATGCTCATGAATGCATATTAACCTGTACTTTGTTTATAGGTTTACTTATGGGGAGATATAAGTGGAATGGTTCTGATGGTAGATGAGAGCCCTGAGTATTTAGGAATACTTGTCCCAAGATAATCTTCACACCAGAGCTGTCTCTAGGTTTTACTTCTCTCCTGCTATACAAACTGAGTAGCTAGAAATCTTTAATTTCTAATAGGAAAAACATAAAGGTAGCCTGGAGACCCATGTTATAGCTAAAGACTGAGAATTTAGCTAATGCATCTAAAGAGATTACTAATAACCAAGTCATTAATTAGGGTCATGTTTGCACTTCAATTGTCAGCTCCAAACATCTTTTTGTTTAAACAGAGGTCACTTTAGTTTATTACAGTTATAGCCACTGGTGAGATAATCTGCTTAGATTTCACAAGTATGTGTGAATTGCCTACCTCAGCCCTTATTTTCACAGAATAAGAGTTCTCTTGGAGGCACAGGGTCAGACAAAAGATAATAAATGATTTTCCATCCAAATAGAACTAAAAACAAGGCTTTAACGAATTCACCAAAATTCTAGGATTGAATATCTATATTACATTTCTTGACAATGTTAATCTGTCCAAGGGTGACCCGCAGGATTCCCATTGATCCAAGAACAATCTTTAAGCAGACATTTCATTGGCTTGGAGATTGTTTCCCAATCATTGAGTGCTGTTCTCACCAGTGGAGTCATCCTCATTTTGTTGAAAGAGACTACAGGCATCCTGGGAGAAGAGGTTGTGGTAGGGTGATGTGGGGTGATTCAAATCATGGAAATAGGGGCCGGTGCTGTGGCATAGTGTAAAGCCGCTGCCGCGGCAGTGCCAGCATCCCATATGGGTTTGAGACCCGGCAGTTCCACTTTCGATCCAGCTCTCTGCTATGGCCTGGGAAAGCAGTAGAAGATGGACCAAGTCCTTGGGCCCCTGCACCCGTGTGGGAGACCTGGAAGAGGCTCCAGGCTCCTGACTTCGGTTCGGCGCAGCTCCGGCCATTGCGGCCATCTAGGGAGGGAACCATCAAATGGAAAACCTCTCTCTCTCTCTCTCTCTCTCTGCCTCTTTGTAACTCTGCATTTCAAATAAATAAATATTTTTTAAAAAGAAATAATGGAAATAGAAAAAGAGGGGTGGGTACATAGTAGAAAATATGTCCCTATAAAGGAGGAAGTAGACACAGAGAACTTGAGGTCTGGGAGTGCAGAAAAGGGAAGAGGGGGCAAGATGGCTCTCCTAGGCAGGCTGAAGATATGAGAATAGTCCAGCTTTCATATACATCCTCAACCAGACAAACATATATACACGCACACAATCACACACACACACGCACACACACACACACATACAGAGAGAGAGAGAGAGAGAGAGAAAGACACCTTCCATCGGCTGGTTCACTCCCCAAATGGCTTCAATGGCTGGAGCTGGGCCAGGCCAAAGCCAAGAGCCAGGAGCTTCTTCTGGGTCTTCCACATTGGTGACAGGGGCCCAAGTACTTGGGTCATCTTCTACTGCCTTTGCAGGCACATTAGCAGGGAGCTGGATCGGAAGCAGAATAGCTGGGTCTTAAATTGGCGCCCATATGGGCTGCCGGCACTGTAGGCAGACAGACAACCTGCTGTGCGAGAATGCTGGCCCCAAAATTTTTTCTTAAATTATGAGATCTTCAGAGAAACATAAAAATTTCCTTTGTAATCAAGAAGAAAAAAGAATTCAGTGGAAAATGAATTTTAGATGACCTAAATCATGAAATTAGCAGAAAAGAACTTTAAAACAGCCATTGTAAACATGCTCAAAGTCTTAGAGGAAAAGATTGTCAAAACGAGTAAACAGTTGGAGAATTTCAGTGAAGAAACATAATCTATTAAAAATTAAGTGGACATTTTAGAATTTGAAAGTCAAAATCAGAAATAATAAAAATTCATTAGATAAACTTAACAGAAGTTTGAAAATACTAAGGGTCAACGAATTTGAAGAGAGAGAAAGAGAGAGAGAGAATTCTTCCATCTGCTGGTTCACTCCCCAAATGGCTACAATGGTCAGGGCTTTGCCAGGCCATGCCGAAGCCAGGAGCTTCATCTGGTTCTCCCACATTGGTGCGGGGCCTAAATGCTTGGACCATTCTCTGCTGCTTTCCCAGACATATAACAGGGAGCTGGATTGGAAATAGAGCAGCAGAGACTGAAGCGGTACTCACATGGATGCTGGCATTGCAGGCAGTGGCTTAACATGCTACACCACCAACACCAGCCGTGAGAAGTCCTCTTTTTAATGGTTCTTAGCATGGTGGAAAAGTCTACCAAGGACATTTGAATCCCTCACAGAGTTCACTCCCTTGGCCTATAGACAAGACACCAGTGGTAACCTTTAATGACTGCCAAAAGCGTCTAAGATTCTCTTAGTCCTGCTATGCTAGTTGACCTTTGCAAGGAATCCTGGGTATTTTGAACTAAGAACATTTAGTATAAGAAACAAAACAAAACAAAAACAAAAATCTTTTCCTGACATTTAAGAACAATATGAAAGTGCCTGTCCAAATTAACCTGGCAGGCCCAGCCTGTAGCAAGACAGTAAAGAAGGAAAAGTTAATTTTAAAGCCCGCTCGCCCTGTATGTCTTCTTGGAGCTTGTGCACTTCCCCCTCATCACACATGCCCTGGGACCTCCTCTTATCCCCTGCCAGGTTTATTCTGTTCTGGCCAAAGAAGCCTAGAACTGGGGGAAAGGCTTCTGGATTCCACTAGAAGGAAGTCCCAGGCAAGCAGAGAGGGAGCAATGAGTCTAAGCAGAATGTGGTGCGACATCTAGGTGGTGGGCTCTGGGACCTAAACAGTGCAGTCTGTATAGAAATCCCAGCCTGCACTGAGTTTTTACCCAAGTCCCGCCAGTTCGCCCATTAAAAAGTTCAAATGTAGCTCGGCTGAAATGCAATCAGATCTGTTATTGACACTGTTTCATTCTGAATAGCACAGAGGACTAAAGGCTTTCTTTACTTAGTTCATTAGTTAGCTAACAAGCATTTTGCAAGCACCTACTGTGCATGGAGCACTGTCCCAGACACTCGGCTGCTGCCATTGCTGCTCCTGCTATTGAATTTCTGAATACAGGCTGTTGCCAGACATCCAATTTTCTGAGTGCTTGCTCTGACAGGGAACAATGACTAATGAACCAAACATCAGGGAGGGCCCTCTGATCTCGAGCACAGAACATGCCCATAAAGGCAGAGTCTAATTTGTTCAGCAAGCAGCTGCCAATTCTTTTGGGATCTTAATTACCTGGAGCAGTTTATATGGATGAATCCCCTTGGGAGAGAAACCTTGAACCCTGTCTTTCTCACACCCTATCATACCTCAGGCCCTATAAATGTCTTTAACCCCTAGCCATTGCATATGGGTACAAGGTCCAGGCCACAGCAGTTCACCAGACAGGCATTCTGGGAGCTGCCCATGGGCCTTCTCCACACCCCTACACACACATGCACACACACACACACAGGGGCGGAGGAGAAGGACAGCAGTGTGTTATAGCGGAAAACTCTCTGGACTGCAAGTCAGGAGACAGAGGTTTCAAGTCATCTCTGCCTGTTTTTCTGTGCGACCTTGGGCACGACTTTTCCTATCTCTGGGCTTCTGTTTCATCTTCTAAAAAATGAGGGACTGGACTAAATGATCTCTATGAGCCTTTCCAGTTTAGGACTTGAAATTCTGCTCCATGAGCCACATGAGAGGTGTGTGACAAGATTAGGTTTGTGGAGTGGGAATTGAGACAAGTGCAGGAGCCCCAGCAGCCACTGTCATGGAGAAGGGAAAAAGTTCCCTTCCCAAAGTTCCTACTGGTTTTGAAATGAGCTGGTAGATTTGGGGCACTGTGGGCCCTTCCTTCCTCCAGCTTCATCTCTCTCGTCTGTCAATCATTTTTCCAACTCTTGTTCCTTTTAACCAGCTCTTCAGCATACATTGACTAGTTCCCTTTAGTAAGCTCTTCAGAGAGGCCAGTGATTAAATGGTCTCAAGAGTCTCCCAAGTCTGTAAAATGTAAATAATGGCCCATGCTCTGGCCGCCTTCATAGGCTTTTGAGAGGATCAAATAAGATAAAGTCTGTGAAAGTTCTTTGGAAATGGTCAAGTACTATGCAAATGAGAAGGATTATTATTAATGATGGGTGGAGACACAGCCACATGAGTGAGAAGCAGAGTTGCCAACCTGCCTGCTCTCCTCGCCATCTTTGCTGGGTGAAGGCACTGACATTGTCAGCCAGCCTGGAGCCAGTCAAAACATCAGTAGGGATCAGTGTTTGATTATTGTTACCCCCACACACACACTGTCCACGAGCAGAGTTCAGAGCCAGAGGGAAGAGGACAAGGAGAGAAAAAAAGTAGGAATTTTTAACAAAATAGCAGATCCTTTCTTTCAAACAGAATCTCATTTGGAAAACCCAAACTATATGGCAGATGAAAACAGAGCTCCTCAAGTTGATGTGTGTTGTGGGAAGGGCATGGGGTCCCACTCACTGGGCCTCCCACTTGCCCTGGAGATCACTCCAGTGGAACCCTAGGGTTTCAAAGGAGGACACTGGTCAATTTGGAATGTAGAGCAGGACCCTTGCCTAGCACCTGGTGTTCTTACAATGAGCACTAGAGCAGCTGGGGCGCATGGTACAGAGAAGGCAGACACAGTTGGATGCAACACCTATCATCTACTCATAGCTTTATATAGGGTCCCAGGCCTGCACTCTCAGTTGCTCTAGAATGGGATTACAGCTTTGGCAATGGACTATGGGGGCCAGTTAAAAATGTACATCCAAGGGCTGTATTTGGCACAGTGGTTAAAACACTGGGACATCTGCATCCCATATCAGAGTACCTGAGTTCCAGTCCTTGCTCCATTTCTGATTCCAGCTTCCTGCTCATGTGCACCCTGGGAGGGATATCATGATGGCTCAAGAAATGGGGTTCTAAGCCACTCAGTTGTGAGACCCAGATTGAGTTCTGGGACCCTGGCACTGGCCTGGTCCAGTCTTAGCTGTTGTAGGTATTTGAGAGAATGAACCGGTGAAGAGGACCCCTTTCTGTCTTTGTCTCTCTGCTTTTCAAATAAATAATTTAAAATAGAGATAGAGATAGACGCATAAATTGGTAAAACAAAAGCATGGACAAGTGAGTGTGAGCACTCCTCCTGCTTTCTCACTTAGCTTTGAGGGGACAGCCAACCTGGGGCTCCACCATGAATGAGCATTCCTGGCACAACAAGAAGGAAAAAGCCAAAAGGAATTGGCTAGGCATCCTTAGGTGGGCTCAGTGGCTAGGCAGGTAGAAACCTGCCACCACCCCAAGGGTTGAGCACAGGAATGGTGGAAGTGGCAGGCAAGGTGGCCAAGCGAGTATGGTGAGCAAAACTGCAGACCCAGCATTACAGGTTGGAGATTGGGCCTGCCTGGGATTGGTGCCCAGAAATTGGAGACACAGAACAAGGAGAGAGAGCTGGGGAGCTGTGAGGGGGACTGAGAACAGCTCTCTCACGGAGCACTTGTCCCATTTTCCCATCCTCCCCACCCAAACAGGCTCAGCAGCAGGACACATCTGACTGACTAAGCAGAAACTGATCAGATACTGCAGGAACAAGTTGGAGGCTCCAAGCTGGATAGGGGCACGAGTGCCTCAGACGCACACAGCCAGGAGACGGGTGGCAGCTAACTGCCTGAGGCCTATGGAACAGTGTCAGGAACTTTGTTATAGTCGCTGAAACTGGGAAGACATAATAATAATTTAAAAATCACTTAAGACTAAATTATGCTGGCATTCTAGAAACATCCAGTGCTGGCATTTCTACATTATTAAAGCTATTTACAAAAGCCCAGCATCTCTCTGTCTAGGAGATTCTTATTCCACATGTGTCTTCCCCCTGATTCTTTTTCCACATGTGGTGGCCTAGAGCTGCTTCTCAAATTACCCTGAGGTAGCTGCTACAGAGACACGTGTGCTGTGCCAGGGCTGAGCAGGAAATGGGTAACCCAGAGCAGAGGATCAGCAGCAAAAGTCATTTGTGCTTGAAGGAAACGAGAGCGTTTGGAATTCCGGTGTGCTTGGGCGGAGGGGAAGAGGTTGTTATGTGAGCCCAGACAGTCTTTGTCCCTGCTCTTTTGTAAGGGAGCAGAGGGACCATCTTGGAAAATGAGTTGGATGACAGAATCACTTGGCTAGGGGTTACTTCCCCTGCGTAAGCTGTGCGAGCGCAGACACAGGGAAGGAGGTGGAGAGAGAGACTCCTGAGGGGCCTAGAAGGGAATAGAACTCAAGGAGGAAAGAAGAGCAAACGAGCCAAAAATAGCTTTGCAACAGGCCCTTCAGAAGGACTGTAACCCTTGCTCTGTAAGTGCTGAGAGCTCCTCCCTTCAAGCAAGAATGGTTTTGCTATTACAAGTAATTGCCTCACTCTTGTGTTCTCAGATACTTGGAGTCACCGGAGCCAGGTACACACGCACGAGGGAGGATTTCCACTTTCTTCCTGGGTATCTTCCATGAGTGCCTGCCTGGCTGGTCAGGGGGAGGGACCAGAGGCCAAGCAGGGGGCGTCACCTAGCCAGGATGTTCCCAGGTCCCTCTGCTAAAATCAGCCATGGGATGCCAGGCTAGCCTTCCACATAAATGGAGAGGGTGGCTGCCTGTATAGTATGACTTGAGGGGATAAAGGTCACAGGAACCAGGCCCAAAAAGCTCAGCTCCTCTAGCCCTCAGCAGTGCCTGCAGTTCTTTTGTTTACTCCTTTTGAAGGTTCAGGTTTAAATACAATTGGGACTTGGAGGGGGAGAGCACATTCAGCTACTATCAGCTATTTACACCTTAACTGTACTCATTGTATCACATTAGCATTAGCAGAAAGCAAGGTCCTGAAGGCTTTGGTTAGGAGGCCAGGAAACAGGAAACTTCTGGAACAGGAAGTATTATCCTATAGTTGAGAGCCCTGAGCAGCTGTGGGTAGTTTGAAGGGGTTTGTGCTAGAGGGAAGAATGGGGAAGAAGGGAGACCAGGAGAGAGAAGAGAATGTCAAAAATAAGTTCTACCCACTTCACCATTTTCTGAGGGCTGGGCCTACTTCCTCTACTCCAACTGAAAGTGGTTCTGACTTGACAACTAGGTTTGCAACAGAGATAAAATCTCTCCAGACTGAGGCATTTCCCCAGAATTCATATTCATCTCCTCCCACTTTATGCAGGGATCATATGCTGGTGAGGAGGGACTCAGTCTGGAGCCTGGATGGCATTCACTTTCCCTATTAAACTTTAAGGCCTGGCATGGCTCATTTCTTTCTTTTTATAATTTTTATTTTCATTTATCTGAGAGACAGAGACAGGCAGACACAGAGAAATCTTCCATCTGCTGATTCACTCCCCAAATGCCTGCAACAGCCCAGGCTGGGCTGGGCCAAACCTAGGAACCTGGAACTTCATCCAGATCTCCTTAGGTGGATGGCAGGGACCCAAGTACCTGAGCCATCACCTGCTACCTCCCAGGGTGTGCATCTGCAGGATGCTGGAGTCAGAGGGAAATGGAGCCCAGGCATGAACCCAGGCACTCAGATGTGAGACGTAGGAATCCAAAGTAGCGCCTTAACTACTTTACCAAATACCTGTACCAATGGCCCACTTCTTGCTTCCTGAGAAGAGGTGCTGTGAAAACAACCATTAGTTCTTAGTTGTAAAGGGGCATTTTCCCCCATGGCCAAACCCCTGTCCTGGAGACACAGAACAGGATCTAGATGTATAAAGAGCTGTGCTGGAGGCCTGGGCTTTCTCCTAGCCTGGCTCCACTAGTGCCTGGCACAGACTTGAGCAGAGTTGGTGCCCCAAAGACAGCTAGATTCAACTTTTCATCTGGGATCTGTATGCACTGGAGAGGTTAGAAGCCATCTGGAGGGATGACAGCCCGAAGAAGGAGTGCTGCTGCCCAGCTTAGATTCCCCAGAGACACCGCTGGAAGCTAATGGGGTTGCCAAGGGAGCCAGTCTGGCAGCCTCACAGTAGGGGAAGGGACAGGGAGCAAAGACTCAGTCCCAGGCTCAGCAGAGGGCCAACAGCCATGATAACATAAGGCAGGCAAAAATGCAAAAATCCATTCACAAAGACAGCAATAATTAGAACTAGACAGAGCCCAGCTGAGGGAGCTGGCTGGTCTCTGTGGGCTGCAAGGACCTAAGGAACCCTATCCGTCCAGGTTGTCACTGGTGCCAGCCATGGCAAAATAGCATTAACTATGGAGCCCACTGTGGCTGGCTCAAAGGTCTGGGGCCTGTTCCCTTGGCCTCTGATTGCTGGACACAAAGCAACACAAGCCCCCTCTCTTCGTTCACCTAATGCTTGGCTGCGGGCATGGTGCACCTGGCCAGCTCTGCTCTGCTTTCTCAAGGGTGTGCTGAGCCAGAGAGGAGGGAGAGGGAGTGAGGACGGATTCGAGGAAGGGAGGAAGGGAGGAAGGGCCAGGATGCCAGCCTCTTGAGGGAGTATAGATTCCCAATGAATACAGTACTGACTGTGAGAGGTAGCAGTGCTGCTTCTTCCAATTCTAGCACTTCTGGGAGTCATTTCTCAGCTCACACTTCCCTCCTGTGACAGATACATAAATCCTTGACTGAAGAGGTTGCTGTGCCCCTTCCTGTCTCAGACGTGATTTTCCTCAGAGGAATTGCACCACCTCTTTTAGACACACAGGTCAGATGATCAGACCAGGCGTAGCCACGGGGGTTGAGGTGAGGAGGCAGAAGGGAACTATTGATTTCCTGGGAACTCCTTGGCTCTGCATGCCCAAGTCAAACTAGGTACCAGTGGGCAGACCCCTTAAACCTTCCTGGACAAACCCACATAATAAACAACCATATGACACATTCTAAAGACACACAGAAATGACTTCTGTATGCTGGGAAATCAACTCCCAAGTAGCTTACCCACTTTGTGAAATATGGGTGGCAATGCTTGGTGTTGGGTTAGCTTCTCCCTCTGCCAGATTCTATATACTCCCAGTTTCTATATACTCCAGGGATGCAAACTCATTTTCATATCAGCTCAAATAATAAGAAAGGCAGAACTACTGAAAACAAATTAGACCCATAGTGCAATCTTAAAGCTAAAGCCTTTAGCTAAAGCTAGCTATACATGATGTTTCCCCTGTATTATCTTTATTTTTGTATTATCCATACCATATATGTTACCTCAGCCATGAGAAAATCAACCATGCTTAGATTTGGAATCCATATGTGAGTAGGTAATTTATTTTTGCAAGAATCTTCTTTATTTATACTCAGACCAGTGTCACAATGACCCTGCACGCTTAGGTTCCCAGAAACTAGCTAGAAGGTAAGTGTGTCAGAGGGACACACTATGTATATATTGCTATGGATAATCCTTGAAGTGGCTGATGAATACAGGGAAAATAAAAATGTGACTCTTCTCAAATAAGAGAATGGGATTGCATGGGTAGGCAGCTAAAGGCAGAGGTTACAATGAATTGCTAGCCCACAACTTGATATCATTAAGAATTGAGTATGATCCTGGGTACTCTAAATAGGAAAGAAGCATGCAGGAACTCTGAGGTCATCTTCCTTCTCTATCCCATGGTCGTCAGCCACTAATGAAACCCTACACAGCTCCAGTGTCCTGCGGGACAGTCAGCTCAGGGGATTAGGACAGGCAACTGGGTCCTCTTAAGTCCAGTTAATTCTGCTCCTTTCCTAACCTGCCATCTTACATGTATGTGTCACTGATCAGAAGTGGAATTGGGATGAATGGCTAAAGGCAAAGGTGTTTGTGCTACAATCTCAGCTGTTACAGAGGACAAAATGAAACCACTGGTGGAGAATATGAAAAATATCTAAAAGATGGGGAAATACAAACTGGTTTAGGTTTTTTTAAAACTGATTTAGCTAATTTGGAAAAGAAGTTGACAAGGGAGATGACAGCTACCATTTAGCCATGTTAAGTAGTATACAGGAAAGCTGGAGGACAGAATTAGGAAAAACAGTCTCAGAGGTTGTTAATCTCTGGAATGTATGAACATAGGACACCATGGTATTTCCTTTCTTAGAGGTGTGTGAGGATCAGCTGTCTCTGCTTGAGCCTTTAGCTAAAGACAATTTAAGGGATTGGACAACATAGGAAAGACACATGAGGCTCTAAAGGTACAACCCAGGGAGAAGGCAGGAACCCAGACCTGTAACCTTCATCACCTTTCTGCTTCTCCCACCTTCATAATCCCCACGGTGAGCTCTGAGAGGAAACAAGAATAGCATTCATGTTTTATATCGCAGGACAATGGAAGGAGGAAATAGATCAAACTCAAACTTACTTTCTTTTAAACTAATCCCCAATCAACAGTCAGGACTGGATCAAGCTGCAGTCAGGAGCCCAGAACTCCATCTGGGTCTCACAGGGACCCAAGTACTTGAACTGTTTCCCAGGGTGTGCATTAGCAGGAAGCTGGATTGGAAACAGAGTCAGGACTCGAACTAAGGCACTCCAATATGGGATGGGATGTGGTGGCTCAATCACTGGGCTACAATACCCAGCTGGGCCAAATTTATTTACACAGGATCTATCACAAACTCCTGGCAGAATTGAGAACCTTCTTGTACAGTTTCATTTTGTACACATTTCCCAACACATCTTGTCTCATTCTGTCTGGAAATCAGCACAAATCCATGAGAAATTGCCATAGGGACCTATTTCCTATCCTTCAACTGTGGCTTTAGGCACTCAGAGGATTGTGATCTCTTGACTTGCTTCCCAGAAACACCTCCTTAAATTTGAGTGGAATATGCCCTGGTGAACACAGCTAAGAAAGCAATGGAGGCTGGTGAGGACAGCCCCATCAGCTCCCCGGTGCCTATTTCCCCATGTGTGCCAGAGCATGGTAGAGACCATGCCCTCGACCAAGGGAAAGGCCTCCTGCTAATCTGGAGTGTTGAGTGTCATAGGGCAGAGAAGGACACCCGAGATATAAAAATAGCCAGTTGTGCTTGCACTTGGAATAGGCTGTCAGAGGGGGACTTCAAACTAGGTGCACATGGAAAAGGCAATCTCAAACCACACTGTAATGGCTCCTGTTACCCATTCTCCCGCTCCTCTTGCTTCATCTCTGTTAGTACACACAGTGTAGCTGCAAGTCCCTGACACTAGTTATTTGTCTACCATTGTCAAGCTCTTTTCTCTAAGTTAATTCTAAGCAGATTCACCTTTTGAAAATGCCTCATCCTTACAAATAATATTTTTGCAACCATAGGGTATATGTGCTAGCCACATTTTCCTCTAATACGTGTTAAATAAATATATAGGTATAAAAATAGAAAAAACAAAGTTAGTTCACATAGCACCTAAAATCATCTTGCACACCACGAGCGTATGTTTACCACACTTGGGGAAACAGTGCTCTCTGTATAGTGCACGCAGATGGTCCCCACCGCCAACAAGCACGGCTTTATTTCCTTCTCCAATGTAAAGCCGGCAGGGCTTTAGACTGCTCCAAATGGCCAAGATGCCCTCCTGAGCCTGGCTCCTTCCCTCCTTCCTCTCAGGGCCAGAGCCCTGGCCGTTAGGATTTTTCTCCTTTCAGGTGACAGCCCCAGCCAAGGCTGGAGTTTGCAGCAGAACACAGGGCCACTTATTCCCGGTCAAGTGTTCCTTCCCTCGAGCTATTTCCCTTGCCCAGAATTCCACACTAGACTTCACTTAACTCGGCCAGTGTCCTCTGCGGAATAGACTTCCTCTGCCTTGGCCCCAGGGGCTGCATCAGCTGGAGTGCCCCAAGCCCACATCAGTAGCCTGTCTGTTGGCCCACTGCTGACACCGTCCCTATGAAGCACATGGTGGCCCTAGCTGGAAACCCTGTCTTCCTTGACACCTCCTCTCCCCGTGCCTGCTTTCCCGGTGGTCAGGAAACAACGGAGGACTGCATGGGGAACATGAGAGGAGGGGCCAAAGCATTCTGCAGGCAAGAAAGATCCACGCAGAGCTGTTTGACTCAGCAGATGGCCCGACAATCAGGGCTGACCAATACGGGAACTAGCCTGTGCTGGATGCCGTCAAGCTGAGGCAGCACGTCCACCCCCTGGGGACACTTTAGAAGAGATGTGTGTTTGGCCAGAGACAAGTCCCTCAGTGGCTTACATCTTTCTTGGTTGTTGTTAAACAGATAATCATCCTCCATCCCTACCCCTATCACCTAATCTAGCCTGGAAGCGCTCTGTGTCTCTGGACACGAAGTCCTTCTTAGAGGAGTGGAACTGTTTGGAGAGAGGCTGGGCTGAGGTCAAGAGATCCACTCACCTGACTCCCAGGGCTCCCAGTGGCCTTGAACATCTACCACCCACAAAGTGAGACCTTCTAGTTCAGTGGAGCCCAGCCTGAAAACCCTCTGGTGAGGAAAAGCAAGCCAGGTGAGGATCAAAAATCCTACAATCTTTGAAAGACACATGGAGAGTCTTATTTGTGACCTTGTTTAAGATTTAACTTCACTTGGGTCAGGGCAGTGACACTATCTTAACTTCACTTGGGTTAGGGCAGTGACACAATCTATTCCCACCTTTTTCTTTTTGGCCTACAAATGTTTTCCCCTTATTTCACTCAAATACACCTCCACCTTTGCCTCTCCACCCCTCCCCTAGACTTCCCTCCCTTTTATTCCTCTTCCATCCTCAACCCTAAGGCCAAGGAAGACCCTAAGGGCCCTGTATCAAGCAGCATTCTTTGAAAAACCATCGTTCTATAGAAATTTCAAGATTCTTTCCAATCTTAGGAATCTATAATTGATTAGTATCAATTGAGTGGCCACAAAAAGTTATTGTTGAAGAAGTGAACTGAGCCAAGAAGAAGGGGGGCTAGCATCACGGGAGCAAACTGGATGGTACCAGGGTGCTAGGACCACAGGCAGGTGTCTGGACAGGTAGAGAGAGGTTCCTCTTGTCCCCACTGCAGTTTCCTCAGCAGTGGAGATGCTGGTGGGTGTGAAGTTGGCAGACGACACTGTAGATGATCTGCAAAATAGGGAGCCCCAAGATATCATGTCTGGCCTGGTAAGGAGCTCTCTGGTTAGTGAAATGTCACCTGCTATGGTTTATAGACTCTCATCACATAGCCCAAGGAGAGACGACCAAGGTTGAAGGAATCTGAACTCAGTCTAATGTACTAAATATTAACATCCAACCCACCCAAGCCCACCAGATTTTGGTAGTTTGTGCATTATTAGGGGGACAGTAGCTATATATAGTGGCCATCAGATTCTCAAAGGGTTCTGCATTGAGTCACACGGCAGTGGGTCTGATAAGAGGGGTGATTTACCAAGAAAACAGGTTTTAATTCACAGGGCCAGTCCAGTTTCTCTTCTTAGGCTGTCATTTTTATCTCAACGTGAGCATCCGAAAATCCACCCCCATCCCCCTATCACCATCACAACCCTGCACCCCCCATTCAATTGAAAATTTCTGCAAAGAACTTAATAAATGTATTCTGCATTCAGCACCTGCATTTTGAGGTCGATAACATCAGTCACTGGGAGATATTTGGTTGAGAGGTCCATTAACAGTTGTACATTAATGACATCCCCCTGGTTCTCAAAACACAGCATATTCCAAGCCTTTCACTTTTGAGTTTTGAAAATCTAACCTAAACCAGCCTAAACCTCCCCTTGTGGTTTTGACTCTTACATGTTTACCACTTTCTCATTCTTTTTATTTTTGCTTGTTTATGTGAACCTTCTTTGCCCCACAGCATCTTTCTGACATTCAGAGGTTCAACAAATTATTCAGGTTTCTATGCATCTTATCCCACACATCAAGATTTTATAATATCTGAGTTGAAAAAGACCCTGGAGACCCTCTTGTCTCCCCCCTGCTGCATTATGTAAATGGGGAAAGCAGCCCACGGAAGGGCAGGGAGTTTACTTACTCAAGCTCAAGCATCAGATTGGTAGGAAAGTCTGGACTCAAACTCAGATCTTCTGGATCCAATTCTGATCCACTTTCTACCACTTCGAGCTGTAGCTCCTCCAGGAATTGTGCCTCCTGCTCGAGCTCTGGATCCTCCCCGAGCTGGGGCTCTTCCATGAGCTGAGGTTCCTCCGGTCTTTCCACCTTCATCTTGCTGCTGCGCAGGGAAGGCTTTGATTGCCTGGCCTGGGTCAGCTCCCTCTTCTTTCTCACTTGAGGGCTCTGTCTCGGTTTTGCTCTCGCTCTTGCTCTGGCTCTCTATTTCATTTTCTCTCTGTAGCTGCAGGGCTAGGGCGGGAGCAACTGGAAACTTTTTCCCAGGCTCGCAAGAAAATGTGCTCAGGGAGCCTCGGGGCCAGCCTGGGCTGGCTCAGCTGTGGAGGAGGAGGGAGGAAGTTCCCGGCCCTCTGTGCCTTCGGGGCTCTCAGGCTCAGAGGGAAGGCTGCAGCTCCTGGGGCAAGTGCTGCCCTCGGGATCCTCTGCCGAGGCCGGGCCAGCTTCCTAAACTAACTCCCAGACTGAAGGGGAGGGCCGGATCCTCCGGGGGAGCCCAGACGGCGGCTCTGCCAGCCAGCCCCTGTGGTTGGAACTTTCAAAAAGACCAATGTTTCAGCAATGGATTTCTTTTCCAATCTGAACAGCAGGCCTTTCTGTCCCCCTTGCATGACTGTGGCTGTGGCATGCAGCCCCGGCCTGAGCCGAAGCAGGATTCCAGGACCAGGGCTTCATAACACCCAAACCACTGGTCAATTCCATTAAATAAAATCAAATAAGAAAACACCGTTTTTGGCATCAGGTGGGTCTAAAGCTGGTCTCCTGGCATGGAGATGTTGTGTACCTACTGGGATGGGATGTGCACAGCCGTCTAGAGACGAGAAGTCGGAAGCCCATTGGATTAGAGAATCAGGAGACCCGGTTTTTCTTTCCAGCTGATCACTAATTGGCTGCTTTGTTTGGGGCAGGTACCCACCCTCCTTTGGGCCTCAGTTTCCTCATTTGGAATGGGAGAGGTCAGAGTGGACAGCCGCAAAAGTTCTCCTGAGCTTCTGCGTCTGTGTCTAAGGCACATGTGAAGGAAGAATGTGTCAGCCACCAACCCTGAGAAGGAAGCACAGGGTCTTGAAGAGGCACTTTCCAGGCCCATGGCCCAATGAAATCCTCCCCTATTTGGTAGCCATGCCACTAGGGCACCTCAGAACTTCTGTAGGTTCTGATATTCAGTAAACATTTCAAAGGTCGGAGCAGCTCAGCCCTCGGCAGGGAAACCAGAAGAGCTCTCAGCTACTCTTATTCCTGAGTGTGATTGAAGAAGGTTGAGAGAGTAAGCCTTAACAGCAAAAAAGCTTGCTGGCCTGCACTTCAGGTGTCAGGTGTCAGCGGGCTCTGGGTAGGAGAGGGTACATGATGGACAGCGTAAGGGGGGGGGATTTAGTCAGCGGGGGGCCGCAAGGCAGTCCAGATATCCAGATAAGGTTTTGTGCAGGATCCACATACGACTTGGCCTAATAATAATGAAGGGCCACTCAGTGCTTTCTAGGAGTGGCTTTTCACTTCACTTTCCTAACCACATGGCCACCAATGTCTAGACAAGGAAACTGAGGTCCAGAGGTTGTCCCTTGCCAAAGTCAATGGTTGTCTATCAGGAGCACATGGTGGCTCATGTCCTCTGCTGCTTGCCAGCCCCTTTAGGGTGTACCAAGTGTGCAGAAACCCATTCCGGCTCCCCACAAGTGCCCAGACCTCCTAACCCTCTGAGAGAATGACAGTGAAGAGCAGAGTGGAGCCCTGCCTTGCTTAGGATCCTGGCTTGCCAGCAGCAGGCCCCTGCTCAACAGCCCTGGGTACACCTTGCAGCTAGTACTAGAATATACTACTGAAGCCTTCCACATTTACAGAGGAGACTGGGGACCCAGCATTTTGGAGACATGGCCATTTCTGGGGGCCAATTTCCAGTGTAATTTTCAGCGCATTGTGTTTTTTTTTTTTTTAATTCTCTTTACTGACCTCCATCCTACTCATCTGACAGGTGATGAGCTCTTCAAAGTCTTCCTGATCCAGATTTTCAGCTGATAGACATTATGATCTTTGCAGAATCATTCTGCCTAAATCAAGGCTGCCTCATCTTGGCAGTGAGAAAATTTCCTTGGGTGTTTACTTCTACCTGACAGGTTTTCAGTGAACCAGAGGAGTTTCAAAATCTACATCTTAGGGCATTGGGGGTGACTGGGTTCATTTTGCCTTTCCTTGCTACTGATTTTGGGTAAGAATAACTTGCAGCGGGGCAAAAGCAGTGCTGCAAAATCTTAACAGAGTGAATTTTCTTTGGCAGATTTTCTGATCTCAGATGAAGTCCCTGTAGCCTGTGCCCTTCTTGCTGCCTTGTCCTTTGCCTTCATTATGATCAATTGTAATGACATCGTTATTTGTGTAACTATTATTTGGCATCTGTCTCCACTTCTGAATTCTAAGTTCCCTAGAGCAGGGATCCTGCATGGTTTGTTGCTTGCTCTTGGATCCCCTATGTCTAATCTTCATGGTGTGCATGAAGGAGAAATCGTCCTCCTTCACAAGTCCTGGGGGTGGGCAGTCTGGCTCCAATGCCCTCAGCATAGGCTACTAGGCTACTCAAACTGCTGGAGTGTAGCGGGATGGGGCGCTTCAGTGAGACTAATTTAGTCAGAGGACAAGACTGAGAATGCTATAAGGGGCCCTAGCAGCTCCTTAGTGCATCCCCCCACATCATGATTATATGCTAGTTTTAATCGGAGTTTACCTGCCATTTCATTGACATTTTCATTACAAAAATATTTTCATGAAAAAACAGCCACTTTTCTTTTTTTTTTCTTTTTTGACAGGCAGAGTTAGGCAGTGAGAGAGAGAGACTGAGAGAAAGGTCTTCCTTCTGTTGGTTCATCCTCCCCCACCATGGCCGCTTCGGCCAGCGCGCTGCACTGATCCAGAGCCAGGAGCCAGGTGCTTCCTCCTGGTCTCCCATGCGGGTGCAGGGCCCAAGCACTTGGGCCATCCTCCACTGCACTCCCGAGCCACAGCAGAGAGCTGGACTGGAAGAGGAGCAACCAGAACAGAATCTGGCACCCCGACCAGGACTAGAACCCTGGGTGCAGGCGTCGCAGGCAGAAGATTAGCCTAGTGAGCCGCGGCGCCAGCCAACTTTTCTCATTCTTATAAGCACCTACCCCTGACCTCTGTGCTTTCACCCCTGTTTGTCCCCTTCCATCCACAGGCCTTATAAAGCCAGCCTGCTCACACTTTTATCCATTTCTTTATCACTACTGTCATCACCTTCCCCATATTTGTAAATTACATATAACATCCCTTGGTAATTTCATCTAGCTTCTCTGACTGTTTGTAGTCAGGAAGTTCTTTCTGCTATCTAATCTCAATTCTTCATGCTACAGTGAGGCCTGTTTCCTCTTGTTGTGTTCCTGGGGTGGTTGGGAAACAACGAGTCACCATTTCTGTGTTGTGACTTGTACTTAAAGATCGATCTCTCTCCCCTCCCCAACCCCTGCCACCTTCCATTCCACCATTAAACTTCTTCTAGGTCAATAATCTTGGTTCCTTTAGCTTTGCCCCATAGGTCCCACGAGGTCCCAGTTTACCTCCTGCTGGCTAACGGAGTCCTGTTGGCCTAATAAGTCCTATTAGCCTTATCCTGACCCTTAACAATTGGATCCCCTTGGATTATGCTGACCTCTCAGCCTTGCCATTGTGGTGGGGCCACCTCTCTCCATGAAAGCTCCTTAGGGCCCCTTGATCAATTTCTTTGCTCCTCTCACATGTATAGCTTCCCTTCCCTTCCACATTCAGTTGTTTTTCTGCCTGGACAAGTATTGCACGTTTGCAGCCCAGAAAATAATGTAAACATCGTGGGCTCCAGAAAGGAGTGCAGCCTAAAACCCTGGGCCCCACTGCCTCTGTACAAGGAGAAGCACTCATAGCCCAGGAGGAAGCCTGCAGAGGGCAAAGAAAATCCAAATGACCCCTCCCTGTATTTTTTTGTTTTTGATAGTAAATAATTTATGAAAACAAATTTTCCTCCCCACAGGCTATATCCACTTTATCACTAGTTTCCAGGGTCAGCCTTTACACATTTCCATATTGTCATGGACTATTTTTAACAAAGGATGACATTAAGTAATAGTAGCCCCATGGGCTTCAAACTCATCTCTTCCTCTTGTCATAATGTTGTCTGTTCTCCCATTTTAGACCTGCTGGCTGCTCACGGCCTGGAGAAGTCCCTTAGAAAGTCCTATGTCCAAAAATGTCTCCTTTGGCTTGGGACTGACTATTAGAATTTTAGCATTAGAGATTCATTTCTTTGGCTTGAATATCACTTCCTCAGAAAGTTTTTTCTGATCCTTTGTCATACTCTGACAGAAGGCTATTCCTTTTCCCTCTTGACACTCAGTTTGTAATTACACATTTACTATTGTGACTATCTAGTTAGCATCTGTCTCCCTACACCCCACTGACTATTCCATGACAGCTCAGACCTTGTCTTTTGTGGTTCCCATTGTATTCCCAGTGCCTAACACTGAGCCTTGCACATTGAAGGTATACAGTGAAAGTTTGTTGTTCACTGAATCTGTGCATGAACTTAAATGTGAATTATCCAGAGCACTGGTGGGAAAGGATGTGGACACAGCTGAAGGCCCTAGAAAGTGAGAACAGAGTGTCAGGTATGAACAGTACGCTCTTTCCCCAGGTTCCCTGGGGCTTGTTCCTTTTGCTCACCCCAGATTTCTTTCTCTTCTTGTCAGCTTGAAGCTTCTCACCTTGCTCAGCCTTATCCAAGGGTCTTCATTCATAGGGCATGCGGATAAGAAGGGTTTGACTCAGGTGCAAGCTGGGCTAAAATGATACCTAGCAGGGTTGCCAGCAACTTTTTCCAGAGAGACTTGGGTGAATGGTATATACACTCTCATAGCCGCATCCTGACACCATCCTGCTATGGCTTCCTACCTCAAAAGGAGCCTCATGTAAACTGAGGCCAGAGAGCCACAGCCCCCAGGCTTCTCTAGGGCCTACCTTTGACTTCACCCCCCAGTTCAATCATCCTGGTTCCAGCTGTCTTTCTCCAGTCATAAGGGAGTCGTACCTTCCTGCTCCCAGGGTCTGAAGGCCTCCACCTACCCAGGGCTAATGCAGGTTGCCAGTGAGAGGGTACTAGGGTCCAGCTTGTTCTGCGTCACAGAGGGGCAATAAGGGGGAAGGGCCATGTGGGCCTTTTTCTCTTGTTCCTGAAGCTCCGTGATTCTGGGTTCCTGCCCAGGGAGAACCAGAAGTGTTCTCAACCCACACCCGCCCCTTCTAACCCAGGAACCCTGCTCGACCAGTAAGTTTCCCCTGCCCTTTCCCAAGCAGAGCTCTCTCTGCCCCCCTCCCCCACAGCCATAGCTGCTTCCCACCATGCCAAAGCCAACCCTTTCTTGAAGGCCCTGCTGGAAGCTGCTGCCATAAAGAGACTCTCCCTTCCTAGTTTGTTTTGCCACCGCCCAAGCTCAGGACTTGCAGACCCAGGGAGCAGTAAGCTTAAGGCCTTGCTCACAGCAGTGGGAGCCTTAAGTGGCTTTCAGAGGCCTGCAAAGCTCCAGTGCTTTCTTGCCCACAGGTCTTGGGAACAACTGCTCTACTCCCCAACCCGCTGCCCCCGGGTGCTTCCTTAACTCCTCACACCCAGGTCCCAGCCTCTGACATCTCCCTTGTCCTCTGCGATGCTTAGCAGGATAGGCACTCAATAAATCCACAGTCAGCACTCAATAAGGAGCAGACCCTTGGTCAATAAATGATGGATTGATTAATTGAAGTGCTTGGTCACTCAGTCCAAGGCTGGATGAGGTGCTGCCGTCATTCATTTCTCTGTGCACCTGGGCAGGCAGATTATGTTGCCTTAAAATTGAGCAGAGGTTTTTCCTTATTCTTTCTTTTTCCTTCACTGCAATTGACTATGAACCCAAAGGGTGGAGGGGATAAGGAGAAGCAGGGCCTGGAAACCTGGGAAGGAGAGGTCACCACAGAGGGAAACTCTGCACCTCCATCTCAGGGCCCCTGACTTTCCCTGGATGCTGACTGCAATCTGGAAGACTTAGTGTGCCCAGCTCTCCTGAGCCCTGGGATGGAGGTCTTGGGCTTGTCTGAGGACTCTGACTCTGGATACCAACCATGCCTGCTAGTAATTCTCATGCTGCCTTTTTGACCTTGTTTTTTGTTTTTTTTTTTTTGTTCGTTTGTTGTTTTAACTTTGTTTTCCTGATTCCTCCTCTCTTGCTTGAACTGAAGAGAATGTCCTCTCCTTTTCTGAGCTTATCTACCACTTACCTGTTAGCAACACCGTGGGGGAAGGCTGGGGCAAAAACAAGGGAAGAGAAGAGGAGGAGCTATTGGTTTAGTCTCAACTCTTGAGCCAATGGAATGCTATATTGATGGAGATACTCTGTGCTGTAGTTAGTTGGATTAATTTACTACTGAAATATGTCATAGAATCCAGCAAACCCGGCTGGCGCCGTGGCTCACTAGGCTAATCCTCTGCCTTGCGGCGCCGGCACACTGGGTTCTAGTCCCGGTCGGGGCGCCGGATTCTGTCCCGGTTGCCCCTCTTCCAGGCCAGCTCTCTGCTATGGCCCGGGAGTGCAGTGGAGGATGGCCCAAGTGCTTGAGTCCTTGGGCCCTGCACCCCATGGGAGACCAGGATAAGTACCTGGCTCCTGCCATCGGATCAGCGCGGTGCGCCGGCCGTAGCGCACTGGCCGCGGCGGCAATTGGAGAGTGAACCAACGGCAAAAGGAAGACCTTTCTCTCTGTCTCTCTCTCTCACTGTCCACTCTGCCTGTCAAAAAAAAAAAAAAAAAAGAATCCAGCAAACCTGATTTCGCTGGGGGTCAGTTGCACCAAGCCAGTAATACACTTTTTTGAATAGGCCAAGAGGAAAGCAAAGAATCATGGTAAATTTGGTCCAGCCTGGAAACTCTGAGACTCTGTGAGAGAATGGACTGGGAATTGGCTCTTGAAGGGCCCTCCTTTAACCAGCTCCTCCAGCCTCAAGGAAACCCTTCCATCTGACATCAGTAAGGCTGGGGGTCCCCAGAATGATCCCTGGACCAAAAGTCACATATGCACAAAAGGAAGAGGAACTTCTAAGACCTATTCTGGGCCCCCTCCATGTACCAGGTGGTCTCTTTAGCAGGTGACAGCTGGAGCCCCCACCTCCAAAATGTCTCAGGCCAAACTAAGTCCATTCTTGCTCTCCTGTTTGCTCATGTTTGCTGCTTATGGGGCAGAAGGGGTATCACCGTCACAGCCTGGTACGTATCTCTGGGGAAGTAATTTTGGGGAGAGAGTATTCTTTTCCTTGGGAAGTGTGAAGACTATGGTGACTTGGACCCCCACTAGGCTTTTGAATGCTTGGCCCCATGAAAACCTGCCACTGAGCAAGCAGAAGCTTGATATATCCCTATCTTGGCTTTGTTACATCAGGTATGCAAGATATGAGTCAGGGCCCTCAGGCTGGCCTAGGCCCAGCCTAGTCTGAGAGTGAGGCTGAACAGCAGCACTGAATGGAGGGGTATCATTGGAGGGGAAGTAAGCCAGAAAGGAGCTGCTGGTATCACTTCCCTTCCTCTCACTTCTCACCCCCTTCTTCCTCAGGGATAGCTGGAACCAATCACCTAGATATCAGAATCCTGGCCAGCCCCCTATGCTATGAGCAGCTGCTCTCCATCTCCCCTGAAGAAGACAAGAGGAAGTGGGTTGAGTACTCAAGGTTATTTTGTGAGTAAATTCTTCCTTTGAGGAAGGATGGGGAAGGTCCCTGTGGTGCTATGTCCACAGGCAGGGGCCCAGTTTCAGGCTGAACCTATTTGAGGAAAGTGGCTCCCAGGAGAGGAAGGCTGATAGCATGCCTGGGTCATCACTGACCAAACCTGCTTCCAGCTCTTGTGTTCTCGGGGGCTAGTGTCTGCACAATGGGAAGCTTCCCATTCAGTCTCCTGTGCTGGCTGGGATTTTACACTTCTTAGACCATTTCCAGAAGGGCGACAGTCACTTTGGGGCAAGGATTTCCAGCTAGAGGATACAAGTGAACTTCATTTGCCTGCTGATAAGATTCCCTCCTATGTGGAATAGCACTCGGGAAAGCTTGATTTCTTTTCTCCCAGACCCTATCTTATTTCTGCTTGAGCTTCTTAGCTAAGCTGGATTTCAGCATGGTATACGATGGCCTCCCAAAGCCATTTTCCATGACCTGACTCCTCATCAAACCTCGGTGGCTCTGTGGCTGGGATATAGCCTTCTTGCCATCACAGGATCTCATGGGGTTCTTTGGAGGGCCTTGTCTGCCAAATCTGTGGTACTACAGGGAGGCCTTAACCCTTGTCTCATTAGAGCACGCACTGGGACAGCACAGTATGTCCTGGACTGTCATTGCTCTCTCTCTCTTCATCTAAAAGGGAAATTTATCTTCCTGACCCCTGTGGTCATGGAATGCTCTCGTTAGAGTGTACTGAGTACACAAAGTGCTCGACCAAATGAGCCCAAGATTTAGTCCCACTCAGCATGCTGGTTTCTCTGGGGCTCAAGAGGCTATTACACGACACTGACCAATTTGTTATGTAAACTCAGTCAGCCATGGCAGATTATGGCTTTGCAGTTATCTTGAAGGATGCCTTACATAAGTGGAGAAAGTTCAGGTAGAAGTAAAATTGCGATGCACAAACACAGCACAATGGCCAACACCGGGTGCAAATGCAGCCAGCTACATTCCTCTCAACCAACCTACAAGGCAGGGGCAATTACTATGTTTGGACTCCATCACTCAGGGGGTCCAGGAAACCCTGGCAGCCTTGGCCAGACATCTATCTCCATTTACTCAGACTCCCTGGCCTTCAGAACCAGGTCTGGAAAGGAACCAACATCCTACCTGGGATTGAGAGCTTGTTAGTTTATCTGGAAGTTCAAATATAAGCAGGAGTGTTAACATTCTCTTCAGGCAGGGAGGGGAAATAAGGTCACCCTGGAAAGAGTTATTTTCTAAGGCATGGGCTCACATGAGCCCACTCCTGGCAAAACCGAGGTGCAGATCAAATTAATGATCTATTCTTTCCATTGTTCATCAACAGCAGCCAAACCTCTTGAGCTCTCATGCCACCCAGAACCCCAAGCATGGACTCCAACCCTGTCTTTCTACCTGTCTTCCCCCAACATGGCTTTCCCATGTCCTATTCCCATAGTTATCTACTCCTAGTGAGTTGTCACCCCAACTGAAGGTCTGAGAAACAAATCCACATAAAGTAGTCAGTGATAAGCAGTGATGCCGTAGGTTGCTCTTTAAAAGGTGCCCTAGAACCTGGCCGTTCATGAGATACACAATGAAACTTTTTTTTTAAAGATTTATTTATTTTTTACTTGAGAGTCAGAGTTATACAGAGAGAGGAGAGGCAGAGAGAGAGAGAGAGAGAGAGAGAGAGAGAGAGAGATCTTCCATAAGATGGTTCACTCCCCAATTGACTACAACGGCCAGGACTGCAATGGCCAGAACTGCACCTATCTGAAGCCAGGAGCCAGGAGCTTCTTCCGGGTCTCCCACGCGGGTGCAGGGGCCCAAGGACTTGGGCCACTTTGTACTGCTTTCCCAGGCCATAGCAGAGAGCTGGATTGGAAGTGGAGCAACTGGGACTAGAACCGGTGCCCATATGGAATGCCGACGCTTCAGGCCAGGGCATTAACCCTCTGTGCCACAGCGCCGGCCCCCACACTGAAACTTTTATCTGTCCACAACTTAGGAAGATTGCATGCCGATCGTTTCCCCCTAAAACTTCTATTTCCAGCTGGCACCATCACACTTAGTTCAAATTCTTGGCTTTCTTTTCATAGTAATCACAGGTAGCTGCAGCTGACTCAGGAGGGGGGCATTCCCCCCCAACAAAACAGATGTTTGCTCATTTCATGATAATTACTACATGTGTATGGTCTATGAGCAGAAGACTACAAAACTGTGTACAACAGTAGGTGCTGTGCAATGCCATCATCAGGTGTATACCCAACAGGACTGAAAGCTGGAACTCAATAGGATGCTTATATACCAATGTTTATAGCAATGTTCTTCACAGTAGCCAAAGGTGGAAACAACCCAAGTGTCTGCTGATGGATAAATCAATAAAATGTGGTATATCCATATGATGGAATAGTTTTCAATCATAAAAAGGAATGATGTACTATTGCATGCTACAACATGGTTTAACCTGGAAAACATGTTGAGGGGAAGAACCCAGCTACCAAATGTCATGTATTCTAAGATGCCACACATATGAACTATCAGGAATAGGCAAATTCATAGAAATAGAAAGTAGAACAGAGGTTACCAGGGGCTAGCACTGTGGCATAGCGGGTAAAGCTGCTGCCTGTAGTGCTGGCATCCCATATGGGCGCTCGTTCGAGTCTCGGCTGCTCCACTTCCTATCCAGCTCTCTGCTATGGCCTGAGAAAACAGTAGAAGATGGCCCAAGTGCTTGGGCCCTGTACCTGTGTGGGAGACTGGAAGAAGCTCCTGGCTCCTGGCTTCGGATCAGTGCAGCTCTGGCCATTGCGGCCAGCTGGGGAGTGAACCAGCAGATGGAAAACAGACCCCTCTCTCTCTCTCTGCCTCTCCTTCTTTCTCTGTGTAACTCTGCCTTTCAAATAAATAAATCAATCTTTAAAAAAAAAAAAAAAGAATAGAGGTTACCAGAGGCTGAGTTATCGTTTAATGCAAATGGAGTTTCTGTTTGGGATGATGACAAAGTTCTGGAAGTGGCTGATAGTTAAATAGTATTTTGAATCTATCTAATGTCATTGAACTGTAAACTTAAAAATGGCTGTAATTTTATGTAATATATATATTTTACCAGCATATATGTATTAAATACAATATAGACACATATAATAATATAATACACATGCACGCATGCACACACACACACACATACACACAATAGTAGATGCTGGATAGGGTACCAGGCTTACTTACCAGTGAAAGGACTGGCCATCACATACTAGTCTCATAACACATGCAATTCATATCTGTGCCTTAGCTAAAGATAATTTACATAATTTACATATCAGGGTTCTCATGAGGTATCCAAACCATAAATATTAACTTTGAAAATGCATTTGTGTTTGTAACAGAAAATGTCCCTTAATCCAGACCACTAGACACTCAGGAAATAGTTATTTTAAATTACCTTGGGCTAAGGAAGGACTTTCAAAGCTTGATACCAAAAGCAAAAATTACAAAGGCAAAGAATGATAGACTTACCCAAATAGAAACCCAAAACCTTTTTACAACAAAGAATTCCATCCTCAAAATCAAACGGTAAATTAGTTGACAAAGGGTTGCAATCTAATTCAAGGTTTCTCACGGTGTGGTCCACATAGCAGTGGTGCTATGGGAGAGGGGCTTTCCACAGAATATGGACAGAGAGCTGAGTCTTAAATAGTATTATTAGAGGCACTATAGCAGGCAGCCCTTCAAATCACTCCATACAAGTGGCTACCTCCTTGGAAGCCAGAGTGAGGAATATGTAAAGATGCAATCATTAGTTCTACAATTCACTTAAAGACACACAAATGATTTCTTATGCCAAAATTTCTTAAAAACCTGATGTCAATCTGGATCCTTCCATTTCATCATTATATATCAGCTCTATAGGAATATTAAATGAATTAGCACATACAGAGCAATTAGAAAAGTTTGCTACTATTATTGTTATTATTGAGCATGAAAGAGTGGGAACCAGTTAGTGCCACTCTAGAAGCTTAAAGGTGAAATTTTACGGCTTTTCAAGCTGGAAGGGAATTCAGATTCAGAGAATTTCAGAACATTCTGGGCAGGTGTGCTCTGAGGCCAAAGGCAGAATACAGCTCATTAGGAAGTACTGGGGGAAAAAATCTTAAAAAAAAATTGCGAAGTTACAACAGTCACAACAGAATATTGCCAAACTGCCACTCCAGCTTGCTACATTTTGCAGGTCAGAGAATGAAGGTCCTTTAAGTTTCAACTTAGGAAGCTTTTTATTTCTTTCTTTTTTAAGATTTATGTATTTATTTGATAAGAAGAGAGAGAGGAGACAGAAAGAGATCTTCCAACCATTTACTCCCCAAATGGCCGCAAAGGCCAAGGCTGGGAGAGGCCAAAGCCAGGAGACAGGAGCTGCATCCGGGTCTCACATGCAGGTGCAGGGGCCCAACTCCTTGGGCCATCTTCCACTGCCTACCCAGGCACATTAGCAGGGACTTGGATCAGAAGTGGAACAGCCAGGACTCAAATCCAGTGCTCAGACATGGGATGCCAGCCTTGCAGGTGGCAGCTTAAACCTCTGTGCCACAACACCTGTCCCTTCCATGAACTTTTTAAAGACCTCTCATATGCATGGATTTCACATTCAAAAAGGTTAATTTATTTGAAACCAGAGCTACAGAGAGAGGGAGACACACACATGTACACACAGACACAGACACAGACACATACACATACACAGACACAGACACAGACACATACAAAGAGAGAGAGAGAGAGAGAGAGAGAGAGAGAGAGAGAGAGAGAGAGAAAGAGAATCTTCCATTCCCTGGTTTACTTCCCAAATGGCCTAAATGGCTGAGCTGGGCCAGGTGAAACCAAGAGTCTGAAACTCTGAAACTCTATCACGGTCTCCCATATGGGTGGCAGGGGCCCAAGCACCCAGATTATCCTCCAATGTTTTCCCAGGTGCATTAGCCTGGAGCTAGATCAGGAATGGAGCAGCCAGGACTCAAACTGGCATCCATTTAGGATACCACTGTTGCAAGCAGCAGCTTATCCACTGTGCCACAATGCTGGTTCCCTACAATTTTTTTTTTATCAAAATAAGCCCATCTTAAAATTCCATTTTCTACAAAATTTCTGAAGTGCCCTTGTAGCTCCATTTATTTTCTATTTATTTTTTAATGATTTTATTTATTTGTTTGAGAGCTCGAGTTACAGGGAGAGGGAGAGACAGCGAGAAAGGTACTCCATCTGCTGGTTCACTCTCCAAATGGCCGCAACAGCCAGAGACTAGCTGATGTGAAGCCAGGAGCCAGGAGCTTCCTCCGGGTCTCACACGTTTGTGCAGGGGCCCAAGCACTTGGGCCATCTTGTACTGCTTTCCCAGGCCATAGCAGAGAGCTGGATCAGAAGAGTAGTAGCTGGGACTAGAATCAGAGTCCATATGGGATTCCGGCACCGCAGGTGGAGGCTTAGCCCATTATGCCACAGCACCGGTCCTATAGCTCCATTTAACTTAGAAACTTCACGAGCCTGGGAAACAGCGGAAGATGGCTCAAGTGCTTGGCCCCTGCCACCCACGTGGGAGACCTGGATGGAGTTCTGGGCTCCTTGCTTTACTGATGCCATTTGGGGAGTAAACCAGCAGATGTAAGATCTCTCTCTCTCTCTCTCTCTCTCCCTCTCTCCCTCTCTCTGCTGTCACTCTGCCATTCAAATAAACAAAAATAAATCATTTAAAAAAATAAAAAATAAATCAGCAATTTCAGGGGCCCAGGGTTGTGGTATAGCAAATTAAACTGCCACTTACGATGCCAGCATCATATATTGGAGCGCCAGTTCCAGTCCCGGCTGCCTTGCTTCTGATCCAGCTCCCTGCTAATGTCCCTGGGAAAGCAGCAGGACATGGCCCAAATACCTGGGCACCTGCACCCACTTGGGAGACCCAGGTGGAACTGCAGGC
The DNA here is from genome assembly GCF_051225735.1 of Oryctolagus cuniculus. Classification (NCBI taxonomy): domain Eukaryota; kingdom Metazoa; phylum Chordata; class Mammalia; order Lagomorpha; family Leporidae; genus Oryctolagus; species Oryctolagus cuniculus. The sequence continues at coordinate 85,110,404 of NC_142888.1, read as the reverse complement.
TCTTGACTCCAGTCATTGTAGCAATCTGCGGAGTGAAGCTGTGAATGGAAGATCTCCCTCTGTCTCCCCTCACCCTCCTGCCCTCTCTTTATTGCTCTGCCTTTCAAAATAAATAAACCTTAGAAAAAGAAACTTCAGCTGTCTGTCCAGTATATTCTATCTCCCTCCTAAGTTTTCTAGTGTTGGAAGCACACATGACAAGATGAGATCTCCTAATAATAGGGTGAAGACCCATCCTAGTTTCCCTGGACCAACTGCAGTTTGCGCACCCAGAGTCCTATGCTTTAGGACCAGAATGATTGGTCCCTCTACTTAACAAGGACATTTTGACCATTTGGAAAGATTCTGGGCATCCATTTACCTCTGCTTAATAGGAAATTCTTGAGCGTTCTAATAACTTATTTAGTGTTCGTTTAGTTCTTCATTATTCTTAACAATTCTTTCTTCATAGACCATTCATACACTCCAACTGATTTCAGTTCTCCAGAGTCTTGATTCGGCTTTTCATTATTAGGCACCGGGCAAGTTACTTAATTTTTTCAAGCCTCATTTTCCTTCTTCATAAAATAAAAATGGGTGATTATAATAATATCCATTTCATCAGATTGGTATAAATATTAGAGATTATGTAGATACGTTTAGTACACATTGGAAATGTGCAATAACAGTTAACTATTAATCCTTCATAGTTATTAGCTACATAACACAAGATCAAAGGGATAATCTTTAAAACACTTCTCCCCGGGGCTGGCACTGTGACATAGCAGGTAAAGCCTCCACCTGCAGTGCCAGCAACCCATATGGGTGCCAGTTCAAGTCCTGGCTGCTCCACTTCCAATTCAGCTCCCTGCTGGTGCGCCTGGGAAAACAGCGGAAAATGGTCCAAGTCCTTGCACCCCTAAACCCATATGGAAGACCCAGATGAAGTTCCTGGCTCCGGGCTTCAGCCTGGCCCAGCCCTGACTGTTGCGGCCATTTGGGGTATGAACCAGTGGATGGAGGATCTCTCTCTATCTCTGCCTCTGTCTCTCCTCTGTAACTCTGACTTTCAAATAAATAAATAAATAAATAAATAATTTTTTAAATATTTATTTATTTGAAAGAGTTACACAGAGAGAGAAGGAGAAGCAGAGTTCGCCGCTGGTTCACTCCCCAGATGGCCGGAATGGCTGGAGCTGCTCCAATCCGAAGCCAGGAGCTAGGAGCTTCCTCAGGGTCTCCCACACAGGTGCAGGGGCTCAAGGACTTGGGCCATCTTCTACTGCTTTCCCAGGTCATAACAGAGAGCTGGATTGGAAGTGGAGCAGCTGGGACTCACCGGCACTGCAGGTGGCGGCTTTACCCACTACGTAGCAGTGCCAGCCCCTAATAAATAAATCTTAAAAAAAAACACACTTCTCCCCAACAATTTAGAAATCCCACTTACATAACCAATAAGCTACATGCCCATTACCACTGATTTGTACGAGTATGCACAGTACTGTCCATCAGGACTTCCACCATACTATTAGTTACTGCACGTAGTTAAAACTGAAAAAAATGATTTTGATAGACAAAACTAAAGTTGTACAATCTTTACATGGGAGGGCCCAGCACTGTGGCATAGTGGGAAAAGCCTCTGCCTGCAGTGCCAGCATCCCATATAGGCGCCGGTTCAAGACCTGGCTGCTCCACTTCCGAACCAGCTCTCTGCTATGGTCTGGGAAAGCAGTGGAAGATGGCCCAAGTCCTTGGGCCCCTGCACACACTTGGGAGACCTGGAGGAAGCTCCTGACTCCTGGCTTCAGATCGGCGCAGCTCCAGCCATTGCAGCCACCTGGGGAGTGAACCTGCAGATGCAAGATCTCTCTCTTTCTCTCTCTGACTCTGTCTCTCTGTAACTCTGCCTTTCAAATAAATAAATAAATCTTTAAAAAATATTTACATGGGACTACACCAATAATTAAGTAGTTATTCAACAAAAAATATCTTTATTGAATGAATATTGACTGTGTAAGTAGATGCTGAGGGAAAATCAAGCAAGTAAAACACAACCCTACCCTCGATTTGCTTACACTCTTGTGTTCCAAGGAAACCAAGAGCATTAAATGGGAAGCCAGGGACAGGACAAAGCAGACATAATTCAAGCATGTGGCCTGCCCTTCTTCCTAAGCATATAAGAGCCCTTGAAGCAGGGGAATGGTCTGCAAGAGGGAGGTGAGGAGTAGGGGGTGTACAGTGGGTGTTAGCCTTTAAAAAAGCGGACAAAGGAATAAGACACCCAGACAGGGGCCTGGAATGTCAAATAATTAGATGAAATAGGAGTAAAAACAATGTGTGAAGATAGAAACCCAGGGAATTATGTAAAGTAAAAAAATAAATGTACACTTAGGAGAAAGCTGTGGCGCTCTGGGCACTAGAGAAGCCCCATGACCAGCAAGAACGGCCTCATAGTTCGCTACTGAGCGTGACACTCTGGAAAATAAACTGTGTTCAGAATCTGCAGTCTTTGAGATCCTGGTTGTCACAGAAAGTGAGAGAAAGCCGTCCTGCCGAAACTATAAGGCTGTTAGTACAGGACCCTGTCACTCCCCAGCCTCAGTGAAGCCTGACAGCTTAGCTTGCTGGTTTACTCCTCAGTGGTTTGGAACGCTGAGTTGCTCAGACCCCAGGAGTCAGGGTGCTCACACATACTCCAACAGTTCACCCCCTCCTTGAACCCAGGCCTTCAATGTCCTCCACCCACTCCCCCTGTAGCATTTCCCTGCTTTGGCAAGAACCAAGCGTCAATAAACTGGTGTCAGTGGAGCAGGTGACAAAGGAGGTCTCTCCATTTAAGAGAACCAAACAGCAAGGACGCTCTCGAGGTGTGGCACATGTGAACACCTTGATCTCAGGTTCTCAGCCTTAACCTCACTCACCAGGGTCCGACCCTCCTAGGCCCAGAAACAGAGAAGGCACCCCATCTCACGCCAAAGCCAGAGACAGAGTCTTTCTTAGTTGGGGGAATGAAATGCGACAGGCACTCCCTCCGGGGTTCCCCGACACCCTCCCCCGCCACTCTCCAACTGAGCCCAGCTGATCATTAGGAGCCTGTTAGGGATTTCGCTCCGTGGGGTTTCAGCGTCTGCGGGCTGAATACACGGGTAGTAATCTTTCACTAAAAGTGAAGATTCCCTCAAAACCTGTTTCATCCATGGATGGGCTTATTTTAGACAATGAGATAATTTGATGCCTAAAGTGAAATAATAGATGTCAAAGGGTTTCAGTGGCATAAAAAAAGAAAAACACCCGAGAAGTACAACTTGTTAAAAGGACACTAACGAAGTCCGCAGCCTTGTGGGTCTCTGCAGGAACCACTGGGGGCTGGGGCGAGGGGAATGCGATGGTGGATTTGGCTTGGGACAAAGGAGGTAACCTCCTCTAAGAATTAAGTGAGGGGAGCTCCTGCTTTTCTCAGTACCTTTTAAAATTCCCTACTTACGAGAGCTCAGAATTTTCTTATAACTTTGGGCATAACACCTGCCCATGACCTACAGACTCCCAGAACCAGAAGGAGCCTTAGAGAGACCCCAGACATCAGGCAACTTGCTCAGGCTCATACAGAAAGGTAGAGCCATAACTTGTACTACAACAACCCAGGTCTCCCACAGTGGGGATGTCTTTCTCTTACATAACCTGTCATTGAGCAAGAATTAAATCCACCCCCAGACACACATACCCCGGTGCCCTGTCTCAATGGTGCTAAGAATACCAAAAAAAAATCTCACAGCTGGCTTTCCTGAAGTTGCTTCTCCTGCCTCTAAAGTGCCTCTGTTGTTAAGTAGTACTCAGGAGAGCAGCTCAGCCTCTGGACAGCACTGTGTTTCTCCCCTCCCCTCTCTCTTCCTTGCCTCCCCAGCAGGATTTCTAGAAAGTCTGCCCTGTACTTGAACACAAGTCTGCTGCAAGAACATGGATTTATCCACCTTCCCGCCACACACAATTCTTGGGGTGCTCAAATAGATGTCCTAGGATGCTCCCTAGAGTTGCTTTTAGCCTACGTTTGAAACTGAAGGCTCTGAACCATGGAGGGGGTGGGGTCCCCTAATCCAGAGTCTCAAAATATTCTCTTGGTTTTTCTTATTCCTCGCCCTCTCCCTCTCCCCTGCTGCCACCAGCAACAGCAGCTTAATTTGTCCTGACATTTTACTTGCGCACTGTCCGTCAGGGCACTCTAATTTAAAAGCCCTCACAGTTTCACTCCCAGTTTGGACGTTTAGACATGGGCTTTTGAGAACGGTGAACCTGAGTCCCTGGAGGAAGATGCACCAGCTGAATGGCCAAAGGGGCTGTGGGAATGTATACAATTGAGGAGGGAGGAGGGCTAGCTTCCTCCAAGCCTTCTGGGCTCTGCCCACCTCCTGGGCCCCAGCGCCCCCCGCGGAGAGCCTCGGCGGGCACCCTTCAATATAGCCTCGCACCTGCCGGGGCCTCCCTTCAGCAGCACAGTACCCCAGGTATGCTCCAGGTCCGGTCATGCTCGGGAGCCCGTGAACCTGATCTCCCCGGGGCCCCTCCTGAACTTCCTGGTTGCGCCTGTGATCGGAGATGAGGGTCCAGCAGAGGCTGCGGTGAGCCGGGCCGCGTCCCCCCTCCCTCCTTGCCCAGGCACCCACCTGTGGAAGAAGAGCAGGATAGAGAGCATGGTCTGGTCGATGTTGCGGTTGCAGATGCCCTCGTTGATCAGGTAGCAGGGGTCTCGCAGCACGGGCTCTAGCGAATCCTGCCGCATTATGTTGTTGAGCTTGTCGGTGTTGAGGTTCTCGAAGACCAGTTTCTCTTGCAGCTGCCGAAAGTTGCTCACTGTGGGGCTGCCCGGATTGTTGTTCTCCCCACTGCTGCCTTTTTGGAGCCCGCTGCGGTGGGCCAGGTCCAGGCAGCAGTTGCAGCAGTCAAGGCCGACAGGTGAGCGGCACTCGATTTTGGGCTGGGCCATCTTCCCAGACTCGGGGGTCGCCTGCTCTGAAACTTCAGGGGCGGCTGGCAGGTGCCCACCCGCCGAGCTGGTCTGAGGGGACTCCAGGGTGCCTGGAAAAGACAAGCTGTGAGAAGAGTTGGAAATGAGCGCCGCAAGCCAGCCACCCTGGGCTCGGCCCCCTTCTGGTTGTAGTGCCGGGGGTGCGAATACAAACAGCTGGACAAACAGCTCTGAGCGGATCCTTCGGGCTCACTTCCTCCTCTTCCTCCTCCTCCCCCTCCTCTTGAGGCCGGGGCCGCCCCCCTGGGGTGCCACACGCGGTCCCAGCACAGTCCCAAGTTTCCTAAGTGTGAGCGGGACTCGGGGCGGACCTGCGGCGGCAGGAAGGGCGGGCAGCAGGGCAGAGGGAGAACCGGGGCGCGCCCTCGCTCCCTCCCTCCTGAGCTCCCTCCCTCCCTGGCTCTCGGGCTCTCCCGCTCCCTGGGGCTGTGCTGGCTGCGCGGTGGCAGGAGCCGAGAATGAGTGAGGGAGCGAGGGATCTGCACGACCCGGAGCCAGCGCGGAGCAGTGACGGCGTGTAAATCACCTCGGAGGGGCCGGCGGAGGACGCCCCTCCGTTGGTTCCCCGGCGGGCGCGAGCCCCGCCGCGATCTCGATCTCTATCCTGCCCCACGCCCCGCCCCGCCCCTCCCCACCCGCACCCTAGCACCCACGCTGCGGCTAGCACCCTCGCCCTCGTGCCCGGCGTCTCAGCTAGGGCTCTGCCAGCGCGCGCGGCGCATCCTATGCCAGAAATTGACAAGCGTCCTCCCCCCCTCAACCCTCTCCCCGCGCCGCGCCACTTGCTAACGCCACCGCCGCCGCCGCCGCCGCCCCCGCCGCCGCCGCCGCCGCCGCCGCCGCCGCCCCCGCCGCCCCCGGGCCATCGCGCCACCCTAGTTCACTGGCCTCTCGGGGCTCGAGTTCCACAAGAGGGAAAATATCTTTAGTCCCACCAGGGATGGGTGCCCTTGCAGGAGGGACGCCACTTTCGAGCACCCCGCCGGATCGTAGCCCTAACTGCCACCCTCCACGAGGCCGTTTTTTTTTTTCGATGGCGGGGAGGGGTTGCCAAGAGTGCGGTTGCCTCTGCGGAGAGTCGGAGGGCGCCAGGCACACATCGGGAGTACCCAATAAACGTCTTACGTAAAACTCACGGAAGCACACTCAAACTCTCAGTTTCTGTCCCTTTCACCCTCTTCACTTACTGTCTTTCCTCCCGATCTGTTTTTCCCCCAATTTGCTGTCTCCCGTCTTTCCCTCAAGTCCTCCCTGAACCCCGTCTGAGGCGATCTCGGGCCCGGCTTCCCGGAATGCCAGCTTCCCGGCAGGTTTCCCTCAACTCTCTGCTCTTTTCGCTCCGCTCAATCGTCTCCTTCCTTCTCGCTGATTTCTCTCATTGTGAAAATCTTTTCCTTTTTTCCCCTTTGCCTATTTCCTCTACCCGCGGCACCGCCCCCCATTTCCTCTCTTTGCCCTTTTTCTGGTAATTTTTTCTTCTCCTGTCTTCTAGTTCCTCATTCTTCTCTTTCCCCCTTTCCCTTTTTTTTCTCTCTTCCTTCTGCCTTCATTTCGCTCATTTGATCTTCCCGACTTCCCTCACTCCAGCAACCCCGCGTTCTCCTCACTTCACTTATCTTCCCCCGTTTTCCCAAATTTGTTCCATTTTCTTGTCCGCTTTTTTTTTTTTTTTTCTGAACCCCATCTGGCACCTGCGGTGATCATCCCCTGTCCTTACCCTTTTTCAAAGCTGTGAAAATTAGAATCTGAGGGGATTGGGGAGAGGAGTAAAGCACAGCACACCTGGAAGCTTAGGCTTAGGGGCTCTGAGTGAGGAGCGGATGGTTCTGGAACTGAGGTAAAGTGAAAGGGCAGATCTGTGGAGAGAGCAAGGCACTCTGGTGCCTTGGGTCGTACCCCAGCTTTGTGAGATGTAGGGATGTGCTGGGTGGGCAAGTGGCAAACTTTAAGGGTAATTCAGGACTCGGAGACTTGCAATACTTTCAGTGTGTAGGATTCAATAATTATTTGTTCCTCCCCCAAAGAAAAAATATTCAAGATTTTCCGTTTTAATATCAAACTCAACTAGATTTCAATTTCAGTCAGCCCTCTCCACCCCCCTGTTCAGCTTGCTTCATTCACAAGCCCGTGACTTTTGAAATAAAGCAGTGTATACTGCCACCTTGTGCCCCAGGCGTCCAACAGTCCCTGCCTACGCCGCTCAGTCAGTTCTTGGGGAGAAACCAAAGTGCCTCCTAGCGGAATCCACAGTGCGTCGGTTTTGAGAGCCGGCGGGACTAGAAGGAGGAGGCGGCTGGACGCCCATACAAAAAAAAAGAAAAGAAACTATCAATTCCCAACTTGACTCTCACTGGGATTAAACATGACAATAGGTCTGATCTGATTTCATCATCATTTAAAAAAAAATCATCTATTATTTTTCACTTTATGTTTCTGTGTGGGAACAAACTGTTGAAATCCTTACTTAAGGTATACTAAGCTGATCTTCTGTATACTAAGATAATCGAAAATGAATCTTGATGCGAATGGAAGGGGAGAGGGAGTGGGAAAGGGGAGGGTGGTGGGTGGGAGGGACGGTATCGGGGGGGAAAGCCATTGTAACCCATGAGACGTACTTTGGAAATTTATATTCATTAAATAAAAGATAAAAAAAAAAAAAAAAAAAAAAAAGAGTCTCGTGACCAAGTTACAGGCCCGGATGGCAGTCAGGGTCAGAGCCGCCCTCTTTCTAGTGGAGCTACACTTGGCCTGAGTCCATACAGACTGGACTCCCATATATTTCAAATTTCCTCCAGGGGCCACAGACATCAATTAGGAGCAAAGGGCAGACAACTAACTTCTGTTTCCAAGGTCTTACATGGGACCCCATGATTGGGGGAAATGGGGAGGACAGTATTTTCTCTACTGTAGCTTCCAGAATTTTTTTTAAAGGCTGTAGCCTTGGCTCCTGAAAGGATCCCAAGGTCAGAGATGAAAGCAGTGTTGGTGGAGGGAGGGGAGGTCGTTGACAAGACCAGCAGAACAGAGGTAGGGTCCTTGAACTCTCATAGACTGATAGAGTCTCCATTTCTTCTCTTAACAGCCAATCCTCTGAATATGTTAATTTCCCTCTTTTTTCTTCTTCGTTGTCTTTTTAAAAAATGTTCTTGGACAAAAGCCAGAGGAGGTAGTAGAATAGGAAATTTCATCTGCATTGTGTAGACTTATAGCCTACTAAATTGTTTTTTAATTACAGCACTTATAATTTTTCCTATTGTTTATAATTATTTTATGTTAAACTTGATAAAAATATATTAGATCCGTAAATGTTTATTTAAGTTTTGTGTTTTTTTTTTGAGAATTGCTGGGCCTTTTGCTTCTAAATTTGCCTGAGTCCTTTTATCTTTCTGCATAACCTTGGGATGAGGGCTCAGTGGAAGTATTTCCTTCGTGGCATTTGGCACTATTAAACTCAAGATTTTGTCCCCTTGACATTTCCCTTGTGGTAATTCTTGCTCTCAAGCAGTATTGTTAATAATTCAGTACAGCTTTGCATGCTATACCCAGGTTGATCAAGAGCAAATATAATTGAGATATAGAAAAAATCCAGATAGTTCAGAGAGGTGCTGTGTATTTGCATACAAGCCCAGCTTGTTATTGATATATTGCATACCTCTGCGAGGGAAGGCCCACCGAGCAAAGCCACCTTGGCTCTTTTATGTGAAGCTTTGCTTTGTTGACACACACTGTGTTGGATGGAGGGACTCTCAGCAACAAAACTCAGAGAGCAGAGCAGACCCCTCTCCAGACAGACTTGGTGGCTTTCTGGGTGGAGCAACAAGGGAGTAGAAGGGACACCTCCTTCTCAGATGTAGTCATTCAACAGTCATTTACTTTCTGCTTGCCCTCTGCCAAGTAAGGTGTTAGTAGGGATTCAGAGGTAAATAAAACATAGTCCAGGTCCTCCAAGAACTCATGTTCTAGCTGTAAAAACAGATGTGTAGGCAGACAAAATAATACAAGTGGTAAGTGATGATAGACGTCTGGTGTGTGCGTGTGCGTGTGTGTATTGGGGGTGGTATGTGCTGTCAGAGCACAGAGGAGAGATTAGCTCTGGCAGGAGAGAAGGACAACCTACAGATGCTTCCTGATTTACAATAGTGTTATTTGCCAATAAACGCAGTATAAATTGAAAATATTGTTGTCGAAAATGCATATAATACACCTAACCTGCCTACCCTTCTAGTTTAGCAGCATAACACACTGCAGAGTGTCGGTTGTTTACTCCAGTGAGCTTGTGGCTGACTGGGAACTGTGTACAACTCAGAGTTTCCTATTGCATATATCACCAGCTTGGGAAAATATCAAAATTCAAAGTACGGCTTCTACTGAGTGTGTATTGCCTTTGCACCATCATAAACTTGAAAAGTCATAAGTCAAAGCATCATTAAGTCAGAGACCATCTGTAGCAAACTAGTGGACAGAAGCTTGGGGATGTAAAAACATATATGCTGGGGGAAGGGTGTGGATTAAAAAGTAGTTTAATGTTTGTCACTGGAGAATAAAATATGAGAGGTGGAATGAGAGTTAAGGCTGAAAAGAGATTTGGGGGCCGAACTTCAAGGAACGTAATATGAAACAAGAAGAAAAATACCCCCTTTAAGTTTGCCATACTTTTGGCAATTAATAAGAAAAATAAGATACCATTTATTGAATACCTGCTATATGCCAGACACTTCACATATATTATCTAATTTAATCCTTACAGCCACCCTATGAAGTAGATGTTATGATTCCAGTGATGATGGGGACTTTAGGAAGTTAAAGAAACTCTCAGGTTATATAAGGAATGCTTGGTGGAGTCTGTGTTTGAACTCACATCTTTCTGACTTCAAAGTGTGTGCTTTCAGCCATTACATGATTTTTATGATGGGTTTCTCAAACATTTATGAAGTTTAACATCTGTTTTAAGATTATACATGGGGCCAGCACTGTAGTATAGAAGGTTAAGCCTCTGCCCTCAGTGCCGGCATCCCATATGGGCGCCGGTTCGAGCCCCAGCTGCTCCACTTCCAATCTAGCTCCCTGCTAATGCACCTGGGAAGGCAGGGAAAGATGGTCCAAGTCCTTGAGCTCCTGCACCCACGTGAGAGACCTGGAAGAAGTTCTTGGCTCCAGGCTTCAGATCGTCTCGGCCCTGGCCATTGTGGCCACTTGGAGAGTGAACCAGCAGATGGAAAATATCTCTCTCCTTCTCTGTATATCTGCCTTTCAAATAAATAAATATTTTAAAAACTACTTATTTAAAAAAATAATATTCAGGGGCTGGCATGTAGCTCAGTGGGTTAACGCTCTGGCCTGAAGCACCGGCATCCCATATGGGCGCCGGTTCAAGTCCCAGCTGCTCCACTTCTGATCCAGCTCTCTGCTATGGCCTGGGATAGCAGTAGAAGATGGCCTAAGTCTTTGGGACCCTGCACCCATATGGGAGACCTGGAAGAAGCTCCTGGCTCCTGGCTTTGGATCGGCACAGCTCCGGTTGTAACTCTGACTTTCAAATAAATAAATAAAACTTTAAAAAAATAATATTCAATCACTGACTACTGTAATTAAAGACTTTCATTTGTAATGTGTAGAGCAAAGAAGAAAATTGACAAGTCTGGTTTGTTACAGTAGCTGAAACTTTTTTAAAGATTTATTTTATTTATTTGAAAGTCAGAGTTAACACAGAGAGGAGAGGTAGAGAGAGAGAGAGGTCTTCAATCCACCAGTTCACTCCCTAACTGGCCACAACCACCAGAGCTGTGCCATCTGAATCCAGGAGCTTCCTCTGGGTCTTCTGGCATGGGTGCAGGGACCTAAGGACTTGAACCATCCTCTACTGCTTTCTCAGGCCATAGCAGAGAGCTGGATTGGAAGTGGTGCAGCCAACACTTGAACCAGCACCCATATGGGATGCTGGCGCTGCAGTCTGGGACTTTAACCCTCTGTGCCACAGCGCCGGCGCTAGTAGCTGAAATTTTGATGACCTACTATGTGCCAGGCTCTGTGCTAAGTGCTTTACATGGCGTCATCCAATTTAATTGTCTCGACAATCCTGTGGGGGCTGGCTTTCTGGTATAGCAGATTAAGCCATGGCCTGCAATGCTGGCATCCCAAATGGGTGCCTGTTCGAGTCCCAGCCACTCCACTTCCAATCCAACTCCTTGCTAATGTGCTTCGGAAAACAGTAGAAAGATGACCCAACTTCTTGAGCCCCTGCACCCACGTGGGAGACCTAGATGAAGCTCTTGGTTCCTGGCTTCAGCCTGGCCCAGCCCTGGCCATTGCAGCCATCTAGGAGAGTGAAAGAGTGGATGTAAGATCTCTCTGTCTGTCTCACCTTCTCTCTCTGTAACTCTGCCTTTGCCTTTCAAATAAATGAATCTTAAGAAAAAAAAACCACTGTGAGTTAGATACTACCATCATCCTCATTTAAGAGAAAAGGCAACTGAGGCACAAAGAAATAGTGTAGCACAATAGGTAGCTACCTTAAACACTTGCAGTTAGGTTCTCATCAAGACACACAATGGAGATTTGTAGGCAAATCCATTTCCTTATCATTGATATACTATTGCATTAACCTATCTTAACTGGGGAAATCAGATTACCGCTCCCCCCCAAGCCTTCACAATTGTTTATCACTGATTTGTACACTGTTAAAGCTAGTAAGGATTTAAAAATCTTCTATCCTTAAAGGGTAAGGGGTTTTTAACTTTTTTTTTTTGCCATGGACATTTTAAGATTATGCCTGGGTCCAATATTGTGGCTTAGCATTTTAAGCCACCACCTGTGACGCCAGCATCTCAAATGGGCAATGGTTTGAGTCCCGGCTGCTCTACTTCTAATCTTGCTGCCTGCTAATGGCCTGGGCAAGCAGCGGAAGATGGCACAAGTCTTTGGGCCCCTGAACACATGTGGGAGGCCCAGATGGAGTTCCAGGCTCCTGGCTTCAGCTTGGCCCAACTCCAGCTGATGTGGCCATTTGGGGAGTGAGCCAGCAGATAGAAGACCTCTCTTTCTTGGCTGCTCCTTCTCTCTCTTGGTAACTCTGCCTTTAAATAGATAAACAAACAAACAAATTAATCTATCTTTAAAAAAGAAGAGTACACTTTAAAAAAGAAGAGTACAGCCTATTAGACCCTTTTTTGAGAACAGTGCTTTTAGATATATACAATAAAATATATGGGATGACAAAGGAAATAAATGATATTGAAATGCAGTTATCAACATACAAAACACAGAAAATTGTGGTGTTATATAATTATACACCTATTGATATAGTAAACAGTAAGATCAAGATGCATCTTTAATTACCATGATAGGGGCCAGTGCTGTGGCATAGTAGGTTAAACATCTGCCCACAGCATCGGCATCCCATATAGGTGCCAGTTCATGTCCCAGGTGGCTCCTCCTTGGATGCAGCTCTCTGCTTATAGCCTGGGAAAGCAGTAGAAAACAGTTCAAATGCTTGGGCCCCTGCCCCTGCATTGGAGACCCAGAAGAAGCCCCTGGATCCTGATTTGGGATCAACCCAGCTCTGGCCATTGTGGCCATTTGGGGAGTAAACTAGTGGATGGAAGACCTCTCTCTCTCTCTCTGTCTCTCCCTCTCTGTCTATAATTATGCCTCTAAAGTAAATAAATTAATCTTTTGAAAAAAACATAATAACTTCAAAGTAATGATGAGTGTAAAAATGCTTAAAGATACCTGTAAGAACTGTAATGTGGGGGCTGGCACTGTGGTATAGTGGATTAAGCTGTTGCCTCTGATGCCAGCATCCTACAGGAGTGATGGATCAAGTTTTAGCTGCTTCATTTCCTATCCATCTCCTTGTTAATGTACCTGGGAAAGCAGCAGAAGATGGCCCAAGTGCTTGGGCCCCTGCCATCCATGTGGGAGATGGGATGGAATTCCAGGCTCCTGGCTTCAGACTGCTCTAGTCCATTCCTGGCCATTGTGTCCATTTGGGTAGTGAACCAGTGGATGGAAGATATTCTCTCTCTCTCTCTCTCTCTCTCTCTCTCTCTCTCTCTCTCCCTTTCTCCATATCTCCCTCTCTCTCTTTCTCCATATCTCCCTCTCTCTCTCTCTTTCTCTATATCTCCCTCTCTCTCTGTAAGTCTGCCTTTCAAGTAAATAAATAAGCCTTTAAAAAGCAGTATTGTGACATAAAGCTGCTTATGATTTCTACTGATGACAAAGTCACAGGCACTGCTAATAGTACTGTGATGTGTTATATGCATTTGTACTTGAAGGAAATAAAAATTTCAGTTAGAGGTTACTAAAAATAAAATTGCAATATTTTTCCATTGAAGTTTATTTATTTCCCTGATGTTTTAAGAGTTCATGTTCTAGACCAAATTCCTTATAATATGACTAATAATAGCTAACATGAATGAACTTTTACTATATGCCAAACATCGCGTTAACGGCTTTACAGCAATTTTCCACGTATTCCTTACAGCAAGCCTGTGAGTCAGCCTTGTCTTATAGCTTTCAGAGATATGAAATTGTTTACCAAGTTCATACAGCTGGCAAGTGGAAAAGATGGGAATTGACCCTAAATCAGTGTGACTCTAAGCCTCACTCTTTTTTTTAAAGGTTTATTTATTTACTTGAAAGTCAGAGTTACACAGAGAGAGAGGAGAGAGAGAGAGAGAGAGAGAGAGAGATCGTCCATCCGCTGGTTCATTCCCCAGATGGCTGCAATAGACGGAGCTGCGCCGATCCAAAGCCAGGAACCAGGAGCCAGGAGCTTCTTCCAGGTCTCCCACACTGGTGCAGGGGCCCAAGGACCTGGGCCATCTTCCACTGTTTTCCCAGGCCATAGCAGAGAGCTGGATTGGAAGTGGAGCAGCTGGGACTCGAACCGGTTCCCATATGGGATGCCAGCACTGCAGGTGGTGGCTTTACCTGCTATGCCACAGCGCCGGCCCCCTAAGCCCTACTCTTGCTCTTAACCAAACTTCAAGCCTTGGATAGGCACTAGGATGCCTACACTGAAATCACCTGAGAAGATCATTTTGAAAACTCAGGGTTTTTTTTTTTTTAAAAAAGAGTTTATTTATTTATTTGAAAGAGTTACACAGAGAGAGGAGAGGCAGAGAGAGAGAGAGAGAGGGCTTCCATCCGCTGGTTCACTCCCCAATTGGCTGCAATGGCTGGAGCTGCGCCGACCTGAAGCCAGGAGCCAGGAGCCTCCTCCTGATCTTCCCATGCAGGTGCAGAGACCCGAGGACTTGGGCCATCTTCTACTGCTTTCTCAGGCCATAGTACAGAGCTGGTTCAGAAGTGGAGCAGCCAGGTCTTGAACCGGCGCCCATATGGGAATACGGCACTGCAGGTGGCAGCTTTACCTGCTACGCCACAGCATCATTGCAGAAAACTCAAGTATTTGGACACTAGGCCTACTGTAACACAATATCACAGACCATGTGGCTTAAACAACAGTGATTTGTTTTTTCATAGTTCCAGAGACTGAAAGCCTAAGATCAAGGTAGCCACAAGATTGATTTCTTTTAAAAACCCACCTTCTCTAGGGCTGGCGCTGTGGTGTAGCAGGTGAAGCCACAGCCTGCAGTGTCGGCATCCCATATGAGCACCGGTTCAAGACCCGGCTGCTCTCCTTCTGATCCAGCTCTCTGCTATGGTCTGGGAAAGCAGTAGAAGATGGTCCAAGTCCTTGGGCCCTTCACCTATGAGGAAGGCCAGGAAGAAGCTCCTGGCTCTTGGCTTCAGATCAGCACAGCTTTGGCTGTTGCAGCCATTTGGGATGTGAAACAGTGGATGGAAGACCTTTCTCTCTGTCTCTCCCTCTCTCTGTAACTCTGTCTCTCAAATAAATAAATAAATAAAATATTTTAAAAATTTAAGTTTGGGGCAGACATTGTGATGCAATGGATTAAACCTCCTCTTGGGATGCCCACATCCCATATTGGAGTGCCTGGCTATTCCACATCTTACTCAGCTTCCTGTTAATGCATCCTGGGAGACAGCAGATGATGGTTCAAGTGTGTGAGCCCTTGCCATCCACATGGGAGACCCAGGTGGAATCCCTGGCTCCTGGCTTCAGCCTGGCCTAGCCCTGGCATTTGGGGAATGAACCAACAAATGGAAGATCTCTCTCTCTCTCTCTCTCTGTGTGTGTGTGTGTGTGAGAGAGAGAGAGAGAGAGAGAGAGAGAGAGAGAGAGAGACACTGGGCCTTTCATGAAAGAGGCCAGTGTTGTGGTGCAGCATGTTAAACCAACACTTTTGATGCCATCTTCCCATATCCCAGCATTGGTTTGAGTCTCAGTCTCCACTTCTGATCCAGCTCCTTGCTAATGTACCTGGTAAAGCAATGGAAGATTCCCCAAGTACTTGGGCCCCTGCCACCCATATGGGAGACCCAGATGCAGATCTGGGATCCAAACTTCCAGCTGGCTCAGCCCTGAACATTGTGAACCAGCGGATGAAAAATCATTTTTCTTCCTCTCCCCCTCTCTCTGTCACTCTGCCTTTCAAATAAATAAAATAAATCCTTTAAAAATAAACAAATAAATTAAAAGTAAAAATACAAGTAGCAACAGCAGAAGCAAGAGCAGTAGTAGTAGTATAAAGTCCCTGTCCTCACGAATCTCTAGTTTTTCTAGATCTTCTTTCCCTGTTCTTAAAGGAAAGCAGATTCCCAATAAGCCACACCTTCCTGGGGAAGTCAGCTCCAAAATAGTAGCAAGCAAGCCTAGATTTCTTTTTAAAATGTTTTATTTATTTATTTTTTCTATTGGAGAGGAGAGAGGGCACTCCCTTGTGCTTGCTCACTCTCCAAAATGCCCGCAACAGCCAGGGCTGGATTAGGTTGAAGCTAGGAAGCCAAGATTGAATCTGCACCTCCCACATGGATGGCAAGGGCCCAAGTACTAGAGCCATCATCTACTGCCCCCCAGGATGCAGTAGCTAGCAGGAAGTTGGAATCGGGAGCAGAGCCAGGACTTGAACCCAAGTAATATGATATATAAGATGCAGGCCTCCCAAATGGTACCTTATTGTCTATGCCAAATGGCCACTCCCTTATATCTTCCTTAAACACTGATTTATTTTACTATAATTGGAGTTTTCATCCTTTTATTACAACTGATATTTGCTCTATTCAGGAGTCACACATTTTTCGGTTGCTTAAATTATTATAGATCCTTGTGTGGAAGGATCCCAAATAAATTGTTGATATTGGGTATTTCTAGGGAAGGGATGGGATTATGTACCAGAAGAAAGGAGTGAAGGAGAGGGACTTTCTAGTTATATCATTTGACCAAAAACTATGCTTCACTTATATAAATTAAAATATTTTTATTCTGAAAGTAAATACAAAATGATTTTAGAAAATTGATGGTACAGGATGCTTCCCCCTTTTTCAATGTGCATGTTCAAATGAGTATAAACTTTATTTATTTGTTTGTTCATTTAAAATGCAGAGTTAGAGAGAGAGGAAGACACACAGAGAGAGAGAGAGAGAGAGAGAGAGAGAGACCTTCCATCTGCTGGTTCACTTCCCCAAGTGGCCACAAAGGCCTGGTTGGACCGGGCTGAAGCCAGGAGCAGAGAACCCCATCATGGTCTTCCACATGGGTGCTTAGGCCCAAGGACTTTGGCTATCCTCTGCTGCCTTCCTAGGTGCATTAGCAGAGAGCTGGATCAGAAGTGGGGCAACCAGAACTTGAATTGGTGCTCATATGGGTTGCTGGTATTGCAGACGGTGGCTTAGCCTGCTATGCCACAATGCTGGCCCTGAGATCCAAATTTAAGAGCACAGAGAACATTGACTACCACTCCAGGTAACTACTGTCAACACCTTGGTGCCTCTACTTTTAGCCCACTTCCCCTTTTCTATAGATTGTACAGAAGTGACCCCTTTGATGACAAAGGCACCCTTGCTGAGGCTTCAGTACACTCAGTTCACCCTAGATCCTTAACCTCAACACCTTGGGCTGATCTAGGAGACCATATAACATCTGAATTTTAAGTATAGGACCAGTGCCTGGAACTGTGCATTTTCCTTTCATGATAGAAACTGTAAGGATGCAGAATAAGAGTTGTCAGAGTTAACCTCTAGAGAAAGCAGCCCACACATTTGGGGGCTTGGGGCACCTGGGTCCCTATTGGTTTCAGAGCCCAAGTCTCTACAGTCTTCTTAGGACAGGACTTGGTAAATATTTTCTTTTTTTAAGTTCTCCTTTTATTTATTAATTTCCCTCAGTTATATTTTTGTATACTTGACAAATAAAAGTGTATATATTTAAGGTGTACAACAGAATGTTTTTATATATATACACATTGTGAAATGATTACCACAGTCAGGTGAATTAATATATTGACCAGACTCTCTTCATAGACCTGTTTTATGGAGGTTATATATTATTGTATCTTAAAAACTATGATTTTTTTCTGGAGCTCACAGTCTGATGTGTGTGTGTGTACATATGTGTGTGTAGAAGAAATATAGAAAAGTAAAGAGATAATCACAGTATATATGATAATGGTTGTGATAGAAGAAATCACAAGGTAGTTATAGAAGGAAAAGAGTAGGTATACCTAACTCTGATTGGAATAGTCAGGGCTTCCTTTACTTCCTAGAAGAGATGCTAATTTGAACTGACCCTTGAAGGATGAACTGGGAAGGCCAATGTGTTTATCCTATTTTCTTGTGTCTAGTTGGCATTCATCTAATGAGATGGTGGATGAATAACACTTAGTGTCTAGCACCTTGTAAGAACTCAATAAATGCTAGACATCATTATTATTACCTGAGCTTTTCCAAGGAATTTGAATGATAACCTGTATTTCCCATGAGGAATAAATGAGACAATGCTTAGCATGTAGAGTGCTTAATCTAAAAGCTGGAATATAATAATTGCACAATGAATGGTGACTGTTGATAGTATTTTGTTACTGCTGTGCTTATTTTTAGGTTCTACTGGACTGAGATGGAATCTTCTGTCTGACCTTCTGGGTTGTCCATTTCTGCAGTTTTTCATATTACATTATTTCAGATATAATGTCTCCCAGCATACTTATATTTGGAGCTTTTCCTGGCAGCAACTTTTGGCCCCAACCACCACTACCACCAGTTGCATGATATGCTCATGCTGTAGTCTCTAAAAACACACAGAAGAGTTAATCATGGAAGAAATGGAGCAGAACCATGGCTGCTCCTGAAAACATTCTCTGTATGGTGAAAGGATGACTCTCATTTTCTGATTAACACAGCCTCTGTATTGCTAAGCTGAAGTCAGTTGGTAGAAGTTAATTAATAACTTTAGGGGCCAGCTTTGTGGCACAGCGGGTTAAACCACCCCTTGTGATGCTATCATCCCATTTTAGAGTACTATTAGAATCCTAGCTACTTCACTTCCCATCCAGCTTCCTGCTAATATGCCTGGGAAGACAGTGGATGAAGGCCCAAGTGCTGGGGACCCTGTCTCCTATGTGGGAGACTAGGATGGAGTTCCTGGCCCCTGGTTTTGGCATAAATCAACAGATAGAAGATTCTCTCTCTTCTCTCTCTCTCTCTCTTCTCTCTCTCTCCCCCCTCCCTCTTTCCCTCTCTCCCTCTCTCTCTCTGCCTTTCAAATAAATAAATAAATCTTTTTTAAAAACTACCTATTTTTCTTGGGCACATTTGCTGCTGTGGATCAAAGGTAGAGTATATGTAGACTGTCAGTATGTTTCTTAATCCAACACCATCTCCTCACAACAGCTAGCAAAAGTTTCTGCCTTGCCAGAAATTGGTAGTCATTTTTTCCCCAGTTTCCTGAGCTAGTGCAAGTTTTAGTGTTTTTGCATAGTTTCATGCACATTTTATTTATTTAAAAGGCAAGAAGACAGAGACAGGGACAGATGCTCCACCCACTGGTTCACTCCCCAAATACTTGCAAAAGCTGGGGCTGGGCCAGGCTGAAGTTAGGAGCCAGAATCGCAATCCAGGTCTCCCATATGGGAGGCAGGGATGGGACTCAGGTACTTGAGCCATCACTTGCTGCCTCCTATAGTGTACATTATCAGGAAGCTGGAATCTGGAGTGGGGCCAGGACTCTAACCAAGGTATTCTAATATGGGATCCAGGCATCTTAACTGTTGTCTTAACTGTAAAGCCAAATAACCACCCTGCTTCATGGATATTTTAAAGGGCATTTGTAAATGGTAAGTATCAGATAGTGCCAGCTTGCTGTGATGTGAATCCAGAATTCCCCTAGATACAATCAATCTTCCTGCTCATGACTTCAGTGAGGAGGCTTAAAAAAGTCCTTTGCTTTTATCATGATCCTTTGTTATTATTGTTATTGTAAGAAAAATCTGTCTTGTACTTTTCCGATGCCTTGACCTCTCTGGGAAGAGAGAGACTAAGGGTGGAGGAAAGTACAGAACCTAAGGGCTGGTTGTCAGGGTATAGGTCTGAATAGGATGGAGGGGCAACACTTCTTACTGCTTTCCTGTCTGGGCCAAGAATCCAGACAAACCACAGAGAGCAAGTCAGGAAGAGGGTGACCTTCTTGGACAGTTAGCTTGTAGGGCCTGGATATTGTTTGTAGATTCTAAGCTACTGATTAAGAATCTCTCTGGCCTAATATAGTAGAAAAATGGCTTGTGTTGTCATTGTTGCTGTTTTTTAATATCCTTCACAAGGTGTATCTCTCTTCCTGTACTAGCTTTCTAAATCTCAATACTGTGCACTCAGATTGATATATTTGCCCTATTTCCCACTCTCTGTATGTAGCATTTTCATTTGACTTTCAGCCACCTCTGGAACTTTGAACTGGGATTATCCAGACTTTTGTGACCACCCCCCACCATGTTGACATACAAGCAGTCTGCAATTTACAAATAGGTCAACTTCTCAAAGTTCATTCTGAAGTCAGTTGTTTGGAAGACAGCATGCATTTTTTTCTACAGGAGAAAAAAAATTGTTATAAGTGGAATTTTATTTCCAGGCCAACATAGAAAATATTTGTTTTAGCTTTCATGTACTAGAAGGGTTGGCCATTTGTAATGAAAAAGTAGGAAACCTTGGAAGAAGAGAGTCCAGTGGAACAAGAAATACTTTATCTTGACTGCTGCCACTGGAGTCAAGGAGGTTGAATTAAAATGAGGTGCACAGGGCTTTCTGGAGGCTCTCCAGAGAAAATTCAAGGACTTGGAAAAGTTGCAGCTAGTCATAACATAATTCTTCAGTATTTCTGATTTCACTCCAAAACTGATGGCTTTCAGTATTAATGACTAACATGTACTGAGCACCTACTGTGTGCCAGGCATAATGCTAAGTGGTTTACATACCTTCTCCTCATTTCATCCTTACCACAGCACTATGAGATAGATACGAAGGTACTGCAAAACATTCATAGAAAATAGGATTAAGAGAAGTTTATTCTGGGGGCCAATGTTGTGACGCAGCATGTTCAGCTGCTCCCTGTGATGTTGGCATCCCACATAAGAGGGCTGGTTCAAGTCCCAGCTGCTCCGCCTCCAACCCAGCTCCTGGCTAATGTACCTGGGAAGGCATTGGATAGTGGACCAAGTCCTTGGACCCTGTTATCCACATGGGGGAACTGGATGTAGTTCTAGACTCCTGGCTTCGGTTTGGCTGAACCCATTGCAGCCATTTGGGGAGTGACTAGAGTATGGAAGGTCTTTCTTTCTCTCCCTTTCTGTCCCTCTCTGTGTCTTCCCTTCTGTTTGATACTCTGCCTTTCAAATAAATTTTTCAAAACCTATAAAAAAGAAGTTTACTTTGGTGCAAAAACCTGAAATCCATGCATTTTTTCATAATATTCCTTTTCCATGAATTTGAACATGAGGAGACTGACACTAATGAGATTTACAGAAGTTGTACAGGCAGCACACTACTGCAAATCAAGTCAATGGTTTTCTAAAGCCAAACTAGTTCTTAGCAAGTATAGTCAACCACTCTTTTCTTTTCTCTATCTGGATATATCAGGAGCATTACTGCTATGGCTATCAGCCAATTGTTTGTTGGTTCACAAGGAAACAAAGATCACAGAAATCAAGAGAGGTGGAGGAAGAGAGAGAAAGAAGGAGGAAGGTAGAGAGTTTTGTTAGGCAAAAGTTCAACTTAGAAACCACATACAACAGTGCTTCTCAAATTGTACTGTGCATGCAAATAACACAGTGCTTGTTAAAATGCAAATTGTTATTGGCATGTCTCTGGAGAGGTCTGAAATCTTGCATTTCTAATAAGCTACCAAATGATGTTACTCCTGTTGATTCTTGGACAACACTTTGAATAGCAAGGACATATAGTGCAAACGATAAACAAAATAATTCAGGCCTAGTTCCTAATTTAATTGAGATCAACTTCTATACTAAATTCTCTTTTATTCTTTTCTTTTGCAGGCTGCCTCAGGCCATTGTCTCTGCTTTGGAACTGCCACTCTGCTTCATTTTATGTTTGACAGGCCGTTTCAATACAGGGGTTAAATGCATATGAGCATTTTCTATCACTGAGAGCTCTAAGCAGTCTCAATAAGGTACTAGTTTCTCTTGGCACAAGCTAGATCACTGGTCTTGGAGTTCGTGTCTCAATAACTGTTCTCAGCTCTCTTTCCCGCTGAAAACAATCTTATAAAGGTAAGTCATGTAACATGTTCTAATTTCCTTTCTCAGAGCTATTGCTTACATCTGGAACAGAAATAGCCTGGCTTTTAAAAGAATCCAAACCCTTATTCCATCCAAATAGTTGAAACAACACCAAGTATTAGTTTATGGCAACCACTGTAAAGATTCTCTGCAGCCTCTCACAATTCCAGAAGCCTAGTAAAATTTGTTTCCTGGAAGGTTTTTTGCTTGCTTGTTTGTTTTTTTGCTTTATCTTGCCACCTTCCTTCCTTTCTCCCCTTAGGATTTTGACTGTGATCATTTTGAGTCATTCTTCAAGTGTTCCTTCTATTTTTAGATTCTCTGATGAATTCTTCCCTAAGTAGCAAGAGTCAGGGAGGGCCTCCTACTCCAGCCAAGCTCTACTTTTTAGGTAGGAAATAGTCTCTCACAGTGTATACGAGTCAACTCAATGATTTGTGGCCCCTGACAACTGGATTGCTTTTTCCATCTTCTCTTTAACCTTTGGGGAGGTAAGCCTCGTGTGGGTGGCCTTTCCAACACCCTAAGCAGGGAGGTGTTTATCCAGCCTCCACTTAAAAATAGACTATGTAAGTTCACATTTCATCAGTGGATTAAGTAAAAAACTGTGCTGAAAAAGAACTGCAATCTTCTTTTTATAACTTCTGTCCACTTTTTTTAAAGAGTTTTATTATTTATTTGAGAGGTAGAGTTTTGGACAGTGAGAGGGAGAGTCAGAGAGAAAGATCTTCCATCCACTGGTTCTCTCCCCAAGTGGCTGCAGTGGCCGGAGCTACATCCATTGGAAGCAAGGGGCCAAGAGCTTCCTCCAGCTCTCCCATGCAGGTGCAGGGGCCCAAGCACCTGGGCCATCTTCTACTACTTTTCCAGGCCATAGCAGAGAGCTGGATCAGAAGAGGAGCAGCCGAGACTATAACCGGCGCCCATATGGGATGCCAGCACCACAGGCAGAGGCCTAATTTACTGTGCCACAGCTCTGGCCCCTGTCCATTCTTCTTAGTTTTAACATATGGGGCAGAAATAGCCCTTCAAATTTTGTTCGATGGCCATCATAACCCCTTTTAACCATCTCTTTGCTAAACTAAACATACCCAATTCCTAATTAGTCCTTGGTTATTTCCTTTTTTTAAGATTTATTTATTTATTTGAAAGTCAGGGTTACACACAAAGAGAAGGAGAGGCAGAGCGAGAACGAGAGCGAGAGCGAGAGCGAGAGAGAGAGAGAGGTCTTCCATCTGCTGGTTCACTCCCCAGCTGGCTGCAACGGCTGCAGCTGTGCCAATCTGAAGTCAGGAGCCAGGAGCTTCTTCTGGGTCTCCCACGTGGGTGCAGGGAACCAAGGATTTGGGCCATCTTCTACTGCTATCCCAGGTCATAGCAGAGAGCTGGATTGGAAGTGGAGCAGCCGGGACTTGAACCGGCGTCCATATGGGATGCCAGCACTGCAGGCGGTGGCTTTACTTGCTACACCACAGCACTGGCCCCGAGTGTCATTTCTTACTGAGCACCTACTTTGGGCCATGTACCTAACAATCCTCCCCCAAAGGCTCAAGGATAGAAGCTTCTGTTCTCTCCATGAGGCAAGGAGATGGTATAGCCAACCTCTTCCAAATCCTTTCCACTATCATGTGCTATCCTCCATTTCTATCACTTATCAAGAGCCTCAGTACCTCACTTACAAGCCTTTCTCTCTACTCCAACTTTGGCCACCATCCTGAATTATTTTAATGTCCTTGAAGATGACCCATCTATGAACGTCATCCTTTCACTCATTTTCACCTCCACTCTACTTCACCAACTGATTCCATGGTACAGTTTATTCACAGAAGATGGCCTCATCTCTTATTCCATTAAGAAAATCTAGGCCATAAGATGGCAGTGCTCATTTTCCTGCCCTTACACCCTGCCACCTAGCTGCATGTCGCTCCCCGTCTTCGTGGAGGAACGACACAGGACCCTGCGCTGTTCTTTTGTCTGCTCGGCCCTCCCCGGGTTTGCTGCTGGTTCTTCCCGGGTTGGCTACTGTCCCTTCCACCTCCGTGGAAGGGCGGTTCCCCCTGCCACTTTCCCCACTTCCGCAGGGGAGCGGCACACCACCGGCCGGCTCTCTCGGGGGCTGCACAGGTGTTCCTTCAGATAGATGTTCCCCTTAGATGTTCCCCGGTGCATGTTGTCTCTCTCCTCCTATATAGTCCTCTTCCACCAATCCCAACTCGGCTGCCCACACGCCGAGTACGCTGCTCTCCTCCAATCAGGAGCAGGTCCTACAGTTTATTGGTTGAACTGGAGGCAGCTGTGTAGAAGCTGTTTCTCCCTTCTCAGCGCCATATTGTGGGAGAGCAGATGCATAGAATAAGTCTTAATTCCAGTAACTTAGTCTAGTCCGAGTTGCTCCCAGTTGCTCCCCACAGCTGCATCCCTAAATATCATGGTCTCTACTTTCTTTCGTCTTGAAGGAATAGATATCTCTCTCCAGTTCAAGGTTAAATCATCCACCTGTGCTTTGGAACCTGTACTCTCCCAATCCCTTAAAGACATTTCTTCATCAGCTGTCCCCTTTTCATCTGTCTTTCAAACCACTGCATCTCTTTTTATTGGCTACTTCCCATCAGCCTTTACATATACTCAACCTCCATTCCTTAACAAACAAGCAAACAAAACTTTCCTTCCACTGTCGATGCAACTGGCACTTGTCCTACTTCTCTTCCATTATCACAGAAGCTTTTCTGAAGAGTAGACATTTGCTCCATATTCTCAGCCCCCACTCTAGCTTTTCTGTTCCTAGAACACCACTGTTACTGCTATTGTTAAGGAAACCAATTACATCCTAATTGGCAAACCTAATGGACATTGTTAAGTCTTTATTTTATTGGACCTGTTTCTGCTGCATTTAATATAATTGATCACTCTCAAAATATTTCTGTTCTCACGGCTTTCTTGAAAGTGCCTACTCCTTGGCTATGGTGATGCTGCTCCCTTCCTGATCTTTCCCATTCTTCTGCAATTAATCTCTGTTATGCTCCTTTGTGGACTCTTTCTCTGCCACCCCTTAAATGCCAGTCCTTCCGAAGATTTTTCTCGTTCTATAACTTTAACCTAAATAATCTCATCTTTTCCCATCGTTATATCTGCATGCTACCAACACCTAAGTCTATATCTGTGGCCCTAGACATCTCTGAGGTTCAGATATGTATGGCAAATTGATACTAGACATATAGAACATGGCATGTCCCATAGGTACATCAAAACCAAACTCAGTATGTCTCAAATTCACCTTCCTTACTCAAATCCTCCCTTCCTCCTCTACCACTCTACAACCATTTTGGTGATTTAGAACTTTATCCACACAGTTACCAGCCATGGCACTTGGGAGTTATCCTTCATTCTTTTTCTTTGTTTTAAATATTTTTATTTTATTTTATTTGAAAGGCAGAGTTCCAGAGAGGCAGAGGCAGAGAGAGAGAAAGAGAGATAGAGAGAGAGAGAGAGGTCTTCCATCTGCCTGTTCACTCCCCAAATGGCTGCAACAGCTAGAGCTGTGCCGATCCGAAATCAGGAGCCAGGAGCTTCCTCCAGGTCTCCCAAGTGGATGCAGGGGCACAAGGACTTGGGACATCTTCATTGCTTTCCCAAGCCATAGCAGAGAGCTGGATTGGAGGTGGAGCAGCCAGGACTTGAACCGGCACCCATATGGGATGCTGGCACTGCAAGTGGCGGCTTTACCCGCTATGCCACAGCACCGGCCCTTATCCTTCATTCTTCATTCAACCAGTCACCAAGACCCATTAAATCTATCTTTCTTGTATCTACCTGAAATTTCTCTCCTTTGTGTTGCTATAGTGTATTAGTCTTAGCTCTTTATCATCTCTCTCTCTCTCTCTTTTTAATAATCCAAAGAGCTTCTTAAATAGTCTTCCTTTCTCTTGGCCTACTCTCCTTTAAGCCTTCCTCCACATTGCTGCTGGAATGAGTTTTCTAATGCAATTCAGATCATACCACTCCTTAAAGGCCTATCATAGCTCCCTACTGCTTACGAGTGGAGTCCAAGCTGCTCTACATGCCTTACAATGCCTGTGACAACTTACCCCTGCCTACTCTTCCAATGCTATCTATTGTCTTCCTTTCCTTATCTTCTTTGCTCAAATAAGGTCAAGATGACCATCCCATCATGTCTCTGTTTATTCAATGTTTATTGTATGAATGGAGTCTGGGATGCCCCAATTATAAAATAGAGTTCTCCAGCCTGTGCTCTTTCCAGATATCCCTCACTCTGCCCCCTTTGCCCTGAGTTGAGGATAAAAAATGGACATTATATTTTTTTTCTTGTTAAGTGTTATCAATAACCTTATCAGTTTGGGCTCTGCATTATCCAGGACTGCCCAGTTCATTTCAAAGTCCCTCCTACCTTTGTATCATCAGTAGATATGAGATGTATTTGTTTGTATTATTCTGAGACACTGAATCAGAATAGTATGTATTATTCCTATTATTTATTAAACACCTATAGTGTGCCAAGCACTGTGCTAAGGGCTTTTACATATGACTTTGTCACAGCATTTACTGAAAAGTAAGTATTTTGAGCCTCAGTTGACAAGTGAGGAAATTGAAATCAGTATGGTTAAGGGCCTTGCCCAAGGCCAAATTACTGATAAGTAGTAAAGCTGAGATTTAAATCAAGGTCTTTTAACCTCAAAATCGATGCTTTATTCATAACAATACACTGATTAAATGAGGCCTCCCCAGTGTTTGACTACTGGGCAATAGGTTCTCCAAGGTTGGCTTGAATCCCTCAGGGCCTAGTGCTCATTGCTCTCCAAGGCAGCTCATCTGTTGTTGGACTGCTCTGACTGCTTTAAAAGCTCTTATTTGTAGTGAGTCAAAATTATAAATGAACTAAACAAGATGTGGCCAAGAACAGGGCCTTTTGGCTCACTTCTAGAACTTCTCTTCCAGTCTGATACTAAATAATTCTTTTACTTCTTTAGCTATGATTGTTTAACTAGTTACAGGCACATCTTAACAAACAGCTCAAGCATTTAGCTTATGTTTTCCCATCTCATCTATAAGGAAATTATGGGAAAATTTATCCAATTCCTGGATGAAATGAAATCCACTATAGCTATCATAGTCTCTGATCTGCCAATCTAGTAACTAGATCAAAAAGGGGAAATGAAATCTTGGAGGGATATTTGTTTTTTAACAGAGCAATTTGTCAATGACTCAAAGTAATGAGTTTCCAAGGGCACATTTTCAGACATCATTGACAGGCTGTCAAAAAGATGATTTTTGGGCAGTGGGCTTCCTACTGCTCTTCAGACAGCATCTAAAAAAGCAAGACTTCCATTTTCATTGCTTTGAATCATATAGAATTGTTGTTTGCACCTGGTTTTATTTAGTCTTCCATTACCATTTTCTCTGCTTTTATTTGCTTTTGACTGTGTTTTGCCCTTGCACATGTTTCTTTTGCCTGGTTCATTACCTAAACTCCTACACACCTACACACACACACACACACATGCACACACACACATACCCTTGTCATCCTTTGAGAATCAGTGCATGTAGTCCCTTGTCCATAAACCCTCTCTGATTCCCCAAGTCAGGATAACTACATACAGTAATTGTCACAAAGTAGATTCTCAATAAATATTAGTTTCCTTCTCTCCTTCCTTCATGAATATATCTAAAATAGTATGAATCACATGGTGTTGTTTTTCTTGTCTGACTTCATGGCTCTATTATGCAGTCAAATGCTCTACCCCTGAGCTATACTCCCCCGGCTCCATTATGAATTCATTCATTCATCTGCTCATTAATTCATTTAATAGATATTTATTGCATATTTACTGTGTGTGCAATCATTGCTTTTCTAGGGCTGGAGATACAATGATTCCTAAAATTTGCACTTTCACCGTGTCTTTTCATTGTTGTGTTCGTGGCACTTAGTGTAATGTCTGACAAATGAGTACTCATTCAATGTTTGTTAAGAGAATGCACTTCCTCAGCAGAGTTACGCAAAGTGTGGCCCTTGCATATGGATCACTGAGGGATGCAGTTCTTAGGTCCCTCTCCAAATCTACTGAATCAGAATCTCTTAGAGGTGGGCTGCAAAAATTTGCATTTTAATCTAGTTTTTCAGGAATTTCTTTCACACTAAAATCTAGGAACCACTGCAAAATAGGAGAGAGAAGGAGGAAACTAATGCTTATTTTTGAAAACTGTAGCTAAAAACCAATTTGAATCTTTCTTTTATATGTTCACTTCCATTTTAAGCATTTATTTATTTATTTATTTTAAAGGCAGAGTGCCACAGATTGCAAGAGAGAGAGAAAGAGAAAGAGAGACAGAGATCAATCTTCCATTCCCTTATTCACTCCCCAAATGTCCACAACAGTCAGGGCTGGACCAAGTCAAAGCCAGGTGCCAGTCCTTTCACCCAGGTGACAGGAACTCGGTACTTTGGCTGTCATCCACTGCCTCCTGGTTGCATTTGCAAGAAGCTGGATCAGAAGTGCGGAATAGCTGGGACTCAAACAAGGCACTTTGACATGGGCTGCTGGTGTCTTGCTGCATCGCAATGCTGCCTCCAGTTGAATAATTTTAATGTTTCTGACTGCTGTAGGAAATTTTAGTAAAGATTTAAGGGAAGGAGAAAAGGTACATTAGTTCAAATTCTCTAGAAAGGACATTTAAATAGATTTGGAATGTTCAAGTAATTAAAGTATTTCTAAAGTGTAAGACAACAAGTAGAATGATACTAATAAGATCTAATTTTAATTTTGGTCAAAGGTATTTTACTAGAAAATTTTCATTTTTATAGAGCTATTTACATACTTCATAGTATACAGGGACCCTTTGTGTAACCTAACAAGATAATGCATTGATTCCAATATTACAGGCTTGAACTACAAATTATGAAAGACTATATCTCAACTGTGTTTGTGCATATCTGATGTCTAGTCCTCGATCAGGAATGGTAGTGCTTATTCTCTGTGAGAATTTAAACTATTTAGTTGGATTATGCCATATTTTCCAAGAGCATACTGCTATTAAAAGTGTTCTTTGGTGATAGATTAGGTACACAAGATATAAGTCAACCAAAGACAGCACAACTTCCCTTTTAGGAAGACTTGGAAACTTGGATTTTATGACTACGTTCTGGAGCTTGGAACTGTCCATTTTTAATTTGCCTTGACATGGATCTCACAGTCAGGAGCTGCAATGTCGTTGCATCTGGACACGAATCTCTTAAATATCCAGAAGTTTGTACTTCTGTTTTCCTCCTTGTTACTTCTCTTTTTCAAAATCTAATTTAGGGTCTCAGTGGTAGTTTCACTGCTTCCAGCTGGACTGAGAACTACTGTCTGTATTCTGCCTACTGAGCACCCTGCCCAGCAACTCGAGAATTCTGGGTAGCAACTCCTTTCTGGCACTGAGTGAGGACTGGGACCAGCAGTTCTGTGGCAATAATAATGAGCATAAAAAATTACTGAAGGAAAGCTCCACATTGTATGTGGGTAATCTTTCATTTTCTACAACTGAAGAGCAAATATATGAGCTCTTTAGTAGATGTGGTGACATCAAGAATGTATTTATGGGCCTGGATAATAAAAAGAAAGCAGCATGTGGTTTCTGTTTTGGAGAATACCACAACAGAGCTGATGCTGAAAATGCCTTGAGGTTTCTAAATGGCACACGCCTAGATAACTGTATCATCCACACCAAATGGAATCTAGGTTTTAAAGAGTGCAGACAGCATGGCTGGGGCCACTCTGGGGGCTGGGTGAGAGATGAGTTCTGTGTAGACTTTGATTGTCAGGAGGATGTTTTGGAAAACTAGCTCAGGTCTGTAACAGAAGAAGCCAGTAGAGACAAACTCGCCGATCTAACCCCTTGGAAAGCTTATTAAAGAACAACACCACATCTGCAAGTAGTCCATTCTGTTCTAAGTTTAAATTACCTTAATTGCTGAGCAGAAACCCTTTTTCCATATTGTTCTCTCTGAAAAGTTATTAAATGGTACAAACTGCAACAAACCCGTTTGTTCTCATCTTATTTTTGAAGCTGTTCACCACATTACCAATTTGACCATCAGGTGTCAAGAGCAAAGCGTTCTTCAGGAATTAATTAGGTGTGACAGATTGAGTCAGCCAAATCACAATTTTCTTTTTAAGGAGACTTCATTTGGAGTCTATGATCTTGTTTCCACGGTCTCAAAATGATAACTTTTTAGAGCTTGTATAAAATCAATTAAAATAAGTAGAAATTTTAAAAAATTATCAAAGGAACACAAGTCCATTACTTTAAATGACAAAAAAGGTCTGGAAAAATTTGTAAGGAAAGCAAAAATCCTGTCGCACCCATTTCTACCCTAGGCTTCTTCCCTGGTAATAATTTATTTTTCATCAGTTTTTGTTTGTTTCTTGGTAGTTTCCTTCATATCTCTGAATAACATGGATGCTCATTTTCCTTTTTTAAATTTTTATTTTTTACTTGGAAGGGAGGAGAGGAAAAGGAAGAAGGGAGGGAGAGGGAGAGAGGGAGAGAGAGAGATTGTCTCATCCACTGGCTCACTCGCTACATCCCTATAAGACCTGAGACTGGTTTAGGCTAAAGGCAGGAGCCATGAACTCCACCTGGGTCTTCCACATGGGCAACAGGGACCAGAGTACTTGAGCCATCACCAGCTGCCCCTCAGCGTGTGCATTACCAGGAAGCTGGAATCGGAGTGGAACTGGGACCCAAACCTAGGCACTCCAATATAGGATGTAGGTGGTTCAAGTGGCATCTTTACTTTTTCATTTTTATTTGAAAGGCAGAGCGACAGACAGAGACTCCATCTCCTGGTTCACTCCCCCAAACCCCAAACATCTACAACAACCAGAGCTGCGCCAGCCAAAGCCAGAAGTCCAGAACTCAGTCCAAGTCTCCCATGTGAGTGACAGAGACCTAAGTACTTGAGCCATCATCTGCTGCCTCTCCAGGTGCTTGTTATCAGGAAGCTAGAATTGAAAGCAGAGATGGGACTTGAACCCAAGCACCCTGATAATGGGATGCAGGCATCCCAAGTGGCATCTTAACTGCTTCGCCAAATGCACCCCCCCCCACCAGTGACAATTTAACTACTGTTCCAAAGCCCACCTCCAAGAAAAAGAGAGCTATAAAGTCATGAGATTAAAATTTGTTTTTATCGCATGGTATTTCTGGAAAGATATCTTTGAGTATCTGCCAGCCACTCCTAAGAGCTGCCCATTTGGATTACTCCCAAGGTTGTTTTTTCCTAAGTCAGAAAAAGCTTTCGAAATTGTCTTGTGCGGTATACTTTTGGTTAAGTAAAGAGATTTTCCACTAGGTGACTAGATGACTCCTCTAGTAATTCTTACAATATGGCTTTCAAAATCATGCTGAATATATAGATAAAATAAAGGATTAAAACTGCAACAGGGGCCAGCGCTGTGGCGCAGCGGGTTAACACCCTGGCTTGAAGCACTGGCATCCTATATGGGCGCCGGTTCTAGTCCCGGCTACTCCTCTTCTGGTCTGGCTCTCTGCTGTGGAAGATGGTCCAAGTCCTTGGGTCCCTGCACCCACGTGGGAGACCCTGAAGAAGCTCCCGGCTCCTGGCTTCGGATTAGCACAGCTCTGGCCATTGCGGCCAACTGGGGAGTGAACCATGAGATGGAAGACCTCTCTCTCTCTCTGCCTCTCCTCTCTCTGTGTAACTCTGACTTTCAAATAAATAAATAAATAAATCTTAAAAAAAAAAAAAAAAACCTGCAACAATTGGGGCCGGCACTGTGGTGTAGTAAAGTCTGCCTATGGCGTCAGTTCAAATCCCTGCCACTCCACTTCTGATCCCGCTCTCTGCTGATGGCCTGGGAAAGCAGGAGAGGATGGCCCAAGTCCTTGGGCTCCTGTAATCACATGGGAGACTCTGGTTCCTGGCTTCGGATCCACCAAGCTCTGGCTGCTGCGGCCATTTGGGGAGTGAAGCAGCAGATGGAAGATCTGTCTCTGTCTCTGTCTCTGTATGTCTCTAACTCTGCCTCTTGAACAAATAAATGAATCTTAAAAAAAAACACATGATCATCTCAATAGACTCAGCAAAAGGCACTTGAAAAAAGTCAATATCCCTTTTATAATGGAAAGCAGTCAACAAATTAGAAATAGAACAGAACTTCCTCACTCTGATAAAGCATATCTATGAAAACTCCACAGCTAACATCATTAATGCTTAGAGACTGAAAGCTTTCCCTTAAGATCAGGAACAAGATATTTATTTTTAAGAAAGATTTTTTAGGGGCCGCCGCTGTGGTGTAGCGGGTAAAACCACGGCCTGCAGTGCTGGCCTCCCATATGGGCACCAGTTCGAGTCCTGGCCACTCCACTTCTAGTCCAGCTCTTTGCCATGGCCTGGGAAAGCAGTAGAAAATGGCCTGCACCCACATGGGATACCTGGAAGAATCTCCTGGCTCCTGGCTTCGGATTGGCACAGCTCAGGCCATTACAGCCACTTGGGGAGTGACCAGTGAATGGAGGACCTTTCTCTCCTCTGCTTCTCCTTCTCTCTTTGTGTGACTTTGACTTTCAAATAAACAAAATAAATCTTTAAAAAAAGATTGTTAAACCTTTCATTTGAAAGCCAGAGTGATGGAGAGAGGGCAAGAGAACGTGAGAGTAAGAGATCTTCCGTCTCATGGTTCACTTCCCAAATGGCTGCAACAGCTGGGGCTGGGCCAGGCTGAAAAAGAAACTCCATCTGGGTCTTCCATGTGGGTGGCAGGTGCCTAAATCACTTGAGCCATCACCTGCTGCCTCTTAGGCATACTAGCAGAAAGTTGGATCAGAATTGGAGGAACCAGGATTCAAGTCAAGCTCTCTGATATGGAATTCAGGGATCCCAAGCAGTGGCTTAATCTGCTGCACCACAATGCCCACTCCAGAAACAAAGTATTTCTATTCAATGTGTACTGGAGTTTCTAGCTAGGGAAATTAGGTAGTAAAAATGAAATAAAAGACATTCATAT
Organism: Oryctolagus cuniculus; assembly: GCF_051225735.1. NCBI lineage: Eukaryota > Metazoa > Chordata > Mammalia > Lagomorpha > Leporidae > Oryctolagus > Oryctolagus cuniculus. Next base: position 85,077,729 of record NC_142888.1, on the reverse strand, counting down.
TGAAAAAATAAGTAAAATTATCTTTATTTACAGGTGGAATGATCTTGTATACAGAAATTTTTTTTTTTTTTTGACAGGCAGAGTGGACAGTGAGAGAGAGACAGAGAGAAAGGTCTTCCTTTGCCGTTGGTTCATCCTCCAATGGCTGCCGCGGCCAGCGCGCTGCAGCCGGCGCACCGCGCTGATCCGATGGCAGGAGTCAGGATTCAGGTGCTTTTCCTGGTCTCCCATGGGGTGCAGGGCCCAAGCACCTGGGCCATCCTCCACTGCACTCCCTGGCCACAGCAGAGAGCTGGCCTGGAAGAGGGGCAACCGGGACAGAATCCGGCGCCCCAACCGGGACTAGAACCCGGTGTGCCGGCGCCGCTAGGCGGAGGATTAGCCTAGTGAGCCGCGGCGCCGACCCTTGTATACAGAAATTTTTAAGGAAGTCACAAAAAGGAATTATTAGAGATAGATATTTAGTCTAGTGGTTAAGACACTGGTTAGGAGGCCAATGCCCCATATCAGAGTATCTGAATTTGATATCTAGCTCCTCCTGACTCTGGGTTCCTGCTAATACAGACCCCAAAAAGCAGCAGTAATGGCCAAGTGATTGGGTTCCTTTCATGGGAGACCTGGATTGAGTTCCAGGCTCCTGGCTTCTGCCCCTAGCCTTGAGCCATTATTGAAATTTGGAGGCATGAAGCAGCAGATGAGAGTGCCCTCTTGCTCTCAGTCTCGCCCTTGCATGCTCCTCTCTGTGTCTCCAAGCCTTTCAAATAAATATTTTTTAAAAAAGCAACTATTAGAACTAATAGTCAACAAAGTTATAGCATACAAGATAAAGTACAAAAATAAATTGTGTTTCATACACTAGCAATAAAAATCCAAAATGAAATTAAGAAAGCAACTGCATGTATAAAAGGATTTAAAAAGGTATTTAGGAATAAATTTAATTAAACAAGTGTCAAACTTATACTCTGAAAGCTATAAAAAATTTGGTGAAAGAAATTAAGGAGGGGCTGGTGTTGTGGCATAGTGGGTAAAGCCACCACATGCAATGAAGGCATTCCATATGGGCACCGATTTGAAGCTCCTGGCTCCTGGCTTTGTGGCCATTTGGGGGAGTGAATAAGCAGATGGAAGACCTCTCTCTGTCTCTCTCTCTCTAACTCTGCCTTTCAAATAAATAAAATAAATGTTTCAAAAAGAAATTAAAGACGTTTTAAATAAATGGAAAGATATTCCATATTTACAAATTGGATCACTTAATATTGCAAGAGGACTATATCTCCCAAATTGATCTATAGATTTGATGCAATTCCTACTATGAATACCAGCTGGCTTTTCAAATAGAACTTGACAAGTTGATCCTAAATTTTATATGGCAATTAAATGGTCAGAATAGCCAAAACCAATCTTGAAAGAGAAGAGTAAAGTTGCAGAACTCACATTTCGTGATTTCAAAACTTAGCATAAAACTGCAATTCAGAAGACAAGATAGAACTGGTATAAGGATAGACAATGGGCCTCATGCCAACATATTTTCTCTCTCCTGTGTCTTTATCCTATTTCTAGTTGTTGTTTCTCCCAAGGTTATAAACATGCACAAGTCTGTCCCATCTGTACAATAGCAGCAGCTGCAAGCACTACCACCACTGGACTTCAAATTTGTTGAAAGATGTTGAAAAGTAACCAAAAAAAAAAAAAAAAGTTGAAATGGAGTTGTTGTCTCCACTTCATTTTTTTTTTCTTTTTTTTGGACTGGCAGAGTGGACAGTGAGAGAGACAGAGAGAAAGGTCTTCCTTTGCCGTTGGTTCACCCTCCAATGGCCGCCACGGCCGGCGCACCACGCTGATCCGATGGCAGGAGCCAGGTGCTTCTCCTGGTCTCCCATGGGGTGCAGGGCCCAAGTACTTGGGCCATCCTCCACTGCACTCCCGGGCCACAGCAGAGAGCTGGCCTGGAAGAGGGGCAACTGGGACAGAATCCGGCGCCCCAACCGGGACTAGAACCCGGTGTGCCGGCACCACAAGGTGGAGGATTAGCCTATTGAGCCGCGGCGCCGGCCTCCATATCTTTATTTCATAATCACTTTTTCCCTTTCAGCTTTTTATTTCAATATAATTTCAGAGTTACAGAAAAGTTACAAGAACAGTAAAAAACACCATTTACTCTTGACCCTTAAATCAATTTGATTCCTCAAATGCTAACATTTTAGCATATTTTCACCAATTTGCTTCCTCTCTCTCTTTCTCTCACAGACACACACACACACACAAACATGAACACACATCTCTCTTTGTTCTGAACCATCTGAGAATAAGTTGTAGACATGATGTCACTTACTCTTAAATATTTCAGTGTATTTCCTAAGAATAAAGACACTCTTACATAACTAAGTATAATGATCAACTTTAGGAAATTATCATTGATGCAATATTAACTAATCTACAGTCCTAATTTAGATTTGGTTGAGTACATTGTACAAATAATTTCCTTTGTTACATAAAAAAACTCAGTTCATGAGTTGCACTCAGTTTTGTATCTCTTTTAATTTGGAATAGTTTTATAGCCCTTGTATTTCATAGTATTAACAAATTTGCAGAGTACAGGCCAGAAATTTTGTAGAATGTCTCTCTGTTTGGGAATAGCTGAGTTTTCCTCATGATTATATTCAGTTTATACACATTAGGAAATAATATCACAGAAATGCTGTGTCCTCAGTGGGTTCATGATGCTAATTTGTTCTATTATTGATCATATTAAATTTGATCACTTGATTAAGATCCTGTTTTCAGGCCCTGCATTTTGGCACAATGGGCAAAGCCACTGTCTGCACACCTGCCTCCCATATGGGCACAGGTTCAAGTGCTGGCTGCTCCACTTTCCATCAAGCTCCCTGCTAATGGCTTGGGAAAGCAGTGGAAGATGGCCCAAGTGCTTGGACCCCTGCACCCATGTGGGAGACCCAGATGAAGCTCCTAGCTCCTGGCTTCAGCCTGGCTCAGCCCCAGCTATTGTGGCCATGTGGGGAGTGAACCAGGGGATAGAAATCTCTCTGTGTCTCTCCTCCCTCTGTAACTCTACCTTTCAAAAAAATAAATAAATCTTTAAAAAAGATACTGTTTGCTAGCTTATTCTACTTTAAAGTTACTATCTTTTTTTTTTTACAGGCAGAGTGGACAGTGAGAGAGAGAGACAGAGAGAAAGGTCTTCCTTTGCCGTTGGTTCACCCTCCAATGGCCGCTGTAGCCAGCGCGCTGCGGCTGGCGCACCACGCTGATCCAAAGGCAGGAACCAGGTGCTTCTCCTGGTCTCCCATGGGGTGCAGGGCCCAAGCACTTGGGCCATCCTCCACTGCACTCCCTGGCCACAGCAGAGAGCTGGCCTGGAAGAGGGGCAACTGGGACAGAATCCAGTGCCCCGACCGGGACTAGAACCCAGTGTGCCGATGCCGCTAGGCGGAGGATTAGCCTATTGAGCTGCGGTGCTGGCCCTAAAGTTACTATATTTTTAAGATTAATTTGAGAGGCAGAGTTACAGACTGAGAGAGGGAAAAACAGAGAGAGAGAGAGATCTTCCACCTGCTAGTTCATTCCTCAAATGGCTGCAACGACTAGAGCTGGGCCGATCCAAATCCAGGGGCCAGGAGCTTCTTCCAGGGCTCCTACAAGGATGTAGGGGTCCAAGCACTTGGTCATCTCCCACTGTTTTCCCAGGTGCATTAACAGGGAGCTGGATGAAGTGGAGCAGCCAGAACCTGAATCGGGGCCCACATGAGATGCCAGCACCTCAGGCAAAGGCTTAACCTACTACACCACAGTGCCGGCCCCTAGAATTACTACTTTTTCCTCTGCACTAATAAGTAAGGAGGTACTTGAGGCCATATCAATATCTCATTACTTTCATCTATTAGTTCTAGCAGTCACTGATGATTCTCACTTGATTCAATTATTATTATGATGGCGGACAAATGATGATTTTATAATTCCATCATTTCTCCTACATTTATTATCACTGTAAAAATGAGATTTCCAGGGCATTGTGGCATAGTGGGTAAAGCCGTCACCTGCAAAGCCAGCATCTCATATGGGCACTGGTTTGATTCCTGGATGCTCCAGGCCGAAGCCTGCAGCCAGGAGATTCTTCTGGGTCCCCATTTGGGTGCAGGGGCCCAAGCACTTGGGCCATCTTCCACTGCTTTTCCAAGCCATCAACAGAGAGCTGGATCAGAAGTAGAGCAGCCAGGACTTGAACCGGCACCCATATGGGATGCTGGCATTGCAGGTGGCAGCTTAAACCACTATGACACATGCCAGCTCCTCATTATAACTATCATGCAATAATTTTCACCTAAAAATGACACGAGATCATTAATATAATCAAACATCCAATTAGCATTCAGAAATTCCCAATTGTTTCATAAATGTTAGCTTGAATTGACTTGTTCAAATTAAGGTAAGACGGTAGTTGTGCTATTATTAATATCATTATTATAATTTCAGTCAAACAAACTTTCAGCCTATACATGGACCTCCGGTGATGAGCTTGCTAGCTCCCATGGCTGCTCATTTTAATCTTTGGATAGCATGACTATGGGGCTTTCATTCAATACAAAGAAGCATTTCAATCTCCTTATATTTCCAATCCATTGGTCTTACAAAAAACAGATCTGCTCCTTATGTTCCATGACAGTCTGTATTAGTTTCCTGTTGCTGCCCTAACAAAGTGCCATAAACTACAGGGCTTAAAACAACAAAAACTCATTGTATCATTGCTATGGGAGCTAGATTTTAAAATAATTTTTGGTTTCACTGCATATGTTGTTCTTTTTTAAAAAATATTTATTTATGTATTTATTTATTTGAAAGTCAGAGTTACAGAGAGGCAGAGGCAGAGGCACAGAGAGAAAGAGAGAGAGAGAGAGAGAGAAAGTCTTCCATCCACTGATTCACTCCCCAAATGGCCGCAACGGCTGGAGCTGGGCCAATCTGAAGCCAGGAGCCAGGAGCTTCCTCCAGGACTCCCATGCAGGTGCCAGGGCCCAAGGATTTGGGCCTTCTTCTACTGTTTTCCCAAGCCATAGCAAAGAGTTGGATTGGAAGTGGAGCAGCCAGGACTCAAACTGGCACCAATATGGGATGTCGGCACTGCAGGTGGTGGCTCTACCCACTAGAGCACAGCACTGGCCCTGGAGCTAAATATTGAAATTAAGGTTTTAACAGCACTATGTTCCCTCTGAAGGCTATAGGGAAGAATCTGTCCTAGTCTCTTGATGTGTTTTTTTTTTTGTTTGTTTGTTTTGTTTTGTGTGTGTGTGTGGTTTTTTTTTTTTTTTTTGTGGGGGAGACCTTTGTTCTTTGGCTTAGGACAGTGTAATTCTGATCTCTGCCTCCATCTTCACATGGCCATCTTCCTTCTGTGTGTCCAATTTTCTCCCTCTCTCATAAGGACATCAGTTAGACTGGAGTGAGGGCCCACCCTATTCTGGTATGACCTCATCTTAATTAATTGTATCTGCAAAGGTGCTCTTCACAATAAAGGTCACGTTTTGATATTCTGGGGGTTAGGGCTTCAACATATATTTTGGTGGGATGCAACTCAACTCATAACATAAACCATTTGAAGAAAACCATAAGATTCCTTACAATCTTCCTTTATCCTACCTAATCCTTTCCTGTTTCTTCAACTATTTTTGAGGTTTAGCTTTATGTTTTCCATGCTACTGGAATTTATTGAATAATCCAACTTACCCTACCAATCGAAATGCTGTTTCCGTGGAGTATAGCCATGAAAAGTAGATCCACACTATTTCTTCCCTGGTTTCTCATATTCTGTTTCTATTATTGCAGTCAAAGTTTGAACGAGTGCATTTTCTGTGTCTCCCCTCCCTGCAATCACCCTCATTTCAGGCCAAGTTAGGTGTCCTGCTCCTGTTCTTTTGTTTTACCTCTACCGTTGCACTTACTACATGACATAACAATTACTTTTGTGAAAAAGAATTAAGGATATTATACATCAGTTCAATGAGCCAACAGTGTGTTGTGGCCATAACATAGCTGATTCGTCAAGCAGTCATTGAATTTGTACTATGTGCCAAGCACTGTACACAGCATCTTGTGTACCATTTTGGATAAGGCATGATCCCTGCCTTCAGGGAACTCATAGTAAGATGAGGGATACAGGCATGTGAACAGGCAATAAAAATATGGATGGACAAGTCCTATGAGAGAGGAAAGTTCAACATGCCTGAGAAGATAGCCAAGGCTTGGCATTTGGTGCAGTAGTGAGGATGCCACTTAAGTCACCTGCATTCCAAATCAGACTGTGTGGTTCAAGTCCCAGCTATCGTACTTCTGATCCAACTTCCTGCTAATGCACACCTTAGGAAGCAGCAGGTGATGGCTCAAGTACTAGCATCCCTGCCACCCATGTGGGAGATCTGGTTGCAGCTTCAGGCTCCTGGCTTTGGCCTGGCACAGCCCTGGATGCTGTGGGCAGTGAACCAGCAGATGGAAGAACTCACTCTGTCTTTTAGCCTTTCAAATAAAAAGATAAAAATAAATCAAAACAATTTAAGAAAGTTGCCATGCAAAAGGGAAGTGAAAAGTAGGTAGAGGAGCATTAGAGGCTACAGCATGAACAAAGGCAGAAAAATGCTTATATGGGGGCTTGCAATGTTGTAAGCAGTTGGGAAATGCTGAACCATTAGCTGTGAGTGACACAGCAGCTGGCAAGTTAGAGGAGATTTGTATGGCCCTAATGTAGCGTGGAATCCATCTCCATTTTCTAGGGAATAAGGTATCACATGAGCATATTTTCACTTCAAAAGGCTAATTCTGGTGGCTGTGTGTACAATTGGATATGTTCAAAACCAAAGACAGAGACCTTGGCTGAGAGTAGATTACAGATATTAGGTGTGTGTGAGTTGTGAAATATTTGAGAAGCAAAATCACTAAGATTGGATCAGTATTTAGATATGGGGGGGACAAGGGGGGTGATGAGACAGTGAGGAGACAAAATAATGTTCAGATTCCTTGTGTGGAGGTCATTGAGTGGTGCCATTGAGATAGGGAATATAAGAAAAGGAATAGGTTTGGGAAGGAGACAGAGTTTGGTTTGGGACATGTTAAACTTGAGATGCCTGTGGGATTTTTCAGGATTAGTAAACGTTATGGCCTGGAGATATAAATTAAGGTGTCATCAAGATGATGGTAAAAATGGTAACGATGAAAATGGATGGGACCACCTAAGACAATTTGGAAAGTAGGTTTAGCTAAGAACTGGGCTTGGAATCCCGGCAACACCCACATTCTAGGGGCTGATAGAGGAGGAGGATTACATGAAGGACAAAGAATAGTAAGTTGTATAGGGAACTAAGGAATAGAAAAATGTCATGGAAGCCCAAAAAAGAAAGAAAAGAGTAACAATGTTAAATGACATGGAAAGATCTAGCAAACCTAAGTGTTTCAGCCAAGACCTTGCTTTATGTTCACTAAAGTCTAAACAAATTCAACATCCTTTCCATTTCCTTGTTCTCCCTATAAAGCAGTCTTATCAAAGATGGAAATCAAGTTAATCTTATTCCTAGTAAATTCAGTCTTCTTTTAATAACCTGAGTGTCTTAAAATGTAGCAGATTGGGCTGCCATCTATGATGTTGGCATCCCATATGGACACCGGTTCGTGTCCTGGCTGCTCCACTTCTGATTCAGCTCTCTGCTAATGGCCTGGGAAAGCAGTGGAAGATATGCCAAGTGCTTGGATCCTTGCTGCCTGCATGGGAGACCTGGAAGAAGCTCCTAGCTTCAGCCAGGTCAACTCCAGGCCGATGTGGCCATTTGGAGAGTGAACCAGCGGATAGACAACCTCTCTTTGTATCTCTCCCTTTCTCTGCAACTCTGCTTTCAAATAAATAAAAAAAACTTTAAAAAACTTTATATTAAATTTAGCAATATTTATTAAGCACTTATAAGCCAGGCATTATTCTAGAATAGGGATGGGAAACATCTGGCCTGTAAGCTGTGAAGTCATTTGGTCTGGCACTGCCAAGGCAACTGCAGGCAGGACTCAAAATTCAATAAATCAGGGCCGGCACTGTGGCACAGTGGGCTAAGCCTCCACCTGTAGCATTGGCTTCCCGTATGGGTGCCGGTTCTTATCCCAGCTGTTCCTCTTCTGATCCAGCTCTCTGCTGTGGCCTGGGAAAGCAGTGGAAGATGGTCCTAGTCCTTGGGCCCCTGCACCTGTGTGGGGGACCCAGAAGAATCTCTTGATTCATGGCTCTGGATTGGCCCAGCTCTGGCTATTGTGGCCATTTGGGGAGCGAAGCAGTGGATGGAAGATCTTTCTCTCCGTCTCTCCCTCTCTCTGACTGTAACTACCTCTCAAATAAATAAATAAATCTTTACAAAAATAAAAATTCAGTAAATCTATAGCAGGCTAATTGTTAAGGTGATCATTTTGGATGACCTGTGAATGATGTGATAAATATCCAAATGGCCCTTGGCAGAAAAAGGTTCCCCACCCCTGCTCTAGACTTTATTCTAAGATTATCAGTAAATAAGAATCCTGCTCCCATGAAGCTCATAACTGAGATATAGTATAGCACAATGCTTATGAGCCTGGGTCTAAATCCTAGAATCACCACTAGCTAAGCTGTGAGATCAGGGATAAATTACTTAATTTCTTAGTCTTCATTTCTTCATCTATAAAATGGCAGAGATTAAGGGTTATTGTTAGGAGGATATTATTAAGATTAAAAGAGTTAATACATGTAAAGCGCTTAGAACACTGCTGGGCACGCAATAAGAACTCAATAGACATTAGTTATTATGCTGGTGTGTGTAGGAGGCAGGGACGAGTCAATAAAGAAAATGTCAGTCAGTGATATGCACAGTGAGAATGATTAAAATAGGGAGATTTAAATGCAAGTATATGTGTAGTTACTTTAGACTGGGTGGTGTAATCTGAGACAATGATGTTTGAGCTGAATTTTAAGCAAAAAGGATTAGTCATGTAAGGATCCTGGCAAAATGCTCTCCAGGTTGAATAGCTATGGCCTTGGGTCAAATCTGGTCCACTGTCTGCATGGTTTTTTTTTTTAAAGATTTATTTTATTTATTTGAAAGGCGGAGTGACAGTGAGATACAGAGAAACAGAGAGAGAGAGAGAGAAAGGTATCTACCATTCGGTGGTTCACTCCCCAAAGGCCGGGCTGACTAGTCCAAAATCAGAAGCCTGGATCTCCATCTGGGTCTCCTATGTGGGTGACAGAAGCTCAAATACTGTATTTTATAAAGTTTGATTGTTTATGTATTGTCTATGATTTATTTACTTTCCACAACAGAGCTAAATAGTTGGGATGGAGATCACATGGCCTACAAAATATAATATATTCACTACTGGCTTATTACAGAAAAAGGTTGCCAGTCCCTGCCTTAGGCAGAGGGAACAGCAAATGCAAAGACTTTAGGCAAGGATGGGTGTGAAAAGTTCAAGGAACAGAAAGAAGTATTGAAATGGGTAAGAGGAAGAGTGATAGGAATCTTGATTCAAATCAAGTCCACCAGTCTTCAGTTTGCAGAATCCATTTTTTCCCCTTTTGAAAGTTGCTCATCTCTCCTCTTTGGGGATATAACACTGATATTTCTCCAATTTATACCTTTATACATTTTCCTAAGGCTCGATCTTATTTGCAGGTTCTCAGTAGCCTAGGGGTAATTCATTCAGGCCAGAACATATGAGCTCATTTTGAACAGCACTCATAACCTACTGCAGGCCAGTATCAATGTTATCAGAATGCACAATCATCGATCAATGCCTTATTTTAAACCTGAATCCCACTCTACCTCATCTTACAGATATATTTGGAATTTATTGCCATGGACTTATGTTAACTCATTGATATCCATGATATAGACACACATATGCATGCATGTGCATGCACACACACACATACATCTCTGTATCTACCTCTACATATCTATGGTGATGTTGCCAATATTACATTCTGAGAGACACCGATGCCCTATGAGATACTAATAAGTGAGGAAAACATAAACGTTCCATGGTCAAATATGTTTGGGAAATGCTAAACAGAGGTAAAAAGGATCTTATTTCTGGCAGGACTTCTTAGAGCTTTCATATGCTAATGTGCTCTGTGAGTCTCTTAGAGGGAGATTCAGTCTGTAGCATTTCGCAAACATGCTTGATTGAATTTTTTTCCCCTCAAAACACCAGTTAATATCTTGGGGGACATTAGTGTTTCTTCTTTTTTGCTTTTTTAAATATTTATTTATTAATGGGGCTGGCGCTGTGGTGTAGCGGGTAAGGCCGCCGCCTGCAGTGCCATCCCATATGGGTGCTGGTTCGAGTCCCGGCTGCTCCTCTTCTGATCCAGCTCTCTGCTATGGCCTCAGAAAGCAGTAGAAGATGGCCCAAGTGCTTGGATCTCTGCACCCATGTGGGAGAACTGGAGGAAGCTCCTGGCTCCTAGCTTCAGATCAGAGCAGTTCGAGCTGTTGCAGCCATCTGGGGAGTCAAACAGTGAATGGAAGACCTCTCTCTCTCTCTCTCTCTCTCTCTCTCTCTGCTTCTGCCTCTCTGTAACTCTGCCTTTCAAATAAATAAATAAAAAAGATTAATTTGAAAGGAAGGGTGAGAGAGACACAGAAAGACAAAGAAAACTTCCATCCATTGGTTCACTCCCCAGATGCCCGCAAGAGCCAGGGCTAGGTTAGGTTGAAGCCAGGAGCTCCATCTGGGTCTCCCACCTGGGTGGCAGCAATCCGAATATTGGGCCATGACCTGCTTCCTTTCAGGGTGTGCATTACCAGGAATGCTGCATCAGAAGCTCAGGGTAGCCAGGATTGGAACTAGCAATCCAATATGGGACGTGGATGTCCCAAGCAGTGGCTTCACCAACTGCACTAAAATGCCCACCCCCACGCAACATATGCCTCAGAGTTGGCGTGGAGTATTGACCTTTTAGTTAACAGCAAATCATGCTAACTTCTGGGGCCACAGAGACAGGCTCTACTGTTCCTTAAGTCAGTTTGTGAGTTGCCGGCATATGCGCAGTTGAGGCCCTGAGTAATGTGTCTGGACTTCCAATGTAAACTCTCTAAAAATGCACTGGTTTTGCAAACAGGTCCTATCCATGAGTGATAATCTCATTGTAGATTGAAGATAGAGGTAAATCTATATCAAGGTCACAAAGATCATCTCTTCCTTCATTTATTGACATTTATCAAGCAAACATTAGCACCTACTATGAGCCAGGTACTTGTAGATATATCAATGATATAGACAAGGCTCTTGCTTTATGGAATGTGTGTGTGCGTGCATGTGTGTACATGTAGATGTATAATAAACATATATAATAGTTTTAGCCAGGAAGTGCCCTGAAGCAAATGAATAGGGCGATACATTTTTTAAAAAATAATGTAGACTGCTGTATATATCTCACTTCCCCCTGAAAAATAAACGGCCCTGCGATGTCAAAAAAAAAAATAATAATGTAGAGGGGCTGGTGCTGTGGCATAGTGAGTTATGTCACTGACTGCAGTGCCAGCATGCCATATGGGTGACAGTTTGAGTCTGGCTGCTCCACTTCTGATCCAGCTCCCTGCTAATGTGCCTATGAAAGCAGCAGAGGATGGCCCAAGTCTTTGAGCCTTTGCACACACATGGGAGACCCAGAAGAAGCTCCTGGCTCCTGGCTCCTGGCTTTGGCCTGGCCTAGCCCTGGTCATTGCGGTCATTGGGGAAGTGAACCAGTAGAAGGAACACCGATCTATCTATCTATCTATCTTTTTAAATTTTTATTTATTTATTTATCTTTTGACAGAGTGGACAGTGAGAGAGAGACAGAGACAGAGAGACAGAAAGGTTTTCCTTTTTTCTGTTGGTTCACCCCCCAATGGCTGCTGCAGCCGGCATGCTGCGGCTGGTGCACCACGCTGATCCGAAGCCAGGAGCCAGGTGCTTCTCCTGGTCTCCCATGTGGGTGCAGGGCCCAAGCACTTGGGCCATCCTCCACTGCACTCCCGGGCCACAGCAGAGAGCTGGACTGGAAGAAGAGCAACTGGGAGAGAATCCGGCGCCCCGACCGGGACTAGAACCCGGGGGTGCCGGCACCGCAGGCAGAGGATTAGCCTATTGAGCCGCAGCGCCGGCCTATCTATTTATCTTTTTCTCTCTCTGCCTCTGCCTCACTGTCTCTGTAACTCAGCCTTTCAAATAAATACATAAATCTTTAAAAAATAATGTGGAGGGGTTATTTTAAATAGGGTGGTCAGGGAAGGCTTCTCCAAGAAGCTGATGTGTAACTTGAAACCAGGCACTAGACAGGCATATGAGGACCGAAAGGAAGACCACTTCAGCAGCAGGGAAAGAATATATGTAATGTTGGACAACAACATGGTATGAGTCAGCAGGTATCAGGGGCCAGTGTGTTTGGATTATAGTTAGCAAGGGTGAGAATAGAACAGAATGAGGCTGGAGATGTAGACAGGGACCAGCTAATGCTGGGTCGTACAGACCACATCAAGCCATATGAATTTTACTCTAATGGTAGTAAGAAGAGATTGAAGGTTTTTAAGCAGCAGATGGAAGTAGCATGATCAGATTTCCACTTTGGAAATACCACTATAGTACTTATTGCAAGATGGCAAAAGTGATAATGGGGAGACCAAAATAAGACTCAATGATGGATTGAATGTCCCACATCAGGGAAAGGAAGGTGTCAAGGATGGCATCCCAGTATCTGGCTTTAGCAGTTCGGTAGTACCATTTACTGAGATGGAGAAGAGTTCTCTTATGGTCATATTAGTTGGCTGCTATCTTGAGATAGCCAGGTGGAGATGTAATTTAGTAAGTTGGATATGCAAGTCTGGACTCAGGAGAGAGGTCTGAGCTGGAAAGATAAAATTGGGATCCACTGGCACATGCATTGTACTTAAAACCATGGCAGAGAAGGTTGCCTAGGGAGTGACTGTAGGTGGAGAAGCGAGCCAAGCACCGAACCCTGGGGTCCGCCAGCCTTCCTAGGTGGAAGAGCAGGAGGAAGAACCAGAACTTCAGGAATGGGGTGAGATGGGAGGAAACACAGGAGGATGTGGTATCAGGAAAGCTAGACTCTGAGTGACTTGGTGCTGCTGGTTAGGAAAGGGCAAGGCCTGAGTTTAGTTTCAGGTTTTGGTTTGAAGGCTCGTTCAAATATTTACCAATATGTCATAGATATCAAACAGACATGCTCATTATAACAAATATAACAATTCAGATAACTTAGAAAATCGATAAAAAGCCATATCTCCATAGTGGGACCATATTTATTTGGAAACACTCTCTCTCTCTTTTTTAAAAGATTTATTTATTTATTTATTTATTTGAAAGTCAGAGTTACACAGAGAGAAAGAGAGGCAGAGAGAGAGAGAGCGAGCGAGCGAGCGAGAGAGAGGTCTTCCATCCGCTGGTTCACTCTCCATTTGGCCACAACGGCTGGAGCTCCAACTATCCGAAGCCAGGAGCCAGGAGCTTCTTCCAGGTCTCCCACACGGCCACAGGGGCCCAAGGACTTGGGCCATCTTGTACTGCTTTCCCAGGCCATAGCAGAGAGCTGGGTCGGAAGTGGAGCAGCCGGGTCTTGAACCAGCCCCCATATGGGATGCCAGCGCTTCAGGCCAGGGCGTTAACCCGCTGTGCCACAGCACTGGCAAACCACTCTCTCTTAAGCAGCCTACAGGGCCCTTTCAGAACTAGTTTTAGAATAATGTGCTATTGATGAGTCCATGCCAAAAATGCTTCTCACTGTCCTGTTAAGAGCTCCCTGGTTGAAAAAGCCTTTGGTCAACCTCTGGATTTCAGACAACTAGCTGCTGCTTTTGAGAGCAATGTGAAAGCCTCCTTCTGCAGTAGCAGATTCTCTTGCACAACAAAATCACCCTTCTGTGATTTTTTTCCTTCTGGAACAGACCGGGCTCTGTGCCTCTCTGAAAGTATCTGGAGCGGGCCACACTCCCCCCACTCCGCCCCATTCTTAGCTGGAAAAAATAGCCCATGAGCTATCCCTTTCATACTGTAGGCCTGTGGTGTGGCGAGTCTGCGTCACATTAATTCAATTAAACACCTCGAGTTGAATCTGTCAAGCCTCTTTTCCCCCCCACCCCGAGGGACAGATTTTGTTAATAGGATCAACATATGTTATATACAAAGGTAACCATTAAATAATTATAAACAAATAATTTTCATCACAAACTCTCAGCCACTTTTGCTCTCCTGCCAGATAGAAAACATTTACTTTAATAAATTTACAGTGAGTGATTTGCATAAAATCACTGAAAGTAGGGAAAATTTCAAAGCGGCTGCTTGTGTGATGTGATTAGCAACATGTCCCCACCCCCATCTGCACCCACACACACTATTAGTCATTCTTTTGAGTTAATATATTGAAGGGCTGTGTTAAAATTAAAATATCATCTACTAATAGAGAGAAAATTGAAGCTATTAACATTTAGCTCAAATAAGCTGATTGAATTCCTTAATCACCTAGTAGGATCCTTTGTTAAAGGGATCCAGAAGCAGCTAATTTTTGACGAGGGAAGGTAAAGGTCCAGTACATGAGCTTCTGCCTGGGGAGGGAAGATGAGGTTAGGGAGCTCTGTGGACAGCTCTAATAAGCCAGGCTCTAGTTTGGAAGCACTAGCAGCAGCTCAGATGCAGGGGAGACTGCTAGAACGTGAAGGATAGGATGGCTTCTAAAGGATGACAAAAGCCATTAAAAGCAAATTTTCTTTACTAGCAGTCCTGCTGGCTAGCTCTGTACCGGTATCCCCAATGATGAAAGTGGTCATTTCTTCACATTTTAGAAAAATCTCCAGTTCTCTGTGGGGATCATACCAAATGAGATTGAAGTAGTACTTTCAGGCCTCAATTGACTTTTGAGTCAACTTTGGGTTCAACTTGTTGTTTTTGCAACTTATTTTATTTTTTTTTAATTACAAAAGAAATGACCACTCTAGAATATTCAGTTATAAAATAAATAGAATCAAAACCAAAAGATCCCCTCAGACACCCACGTCAGTTTCTGGCTCACACTGTCGCAGGGTGCTCTCAGGTCCCTTTTGATGCATTTGCTGGCATATACGTGTATCAATTTCTTACACAAGTAGAAAAACCTGTGCTGATTCTGTATTTCTCCTCCTTTTTATTTTATTGGACTAAATTATACATAGCATAACATTTACCATTTTAATCCCTTTGGAGCATACAATTCACGGGAATTAGGCCCATTCACAATGCTGTGTAACACACTATTTCCAGGATTTTTTCATTAGCCCAAACAGAAATTTGTATCCTTGAAATGGTAACTCCTGATTTCTCCCTTCCCTCAGGCTCTGGGAACCTCTGTTCTACTTTCTGCCTCTATGCTCCTTGCTCTTTTACATTATTTTTGGAAAGGAAATGCATGGACATCATAAAACATTCAAAAATACAAAATAAACCGTGTTAAATACTCCTCCCCAGTATGCTTCATCCCCAGGCAACCAGTGGGATGGTTTTCTCAAGTATGTCACAGAGGAGTCTACGCACTTACCAGTATTGGTGGCTGCATGCCTCTCCTCCCTTTTTTTTTTTTTTTAAGATTTATTTAAGTTATTTGAAAGTCAGAGTTACACACAGAGAGAAGGAGAGGCAGAGAGAGAGAGGTCATCCATCTGCTGGTTCACTCCCCAATTGGCTGCAACAGCCACAGCTGCGCCGATCCAAGGCCAGGAGCCAGGAGCTTCTTCTGGGTCTCCCACGTGGGTGCAGGGGCCCAAGGACTTGGGCCATCTTTTACTACCTTCCCAGGCCATAGCAGAGAGCTGGATCAGAAGAGGAGCAGCCTGGACTCGAACTGGCACCCATACGGGATGCCGGCACTGCAGGTGGCGGCTTTACCAGCTACGCCACAGTGCCGGCCCCAGCCTCCTCCCTTTCACACAAGTAGTAGCAAATCAACTACAGCTCTGCACTTTGCCTTTTGCATTTAACAATATCTGAGATTGTTTTTGTATATATACATATACACATATACATATATATAATTATTTTAGTAACTATTTAGCTATTCTATTATGCTGAGATCAATAGACTTTTGACTCATTAACTTTCCAAAAAAGTAATTTTTTATTGTTTCTAAAACAACATAAAATTTGCTCTTCCACCCATTTCCAAGTGAACAGTACAACTGATCCCCAAACACTCCTCCCTAGAAGCTCCATGCTACATAACTGAAATTCTAGACTCACTAAACAGCTGCCCTCCTCTCTCCCTTCACCCAGCCCCTGGCAACTACCCTATACTTTCTGTTTCACTATGTTAGGTAGCTCATAGAGTAGAATCATGCAGTAGTTGTCTTTTTGGTTTATTTCACTTAGGAGAATGTCCTCAAGTTTCATTTGTATTGTAGCATGTGACAGGATTTCCTCCCTGCTTAAGGCTGAGGAGTACAAGGGCATGAACTTCAAAAAGCTTGTGGAAAATGGAGTTAAAAGTTTGTTTTGGTGCAAATTTTTTTGAAATTCCTGCACGTAAGGGTTCTTCAAAAAGTTTATGAAAATGAGTATTGTGAAAAAAAAAACTATGCATGGCTTAACATTATTTTGGCACCAGAAAAGATTATCTCTCTCTTTTTTTAAAGATTTATTTTATTTATTTGAAAGACAGAGTTACAGAGAGAGAGGCCTTCCATCCACTGGTTCACTCCCCAGATGGCTGCAAGGGCCGGAGCTGCACTGATCTGAAGCCAGGAGCCAGGAGCTTCTTCTGGGTCTCCCACGTGGGTGCAGGGGTCCAAGCACTTGGGCCGTCTTCTACTGCTTTCCCAGGCCATTAGCAGAGAGCTGGATCGGAAGTGGAGCAGCCAGGAGTAGAAGTGGCACCCATATGGAATGCTGGCGATTTAGGCCAGGGCTTTAACCTGATGCGCCACAGCGCCAGACCCAAGATTGTCTCTTAATTCCATTCTCCACAAACTTTTGAAGTAACTCTTGTATTCCATTGTATTTCAGCATACACTGACTTTTTAAACCATTCAGCCACCAATGGCTTCTTTTATGGTATCTTTAATCTGTTTATTCAATAATTCAGCTTTCATATTCTTTCTTATTTTAAAGTTTTATGTAAGTTACACAAGTTTCATGTATTTCATACATACAGATTTAGGAACATAGTGACACTTCGCAACCTACCCTCCCTCCCACCTACACTCCAACCCTTTTTCCTCCCTCTCCCATTCCCCCTCTTAATTTTTACGAAGATCTACTTTCAGTTTACTTAATGAACGTAAAGTTAACCCTATACTAAGTAAAAGAGTTCAACAAGTAGTATGAAGAAAAAAAAAACACTGTTCCTAAACAGAAGAGAAATGGGCTATAAACAATCATTGAATCTCAAAATGTCCATTTTACTCCAATACATTACATTTTAGGTACTCTATTAGTTGCCTTGAAGCAGAGAAAACATATGGTATCTGTCTTTTTGGGACTGGATTATTTCACTAAGTATAACATGAATGGATATATAAGTTGCTTCCCTTCTTGGCTACTGGGAATAATGATGCTGTGAACATGGATGTGCTAATATCTCTTTGAGATCCAGTTTTTAGTGGTTTTGGAAATACACCCAGAAATGAGCTTACTGGATCATATGGTAATTCTATCTGTCATTTTTGGAGGACCCTCCATATTGTTTTCTACAGCAGCTACACCATTTTACATTCCCTTACATAGCAGGGGCACCATTTTACAACAGTGCTCAAGGGTTCCAATTTCTGCACAACCTTGTTAACATCATCTTCTATATATTGATAGTGGCCATCCTCAAAAGAGATAGCTCTTTGTGGTTTGGATTTTCGTTTCCCTGACAATGGTGATCTTTTCATATGTTTGCTGGACATTTGTAAAGCTTCTTTGGAGAAATGTTTCTTCAAGTGCCTTGTCCCCTGTATCTACTTGAAAGGCAGAGCAAGAGCGAGAATGAGAGACCTTCCATCTGTTGGTTCACCCCCCACCCCAAAAGATTACAACAGCCAGGGCTGGACCATGCCCAATCCAGAAGCCAGAAACTCTATCATCTTCCACATAGATGGCAGGGGCCCAAGTATTTGGGCCATCATCCGTTGTCTTTCCAGGCACACTAGCAGGAAGCTGGATGGGAAGAACAGCAGGTGGAACTTGAACAGGTGCTCCAATATGGGATGCTAGCATGTAATCCATGGCTTAACTGGATGCACCACAATGCTGGTCCCCTCGCCTAATGTCTTTTTTTTTTTTTGTCAGGCAGAGTTAGACAGTGAGAGAGAGAGAGAGAGAGAGAGAGAGAGAGAGAAAGGTCTTCCTTCTGTTGGTTCACCCTCTAAATGGTCACTTCGGCCGGTGCACTGCACTGATCCAAAGCCAGGAGCCAAGTGCTTCCTTCTGGTCTCCCGTGCAGGTGCAGGGCCCAAGCACTTGGGCCATCCTCCACTGCCTTCCCGGGCCACAGCAGAGAGCTGGACAGGAAGAGGAGCAA
Organism: Oryctolagus cuniculus; assembly: GCF_051225735.1. Lineage (NCBI taxonomy): Eukaryota > Metazoa > Chordata > Mammalia > Lagomorpha > Leporidae > Oryctolagus > Oryctolagus cuniculus. Next base: position 85,059,186 of record NC_142888.1, on the reverse strand, counting down.
CCGGGACAGAATCCGGCGCCCCAACTGGGACTAGAACCCGGGGTGCCAGCACCGCAGGCGGAGGATTAGCCAAGTGAGCCGCGGGGCCAGCCTTGCCTAATGTTAAATGGAGTTATTTGTTTCTTTCGTTGCTGAATTGTTGGAGTTCTTTATATATTATGGATATTAACCCATCTCCTCCCGTTCTGTAGGTGGCCTTTTCACTGTGTTGTGCACTTTGCTGTGTAAATGTTTCTAAGTTTGATGTAGTCCCATGTACCTATTTTTGCTTTTGTTGTGTACACTTTTGGTGTGACTCATTAATTCTCACTTTCATTAGGATAGCCTGGTTGTGATTTTTGTCTTCAGTTCCCTCTCATTGCTCTGTCTAGCACATTGTTTAACAAGGGTGTTGGCTGATTACTCTTGGTTCCCTGACAGGATACACCCAGAGCTACCTTAATTTTCTGGACTTGTTCCCATGCACAGTAGTGGAGGACTATGTGAAGGGGGAGGGTGCTTCACCCTATTTTCTTTCCCCTTCCTCTCTGCTTTTGCTCCATGTAAGAAACAATCTCCGCCCTGGGGTTTCCTCCTACTTCCCTTTCCCATCCACCTTGTGGGTGGGGCCATGGTCTCTGAGCCAATGACGGGTTGGCAGACAGGCTGACTCCAGACCAATGGGAGGCTCCTGGGTTCCAAATGGCCCAATCAGGTTATTAGGGCCACTCAATACCTGGATAAGTAGCATCTTCCCTATTGTCCTCTTAGTAATAACCCTATTGTTTTGCTGGTCAACCACTGAAGGTGCAAAAGAAACTAATTTTTTTTATTTGATGGCTTTAATCCATCTCCCCAACTTTTGTCCCAGGCCAATAAAACGCAGCCATTCTCCCTTTGTAAAAAGAAACAGGGGTTGGGTTTCCTACAATTGTCTGCCCTTTTCTGTCTCCTCCACTATTTTTGTTTTACTCTGTAGCTAACTTTTCATAGATCAGCTTCATTGGGAGGACCTGTGCGGTGGACCCAGGCACACTTTTCTCATTGGCGGTTGCAGCGGCCTTTTCCTTGTCCTAACCTGGGGGGTTTGTGGGACCAACGGGTGGGGGTGGGGGTAGAGGTGGCGGGTGGGAGAAGAGTTTGGCTATAGCCTTGTTTCTGCATTTCCATTCTGTGCGCGCTCTCTCCTCTCTCTCTCTCTCTCTCTCTCTCTCTCTCTCTCTCTCACACACACACACACACACACACGCCCGCTCAGGCCCCTCTCCGTGTGCCTTCCTTCAAGATGCCAGGGCGCTGGAGAAAAGGCTGCTGGAATCAGCTGGTAGGTACAGTAGTAACCCGAACCCCACCCACCGGCTGCCTTTGCCTGCTCAGGTTTCTCTGGTCACTCCTGCCAGGGGAGAAAACATGTAATGCGCCTCCAGAGGAGGGGCTAGGGGAGCTGGGAGTGGCGGGGGTGGCGGAAGGTGAGCCCTGGAAGGTGGCCCAGGGTCCCTTCTGCCGGGGCCCTTCCCAGTGCTCCCTTGAGGTGTTAGCCCCAGCCCTGTTTGCCCCTCTCCACCCCCACCCCCCTTTGCGAAAGGATTGCCTTTTTTTTTTTTCCTCTGCGGCGGCGGAAATGACAATGTGGTGCTAGCGTGGTGTCATGGTGCTGCCCCTGGACTGAGGAGTGAAAACTCTTTAAGTTCAGCCGGGGAGAGCCGGCCGCGATAGCGAGGCGACAACCGGGCCGTCCCCTGCGGGCCGCGCGAGCTGCTGGATCCTGGCTGCTGCGCGGCGGCGGCGGCGGCGGCGGCAGCGGCAGCAGCAGCGAAGGCGGCAGCGAAGGCGGGCGGCGGCCTAGAGTGGTGGTGGCGGCGGCAGCGACGGCGGCCCGGGAGCTTGCGCTGGAGCCCGAGTCAGCTCGCTGCGGAGGCAAGCGAGCGCCCGGCGCTCTCTGGCGCGCGGAGGAGATGGCTGGCACCTGGGAACGCTATGGGTAAAACGCGCCCCCTCGCCGCGGCCCTAAGGGTCTAGTGTCCTCGCCCACTCAGGTCTCGGCCCTGGCTGCGGCCGCTCTTCAGGTGCCGCCGGGCCCGGCGCTGGCCGAGGGCTCCGGGGCTCGGCAGGGTGGAGTGACGGGGCCCGTGAGGCTGGAGGCAGCGGCGGCGGGATCCCGGTCCGGCTCTGGCTCCCCGGTCCGCCGTTGGGGCACGGGCTGCTGCCGCTGCCGCCCACCCCTCCTCCCCTCCCCCGGACGGAGTTTGTACTCCAGGGTGCGGTGCGGGGGCGGCCCGAGGCCTCCAGCGGAGCCGCGCCGGGCTGGGCGCTGGCAGTCGAGCCGTTCCCTCGGTGCCTGGGCGCGAGTCTGGGAAAAGGGCACTACTGCCTTCCCACGCTTCCGCGGTCGGCAGCCTAGTCGGCCCGGGAGGCGCCCGTGTCTGGCGGGGCTGGCCCAGCAGCCAGCGGGCGATGCCGCGGACACCCTGCCGGCGGGGAGGCCAGGCGAAACTTAATCCCTTTTCTGCCGCCGGAGCGATCCTCCACGTCTGGGTGGCTTCTTATTTCTGGCCTAGCTGTGAAAGCAGCTGTGTGGGGGAGAGGGGAAACTTAACGTATGTCCACAGGACTGACTGCGACTGAATCAGGGAGAGGTGTGTGTTTTTTTTTTTTTTTCATTCCTTGCTCGTAAGTATTAAGTAAATAACGGCGGAGTCGATTTACAGAAACATTGCTGGTTTCGGTTAGTTAGCACTTCGTGTGCAGCACATTATTTTTCGGAGGCGTTTCTTGTAGAGCAGGAAATTGGGATCCTAGGGTGGTAGGGCTCAGCACTTTCCCTCTTTCTTCCGCACTTCCATACCACCTTCAGGATCACTCACCTTCTTCCTATGGCGAAAATACCTAAATTTCTGCCCCATCGAGATCTCCCCCCATGGCCCTTCCGGCACTTCCGTGCTCACCCTGTCCCCATCAATCTGTGCACTCCCCAGCCACGCAGCCTCTTGCTTTTTCAACCACTTTGCCCTTTGGAGGATTTCAGAATGTGGGGCTGGTGGATGGCGATGGTTGTGTGTCTTTAAGGAGGATCCCTTTTAAAGGAATACAGTGTATTGGAAATTGTGTAATAGACAAGTACTGTGCGTGGGTTGCTTAGTCTGATCTCAAGTTGGGTTATAAGGGCTGCCTTTAACCCTTTTTCTGTTTGCTCCCAGTACTCCGATCAGTTCTGTGGCAATTTTCCCAATAGAGGGGGTTGTTGAACAGGGAGGTCCCCTCCCCTACTTTTTTTTCGTTTTGGGGGGCAATTTCATTCTATCCAGATGGTTATTCCCGCTTCCACACATTCTCCCCTTTCTACCTCCTCTCCACTCATCACTGCCCTGAAGGCCTAACAGTTGCTATTTTTATTTATTCCTGCCCAATGAATTATTTTAATGCCGACACATAATGTGAATTAGATTTCTCCTAATTGTTCCTCACAAATTGATTTTTGTGAGGTCTAGGAAACCTGAAGATCAGGGAGTTCATGACAAATCTGATGTTGCCTTGGCTGTATGACCTTAGCACATGCCTATGACCTTTCTTTCATAGTTGGTGCACTTCTGTAAAAGGCATAATATTGTGTGTTGGGTATTGTGAGTTTTGCCTTGGTCCTTTGAAGATGAAAGAGTTCTATAAATCCTCAGCATTATACTTTTCAAAGAAAGCACTTCATTTACCTTTTATTGGGTTAGTGGATTGGGCATTAGTAAGAACCCTAGTTTATGGGAAACCTTAATTTGCCATTGTTAACCCTTTGGAAGCCAAATTTGTTATACTTACACCCTAAGTCTGTTTCTCCCCAATGTGTGTACAATTGAATAAAAACTTACATACAATTTGGCACACAGATAATGGTATAAATCATATAAGTGCTTAAATCATATCTAATGTACTCTAACCTCACAATTTGAGTCAGACTCCTTTGAAAATCTAATCTTGCCCCTTTTTAGCCTACTTGGGTGACAGTTAGTTAATTTCTAATGAAAACTGACAGTAATTTAGGCATAGCTCTATAAGCATCATTAGCAGCTAGCAGCAATGAGTCAACAATATTTATTAAGCACCTTTATTGTGAATAGTCCTTTGCTGACTGGGCTGAGACCCCAGACTTGGCACAGCATTTTGGCCTCCTGCTTGTTCCAGGCCTAACTCCATACCTGCAGCTCCAGGATTAGTACAGGGAGGGGCTGTGCAGGGTAGAGATAGCGGCTAGGTACAGGAAGGGCTACTTCTGTCCCTCCTATTTACTTTTGTGACTACTAGAATTCCCATCTAGCCTGTTGTACCTTACAAGGCCTCCTCCAGAGAGTGCTGCTGCAATTCAAAGTGACTTGGTTGCTTCTTGAGTGTATCGGAACAGTGCAAATAGATTTAGATGAAATTGGTTTAGGTAATCCCTTCTCTAAGAGCAGGGTAACTTGCTCCAACTTGCTGGTCCTAAAGTAGTGCCAGTGGAGTCTCATAATTGTATCCAGATACTGCTCTGGGTAGTGAGCTTGTCCATTCCCTCATCCCTCCCCCCATAAAATCTGCTGACACTACAGCAGTTGAGAATGGAAACTACAAGAGTATATCTTTATCACTCAGCAAACCTCATTGGCTTGGGAAAGAGGAGGGAATGCTATCTTTTCATTTTATCCCTTAGAACTCAAGTTCTGTTTTTCAGTAGGGACATAGAGCCATGGAAACGGTGAAGATAGAGCTGAGGCACAGAATATGTTTCAAATGGCTGTTCTGGTGGTACCCCCAGAACATGTCTCATGTGGATCTGTCTTTATGGATCTTGGTAACTTCCTAGGTGTTAGGTCATGGAATGTGACTGGTGGTTAAGGGGGTGCTCTATTTCTGATTAGCAATTACATTTTGTTCCTCTCAGTGGGGAAAATGAGGCTTTCTGTTTATGAAGTGCCTGCTTATTTAAGCTGAATATTTTGACTTGCAGCACTGTGTCATCAAAATATGAGGTGTTACATGTTCATTCTGGATATTCAAAAGTTTAGAGTTCAAATCCATTTACTTGTCAGTGCATGAAATTTTGGTAACAGAGTGGTGTCTAATTAGTGTATTTCAGGTTTCTCAAAAAATTGTGTAAATCATTGAGCAATGTACAGAGAAGACTAGAAAAGTGTTTCTCAATCAGTGCATTGGGTCACCTAATAAGTGAGAAGGCCAGATGAGTGGCATTGAGATGAGAAATCTCAACTGCAATCATTCCCCTGTGCAGACTTCCTTTAGAAAAAAAAATCCCTCTGCTCCAAAGATCAAGATATGTTTCTCTTTCCACTTTTATGTATTAAAACTTTCCTAAGAATTTTCTGTGGGCTTTGGAGGTCTGCAACTTTTTCCAGTTGTTTCTCTTTCCATCTTCCCCTTCTTCCTGACCACAGGGAAGTATATGCTTTCTGATAGTGAATTTCTCAGCTCTTGAATTCCCCTTTTAGAAATTCTATAAGCTGCTAAGACTACTAGATGGTATAATATGTTTAAAGTATAGGAGGACAGATTTTGAGTAATGTGTCAACATCTTATTCCCTTATCCACATGAGGTTCACCTGATTACACTCTGGGATGTTGGGTCAGCCTAACCAAAGTATCATTTGTGAGAATTATCTTATTTGGGTTCTTGTCTCCCTGTAGAGCTCTGACTGCCTGACCTTGGGCTTTGTCTCAGCTTCTTTCCTGCAGGTCAGACTCCTCCGGTTGATGAATAGTGTCCCTAGTCTCTGGATCATCCTCTTACAGAGACCAGACAATCTGATAACAAACCCATTATATAATCTAAAATCCTCCTGAAACATAAAATCACAGTATTTGCAATTTACCTAGATAGAAGCATAATGTGTGGGTATGGCAGGCAGTGCTAATTCATGACAGCAAAGTGTCTGAAAATGTAGAGTTCAGATATAGAAAAATGGTTTATAGTCAGAATCCTGAATCACTTTGTCTATAGCCCTTTGTTCAATGTTGCTAGGATTCACATGACTCCCAGGGGGGGTTAGATGCTCGATTTCAAATAGGCCTCTGTTCTTTGTCCCTTGTTTCTGACCTGAACTTGGGATGTTGTCAGCCCAACACTCAACAGCATGCCCTATGCACACACACCCAATATGTATAACATGTATATTCCATTTTATTCTGTAGAAATAGAGATGACTGCCCATCCAGGTGTACTATTGAACATTTAAAGATTTATTAATATTTCACTGAGTAGCAAAGCTTGGTAAAAGCAGTCCTAGAATAGATTGAAAGTACTGATAGCAGTAAGTAAATTAAGTTTGTTCTTCATTTGTTCCCCAATCTGAAACTACCAGTGTAATGTGCATTAAGATAAAGGTGCTATGGATTATACTTAGGATCCCTGTCAATTTTCATGTGTTACCTAGACAAATTCATTTCTTGTTTACTTAGATTAATATTTTGCATTTGATGCAGATTTAGGACTTCTAGTTCTGCTATCCTGATAATTCATTTTAGTGTTTATGATGACTCTGATGTGTAAAATACACAAATGGTTGGATTTAGGAGCTAATGAAGGAAAAGAAAATATCATTAAATCCACACGCTATAAAATATTAACTAGGCTTAAATAACCTATTAGACAGGAACTGGCTCCAGTGCTGTCTACCAATTGGTAATCAACCTCCAGTCCTAAGCTCTCCCTGTGCTTTCACGGTGGAATCTTAAGAGAACAAGATAAAGACAATTTTTTCCTTGGGGGGGGTGCCAGTCTAAGGGGGAAGACATATAAGCATAAGATATACCACAATCAGACCCATGGTTCTCCAGAAATATTGTCAGGGAGTGTGTCCTCCATTTTGGCAACCATGTTTGAGATAAATTTTCAAGTGATTTTGGTTTTCCTTAATAACTTGATTTGTATCTATCATCAGTAAATATATGATGAGCAAGTTAATAATTTCATTTTATCCTTAGCTGATCCTTACAAGAGTCCGATAGATGAGGAAGCTGCAGCCTGAACAGTTTAAATGTCTTACCTATGATCATTGTGCAAATTCACTTTAGACCCAGGACTACAACCAGGCTCTATTATGAGGATCAAAAGAGATAATGGCTTTGAAACAATTTGAAAAGTATAAAATGCTATACAAATGTAAGATGACTATTATGATGAATTGTGATTATTGAACACCTAGCTCCCTTTTTCCGAGTTTCTATTTTAAGTCCTTTAAGTATTCTATGCATTGTTTGCTCTTTATGTTCCCAAATGATTTTTTTTAACTTTGAGGAGTATTTGCTTTTTTAAAAAACAAAAATATTTATTTATTTATCTATCTATCTATCTATCTATTTATTTGGAAGGCAGAGTTACAGAGACAGACAGACAGACAGACCTATACATTTGTTCACTTTCCAAATGGCCACAATGGCCAGGGCTGGGCCAAGCTGAAGCCAGGAGCCAAGAGCTTCATCTGGGTCCTCTATGTGGGTGGAGGGGCCCAAGCACTTGGGCCATCTTCCACTGCTTTCCTAGGTGCATTAGCAGGGAGCTGGGTCAGACATGGAACAGCCAGGACACGAACTGGCACCCATATGGGATGCTGGTGTTGCAGGCAGTGGCTCAACCCACAGTGTCACAATGCTGGCCCCAAGGGGTACTTTCTTAATCCTAGTGTCCTGGGATTTGGCCTTCTTACTTTTCTGTTCATAAAACACTTCTCATTAGTCCTTACTCCCATGGGATCGTTCTAATTTTTAGTTGCCCACAGGAATATTCATTATATCTTCCTTGTGGTATAACCAATAAAACCATACACTGTACTTTGTACCTTGGCTTTGCCAGTGAAGGTAATACATTTTGCTTACAGTTCCTTTAGTGATGATTTCTATCACTTGTTAGTCTTTCTAGTCACACTAACAAAACATGATTTGTGTTTTTAGGAGCTAGTTTACAATAATGCAAGGTGTCTTTTCTATGTGGTAACAGATGGCAAGGGCTCTATGATAATAGGATGTCAGAGCAGGAAAGTATTTTTAAAAGATCATCCTATGTTCTAGTCTAACTTGGATGGCACTTTACAGTTGAGGAAATGGAAGACCAAGCCAGGACTCATTTGCTCACCCCACAAGGCAGAGAGACAGTTTCTAGTATTTTAAGGAAGAGCTCATGTGATGTTAATTTTTGCAATAATAAAATATCTTAAAAACTGCTTATTTTATGTTGATTTGTTTTGTAAAATTACCCTACAACTCAGTTCAATTCTCAGTCTACCATCTAGAGAGCAGACTTGATTTTCACACTCAGGGATTTTCTGTGAAGAGGGGGAGACCAGTGAGTCCTTAGGGAGGTAGTGATAGCCCGGAGCAATGCTCTGCAGATCTGGAATATGAAAGCTAGATGGAATATTAGCTGTTGAAATAAGTGGGCATTTAATTATGTTCAAATAACATTTGAAATAATAGAATGCTGTCAAGTGCAGATCATGGCTTCTCTCTTGATCAGCGTTAACTAAATGCTGGATTTGGAGGGCAATGCTGAAATCAGCCATCCATTGTATAAATGTTAGAATGCATTCTTTTTATCTTAATCGTGTTTATTGAAACTCTTCCTTTATATTCCTACTCAGTCACACAGTGCTTTGATACCTTCCTATAGTTTATTCTCCTGAACTTCCTTTTTTGAGGGACTCAGCCTGAAAGAGGATTATTATAAAGCTCTTATAAAATTGAGCAAGGGCAAATACATAAATGTACATGTTTCATTTTTTTTAATAGGTGATTTTTTTAAAAAAAAATTATTTATTTGACAGGCAGCATTACAGACAGAAGAGACAAAGAGAGAGAGAGAGGTCTTTGATCCAATGGTTCACTCACCAAATGGCTGTAACAGCCGGAGCCAGGCCAAACTGAAGCCAGGCCAGCTTCTTCCAGGTCTCCCATGTGGGTGCAGGGGCCCAAGTATTTGGGCCATCTTCTGCTGCTTTCCCAGACCATCAGCAGAGAGCTGGATTGGAAGAGGAACAGCCGGGAATTGAACCAGCACCCATAAGGGTTGCTGGTGCTGCAAGCAGATGTTTAACCTTCTACACCACAACATCAGCCCCAAACGTATACATTTGACTACATGACAGTAATTAAATGATTTGGAATCAAACTAATCAGGATGTGTGGATGCTGGCATTTGTTTATTTACATGGTAATTGAGTCTGCCTTCCCAGCCATTTCATCAATGCATTTTAATAGCAAACTATTGTATTTTCTGGCAAAAGCTTCATGATTACTTGTCATTGGGTCTCACCCTATCAGGTTCACATCCGATCTTTAAACTTAGCTCACTCTAATTCTGCATAGATTAGAGATACACCAGGTTTTTAAGTTGCAACACTCTAACATTGATTTTTTTTTATTTTTATTTTTTGACAGGCAGAGTGGACAGTGAGAGAGAGAGAGAAAGGTCTTCCTTTGCCGTTCGTTGGTTCACCCTCCAATGGCCGCTGCAGCCGGCGCGCCGCGGCCGGCCTGCTGTGGCCGGTGCACTGCGCCGATCCGATGGCAGGAGCCAGGTACTTATCCTGGTCTCCCATGGGGTGCAGGGCCCAAGCACTTGGGCCATCCTCCACTGCACTCCCGGGCCGCAGCAGAGAGCTGGCCTGGAAGAGGGGCAACTGGGACAGAATCTGGCGCCCCGACCAGGACTAGAACCCAGTGTGCCGGCGCTGCAAAGCAGAGGATTAGCCTAGTGAGCCGGCGCCGGCCTACATTGATTTATTTTTGTCACACTATTTCCTCCTGCTAAATGTATTCTGTGATACTAGTAAAATATTTTCAAAAGTCCTTTAAACGTTTTCTAAAGTGAATAAAAATAGGAAGCTGAGAATTTTCTGATACTTGTTGATCATTAAAGATATCCTAGGGTATTGCAAAACCTAGACAGGTCATCACTGATATAGAAAAACAATTGAGAAGAATAAGTAATCCAACCAAATTTATAAATACTACATAATTACACAGTTGGCAGTATAGTACAGTAGTTAACTACTCACATTCTTGAGTCAGACAGACCTGGGTTTGAATCTTTTTTTAAAAAATTGAGATATAGGGGCCGGCGCTGTGGCACAGTGGGTTAAAGCCGTGGCCTGCAGCACCGGCATCCCATATGGGCGCCAGTTCGAGTCCTGGCTGCTCCACTTCCGATCCAGCTCTCTGCTATGGCCTGGGAAAGCAGTACAAGATGGCTCATGTCCTTGGGTCCTGCACCCATGTGGGAGACCCGTAAGAAGCTCCTGGCTCCTGGCTTTGGATCAGCTCAGCTCTGGCCATTGAGGTCATTTGGGGAGTGAACCAGCAGATGGAAGACCTCTCTCTCTCTGGATCTACCTCTCTCTGTAACTCTGTCTTTCAAATAAATAAAATAAATTTTAAAATTGAGATATAATTCAACCTAATAGTCACCATTTAACAGTATACAATTCAACATTTTATAGTATATTCAAAAGGTTATACAACCATCACCACTATTTAATTCCAGAACATTTCATCATCCCAGAAAGAAACTGTATCTGTTATCAATCTCTCTCTTTCCCTCTCCTTTCCTGGCCCATGGCAACCACTAATCTATTTTCTGTTCTGTGGGTTTGCTTGTTCTGGACATTCCATATAAAGGGAATTATATTATACATTGCCTTTTGGGACAGGCATCTTTCACTTAGCATAATGATTTCAGATGTCATCGATGTTGTAGCATATATCAATATTTCACTCTTCTTTACAGCCAAATAATATTCCAGATGGATATACCACATTTTGTTTATATAGTCATCAGTTGATGGGCATTTGTGTTGTTTCCCTTTTGGTTACTATGAGTACTGCTGTTACTATGAATACTGTTGCTATAAATATTTGTGTACAAGTTTTTTTAATGAGCATGTTTTCAGTTCGTTTGGGTATATACCTAGGAGTACAACTGCTAGGTCATATGGTAACTCTACATTTAACCTTTGGAGGAATTTCCAAACTACTTCCTCAAGCAGCTGCCTGATTTTATATTCCCACCAGCAATGTTTGAGCATTCCAAGATCTCCACATTCATGCTGGCATATACTATTTTCTGTATTCTATTATGGTCATCCGAGTGGGTGTGAGGTAATATGTTGAGGATCTTTTCCTGGGATTATTGGCTATTTGTATGTATTCTTTGGAGAAAGGTGTATTCAAGTTCTCTCTCTCTCTCTCTCTTTCTCTTTCTTTCTTTCTTTCTTTCTTTCTTTCTTTCTTTCTTTCTTTCTTCCTTCCTTCCTTCCTTCCTTCCTTCCTTCCTTCCTTCCTTTCTTTCTTTCTTTCAGACAGAAGGGGAGGTAGAGCGAGCACTCCCAACCTCTGGTTCACTTTCCAAATGCTCACAACAGCTAGGGAAGCTAATGACAGGAGCCAGGAATTCAAACTAGATCTCCTGCATTGGTGACAGGAACTCAATTCCTTGAGCCATCATCACTGCCTGCCAGGGTACACATTTCAGGAAACTGGAGTTAGGAGCTAGAGCCAGGAATTAGAAATCAGAACCTAGATACTCTGATATGGGGTTCGGGTCTCCTAACTGGCACCTTACCTTCTAGTCCGAATGCCCATCCATGTCCTTTTTTTAAAAAAAAAAAGATTTATTGATTTTATTTGAAAGTCAGAGTTACAGAAAGAAAGGGAGAGACATAGATCTTCGATCTGCAGGTTCACTCCCCAGATGGCCACAATGGCCAGTGCTGGACCAGGGCAAAGCTAGGAGCCAGGAGCTCCATCTGGGTCTCCCATGTGAGTGGCAGGGGCCCAAGTACTTATCGCCATTTTATGCGGCTTTCCCAGGTCATTAGCAGGGAGCTGGATCAGAAACAGAGCAGCCGGGACATGTACTGGTGCCATGTGGGATACCGACATCACAGGTGGTGGCTTTATCTGCTGCTCCACAATGCTAGCCCCTCCTTGTCCATTTTAAAATGGGTTATCTTTTTATTATTAACTTGTGAGAGTTCTGTATATTTCAGGGTACCACCTGTATCAGATATATGGTTTGAAATTAATTGCTCCTCTTTTGTGGGTTGTCTTCTCACTTTGTTGATGGTGTTTGCAGCAGTAAAGTTTTAAATTTTGATGAGGTGTTGCTTATATTTTCTTTGTGCTTTTGAAGTCTTCTAAGAAACTGTTGTCTAATCTAAGAATACAGAGCTATACATATATCTTTTCCTCCAAAAGTTTCATAGTTTCAGCCCTTATATTTTGTTATTGATTTGTTTTGATTGAATTTTTATATATAGTGTAAGGTAGGACTTCATCTTTATCTTTTTGCATGTGGATTTCCAGTTGCACCAGTATCATTTGTTGAAAAGATCATTCTTTTTACATTGAATGATGTCATAATCCTTGCTGAAAATTAGTCTACCATAAATAGATGGATTTATTTTTGGAGTTTTATTTTATTATTATTTTTTTGACAGGCAGAGTGGACAGTGAGAGAGAGAGACAGAGAAAGGTCTTCCTTTTCCATTGGTTCACCCCCCAGTGGCCGCTGCGGCCGGCGTGCTACGGCCAGCACACCGCGCTGATCTGAAGCCAGGAGCCAGGTGCTTCTCCTGGTTTCCCATGGGGTGCAGGGCCCAAGCACTTGGGCCATCCTCCACTGCACTCCCGGGCCACAGCAGAGAGCTGGACTGGAAGAGGAGCAACCGGGACAGAATCCGGTGCCCCGACTGGGACTAGAACCCGGTGTGCCGGCGCCGCAGGTAGAGGATTAGCCTATTGAGCTATGGCACCTCCGGCCTGGAGTTTTATTCTAAGTTTGAATCTTAGCTTGGTATTTGCATACAAGTGTGACCTAGGACAGGTTACTTTTTTTTGTAATGATAGTACCTATCTTTTAGAGAGTTGTTGTGAAAATTAAATGAGGTAATACATGTAAATGGTATTGTAAAGGTTCTTAGATAATCAAGGAGGTAGAGAAAATGGAGAGTTGAAAGGATGATGAAATATTAGGAGTGACCAGAACAAGGAGGCCTCATACGTAAGAGATTAATGAAGTTGTTTTGAAGATGTTTAAGAAACTGGAAAAATATTTAGTTCCCCATAATTGGCTAAAGCTGTTCCTGTAAGAAAATAAAATGGAAAAATGTAGAAGCAATATACAAAGTGTACTTATAATAAGCAACTAACAACACTCATATTGTTCTCTATAGAGCTGAAATCAGTTAAGATAAGTTAGATTGGAGCACTGATACTTTTTTTGTCAAGATTTCTCCTGAGAATCCTTTAAAAGCTGTGGGAAACTTTCCTCTTTCCCTGTACAAATGCATGTATAACATGCGCCCAACATTCTGAAAACGTTTATAGAAGGTTCAGAAATCCCTGGTTTAAAATCCTATTTTGACCTCACCCAAGGCAATCCTGACCGATAGCTTGCTTACCCCAGCTTAATCTCATGGTGAAATTCAAGTGTTATACCAACTTGGGAACAAATGACACTTTTCCTCTTCACAGAAGAATTTGTATGGCACCCTCCTAAGACTTAGGAGAACTGCTACTCTAGTTGTTTTTGCGTAGGTTTCAACATGTACACGCGCCTTTCAGCAATGCTCTCAACCAACTCAGGCACTTTCCAACACACACATCGAGGAATGCAGACACGCAATTCTAGAAGAGATAGTAGTAGAAGTACTGTGTGAGATGGAGATGGGCCTAGAGGAAAGAGATATGATTCTGGAAGGGAGTTGGAATGAGGTAGGCACATTTGAGAAATTCAGAGGCATGGAGAGACAAAAATAGAAGCGGAAACATGCTGTTTAGGAAACCTCTTGTAAACAGTCAAGATAAACTTCAGTGAGGGTGGTGAGATGATTGAAATAAAAGTGTAGGAGAAAGAGCACAGGCATTGGCAGTAGATTGGCCCATGCACTGTGTATATATGTGTGTTCCTGGTTGATTTAGGTACTGACCCTGAACTTCTGTTTTCCAACTACAACATGGCTATAGTATTAGTTAGTACCTTTCTCACAGGATTCTTGAAAGCCTTCAATGAAATAATGCATATGAAATGTTTAACATAGTACTCAGTATACAGGAGGTGTTCAATAAATTCCAGATTCCATCTTCTTACTTCTAGTCTGAGGGAAACTTTGTTAAGAAATATTGAATACCTAGTTTGTGGAAGTCACCATGAAGTGAACAAAAATATGAAATAGTCCCTGTTCTTAAGGAACAGTCAGAGTTATCTATGGATACAGATATATAAGTAAAATAAAACAATTTTCTGGAAGCCACTAGTGACTGAAATGATAAACATATAAATTAAAGAGCTCTTAGTTTTTCTGTTTGTATAGTGATATTTGCAAGATATGGGAAATCAGAAAAACAGGAGTTTGTGTGTGTGTGTGTGTGTGTGTTGGAAGGAGCGTAAGAAGCTCCTTCATTGACATGTTAAATTCGAGCATCTGAGGGATATCAGGTGGTACTATCTAAGGCAATATTTGTACCTTGAGTGGAAGCTGGAATCCTTCATTTCTAAGGTCTCTTCCAATTTTTTTTTTACAGGCAGAGTAGACAGAGAGAAACAGAGAGAAAGGTCTTCCTTTGCCGTTGGTTCACCCTCCAATGGCTGCTGCGGCCAGCGCGCTGCGGCCGGCACACCACGCTGATCCGATGGCAGGAGCCAGGTACTTCTCCTGGTCTCCCATGGGGTGCAGGGCCCAAGCACTTGGGCCATCTTCCACTGCACTCCCGGGCCGCAGCAGAGAGCTGGCCTGGAAGAGGGGCAACCGGGACAGAATCCGGCGCCCCGACCGGGACTAGAACCCGGTGGGCCGGCGCCACAAGGCGGAGGATTAGCCTAGTGAGCCGTGGCGCCAGCCCCAGGTCTCTTCCAATTTTAATATTCTATGATATATGTACATTTCAGTTTTACTTTTTCATCTCTGTAAGTAACTGCTGTTAGGTGTTGTAAGCTATATCTTACTGGCCAAAATTTTTCAAGCACTTGTAAATTGTTAAATAAAAATACCATACATATACATTTTTTGAAAAGTGGTTATATAAGCATTTGAACCTATAAAACCAACTAAGAGTGACTGCATTACCAACAAATGCTTCACTTTTATGGCTCAATTTGCTATAGGTTTCCATTAAATAGATAGTTCATTGTACTTAAAAAGGTTTGACATAGCAATAGCTTTTATGTATATATCTATCATACTTATGCACAAGGTATGATTGTACTCACTATTTATGAATCCTGTGAGAGGGCTGTGTAGATATCACTGGTAAATGACGGTATTTGAACAAATATCAATGGCAGAATCAAATTATCAAGACCTGTTGAGTGTCTCCAATGATGATGAGATGATGAATAAATGTACTTAAAACAAAAAGTTATGTTTTTATTTTCTATAAGTAGGATTAACATTTTCAGTCAATAACATGTTTTATAGTTTTCCTTATTTATGGCTAACCTAGAATATTTATGTGTGTAGATTATGGCAGACCCATGGCAATAAGAATCTGTATGTTCAGCTCAGAAATGCCTGTGGGAAAACAGATAGATTGACAAGAAGTTGGTCTCTTGTTGGTTGGGTGACTTATTTTATTCTCTAATGCATACCAAAATGAAGGATACAAGATCTGAAAATTTCTGGCTGCTCGTCTTGCTAATTTTTTATCTAGGTCTTGATTTGTACCCTGTTATGTTTTAGGAAATACAAAAAGACACGTGATAGCTTCATAGCAGATTTGTACTAGTTCTGTGGGTGTTTAATAATAAAACCAAGCTGAAACCACAAGGTAGTATGACTTCATCATTGATCAGCAACTATTGCTGAGTAAGTAAAAAAGTTGAAGATATATCTCTTTTTTTTTTTTTAAGATTTATTTATTTATTTACTGGAAAGGCAGAGTTACACAGAGGCAGAGAGAGAGAGGTCTTCCACCCGCTGGTTCACTCCCCAGATGGTCCACCTGGGTATAGGGGCCCAAGAATTTGGACCATTCTCTGCTGCTTTCCCAGGCCACAGCAGAGAGCTGGATCAGAAGTGGAGCAGCTGGAAGTTGAACCAGTGCTCATATGGGATGCCAGCACTGCAAGCAGCAGCTTTTCCCATTATGCCACAGCACCAGCCCCAATATTTCTAATTTGGGTTGATGAGATATTTTCTGAGGTTGAGGGCAGAAAGTAAAAGTGAAAACTATCATCTTTTTCTCTAGTAACTCAGTTTACTAGAAGTGAGATGGAATAGAAATTTCCATGTGAGGTAATAGGAAGTAATTCAAGTGTACACTGAAAAAGAACATATTATCCTGCACCAAAAACTAGATTTTTCTAAAGCTCTCTTCTTTTTTATGCAGCTTCTCAGGCTGGAATCATGTCAGGAAGTGGAAAGTTAGTTTGAAATATGGCCTTGTTTTCCTTCCAGTGGATGTGAAATAGGAGCAGCCCCTAAATCTCACCTTGAAGTGAAAAAGAGAACAATATTGAAGAACAGAGATTGAGAACTTTGCAGGGCCTCAGACTCATCATAGTACAGGTCAGGAGAATATGTGAGTGAAGGATAATGTTAATCAGTAAACCAGAGTTCAGAAGAGGCCACTCAGTTCTATTTATCAGTGCGCAAAAATATACTCATACATTTATCAAAAACAAGGTTTGAGGGGGTAGGGGGCAGAAAGGTTTCCTGATTAATTCTCAGATTGCTTTCTTATTGCTCAAGCATCCCTGGGTAGTCCATTGTGCAAAACCTCCATTGGTTTGTGTAGAGTTATACTATATCCACTTTTCCTTTGGAAATGCTTAATGACTCTTGCTTTGTAATTCCTTGCAGGTGAAAGCCCAGCCTCTGTGGTTGTTAATGCCTCAGCAGGATTATTTCCACTAAAGATGGAAACACTGGAGTCTGAATTGACCTGTCCAATCTGTCTAGAGTTGTTTGAAGACCCCCTTCTTCTCCCTTGTGCTCACAGTCTCTGCTTCAACTGTGCCCACCGCATCTTGGTCTCGAGCTGCAGCTCTGGTGAATCCATTGAACCCATTACTGCTTTCCAGTGTCCTACCTGCAGGTATGTTATCTCACTGAACCACCGAGGCCTGGATGGGCTCAAGAGGAATGTGACACTCCAGAACATTATTGATCGCTTCCAGAAGGCTTCTGTCAGTGGGCCCAATTCACCAAGTGAGAGCCGTCGGGAGAGGACTTACAGGCCCAGCACCGCCATGTCTAGTGAGCGAATTGCTTGCCAATTCTGTGAGCAGGACCCACCAAGGGATGCAGTGAAAACATGCATCACCTGTGAGGTCTCCTACTGTGACCGTTGTCTGCGGGCCACGCACCCTAACAAGAAACCTTTTACCAGCCACCGCCTGGTGGAACCAGTGCCAGACACACATCTTCGAGGAATCACCTGCCTGGACCATGAGAATGAGAAAGTGAATATGTACTGTGTATCTGATGATCAGTTGATCTGTGCCTTATGCAAACTGGTGGGTCGTCACCGAGACCATCAGGTTGCTTCCTTGAATGATCGATTTGAGAAACTCAAGGTAAGGGATGTGGGAAATGTCCCTTTCACAACTTTTACTCTTAATACACAGTTATACAGGTAGCAAGTTCCCTAATAAAATGGGTCACTTTTCCTATATGACAAGTGAGTTAACTTCAAATTGTTATCGTGAGGAATAACTTATTCATCTGTTAGCTCCCACTAGAACCTGTCTCATCTGTACATAAATCTGCTCGCATTCATTCACTTCTAGCTGATTCTGGGGGAGTTAACTTACAGCCTGCCCCACCAGTTGTTGGTCTAGGAAAGCAACACCCTCTCTTCTCTGTCAGTGACATATTGTACATTACATATTTTTCCTCTGCTCTTTCTACCTCTTCTTTTAAGTATGTGAGTACCTGTGTAGGTGTACTGCAATTAGCATATGTGCTGATTTGCATATGTTTCGGGTGTGTGTCTGTGTAGGTGTGGGTGGAGATGTCTGAGTATATCTATCTAAGTGAGAGATTTTTATGAAGGACGTTAGTGTATGTTTGTTGCATACTCAGTACACTGAAGAAGCAAAAATTTGGCATCGGCCACTACCGACTGCCTATAAGCACTTAACACAGGCTAATTCTAAATCCTGTCTTAAAAAAAAACAATAAACAAAAAAGAAACCAATGTGCTGTGAAATCAGGAGTGATAATCATTGCTCTAAGCTAAAATTTTAACTGAAGACAGATGTTTCATCCAGTATCAAATGTGCCAGTGTTCATTATGGTGGGCTATGGACTGAACCCATTGTTGACAATCACCACCTTGGAAGTTTCTGCTCTTTTATTTGTGTTCACTGGACAGGTTTTTTTCTGAAGTTTTGCCATATGATATTTATATGGAAGTCAAAGTGCCTAATTTTTAAAGTCCTCCTACTTTACATTGATGTTATCAAATGTCAGATCCAGCAAATTGTTTTATTTTCTATCGTCTACCTGCTGCATGGTATAATTTCCCACAAGAAAGAAGTTACTTAATAGAGATTCCAGAAAAATAAAATGTTTAAGTGGGTAGTAAGATTACCACTCCAAAATAGGGCCAGAGTACATAAGCTAAGTTAGTAAAATGATCCATATAAGATGAAAGAAGGGCAAGAAGGGAGTGGGGATTTCCCTCCTGCCATACTCTAGAAAATTCATTGTAACTTATTTATAAAAAAAATTATGATATCAGTGAGGGTAACAGGACTAGTACTCAGAGTATGATTCATTTCCCTTGTGAAATTTATTGCAAATAATATTGAGAATAGTTACACTGACAACAATTGGTGCCTCTGTTATTATTTTTTGCTTTTTATGTATTGTTTATAAATGGATTAAAAAGTCAATATTTATCTTTTCATTTCAGTTTATTAACATCAAAGCTACAGAGGGGAATAATCTCATCGACTTTAATTCATAGAATCATAAAATGTTAGACCTTGGACTCAATCTACTTGAAGCCCTACACTAAATTTTTCTTTATGTATTTATTTGAGAGGCAGAAAGAGAAAGAGAGAGGGAGAGGGAGTTGTTATTTGCTCATTCCCTCCCCAAATGCCCAGAATCTGGGGACTCCAACTAGGTGCCCCCCATGTGGGTTGCAGGGACCCAATTAGTTGAGCCATCACCTGTTGCCTTCTAGGGTCTGCATTATCAGAATGCTTGAATTGTTAGCAGAGCTGGGATTGGAACCCAGATACTCTGATCTGGATTGTGGGTATCCCAACTGGTGGCTTAACCACTAAGTAAATTGTCCACGCAGCCCTATGCTTTAAAGTCATATAAACTGAAAAGTGATTAAGTTAAAGTCTAGGAACTGGTAAATAGTAGCAGAGCTAGAATTGGAACCCAGCCTCTAGATTAACTGTCCTTTCTGCTGTAGCCTCTGCCACTTTGTTTTGGACCTAAGTTTTCCCCATGAAATGTGATTTGAAACATTAATTTATGCTCCAGCAACTTCACATTTCATGGGTCACAGATAAACGATTAACAGCATCAAGGAAAGGACGTATTGTATAAACACACAGCTTCATAATAGCAAATGATGGGGGCAGGGTTGTAGGAAGAATAGTGGACGTAGAGAGGATGGAACAAACTCTGCCAAATATTTGCAGGTGTTGGAACTATAATGAGGCATTGGCCTTGAGAAATATTCCAAACAGAAAAATCTGTAGCCATATGTACTGTTGAGATAACAAAAAGACTGGATCGAGTCAGCCTGTATCTACAGAACACCAACTATTTGAAAACTTCCGAAAACATGAAAACATTGGATGATTGATTAGATATTTGGCATCATGTAGCTATAGCTCTTGTCTCCAGAGATGGAGGAAACACAAACGTATTTTATCGAAAGACACTCTAGTCTATGACAAATCAGTAATTTTTAGAGAAAGAAAGGCCATTTTAATAGTTCCCCTTTAATATTTTTAGGAAATGTGCAGAAAACTCTGATTATAAATTAAATGGAAACTATTTTTGTTCATTTTTGGGCAGAGAGTAGAAACATATGAATCATTCTCAACTGTGTGGTTTGTTATGATGTCTGGAACATCTTGGACTTTAGGGAGGGAGAGGGAGCTGGTGCTTGTGTGTGTGTGTGTGTGTGTGTGTGTGGTCACTTTGGTTTGGTGCCAAGTGTAAAAGGATGTTAGTTCTCCACATTAAGCAGAAAGGAAGTCTGACTTTTAGTGTCATATATGCTCACTTCTTTGGGTTAATTTTAAATTAGAAATTCATTTAGGATTATCCCCTTAATCTGCTTGACTATTCCCCCAAGGAAAAAGGAGAAATCTGGTTGCCAGAAGTGATGGGGGAGACTCTGAACATACTCCTCTGACCATGAGAGGAGCAGCAGAGTCCTAAAGGAACAGGGAGAAATAATATATATATAGGATTGACTTGTTGGCCAGTAACTAACACAGTATTTGTTTTTACTTTTTGGCTCTGAGCTTCATTGTTGGCATTTATAACTACCTTCTATATACTAACTCTGATTAAGATTAATGACCTCTAATATTTATTTGTTCAGCAAAGACAAAATCATTATATTATAGGTCAGAATAACCTGGGTAGCTAGCGTGTCTTCTCAAGATATACTCAAAATGGAATAGAGAGCTTCAGGTATTAGGTGTAGGTTCATGATCTTATTTAGTCATCTGGTCTACCCGTAGGGTGCAGTGCAAGACACGTGTCCTTCAGAAGGCTAGTAGCTTTAAAGAGTACTTGTGTTCTTAACAGTTATGATTAATGTAAGGTCTAGCACAGCAATTATTTTCTCCATCCCTTCTCTTTTTCACTTAGTAGTCCCAATATATCTTAATTTATAATGTATGCTGCATTTCTAGAAAAATTTCATAGTTTAATTTACATTATCACATGAGTTCCTGCCCTATAAAAGATTGATATCACTATTAATAAATGTTGGATTTGTAAATAGATCAATTTTTGGTAGCTGTCTGTTGCTGACAGACCTCAACTTAATAGTGTAAGTCCTATACAACTTGATTTCCATGCTGCCCCTACTACTTTCAAACATGCTACCTTCATATGCCCAGGTGAGCCTCCTGTCTTCTAACTATACCATTCTTGTTTCTGACTCTTCCACTACTGCTCTTCTCTTGAAATACTTAGGAATCCAGCCGGCGCCACGGCTCACTAGGCTAATCCTCCACCTGCAGCACCAGCACCCTGGGTTCTAGTCCCGGTCGGGGCGTCGGATTCTGTCCTGGTTGCTCCTCTTCCAGTCCAGCTCTCTGCTGTGGCCCGGGAGTGCAGTGGAGGATGGCCCAAGTGCTTGGGCTCTGCACCCACATGGGAGACCAGGAGAAACACCTGGCTCCTGGCTTTGGATTGACGCAGTGCGCCGGCTGTAGCAGCCATTTGGGGGGTGAACCAACGGAAAAGGAAGACCTTTCTCTCTGTCTCTCTTTCTCACTGTCCAACTCTGCCTGTCAAAAACAACAACAAAAAAAGAAATACTTAGGAATCCTACTTATTGTTCAATTCATATCTGATAAGGACACTTTAACACATCAAAGATATATCTTATATTCCTTGAGGCCAGACTCAATGTTTTTTATTTTTTCACTATCTGCCTTAGTATCTAGCACACATAGTATATGCTCAAGAAACCTAAATGAATTAAGTCTTCACAACGGAATTTCAGGAAGTATACAGCTGTCTGTAGCTTGCTTTGGTTCCTGTAATAAAAGATATAAGCCTGTCTTGCCATTATGAGTTCTTTAGAAGTCTGAAAAATATCCTGTGAACTGACAATGTTCAAAACCAGAGTGTTAACAAAAGTATGACATGTCCTTAATTTTAAGTGCCTATTCATTTAATTGCTGGGTTTTCCAACTGTCTAACCCTATGGTGACATGAGTATAAATCAGATGTGATTATTATAATTCTCTTTGAGAGTGATATCTTCACATTTATACCCACAGCTGACAAAAATATAGGGATGAAAACCAGCGGGAATAGAGTAATTTCCTGAAATGAATAAACAAACACCTTTTCTTTTTTCATCATATTTTCACAAATTCATTATTACAGATAGTTCTTAAATGCAATTAAATTTACATATCAGGAATATTGTTACTTTAAAATATTACCCAGCACTGGAGTAAGCTTTTTGTCACGGGAAAAACACACACACACACACACATACACACACTGGAATACAGAGTGAAACAGAGAAAGCTGGAGATTGCCAGACAAAAAGAAGGGAGATATGAGACTTGGAGAAAGTTCAAAGGAAAGCCACAAAGAGAGTTAAAAGGTTGGAAAATATGATATTCTAGAATCTTATCACAGTTGATTACTTGTCTTTCTTCCTAACTTGTCACTCTGTCATCCACCCACCCATTCTCACTCAGCCACTGCCTTCTCCAAGTCATTTGTCTACTCACCCACTTGACACCCACTTCTGTCAGCCAACAGAGTTACCCTTTCAACTTAGATACCAATGGGCATTTGACTGTTTTTGAACCAGTATGAGTATGAATATAAGAGAAAGAGAAATATCTTTATGAAAGACTGTGTTGAGAGAGAATGTATTTGCATAATATATTTATCACTATATATGAGTACGTATTCTTGCATGAATGAGTAAGTGAGAATGACTGTATATCAAAGTGCATCGATAAATGTGTGTTATTTATGTGAAGATGAGAGAGTGTCTGGTATAATTTTCTGATAAGTTGTGTAGGAGGTGGCCATGATGTAAGACAAGCCTTCCAATGTCTACCTTATGGAAGGTTCAGTAGAATCTATCTTGAAGCTAAGAATCACTCTAATAAATAAATCAGTTCACACATACTTATGATAAGAAATATCTTCAATGGAGGCCAGGGTGAGTTACCATTAAGTAAGGGAATAGAAAAAAGTAGTTTCTTTTTTTTTTTTTTTTGACAGGCAGAGTGGACAGTGAGAGAGAGAGACAGAGAGAAAGGTCCTCCTTTTCTGTTGGTTCACCCCACCCCCCAAATGGCCACTCTGGCTGGCGTGCTGCGGCCGGTGCACCGCACCGATCCGAAGCCGGGAGCCAGGTGCTTCCTCCTGGTCTCCCATGCGGGTGCAGAGCCCAAGCACTTGGGCCATCCTCCACTGCACTCCTGGTCCACAGCTGAGAGCTGAACTGGAAGAGGAGCAACCGGGACAGAATCCGGCGCCCTGACCGGGACTAGAACCCAGGGTGCTGGTGCCGCAGGCAGAGGATTAGCCTAGTGAGCCGCGGCGCCAGCCGTAAAGTAGTTTTTTATTCTAACACATTTAGATACTGAATCATAATAGCTCAGTAAAATAAACACAAAGCATTTTGGTCCACCTTTGTGTTCTCCAAGATGTGGCAGTGATGGTGGTGGACGTGTGTGGATGGGGAGGGGGCAATATCTGCCATGGGGTTTCTCATCTAAACCAGCCTTCAAGTCATAGTCGTAAAGATGTTCTTGTTTGCAGATCAGCTTCTCCTCTCTATTCAAAGCTTGCTCCCCATAATATGTATAAATCTATACATGTTTCACATGTGTCTATGGGTAAAAAAAGTGTTTTATCGCATCTCCACTCAAACTGTGTTCTAAGAATCATTTGAATTCTTCTTTTCCCTACAACATTTGTAATGATTTTTCTGGTTCTGTACTCATTTGTTGTTAGCCAGATCTGGTGTTGGAAGATATTTTCTGTTGTTTCTTCTTGTTGAGATCAAATTTAGTGAGTAGACACTCCTATTCTCTGTGCTCTCAGCTTTCTGTGTTGTTGTTATTTTTTTTTTTTGGTCCCAAGTCTACTCCCCCTAAACATCTGAGAGGAGCTAACCATAATTAGTTTGAGAACAGTTTATTAAATGTTGACTCAGAGATTGTTCTTGGGTTGATGAAAATTCTGTTATTATTGGGCAAAGAAACATATTATAGAAATATAGGATCTGGCATTGTAGTGTAGCCAGTAAAGCTGCTACCTGAGGTGCTGGCATCCCATGTGGGTGCCAGTTTGTTGCCTGGCTGCTCCACTTCTGATCCAGCTCCCTGCCAATGGCCTGGGAAAACCAATGAAAGATGACCCAAGTGCTTTGGTCCCTGGGAGATCCAGATGAAGCTTTTGGCTCCTGGCTTCAGCCTGGCCCCCAACCTAGGCCATTGCAGCCATCTGGGGAGTGAACCAATGGATGGAAGATCTCTCTCTCTCTCTCTCTCTCTCCCTATATATATATATATATATATATATCTGTAACTCTTTCAAATAAATACATAAATCTTTTAAAAATAAGAAAAGAAATATAGGTGAGAAAAGATTAAGGAAATAAGAATTATTGAACTGAAAGAAGTGGATTTTAAAGAGAAAAGTGTGATAATGGCCTTCAAGTTCATGAAAGGTTGATATTATGAAATAATACCATGTTCTTTGCCTCCCCTGAAGTTAGAGCAGACAGTAACTTAAACTATAGCTTCCAAGATTTAAGCTAGGGATTTATTCATTCATTTATCAAAAAATTAATGAACATTAACTTTGTTTATAGAATATTTTGGATACTGTGGTAGGAGCTGGGGACACGGGGAATAAAGGCATAGTCCCTGCCATGAAGGGGCATTGAGTTCAGTATGGTAGATAGACAATCAAATGAAAAATGTTGATTCAAGTATGGTAAGTGCCATGAAACAAGTTTTCACAGGATGCCTGATGTGAGGAGGAGGGGTCAAGGAAAGGATGTCATGCAGCTCAAAATAGGGAATCACGAATTAGTTTGTTAGAGAAGAGAGGGCAAACTGAAGAGTCCATGAAGACACAATTGACAGGACTTGGCGAATGATGGTTGTAGTGGTTCTAGATGACATAGAGAAAGCATTGTAAAAGCATTGAGTTGCAGAAGTCTTGATGAATGGTGATATCAAGGACAAAATGGGGAGATAAGGAAGGGCAGCAGTTTTGGTGGGATGCTTTGACTTTAGATTTGAGTTTTATGTCATTGATTTAAAATCATTCATCATTTACAGAACACCTATTAGGTACCAGGCATCAGGAGAGGTATCAGGGTTACAGTGATAAGGACAGCACTATCACAGCCCTGGTGGAGCTTTCAGTTTAGTGTGGGAAGACAGATAATCAAGGGCCTAGTTGTAAGACTGTGGGAAGTACTATGACAATGTAAGCACAAGGAATTTTATGGGATCATGAAAAAGACCACAAAAGAAATTTGGGGTGGATTTTTGAACCCTTCACTGGGGACATAGGTAGGTTTAGGAGAGGGGAATGTTCTAGCCAAGAGAAAAGTTTGTTTGAACTTCTGAATGGGAGAGAGCATGGCATACTCTGAGAACTGAAAGGACAAAATGTTCTAGGAGTTGAAATTCAAACCTGTCTGGTGGCTGAAAGATCAAAGCTAGAGAAATAGATTTGTGTATCTGCAGCAAGGAGGTAGAGTCGTGCAGTAGTGAGCTGAATGGGGACCACAGATTGAGCCTTGAAGCACACTCATGGTCTAAAAATTAGACATGAAGGAAAAGGAGATGAAAGAGAAAGAGGAAGGTGTGTATGAGAGTCAGGAAATGAAAAGGAATAGTGCAAGTGGAATATAAATCCATGGCCTCCAGGAAAGCAGAGTTGGCTTTGGCTCACGATTCTGTTATCAAAATAAACATCTGATTTAGGTTTTTAGTACAGGTTTTCTTTTAGAAAGTCCAAATAAAAATTTAGCCATTTAAGCTAGACATTTGGTCATGTTGTGCACTTGAAGAGAGGGTGCACAGAAAAAGGAAAGAATGCTAGGCAGTTCAGGTAGCATTTCTGATAAGGGGAGTAGGAGAAGTTCGGGCCATCTTTGCTTACTAGTTGCAGAAACTTCTAAAATGAAGAATGACAACCTGTTTAACCTAATTTGAAGGTTTGATTATTCTCTAACAAAGCTCAAGTAAAGGAGACCTACATGCTATACATCCAGTATATCATACACAACTCATTCTGACACATAGCCTGTGTCTACAAAAGCAAATAAATGTTTGGGGAAAGAATAAACTCTGGCATAAGGGTGTAGGCTTCAGTTTGTGGGCCAGATGGCGTGTTCTGTTGTTGAAAGGCCATATGTAATTGATATATAAAGTGACAGACTGAAGCAAAAGCAAAGTAAGTATTTTAAGACAAGCAGTTTAAAAAAGAAGGCAGAATATGACCCTCAAATCCTGTGAAGATTCTGGCTTCTGGATTTTGGGAAATCTGGGAACATCAATGTGTAGACAAGATGTCAAAAAAGAGCGTATCAGGGAATACTAATGAAGTCACTGGCTCAGATTATCCTTAAAGATGAAATGGTCTTTTGTCATTTGGGAAGACTCAGGTTTGGGATAAATTGATCTTTCTTCACTTCTTCATTTCTCTCTCCCATCCTTGACCTGGTGTTCAGTTCCCACATCAAAACAGTCAGGAACTTATCTAGATTTGTATAATCTTCTCTTTGCACTTTTTAGAAATAAAAAAAGAATATGGGCTTTGGTGGCAATACTACATGTTTCAACAGAACAAGCAGAAAGGCTATACCCGTTTTCAGACTTTAAGACTTACTGTGTTAGGTTGATATATGTAAGTATGCTCATATATGTGTGAACACATGTACCTTTACAGAGCATGACAAACAGAGATTATTGTCTAGTTTGTTCCCTAAGAATAATCTTTCTCACTTTAATGAAAATTTGGTGTTTTGATGTATGAGTATGACTCATTTTTTAAGGATTGATTTATTCATTTGAAAGGCAGAGTTACAGAGAGGCAGACACAGAGGCAGAGGCAGAGAGAGAGAGATCTTCTATCTGCTGGTTCACTCCCTAAATAGCCGAAATGGCTGGAGCTGGGCGGATCCAAAGCCAGGAGCCAGGAGCTTCTTCTGGGTCTCCCATGCAGGTGCAGGGGCCCAAGGACTTTGGCCATGTTCCACTGCTTTCCCAGGCCATAACAGAGAGCTGGATCAGAAGTGGAGCAGCCAGACTTGAACTGGCGCCCATATGGGATGCCAGCACTGCATGTGGTGGCTTTACCCACCATGCCACAATGCCGGCCTGGGTAGCATTCTTGAAGGAGCCAAAGAGAAAATTATCTGAAATAACTTGTGTCTAGAGAAGTGGGAAAAAAAAAACCACAGCAATTATTTGAGAGTGTTAGGAAAGCCATTTCTTTTAATGGGATGCTGTCTTGAAGAAAAATAGCCTGTACCCAACTTTCTCAAATGGCAAAACATTTTCCTGTTGGGAAAGGTGTAGCAACACAGAAGGGTGGAGTCTGTACAACACAAAGGGGAACCTAGGTAAAAACAGAATTATATAATCTGCCAATTTAGCTAACGCAAGCCTGTTACAATTTTAATTATGCAAGTCAACCAAATCCCCCCCCCGTTTTGTACTGTTTAGACACATGTACAATTTGGGGAGAACTAAAGTGTTGTAGTCCTCTGGAAGCTGAAGAGTCTCACAGCCTCATAAGCTGCAGCGGCTTCTGTAATCCTCACAAAGGGGAAGCACAGAAAGGCCCAGAGGTAACCTCCTGCAGCAGGAAATGGGAGCTTCATCCTGCTCTCCCTGCCAACCTCCTGTCCCCGTTTCCTCCCAGCAGATATCTCCATTCCAATCTCCCCTGCCACTTCTTGCTATCACGCTTCCACTGTTCTGAGAGAGCTGCACTAACTGGACTTGGACAGAGGGAACTTGGCCCGGTCATAAACTGGACTGTACAAGAAAAGATCAAAACAAACCAATTTTTCAAAACCGGACAACAGACATGTTTACTTTTACATAAAGAGATTTTACACACACACACACCCTCTTTGTTTGCTCAGCCAGAGTACAGACAAGATAATTACTTGACCAAATCAGTCAAATCAGTCAAACCTAGAATGGCTCAGGAATTTTAGTTCTAAATGAATCGACAGTGTTAGGCATGATAAGGACGGGGTGAGGAAATAGACTGCATAATTGCTTCAATTCTCTGCTTCCCTTTGCATATGTTCATTATCGAGAATCAATTCCAATTTGAGAGGAGGCTTTAATTTCTTGTAAATGAATAGGAAGTGAGTAAGTAAATGTTCGGTGTTTTCCTCAAATTATGTCTCGTAATGTAAGAAAACAGTGGCAAAAAGCCATCAACAGATGGTGTTTTCATTAGCCAAAGATTTATTTTTCAAAGCATTTTCATATTAATGAAGTAAGGTTGAAATTAGAGTCATCTTGTCAGTTCTAGTTTTGGGTTGTTAAAATGTGCTGGCGTTCTGCAAATTGCTAGGGGTCCAGAGCAAACTGACCATTTGCCACAATTTTGTGATAGTGACCCAAGACTCATAGTTAACCAGACCCAACATTATGTGTTTAGCCCTAATTTTTGTTTTCAGTGGCTTTTTAGAAGCTGTGAGTCTCCATTCTGAGCTAGAAATGAGGAATACACAGCAGGGATCTTAGTCCTGCTCTATGCTATGAATTATTTATGAGATATCAATTTCATGACCAATGTTGCAACAGGTCACATATACTTGTTAAACACATTCTCCTTGTGGAATCTGTGTTTGAATGGAAATTAATTACAGGTTTCTAATTCTGTATCTGCTCTGGGTTCATCATTCTACATTCTATTTCCATATAATTATAGGTCAATATAATCTTTTGTGATAAATGGAATTTCCATCGATATAGGAATTTGGACTAGTCTGCTAGAGGAATCATCAGCTGATTGAATCCATTACTGATTCCTACTCTCTAACTTAAGCTAGACCCTTTCATCCAACCAAGCTCTGTTGTATTCACCTTATGGCCAGACTTTTGAAGAAGAGTCTAGACTTGCAGCCTTCACTTTGTCACTACTGATGTGCTCTTTAACCTTGTATGATTTGGCATCTACTTCCAAAAACTGAAACTCCTTTTTCAAAAGTCATCTGCAACTTCTAATTACTGAATCCAGCTGCCTTTTATCAGTTCTCATATTTCTTGTACTCTCTGCATATTTGACATGACAAATTCTCTCTTGAAACATGTTTTTTTCGATTATCCTATTATCTTGGCCCAGATCTGCATTACCAACTGCCTGGAATATTGCAGCTTCCTGCTAACCAGTGTCCCTCTGCCCCAAGCTTTCCTGTTTCACTCTGCCCCACCTTATTGTTGCTAGATTAATCTCCTAAGTGCATCCATGATTATGCCATCACCATGCTCAATAGCCCCCAACAAGTAAAATAAGGTTATGTAGCCTAGAAATGATATATCTATGTATATTTTCTAGGATATATTAAGTGGAAGAAAGCCAAGATTTTAGGGAGCTATAGCTACTTAGTGGATAGAAAATGAGCCAAGAACATGAGTCCCCTGTTTTCCTCCACATCCCACCTACACTCCCAGGTTCTCCATCATCCATTCTGAAATCATGAACTTTTAACAACTCGAAACCATGGAGACAACCATGGGAAGGAGTGCTAACAGGAAGTTACAGTATTACATTTGGAACAGAGTTATGAGATATTGGGGATGGTTAGTGAGAAAGGAATAGATGGAATATTGGGGCAGATCCTGTAGGAGAAGCAGCTACTATAATTGAAGACTTGGAATGCAGAGGAATTACAAAAGCCCATGATCAATCCAGGGTCAGAATACTTTGTATTTTTTCTCATTAGAGATGGGAGCGAGTAGCTTGCTCAACTGAAAATATGCTCGAATTTCTAGTACTATTGTAACTGTGTCATATTCAACAGATCTGCAAAGTGCTCCTAATGTGTTCCTAAAAAGAATGCCCTCTCTTGTTCCAGTCAGGCTTTGCTTTTGAAGCCTGGCATCTCTGTGGGTGATGCCTCAGGGCCAAAGAAGGGAAATTGATACAATGCTTGATTTTGATGAATCCTACACTGAAAATACTACCTCTTTTTTCTGAAGGAGGCTACTGTTAAAATATAAAATTTTATCATTAAAAAGACAAAAAAAAATCAAAACGGTGACTGAGAGCTAAAGACCTGAATTCCAGTCCTAGCTTTGTCTCATGGTTATATGAGTATATCAAACACTTTTCCTTCACTCTGAAGCTTGATTCTCTTATCAGTAAAATGCTGGAATCTCCTACTTCATGAGGTTGTTATGATTGTTAAATATTATATATGCAATTGCTTGGCATAGTGTCCGGCAGATAGTACTCATCCACCAAATTGCATTTTTTAGTCTACTTCTCTATAAAAGAAGACAGTGATACCTGTTCTTCATATACTATAGGATTACTATGAGGGGAAAATGAGATGTTGGTTATTAAATACTTTGAAAATTTAGGAATAGTATAGAATAAAATTTAGAAATAGTATAGCACATTAGGTGCTTTTTAAAAAAGATTTATTTTATTTATTCAAAAGACAGAGTTACAGAGAGAGGTAGAGACAGAGAGAGAGAAAGAGAGAGAGAGAGAGAGAGGTCTTCCATCCGCTGGTTCACTCCCCAGATGGCCGTAACGGCCGGAGCTGCGCCGATCCGAAGCCAGGAGCCAGAAGCTCCTTTCAGGTCTCCCACGCGGGTGCAGGGACCCAAGGACTTGGGTCATCTTCTACTGCTATCCCAGGCCACAGCAGAGAGCCAAATTGGAAGAGGAGCAGCCGGGACTAGAACTGGTGCCCATGTGGAATGCCAACGCTTCAGGCCAAGGTGTTAACCGCTGTGCCAGAGCGCTGGCCCCACATTAGGTGCTTTAATGTCAATACATCCTACACCCAAAGAATCATAAATGCCATCTTTTCCCCAATAATGACAGTCTGAAGCAAATAGACAGCATTATTAACTAGTACCTACACCAGTGCTTCACAAGTGCTCAATGAATCTTTGAAGTATTTGACTACTGACTGTGACTGATCTGTACATGATATTGTTTCTCAAGCTTATTGTTCTTTTTTATCCCTCTTCCCTGTTTCCCTCTGGCTTCACACTCTGCGATGACAGCAAACTCTGGAGATGAACCTCACCAACCTGGTTAAACGCAACAGCGAACTAGAAAATCAAATGGCCAAACTAATACAGATCTGCCAGCAGGTCGAGGTATGTAACAGAAACATTTGTGATTCTTTCAGAGACTGTGAATTGGGTGATCTTTTGGGGTGCTTCAGTTTCATCAAAGTATAGTTCAGTCGTTTGGGGACTTCAGTTTTGTCAGAGTGTAGCTCAGTCATCTGGAATGAAGGACTTAATGGTAGTTGGAGGAAAGTCATTCATTAGGATGCTTACTCCATGGAAAGTGACAGACATATATGGTTTAAAACAATAGATATGCAGTGGCAACGGAGTAGGAGGCAACAGTCTAAGGGAAAATCGTTTCTCCTTTCCAAACAGAAGGCAGTGTCAGAATCAGAGAAGTCTGCTTCTTTCTTCAGCAAATTGGACATTATCACTCCTGAAAGTTGGGAATCCTGGGTCCTTGAGGTTCATTCAGCGTAATATCCTTTCTGTAATGATATTATCAGAACCGTTTCTCTTCTTCTTAGCTACTCTCCCTTCATCCCTTGCTGGTAGTCCTATCTAAACTCTGTGTGTTCCCACATGGTCCCCACTTGTTACCACTCCAGTTCTTGTTATCAATAAATTATATTGATATTAAATTTGTCTGTAAGATGTAAAGTTCTGAGCAAGTATAAGGTCTTAAAAATTGTTACATCAAAGCTTAAAGCAGTGCTTAGAAGAGGGGTTGACCTCTTCTTAAATGTACATGAAAAAAAGATGCTATTTTCTCTCTTGTTCTCAAGAGAATTAAACTTCAGCCATAGCATTTGATTTTGTTTTGATTTTGCTGAATAGGTGATGGTAGTGTTTAAGGTGTAAATTGAACTGGGTAAAATATTACAGGATTCCTCACGGACAGTGGTTGGATAAAAATGTTTCTAATTCTATTTAGAGCCTGCTAGTCTAGTTCTAATCTTACTTGTATGACAGATAGGTGTAAAAGTTCAAGCTTGTTCTATCTTAAACAATAAGATAATTTAATTAAATTCTTATGTCTGAATTCCACTTGAGGATTCTTATTTTAAGAGATTGTGGAGAATCTTCTTGTAAGGCAAAGAATCATCTTATTTTATGAGTAACCCCCTGCTCTCCAAACATTTGGCTTTTGTAAAATATTGGCTTTAATCTAATAGAGTGTACTTGTGTGATGAGCACACCATAGCAATTTAATCCCTGCTGGATACTCCATTTGTGGAAGAGAGTAATGCTATATGTAGAATACTGATTAAACTCAGGTGTGAGATTGAGGAATGGGGTGGAGTAATTTGGGAACAAGCATAAAGAATGAAAAGAAAGTACGCTGGAATGTGAATTGCAAAAATGAGTTCTAGACTTGGCTCTTTCATTAATCATGGTTTGAATGTAATTCATTTAGCTTCTCAGTTTCAGTGTCCTTAGCTATAAAATAGTATGAGACCTTTGATGTCTTCCAAGATTTCATAGGTCATGATTCTGTGAGTGGTTACTTTCCTTATTCTGTTCTTTTTCTTTACTGTCTTATCTTTTCCAGGAGGATAAAAACAAAATATAAAATATTTTAGAATGGTTTCCAGCTCATCAGAATCTCTCTGTGTTCTACTCAGCCTCTGATTATGCTGTTAGATGACAGTATAAGAAACTCACACTGGTGAAGGGACAAGAGTATATTGTAAGCAGGAGACAAGATAAGGAATCCCATGGTATAGAATTTGCATGATTGAAGGTGGAGTGACAGTTAATAGTGAATAAAACATGGTTAGAAATTATAATCATCACCTTCTTCATTCTTATCAAAGAGTTTATTAAGTACGGAGCAAGCTGCAGTCAGAAGAGCGAAGTAAGCAGTTTGGTTTCATTACTCATTCACTTTAGGACCTCTTTAACATCTAATCTCTCCACCCTTGGAAACTTATCACCCTGGCCTGCCTCACCCAGACTTAAACTTGTTCCAACCTTCCCAAGCCCATCCTGCCAACCAAAGCTTCTTATTCAGAGTCCTACTCTTTTCAAGTGGCAAGGAGCTAGTTTCATAAAAACAATTTATCATTGTGTTAATAGGGGAGGAGTCATTTTAGCCTTTCAGGTATCAGGTGATGTTTTATTTAACAGTACCTTTCTGAAGTTAGTGTTCCTGCCCAAGTCTTAAAGTGGTGACATTTGCCCATATGTAAGTGAAGTAGGAGGGATGAATAGCTCCATGAGGAACCAGCAGTGTAGGTATTCAAGAAGCACCCTTAGGGATGCTTGTTAAATCCCACTGTGCAAGCCATTGTCAGCTTTGGCTACACAAAAGGTCAATTTTTATTAATACCTCTTTATGCATGGCATTGTACCAGGTACAAAGAAAACAGCAGGGGCAAAATATCTGGCTTCTGAGGGATGTCACACTACAAAAAATCTACTGTGATATGGATGCATATATGCAGGAAATAGGGACAACAGAATAAAAATGTTAATTGAGAACTGGGGGAAGATAGTGAGATATATAATACTGTTGAGTGTGAGAGAGTATTTTGGGAATTAACTCCATAATCTACTTGGTTTAGGATTCTGTCTTTGACAGGAGCCCTACAGGAGAGTTTATGGAAGACCATGACAGTCCTCCATGACCTCATTGCTTCTGGATGGTCAAGGATGTGCCCTTACCATACCCATAATAATAGGTGAATCTAGGTTACTTTATTATACTCATTCAACACAGAGCCTGTGTGGGCAAAAAGATTCAAGACAAGCCTCAGGATTAGAAATTCAGTTAAAGAAGGGACCTGAGATTTTATAATGCTTATAAATACTTCATAAAATGAAATAAATAATAGGATATTGTTAATCTGGAGAACCAAACACTCAAGAGTGATTTGGAATTTTTTTCATTTTATCTAATCCTAATTTGTCTAAAGGGAATGACTATACTCATGGTGTAAACCAGGCATTTCACATTGGGCGGGGGTGGAGGATACCAGCTAAGGCACTTCTGAGAAACTAGAATAGGCTATTTTCCTGCCAAACCTGTTCCCCTTCTTATTGTCTGCAAATGTTTTTGTCACAGATTGACTTGCCATAAAGAAGCCATAAATACTGCCTCCCTATCCCTGTTCTTTTTCCCTGTTCTGTATTCTCCTCAGAAAGTAAACAAAGCTGAAGTCTTCCTATTATTAGAGAAACAGAGATTAAGATCACTACAGATTTGTTAGCTGAATTCTATGGAAATATATCTTGTTAGAGTTCTGTAGCTAGGCAGTTGGAAAATACTATCTGTTGGACTGGAGAGCATGATAAGGAGGTAGAGACAGACCCAAGATTCTTTTTGTTCTGGTTAAGGAAGGGAATGCTTTGACCTTGTTAACGGTGGCTACTTGATCTTTATATATAGCTCTTTGTCCTGGCTCATCAGGCATCCTTTGTTTACATTTCCAGAGGAAATCTCTGTATAATGCATAGCCAAGGGAAAATGTATACCAACAGATGGATACTTCCTCTTGGCTTCCAAGACCCCATGGGCTTGTGAATAATAATCATTCTTGAAGATAGCAAAGGAAAAAAGAGTTAAGTACTTATTAATCAGTCACTGAACAACATTTCTCAAGCGTACACTATTTACTTAGTATGGTGGGTAATGTGAAGGCTATAAAAGAAGTCTATGTGGTTGATGACACCATGGAACTTTTACTCTACCTAGAGAAATCACAATATTTAGTAAGAAAGAAAATAAAGCAGTATACAGTATAGGAATTACAAATAAATGTAGGGTAGCCCTTCCGATTTTACTCATTTATCCTTGTTCTTATGTTTTAGTACACTGAGAATATGAAAGCCCTTACCAGGATATTCTGTGTTGTGCCTTCTTTTTCTCTTCTCCCAAATCGTAGTAATTGAATGGATTAATTCATTCCAGAAGCTCCATGGTCAGGTTAATTTTTTTTTTCTGGCTCTTGCCAGCTTTTTAAGGAGCTGGCTGGCACTACTCTTTATAATTAGGAATAGAAGGGGGGAAAAGTGAGATAAGTTGGAAGAGAGGGAGTTGCTTCCCTTAGTTTGGGGAGTTTCTGTTTTCTGTTCTTCTGCTATGTTTATCACTGTTGGAACTCTTTCTCTTTAGAGTTCAAATTTTTGGAGCTTAGTATACTCCTTTTTTTTGTTCCTATTGATCAATGGAGGGGTATTTGATTTGAAAAGGGCAAAAATCTTAGAATCCATGTAATAGATGTTTGATTGCTTCTCCAAACATTAAAAATAGGCCTTTGAAAAATTAATTTTAAAAACACTGCTATGGATGATTTCAGCAAATGATCCTTAAATGTTTAGTGTGTTGAACTAGAAGAAGGAATGGAATCATCCAAACCAGTAAATTGCAAATGTTTGTTGGAGGAGCCCTCTACAAAGCACTGAGGTCACCATAAAATGAAGGAGTGATTAGAGTGAAGTGAGTGTAATCAGGGAAAAGGCATTTTAGCCAAATGTTGAAGGAGAAAAAATAAATTATTCTCTCTGCAGTGATAGAGAGCAGAGATATTAGTGGAAGGTAGAAATGAACAAATTGTACCAGCAAATTGGCACCCTAAGCACTTGCTATATAGAGCTAAATAGGAAATGATTCCTGTACTCAAGAAAGGCACAGATTGGTTGAGTACCTGACAAAAGAAAATGACAAATAGAATGTGAAGGGATAATTATTGTAATGAAGGCAAATGCAAGATGACAAGTTAGTATAGAGGAAGAAATACCCAAGTCTACCTGAGGAACTTAAGAAAGGCTGTAGAAAGAAAATAGAAATAAAACTATCTTGAAATAAAGGTAGAATTTTTGCCAACAAACATGAAATAGAGGCGTGAAAGGGACCACATGCAGGACTACAGAAAGGTGATCAGCATAGAGATGTTTAGGGAACCACAAGAAGGTTGGTTCAGTAAGAATGTAATATGTTGAGAATCATTGCCAAGAAGTGAGCCTGGAGAGACAGTTTGGGCCAAAATAATGAAGGGCCAGTATGCCGTGTAGAGGTGTTGAGACTTTATTCTAAGGAGGCTATGGAGCCATGAAGTGATTTAAAGCAAATAACTGGATAAAATCTGCTTTTAAAGGAGGATTGTCAGCCGGCACCATGGCTCACTAGGCTCACTAGGCTAATACTTCGCCTGCGCCACCGGCACAGGTTGGGGCGCTGGATTCTGTCCCTGTTGCTCCTCTTCCAGTCCAGCTCTCTGCTGTGGCTTAGGAAGGCAATGGAAGATGGCCCAAGTCCTTGGGCCCTGCACCCGCATGGGAGACCAGGAGGAAGCACCTGACTCCTGGGTTTGGATTGGCGCAGCGCGCCAGCCGTAGCAGTCATTGGGGGGTGAACCAACGGAAAGGAAGACCTTTCTGTCTCTCTCATCTCACTGTCTAGCTCTGCCTGTCCAAAAAAAAAAAAAAAAGGAGGATTGTCATGGCTGTGGACTGGAGGATGGGGCAAGGGTCAAAATTGAAGGCCAAGAGACCAGTTATACTTTTACTGATCTAGGGAGAGATGAAGGTCTGACTTGAAGTAGTAATGGTAGGATGAGGAAGGAAAAGATACATTCAAAACATACCTAACAGAATCAATATTACTTGATGCTCAATTAGATATAATGGGTAAAGGAATGCGAGGGGATTCTAGAATGATTCACAAGTTTCTGAATTGGCTTATTGAGTGCACCTATTGCCTTTAATAGGTTAGGAAATACAAAAGGAGTTCTTTTGAGACACACGATGCTTGTGGTATTGTGGGAAATGGCTAGTAGGCAATTGGCTGGCTGGATCTGGAGGTCAGGAGAAAGGTCTCAGAAAGGAATAGAGTTGGAAGAGATTAGCATCTAAATATCATTTAAAGCCATGGGGAATGTGTGGACTGAGAAAAGGGCCTTGGAAAGATCTCCAATCCAGTTGTTTGGTACTCAGAATACAACAACTGACCTTCCAAAAATAGATAGGACTTTGGTGTTTAGATGAGATTACTGAGGGCTGGTATACATTTTAAAAATTAAACATCAGAAGTAAATTATTCATTTGTGGAAACATTCAGTTTTGGATGTTATTATTGGGATGACTACAATAATAAGAAACACTTACTGAGAATTTCTTCTGTTCCCTTTATGTATTTTAACTCACTTAATCCTCACGAGAACTTAGTGAGATAGACAGTGTCATTATTCTTGCTTGAAAGATAAAGAAGTGGAGATACAGAAGGGTTTAAGTGATTTGCCAAAGTCTTTGCTAGTAGGTAACAGAGTGGGGATTTCAATCTAGGCACTTTAGCTCCAGAGCCTGTGTCCCTAACTACTCCATTACATTTCCTTTTGCAAGATCAAGGTACACACCATTTGGATGTCTCTTGTTCATCACTGGTGGTTCCTGGACCAATCAGGAGGATGATTTATAGTAAGTAAGGAGTATGAGGTAGGAATGTGAATTCTAGAGGAAAGCAAAGGAGAAATGGAAAAAAAAAAAGTCAAGAGAGGAGGACAACCAACAAAAACAGAGGCTCAGATTATCAAAGGAAGCAAGTCCTTTAAGGTGTAAAACATTTGGCAGAGTCCATTGGCACAGAGACATTGTAGAGGAAGGTATCATTAGTGACTTTTGAGGGAGAAGGTGGTTCTGGGCAAAGGGGAGGGTAGATGACAGATTCAGAGATCAAGGACAAAGTAAGTTGTAGGAAAGTGCAGGCTGTGAGAAGTTTGATCATGAAGGTGAAGAGACAAATAGAATGGTAATTACTATCCTTTTGAAGTGCAGAAATCAGATATAAAGCTCTAGTTGTGTATTATAGTGTTACTGGGCAGCTAACTATAGGAATCACTAAATCCACTGCCTCTGACCACATATGCGTCATTTCGATTCCTGACATGGTATCTAGACACCACTCCAACCCTGAACCCTATTTCCTAGCTCCAAAGTCTGGGTTTCTTTTTATTTATTTATTTTCTTTTATGAGAGAGAAAGAGAGAGAGATGGGGCCAGTGTTGTGGCGTAATCACCACTTGCAATGGCAGCATTCAATATTGGCACCAGTTTGCGTCTTGGCTGCTCCACTTCAGATCCAGCTCCCTGCTAATGCACCTGGGAAAGCTGCAGAGGGTGGCCGAAGTACTTGGGCCCCTGAATCTATATGGGAGACCTGGATAAATCTGGCACCTGGTTTCTGCCTGGCCCAGCCCTAGCCATTGCAACTATTTGGGGAATGAACCAGTGGATGGAAGAGCTCTCTTTCTCTCCATCTCTCCCTCTCTCTCTCTCTGTAACCCTGCCTTTCAAATAAATAAAATAAATATTTTTTAAAAACGAATATGTGAAGAATTCTTTATTTGATATATAAGGAAACTTGTTTGTTATCCTGCCCAAATTCCCCTTGATTTTGGTTTCTAAGCAAAAGTTTTTTTTTTTAAAAAAGTTTTAGGTAGAGACACATGCTTTTACCTCTATTTATTTATTTGAGAAGGACATGAAAAGAGAGAGGTAGGAGATAGGGATACCATACACTGCTCACTTCCCAAATGCTTGTAATCCAGGAGCCAGGAACTCAGCCCAGCTCTCCCATTTGGGTGGCAGGGACCCAAGTACTTGATCCATCACCTGCTGCCTCCAAGGGTGTGCAATAGCAAGAAACTGGTATCGGAAGAGGAGCTAGAATTTGAGCTAGGACTCAAACCCAGGCACTGTGGATATGGGATGCAGAAATCTCAAGTGGTAGGCCAAACACCCAAACATTCTCTCTTTTCTAGTAGAGAGAGAAAGGGGGAGAGAGAGAGAGAAAGAGAGAGAGAGATCATTCATCATTCTTTGGGTTGTGTAAATGTTTATTAGCCAAAATGTTCTGTGAATATTTTTGTGAGAGCTGAATGAGCAAAAGCAGTAGTTCCTGAGAAGGATTTGGGCTGTCAGCACCTTGTGAGAATGAAACACCTGTTCTGAAACTACTGTGGATTATTAGGTAGAGGAAATGGTTTCTATGAACAATGGAAAAATAAGAGCATGGTGATATAGTCAGTGTAGTTACTTACACTACTGTGAAGACTAATTCAGAGTATTACCTTCAATCTTATTGTGTATATAGCAATTGACATTTAACATAGATGAAAGCCCTAAATCATTTGTGCAATCTGAAGTGTGGGCATGGCCTATTTTTTATGCTAGGAAAGGAAATGCTATTTTTTAGATACCTAACA
This sequence comes from Oryctolagus cuniculus, assembly GCF_051225735.1. Lineage (NCBI taxonomy): Eukaryota > Metazoa > Chordata > Mammalia > Lagomorpha > Leporidae > Oryctolagus > Oryctolagus cuniculus. The sequence continues at coordinate 85,020,036 of NC_142888.1, read as the reverse complement.
TGCTCAATCCTTTTTCAAAAATACTTTGTGACAATTCTTGATATATTTTAGTGAAATACTATTTTTTGAGAACATTAAATGTTACAGTTGAAATATTTGTAAGATATGGACACATGATAGGATTGTATGGATAAAATACAAGTTAGGATTAATATTGTTTTCCTTCTCCACATCCCCTACATCTGTAGGGCAGTTAAGATTCCGGGTGTGGTTATGTCTTTAAAGTCAAACAGGTCATTTAGATATGTACTCTCATTCTGCTTTTGCACTTCCCTTTTAGCTCATCCAAAAGCTTTTAGCTCATCCAAAAGCCCCATTTCCCATATGCTGCTGCCTTTTTTTCCAGTTTATTCTCAGTATTCAAATTCCAGGTTACTCACCAAATCATCAGAACACTTGTCTAATTTTGGCCCCTCCTCCTTGCTTCACTCTTTTTATAATCTGTCCCATTATCAGTGTGTTCTTAGAAAGTTGAAATCCTAAGAATTCAGCTAAAAGACTATTAAGCCTATCTTTTACCTTTGAATCTTTTCAGTCATATGCCTGTGTTCAATCTCATCTGCAATAAAACCCAATAAAAACAAACAAATTAAAAACATTAAAACCAAACAGGCATCATTACGACAGTCTTGTACGCAGTTTGTTGAGGTGTCCTTTCTGCCTGCCCATCTAGAGGAGTCCAGCTGTATGATATGGGAATTAAGGACTGGGAGGAGAGAATCATATTTGAATCCTTTGTTCTGGGCACTGTGCTAAAGGCATTATTGTTTCTAATATCACAGAGTGTTTATTACAGCCATGTGATACAAGTGGTAATAGTCTCATTTTGCAAACGAGGAACCTGATAGTCATGGAAATTAATCATCTTACTCAAGGTCACACATAGAGTAAGTTGGGACCCTCCGACTCCAAGTCCATATTCTTTTTTTTTTTTTTTTACAGGCAGAGTGGACACTGAGAGAGAGAGAGAGACAGAGAGAAAGGTCTTCCTTTTGCTGTTGGTTCACCCTCCAATGGCCGCCGCGGCCAGCGCACCGCGCTGATCCGATGGCAGGAGCCAGGTACTTATCCTGGTCTCCCATGGGGTGCAGGGCCCAAGCACTTGGGCCATCCTCCACTGCACTCCCGGGCTACAGCAGAGAGCTGGCCTGGAAGAGGGGCAACCGGGACAGAATCCGGTGCCCTGACCGGGACTAGAACGCGGTGTGCCGGCGCCGCTAGGCGGAGGATTAGCCTAGTGAGCCGCGGCGCCGGCCTCCAAGTCCATATTCTTTACATAGCATTATGTAGCCTGGTGGAGAAGGAGCTTATTCACTTGCCACGGATTCATTTGTGTTCAGATAGAAAGGAGATAGCTCTAGAATGCTCACTATTTTTCTGGGATAAATAGCTGTAGTTCTGGAAGAACAGATGGGGCTTGGCATTCCTGAATCCATGGTAAGCCACTAGTTGCCATTGTCCTGCTTTTGGTCACCAACAGAAGCTTTCCGTAGCCTAACAGCCCTTCTTGCAGGTAGAAAGGAGACGGAAGACTTCTGCTCCAGTTGGCAGAAGTAAGCAGTGGTACCCATGATCCCGCACTTATTTGCTCAGATTGTTGTTGTCCATGTAGGGGGTGAAAATATAGTGGGCAGCTCCAGGGATCAGTATTGTCCCCAGGCACACAGTTTACAGTGGGGCCTGCACTGCTTTGCCAAGACTGCCTGGCTGAGTCCTTATTCTAGGGCTGTGCATGACCATGTTGAAGGGTAAAAGTAGTCTTCCGGAAACAGATTTTCTTAAAAGTTACAAAGAATTTGGCAGTAGAGACATACTCTCAAAAGTACACTTCATATTACTACAGTTTTAAAAACTATAAATAATAAATATAATACTATAGTGGTTGCAAATATATAGATTTCTTCAGAAAAAGAGTGAATGCATTCTTACTATTAATGGTGGACCTATGCATTTGGATCTGGCTAAAAAGCCCATGAGAGTATTTCAGGCATGGAAAGCCAAGACACTGTGGCAAAAAAAAATGACCTAAATGAAAGATCTCTGTGAGTGAGATCCCAGCGGAAAGAATGGGCCGTCAAAGAAGGAGAGAACTTCCACTTTGACTATGGCCTTGTCTAAATAAGATCGAAGTTTGTGAACTCAAGAGGCTTCCATAGCCTTGGAAGCTCATGACAAGAGCCTCGGGTGATCACTGACATCATAAATAAGAGTGTCAATTGTTAAATCAACAACAGGAGTCACTGTGCACTTACTCCCCATGCAGGATCTCTGTCCTTCATGTGTTGTACTATATGAATTAACGGTATAACTAGTACTGAAACAGTACTTTACACTTTGTGTTTCTGTGTGGGTACAAACTGTTGAAATCTTTACTTAATATATACTAAATTGATCTTCTGTATATAAAGATAATTGAAAATGAATCTTGATGAAGAATGGGATGGGAGAGGGAGTGGGAGATGGGATGGTTGCGGGTGGGAGGGTGGTTATGGGGGGAAAAAGCCACTATAATCCAAAAGTTGTACTTTGGAATTTTATATTTATTAAATAAAAGTTTAAAAATGGTGGACCTGTATCCTTTGATGGAATCATTCAAGAGTATATGTACCTCAGGACAGAAAGAGAATCCCACAGTTCAACCCATTGCCACTACCTGACCTCTCACCTGTGTTGAATCTTGAATCCAAGTTTGTTGTGTCTCAGACAATTCTAGGAACTCTCATTACTCCTTTTCTAAAAGATTTGTTCATTTATTTGAAAAGTAGAGTTACATTCACTCCCCAAATGACCTCAATGGCTGGTGCTGGGCTAGGCCAAAGTCAGGAGCTTCACCTGGGTTTCCCATGTGGGCAGCAGGGGCCCAAACACTTGAGCCGTTTTCTACTGCTTTCCCAGGCATATTAGCAGAGAGCTGGATTGGAAGTGGAACATCCAGGACACACACCTGGGATATGGGTGCCATATGGGATGCCGGCACTGCAAGCAGCAGCTTAACCCACAGCACCACAGAGCCAGCCCCTCTCAATACTTTTACCAGTTTTAAGTGCATTAGCCCATTTATTCTGCACAATAACCTGAGTAGTTACAGCCTATTCCCACTCTCGTTTTATACTTGGGGACCTTGAGGCACAGAATGGGTAACTAATTTGCACAAAGTCACACCGGCAGTGAAAGTCTGAGGTTTGCATCCAATTTGACTAATGTCTATGCCATTTGCCACTGTGCTGTATTAAAAGTGAGGGATAGGGGCAGGCATTGTGATGCAGCAGGTTGGGCTGCTGCCTGCATGCCAAATTGGAGTGATCAGTTTCCGGTCCTGGCTACCCTGCTTCCAACCCAGCAGACAATGGCCCAAGTACTTGGGTTCCTGCCTCCCATATGGGAGACCTACGTGGAGTTTCTGGTTTCTTGCTTCGACCTGACCAAGCCCCCAGGCTATTTCAGACCTTTGGGGAATGAACTAGAGGTTGGAAGATCCCTTCCCTTCCCTTTCCTCTCCTTTCGGCCCCTCCATTCCCATCCCATCTCCTCCCTTCCCTTCCCCTCTCCCTCTCTTGCTCTGCCTTTCAAATAAATAAATCTGAAAAAAAATTGAAGGGCAAAACTAACAAGATTCATTATTTGATGGCTTTACGTGCAAAGTTTTGCAAGTTGCTGATTACTGTATTTATCTGAGTGACAACAGGTTATGTAGAAGGAGGGAAAGCCTGCTCTAAACATAAGAGACAATATTATATGATTTATAAGAGATGTCTGTATAAGCCATCTTGGTGTGTCCACGTGGGAATGTCAGCGTGATAGATACTAGAGCAGTACTTGGGCACGTTTTTCTTTGTGGTGATAAAACGTTTATAGAGCATGCATCTTAATGCCATTGCATGTGCTATGCCTCGGTGTAATTTCATAGATGGCTGCCATGTGTTCATCTTTGTGTGTATATGCATGGGGTTGTATGTGTAAAGAGGACATGCATGGAAAGAAGCCCCTATGTCCAGTGAGAGAATTAGTATTTAAACTGAGTGGTGAGGGCTGCTTTGACCTCAGGGGAGCACTTCCCCCATTCCTGCCCCCCCCCCCGCCCCGGCAGAGTTGTTTTCAGTCCCTTGCTGTTTTCCATGTATGAGGGGAGAGGAGAAATGGACAACAACTGGAGGATGCTGCTTTTTGTTCCTCAAGTTGGAAACATTGTCTTATCTGTTCAGAGCAGGTTTCCCCCCTCTTCTACATATCCCAAGCTTATTTCAGCTTCTACTTAGTAACATTAAATGTTCAAGACAATTATTAGCTTTGATTCGAATAATTTCTAAACCAATAAAACTTTAGCTAAATAATTATCTTGTACCATTGGGAATCCATGCTGCATAGAATCACATGGCTCCACCCTTAACTTCTCCACCTCAATCTATATATTGGTAACTGTACAGTGGCATAGAACCGTAGATATACAAATACCCAAGGATGTCTTACTAGAAAAATCTCAGGTTCAGGACCAAGCCTAGGACATGAGCAGAATTAGAGAAGAGGGTGACAGGACTAAGGATAACAATGGTAGAAAGAAAGGAAAACAATCACAAGGTGCCAGTTTATAGTGCACATACAATGACATTTTTTCCAAATTTGTGGGGGTGTTTTAGCTCTAAATCTTCTAGCACCCTGAGGTTTTTTTTGGGACTCCGATTACCACTCAGTCATCAGCCAAGAAATCCAAACCATTTCAGGAGAATTCTGTTGGCTTTTGAAAAGTGAAATATAACATATTATATTGGTATCTTAGAACGTTTACATTTAAGGAGTGAAAATCTGGGGCCCGTGTTCTGGCATAGCAGGTAAAAACCCTCTACCCATGAAGCTGGCATCACATCTGGACACTAGTTTGTGTCCTGGCTGCTCCACTTCTGATCCAGCTCCCTGCTAATGGCCTGGGAAAAGCAGTGGAAGATGATCCAAGTATTTGGGCCCCTGCCACCTATGTGGGAGACCCAGATGAGCTCCTGGCTCCTGGCTTCAGCCTGGCTCAGTGTGGTCATTGTGGTCATCTGGAGAGTGTACCAGTACACAGAGGATTCTCTCTCTCTCTCTTTTCTCTCTCTCTAGCTCTGACCTTCAAACAAATAGATAATTTTTTTTAAAAAGTAAAAATCTGATATCACAGATGATTAGGCAAATTGCATATTGTCGATGTACAAGAGAGTAGAATTAAACACCTTCATGCTTTTACAATCATTTCTGTCAAAAACAGGATATTAGCAGCAAACCATCTTAAAAAAAAAACAAACATCTGAGCTACAGTGAGAACTATAAAGCTCCGTGCTAACTCAATGACACATCATTAGCCCAGGAGGTGACAGCAAATGGTGTTCTCAGTGTTTTGGTGTTTATTATTTATAGTCTTAAAAAACCTGCCCTTCTAGAGAGTCATTAAAACCTCTGTCCCCTTTTCCTCTATGGACCTTTCTCAAAAATAAGCTCCACTATGTGTTTAGCACTGTGCTAAGTGCTATAGGGACATATAGCAGGCATGTAAGTCACTTTCCTTGTGTTCAAGGACATTATAATCTAGTTGGGGAAGCAGAAATAACAGTATGAAACAACAGTAGCAATACAAAATAAAATAATTCCGTGGTAAATTGTGTGATACTAAGTGCTGTAGGAGTTCAGAGGAGAGATGGAAGGTGGCTAATATCATCATCACTATCATCAATACCTAATTGTATTGACACTTAACATGCTGCAGGTATTGTGCTAAGTGCTTTACTTCTATTATCTCCTTGTATTTTCTCAACTGCCTCTGAGATAGGAACTATTATTATCCCTATGTTTTGGATAAGTGACTTATCCAAGGAGAATGAAGAGAGATGAAATGAGAGGGACCTGATCACTGGTCACAAAGGACATTAAGAGCTATGTTAAGATATTTGGAATTTATCCTAAGGTCAGAGGGAAGTCAACTGAAGTTTAATATGAAGCTGTTTTAAGCTTGGGAGTTGTGTGTTTTTAAATATATTACAGTGGGTCTGGGGCAGGGGGCATTTAGTGCAGTGGTTAAGATGCCACTTGGGACACCCACATCTCATATTGGAATGGCTGGTTTGTGTCCCAGCTTCACTTCTGATTCCAGCTTCTCGCTAATGTACACCCCAGGAGGCAGGTGATGGCCCTAGTACTTGGATCCCTGGTGGGAGACCTGGAGTGAGTTCTGGTCTCAGCTTTGGCCTGGCTCAGCCCTGGCTGTTGCAGGCATTTGGGAAGTGAAGCAGCAGATGGAAAATCTCTCTCTCTTTCTGTCTGCCTTTCAAATAAATACAAATTTAGTAGTTCTGTTATTCTAAACAAAATAAATCAAGCTGCCTGCTGCTGGATTAAGAACACAATGGAGGGCCAGTGCTGTGGTGCAGCGGGTTAACACCCAGGCCTGAAGTGCCAGCATCTCATATGGGGACCAGTTTGAGACCAGGCTGCTCCACTTCTGTTCCAGCTCTCTGCTAAGGCCTGGGAAAGCAGTAGAAGATTGCCCAAGTCCTCGGGCCCCTGCACCTGCATGGGAGACCCAGAAGAGGCTCCTGGCTTCTGGCTTTGGATCGGCACAGCTCCGGCTGTTGCAGCCAATTGGGGAGTGAACCATCAGATGGAAGATCTCTCTATCTCTCTCTCTCTCTCTCTCTCTCTCCCTCTCCTCTCTCTGTGTAACTCTGACTTTCAAATAAATAAATAAATCTTTAAAAAAAAAAGAACACAATGGAAAGATAAATGACTGAAGACAGAGGGACTAGTTGGGGGATTATTGCAACCCAGTGAGTGGCACATAGTAGGCACTTCATATAGATTTGTTGGTTGGATGGATTAATTTAGGGAACAGATTTTGGTGGGGTAATCTAGTGAACTAATACAAGAAAGGATAGAAAGGGATAGAATTCAATTATATTTAGAAAGTAAAAACATATTAGATGTGTGATTAATTGTATACAGGGGATGAGCAACAGAGAAGAATGAAGTCCAGCATTTCCAAGGAGCTGGTGGTGTCCTTCATTCATCCAAGGGACATTAAAGAAGGATCAGATTGAATGGAAAATGATGTGAGAGGGGATTAAATTCAGTTTTGGAAACACTGAATTGTGGTGCCTGTGACTATGCAAATGAAAATGCCCAGTAAGCAATTAGATATGTGGGTCTACATTTCAAGAGCAAGAGAATTGGAATGGAGATGAATGTGAGGAAAACAGGGATTTTTTTTTCAAGGTGATGGAATTGTTCCGACATTGGATTATGTGAATGGGTACACAATTCTGTAAATATACTAAAATTATTAAAATTTCCATTTAAAATAGATGGAGTTTATGGTGTGTAAATTATATCTCAGTGAAGCCCTTCAAGAGGTGAGCATTGTGGTGCAGTGGATTAAGCCACTGCTTGTGATGCCAGCATTCCATTTTGGAGCACTGGTTTAAGTTCTGTCTACTCTGATTCCAATTCAGCTCCCTGTTAATGCACTTGGGAAGCGGTGGATGATGGCTCAAGACCTTGAGTTCATGCCATACATGTGGGAGAACCCTGTGTGGTTACTGGCTCCTGGCTTCAGTCTGGCCCAGCCATGACTGTTGAAGGCTATTTGGGAAGTGAAGCAGCAGTTGAAAGATTTTCTCTCTCTCTCTCTCTCTCTCTCTCTGCCTTTCAAATAAATAATCTTTGTAAAGGATATACAAGGCACTGACTTATAGATGATAATTGAGGCCTCAGAAATGGATGAGGCCACCTAAGACCCAGTGTGTTCAAACTCTCAGAATATTGACATTTAAGATATTGGCAAAGGAGTTGCAGTGATCAGAAGGAAAACCAGGAGAATTGGTGTTGTGGAAGCTGAGGAATGAGCATATTTCTAGAAGTGAATGGATATTTTTAAATAAGAACTTGAGAGACTTAAAATCATTTTTTGAAAATTTACTTATTTTAGAGAGAGAGAGAGAAGAGAGAATGAGAGAGAGAGAGAGAGAGAGAGAGAGAGTCTTCTATCCACTGGTTCACTCCCCAGATGGCTGGAAGAGAGAGAGAGAGAGAGAGAGTCTTCTATCCACTGGTTCACTCCCCAGATGGCTGGAACAGCCAGGGCTGTGCTAGCCTGAAGCCAGGATTAAGAAACTCCATCTGGGTCTCTCCCTCGGGTTCAGGGACTCAAGCACTTGGGCCATCTGCCGCTGCTTTCCCAGGCCAGTAGTGGAGAGCTGAGTGAGAAGTGGAGCAGCCGGGACTCGAACTGGTGCCCATAAGGATGCTAATGTCAAAGGTAGCGGCTTAACCGGCTGCGCCACAACACAAGCTCTGAGACTTAAAAATCTTTAAACCAGTGAGATGAAGACAGCTGACAGGTAGAGAATGAATGAAGAATGGGAAGGTTCATCAAGTGAGGACTCCCAGAGGTCAGGGGATGATTCACAGAGCACAGGTAGAAGGATGAACTTTGTAAAGGAAAAGAGATACCATTCTTTGTAGTAGAGAAGGAGGGAAAGATAGTTGAGACTGCTGGTGTATTTGTTATAGGTTTGTTGTAAGAATATGAGGGAGTTCTCTGGGAGGAGTTCGATTTTCTCTGTGAAGAAGGAAGTAAAAGCATATGCTATAATTTTACTGTGAGTGAGAAGGCAGATAGTGGGGTTGGAACTGTAAGGACTGCGGTGATTTGAATTAGCTACTGTGGAGATGTGGAGAGAGCTGTTAAGAGAATTCAGTAGGAAACTTTGAGAGCTTGCTTGAAGCTGGACACAACAAATTTAAAGAGGACTCAATCTGTTCTGGTGTGATCACCATTTAGGTCACAATTAAAATCATGAAAATGAATTAATGGCCTGGGGAGAGGAAGTGGATGAGGTGAGAAGAGGTATACTATTAGGAGGCTTCAACAAGTTCATGAAAAACATGTATTATGAAAAACTGATGCATATACTTAAATTTTTTGCAACAAAATCAACTTATCTTGTAATTCCATTTCCATAAATTTTGAAGTGCCCTTGTGTATCTTATATTAGTGATATTAACCATTTATCTGTTACACATCTTGCAATTTTCCTCCCAGGTTGTCTTTTTGTCTTTATTTTCTTTGTGACTTTTGGTATTTCTGACTGCTGGAAGAAGGTCTCCCTTTCCTTAAATTTCTTTGCATATTTTAAGTGATTTTATTTTAAATCTTTAATACACCTGGAATTTATTTTAGGTTATGAGGTTTTGAAATTTATTTTGGGATATGTGGTGTTTTTTTTTTTCCCAGATAGACAGCTACTATGCAAAGACTATTTTAAAAACCATCCTTTTTTTTTATCTGGCATATTTTGAGTTTTCATATGTACTTTGATCTATTCTATCCCATTGATTTATTTTTTTCTATTCTATGCCGAATATGTTACTATTTTGATTATAGTGGCTTTGTGATAAGTTTTTAACATTTGGCCATATCTAGTATTTCTTTTCATAATTTTCTTGCTATTGTTCTGTATTTCTTTCTCCATTTAAAATTATTTTATCCAGTTAAAAATTCGCTCAATTTAGATTGTAATTATCATTGTGTTACAGTTACATGTTAATTTTGGGGAAATATAATTTTTTGAAGATCGATATATTTATTTTCGAAAAGTGGTAAGAGAGAAAGAAGGTGGGGAGGGAGAGAATCTTCCATCAGCTAGTTCACTCTTTAAATGATTGTGACATCCAGAGCTGAGCCCAGCTGAAGCCAGGAGTCTGGAACTCCATACAGGTATCTCATGTAGGTGGCAGGGGCCCAAGGACTTGGGCTATGCTCTGCTGCTTTCCCAAGTCCATTAGCAGGGAACTAGATCAGAAGTGGAGAAGCTAGGACTTGAACCAGTGCTCTTATGGGACACCTGCATCGCAGACAGTGGCTTAACCTGCTGTGCTGCAACGTGGCCCTTGAAGACATACAATTTTATTATGTTAGTTATTCCTATCAAGAATCAGGATATGTCTCTCCTTTTTTTCAGGTTTTGTTTTTTGGGCTTTCTCTTTCACATTTTATTGTTTTCTTTAAACAGATATGGTATATTTATTTATTTAGAAAGATAGATAAGGGAGAGATGGAGAGATATCTTTTACCGCTTGTTCACCCCCAAAATGCCAGCAACAGCCAGGGCTGGGCCAGCCGAAGCCAGGAGCCTGGAGTGCCATCCAGGTCTCCCACATGGGTGGCAGGGGCCCAAGTACTTGAGCCATCACTTGCTGCCTCCCAAGGTGCACATTAGCACAAGCTGGAATTGAAAGTGGAGCTAGGACTGAACTAGGCCCTCTGATATGTGATGTGAATGTCCCAAGCAGTGTCTTAACCACTGATCTAAATGCTCACCCCCAAACAAAACATTTTTTATTAAATTTACTGCTAGTATTTTGCAATCTTGTCCTGGTTGTGAATGAGTTACTTTTCTATTTCCATTTTTTAAAAGCATATGGAGAAGAGGCTGGTGTTGTAGTGCAGTGGATTAAGCCACTGCCTGTGACACCAGCATTCCATAGCTGAGCACTGGATCGAGTCCTGGCTGTTCTGCTTCCTATCCAGCTCCCTGCTAATGTGCTGGGGAAATCAGCTGAAGATGTGCTTGAGCCCCTGCCACCCACATGGGAGACCCAAATGGAGTTACCAGCTCCTGGCTTCTGCTTTGCCCAGCCCCAGCTGGCACAGACATTTGGGAAGTGAACTAGTGAATGCAAGATTCTTTCTCTTTCTGTTTCTCCCTTTGTCTCTGTCTCTCTGACTTTCAAATAAATAAATGAATCTTTTTAAAAAAGCATATGGAAAAAACTTTTACTTATTTTCTTGTATATAATAATCTTAGCATATTGATAATTTTAGATTTAAAAAATAGTGTCTCTGGTTTAATTTGAGGTTCTTATATTTCCTTCAATAACATTTACACCAATTATTAGATTTCTTTTTTTAAAAAGATTTATTTATTTATTTGAAAGGCAGAGTTAGAGAGAGAGAGGTCTTCCACCCTCTGGTTCACTCGCCAAATGGCCGAGAAATGGCTGGAGCTGTTCTGATCCGAAGCCAAGAGCCAGGAGCCTCTTCTGGGTCTCCCACGTGGGTGCAGGGGCCCAAGCACTTGGGCCATCCTCAGCTGCCTTCCCAGGGCACAGCAGAGAGCTGGATCAGAAGTGCAGCAGCCAGGTCTCGAACCGGTGCCCATATGGGATGCCAGCAACAGCGCCAGCCCCAATTATTACATTTCTTATTTTCTTTTGCTTCAGCTAAAACATTAAAAGCACTGTGATGACATTAAACATCCTTGTCTTGTTTAGGATCTTACTGGAAACAGCCTTAGCACTTTACCATTTTGTAAAAAATATTTATTTATTTGAAAGTCAGTTACAGAGAGAGGGAGAGAGAAAGAGAGGTCTTCCACTCATTGGTTCACTCCCCTAGATGGCCACAAATGCCAGGCCTGGGCCAGGCCAAAGCCAGAAGCTTCTTCTGGGTCTCCCACATGGGTGTAGGGGCCCAAGCACCTGGGCCATCCTCTGCTGCCCTCCCACGTGCATTAGCAAGGAGTTGGATTGGAAGTGGAGCAGCCAGGACTCAAACTGGCACCCATATGGGATGCTAGTGTCACAGGAGGTGGCTTAAGCTGCTACACTACAACGCCGGCCCCGCATTTCACCATTTAGTATGAGTTTGCTATTTGTTTTTATTATATTTAAAAGTTGTCTTTTACTTATAGTTATCATTCAGATTGGTTATTGGATTTTGTTTAAAAATCTCTTAGAATATATTGATATACCCTATATGTTGATAAGTTTCTAATGTTGAATCACTGTTTAACATATAGAATAAACCTGTTTGGCTATGTTTTTTTCCTTTTTGCCCTTTCGAATTTCATTTTCTATTTTTTTTTAGAGATTTTCTGTATATATTCAGAAGTGCAATAGATCTATCATCTATTATTTCTGTTATCCTGTTTAGATTTCTGGTACTGGTATTATATATATTAGGGACATTTTATCTTTCTATGTAGCCTTCACTAGTTTTTGTCATGAGAATGATGTGTTTTTTCATGAGTTTTGCATCTCAGCTCTAAAACCACCTGGTCCTGGGGTCTTTAAACAAACAAGCAAAACACAGATTTTTAATCACCTTTCCAATTTGGTCTCAAGTTACCAGTCTCTTTAGGATTTTTTGTATTTCTCCTTGGGTAAAAGTAGGTAGTATTTAGTAGCTTTTTCAAACATGTGCTATAGATTAGATATAACACTCCCTTTTAATTACATTAATTGATCCAATGGTGCACTGGAACCACCTGGCTAGCTACACATTATAGCTTAAAATTTACTGCGGTGCAAGTGTTTTAATGCCTTGGAAATCAGCAAGCACTAAAAATTGTGGCCAATTGTGAAATGTTTGACAGCACACTCTCATCTATTTATGAGTGTATCCCCTTTCCCATTGTAAGTATTGTAATTTGTTGTTTCCTTTTGCTTTCTCTCTTTTTCCTTAATCAGGATTTTCAAAGAACCAGCTTTTTATTTTAATTGTCTTTTATGTGGTAGCTTCATTTTGATTTCATTAATTTCAGGCTTTTAAAAATTTATGCCCTCTTCATAATTACTTTTAGTTTATTTTATTGTTCTTTTACAGTTTCTAAAATTGAATGATTAGTTCGCTTGTTTTCAGGCATTATACATTTTCCTAAGTAGAGTATTAACAGTATCCATAGGCTTTGGTGTTAAGAGTGTGCTCTTTCATTATTTTCTATTAAATTAACAATTTCAGTTTTGATTGACTCTTTGATTCCAAGGTTGTTTGGAAATTCTTAATTTTCAAGTGGTCAAGGATTTATGCATTCATGTTTTTGTTACTTTATTTTTATTTTGAGAGGTTACAGGGTAATGATCAGAGATAAACTATAAACTTTTAAATGTACCTGTTATGTTGTTGTTCTTTTTAAAAAGATTTATTTATTTACTTGAAAGAGAGAGACAGACCCTTACTTAATGTATACTAAGCTGATCTTCTGTATATTAAGATAATCGAAAATGAATCTTGATGTGAATGGAAGGGGAGAGGGAGTGGGAAAGGGGAGGGTTGTGGGTGGGAGGGACGGTATGGGGGGGAAGCCATAGTAATCCATTATTCGTACTTTGGAAACGTATATTCATTAAATAAAAGTTAAAAAAAAAAAAGAGAGAGAGAGACAGAGACAGAGACAGAGAGAGAAAGGGATCTTTCATGCACTGGTTCATTCTCTACATGGCTGCATCGGCTGGAGCTGGGCCAATCCGAAGCCAGGTACCTAGAGTTTCTTCTGGGTCTCCCACGTGAGTACAGGGGCCCAAGCATTTGGGCCATCTTCTGCTGCTTTCCCAGGCACATTAGCTGGAAGCTGGATTGGAAGTAGAGCAGCTGGGACTCAAACCATGGGATGCTACACCACAGCGCCAGCCCCTGTTTTGTTGTTCTTTATGGCTGAGTACATGAACAATTGTGGAGTAAGAGACAAATTTTATTTATATTTTCTTTTTTTTTTTTTTGACAGGCAGAGTAAGACAGTGAGAGAGAGAGAGACAGAGAGAAAGGTCTTCCTTCCGTTGGTTCACCCCCAAATGGCTGCCACAGCCGGTGTGCTGCGCTGATCTGAAGCCAGGAGCTAGGTGCTTCCTCCTGGTCTCCCATGGGGTGCAGGGCCCAAGCACTTGGGCCATCCTTCACTGCCCTCCCGGGCCACAGCAGAGAGCTGGACCGGAAGAGGAGCAACCAGGACTAGAACCCGGCACCCATATGGGATGCTGGAGCCATAGGCAGAGGATTAACCAAGTGAGTCACGGCACTGGCCCCTGTATTTATATTTTCTGTGGAGTACAAAGTTCTATATGTGGGGCTGGCACTGTGGTGTAGTGAGTAAAGTTGCCAGCTGCAGTGCTGGCATTCCATATGGGTGCTGGTTCGAGTCCCAGCTGCTCTAATTCTTATCCAGGTGTCTCCTATGGCCTCTGGAAGCAGCAGAAGAAGGCCCAAGTCCTTAGGCCTCTCAGTTCGACCTATTGATGGCCTTTTCTTCTATCCAATAGCTCCTTGTTTTCTAAGATGCTGAAATTCACAGTGCTGTGTGAATGAATGAAAATACTGTACAGGGATCTGTGTTTTCACAAAGCACATAAATTCCTGAAGGTAGAATTTTAAGTGTCAGTAATTAGGATGGCAGGGGTGCATAGTATTTATGGGCTCTTTTCTTTTTTGTTGTAAAATATCAATAGTTATTCATTAAAATATACATGGTATTTGAAAAATCAGAGTTAAATTCCACATCATAAAGTACCTGATACAAACAAATTAACTCTAAAAATGCATTTTTACATAACCAGGGAAATTTAAATGTGGAACAAGCATCAGATGAATGCTACTAAGAGATTATTTTATTTTATTTTATTTTAAAGAGTTATTTGAAAGTCAGAGTTACACACAAAGAGTAGGAGGGGCAGAGACAGAGAGAGAGGTCTTCCATCTGCTGGTTCACTCCCCAGATGGCTGCAACAGCAGGAGCTACACCGATCCAATCCAGGAGCCAGGAGCTTCTTCTGGGTCTCCCATGTAGGTGTAGGGGCCCAAGCACTTGGGCCATCTTCTACTGCTTTCCCAGGCCACAGCAGAGCGCTGGATCAGAAGTGGAGCAGCCGTGGCCGGCGCCGAGGCTCACTAGGCTAATCCTCCGCCTGCGGCGCCGGCACACCAGATTCTGTCCCAGTTGCCCCTCTTCCAGGCCAGCTCTCTGCGGTGGCCCGGGAGTGCAGTGGAGGATGGCCCAAGTCTTTGGGCCCTGCACCCAATGGGAGACCAGGATAAGCACCTGGCTCCTGCCATCGGATCAGCGCGGTGTGCCGGCCGCAGCGCGCTGGCCGCGGCGGCCATTGGAGGGTGAACCAATGGCAAAGGAAGACCTTTCTCTCTCTCTCTCTCACTGTCCACTCTGCCTGTCAAAAAAAAAAAAAAAAAAGTGGAGCAGCCGGGACTAGAACTGGCACCCATATAGGATGCCAGCACTGCAGGTGGCGGCTTTACCCGCTAGACCACAGTGCCAGCCCCAAGATTATTTTAATCATTGTAATTATGTAATAAAGTATCCTTTTCCTTTTGAGATGAAAATTGAAGTATTAGGGGTGAAATATAATGTCTTGGATTTGCTTTAATATGATCCCATGGAAAAGGCATGGAAGGGACGAAACAAGTATAGGGAAATGTTGATGGCTTTTGAAGCTGGGGCATGGGCACCTGGGGTTTCCTCATATTCTCTATTTTTAAATATACTTACACAGTTTCCTAATAAAATGTTTAAGATGGTAATAGCAGCAAGTTTTCTCTGCAGCCAGTAAAAAAAAAAAAGTCAAAATGTTTGAAGAAAGCATTTAAACATTTTTTTCCTTCCCCTCCTCTTTTCTCCAGTCAAAATTTGTGGCTTAGCTTAATTTTTGTTACCAAGTCCATTTTTTACCAAAGCCCTGTATTCCCACTCTCAGGTCCGGATCGGTTTTCTCCCATGCCTGGTTTATGTTCCTCTATGTTTGACCATCCTCAGTGAGGAGAATGTGTCAACAGGAAAAGATCCGGGTGCAAGAATGAAACAATATTAATGTTTAAAGACAGCCCACCAGAAATTGGCTTTTAGTAGATGCATCCTGTATTAGGCAATACATTTGGAATCATGTGTTGAGGATGTGAGATCTCAGCTTGGTACAAAATTGAAGACCTGTATTACTTACAGTGTATTCAGACCAAAGGAACTGAATAAATCAGCTCATTATCCAAATAAGGGTAATCTAGCCTCTTAGGTTCTAGATGATACTAAGAATGGTTTATCAAAATTTTATAGACTTGGAATTATATTTGAGTAATAACTTGAGTATTTCAAATACTTAGAAACATTTTCATGTATATGCACATATACTCAAAAGTTCTAAATCTATCTCAGCCAACAAAATATTATGGAAGTAACAGCTGTAAAAGATAATCCATCAGTGGGGCCGATGCGGTAGCTTAGCAGGTAAAGCCACTGATTGTGATGCCAGCATCCCAAATGGGCACTGGTTTGAGTCCCAGCTGCTTCACTTCCAATCCAGCTCCCTACTAATGGCTTGGGAAAAGCAGTAGAAAATGGACCAGTGCTTGGGCCCCTCCACTCGCATGGGAGAATGGGAAGAAGCTCCTGGCTCCTGGTAGGTGGCTTCACACCCGCCTATCTCTGGCCGTTGCGGCCATTTGGGGAGTGAACCAGTGGATGGAAGACCTCTGTCTCTGTCTCAACCTCTCTCTGTAGCTCTGCCTTTCAAGTGAATAAATAAATCTTAAAAAAAGATAATCCATCAAAAGTTGAAAGGCAGCAATCTTATTTTACAGTAAGATGAATAAGTAGAGACATAAATCAAAACCTGAATTTCAACTCGCTAGACAATAAGTACATGCATACAAAGCAAGTTGGTGTGGGGGAGGAATGAGGAAGGAACTCAGTATTTATTTAACTCCTACTATGGTCCAGGTAGTATGCTGAGATCTTTATTAGCTCATTTGTTTCTCACAACCATTTGTGGGATAGGTAATAGTGTTTGCATTTTACTGGTCAGAAAGATAGATTCAGAGGTGTTAAGTAATTATCTAAGGTCACTCAGCTTGTTGAGTGTCAAAGCTGGAATTTAGACTCAGACCCGCTTCACTGCAAAACCAGAGCTCTTTCCGGTCTACTTAGTTGCCTCTCAGGAGAAGAAGAAGGTGCTAAGAAGAAATGAAAGCCTAGCAGATGAAAATCTTCAAAAGAAAGTGAGGGTGCTTTTCTTCTCCAAACAACGTAAAACAAAACAAAACAACCCCACAAAGAAAGCCTGTTTTAGCTACGAAAAGAGCAATCAAACCACAGGGTTGCTCTGATAGTTCCGATGGTTGGAATGGAACTTGCGTAAGCTGCAGGCGTCCTGGCCCTAGAGTTAGGAAGCTCACTCTGTCACTTCCTGCCTTACATCACTTTGATAATTCATTTCACATCTCTGGATCTCAGTTTCTTCACCCATAAAATGCAGATAGTAGGACCTGCCCTATCTATTTCATAGGCTTGTGATGATCACATATAGAGGGCATCATATCTGAAAGCACTTCTTTAAGCTAAATTGTAGCTATACAGCTATAATAACTACACAGCTGTGATTCTTTCTTAACAATAACAATTTAATAAGGTGATCAGATCTTTGGAATTTCCCAGCAGGTTGAGATTTCTTCCCATTTGCTTTGGATTTTCTCTAGAAGCTGCTGGACTTCCAAAAATGGGTAACTGAATCCTGAGCCACAGGCAACAATAAAGACCCAACGCAAATCATATTCTGTGCCTTCACCTCATACCATCACCATTTACACATAAATAAATCAGGTTAAAAGTAACATGAAGAACAGATTTATAAGGAAAAAAGAAGCCCTAAAAGGGTCACCTTTTGTCCTAGTGATGGAGGTGGGGGATAAAGACCCATTGCTTTGCTCTAGTGACAATGGAAAGATTATGAATTATAGGCATTGCAGATACACAAACGCTGACACATATTTGAGCCTTCAGACTTTTCAACGTTAGGCAGTACCCATCAGAATCACTGGATGAGGTGGCATAAGCTAGGGACACCTCAAACTCCAGTAATACTTCCTTATTACCACACTGTTGATATTTTGAACAACTGTCCCCTACCCCTGGTCAATAACAAAGGCAAACTAATGAGTGGGTTCCTTGCTATATAGAGCGGAGATTGGATTGGGAAGGTGCACATTCATCAATGCGTTAATGAATGTTTTAATAAGCCTCTAGTGTATAGAGCGCCACTCTGCTTGCAGCTCAGACTAGAGAACAGATGGAGTCTTCTCCCACAGGGAGCATCACAGAAGAGACAAAAGCTGAATGTACTAAGGCATTGATTTTATAACTGAGGGAATGTGTTAGATATCTTTGTGCTTACACACCTATTTCTTCTAGACTCCACCTAATATATTTTGGACTCTGTGCCAGGGGGATTGTGTGAATAATAGGGGAGCCCAGGGCAGAAAAACAGGGAGTAACTTGCGCAGGCCAGCGACATCCCTTCTAGCCTAGGATGTGATATGCAATCAGCATTTTGTGAGATGTCAGCACTTGACATCCATCCTGACACCGGCCTTCTGCCATGAATAAAGGGAATGGGTAATAGTGTGACTCCCGATAGGAAGAGAAGCCATCTTCCCTTCAGAGGCAGGGCCAACCCTGTCCAGCAGTGTGGATGTAACTGTATTTGGGAATGAGGTCTTGGTGCTTGGATGTGGAAGGAAGAATCAGAAAAGGGCCATGGAAATCTCAGAGAAAAACAAATCACCACTCAGTACATTCCAGAAAGCAAAATAGAGTCTATTCAAAAACTGAATATCAATAAGCCAGATGAGCTATAACCCAGAAAGCTATAGTAGTTACAGCAATAGTAGTCACTGTTGCCATCATCATCCTCATCATCATAGTAGTAGCAGTCAAAACAAAACCAAAACATCATATCACTATCAATTATCAGAAATGTATTAGGTGATTTATCCATGTTATTTAGTTTGATAAATATGTACAAACCCTGAGAGGCTAACTGTTAGTATTATCTTCATTTTCAAAAGAAGAAACTTGGAACATTTGGCCAAAACCAAGCAGGCTGGTTGTCGGTAAACAGTAGAACCTGGAAGCTAACCTGGGGCTCTGACTTCAAAGTCTATTCTTTTCACTATTTTCTCTTTTAATTTTAGTTTTTGATTCAGTAAAAATGCAACCCCACCACAGGACTTCCAAGACCTTGACAGTATCCTTAGGGAATTTGTCCTTAGAGCCTCTGCTCATTTTTTTTAGAGATTTATTTGATTTATTTGAAAGGCAGAGTTACAGAGAGGCAGACGCAGAGAGAGAGAGAGAGAGAGAGAGAGAGAGAGGTCTTCCATCCGCTGGTTCACTCCCCAAATGGCCTCAATGGCTGGAGCTGGGCTGATCCGAAGCCAGGAGCCAGAAGCTCCTTTCGGGTCTCCCACGTGGGTGCAGGGAGCCAAGGAATTGGGCCATCTTCTACTGCTTTCCCAGGGCATAGCAGAAAGCTGGATTGGAAATGGAGCAGCCAGGACTCAAACTGGCTGGCGCCCACATGGGATGCTAGCACTGCAGGCAGCAGCCTCACCCACTATGCCACAGTGCCAGCCTGAGCCTCTGCTCTTAACACACACACACACACACACACACACACACCCCTTATCTCTTTCTCTGCCTGCCCCCAACCCCATTCCCACCAAGATAACCTGGTCAAGGGCTCTACTCATCGCCATCTTAAGCCCTTGGACTTTTCACCATAGAAATCGCTTTGCTCTAGTCTATTTCCTGACTCCTAAAGTTGTTGGGACCCCTGAAAATATGGTTTAAGTTATCTTTGTTACCTAGTCACAGAGTTGAATATTTTTCAGAGGCTTCCCTTCTTCCCTTCTTCCCTTCCCATTGACACTGTCACATAGAATTCTTCAGGTCCTTGTCCTTGGGGCTGTTCTCTTGTACTTCTCTCTATTCTTTACCTATGCCCCCATTCTTCCCCCATCTCACTTCACTCCTGTAGCTTACAAGCAATACAGGCTCTATTTTTAGCTCTCTTCACTCTTCCACTTGGGCCCTTGCTGCTTCTAGTAACCATCTGCCTCTTTTTGAATGTAGAACCAGGTTTTTATGCTTTTTTTCATTCAAAATCCCCTGCCTCATAAAGAATAACTTCTTGTCTCAGAACAGTGCCATTCTTGACCTTAGCTGTCAGAGTGAATTTCTCTGACCCTCCCAGTAGAGATTCCTGGCTCTGTATGCATACAGAGAGATTGGGATGCTGAATCCATCTTCCACAAACAAAGGTTTTGGGGAGGAGTGCTTATGTCAGACTTGTGTACAGTGATGGGCTAAGTGCTCCCCACAGTCCACTCTGAAGCTGAAGAAGACATAAGCTTTCACTGGTTTCCCTTCGTCTTCCCTTCCATTAATTCCAAAATTGTAAAAGTGACTGAAAAGGGTGGCTTTGGAAAAAGCTCTGGACTAGGAATCAGGAAACCTAGGTTCTGGCACTGGTTCTGCTACATGTTAGCTGCATGAATTTTGGCAAAGCAGCTGTGCATACCTGTATTACACTGCCTACTCTGCCATATTGGATCTTCCTGACCACATGTTGTTTTCTTCATTGAAATATAACATTCCTGAAGGCAGTGGCCATGGCCTTGCCACATTCATTTCAGAAACAATAGCTCCTTACTGGTTCATCTTGTCCCCCTACTGAGTATTTCCTATATTTCTGTGGGAATAAGCTTTCTAAAATGTAAAACCTATCATATCACTCCCCTAGCACAAGCCCTCCAATGGTTTCCCATCTCCTCTAAGGCAAAGTTTTATGAGACCCATCATGCCTCATTCTCTACCATGCTCTTTTGTCATCTGCACTTTATACTTTGTTTAGTTGTCCCACAAATTTTTTTTTAAGATTTCTTCCTTGGGCCGGGTGTGGAGAACACAATTATGGACACGGCACCTCTCCTCTCACTACTTACACTCCTTACCTTTCTTCTGGCCAAATACTGATTGTCCCTCAAGACCCAGCTCAGAAATCCTCCCATCCAAGAAGCCATCACTCATGCCTGTGTCCCCATCTCCTTTTATTGGTTCAGATGTTACCCCTCAGGGTACCCAGAGCTCTTTATGCATACTTTCATCATTTTATTTATTTGAAAGGCAGAGTGACATAGGAGCAGGAAGGCAGGGAGAGAGAGATACATTCCACCCACTGGTTTATTCCCCAAATGGCCACAGCAGCTGGGGCTGGGCCAGGAAAAAGCCAGGAGCCAGAAACTTAATCCTCATCTCCCACATGGGTGGCAGGGGCCCACGTACTTCAGGCATCCACTGTTGCCTTCCCAGCAGTGGGGTGCTGGTGTCGCAAGTGGCAGCTTAACCTGCTGCACCACCATACCAGCCCCAATAGTACTTCTATGTATTGATTTGTCTCCCCACTAGGACAAATTCTGAGGACAGGTACTATATCCTTTCCATTTCTTTTTTATACCCAGCACATGACTTGCTACACAACAGATACTGAGAAAAAATAATTGAATAAATAGTACCCTCTGGTGGTTAGTTATTGTAAGTACACTCTTTTGTGCAGTAAAGAAAGTGCAGCGATTACCTAGCAAAGGCAGCTTTTTTTTTTTTTTCCCTGCTAACATTGGGAAAGGAAATATTTCAGAATGTGTGGTCTCCTAGGGCCTTGGTTGTTATCCAAACATCTATTTAAATATTTAATAATTTAGCAAGCAATGTTTAAATGATACATCAGATAAAATAATTTTGAATAATTGTGTAAAAAGAAAATACAAAAGAAATTTGTCCAATGTAATGAAGAAATTTGGCATAGTACAGTTGCCCATCTCCCAGAGTGTGGGGCGGGGATCCCTTTCGAGAAGAGCAAAATCTAGGGATGCTCAAATTCCTTATAACCTAGGCACATCCTTCCACATGCTTTAAATCATCTGTAGATTATTTACAATACCTAATACAATGTAAATGCTATGTAAATAGTTGTCATACTGTATTGTTTAGGGAACAATAGCAGGAAAAAAGTCTGTATATGTTCAGTCCAGACAATAGTTTTTTCTGAATATTTTCATGTGTGTATTTACTTATTTGAAAGGCAGAGTGACAGAGAAAGATGCAGAGAGAGAGAGAGAGAGAGAGATTGAGAGAGAGAGAGAGAGGTCTTCCATCCACTGGTATACTCCACAGAATGGCTACAATGCCAGGGCTGAGCTAGGTTGAAGCCAGGAGCCAGGAATTCCATCTGGGTCTCCCACATGGGTGTCAGAGGCCCAAGCACTTGATCCATCACCTGCTGCTTTTCAAGCCACATTAGCATGGAGCTGCACAGGAAGCAGAGCAGCTAGGACTCAAATTTGCATTCTGATATGGGATATTCATGTGGCAAGTAACAGCTTAATCTGCTATACCACAACACTGGGCCCCCAGTTTTTTTTCTGAAAATTTTTGCTCCACAGTTGGTTGAATCCACAGTTGTGGAACCAATGGATACAGAGGGCCAACTGTATACAGCTTTTTTTTTTTAAAAAAAGAGTTCTATTTTATTCATTTGAAACGCAGAGTTACAGAGAGAGAAAGAGAGAGGGAGGAACGAGAGACAGAGAGAGAGAGAGAGAGAGAGAGAGCGCTTCCATCCACTGGTTCACTCCCCAAATGGCTACAGTGACCAAGGCTGAGCCAGACTGAAGTCAGGAGCCAGAAGCTTCTTCCAAGTCTCCCACGTGGGTGCAGGGGCCCAAGGACTTGGGCCATCTTCCACTGCTTTCCCAGACCTTAGCAGGGAGCTAGATTGAAAGTGGAGCGGCCAGGACTTGAACTGGCGCCCATATGGGATGCCAGGGTCACAGGTGGTGGCTTTACCTGCTGCACCATAATGCCCTAACCCTAACCCTAACCCTAACCCCTACCCCTACCCCTACCCCTGCTGCACCACAATGCTGCATAGTTTTTTTTATTATACCTTTATTTTATGACCAAAACACTTTCCTTCCATTCAAAACTAATTATTGAGCACCTACAGTGTTACCAGACACCATTGTGGGTGTTGGGAATGCAGCAATGAACAAAATAAAGTCCTTAACCTTAAGCAGCTTACATTCCAGTCAAAGGAGACATGCAGTCTACAATTACGAATTGTTATTGGGCAATCTAAATGATATCGACAAAAATAAATTAGGGTACAGAGTGGGGTATGTGTGCATATGTCTAACGGCGGAGAAGGGAAGCCATTTGACCAATGGCCTGAAATATGTTAGAACTTCAGAAAACTTCAGGAATGTCAGTTTTTCAAGCCTGAAAAAAACTAGTGGGACTTCTATAGAGTTTTCTTTTTTAAAACAATTTTGTCTCTTGAAATAAATTTAATCTCACATAGCAGTTGCTAAAGTAATAGAGTCCCATTTGCCTAAATTTTCCAATACTAATATCTTACCTGATCCCATAACCATCAGAACCAGGAAACCATCATTGCTGCACTATTCCATTAAGTAGATTACAGATCTCACTTGGTTTTCCAGTTTTTACACGCACTCAAACTTTTATTTTTGGTATGGGACGTACAGTTCTGTTAATTTTATTTCATGTATAGGTTCTTATAATCACCACCATATTTGGTACAACATTACATCATCACCCCAAAGCTTATTTATGCTACATCTTTCTTTTTAAAGATTTCTTTATTTATTTGAAAGTCAGAGTTACACAGAGAGAGGAGAGAGAGAGAGAGAGAGAGAGAGAGAGAGATCTTCTATACACTAGTTCACTTCCCTGGCTGCAACAGCCGGAGCTGTGCCAAATGGAAGCCAGGAGCCTCTTCCGGGTCTCCCACGTAGGTGCAGGGGCCCAAGGACTTGGGCCATCTTTTACTGCTTTCCCAGGCCATAGCAGAGAGCTGGATCAGAAGTGGAGCAGTTGAGACTTGAACCGGCACCCATATGGGATTCCGGCACTGCAGACAATGGCTTAACCCGCTACACCACAGCGCCGGCCCCTGGGCTACATCTTTATAGTCTGGTCTGTCCCCCTCACAACCACTGATCTATTCTTTATCAGCTGTGATTTTTTTAATAATATGATGTTGGATAAGTCTTACCATTCTTAGTCCTTATATTTCTATCTATAAAGTGGGGAGGTAGGAATCAATGATTTCTTCAGATTTTTTTTCAGATCAAATAATTCCATGATTCTAAAGCAATAGAAAGGTTTATGCCTCATTTCATGTAGACTCAATAGCAATGTACATTCATTTATCTTCTTTTAAAGATTTATTTATGTATTTGAAAGTCAGAGTTAGAGAGAGAAAGAGAGGCGGGGGGGGCAGAGAGAGAGAGAGAGAGAGGTCTTCCATCCGCTGGTTCACTCCCCAGATGGCCACAATGACTGGAGCTGGGCTGATCTGAAGCCAGGAGCCAGGAGCTTCCTCCAAGTCTCCCACGCAGGTACAGGGGCCAAGGACTTGGGCTATCTTCTACTGCTTTCCCAGGCCATAGCAAAGCTAGATCGGAAGTGGAGCAATTGGGACTCTAACCAGTGCCCATATGGGATGGCAGCACTGCAGGCAGTGGCTCTACCTGCTACACCACAGCGCCAGCCCCGATAAATTGTTTTTTAAAAAAAGATTTATTTATTTATTTGACAGACAGAGTTACAGAGAGAAGGAAGGAGAGAGAGAGAGAGAAAGGTCTTCCATCCACTGGTTCATTCCCCAAATGGTTACAATGGCTGGAGCTGAGCCCATCCAAAGCCAGGAGCCAGGAACTTCTTCCGGGTCTCCCACATGGGTGCAGGGGCCCATGGACGTGGGCCATCTTCTATTACCTTCCCAGGCCATAGCAGAGAGCTGGATCACAAGTGGAGCAGTCAGGACTTGAACTGGTACCCATTTGGGATGCCGGTACTGCAGGTGGTGGCTTTACCTGCTAGACCACAGTGCCAGCCCCGGGAATGTGATTATCTTGAGAGGCAACTCTAACAGGAAAAGAAGTCTCTTTCTTTCTCCCTCCCTCTCTCTCTCTCTCTCTCTCTCTCTCACACACACACACACACACACACACACAGTAGTTAAAAACCATAGACATGAGGCATGCGGCTTAGATGCATATCCTGACTCTGGCATTTACTAGCTACAGGACTTTGGGCAAGTTACATAACTTGTATGTTTCTGTTTCTTCTGTTGAATGGGAATGATAATAATAGTGCCTGTCTGGTAGGGTTCATGGAAAAAGTACATGAATGAAAATACATGAATCGATGGGTTAGCATGTGGTGAGCACTATACAAGTGTTAACTATTATGTATTTTCCTCACAAGCTTGTCTTGCAGTCAGTGTCTTCATCGTGAGGCTTCCCACAGCTTCCCTGGACCCAATTCACTGGAATTCTTATACTTTTAGAGATGGTTTGGCTGTCACCTCCCCATCTATACCACTTTTCTGACTTCCATAATCTGTGCCCCACCTATCTCTAGTCACCTAATTCCTCATCCTCTTCACTGCCAAAATAATAATAATAATAATAATAATAAACTGAGGCATCAAAGACCATAGGTTACTTAGTTAAACCTCAGTAATTTTTTGCCCTCTAGGCTATGGTTGTTTTGGTACAGGGGACTAAAAATCCTATTAATAATTTCTCATATTCCATATTCTGTTAATTCATCACCCTCCCCCAAATTTAAAGAAACAAGGCCATTTTTAAAACATCTGTTTCTTTTAGTTTTTATTTTTAAATTTTTAAAATTTATTTTCATGTTATTTAAAAGGCAGAGAGAGAGAGAGAGTGATTGCTAGTACACTGTGAATTCAGTCTGGGTCTCCCACGTGGGTAGCAGTGGCCCAAGTACTTGAGCCATCACCTGCTGCCTCCCAGGGTGCTCAGCAGGAAGCTGAGATTAGAAGTGGAGCTGGGACTTGAACATAGGCACTTGAGTATGAGACACAGGCATCCCAAGCAGTGCCTTAACTGCTCTACCAGATGCTCACCCCACTTTTTGTTTTTATGTAAAACTGGCAGGACTATCTTTGAAGCATTGGGATGTTTTCCTTTTAGACATCTGAGTCTTCCTGATACAACAGGGCTGAGGTGCTGGACATGGTGGTGCTGGTGATGTGTGTGTGTGTGTGTGTGTGTGTGTGTGAAGGAGAGAGAGAGAGAGAGAGAGAGAGAGAGAGAGAGAGAATATATCTGATTTAGCACCTGAGCTTTGATGCTGCCACAGTGAGTACTGTGTCAACTTCATAAACCTTGGATTTTTTTTAATGCATCATTACAAGAAAGTAATGAATTCTTTGCAGCTCAGTAAGGTGACAAGCATGTTCATAATATCTTCTTGATAATTCATCAGATATCTAATTTGCCTCTCACTTTTCCTTCTCATCTCGTGTGCATGGCAACAACTGTATGTTGAAAAGGCCCACCTCAGCCTCTGAACTCCAATTCAGTGGAGCTTGAGAAGGTAGGGTGGTGATCACCTGAGTAGTCCTAGGCGATAATGGGCAGCAGGAAGTTGGTTTTGCCCTCCCACTCCTTCCAGAACTGTGCCTTTCTCTCTCTACCTGGTTCTTAACTAAGATGCTTAAGGTATTAGTATGCTGCTATGATCCTGACTTTTTTTTTCCCAACCATTCTCAGATATTCAAAATGAGAGCACACCTCTCCATAAATACTAGAGTGCTTCAAAAAGTTCTTGGAAAATGCAATTAAAGGGTTAAATTACCTTTTATTTTATTTTCATGCAATTTTTTAAAAGATTTATTTATTTGAAATTCAGAGTTACACAGAGAGAGATAGAGATAGAGATAGAGATAGAGATAGAGATAGAGATAGAGATAGAGATAGATGATAGAGAATCTTCCATCTGCTGATTCATTCCCATATGGCTGCAATGGCCAGGGCCAGGCCAGGCCAGGCCAAAGCCAGGAACCAGGAGCTTCTTATCAGTCTCCCACGTGGTTGCAGGGGCCCAAGCACATTTGCCATCTTCCAGTGCTTTCCCAGGCACATTACATTAGCAGGGAGCTGCATAGGAAGTGGAGCAGCCAGAACTCAAACCGGCACCCATATGGGATGCCAGCATCGCAGACCGTGGCTCAACTCATTATGCACAATGTCTGTCCCTGATGTAAAATTTTTTGAAGTCCATGCATATGAGGGGGGTCTTCAAAAAGTTCATAGTAATGCATATTATGAAAAGACCATGCATGGATTTAATTTTTTGCAGCAAAATAAACATATTTTGTTTGTTTGATTTTGACAGGCAGAGTTAGGCAGTGAGAGAGAGAGAGACAGAGAGAAAGGTCTTCCTTTTCCATTGGTTCACCCTCCAATGGCCGCCGTGGCCGGCGCACCGCACTGATCCGATGGCAGGAGCCAGGTGCTTCTCCTGGTCTCCCATGGGGTGCAGGGCCCAAGTACTTGGGCCATCCTCCACTGCACTCCCTGGCCACAGCAGAGAGCTGGCCTGGAAGAGGAGCAACCGGGACGGAATCCGGCGCCCCGACCGGGACTAGAACTCGGTGTGCCGGCACCGCAGGTGGAGGATTAGCCTAAGTGAGCCGCGGCGCTGGCTAAAATAAACATATTTTAATTCCATTTCCCATGAGATTTTGAAATACTTTTTTTTATTTTTTTTAACTTTTATTTAATGAATATAAATTTCCAAAGTACGATTTATGGATTATAATGGCTTCCCCCACATACCGTCCCTCCCACCCACTACCCTCCCCTTTCCCACTCCCTCTCCCCTCCATTCACATCAAGATTCATTTTCGATTATCTTAATATACAGAAGATCAGCTTAGTATACATTAAGTAAGGATTTCAACAGTTTGCTCTCACACAGAAACATAAAGTGAAAAATAATAGATGATTTTTTTTAAATGATGATGAAATCAGATCAGACCTATTGTCATGTTTAATCCCAGTGAGAGTCAAGTTGGGAGTTGATAATTTCTTTTTTCTTTTTTTTTTTTTTTTACAGAGGATCAGTTTAGTATACATTAAGTAAAGATTTCAACAGTTTGCACCCCCATAGAAACACAAAGTGAAATATTTTGTTTGAGTACTCGTTATAGCATTAAATCTCAATGCACAGCACATTAAGGACAGAGATCCTACATGAGGAGTAAGTGCACAGTGACTCCTGTTGTTGACTTTACCAATTGACACTCCTGTCTATGGCATCAGTAGTCTCCCTATGCTCCAGTCATGAGTTTCCAAGGCTATGGAAGCCCTCTGAGTTCTCCGATTCTTATCTTGTTTAGACAAGGTCATAGTCAAAGTGGAGGTTCTCTCCTCCCTTCAGAGAAAGGTACCTCCTTCTTTGAAGACCTGTTCTTTCCACTGGGATCTCACTCGCAGAGATCTTTTGCCAGAGTGTCTTGGCTTTCCATGCCTGAAATACTCTCATGGGCTTTTCAGCCAGATCTGAATGCCTTTAGGGCTGATTCTGAGGCCAGAGTGCTATTTAGGACATCTGCCATTCTATGAGTCTGCTGAGTATCTCACTTCCCATGTTGGATCACTCTCCCCTTTATTTATTCCATCGGTTAGTGTTAGCAGGTACTAGACTTGTTTATGTGCTCCCTTTGACTCTTAGTCCTTTCATTATGATCAATTGTGAACTGAAATTGATCACTTGGAATAGTGAGATGGCATTGGCACATGCCACCTTGATGGGATTGAATTGGAATCCCCTGGTATGTTTTTAACTCTACCATTTGGGGCAAGTCAGCTTGAGCATGTCCCAAATTATACATCTCTTCCCTCTCTTATTCCCACTCTTATGTTTAACAGGGATCACATTTCAGTTAATTTTTAACACTTAAGAATAACTGTGTATTAATTACAGAATTAAACCAGTCGTATTAAGTAGAACAGACAAAAAAGCTACTAAGAGGGATAATGTATTAAGTTGTTCATTAACAGTCAGGGCTATGCTGATCAAGTCACCGTTTCCCATAGTGTCCATTGAAATACTTTTGTATCTGCAACCTCTATTTCTAAGCCTTATTTCCCTCTATTGCAGCTGTCAGGCTGATCTGTTTTGCCCAAACATGTACTCAAATTTTCTGTTTATGTTTTTTCTCATGCTGTTCAATGATCATTCTCTTCACCTGGCATTGTCTCCCCTCAAACCCCATTGCTGCCTGACCAGGTCTTGCTCATCCTTCAAGACCAGCTCAGCTACATGAAACATTTCCTAATCCTGCAGTTGTCCTTTTCCACAGGCCAAATTAGTTTTCACTTCCTAGATCTCATAGGGTTTTATTTGTATTATATTATTCATTCTTCTACTCCTCAAATGATAGTTAGTTGTATTCACACTCATCTTTTTCACTAGATTGGAAGTGCCTTGAAGGCAGAAGCTGAGTCTTTTTCATCATCCTATTCCACTGAGGGAACCCAGGATAACACCTTGTATGTGATAGGCATTTACTAAATGTTTGCGGAAATAAAAACTTCCCCAAATATCTTCAGTCTAGGGAGAAGAAGAAGATCTATTTGGACAGAAGATTTTAGGAAATAAATGATGTTGGCATTGACTGTGTAGAATGAAGGGCACTGAAATGGAGAAGCCAGCAAGGCATTCTACTGCAGTGTAAATGAATTGTCCTTGAGTGTGTGGGTGTATGAAATCATGTACTACTTCATACATGTTCCACCTGAAGAGGAAATCTCATTGGCTTCTAAACTCCTGTGCAGCACTCCAGGGGACTGATGGCTATGACTGAGATGAAGGAGGGGTCAACTGGGGATGTTTCCCATGGGGGTGAGTTGGAGGGAAGGCTGATGAACTTTAGATTCAGGAATAAAAAAGACCTATACAATAAGCTTTCTGAAAGCAGCTGTTTCTTGAATCTTTGTGACTTGGGGCTTTAGTGAACTCTCACATATTTATTTCCAGCAGTGAGATTTTTCCAGCAGAGGACTTGTGTGTCTGCATTAGGGAAGGGTGGAAATTGGAGAATAGCAGGTCTTACTCTGTAGTAAATCTTCAGGTTGGGATGTAGGAGAAAACTTCAAGAGATAGAGATGGGCAGTTGGAAAGAAATATGCAAGTCAAATTCTTTCATCCTCTGGGAAGAAAGCAACAAATCATAAAGCAGAGAAAAGGTCCTAGCAACTTATCAGGGAGACCTGTGTACTTAGTGCTAAAGCCTTGGAAGTTTGAGGCTAGGACACTTAGTCTTGGGTATCACAAATTGCCCCTTTGTGGGGAGACTGGATTTATACAAAATAGATTGCTAGGATTGCCCTAATGGTATTTTTAAGAAGGAGAAATTTTTTTTTCACAGATACAGAGTCATGTAACCAAATTCACTAACCCAAAACAAAGAGCAAAGGTCAAACAGAGAGCTGGGATCTTCCATCCACCCCACCCTGTCATTCATTCAACTAACCAAAAACATTTATCAAGATAACTCCAGTTATTTTCAACTAAGGGTTAATAAGTAAGTGCAATACTTCATGGTCCTTTCAAACAAAACTGCAAACAAGGAAAATACGAGGGCTTTCGAGAGTCTTCCAAGCAATTTGAGATGTTTTATTCACATCATGAAGACAGTTTGGCCCTGGAGTATTTCCCGTTCAGAAAACTCTTACGGACCCTGCTCTCTTGGACTGCTTCTTGACATGGAAAGATTTTAATGTCACTGCTTTACCTTCAGTTTGGGATTTTGCCTCTTTAGCCAACTTTCTGCTCTGCTAGCTGCGCCTGCTTGTTTTATGTCCCCTGATGTGATGGTCCAAAAAAAAAAAAATCTTTCTCATCCAACTCCTTCATTTCAGCCTGCATTTTTCTTTACAAAATATGTTTACTAATTTATGTATTTTTCAATGTTTGGCGTTCTTATTTTGATTTTTTTTTACTATGCTAAATCAATCCATGATATTTCTTAAGTGTTTGTTGTGTGCAAAGCGTTACACCAGTTACACCAGTTACAGTGGGAGGCACAAGTTAGCCTAAATCCTTTCCTCGAGGAGCTGTCTAGAAGATTTTTGAGCAAGAAAGTGCTTCTTATATTTGACCTTTCCTTTCTATTCCTGCTATCTTCCTTGGCTAGACTCCATCCACATCACAATAGCCCTCTTAAATCATCTTCAAACTTACCATCGGCCCCATCAAATCAATCCTACTTCATTTTCTTTTTTTTTTTTTAAAAAAAGTGTAAACTATGACTATTGTCACTACCTTTCTTCCCCATCAAAAATATTTTCAAAGATACCATATTGTCTAAAGCATAAAATTTAATCTCATTTGCTTGGTTTGGAATTTCCCACCATTTAATCTAAGCATTATTTCATCTTTAAAATTCTGCCCAAGCCCATTTTCATTAAGGTACTTCCCAAATAAGAATGGTCCTTCCTTTTGATTTCCATAGATAATGGTCTGCATCACTCATTTGGTATTTAGCTCAACTGGTTTGTTTTATAAGTATGTGGCACTTCCCTACCCAGACTTTAAATTTATGGATGGCAGAGAATTTAGGGTAATGCATTGAACACAAAAGATGATGATACATGTTTGATGAGGAAGATGGTGATGATTTCCCCTGGCTTCAGGATACAGGAAGGCTTATGAGAATGAGTGGCAAAGGAGATATTCTGGAGGTAGGGAGATTGATTAAAGAGACTTTTGTAATCATAGTCCAAAAGGGTGATAGGTGCCTCAGCTTACTGGTTTCTCGGCTCCGATCCTCACTGTATTACTTACCAGAAGAACGGTAGTGGGAGAAGAGGGAGAAGTAGAAGTTAGAGTTTACTGCACTTGAGTAACTGCAATAATGAGAGTAGAAGTCATAAAACATAGGAAATCAGAGGTGGAAGCCAAGTGGGAAAATGATGTTTGTTTTTAGATATATTGTACTGAGTTTAGGATCACTTAGGTAGCCAAGTGGACATGTCCAGCAAGCAGTAAAATATACTTTTCTCCCTGTTCAGTTCAGTCCAACAAATATTTACTGAACACCTACTATGTACCAGTCACTGTGCTACAGAGAGACTAAGCCAGATAATAAGACACCATCCATGGTCCCTAGAACTCATGTTTAAGCAACAAAGATAGACTAATACAATTACTATGATAAAAGGTAGTAAGTGGCTTTATTGAATGATATATAAATAAAGTGCTATGAGAATATAAATAGAGGACCAATCCCTTGTGTCCAGGCAGATGAGAAAAGTCACTGAAGTGATGCTCATTGAGCAGAGTTTTTTTTAAATATTTATTTATTTATTTGAAAGGCAGAGTTACAGAGGGGCGGGGGCGGCCTTCCATCCATTGGTTCACTCCCCAGATGGCCACAATGGCCGGAGCTGCACCTATCCAAAGCCAGGAGCCAGGAGCTTCTTCTGGGTCTCCCATGTGGGTGCAGGGGCCCAAGGACTTGGGCCATCTTCTACTGCTTTCCCAGGCCATAGCAGAGAGCTGGATAGGAAGTGGAGCAGCCGGGACTGGAAGTGGCGTCCATATGGGATGCTGGCACTGCAGGCAGCAGCTTTACCCGCTACACTACAGCACCGGCTCCTGAGCAGAGTTTTGAAAGATAAGTAGACGCTTGTTCCGTAAACAAAATGGGGAATGACTTTCAAGTAAAAGGATAGTCTTGGACAAAGGCACAGGACATGAAAAGCACATGGTACTCTAGGAGAAACAAGGTGTCTGAAACGACTAAGAAAAGGATGAGAGAAAAAAGATGAATGATGCAAAAGAAATAATGATTTTCATAAACTAAAGACAGGGATGTTGTTACCCTCAGATGGACAAGTAGTATGGGAAATGGTTGAAAGGGTGGACTCTAGATTTGGACTCCCTAAGTCCAAATCTCATCGCTACCACTACTAGCTGTGTAGTCTTAAGCAAGGCACTTAATCTTTCTGTGCTTAGGTTTTCTCATCTGTCAAATGACAGTAATGGTATCTACCTCACAGGGCTGTTTTGAGGATTGAGAATGCTGATATATGTAAACTGATTAGAGCAGTGTCTGACATACTGAATGCTATATAAAGGGTACTACAAGGAATAAATTACAAGCAACAAGGTACTGTACTATGACTGAAAAAGGGAATATAAAAGGAAAGTGTCTTGTGTTTCCAAATACTCTAAGCAGGGACCTGGGGAGAACTAGACGAATCTCTTATTCCTTGAGATGATAAGCTATCTGCCTTGGAAAGGTAGATCCCATTTAGGGAAAGAGAGAGGAGTTCTGAGAAAAAAAAAAGTAGAGTAGCCAGAGTGGGACTGTTCTTTCCGAATAAGAAGCAGCTCATTATGGCATTCTCCCTGGAAAGTGGAAATCAAGCAAAATTCAGTTGTCACTCAGCAGCAAACATATGTCATTTCAGTTAAGTAGGAAAGAGAATTGGCCTGAAGGGACCTTCGTGGATGAGAGAGGAGGTAAACAGGGTCCAGGGATAGATATTTTCCTGGAGTTGGAGTAGGCGGAGGAAACCTCTGAAGAAGCATGGCGGCTGGAAATGCAGCCCTACCTTGCTAATGAAGCACGTCTAGCCCCTTGAGTTTTGATGCTATTAAATAACCCATTGTCTATTCCTCAGCCTTCTAGAGCTCTGCTCGAGTGATCCTTGAATAAACTCTTGGAATGATTGTGCTTCCCTGTGTGACTGCTCTGTGTGCTGCTGAAATGGATCTGAACCTCGTCTGCCCACCCAACCAGCCCAGGGGTTTCACTTGACAGAACTCGGTTTGAATTCTGGTTTTACCACTTACTAGCTATGTGATTTTGAGCTAGCTGCATAAAATTTGCTGAGCCCCAGTTTCCCCATCTGTGAAACTGAAATAAAAGTTGTTGTGGTAATTACAAAATAATTTATCTATAAAGGGCCTGACATTAAGTACTGAAAAGATGTCAGTTCTTTTCCTTTTCCTTTCCCTCTATGCTTGGGCAGTACAAAGATCCCCTGCCCTAATTTAAGCTCCCTTGGGGACTCTGTACCATGTAATGTCAATAGTAATAGAGATAGGGAGAAAGAGAAATCAGTCCATGGAGACAATGAAGAAAGGTGGCTTTCTTGATTTTGTAATAAAAATATTTTGTTGTAGCCAGTGTTGCAAAATAGGATAGATGTTCAGCTGCTGGACAGCCTAGGGTGAGAAATACCCACTAGAATGTGATGACTACTATGAGAAAAAATATATACCAGTTCACATATTTAATGTGAAAATATATCTACCCATTCATATAGTTAAAAATTAGAAGGCAATAGGAAAATTGAAAACATTCTTGTTAGGACAGTATAAGTATGTTATTGTAATGTTATCTTAATATTATTATGCCTGTGGAGAAGGATTCACTTTTCCTGACATACATAAATCTCCTTACCCTCTTTCCAAAAGAACAGCAGGAGGACAGGGTGCTGGAGTAAAGGGAAGTGCACAGTGGGAATAACATGCCCCCATCTCATCTGTCCTTCTGCCCAGCCTTCCATTAACCATCATGATCTACCAGAGGCCCGGAGAGCTTCCTATCTGTGGTGCTTCAATGCCCTTGCATCATTAATATCATCATCTCTACCCTTCTTCTAGGAGTGGATCTTATGAGGGAGGTATGGAAGAAGTTGTGCATGCTTAGCTGTCAGTCCGAACCTTTTAGAGCCAGCAAGGGACAAAGGCAACAATCACTGTGTAATATTCTGGACTTTCTTGGCAGGTGAATACTGCTATGCATGAGGCAAAGCTTATGGAAGAATGCGACGAGTTGATAGAGATCATCCAGCAGAGGAAGCAAATGATTGCTGTCAAAATCAAAGAGACAAAGGTAAAGCACAATACTTCAGTGAGGTCAAGGACCAGTTGATGTTTACAGATGTAAGCGTTTGATCCCCATGATTGCAGTTTGAATTTGGATCACAAAAGCAAGAAGAAATGAGGTTGTAGGGAGAAAGGGGGGGGGGCAATGTTTGGCCCAGTAATATGAATTCAGTAAACATTATGGCAGTTCTGGGGTGTTGGAAATGTTCTATATCTTGAAACAGAAAGTGAAAAAATGGTAGAAATGTTAACCAGGAATTTGGAAAAACCATGAATGTCCACCTTTCAGGCTTACTCTGAAAGGTGTTGTGAAGCCATACTTGCCTTAGGAAAAGGGAAGACATTGATATGGCAGAAGTGTGCAGGGTAGATAAGAATACATTGATGCTGACAGTAGGCTTTGAGGCTTATGGATTGATCCTTAGCATAAGTTGATTAAGACCTAAAACAATATCATAGGCGTTTCTAGGAAGGAAGTAATAGGAATCATTAATTTATTAGATATGAAAGATAAAAAAGAGAAGAGTTAGGGAAGACTCCAGGTTTCTAACCTGGAAAATGAAGAATCATGATTAAGGTTAGGTATGAACCTCCTTGCAATTACATGATTTTAGATTTGTTGGCCTGCTGGGCAGTGTTAGTGATTATAAGCTGATACTGTGTGTATAGTATGAGAAGTTAGTGAGAGCCTAGAGTGATGATCAATACTTTGGGCCATGCTGGGTGGTTCCAGCTAACACAGGATTGAAGTTTTCAAGAACACAGATTTGTGGACATACAGGTATGCATGGTTACTCAAAGAAATACATATGTAGGAATGTAGATCCTCATAAATAAAAAGAAGATACTTTTTATTTAGTATATACATATATATATATATATATAGAGAGAGAGAGAGAGAGAGAGAATAAAATGTGAACAATGGTGATCTCTGGGCTGTAGAGTTTCTTTTTATACATTTTATTTTCTAAAAATTTTATAATGAGGGTGCATTGCTTTACAATCAGCAAAATGAATGCTATTAACACAAGGAAGAGGTAGACAACTGAGAGTATATGGCTGAGCTTGTTGCTGTGTAAATGGAGCAAACTGTAGAGGGGGAGAAGGAGTTCGCAAGACAGACTTAGTGGTTAGTGGAGAGAAGGTGAGTAGTTAGGGACCCTGAGATGTTAATAAGCTTTATTTTCAAAAGCACTGCAGACCTCCTTCATGTTGTTTTATTGTTTTTAATTAAGTATTGCAAGTTTTATCTTCTTTTTGTACTAACTCCTTTAAGGTTATGAAACTGAGAAAGTTGGCACAGCAGGTTGCTAATTGCCGACAGTGTCTTGAACGGTCAACAGTCCTCATCAACCAAGCTGAGCATATCCTGAAAGAAAATGATCAGGCACGGTTTCTACAGTCTGCAAAAAATATCGCTGAGAGGTGAGTTCCTTATATTCTTTTGAAATGCTTGCTGTTGTGAAAAGGGAACAAATTAAAGTCACTTAATTCTGTTCCAGCACATACAAGGAGCCCTCAAAAAGTTTGTGGAAATGGAATTTTTTTAAAATGCTTATTTTGGTGCAAAAATTTTTGGAAAGCCATGCACAGTTTTATATGAACTTTTTGAAGACCCTTTGTATACATGGATTTCAAATTTTTTTCTTTAGCTTATTTAGAGTCTGTGATTTCTCACTTCAGCAATTCTCTTTTCAGCATCCCCAGTTCCCTAGCCCTATTGTCCTTTAGCACTACAACCTGATAAAGTCCCATCCCTGAATCAGTCCAACTGTTCCCACCTTTTCCTTGCCTATACCGATATTTCATGACTTACATGCTGATAAACTCGTTGTAAATTGAAAAGATTGAGGGATGTGATGTAGCAGGTAAAGCTGCCGCCTGCAGTGCTGGCATCCCATATGGGCGCCAGTTCGAGTCCCGGCTGCACCACTTCCAATCCAGCTCTTTACTGTGACCTGGGAAAGCAGTAAAAAATGGCCCAAGTCCTTAGACCCCTGCACCCATGTGGGAGACCTGGCAGAAGCTCCTGGCTTCGGGTCAGCCCAGGCCTGGTCATTGTGGCCATCTGGGGAGTGAACCAGCAGATGGAAGACCTTTCTCTCTCTCTCTCTGCCTCTCCACTGTTACAACAGGGGACCCAATAGCGATACATTCATATTTACTAAATGTCACAGTTTATGTAAGGTTATTCCTTCTGTGGACAATGCATCCAGTACACCTAACCTATTGAACATCCTAGCTTAGCAACACAACACACAGTAGAGCATTGGTTGTTGCCCTTTGTGATTGTGTGGCTGATTGGCAGTCACGGCCACCACCCAGAACTGCAAGATAGGATTGTGTTATCCATGACTAGCTGGGAAAGGTCAAAATTCAAAATTCAAACTACAGTTTCTACAGAATGTATATGGCTTTCACACCATTTTAAAAGTCAAAAAATTGCTAAGCTGAACCGTCATAAGTCAGGCACCATCTGCATTTGAGTTGCAGAGCCCTGCTGGAGAAAATCACATAATCAAGGATGTTAGTGTTACTGCACCGTACGTTTATGACTGCTAATCCCACCTGGGCTCTTGGTACTGACCTGGAATCCCTCTGTATGGCTTTGGTCAGCTTTCTTTTTAACTCATCTCCACAAATTACTATTTCAAATCTCTTGCACTCATCTCAAAATTCCAGCCTTGCCACTTTGCTGCTTATGTTCAGCAGATGCCCCCGTATTTTACAAAGCAAAGTAGATATGAAATGATAAATTTCTCAGCTGCTCATACCAAACTGCTAGGCGTGCCTCTATCCACATCCATTACCTCTGCTTATTGTGAAAGAGATGTCTGTTCATTCATGCACTGGTCACATGTCCTCTCTTTTCCATAGCTTCAGTTTCTCCGCATCTATATCCACTTTTAAACTCATTTGTTTCTCTTACCTTAAAAAACCCAAACCACAACTTTCCTCCACCTCATATCCCCTCTGTTTATCACCATATTCCTCTCCTTCCTTTCATAGCAAACTTTGTTAGAAACATTCCAATTACTCACCCCTAATTCTCAAATACTCATATTTAAAATTTATTTCTATCAAAGTGATACCTTGTACATAGTTAGAAAGTAAAATATTATCACAAGTTGCAGTGCAAGAAATTGGTATGCCCCATCCTTGATTTCCACTGTTCAATAATAATAATAATAGTAATAAACATTTTTGCATTCAGAATTTTTTTAAGATTTATTTATTTTTATTTCAAAGGCAGAGCTACAGAGAGGCAAAGGCAGAGAGAGAGAGAGGTCTTCCATCCTCTGGTTCATTCCCCAAATGGCCAAACAGCCAGAGCTGTGCCAATCTGAAGCCAGGAGCCAGGAGCTTCTTCTGGGTCTCCCACGTGGATGCAGGGGCCCAAGCACTTGGGCCATCTTCTACTGCTTTCCCAGGCCATAGCAGAGAGCTGGATCAGAAGTGGAGCAGCCGGAATAGAACTGGCACCCATAGGGGATACTGGCACCTCAAGCAGTGGCTTTACCACTATGCAACAGTGCCAACCCCGATCTTGTTTTATTTATTTATTTTTAATATCTTCCATATCTCTAAATTCACCCTTTCTTCTACCTTTTTTAAAGTATGGGATGCAGTTTATTAAAACTGTGTCAGTGTCTTTACCTACTAATTCTAACATCTGTGTCAAGTCTGAGTCAGTTTAAAATAGTTGATTTGCTTCATTATGAGTTGTATTTTCTTGAATATTTGCATTTCTGGTAATTTTTGATTGGATTCCAAACTTTGTGAATTTTCTCTTGTTGGGTGCTGTATATATTGTGCTCCTACAAATATTCTTAAACTTGGGGGCTGGTGCTGTGACACAGCAGGTTAAGGGGCTGCCTGCAGTGCTAGCATCCCATATGGGCACCAGTTTCAGTCCTGGTTGCTCCACTTCCAATCCAGCTCCTTGCTAATGCACCTGGGAAAGCAGCAGAAGACGGCCCAAGGCCTTGGGTCCCTGCACCTGTGTGGGAGGCCCAGATGGAGTTCTAGTCTCCTGGTTTCAGCCTGACCCAGCCCTGGCCATTGCAACCATTTGGGGAGTGAACCAGTGTGTTGAAGATCTCTGTCTCTCTGTCTCTCTCTGTCTCTCTCTCTCTAACTCTGCCTTTCAAATAAATAAATCTTTAAAAATATTCTTCAGCTTTGTTCTTGGACACAGTGAGTTTACTTGAAAATAACTTGATCCTTTCAAGTCTTGCATTTGAGATTTGTTAGGTGAGATGAGAGCAGTGTTTAGTCTACAGACAATTTTTCCTCACTACTGAGGCAAAATGCCTCTGAGTACTCCACCCAGTGTCCTATGAATCATGAGATTTTCCAGTTTAGCTGGTGGAAACAGACATAATTCCTGTCTCTACATGAGCACCAAGGACTGTTCACGCTAATCTTTTTGGGTGATTTTTTCCCCAAGCACTGAATGGTTTCCTCAGATGCATTGATCAGATGATCAGATGATGTATTGATCAGTATTCTGTTGAATACTAGAGGGAAAACCTCTGAAGGTCTCTGTAATTCTCGCTGTGCAGCTCTCTCTGGTACACTGCCGTGTGAATGCCTCCCTGGATTCTCACGCCGTCTTATTTAGCCTCCCTGGATTCTCACCCCTGTCTTATTAATTTTAGGGAGTTCATCAGGTTCTGCCTGAAGTTCCCCTTCCTGTACAATTTTATTCTCTTAAATATTTGGAATAAATTCTCCCAGAGTTTCTTAAGAAAGAAGACACGGGAAGTAAATTGTTGAGAACATTTTCTGATAAAATTAGATTAATGTTCATACTTGATAGGTTAGAAATAAATTTCTCTTGTAATTTTGGAGGCATGGCTCCATTATTTCCTGACTTTCAATGTTGTGTAAAGTTCATTTCCACTTTGCTTCCTTACCCTTTTAATATGTCTTACACTTTAAACTCTAGAAGCTTTAAAAAATTGGGGTGGGAGGGCCGGCGCCGCGGCTCACTAGGCTAATCCTCCGCCTAGCGGCGCCGGCACACCAGGTTCTAGTCCCGGTCGGGGCGCTGGATTCTGTCCCGGTTGCCCCTCTTCCAGGCCAGCTCTCTGCGGTGGCCCGGGAGTGCAGTGGAGGATGGCCCAGGTGCTTGGGCCCTGCACCCCATGGGAGACCAGGAAAAGCACCTGGCTCCTGGCTCCTGCCATCGGATCAGCGCGGTGCGCCGGCCGCAGCGCGGCGGCCATTGGAGGGTGAACCAACGGCAAAGGAAGACCTTTCTCTCTGTCTCTCTCTCTCACTGTCCACTCTGCCTGTCAAAAAAAAAAATTGGGGTGGGAATTGTGCACAGCGGGTGAAGCCACCACTTGGGACACCCACATCCTATATTGGAGTGTTGGTTCAAGTCCTGGCTCCTCCACTGCTGAGCTGGCTTCCTGCTATATGCTAGGAAAAGACAGCAGGTGAGGATCTAAGTGCTTGTGCCTCTGCCACCTGTATGGTAGACACAGATGGAGTTCTGGGCACCTGGCTTTGGTTTGGTCCAACCCTGTCTGTTGCAGCCATTTGAAGAGTGGATCAGTGGATAGAAGATCCTCTCTCTCTCTCTCTCTCTCTCACACACACACACACACACTGTCATATTGTCTTTCAAATAAATAAATACTTTAAAAATTAATATTTAGATTGGTAAATCATAATTGTATGCAGTAGCAGGGTACAATGTGATGTTTGATATATGCATACAACGCAGAATGATTAAATCAAGTGGATTAATATATCCATTACCTTGCTTACTTATTTTTTGTGGTGAAACATTCGAAATTTACTCCTAGATTTTAAAAAATATACAATATGTTATTGTTATTTTTTTATTTGACAGATAGAGTTAGACAGTGAGAGAGAGAGAGAGACAGAGAGAAAGGTCTTCCCTCCGTTGGTTCATCCCCTAAATGGCTGCCACGGCTGGAGCTATGCAGATCCGAAGCCAGGAGCCAGGTGCTTCCTCCTGGTCTCCCATGCAGGTGCAGGGGCCCAAGCACCTGGGCCATCCTCTACTGCCTTCCCAAGCCACAGCAGAGAGCTGGACTGGAAGAAGATCAACCGGGACTAGAACCCGGCGCTCATATGGGATGCCGGCGCTGCAGGTGGAGGATTAACCAAGTGAGCCATGGTGCCAGCCCCCAATATATTATTTTTGACTATTTTCGTACTGCTATGTAAGATATCAAAAATGTACTCCTCTTAACTGAAGCTTTGTACCCTTTGACCAAAAACCCCCCATTCGCTTCCTCCCCTCCCCATCCTTTGGCAACCACTATTTTACTCTTTACTTACATGCATTTGACTTCTTAGATTCTACACAGAATGAGATCATACAGTATTTGTCCTTCTGTGCCTGACTTATTTCGCTTAGCATAATGTCCTCCAGGTTCATCCATGTTGTTGCAAATGGCAAGATTTCCTTCTTTTAAAGACTGAATAGGATTCCACCATGTATATATTCCACATTTACCCATTCATCCACTGATGGACACTTAGGTTCTTTCCATATCTTGGTTGTTGTGAACAGTGCTGTAATGAATATGGGAATACAGAAAGCTCTTCTATTAATTGAGTTCAGTTTCTTTGGGTATATACCTATTAGTGGGATTGCTGCATCATACAGTGGTTTTACTTTTAGTTTCTGGAGGACCCTCCATACTGTTTTCTATAATGGCTCTATTAATTTATATTTTTCATCCAGTCTTTCTCCTGAAATTTTAAGTTCAGCTTTCATATTTTTATTTAGAAGAGCTCATTCTTGATCTTCATTTCTCTTTTAGCATTCTATTCTTGTTTTGTGGATACAAACTGTCTTCCTGGAAATATTATTTTGAAGTTTTCTTTTAACCTCTACATTGACTTGCTTTTCTCCTAGTTTCATTTTTCTGTTGCTGTGTTTTTGTTACTGTCACTCTCTAAGTGTCTGGTAAGATTTTGGCTGCTTGTTTGAATTTAAGCTCTAAAAGGTGTATGGATGCTATGACAGGAGGTGAGGGCAGTTTGTTGCTTGGTGAACTTTGCTATAGGATTATAAGGCAGAATGCCAGCTTTTTATGCAAGACCCCCAGGTTCAGTTCTGTGGGTTTTTGCTGTTGGGTCAGTTTCACTTGGAAGGAATCCTCCAATCTGCTTTTGGTGAGAGATGAGAATATAAGTTTGGCTGCCAGCATTCCGGGAGCCAAGCAGGGAAAGAGAGCAGAGAATTTTAAAATTGCTTTTGGGATAATGTCAAAGCTCTGCAGAAAGTCAATCTCACATCTGCTGCCAGGATGAGGAAAGGGCAGTCTCTGGTTTAGTGGATCTGGGGGTCTAAGTGCTCCTTATGCTAATTTTCAGCTTTCTGTGGCACTCAGTCAGCCTGATGTTGTTGGCTTTCTCTGGTCTGTTGTTGGTTACCACATAACATCCCCTTATAGCTTCCAAACATTTGTTGACAATCTCTTACTCACTGGCATCTCTTTTTCCATTCTCTTAGTTTTTGTGGGCTTATGACATTTTATTCTTTGTCATTTCAGAGGGATTTCCTGAAAGCAGAGCTAAAACATATATTTAAACCACTGTATTTAATTGTCTTGACACACACCCAACCTTCTGAAATATTTTCCTCCAAAATGGCATCACTGAAAATATTCTTTCCAAAGTCATCAAATGAATGCCTTCTTGGTAAATATAATAGACATTCTTTGATTCATCTCATTTGATTTCTCAGTAGCATTTGTCCCTTCTGACCACTTTGACTTGAAATTTCTAGCTTCCATGAGCACTACTGGTTTTCTTTCCACCTATAAAAATTTTTTTTGCCTTTGTGAGCAACTCTTCCTTGCTCTATTCCTGTAGTGCTGTTATTCTTCCTGATTCAGTCTTAAGCTTTTCTGCTGTCTCACTACACATTCTCCTTGTTACAAAACCATTAGCTCCTAGGACTTCAATTACTATCTGAATGCTGATTATTCCCAACTGTCTAATCTTCTTTTCATGGGCTCAGATATAGCCTATGCATAGGTGGACTACATGGCTATTTATCTAGTATGATTTGAAAATCATCTACTCAATCTAAATATCTTTCTTACTAGTCTCCCACAGGTTCTGAAACTGCTCCTCATTGTATTGTGTTAAAGCATCATGGCTTTAGTTAAAATGAAATTTTAGCCAGGAGAGCTATATCCTTTCCCTTACATTATATTATCCCTAATAGATATAAGGCCTTGGCAGAGTGCAACAAGATAGCAAAAACTGAGGCCAGCATTGTGGAGTAGCCGCTAAAGCTGCTGCCTGCCACATAGGCATCCTATATGGATGCCGGTTTGTGTCCTGGCTGCTCCACTTCCGATCCAGCTCCCTGCTAATGGCCTGAGAAAAGCAGTGAAAGATGGCCCAAGTGCCTGGACCCCTGCACCCATGTTAGGAGACCTGGATGAAACTCCTGGCTCCTGGTTTTGGCCTGGCCAAGCCCCAGCCACTGCAACCATCTGGGGAGTCGTCCAGTGGATGAACGATCTCTCTCTCTCTCTCTCTGTAACTCTTTCAAATTAATAAATAAATCTTTTTTGCTTCAAAAAAGAAACAGAGACATAAGCAAACATATATATATATATCACAGCATCATTTTTAACTCTGTTATTTAATTTCTTAATCTTGTAGCCACTGTTAACATTGGTGAATATAGTATTCCAATAGTTGTATATATTTAACAAACATAAGGTCATGCCATATGTGTGCTGTATTATATTCTATATTTAAAACTCAATGTGTCATGAATTTCCACCCATGATATTGGGTATTATTGTAAAACCTGATTTCATGACACTCCATCTTTTGATGTACAATATATTACCTAGCTAAGTCTCCATTGTGAGATAATTAGGTTACATGTGATGTGTTGACTGCCCTTGTAGTTGTATCTATGCATGTGTCTCAATGAGCTCCTTAGTAAAAATGTTATAAAGTAGAACTATGGGATCATACAAGATAATTATCTTTAAGCTGTTTTTATATTTAACATTAAATGGGCCTCCAAAATGTATACCATTTTTATCCTAAAAAATGTAGGTATTATTTAATATAGGTATTAAAAGCTTCTATATGATTATTATGTGTAATCTAAATGTCATCTCATTGTTTTTAATAGTTCTTTGATTTATCATGTAGTTGGACTTTTTAATATGTTTTTTGACCACTTGTTTACATATTTTGTGATTTAACTCTTTTCATTTCGTCTGCACTCCTGTTACCAATTTCCTTTCTGCTCCTTCCTAGACACC
Source organism: Oryctolagus cuniculus (assembly GCF_051225735.1). Lineage (NCBI taxonomy): Eukaryota > Metazoa > Chordata > Mammalia > Lagomorpha > Leporidae > Oryctolagus > Oryctolagus cuniculus. The sequence continues at coordinate 84,976,361 of NC_142888.1, read as the reverse complement.
TTAAACTCCGGTGTGCCTAACTGCAGTTTTGACCCTTTCCAGTCCATCCACTTCAGCTGTGGTACCCTTCTTAGAACATGAATATATCATAAACATGTCACTTCTCTACTTAATCTCCAGTGGCTCCACTGCTTTTAGGATAAAATGCAAAGTTTGCCGTTTGCACTACAAGGCCCTTATGACTTTGTCTCGTTCTCCAGCCTCCAGCCAAGAAAGGACACACACACACACACACACACACACACACACTCACACACTCACACAGTCTTTGCTTGGTTAACTCCTACTCATTGTGTAGGTTATTGCTTAACATTAACTTCCTCTTGGATTTCCCTTAGCTCCCAAGTCCCTGCCGGCTGACTCTTGGGTATGCTCTACTCCCTCTACAGCAGCATTTACATTGCCTGTTTAATGTCTGTGAACTGTGAGCGCTGTGAGGGCAAGGGCTATGAAGGCAAGCACCACAACAAATTGGTTCTCCCTGTTTATTTCCAGTTCCTAGCACAAGGCCTATCTTATTAGTTGTCCTAAATAAATATTGAATGAATAGAGGGATAGATGGATGGATGGTTGGATGGATGGATGGATGAAAAAAAAGATTAGGGAGGTCTGGAAGAAATTTTATGAGCCAACTTTCTGGCTTGACTATTTCCCTAAAGAGGTCATTCATTGTCTCCTTACTTGCCAAATCCTAGAAGACTGGCTATTCAAAATGAGGCCTGAAGATTATACTGAGATTGTCTTTCACTTATTTATATTGGCTTGCAGTTTATTCCTGAAACATCTCTATTTTCAGAAGTAGCCAAGAGATATTGTTTGTAGATGTGTGGCAGGGTTTACATACTTGATCACATGTATTTTTCAACTCTTCATCCTCACAACTAGGTTACCAGGAAAGTTCCCTCTCTAGTCTTCCTCATTCAGTGCTTCTTCCTTCCATTCTAACTTGCATATTGTCGCCAAGTTGATCTTTCTTTTCATCCTATTATTTGAATTCTCAGGGATCTTCACTGACTGATTCAGAAGATGTGGCATAGGACTTAAACACGTATATTTTAGTAAAAGCTCTTCCAGATAATTTTGATATGTAACCATGTTGAGGAATGGCTGAACTATGTAAAATACATCTCATTTTTTTAAAAAAAGGAGCAGTGTAATTGATTGAATATATAGAGTTTAGAATTAGATGGACATGGTTTCAATTATATTTCTTATCCTTAATAGTTTTGTGATCTTGGGAAATTTATTTAGCCTTTTAATGTGTCTACTTTTTCATTTGCAAAAATGGAAATAATGTCTAATATACAGGGTTGTGGTAAGGGGTAAAATAGATAATGTGTGGCCGGCGCTGTGGCATAGCAGGTAAAGCCACCATCTGCAGTGCCAGCATCCCATATGGGCACCGGTTCGCATCCCGGCCACTCACTTACAATCCAGCTCTCTGCTAATGCTCCTGGGGAAACAATAGAAGATGGCCCAAGTGCTTGGGCCCCTGTACCCACGTGTGGGACCCAGAAGAGGCTTCTGGCTTCAGATTGGCTCAGCTCCAGCTGTTGTGGCCATCTGGGGAGTAAACCTGCAGATGGAAGACCTCTCTCTGCCTCTGACTCTCTTTTAACTCTGCCTTTTAAATAAAGAAATAAATCTTTTAAAAAAAGTAGATAATTATGTAAAGTGCATCCACAGTACCTTGTATATACTAAACACTCATTAAATGATAGAAGTTATGTTGTTATTGGTAGTCATGCAGTTATTCATTCAACATTTACTTATTCACTATATGTTCAATACTGTGTTAGGGATCATGGAAGACATAAGACATAGGAAATACGACCATTGCTCTTGAGACTCTTAGAATTAGTTGGAGGAGAGAAAATTATGATAGCATTGTACAGTTAAAGAATAATAAAATGAAATATATATATATATATATAAAATGAGTGATCAAATCAAGGATAGTATTTAGAGGAAGGTGTTAATCCAGCATGCTAGCTCATTGATTAGCATAAAAAATAGAGAGGGAGAAAAAAATCACTCAAACTGGGAGAAAAAAACATTCAAACTGCTCTTCCCAAGCCTTCAGAGGTCTAGTTTTGATGCTGCCTGCCAGATGGAAAATGATGCAGAGGGGAAAAAATCCTGTATTTACTTCTTAAAATTAAGACAGGATGGAGGGGTGTGTTTGAGGGGTGAACATATGTGAACAAATATGGTATAATTCTTAATTGGTTCCTTACGGTTAAAATCTAGATTGTTCCATTAGAAAAGCACAAATATGATATTTTCACTTAGTGAATCAAGTCTTGCAAGTCATTTCTTTTCACCTTGTTAAACTAGAAATCAAACACAGGATGAAGGTGCAAACTTATTTTGATGTATATTGATGTATTCTTTTTTTTCTTTTTCAGGGTTGCTATGGCAACTGCATCTTCTCAAGTTCTGATTCCAGACATCAATTTTAATGATGCCTTTGAAAACTTTGCTTTAGATTTTTCCAGAGAAAAGAAACTGCTGGAGGGGCTAGACTATTTAACAGGTGTGAAAATACTATGCTTTCCTTCCTATTTTGCTTATTTCTTTTTGGTGTACTTTTACTTTGAAATAACATGAAATGGATAATATTTATAATAAAATGTTCTTATAATCTTTAAGATGATATAATTACCATTTTAGATAGAGTACATTTTAGTTCATGTATCAGAAGAAAACGATGAGTCATCCACTATTTCTAGGATTAGAAAGATTATACTATTCATACTTAAGAGTAAGCCACAGAAATTGCTGATGAATTTCTCCATATGAGTCTATCAGTAATGTGCCATTCTTGCTCTAAGAGGGCAGTCAGGTGACAGTGAGGGACTATTACAGAATGCCCCACATGGTATAGGTACTACCTATAGGGTTTTAAGGAAACTTAGAAATTAGCTTAGAAAAAAAAAAGGTAAGAAATATCTGCCTTGAAGACAATGTTGGGAAATGAAGGATGCAACTAGTCTGTTTACAAAAAAGGTGACTACCTTCAGAATTACATAATGATCACTTACTGAGGAAAACTACACATAATAATTTTATGTTTGTAGCTATTTTATTAATTTATTAACATAGTTATCCTATATGAAACACCTAGTTTATGCCAGACACTGTTATATTAATTTTATATCATTAATCCTCACAACAAATTTTGAAGATAATTATCATTCCCATCATACAGATGATAGAACTCATATTAATTTGTACCTGGCTACATTGTCATTTATATATTTATTATATATAATAATCTTTCTTGCAATAAAAAGAAGTAGATAGAAGGACATATAATGAGAAAATCATAGGACACTGTGCTCTGATAGCTATATAAATGTTTATACAGGGAGACGAGACAACTGGGGCAATCATTGTAGTAACTTAGTCTTATATGTTTGTCTAGGCTGTTTTTGCCATGGAAACAACAATTGTTTTGGGGAGCCTGAGGTCTCAGCACTTTGCTTCAGTATGCATGGTCTATGAAATCTAAAGCTTCTCTGTTAAGAAAAAAACCTCTCCAAAAATATTGAATTATACAGGAATGCTAATGATTGTTAAAATTCCGGAAAAGAGAGCTTGCTTTCCTTACCTTCGTTTCCACCTTTTCTTGCAGCCCCAAACCCACCATCTATCCGAGAGGAACTCTGTACTGCCTCCCATGACACCATTACAGTCCACTGGATCTCGGATGATGAGTTCAGCATCAGCTCCTATGAGCTTCAGTACACCATATTCACTGGCCAGGCTAACTTCATCAGTAAGTCATGGTGTAGTTGGGGCCTGTGGCCAGAGATAAGGAAATGTAAGGAAGCAGTAAGCTGCTCAAGATTGGCCGGGGCGCCACGAGGCAAGTGTTTGTAAGACATGTTAGGTTGTTCAGTACAGTGTTTCATAGACAGTGCAAGCTCTCCCGGGCATTGCAGACAGTACTGATGGGTGACAAGCAAGTTGTGTATTCCCTTCCTGGGAACTCACTGGGGACACTTTGTTTCTGTAATCTTAGCTTTTCCTCAGTTAACCTGTGTCACTCTACTCTCCCAAGGAGAGCCTAACTCAGTGTTTGTTTCTAGATAGCAAAGCCGCCATCATTGCTGGTTCTGTGTGTGTGAACATCCCTGTCTCTGACTCCTCTTTCACTTCATTATCATGGTAAAATATGTTGTGTTCAAAGACTATCACTTCCTTTACTGTTCACATTTGTATCAGTGGATATGGTGACATGCCTCCTGCCTCTGTCACTCTTCCCTTTACTCCTTCTCCCTTTCCACCAAGAATGACCCCAAGTATAAAAATGTTTCAGTGGACCACAAAATGAAAGATGCTAATAAAGCTCACATGCTATGGTTTCCCTTTCTGGTAAATTGGAGCAAGACAAGGCAAAGTAAGAACTTGATTCATCGAGTGCCAGTCAAGAGGGTTTGAGCTGAAAGTCCCCCTCGCTGTGCTGGGGGACAAATAGAAATGAAAGCAGAACTGAAGTTGGATTCAAGACTGGAACTGATTCTCACTCTATGGTTGGATCAGCATAGATGCAAATTAGTGTTTTCTTTTACCTTTGTGTTTGTGTTTTTATGTCTAACTTCATAGGCCAGCAAGAGAGAAGTTTTGTCCAACTAAATCCTCCTGGTATACTTCCTTTTCCTGTATTGTGACAACTCTGGGGCAAAATTCTGTTTTGTGACATTAGTTGGATGGGAAGATGACAGAACATTTTGGGGTCAAACTCTACAAAACACTTGCCTCGTGCAGCTCCAGCCTAAGCCACTTGGCCTATAGAACTGTGTTCCTGAGTGTTTCTTCAGATTCTGAAGTCAAACTCTAAGGCCTCACCAATGTTCTTTTCTCTACTTGTCTCTCCTGCTCTGGAAAAACCTTAGAGTCAGAAACTATGCTTCTCCTTCCTGATTCAGGGAGAGCCGTCATCTCCAAGGAGAGCAAGTACAAGAAATGACAGAGATCTAAAGGCTGTCACCTATGTTTTCAAGGCTATAAATAGTCTTTTGTAAAGAAAAGCTTCAAGGATAATTCTTAATAGTGACAGGATTATAGAAGTTTAGAATTGGAATAGAACTCAAAACTCATCTAGTCTCTTCTTGCCTTCCGCCAGACATTAGTAGATAATCGTCCTGCCTCTGCTTGGACATTTCCAGTTATGGGGAGCTCACTTCCAACAAAAAAAATCCCATTCAGTTGCCATGCATCTGTATATAATTGCCAGTGCTTCCTTGTAAGAGGTTTAACTCGTCCTCTTAGTAAATAAGAATGACAGTAATAATTTACAGGTTTATTATACTCTGCTAGTTGTAAACACACCCGTATATACTATCTCACTTAATCCTTATAAGTTCTTAGTTTTATGAAACAGGCTATATTAATTCTGTTTTATAGATGAAGAAACTGAGGCTCAAATCAAATGAGTTGCCCAAGAACATAGGGCTGCAAAACGATGGACTCATGTTTGGAATCCAAGTCTGCCAGACTTCCAGTTTAATCCTCCTCACATTGAATCACAGCTACCAGTAGTCCTAGTTCTTGCCTTCTGTTCCTCATGAACAAACCTAGTCCATCTCGCACACAGGAGGCTCTCAGATAATTTTAGGTAGCGCATATGTCCTTCTTAAAATGTTCTCTTTTTAGACATCCGCAGTTCTTTTAATTGCTGCTCATATGGCATAGTTTTCAGACCCTTTACTATCCTGATATGTTTTTTATGGAAACACTCCTGTTTGTCAAAGTGCTTTATAAAATATGCTGTCAAAAAAGTGAATACAGGGGCAGTCATTTATCCTTGTGGTTAATACACCCACGTCCTATATTGGAGTATCTTAGTTCAATATCTGGCTGCAGCTCCTGACTACAACTTCCTGCTAATGCAGACCCTAGGAGGCAGTGGTAATGTCTCAGGTAGCTGGGTTCTTGCTAACCACATGAGAGAGCTGAATTGGATTCCCAGCTCCTGGCTCTGACCTCGCCCTGTCCCTCCATTATGGACATTTGGAAAGTGAACCAGTAGTTGAGAGAGCTTGTGCGCTCTCTCTCTCTCTCTCTCTGCTGCTGAAGTAAATAAAAATTTTTAAAAAGTGAGCACAATACTCCAAAAGTAGTCTGACTGTTGCAGAGGACAGCCAAATTATTTCTCCTATACAATAGCCCATGCTCCCTTTCCCTGTATCTTTTTTTTTTTTTGGCAGCCACATAGACTACTGACTGTTTATTGAGTATATAATGAATTGAAATCCCTATGTATTCCAATTCCTGCTCTTATACAATTGTCTAAAACTGAGATGCAATACACTGAATTTATCCCTAATACACTTTATCTAGTTGGCTTTAAGTCATTATTCTGGCATGCCAAAATCCTTTTGGATATAGAATCAACCTTCCAATATATTTTCTTTACTCCCCAGGCTGCCTTGTATGTCCTCCTCTAATCATTGAGAGAAAAGTCCAGTAGGACAGGACCAAGAGCATAGCCCTGAAGTATAATTTCAGATGCCAATAGAAAGTTATTTCACTAGGAGTAAATACTTAATGAAGATTCAGAGTCCCATTCCTACCTGCCAGTCTGGCCTACCTCTGTTCACTGTACCCCAGTTCTGAAAGCTACTGTCATTTGAGGATTTTTCACATTTTTTATCCAGAAATCTCTGTCTTTGTTGACCAGAATTAAGTCTAGAAACGTTGCTCCCCCAATTTTCAACTTTCTCCCTTCATTTTTTAACTTTCTTCCCACATCTGAGATTTGAAATGATCACAACCAATAATGTTTCAGATGGTGCTGATAGCTGAAAGAGAATTCCAACAGTTGTTTGTCTTCCTGATTAATGTATTATCTTTTCTCTGTTTCAATTTTTGTGTTTTGCATTATGAAAGCATTAGATATAACTCCTTTTTGTCCGATAGTCGGTAACATAACACCACAATGACTTAACTTCTATTTCCCCTCCTTTCATTCCCATGCAAATGCTGTGCACCACACATTGACCCTCAGGTTCATGGATTACTGTATTGTGGTCTTTCCCTTTTGAATCAGAAGTATACTTTCACTACCATAATTCAAACATGAAGTTTCATTTCACCAAGTCTCAGTGATTCAAAGGGGATCATATTTTTTTTTTTTGACAGGCAGAGTGGACAGTGAGAGAGAGACACAGAGAGAAAGGTCTTCCTTTGTCGTTGGTTCACCCTCCAATGGCCGCCGCGGCCGGCGCACTGCGGCCAGCACACTGCGGCCAGCACACCACACTGATCCGATGGCAGGAGCCAGGTACTTATCCTGGTCTCCCATGGGGTGCAGGGCCCAAGGACTTGAGCCATCCTCCACTGCACTCCAGGGCCACAGCAGAGAGCTGGCCTGGAAGAGGGGCAACCGGGACAGAATCCGGCGCCCCGACCGGGACTAGAACCCGGTGAGCCGGCGCCGCAAGGCGGAGGATTAGCCTAGTGAGCCACGGCGCTGGCTGGATCATATATTTTTACCTTATTAGATTTAGAAATGACTACAAAATTGTAGAAAATATGTTAAAGCTAGCACAAAGAGCACTCACATATTACTCTTTACCAAGATTTCACCTATTGTTAATATTTTGCCATAGTTCCTTTCTAATTTTCTAATATTTTCAATCTCCATGTGTTTAGGAATCCTTTGAGAGTAAATGGCATACATCATGGCCTTTAATTCTAAATACTTCAGTGTATGGTTCCTAAAAATAAGGAAATTCTCTTATATAACCACAGTAGTTATCAACTCCAAAAAATTCATCATCGATGCAATGCTTTTATCTAAACCATCATTCATATTCCAATTTTGCCAATTGATCCAGTAATATTCTTTATAACATATAAAGAACCCAGCATTGTTCTGTATAGTCTAAGATCATGTATTGCATTTAATTGTCATATCTCTTCAGAATTCTTTATTCTTGAACATTTCTTCAGCCCTTCTTTGTCTTAACTGGCTGACTTTTTTTAAAAGATTTGTGCATTTGTTTGAAAGGCAGAGATACAGAGAGAGGAGAAAGAGGAAAGAGAGAAAGAGAGAGAGATTGATCATCCATGCGTGGGTCCACTCCCCAAATGGCCACAATGGTCAGGGCTGGGCTGGGCCAAAGCTAGGAGCTCAGAGCTTCATCGCAGTCTCCCACGTGGGTGCAAATGCCCAAGAACTTGGGTCATCTTCCACTGCTTTCCCAGGTGCATTAGCAGGGAGCTGGATCAGAAGTCAGCAGTCAGTACTTGAACCAGCACCCATATGGGATACTGGCACTTCAGGCAGAGGCTTACCTTTCTATGCCACAGTGCCAGCCCCTTGACTTTTTTTAATTGCTTTTTTATTTCTTTATCATTATTTCGTTCCTTATGTTGGGTTTCTTTGGTGTTTTTCCTCACAACTATATTCAGATTATGCATTCACAGCTGGAACTCTGCGTAAGTGATGTTGTGTCCTTAGGGTGTGATATGTGGAGGTATATACTGTCCATTTGTTCATTGCTTATGCTAGCCTTGATCACCTGGTCAGGATGATGTCTGATTTCTTACTATATAGTTACTGTTTGTCCTTTTGCCACTAACAAGCAATTAATGTGGTGATACTTTCTAAGACTATGAAAATATCCTGCTTCTTCATTAAACCCATCTCACCCCATCTCCACCTCTGTTTTAGCATCACTTGATGATTCTTGTCTGATCCAATCTTTACTTTGACTGCAAAATGATATTCCCAGAACTCCCTTCCACATTTATAAGTTGGTACTAACATTCCACTTTAAGCATGAGCCCCACTCCCTGTTTCCCACTTGTTTATTTACTTATTAGTATGGACTTATAAATTCACTTTTTTCAATGGTTAATAATTCTTTACATCTCTGACTTATTTTGCTGCTCAAATTTTCCAGCTTTAGCCAGTTGTAGCCTTCTAAGGCTCTTATGATATTCTCCTGGGTCCTTATGATATTCTGCCACCATTCTTGTAAGCACTTCCTTACTTTCTGGCCTAACAAAATGGTATAGGCTACTTTTGACTTTATCCTGACTCAGGCCAAAATCAAACATTTTTCTAAGAAACCTTGGTTCCTTTTAGTGGCAGAATGGTATTTGAGACCAAGACCTATGTACTAGATGTATACACATACATCTATATATAAGTACACATATGAATATACACATAATATATATCATGAATACATAGTTTATATATGTGCACATATTTAAACATATTATATATATATATATATATATATATAAATAATGAGTTCAGAGGCCAGCATTGTAGCACAGTGGGTTAAGCTCCAACCTGTGATGCTAGCATCCCATATGGGTGCCGACTTGAGTCCTGGCTGCTCCACTTCTGATTCAGTTCCCTGCTAATATGCCAGGGAAAGTAGCAGCGGACAGCCCAAGTGCTTGGACTCTCTCTCTCTCCCTCCCTCTCCCTCTCCCTCTCCCTCTCCCTCTCCCTCTCCCTCTCCCTCTCCCTCTCCCTCTCCCTCTCCCTACCTGGCAAGTAAACAAAACATAAAAAAGAGAAATGGGGGCCGACACTGTGGCGTAGCGGGTAAAGCCTGCAGTGCCGCCTGCAGTGCTGGCATCCCATATGGGCGCCAATTCGAGTCCCAGTTGCTCCCATTCAGCTCTCTGCTATGGCCTGGGAAAGCAGTAGAAGGCAATCTAGGTCCCTGGGCCCCTGAACCCACGTGGGAAACCTAGAAAAAGCTCCTGGCTCCTGGCTTCAGATTGGCTCAGCTCCAGCCATTGTGGCCAGTTGATGAGTGAACCAGTGGATGAAAGACTTCTCTTTTTATCTTTGTCTCTCTCTCTCTCTCTGGCTCTGCTTCTTTTGTAACTCTGCCTTTCAAACAAAATAAATAAATCTTTAAAAAAAGAAATAAAAAGGAATCATGAGTTGATAATACCTTCAACTCCAATCCATTCCCATGTATTCTTTCTTGCCTTCCCTCATTGTGTATTACTAAGTTCCTTCTTCCTCATTGAGAACCTTGCTGCCAGCATCAGCACATTTACTCATTGCTAAATCCCATATGTCTACAATAATAGCAGAATTTCTTCACCAAATCCATTACAAAAACAAACTCCCAAAGCATTTGTTTGCAGTTCTCCTTTCATCCTCACTGCTTTGATGTGGTCATATTAATCATTTGAAATGCAGTTGGCTTCCTCTATTTCAGTTTCCCTTCAGTTTTGTTCCCACCTTTCCCATGCTTGTTGATTTCATTTTAATTTTTTGAGTTTGTAAGAAAACTACATTGTACTTTCTAAAGGGAAAGCTATACAAAAAAAGGTGTTTTTAGAGAAGTATCTTTCCTTCCGATATCTTTTTTTTAAGAGTTATTTATTTATTTGAAAGTCAGAGTTACACAGAGAGAGAAAGGAGAGGGAGAGAGAGAGAGAGAGAGAGAGAGAGAGAGAGAGGTCTTCCATCAGCCGTTTCACTCCCCAGCTGGCCACAATGGCCAGAGCTGCGCTGATCCGAAGCCAGGAGCCAAGAGCTTCTTCCAGGTCTCCCACACAGGTACAGGGGCCCAAGCACTTGGGCCATCTTCCACTGCTTTCCCAGGCCATAGCAGATAGCTGGATTGGAAGTGGAGCAGCCAGGACTAGAACCGTGCCATTATGGGATGCCTGCACTGGAGGAGGCGGCTTTACCAGCTATGCCACAGCGCCAGCCCCTCCTACATCCTTTTAATCCTGTTCCTTCAACACTATCCCTTGTAGGTCCCCAACGTCATTATTTTCTGGTTTATACTTGTTGTTTTGTAAATTCAAGCAAATATATGCATATTTTCTTATTTGCCTTTTTATTTCTCTCAGAAAAGTAGGATAGCATATATGTTCTTTTGCAGTTTCCTTTTTTCAGTTGCCACTATTTCCTGGAAGCCACTCTACATGTAGCCACTCCTAGAGATCATCTTCATTCCTCTTTTAGTGGCTGCATGGTGCTTCATTGTGAAGCTTGTTTTTACTGGTTTGTTTTTGTAGTGTTAGAAGTGTATGTGGAAGATCATGTACTTTTCACTTGGTATTAAAATTTCATGTGTAGTTTGTGATTCATACTGTGCAACAGTACATAGATAGACAAGGCCTTGAACATTTTTCCTGGCCCTTGTCTTTATTGTCTTTTCCTAAGAATTGTGAGACATCTTCACAAATTCTTCTTCTTTCTATAACGTATCTGTTTGACCACCATTGCTATTCTTTTTCTACTTTTAATTTAGGCTTTTTTCTACTTCTCTCAAGTTAACTATTAAACCCTTTTAATCAGATCTCTTGAAAAATACTCATGACTTTCTCTTTTCAATTTTCAACCTCACTAAATCCTTTACTAGAGCTGCATAGAAGTGATTAAATTCACTGATCATTTTCCTTGCCCTTTGCTTACTACCCTCTAGTAGAATTGTGATTAAAAAGTGGTAAATTGATTGAAGAGCAGATAATAAAAGAGGGAAGTCTAGATAAATCCACAGTTTAGAATGTCGGTCCCTCTTTTGATGCAAGCTAGCCAATTTGATGTTTTTAATTATGTTCATTATCCCCATTTAAGTTGATATTTCTCATCTAATGGCTTTTAAAAGCAGAAGCATAAATATCTGATCCCTTGGGAGAGACGAATGTTCCAGACAACAGTTTTTTTCCTGTAGCATCCAACACCAAATGAATACAGGAATCAGAACCAGAAAGGAGTAGAAATGTATAGTGTCAGAGTGAGGAGAAGATATCTTACTTTGTCTGCCATGTCATCTCCTTGGCTTTTCTGTGATGCTTTGGAGCACAGCCACTTGGGAAGTATTGGTGAGGATGGGATGGGAGAGTAGAATCATAAGCCCTGAAAGCTTCACTACCTTGCAGAGACAGAGCAAAATTGTTTTTTACCCCATAAATTGTGATGTAGTGGAGAGAATACTGGACTAGGATTAAAAGGTACCAGGGTTCTTTCAACACATCACCAACTTTCAGTGGGCCATGGGCAAGTCATTTTTCTTCTCTCAATCCTATCTTCCTGTTTGAAAAGTGAGGGAAATATGATGTGTAGGTACTTGTTTTGGCTCTGAGTTTTCATATTTCTGTGCTCTGCACAGGACTACCCCATCTGTACAAGGTCAGATTCAGCTCAAAGGAGTGGACATTTGGAATAAAGATCCATAGACTCTCTAAAGTGGTGGTTCAGTGATTCTGTACAAGTGGCCATTTCTATGTGATTTGGCAGAAATTTGAAGTAATCTAACTTTTACTAGTGGTTGCATTCAATTGCCAGAAATGAGGAGCCTGGCATAGGCCTAGCTCTGTGCGATAAAAAGAAAACTAAAAAGTGTAATCACAAGCCCTGGTTCATCTCATTATGTCTTTCAAAACACAAAACAATCCCCCCCCCCATAAAACAGAAACAAAATTAATTTTGTGGGCCGGGGTGCAGGTGCTTACAATGAATTTTCAGTGTGCCTTTCATTGTCTATTACCTGCTCATTAATGTCCTTGTCTTTCCCCACTTCACAGGCCTGTATAATTCAGTGGATAGCTGGATGATTGTGCCCAACATTAAACAGAATCATTACACAGTGCATGGACTCCAGAGCGGGACACGCTATATCTTCATTGTTAAAGCCATAAACCAAGCAGGCAGCCGGAACAGTGAACCTACCCGACTGAAAACAAACAGTACGTTGTGGTGATCCCAAAAGAAAAACCAGTTTTCCTCTCCAGGCCAGGAAATACATTTAACCTGAGCAGTCACCTCCAGCAGTGCATGAGAGTGGTGGCACTGGGTAGAGGAGCTTTACTGTTGCACTTTGTGCTTTGGGCAAGGGGTTGTTGATGCCCCCGGGAGATTTGTGAGCACGGAGATATTCTTAAGATAGATGGTAGCTTGGGAGGATGTTAGTGAAGCGTTTTTCTCTGCTTTCTGTCCCTGATGCTTGGGAGGAAATTAAAAGCAGATTTTTGTGATAATCTAGTAAAACTCCACTGTAGAAAAGCCATTTCTGTTAAGAATTCTTTGGATTTGCAAAGAGGAGAAAGGGCAACTTGGCTTAACAAATAGTATTTATTAGTAGCTTAAATAAATAGCATTGCTTTTTCTGTCTCTCTAAACAACAAGTTTGATGGTAGGCATTTCAAGGCTGGTGGGGGACAGCTCTGTCATTTTGTTAAAGATGTAGGCTCCTTCGTTTGTGCTTTGGTTTATTGCCACGTGGTCACAAGATGACCACTGCAGCCTTCAGTTGTCATATTTCCTTTTAAGACAGGAAAGAGGAAAGGGTCGGTATACACAATGGCTATTTCTTTTATTATGAAAGTAGAAACTTTCCCATTCTGTGATTTCTGCTTTTGTCTAACTAGCCACTCATACCAACAAGGGAGGCTGAGAGAAAGTATTTAGCTTTACTGGCCTCCATAGTGAAAGTGGGTATGAGAAAAAATTGGGAGGGGGTGTTGTATTAGCAATGTATTTTGTGTAATAAAGCTTTCACCGTACTCTACAACTGCCCCCCCCATAGCAATGCTCTTGACGTATAATTATAAGGAATTCTCTGTTGTGAATGATGCTACACAATAGATGTTTCCTCTGATTGTTGATGATGTGACAGTCACTCTAGCAAAGTTGTCCGATTATCTGTTGTTTTTACATCCCAATTTTAAGAGGGCAAAAAATGTGTCCTTTTGCTGACTTCTCAGTTTTTATTTTCTTCTGCCACGAGACAACAATTGCTTCATCATTGCCCCTTATTTTGTCTCACCTCAAACATCATCACACTTCTTCCCTTAAAATCTACCCAAATCCCAAGCCACTCCCTGAAGTAAAGCAAAATACCAAACATATTTGAGAACATGAGAATTTATGAGTTCCCTTGTAATTTGATACTATATGACTGGGGAGGGGAGGACAGCTTATTAGCACCCATATAATTAGAATATGAATTCCAGCAAAATGCTCATATGAGAGAGCCACAATTTTTCCCACAGTGGGAAAATAAATGCCTCCAGGAAGACCACTTTATGGGAGATTGACCTAAATTCTTGCCTTAAAAAAAATTTTTTTTGACAGGCAGAGTGGACAGTGAGAGAGAGAGACAGAGAGAAAGGTCTTCCTTTGCCGTTGGTTCACCCTCCAATGGCCACCGCGGCTGGTGCACCGCGCTGATCCAAAGGCAGGAGCCAGGTACTTATCCTGGTCTCCCATGTGGGTGCAGGGCCCAAGCACTTGGGCCATCCTCCACTGCACTCCCGGGCCACAGCAGAGAGCTGGCCTTGAAGAGGAGCAACCGGGACAGAATCCGGCACCCCGACCGGGACTAGAATGCGGCGTGCCAGCGTGCCGGCGCTGCAAGGTGGAGGATTAGCCTATTGAGCCGCTGCGCCGGCCCAAATTCTTGCCTTTCTAATGGAATCCAAGCAACAGCCAACTGGCACTGACCTAAGGATGACCTTATTGAGGTGCCCCTGGTAGTGAAGGTCCTGGAGAACAAAAGTTGAATTCTTAAATACTTCATGGTGTTTTTCTACTTTTTCTAGGCCAACCCTTTAAACTAGATCCCAAAATGACTCACAAGAAGTTGAAGATCTCCAATGATGGCCTGCAGATGGAGAAGGATGAGAGCTCGCTGAAGAAAAGCCATACCCCAGAGAGGTTTAGTGGCACAGGGTGCTATGGGGCAGCAGGAAATATATTCATTGACAGTGGCTGCCACTACTGGGAAGTTGTCATGGGTTCCTCAACATGGTGAGTGGACTCCTTTTTTTTTCATCTTCTTTTCTCTATCATTAGGTTCCTGGGAGGTTAAATTCTATAGCACAACCATAACACCAATGAGTCAAGGTTAAAAATTATTAAGTGGTGTGTGAGGAAAATCACTCCTAAAAAATTTTCCAGGCTTTTAAAAGTAAAATCATGGAAAATGTGACTGAGATAGAAGGTGGAAATAATTGCATCATTTTACCTGATACCTTTTTAAAAATTTTTTAAAGATTTATTTTTTATTTATTTGAAAGACAGAGTTACAGAGAGAAGGAGAGACAGAGAGAGAGGTCTTCCATCTGCTGGTTCACTCCCCAGATGGCCACAACGGCCAGAGCTGAGCCGATCCGAAGCCAGGAGCCAGCAGCTTCTTCTGGGTCTCCCACGCGGGTGCAGGGGCCAAAGGACTTGGGCCATCTTCTACTGCTTTCCCAGGCCACAGGCAGAGAGCTGGAAGGAAGTGGAGCAGCCGGGTCTAGAACCAGTGTCCATATGGGATGTAGGCACTTCAGGCCAGGGCGTTAACCTGCTGAACCACAGCACCAGCCCCTCTACTTGATACCTTTTTAAAGCTCTTGTTATATTAATATTCTGCATCTGCGTGTACATTATTTAAGGAAGAAGCATGAATTGTATTTCCTGTATATCCTCTCTGGTGTCTAGCACCAGTCAGATCATTCATGAACGTTTATTTCTCTTCTTTTGACTGTCCCACAGGTATGCAATTGGTATTGCCTACAAATCAGCTCCAAAGAATGAATGGATTGGCAAGAATGCCTCCTCGTGGGTCTTCTCTCGTTGTAATAGTAACTTCGTGGTGAGACATAACAACAAGGAAATGCTGGTGGATGTGCCCCCACAGTTGAAGCGCCTGGGTGTGCTCCTGGATTATGACAACAACATGCTGTCTTTCTATGATCCAGCTAACTCTCTTCATCTTCATACTTTTGATGTGACCTTCATTCTTCCAGTTTGTCCAACATTCACAATCTGGAACAAATCCCTCATGATACTGTCTGGCTTGCCTGCCCCAGATTTCATTGATTACCCTGAGCGGCAGGAATGCAACTGCAGGCCTCAAGAATCTCCCTATGTTTCTGGGGTGAAAGCTTGCCATTAAGTTTCAAGAGAGCGGATAATTTACTGGCTCTCCAATTCAGCAGTTCTTCCTCTCATAAACCTCAGTTAGTGCTCAATATATGAAATACAAAATAAAGTTCATTTGAAGCATCCAAAATAACTAGATATTGTAGATTTAATTTTGTGCATTAAAGCTTATATTTGAATTAATATATTGAGTTTCTCAGAACGAATAATCTGAGTAGTCTGGGTTCAAACCATGGAAGAAGAAATTTAGAGAATGTCTCTGTTGTCATTGGAAAATTAAAAATTCCCAGTGATTTCAGAGTATAAATGGTATTGGGAGGAATTAGAGTAATTCTAGGTAAATAATCAGAAAGATGCTCTGAACGAGGGGCTAGTCAGCCAGAAGTAAGGAGAATGGGAGGCCTTCTTAGTACTGGCCTCTTTGGCCATATAAAATGTTGAACCGTGTCAAACTATCACATATTGTATGTTGCTTTTGATGAAAACCTACAACCAAGGATTTGTTATAAGGAAACCATGAATGTGTATATATAACCTATAAAATTTACATAAACTTTTAAAGTTACTCATTTGAGTGAGAAATCAACTGGAAGGGAAAATAAATTGCAACATCCAATTTTGTCCCTTAAAGGAAATATTAAAATCAACCAACCTTTCTTCCCCGCCTTCCTTCCAGTTCTTCCTCCCTCATGCCACGCATGTATACATGAGCAATCATGACATAGTGAGATAGTGAGAAGAGCTCTAGGTGGGATTAGGAGAGATCTGGGGACAGTATTGCACAAGAGATACTACTGCTGGATAGAAAATTGATATAGACAGAAGGGGCTTATGTAGCACAATTTCTCTGATACTTCTTAATGGAGGAAGTCATCTAAATTGTTAAAAAAAAAACTGACAAAATATTTCAAAGAAATACTATTTTATTACTCTCAAATACATTCAATTGCCAGAATTGGACTAAAAAGTTGCATAGTGGAGTTTCTTTAGGAACCTGCTTTACTTAATCTGTAAGAGTGGAGTGTTAAGATGCAACAGCTATTTGCATATAAATATACTTGTCTTTTCAGATAAGCACTTTGGAAATGCTTAGAATGCCTGAGAACATTTTTTTTCCTTCAGTAGGTTAAAATAATCATTCCTTTACACTCTTGTTTGCATTATTCATTTGTTTAGCCAACCTTTCATGGCATATACAGACATAAACTTCATCCCAGTCTTCATCAGTGAAGTTAAAGGCAATCAAGCTAAGTGGTCTGTAATTTTGTCAGCTCAGTTGCAGGGACTGGCCATGTCAAGAACCAGAGCTTTCCCAGAGCTAAGTCTGCTTCAAGGAGTCTACTCCTTGGGAGTTGTGAAAATATTACTGTTGTATGATTCCAAAGTGGTGTCTGTAAGAACTCCCAAGGTTGCAGTCTTGCTTGAAACAGTGTCAGAACTTCTCTCCTTCTTCCTTTCCATCAGCTTGGTGGGTGCTCATTTATTAATTTGTTCAATAAACAATCAGAAGATATCACTACTGCCATGGGAGTGCGCATATTCATAAAACACGTTCCCAACTCTCAAACGGCTTATTATTCTGTAGAAGACATTATATAAGTCTCTCTCCCAGTAACAGTTGTATATTGTTTGTTCACTTATCATGGAAGGCAAGACTGACTGAGATATAAAAAGAAGGCACAAACTTACCTATCCAAGTAGCAAAGTCAGCGTTTTTTATTTTAAAGATTTTATGTCCTTACTGCTAATCAGGAAACGAGTAACCTCAGTAAGATTCAGCAGTGCTGGTAAATAGCTTGCTATAATGGAAAGCTCATAACCTTTGGATTAAAATGATCCTAGTTTCTCTGCCATTTACTAGTCATATGACCTAGGGCAAGTACTTCACCTCTCTGAGCCTGTTCCTCTTCTGTAAAGTAGTACTTCCTTCACAAGGCTGTTTCAGAGATTTTAAGATCGCATGTTTAAACTGCCTAGCACAGTGTCTGGCATTTACTAAGTGTGCCATTAATATTAATCTCCTCCCGTATTTAGCCCCCGTACGATATAGTGGCGCTTTAAAAATATCCTTCATTTTAAAGTTTCTTTCATTCCCCAGTTACCCTGGTCTCTCCACTTAGGGCATATCCCCAAATTCTTAAACATTCCTCCTTTCAGGAAGCTTTTCACTGACTCTTAGCATTCAGTTGAAGGCCCCAATTCCATAGAATTTGGCTTTTCACATCCTCATTGACTTCCCCAGCTTCATCTTTTGCCACTTTCCCCCTCAGCCTGGTTACTGAGTTTAACTATTTACACAAGTTGTTCTCTGGGCCTGGGGCAGAGACACTATTAACAATTTTAATGCTCAGATGAATCAATAGGCATTTTTTCCTAAATTCAGGGAATAGGGTGAAAATGCTATAAGTATGAAATACTCCACCTCTTCCCCAGGCCAGTTCCCTTTGCCTTGTCTTTGGCTCTCCAAAGTCATTCATTTATTTTTGGTTTTGTGTCATTTAGAGTTTAGTACCCTGAGACAAAGCTTGAATTTTCCCATCTTACTTTTGACCCTAGGCTGAGCTACATTTCCCTACTCCTGCCTCGCTCAACCAGATCAACTCTTGATCTGTTAGACTGGGTTATGTGTCCCTCTTCAAAGCTCCTATGGCACTCTGAGCATTCCTTTCTCAGCAATAATCACATTGTATAGTAGTTTGTTTCAAAGTGTGTTCTCAAACTACCTGTGTTAGCATTACTTTTGTTGTTTGTTAAAGCAATTGATTTCCGGACCCCACTCCTGATCTACTTAATTAGAATATCTAGGAGCATTGGTGGAAATTTACATGTTTTGACAAGTTCCTCAAGTGATTCCAATGCACACAAAAATTTAATGAGTACTAATCATCTTCTGTACTAGACTGAATTCCTTGAGGACCAGGACTGTTTCTTTTATCACAGTTGAAGTATTTTTAATACCCAGCACAGTGTCTGGATCAGAGTAGTTGCCTGGCTAATGTTTATTGAATGAATGTATAGATGAATGAAAAATCAAGATTCCCCTCTTGTACTCTGATGTCCACAGTGCTGTTTGTTATTTCCTGGGCAGAAAAGCTTGGTTACTTCTCCATTCGGGCTGTATTGTCATTATTTTGCAGATGTACTAGATGTACTAGGGCTTATATATGTAATTGAGCATTGTCCTCCTCAAAAATTCATTGGCAGTTTTTGTCTTAGGGAATTACCTTTACAGTATGTGGCATCTTTCTTTTCAACATTTCAAACTTTGTTTTTTGAAGTTAAATATAAGTTTTGCATATAGCCAGCAATCACTCAGAGCCAAGTCTACTGAAAGAAGTGTGTAATTAAATTGGATTTGGGGTAAGCAATGAAGTTTGACTCTCAAGTCCCAACTTTTGAGCCACATAATGACGAATGATTTCCAAGATGTAACATGGTGGTAAAGTACTCAGTGGGGAGGTGATAAGTCCCAGATAATTACTTCCATGAACTTAAGACTTCCATAGAATACTGGCAGTGTCAGAGACCTTAGGAGAAGTCATTGGTTACCTCTAGCTAAGCCCAGCTGGACAAAGGGAACAGGACTGATATTTAAAATCTTCAAGGAAGGTGACTCCATAAGACTTTGTTGGTTTTGTTTTGTGTTTTGTGTGTTTTTTCTTTACTCAGTCTATTCTCCACAACTCTTTCCGTTAGAAACGTGTTTTCTGTCTGCAATTTATGCTTGTTTCTACTTTTTATATTGTCTTATTGAAGAAAGCACAAAATAGTCAAAAATAAAGTTACACTTGTTTTGAGAATATGAAAGAAATTTTAATGCCATATTGAAGTGAGTAAGTATTTGTAAGTAAGAATGACTGCATCTGGATGTGTTTTTATCATGTAACTCCATTGTATAACTTTGGGTGCAGTGAGATTCAGATGGCAGCAAAATCACCTATGTATGCTTTTTAGCTATAACACACTAGGTGAATTTTTTAAGCTTCCATGGTTTACATATTTATATATGACTACTTGGATGGATCAATCCCTGGATGGACTTTTGAATCAGCTCAAATATTTGATACCCTTTCTTCCAAGGAACAGAGAATGTAAGGCAGGTAATTAAGATCCACTCCCATACTTATTTCTAGCTCCTGAAGCCAATTGCAGCCTTGGAGCCACTGAACTGTATTTGGCTGTGTCTTACAGGTCAGATGGACTAATTGCCATAGGGTCAGACAAAATTGCCTCTTAATGGTGGGGTCTGCCAACTTCAGACATATGCTATGTTGTTGTTATTGATTAGAATATTTATTAGATTATTGTTGGACTATTTTTTATCAAATGCTTTACCCCAGGCCTGTTTGTACTGGGAGCTCTGGACCAGTAGTGTCTCTCCTAGTGACGGAAATTTGAACATCTGCAGATTACACAGCCTCATCCCTCTCTAAATTACCCCAGCCCATCCAAATGCTATATTATGAATTAAATAAATATATATATATGAATTCATGAGTTCCTGGTTGTCTCTTGCTGGAGTTTAATTGGGGAGGTCTAAAAGGAAGCTGGCCATGGGTTACTGGGATTGGGTAGGTGACTTGAGAGAAATTAATTACCATATAAAGAAACCTGTACAAAGAGAGTCCAAGGTATCTGGAACTTACAATTTAGTTCTGAAGACTTTGGCTTTAAGAAGCAGGATACAATCAAGAAGACGAAAGAATAAAGGTTTAAGGCCCAAGGAAACATGACACATTCAGTTCCAGGGATTGAAACAAAGTGAGAATTAAGGAAGAATAAATAAAATCCTAGTACTGGAACCTGCTGATTATGTTCAAGAGTAGTTATAGAAGCCAATGAGCTGACTTATTGTTAAATGCCTCTAAGAGGAGTCTGGGAGGGTTAGGAGGTTCCTCGGAGCTGGGGTTCAGCAAATCTTAGAGTTGTGATTGCACTTAGATTAAAAGGGTCATGCAATGTGAAGTAAAGCAAGACCATCAAGGGTAGTAACTAGAGGAGTGCATTGAAAGGTCATCACAGGGCCGACGCCGCGGCTCACTAGGCTAATCTTCCGCCTTGCGGCGCCGGCACACCGGGTTCTAGTCCCGGTCGGGGTGCCGGATTCTGTCCCGGTTGCCCCTCTTCCAGGCCAGCTCTCTGCTGTGGCCAGGGAGTGCAGTGGAGGATGGCCCAAGTGCTTGGGCCCTGCACCCCATGGGAGACCAGGATAAGTACCTGGCTCCTGCCATCGGATCAGCGCGGTGCGCCGGCCTCAGCGCGCCGGCCATTGGAGGGTGAACCAATGGCAAAAGGAAGACCTTTATCTCTGTCTCTCTCTCTCACTGTCCACTCTGCCTGTCAAAAAATAAAAAAAAAGAAAGGTCATCACAGCAAAGGCCTACAGGAACTATAGCCCACAGGCAATGGGATTAAACTACAAAGGAAAGAAGACCTTGGAGTATCAAGGGCTTAGTGGTCTAGTTGGAAGATAGCTTGGGAAAATGCCAAATATGGGGATATTATCCACAGCTGACTTTAGTAATTTGTGTGTGTATGTGTGTCTGTGTGTGTGATGTGATGTTTGGAAAGGTCATCTTCACTTAATGGGCCAGGCAGAGCAGATATTGGGTTCTTTATGCTCCCCTATGTATGAATAGGGTTGGTCCTAGGGTCTCAGTGAAGCTGAGCATGTGGGTGGAGGTGAGGAAGTCTCAGTAACGAATGTTAGAAATAAGAGACCAAGTAGATTTTTACATGGATATTAATCATTATTTTATATTATGATATATATATATATATATTTAATGAGGATGACTTGTCTCCACTGTGAATTTCTTGGGGTGGAGAATCAAGGTGGTGTTCCTTTAAGTATTGGGCACAATATACAAATTACAGTTGTGACTGTTCAGCCTAGTCATTCAAAATGTGTTTATTGGTCATTTGTTATGTTCTTTGTACTCTTCTCATCTCTTTGGGGGTTATTTAGATGAGAAAATATAGTTTATAAAAGAGTACCCAATTCAATAATTACTGAAAATAAGTTTGTATCTGGGAACTCAATGAGGTACTAGCTGTAGTTGAAAAAGGGACCATTCCCTGGAGACACAGGGGTGAGAGTGGAACTCTTACCAGGACCAACCATAAAGACTTCTACACAGTAGATGCTTAGTAAATGCTACTTGAATAAAATTAGAACCTGATTCTGATGCGCAGAATGACAGCAGCCACTCCATACACTGCAAGGTATGTCTTAGATGAACTCACTACTATCCCTTGTAATAATCCCCCCTCAGGCACATATTCCTGGTCAAGCATTGCCATGGCTGCTTTTTGTCATTGTTTCTTCAAAGAAAGCAATTAGAAGAGTTAATAAATTAGCCATCAATTATGTGCTAATGAAGGGGTGAGGGCAAAATTCACACCCCTACCAACTCCTTCTTTATTTCTTCCTTCTTAGAGAATACGAAAAGTTACCAAGTACCTTCAAAAGATGATGCTTTTGTTGTCCAACCTGAGGGTGACAAGCTGGCAAGGGCATGCTTCCCCCCTTCAGATGGAAAAAGTTCAGCTGACAGTGCCCTGGTTGGCTTATAGGATATATATTTTGACCCAGGGAGAGTCTTTTCAAATAATGTGATACAGATGCCAACTCTTTGTAGGAACAGCCTCATTCACAGAATGCAAGGAGGATCTGCTACTCCTCTGGCCAGATTGAAAGTCCCAGAAAATGGAATTTGGGCTGATTTTCCCTTTGATATACAGAGGCAAGAAAAAGCCATTATTATATGCATGTTTTTGTCTAGCTCAACTCTCGGTGATAAGGGAGGGTGCTGTGATATACCAGAAATGTGAAATGCACAGCAGGTAGTTGTCAAGCACACAAGGCAAGGCCAAGTCCCAGGCCTATTGGATTCAGCAGGTAAAGATATAAATGAATCACTTATAGATTCAAATAGTTCATTATTTACATAGTGAAAGAAAAAACAAAGTTCCTAGCTGTTGGTGGTCCTTGTCCCAAACACCAAAAAGGATGCACTAAAATAAAAGTGGCCAGAGGACTGCCATGTAAATTGTGGGATATCCCATAGCTAAGAAGCCAATTGTAGACTGCAGCTAAGTGGCTTTATAGTATATAGCTCAGTTCTGAGAGAAGTGTCTAGAAGCCTAAGTCATCTGAATCCAGGAGGTGGGAGATGATGAAGAACTCTCATGACACCCCAGGGAAGATAAGGAGGTGAGTGGGAGATGATCTCAAAGCAGCTCCGTTCAGGCCTCCTGTGCTCTTGTACTTTGGGAAGATCATAGGCCTTTTGCAGAAGTTTAGATTAGCTGTGATTCAAGCCTTTATCTACGCTACCTATGTGGATAGTGCAAGGGCACCATGGTGCCAGAGCTGAGCGGTTCTACAGAGGCTAGCTGGAAGTCCAGGTAACTTCGTCCAACGGAGAAGCAAAATTAAGTAGAGTCAGGGTCTGTTGAGGTGCCTCCTCTCTTTCCCTTCTGCTGACCTTCGTGTCCTTTAATTCTCATTCTCCTTGGGGATGTGGCAATGATTACAGGAATAATCATATGTGCAACAAATTCAGGTCCTGCAAGATTCAGTAGCAAGGCCAGAGAATCCCAAGGTCCAAGCTCCCTGCTATCTCAAGCTCTTAGTTTTTCAACTCTGAATTGAAGTTCATGGCTAATTTCTAAGGTCCCTTCTAGAGCTAGCAGTATGGATTCCCATAAATGCAAATTTAGTCAATGTGATGGTAGGAGTCTAACCTGTAAACCTACCCTAAGAATGTTGGGATATTAGGACAGATCATCAGGAATCCTATGACCAGAACAGAGTTGGATGATGTTATTGTTGCTTTAGAACCATCACCAGATTCACCATTGGGATGACTATCCTCCCCTATATACAATTTGCTGCACTTGGGGCTCTCCTGCCAATCCCCCCAACTTATATTTGCCACCATTATTTATTGTTTTAGAATCTTTTTTTATTTATTTGAAAGAGTTACAGAAAGAGGGAGAAGTCTTCCATCCACTGGTTCACTCCCCAAATGGCCACAACAGCCAGAGCTGAGCTGATCCAAAGCCAGGAGCCAGGAGCTTCTTCCGGGTCTCCCACGCAGGTGCAGGGGCCCAAGAACTTGGGCCATTTTCTGCTTTCCCAGGCCACAGCAGAGAGCTGGATCGGAAAGAAGAGCAGCCGGGACTTGATCTGGCTCCCATATGGAATGCCAGCACTGTAGGCTGGGGCTTTAACTTGCTGTGCCACAGCACCTGCCCTGCCACCATTATTTTTTAAAGATTTATTTATTTATTTGAAAGGCAGAGTTAACGAGGGAGGGAAGAAGGGAGAGAGAGAAAGAGAGAAAGAGAGAGAGAGAGAGAGAGAGAGAGAATCTTCCATCTGCTAGTTCACTCCTCAAAATGGCTACAACTGCTGGGGCTAGTGCTAGGCCAGGCCCAAGCCAGGAACCAGGAGCCTCATCCGAGTCTCCCACATGGGTATCAGGGGCCAAAGTACTTGGCCAATCTTCTGATGCTTTCCCAGGTTCATTAGCAGGAAGCTGGAGCATCCAGTACAAAAACTGGCACTCACGTGGGATGCGGATGTCACAGGCAGAGGCCCAAACTGCCCAGACTGTCACAGGCAGAGTGCCACACTGCCAGCCCCACATCATTATTTTTGAGCTTTCCTTTTCGGCCCTCTCCCCCATCCTGCTTTACTCACTAAGTGTACATATGCAAATACTGCTCTAGCTAGCCATGTCTAGACTCCACATTTCAGAACAGCTGCCTGACAGTTTTCCACGTGTCCATGCAAGGAAATTGCCTAAGACATTCCAGTTCCTAAGGCAGGGCAGTGCAGGTCAGTTGATATAGTAACCCACAGGGCTTTCGTGTGCCACATTTCCCAGTCATAGCCTTTTCTGTCCAAACTCCCACAAACACAGCCCTTATATTGCAGAGGAAAAGGTCTTGATATCACCACTAGTCCAAATTAACATTCAACCACTCATTTATTCATTCATTTAACCAATAATTGACTGGTAGTCTCCTTGTGTCATGCGTTAGAGTTCAGTGATAAGACACATAGTCCCTGCCCTTGTGAGACTCATAATCTTGAGGGGAAACGATCAGTGAATGAATGCTTTCCTAATCATGGGGAATCATTGCTTGGTTTCTTTCAGTGTAACTCAATCCTTGCAGCGATCCTAGAAGGAAAAGACTATTATTGGGTTTCCAGAGCATGAAGAGTTAATATCTATGCCAATGCCCAGAGTGACCACCAGGGATCTTTTTTGCTGTTTTTTATTATATTTTATTGATACATAATATTTGTACAAAAATAGGTATTTCAAAAAGTTTGTGGAAACCTGGAATTAAAAGGTAAGTTTGGTTTGGTGCAAAAAAATTTTTTAAGTCCATCCATAAAGGAGTCTTCAAACGAAGTTCATGGAAGATGTGTAATGAGAAAACTATGCAGGGGCTTCAAAAAATTTTGCACCAAAATAAACACCTTTTTAAAAAAAATATTTATTTTACTTGAAAGGCAGAGTTGAGAGAGAGAGAGATATCTTCCATTCACTGGTTCACTTCCCAAAAGGCAGGTGGAAGCCAGAAACCTAGAACTTCATCCAGGTCGCCCACATGGGTAGCAGGAACCCAAGTACTTGGGCCATCTTCTGCTGCTTTTCCCAGGCACATTAGCAGGGAGCTGGGTCAGAAAGTAACAGCTTGGATTCAGATGCGTGCTTATATGGGATGCCAGTGTTGCAGGCAGTGGCTTAACCTGCTGTGCCACAGCACTGACCCCTAAACTTACGTTTAATTCTGTTTTCCCTGAACTTCTTGAAGTACCCTAATATTTATGAGGTACAGTATAATTTCATACGTGTACACAAGGTGTCATAAATTGAAGCAGAGGAAGTAGGATCTCATTTTTATTCCAGGTCCTTGCTTTCTACTTAGCGAAGCATTCTAAGTACAGGCACATACACGATGCACAGAGTGATAAAGTTTTTTTAAAACGTGAGAAAACAAATACACGAGTGGGTATAGGTGGGTGCAGAGTGGGCCAAAAGGAGAAAAGGGGTGAGTGAGGGAAAGTAGAGAGAGGGCACCTCCTGCACCTACCGGTCCTTTTGCGCTGAGTCAGAAGACAAGCCCCTCCCACCTGCCAACCTGTTTTAGAGGTCGGAAGGGGAGTGCCTACATGGCACCTCCCTCCAGAGAAAATTCTGTGGGCTTGGACTGACAAGTAGGAGCGTAGAATCACCTGAGACGGGGCTTGTGGTTTGTGACGTCCAGCTTCGTGGTTCTAGGCTAGCTATTCCATATCAAAATCAGGGTATTTAGCATTTCCATCTCCATAATATTGTATAAGTTGGGAATCTTTCTACTCTTCCTTTCTAGTTATTTTTTTTTTAATTTTTTGACAGGCAGAGTGGACAGTGAGAGAGAGAGACAGAGAGAAAGGTCTTCCTTTGCCGTTGGTTCACCCTCCAATGGCCGCCGCGGCTGGCGCGCTGCGGCCGGCGCACCGCGCTGATCCGATGGCAGGAGCCAGGAACAAGGTGCTTTTCCTGGTCTCCCATGGGGTGCAGGGCCCAAGCACCTGGGCCATCCTCCACCGCACTCCCTGGCCACAGCAGAGAGCTGGCCTGGAAGAGGGGCAACCGGGACAGAATCTGGCGCCCCGACCGGGACTAGAACCCGGTGTGCTGGCGCCGCAAGGCGGAGGATTAGCCTAGTGAGCCGCGGCGCCGGCCCCTTTCTAGTTATTTTGAAATATACCATAGGTTGCTGGAGACTGTAGACTAGCTAGGAAATGACCCAGCTGTTGGGCACAACGGCTGGAACTTTCCCACACCACAGAAGAGAGCTGGATGGGAATTGGAGCAGCCGGGACTAGAACCGGCGCCCATGTGCGATGCGGGCCCTTCGCCCGCTGCACCACAGCGTCGGCCCCGTCCCTAGACACTCTCAAAACCGCCCGCAGCGCGGTCTTCCCATTTTATTTTCCTCCCCTTTCCCTCCTGCTCCTCAGTGCTCCCTCGCTCCAGCAGGGTGCTTCCCTGTGGGCCGCCTCCTCTCTGAGTCATTTCCCCTTCCCCGCCCCAGAGACCTTGGCTCGCTCTCCCTACCCCTTCCCCGCCAGCAGGAAGTACAGGAAGGGCAAACTGGCTTTGGGAATCCAGGTGAGCGCTTTCATCAGCGAAAATGAGAAACACCTCCGTAGGCCAAGGGGCTGGCGGCCCACCACCTGAAGGCCCTTAAAGCCAAACGTGGGAGGTGTCACACCGCGCCCGGTGTCTCCTGGAATGTGAGGAGGGTAGCCGCAGCGCAGTGCGGCGGGCCTGCTGCGGGCTCCCCAGGGCTGAGCTCTGCGCTCGCTCGCTCGGACAGGGACCTCGCTGGGAAGCTAGCAGGCGGAGGAGGGCTGGCCGCAGAAGCCACCATGGGGGGGGGGGGGGGGGGCTTGAGGATGCACGCTTGGGGTGTGTGCGTGTGCCGGCGGGCTAGAACGTGTGGTGAGGGGCAATGCGTGTGCGACGAGGGGCATGTGTGTAGCAGCGCGTAAGTAAGCGAGCCGTGTGCAGATGCCAGCAGGTGACGATTTCTTTAGGTATCGCTGCCGGTGTGTGCGCCAGCTTGAGAGGCACTCGGGCGTGGACGGGTGCGTGTAGGTGGGCGTGAGGGCATTTTTAAGCGTGTGCGCGGGGTGCGTGCGTGCGTGCGTGTGGGATCCGTACGTGGGGGTACGTGCGTGGGGGGTGTTGCGTGCGTGGGGGCACGTGCGTGTAGGCGTGCATGTGGGGGAGGGAGGAACGGAAAGGAAGGCTGATTTACTGCGGGAGCGGGACTGACTCTGCGGTAAGTTAGAGAAGTTGTGGGGTAACAAGGTTGAAGTTAGGATTCTTAACCCCCTTTTTGTGACATGGACGGGAGGGTGCCCGTTGAAAATGTGGGAAAAACAAAAATCATAGGGTTTACATGTGAGCATCGAGGATTCTGTGGAGGCTCACCCACCACTGGTGTTTGAGAGGCTGGGGAAGACCCCGAATAGGTTGCTTTGCTATTTATCACCTGTGGTGGTTGAGTCTGTGGCGAAATGGAACAGGTGACCAGGCTGTTGTCTGATCTTTCTGTCTTGGGCTTGGGTAGACTACGTTTGCTGTTCCAGTGAAGATGGTGCCCTCAAGGTGGGGTATATGAAACAGAATCACTCCCCAGAGGGTGCCTTAGGGGCCTTCAGGATAAAGCTGGACTGAGGTGCATGGCATACAAAACTCCTCCCTGGCGGGTCCTCTCAGGAGCCTCGGGGCTTGCTGGTGGGCTCCTTGCCGAGAGATTGGCTTCTCGTGGAATGTTCTCCCTCCCCGAGGGTCTGGACAGCGTGTGGGTAGTGGGAGGAATATGGATCTAAGGTTGTGACTTTGTTGGATAAACAACTCCAAGGAGGCCCACAGATGTGGGTTCTGGTCCCATCTTTACCATTAATTAGCTCTGTGACCTTAAACAGTTTTCTTAATCTTCCTGTGCCTCACTCCTCTCATGTATAAAAGAAGGTGATATCTCCTTCACAAGGTGGAAGTGTAAATGAGACTATAATAAATTCCCAGCACATGGGAACCCTTTAGTAAATGGCAATATTTGTTAAAAAATTATATATACATTTAAATTTATATCAACGGATTTATATTTGTTAAATATAAGTACACTTATTAAATATAAATACATGGAAAGGAGGCTGACCTGCAGGTTATATACATGTAAATGTATTTATAAATATATAATATACATGAGTGTGGACTTCAAAAACTTCCTGGGGAAATTAAAATATTTATTTTGGTACAAAATTTTTAACTGATACAAAAATGTGTTATGTTTCAATGCATGTATATGTTGTATAATGTCCAGGGTAATCTATCAATCTGTTCAAACATTTTATATTTCTTTATGGTGAAAACATTCAAAATCCTTTCTTCTAGTTTTTTTTTTTTTTTGACAGATGTAAGTACAGCATCATCTGTAATCAACCTACTATGTGATAAAATACCAGAACTTCTTACTCTGGTCCAACTAGAACTTAATATCCATTAATCAGTTATTCCCCATCCCTATGTCCCCAGCATCTACTCTTAACATGTATGAAGTTGATTTTTTAGATTCCACATAGGAGCCACATCATGAGGTACCTGTCTTTCTGTGCTTGGCTTATTTCACTTAACATAATGACTTCCAGTTCCATCCGTGTGGTTGCAAATGTCAAGATTTCATCCTTTTTAATGGCTGAATAGTATTCCTTTGTGTATTTGGACCATATATTCTTTATCCATTCTTTAGCGGCTAGACAATTGGGTTTCCATCTCTTCAGCTGACTGATTTCATTTCTTCTGGTTATATACCCAGTAGTGGGATCAGTGGATCATATGGTGGTTTTAGTTTATTTATTTATTTTTTTTTGAGGAACCTCCATACTGTTTTTCCACAATGGCTGTACTAATTTATATTTCTACCAATAGTATACAAAGGTTCCTTTTTTTTTCATTTCCTTGTCAGCACTTGTTACCCTTTGTCTTTTTGGTAATGGCTAGTCTAACTGGAGTGAAATATTGCATTGTTGTTTTAACTTGTTTTTCTATGATAGTGATATGGAACATTTTTCATGCACCTGTTGGCCATTTGTATCTCTTCCTTCGAGACATGTCCGTTTATATCTGCCAGTTTAAAAAATTGGATTATTTGGGGTTCTTTTTTGCTATTAAGTAGTTTGAGTTACTTATAGTTTCTGATTATTAACCCCCTCTCAGATAAATAACTTGAAAATATTTTCTCCTGTATATTGTCTCTTCACTCTGTTGATTGTTTCTCTTTGCTGTACAGATGCTTTTTGATAAAATCCTATTCGTATATTTTTGCTTTTGTTTCCTGTGCTTTCGTGGTCCAATAAAAAAAAAAAATTCTTGCCCTTTCCAATGTCTTGAATCATTTCCCCTATGCTTTCTTTTAATAGTTTCAAAGTTTTAGATTTTATTTATATATTTTAAAAGATTTATTTGAAAGAGTTACAGAGAGGCAGAGGTAGAGGCAGAGAGAGAGGTCTTCCATCCTCTGGTTCACTCCCCAGGTGGCCGCAACAGCCAGAGCTATGCTGATCCGAAGCCAGGAGCCAGGAGCTTTATCTGGGTCTCCCACGTGGGTGCAGGGGCCAAGGACTTGGGCCATCTTCTGCTGCTTTCCCAGGGCAAAGCAGAGAGCTGGATCAGAAGTGAAGCAGCTGGGATTCGAAGCGGCACCCGTATGGGATGCCGGCACTGCAGGCAGCAGCTTTACCTGCTACCCCACAGCACCAGCCCCATTATTTATATCTTTAATTCATTTTGTGTTGAGAATTTTAAAGATTTATTTAGTCGAAAGGCAGTTATGAGAGAAAGGGAGAAACAGATTTTCTATCTGCTGGTTCACTCCCCAAATGGCCACAATGGGCAGGGGCTGGGCCAGGCTGAGGTCAAGAGCCAGGAGCTTCATTCAGGTCTCCCATGTGGTTTGTCAGGGGCTAGTACTTGGGCCATCTTCCACTGATTTCCCAGGCACATTAGCAGGGAGCTGGATCTGAAGAGGAGCACCCGCACTTGAACCGGTGCCCCTATGGGATGCTGGTGTTACAGGCTGTGGCTTAATCTGCTGTACCACAGCGTAAGCCCCTTGAGTTTATTTTTGTACATACTGAGAGATAAGGACATGTGTCATTTCCCTACATGTCAATATCAATTTTCCCAACTGTATTTATTGAAAGACTGTTCTTTTTCTAATGATTATACTTAGCACCTTTGTTAAAGATCAGCTAATTGTAGACGTGTGGGTTTACTTTGAGCGTCTCGTTCCATTGGTTTGTGTGTCTGTTTTTTTACCAATATTACGGTGTTTTGATTACTGTAGCTAAAGTCAGGTACTGTAATGCTTCCCTCTTTCTTCTTTTTTTTTACCCCCTTAAGCTTTCTTTGGACATTTGTGGTCTTTTGGTTCCATACAAATTTAAGTATCATTTTTCTAGTTTTATGAAAAAAGTCATTGGTATTTTCTTTTAAAGATTTATTTAGGGGCTGGCTCTGTGGCGTAATGGGTAAAGCCACCGCCTGCAGTGCTGGCATCCTTTATGGGCGCTGGTTTGGGTCCTGGCTGCTCCACTTCTGATCCAGCTCTGCTGTGGCCTGGGAAAGCAGTAGATGATGGCCCAAGTCCATGGGCCCCTGCACCTGCGTGGGAGACCCGGAAGAAGCTCCTGGCTTCTGATTG
Organism: Oryctolagus cuniculus; assembly: GCF_051225735.1. Taxonomy (NCBI): domain Eukaryota; kingdom Metazoa; phylum Chordata; class Mammalia; order Lagomorpha; family Leporidae; genus Oryctolagus; species Oryctolagus cuniculus. Next base: position 84,945,202 of record NC_142888.1, on the reverse strand, counting down.
GCTCAGCCTCAACTGTTGTGGCCATCTAGGGAGTGAACCAGCAGATGGAAGACATCTCTCTCTCTGTCTCTCTGTCTCTCTCTCCACCTCTGCCTTTCAAATAAAATAATTAAATCTTTTAAAAATGATTTACTTATATATTTGAAAGGCAGACTTAGAGAGCGAAGGAGAGATAGAACTTCCAACTGCTGATTCACTCCCCAAATGGCTGCAACATCCGAGGCTGGGCCAGGCAGAAGCCTGGAGCCAGGAGTTTCATCCAGGTCTCCCATGTGGGTGGCAGGGGCCCAGGTACTTGGGTCATCTTCTGCTGCTTTCCCGGATACTTTTGCAGGGAGCAGGATGGGAAGTATAGCAGCTCATACTTGAATTGGTGCCCATATGGGATGCTGGTGTTGTTGGCAGCAGCTTAGCCTACTGTGCCACAATGCTGGCCTGGAAAAATGTCATGTATATTTTGATGGGATTGCATTGAATGTGTAAATGGCTTTGGGTAGTAAGGATTTTTTAACAATATTGATTCTTCCAATTCATGAGCATGGGATGTCTTTCCATTTCCATTCTTTTTTATTGCTGATTAATATTTCATCTTCATTAATATTTCATCACATTTTCTATATCTGGTCATCAGTGGGTGGTTATCTAAGCTGATTCCATATCTTAACTATTGTGAATTGAGCTCTGGTGTAAACATGGTACTAGACATGTAGCTAACTCATATGCTTATTGCCTTTGTTTTTGGTTATAGTCCCAGGAGTCAGGTAGTTGGGCCATATGGTACATTTATTTTTAGTTTTCTGATGAATTGTTTTCCATAATGGTTGTATGGATTTGCATTCCCACCAGCAGTGTATTAAGGTACCTTTTTCTCCAAATTCTTGCCAGCATAATAACCATCCTAATTTGGGTGAGGTGATACCTCATTATGGTTTTTATTTGTGTTTCTCAGATGGCTAGTGATTCTGAAGATTTTTTTCACATGTCTGTTGGCCATTTGTATTTAATCTTTTGGAAAATGTTTGTTCATATCTTTTGCCCATTTGTCAACTGGGTTGTTTGTTGTTGAATTTCTTGAGCTCCTTATATATTCTGGGTATTAATCCTTTGTCAGATGCATAGTTTGCAGAAATTTTCTTCTGTCTTTTGCCTCTTCACTTTGTTAATTGTTTCCATTGCTGTGCAGAATTTTTGCTTTTATTGCCCCTGCTTCTGGGATCTTATCCAAGAAGTCTATAGGCCTTACAGCATTTCCCCTATGTGTTCCTCTAGTATTTGATGGTTTTGAGCCTTAAGTTTAGATCCTTGATCCATTGTGAGTTGATTTTCGTACAGGGTATAAGGTAAGGGTCTTGTTTCTTTTTTTTAAAGATTTATTTTATTTATTTGAGTTACAGAGAGAGGTAGAGATACAGAGAGAGGTCTTCCATCCACTGTTCCACTCCCCAAATGGCCACCACGGCCAGAGCTGCACCGATCTGAAGCCAGGAGCTTCTTCCGGGTCTTTCATGCGGGTGCAGGGGTCCAAGGACTTGGGCCATCTTCTACTGCTTTCCCAGGCCATAGCAGAGAGCTGAATGGGAAGAGGAGCAGCCGGGACTAGAACCAGTGCCCATGTGGGATGCCGGCACTTCAGGCCAGGGCTTTAACCCGCTGCGCCATAGTGCTGTCCCTGGGGTCTTGTTTCATACTTGTGCATGCAGGGCTTCAATTTTCCCAGCACCATTTGTTGATAAGATTGTCTTTTCTCCAGGCAATGATTTTAGCTCCTTTGTCAAAGATTAGTTTGTAGATGTGTGTATTACTTTCTGGAGTTTCCATTCTGTTCCATTCATCTACATGTCTGTTTTTACACCAGTGTCAGGGTGTTTTGGGTATAACAACCCTGTAGTATGACTTGCAATCTGGTATCGTGATGCCTCCAACTTTGTTTTTATTATTTAAGGTTGCTTTGGCTGTTTGGGATCTTTTGTGTTTCCATATGGATTTAGGATCTTTTTAGATCTGTGAAATGTCCTTGTTATTTTGATTGAGATTGCATTGAATCTGTAAATTGCTTTGGGTAGTATGACATTTTTTTAACTTTTATTTAATGAATATAAATTTCCAAAGTACAGCTTATGGATTACAATGGCTTCCCCCCATAACGTCCCTCCCACCCGCAACCCTCCCCTTTCCCACTCTCTCTCCCCTTCTATTCACATCAAGATTCATTTTCGATTCTCTTTATATACAGAAGATCAGTTTAGCATACATTAAGTAAAGATTTCAACAGTTTGCTCCCACACAGAAACACAAAGTGAAAAATACTGTTTGAGTACTCGTTATAGCATTAAATCTCAATGTACAGCACATTAAGGACAGAGATCCTACATGAGGAGTAAGTGCACAGTGACTCCTGTTGTTGACTTAACAAATTGACACTCTTGTTTATGGCCTCAGTAATCACCCTAGGCTCTTGTCATGAGCTGCCAAGGCTATGGAAGCCCCCTGAGTTCACTGACTCTGATCATATTTAGACCAGGCCATTTTGATGATATTAATTCTTCCAATCCCACGAACATGGAAAGTTTTTCTATTTCTGTGTCGTCTTCTATTTCTTTTATTAATGTTTTATAATTTTTATCATAGAGATCTTTCACATTGTTGGTTAAATTTATCCCAAAATGTTTTAACTTTTTGAAGCTAGTGTGAATGGAACTGAGCTTATAAATTCTTTCTCTGCCAGAGCATTGTTGGTGTATAAGAATGCTATTGATTTTTGTGTGTTGATTTTATATCCTGCAACTTTACCAAACTCTCTTATAAAGAGTTCTAATAGTCTCTTTTCTAAAAAAAAGATTTATTTATTTGAAAGTCAGAGTTACACAGAGAGAGGAGAGGCAGAGAGAGGTCTTCTATCTGCTGGTTCACTCCCCAATTGGCCACAATGACTGGAGCGGCACTGATCTGAAGCCAGGAGCATCTTCCGGGTCTTTCACGCGGGTGCAGGGGCCCAAGGACTTGGGCCATCTTCCACTACTTTCCCAGGTCATAGCAGAGAGCTGGATCGAAAGTAGAGCAGCCGGGTCTCAAACCAGCGCCCATGAGGGATGCCGGCACTGCAGGCCAAGGCATTAATCTGCTGCGCCGCAGCGCTGGCCCCCTAATAGTCTCTTAGTGGAGTCTTTTGGTTTCTCTACATAAAAGATCATGTTATCTGCAAATAGGGTTAATTTGACTTTCCCTTTCCAATTTGTATGCCTTGGATTTATTTTTCTTGCCTAGCGGCTCAGGCTAAAACCTCCAGAAGTATATTGAATAATAGTTAATGAGGGTATATATCCGTGTCTGTTTCTAGATCTTAGTGGAAGTGATTCCAGCTTTTCCCTGTTCAATCTGATGCTGGCTGTGGGTTTGTCCCATATTGCCTTAATTGTGTTGAGGTATGTTCTTCTATACTCAATTTTTAAAAGTCTTTTTAATCATGAAAAGATGCTATATTTTATCAAATGCTTTCCCTGCACCTATTGAGATAATCATATGGTTTTTAATCTTCATTTTGCTGACATTATGTATGATGTTTATTGATTTATGTATTTTGAACCATCCCTGCATCCCTAGGATAAATCCCACTTGGTCTGGGTAGATGATCTTTTTGATGTGTTGTTGGATTCAATTTGCGACTATTTTGTTGAAGATTTTTGCATCTATGTTCATCAGGGGTATTGTTCTACTGTTCTCTTTTTTTTCCCCCTCTGGTTTTGGAAGTAAGATAATGCTGGTCTCATAAAGTGAGTTTGGAAGGATCTGTCTCTTTCAAATTTTTTGAATAGTTTATGAAGTATCGCTATTAGTTCTTCCTTAAAGTTTAGCAGCATTTAGCAGTGAAGCCATCTGGTCCTGTGCTTTTCTTTGTTGGGAGGCTATTTTTTTTAACTTTTATTTAATGAATATAGATTTCCAAAGTACAGCTTATGGACTACATTGGCTCCCCCCCCTCCGATGACTTCCCTCCCACCCGCAACCCTCCCCTTTCCCGCTCTCTCTCCCCTTCCATTCATATCAAGATTCATTTTCAATTTTCTATATATACAGAAGATCAGTTTAGTATACATTAAGTAAAGATTTCAACAGTTTGCTCCCACACAGAAACACAAAGTGAAAAATACTGTTTGAGTACTCGTTATAGCATTAAATCTCAATGTATAGTACATTAAGGACAGAGATCCTACATGAGGAGTAAGTGCACAGTGACTCCTGTTGTTGACTTTACAAATTGACACTCCTGTTTATGGCATCAGTAATCTCCCTATGCTCCAGTCATGAGTCTCCAAGGCTATGGAAGCCTTTTGAGTTCTCCGACTTTTATCTTATTTAGACGAGGTCATAGTCAAAGTGGAAGTTCTTTCCTCGTTGGGAGGCTATTTATTACTGATTCAGTCTCAGTTTCGGTTATTGGTTTGTTCTTTATGTCTTCATGCCTCAATTTTGGTAAATTATATGTACACAGAAATTTTTCCATTTCTTCTATATTTTCCAATTTGTTGGCATATAGCTGTTTGTAATAATTCTTAATGATTTTTTGTATTTCTGTGGTATCTGTTGTAACAGCTCCTTTTTCATCTCTGATTTTATTAATTTGGGTCTTCTCCTTTATTTGGATAGGCTTGCCAGTGCTTTATCAATTTTGTTTATTTTTTCCAAAAATCAGCTCTTCATTTAACTGATATTTTGTATAGTTTCTTTTTGATTTCTAGGTTGTTTATTCTCATAATTTGTATAACTTATTTCCTTCTAATTTTTGGTTTGGTTCTTTTTCTAAGTCCTTGCAATGCATTGTTAGATCATTTATTTAATATCTTTCCATTTTTTATGTAGGCACTTCTATAAACTTTCCTCTTAACACTGCTTTTGCTGAATTTCATAAATTTTGATATGTTTTGTTTTCATTTTCATTCATTTCAATGAATTTAATTTCCATTTTGATTTCTTATATGACTCTCTGTTCATTCAGGAGCATGTTGTTCAGTCTCCATGTGTTTATAATTTTTTGTTGTTAACTTCTAGCTTCATCGCATTGTGATCAGAAAAGATACTTGATATGATCTCAGTTTTTTTTTTTTGATGTGTTCAGACTTTTTTTATGTCCTAGAATATGGTATATCCTAGAAAATGTTCCATGCACTGATGGAAAGAACATGTATTCTGCAGCTGTGGGATAGAATGTTCTGTAGATGGGGCCAGTGCCGTGGTGTAGCAGGTAAAGCTGCCACCTGAAGCACTGGCATCCCATATGGGTGCTGGTTGGAGTCCCAGCTGCTCCACTTCCAGTCCAGCTCTTTACTGTGACCTGGGAAAGCAGTAAAAAATGGCCCAAGTCCTTAGACCCCTGCACCCATGTGGGAGACCTGGCAGAAGCTCCTGGCTCCTGGCTTCGGGTCAGCCCAGGCCTGGTCATTGTGGCCATCTGGGGAGTGAACCAGCAGATGGAAGACCTTTCTCTCTCTCTCTCTCTCTCTCTGCCTCTCCTCTCTCTGTGTAAGTCTGACTTTCAATTAAATAAATAAATCTCTTTAAAAAGGAATGTTCTGTATATAGCTATTAGATCCCTTTGATCTGTCTTGTAGATTTGCTCTGCTGTTTCTTTAACTTTTCATCTGGTTGATCTGTTCATTGCTGAAAGTGGGGTGTTGAAGCCCCCCGTTATTATTGTATTGGAGCTTATTCTCCATGTAGATCACTAACATTTGTTTTGTAAAACTGAGTGTCCTAACATTGGGTGCATATACCTTTATTGTAGTTATATCTTCTTTTTGAATTGATCCCTTAATCTTTATATAATGACCTTTGTCTCTTTTAGCAGTTTTTGTCTTGAAGTTTATTTTGTCTCATATGAATATAACTACTTCTGCTTGCTTTTGATTTCATTTACATGGAATATCTTTTTTCTATCCTTTGGCTTTCAGCCTCTATGTATCTTTATTGGTGAAGTGTGGTTCTTATAGGCAGCATATAGATGGTTCTTGGGGTTTTTGTTTTTTGTTTTAGCCATTCAGCTGCTCTGTATCTTTTAATTGGAGAATTTTGTCCATTTACATTCAAGATTATTACTGATAAGTATTGATTTGGTCCTGCCATTTGACATATATATTCCTGTTGTTTGTTTTGAATCTCTATGGTTCTTTTGCTAGGAGATTTTTCTGCTTTCACATTCTTTCATGATGCTGATCATCTTTCTCTGTGTGTGTGTAGTGCATCCTTAAGTATCACTTGTAAGGCTGGCTGGGAGGTGACCAATTCTTCCACTGTTTGTCTTGGAAGGTCTTTATTTCACCCTCATTTATGAATGAGGGTTTGGCCAGGTAAAATATTCTGAGTTGGCAGTTTTTTTCCCCCTTTGAGATCTTGGATATATCTCTCCTTTCTCTCCTGTTCTGTCGGGTTTTTGCTGAGAAATCTATCTAGTGAGAGTTCCTTTAAGGGTGATCTAGCATTTCTCTTTTGCAAATTTTAGGCTGTTCCCTTTGTTTTTACTTTTTAAAGTTTGACTATAATGTGCTGTGGTGAGGATATTTTCTGATCGTGCCTGTTTGGGGCTCTGTGTGCTTCCTGTATCTGGATGTCCATATCTTTCTCCAAATTGGGGAATTTTTTCTGCTGTTATTTCATTAACTAGGTTTTCCAAGACTTTTTTTTTTTCCTATACCTTCAGGATCTCCTAAGACTTCTATATTTGGTTGTTTGATGGTATCTCATAGACCCTCAACACTTTTTGGTTTTTCTAATTTTTTTCTTTATTTTATGTGTCTTCTAGATCACGTATTCTTTCTCTGCCTCTCTACATCTGTTGTTAAGGCTTTCATCTGAATTTTTTATTTGATTTATTTTTATTTATTTAATTTTTTATTTTTATTATTTCATCTGATTTTTTTTATTAGAAATGAATATTTCATTTCTAATAATTCTTTTTTTCAGTGTTGCTATCTCTTTTTCAGAATTTCTCACCCATATCATTAGTTGATATCCTTATTATTTGAATTCTTTTTCAGGCATTTTTGTCAGTGTCCCCTTCTTCACAGTCCAGTATTTATGTATCACTGTGTTCCTTTTGGAGAGTCATATTGCCTTTTTTGCTCTTGTTTCTTGTGTTTCTATATTGATTTTTTGCATCCGAATGGTGGTTCTCTTGTTACTATCTCTCTGGAGGATTTTTTTTTAATTGAAGACTTTATTCCTGAAATGTGCCTCTGGGGCTCAGTGGAGTACCTAAGACCTAGAGGTGAGTTCCAAGGGTGTGTTCCGGGTAGAGCTAGGAAGCTTTGGCCACCATTTATGGGTGGGGAAAGAGTCCAAAGTGACACTGAAAATGGGTGTGGTGGAGTGCCTCTGGCTACAGTCAGTGGGGGGAGGGGAAGCTGGAGTTGGCTAGTGTGTTCATAGTCCCAGTCCTTCTCTGTGCCAGAGTGATCCAGCTGATTCATAGCCTAGAGTGAGCTCCCAGTGCCAGCACACCTTACCCACCTAGGCATGGGTACCATGCAGGGCACTGACTCACTCTGAGTGTGTCCCCAGACCCCTCCACGAGTTCCATCCCCAGCATGCAGGGAGCTCTGAGTCTGTGCAGTCACACACAGTGGGTGCCAGGAAACCCAGCTGTGACCCTTTCCGCTCCATGGCCTGTGCCCAGAACTCTCACAGTCACAGGATACAGGGGTCCACTCTCCATCCTGCAAGCTGCCCCCTCTGTAGCAGTGGTGGTCTCTCTCAGCAGCAGGTCTGCCTCTTGTTTCCTGAGTGAGGACAAAGTTCAGTTAAAACTCACATAAGCAAAGTAAGTCTGGCACTTGGGTGGGGGAAGAGGAGGGAGGCAATGTCGCCCCCCTTCATAGAACAAAGGAGTCACCCAGACCCCCGGCAGCTCCCCAGGCTGTACTCCATGCCACTGGGGACTGTGGAATTCTCTGTCAGTCAAAGCTGCCAGTGGCGGGGGCTGCTTCCCCCTGACAAGATGGTGCTTCCCAGTCAGGATGGCCATGTAGATACCAGAGTGGCTGGTGGCATGTCTGTCCTCTCTCCTTGCCGCCCCACAGAGTGTGTGTTTTGTTCTGGCTATTTGCCACTGAAAATGTCTCCCATCAATCCCCCGTAAATGTGGTCCGTCCTTTGTTTCTCTGCTATCTCTCTGTGGCTGAGGTCAGTATGGCTTCTCACTGTTCTGCAGTCTTCCCTGGGCTTTTCTTTGATAGGGGAATTTTTATTACTGATTCAATTTGGCTACTCATTATCAACCTGTTTAGGTATTCTGTGTGATTTCAATCTTGGTTAAGATGTATGTGACCAGGAATGTGTCCATTTCATCTAGGTTCTAGCCATATAATTGCTCATAATATTCTCTGTAATTGGTATATTATTTTTCTGTTTGGTCAATTGTAACATCTCCTGTTCATCTCTGATTTTATGTGAGTCTTTTTGGATTTTTCTATCCATGGGTTTTTCAATTCTGTTTATCTTTTCAGGATTAACTCTTTGCTTCATTGACAGTTATTTTTTTATCTTTTATTTCTGTGTTTCATTTGTTTCTACTCTGCATTTTGTTACTTCTTTCCTTCTACTAATTTTGGGTTTGATTTTGTGTTTTTCTTTTTTTTAACATTTTTGGCTTTTATTTAGTGCAAAAGATGCATAGGAGAGTGAGAGCTATAGCTAAGAGAGAGGTAAATCTGGGTTCATACCGAGCACCAGGAACCAGCCACGTGGAGGAGCACCTAGGCCAGGAAGCCTAGGGCGGGTGGCCCGAAGGCCATGTGCCCTGGGGTGCAGGGCTACAGCCAGCCCCCTCCTGGCAAGAAGCCAGGGAAAAGAGAAGCAATTTTGTGTTTTTCTAACTCATTGAGGTGCTGTGATCAACTTTTTATTTGAAATCTGAGTTTTTAAAAATATAGGCATTTATTTTCATAAACTTCCATCTTAGTACTGCTTTTGCTGTATCCTATAGGTTTTGGTATGTTGCTTTCCATTTTCATTCATTTCAAGAAACTTAAATTTCTTTCTTAATTCCATCCTTGATCCATTGGATGTTCAAGAATAATTTGTTGGGGCCGTCGCTGTGGTGCAGCAGGTTAATGCCCTGACCTGAAGCGCTGGCATCCCATATGGGCGCCGGTTCGAGACCCAGCTGCTCCAATTCCGATACAGCTCCCTGCTATGGCCTGGGAAAGCAGTAGAAGATGGTCTAAGTCTTTGGGCCCCTGCACCCGCATGGGAGACCTGGAAGAAGCTCCTGGCTCCTGGCTTCACATCGGCGCAGCTCTGGACGTTGCGGTCAACTGGGGAGTGAACCAGCAGATGGAAGACCTCTCTCTGCCTCTCCTCTGTGTAACTCTGACTTTCAAATAAAAATAAATAAATCTTAAAAAAAAAAAAGTAATGTGTTTAATCCCCATGTATTTATATAGTCTCCAAAGTTTTTCCTATTTATTTCTAATTTTATTGCATTGTGGTAAGAAATGATTCTTGATATATAATCTCTTTTTTTTTTTTAAATTGACTTCTGGAGGCTGGCTCTGTGGCATAGCAGGTAAAGCAGCCGCCTGCAATGCCAGCATCCTACACAGGCGCTGGTTCGAGTCCCAGCTGCCCCACTTCCAATCCAGCTTTCTCCTATCGCCTGGGAAAGCAGTAGAAGATGGCCCAAGCCCTTCGGCCCCTGCACCCATGTGGGAGACCCAGAAGTAGCTCCTGGCTCCTGTTTTCAGGTTGGCGCAACTCCGGCTGTTGCAGCCAATTGGGGAATGAACCAGTGGATGGAAGACCTACCTATCTTTCTCCCTCCGTCTCCCTCCCTCTCCCTCCCTCTCCCTCCCTCTCCCTCCCTCTCCCTCCCTCTCCCTCCCTCTCCCTCCCTCTCCCTCCCTCTCCCTTTCCCCTTCTCTCTCTATGTAACGCTGTCTTTCAAATAAATAAATAAATAAATCTTTAAAAAATATTGCATTGGCATGTATGTCTTCTTTTAGGTTCATTAATATGTACCTTATATATTTTGGTGCTCCTGTATTGGGTGCATATATTTATATTTGTTATTTCCTCTTGTTGGATTTAACCTTTTCTTCTTATATAGTGTCTTTCCTTGCCATTTTTTGCTGCTTTTGATTTGAAATCTATTTTGTCTGATAGAACTATGGCTATTCCGACTTTCATTCGGATTCCTTTTACTTTCAGTTTATGTGCTTCCTTAGAAGTGAAGTGAATATTTTTATTTTTTTTAAAGATTTATTTATATCTTTGAAAGGCAGAGTTACAAAGAGAGGAGAGAGAGAGAGAGAGAGAGAGAACGAGTGAGCTAGCTTGCTTCCATCTACTGGTTCACTCCTCAAATGGGCACAATGGCCAGGACAGGGCCAGACTGAAGCCAGGAGCCCAGGAGCTTCTTCCGGGTCTCCCATTTAGGTGCAGGGACCCAAGCACTTAGGCCATCCTCCTCTGCTTTTCCATGAGCATTAGCAGGGATCCAGATTGGAAGTGGAGCAGCTGGGACTTGAGCTGGCACCCGTATGGGATGCTGGCACCACAAGCAGTGGCTTAACCTTATGCTACACCACAACACCAGCTCCTGAAGTGAATTTCTTTTTTTTATTAATTTTTTTTTATTTTATTTGAAAGTCAGAGTTACACTGAGAGAAGGAGAGACAGAGAGAGACAGAGAGAGAGAGGGAGGGAGGGAGGGGTCTTCCATCTGCTAGTTCACTCCCCAACTGGCCACAATGGCCAGAGCTACGTTGATCCAAAACCAGGAGCCAGGAGCTTCCTCTGGGTCCCCCGTGTGGTGCAGGGCCCAAGGACTTGGGCCATACTCTCCTGCTTTCCCAGGCCATAGCAGAGAGCTGGATCGGAGGTGGAGTAGCTGGGACTCCAACCGGCACCCATATCGGATGCTGGCACTGCAGGTGGTGGCTTTGCCCGCTATGCCACCGTGCTGGCCCCGTGAAGTGAATTTCTTGTAAGCAACATTTTGTTAGGTCTTTTTTATTTATCTGTTTTATCACTCCACATCTTATAGTTGGAGAATTTAATGCCTTTAAATTAATGGTAATTATTGAAAAGATCTTACTGCTGCCACTTTGATACTTGTTTTCTAGTTCCTTCCCTTCTCTCTCTTCCTGTCTTAAAATCTTCCTTTGTGGTTAAGTGATTTTTCTCTCATAATGTGTTTTGATTCCTTGCTTAGGAATCTTTGGTAACTCTCTTATATATTTTTTTCCAAAGACTTATTTATTTGAAAGAGTTACAGAGAGAGGGAGAGACCAAGAGAGATCTTCCATCACTGGTTCATTCCCCAAATGACTGAAGCAGCCAGGGCTGGGCCTAGCCAAAGCCAGGAGCCTGGAAATCCATCCGGGTCCTCCACAAGGGTGATGGAGGCCTAATTCCTTGGGCCATCATCTATCTTCCCTGGTGCATCAACAGGGAGCTGGATCAGAAAAAGGGCAACTGGGGCCTCAACTGGTACCCATATTGGATGCTGGTGTTTCAGGCAGCAGTCCAATCCACTGTGCCACAACATCAGCCTCTATTATATATTGTTGTTTTGTGGTAACCACAAGGCTCACAAAAACATCTTTTGGTTATAACAAGCTTTTTTGAAATAAAAACATCTTGACATTAATGATAAAGATATGTAAGTGAACAAAAAATGAAAGATATGAGTACTAATAAAAATTACTTTTGTACTCCATTTTTCCCCAACATTTTGAATTTTTGATGTCCCATTTTTACATCTTTCCATTAAGGCCTGTCTTCTAACATATTAATGTAGTTTTTATTTTATTTTTAAAAGTTTATTTATTTGAGACGGAGGTAGGAAGGGGGGGAGAGAGAGCTTCCATCTGCTGGTTTACTCCTTAAATGCCTGCAGTAGTCAGGGCTGGACCAGGCTGAAGCCAGGGGGCAACAACTCCATCTGGGTCTCTCACATGGGTAGCAGGGACCCAAGTAGTTGAGGCATCATCTGCTGCCTCCCAGGTACATTGGCAGGAAACTGGGTTGGAAGCAGAGTAGCTGGAACACAAACCAGGCACTATGATGTGGGATGTGGGCATCCCAAATGGCAGCTTAACCAGCTACACCAACCACAACACCTATCCCTAATTATTATTTTAATAGTTTGTTTTCTAGTCTTCATACTAAAGATTTCAATATCTTATATACCGTGTGTACAATATTAGAGCATTCTGAATTAGTCTCTATGGTTATTCTTACTAGTGATTTTCCAACTTCTGATATTTTCTTCTTGCTTGCTAGCATCACTTTCTTTCACGGTGAAGAGCTCCCTTTAGTATTTCTTTTTTGGGCCCAGCACTGTGGTGTAGTGGGTAAAGCTGCCACCTGCAGTGCCAGCATCCCATTTGGGTGCCGCTTTGAGTCCCAGCTGCTCCACTTCTGATCTAACTCTCTGCTATGGCCTGGGAAAGCAGTAGAAGATAGCCCAAGTCCTTTTTGCCCCTGCACCTGCGTGGGAGACCTGGAAGAAGCTCCTGGCTCCTGGCTTTGGATCGGCCTAGCTCTGGCCATTGTGGCCATTTGGGGTGTGAACCAGTGGATAGAAGACCTCTTTCTGTCTCCCTCTCTATAACTTTGCCTTTCAAATAAATAAATATTTTTAAAAAGTATTTATATCTTTAAAATATTTCTTTTAAAAATTTTTTATTTATTTATTTGAAAGGCAGAGAGACATAGATATCCCATCTGCTAGTTCACTCCCTAAATGCCTGCAACAGCCAGGGCTGTGTCAGACCAAAGCGAGGAACCAGGAACTCAGTCTGGGTCTCCCATATGGGTGGAAGGGACACAACTACTTGAACCATCAGCTTCTGCCTCAGAGTATGCATTAGCAGGGAGCTAGAGTGAAGAGCAGAGCTAGAATTTTGTCTAAGGCCATCCAGTATGGGAGGTGGGCATACCAAGCAGCAGTTTAACTGCTGGGCCAAGTGACTGCCCCAGTTTAGTATTTCTTGTAAGGCAGGTCTGGTGGTGATACATTCTTTCAGGTTTTTATTTGGAGGATATTTTTATCTTTTGTTCATATTCAAAGGGTAGCTTAGATGCATGTGGTATTCTTGGCTAGCATTTTTTTCCCCTTCAGTTCTGTGAAAGTTTCATCCCACTGCCTCCTGCCCCATAAAGTTTCTGCTCAGAAGAATTAAGTTGGATGAATTGGGATTCTTTCTATGTGGTGTTTTTTACCCTTGCAGCTATAAGAATAATCTCTGTATATTCAGCCTTGGAGAACTTTATTATAATGTGTTTCGGGATAAAATTGGTTGAGCTGAATTTGACTAGTGACTTCTAATGTTCCTGCACATGGATAGGTTGTATGTTTCTCTAGATTTAGGAAGCTTTCTGTTATTATGTCTTTGAATATGCTTTATATCCATTTGGCATCCTCAAGTGCCTCTTGAAACCCAGTACCTTGGGTATTTGCCCTTTTCCTGAGTCCCAGAATTCCCATAAACTTTCTTTATTTCTCTTCATTCGTTTTTCGCCTAACCGTGTGTTTTCATAACTGACCTGTCCAAGCTCACTGATTCCTCTGTTTGATCTCTTCTATTTAATTTTTTATTTATTTGAAATGCAGAGTCAGAGAGGAGACACACACACACACACACAGAGAGCGAGCGAGAGAGCGAGCGAGCTTCCATCTACTGGTTCACTCCCCAAGTGGCTGCAATGGCCAGGCTGAAGCCAGGAGCCCAGAGCCTCCTCCGGGTCTCCCACGTGGGTGCAGGGGCCCAAGCATCTGGACCATGCTGTGCTGCCCCCCAGGCACATTAGCACGGAGACGGATTGGAAGTAGAGCATCCAGGTGTCGAACCAGCACCCATATGGGATGCCTGCATTGCAGGCAGAGGCTCAACCTGCTACGCCACAATGCCAGCCCCTCTTTCTACTATTGATGCTTTCCATCATGTTTTTAATTTCATTTTGTGTACTTTTTAGTTTAAAGATTTCTAATTTTTAAAATGCTTGTTTATTTTCATCTTCCATCTGTTTGTTCACTCCCTAAACGCCTGCAACAAAGCTGGGTGAGGCTGAAGCCAGGAACTTGGAACTCCATCTGGATCTCCCACTTACGTGGGTGGGGCCCAAACATTGGAGCCATCATCTGCTGTCTCCCAGGATGCATTAGCAGGAAGCTGGACTTAAGCTAAGTTGAGACCTCAACTGGTACTCTGATATGCAGTGCTGGCATCCCAAGTGGCAGCTTAACCTGCTGTGCCACAACACCTGCCCCAGAATTTCTGATTTTTAAAAATTCCTTCCAGATCTCTGTCACGTCTCTCTGTTAGAGTAGTAAACCATTCCTTTGTGTTCTCTTGAAGCTTGTCAAATTTCCTTAAAACAGCTATTTTGAAGTCTTCATCTGAGCATATGAAATTTTCAGTTCCTAGGTAATTGATTTCTTGCAAGTTACTTAATTCTTTAGGTGTGATCCATGGTTCCCTGAAAGTTCTTGTTTGTCTACAATATCATCTGTGCATTGAAAGGCTATTCGTTTTTGTAATCTGACCTCATTTGAGTCTGCCCTTCCAGAAATTCTGAGCAGTCTGCTAATTTTCTCTGAGCCTGGGGACACATCTGCTGTTTGAGCACTAGATGGAGCCATGTGTTGAGGTCTGCTGCACGTCTGCTGTTGGTGTGTTGTTATTGTTTCAGTCCTGGGGTCATCACTAGCTTTGCATCAAATCCACCTTTGGTGTGTCATTCAGAATGAACTGGGGAAGTCTAAAATAAGGTTGTCCATGCTACATGCTCTTGGGGCCTATATGCCCAGTGTTGTGGCCACCAATGCCACAATGCTAGATGCCATCCAGAGCCTACAGCCCCAGAGACCAGTGGAGCATAGGGGTTGGTTCAGAGTCTGCACTGCTCCTGGATTTCTGCTGCTGAGGTGGACTCATAGCCTGAGCCTGGTACTTCCACTCACAGCTGATGCTGATTGGGATACATATCCAGTCAACTGGGGCCACATGACTCCACTTGGCACCAGGGCAGGTCCAGAGGCTCTGGCCACTGATACTGGCCCAGGGATGGCAACCATTAAGAACTGCCACTGCCTGCAATGCCAGCATTCCATATGGATGCCAGTCAAGTCTTAACTGCTCCACTTCTGATCTAGCTCCCTGCTAATGGTCTGGGAAAAACAGCAGAAGAGGGCCCAAGTGCTTGGGCCCCTGCTACCCACCTGGGAGACTTGGAAGAAGCTCCTGGCTTTTGGCCTGACCCAGCACTGGCCATTGCAGCCATCTGAGGATTGAACCAGAAGATAGAAGATCTATGTCTCTTCCTCTCTCTCTAACTCTGACTTTCAAAAGAAAGGTAGGAAGAAAGGAAGGAAGGAAGATAGATAAATAGATAGTTAGATAAATAAATAGATCAATCTGCCCAGTGTTGGGTTTTACCTGCCTCACACCTAAGTCCTGAGGCATAGTTCTATGGTGACTTGCTGTCTGCTCAAGGTAGGGAGAAGGGTAATAAAAGCAGCTCCTTGGCCACTCAGGCTAGCACTTAGCTATGTCACCACTGGTCTCACAGTCACCAGGCCCTCTACAATTTTGGGGGTGCACAACAACCACAGAAACTGGTGGTGATACACTCTGAAACCAGTCCAGTTGGTGTACAGGTTTCCACCTGATGCTTGGCGCTCTGTCTACAAGCTCTGGCCTAGGGATGGGTACCAATAGGATCTACCCAGTATTGAGCTTTTACCAGTCTGGCATTGCTGTCTGATCAAGGTGGGGGAGAGGGTGATAAAGGCAGCACCTCGCCGGCGCCGTGGCTCAATAGGCTAATCCTCCGCCTGCGGCGCCGGTACACTGGGTTCTAGTCTCAGTCGGGGCGCCGGATTCTGTCCCGGTTGCCCCTCTTCCAGGCCAGCTCTCTGCTGTGGCCCGGGAGTGCAGTGGAGGATGGCCCAAGTGCTTGGGCCCTGCACCCCATGGGAGACCAGGAGAAGCACCTGGCTCCTGGCTTCAGATCAGCATGATGTGCCGGCCGCAGCGGCCATTGGAGGGTGAACCAACGGCAAAGGAAGACCTTTCTCTCTGTGTCTCTCTCTCACTGTCCACTCTGCCTGTCAAAAAATAAATTAAAAAAAAGGCAGCACCTTGACCATCCAGGCTGGCACTAAACTGAGTCACCCTTGGGTCTCCTCATCACCATGTCCTGTGTAGTCTCAGGAGAGCATGCCAGGGCCATGTGAGGCTGGCATTGACAAAAGTTGGATCAGTTCTACCTGACTGGGACTCAGGTCCACTTGATGCTAGGGAATGTTCAGAGGCTCTGTCTGTGAGCCCTGATCTGGAGAAGGTGGCCTTTGGACTTTATCAGGTGCTGAATCTCACACGTGCTGTGCTTGCCTCTAAGCCCTCAGGGGAAGTCTCTGGTTCTCTCTCTTGTCCTACTCCCCAACAGTTGGAGTCTTGCTCTCCTGTCTGCTGGAGGTTGGGGAAGGGATTTTGGAGGAGGTCTCTGAGCTGCCTGGCGAAGGAGGATATAAAGTGCATTCTGCAGTTATAAGCCTGTTTTAAAACTAATTTTTGGGGCCCAAGCTGTGGTGTAGCCGGTAGAGACAACACCTGCAGTGCCAGCATCCCATATGGACGCTAGTTCTAGTACTGGCTGCTCCTCTTCTGATGCAGCTCTCTGCTGTGGCCTGGGAAAGCAGGGGAAGATGGCCCAAGTCCTTGGGCCCCTGCACTCACATGGGAGACCCGGAAGAAGCTCTTGGCTTCTGGCTTTGGATCGGCACAGCTCCGGCCATTGCGGCCATTTGGGGAGTGAACCAGCAGATGGAAGACCTCTCTCTCTCTCTGTCTCTACCTCTTTCTGTAACTCTGCCTTTCAAATAATTAAATGAATCTTTAAAAAAAAAAAAACAAACCTGATTTTTAAAATTTGAGAGGCATTAGAGAAAGAGTGAGGCCCCATTCGCTGGTTCACTCCCCAAATGCCCACAGTGACCCTGGGTCCAGCCAGGAGCCCAAGCCAGGATCCAGGATCCCAATCCATGTGTCACAGTGGGTGTACTGGGTGGCAGGAACACAAGTGCTTGTGCCATCATCACTGCCTCCTAGAGTGTATATTAGCTGGAAGCTGGAGCCACGAGCTGGAGCTAGGTCTCGAACCTAAGCATTCTGATAGGGGCTATGGGTGTCTTAACCAGCATCCTAACTACTAGGCCAAACACCCACCCAACCCAACACTGGCTTTTATTGTGGTGGTACTGGTACTGTGTTTCAATTCTAAGGACTAGACTGAATTTCCTGTCCTTCTGCCAAGCAGAATGCAAGAGATCTCCATACTGGGACACTTGAAGCTGGGGGCGAGGTGATGCAGCAACTCCCTCCTGCTTTTTTCAGTGCAACTGTTGTTGTTATTATTATTATATGAAAACTAAGCTTCTGTAGCTCTTAAGGTGACTTGGCATAGAATAACTACCTCTGTGGAGAGATGGGAGAGATGATCATCACCAGAGTACTTTACTAAGCTGCCACCTTTCTCTGCTTCTGCAAAAAAAAAAAAAAAAGCCACATGTAGTTTTTTTCATAATATACATTTCCCTGAAATTTTTGATGATCCCTCATATATATGGATTTAAATTTTTTTCACCAAATTTAACTTATCTTTTAACTTTATTTTCCATGAACTTTTTGAGGTACCTTTGTATGTTTCTAGAGAAGTTAAAATGAAAATCATGTCCTGAAAGAATATATTAAACCACTAGATTTATTTTTGGCTTCTTCTAGGCACCTAGTTTTGCTTTCCTCAGCCACAGCCCAACAATCCATCCTGTAAAGCAGCAGGGGTGGGGGGGACATTTGACTTGAGGGCCCTATGAGGCCCATGAAATCATGTGGTCTGGCCCTGTCAAGGCAACCACAGCTGGGACTTGAAATTCAGTATATCTGTAGCCGCTCATTTTTAAGTTGATGGTTTTGTATAGCCTATGAATGATATAAATATCCAAATGGCCCATGGCAGAAAAAAGTTTCCCCACCCTTGCTAAACTCACACACCTGATGAAATGGAACTTATTTTGAATTATTTTCAGTGTTCAAGCGGGTGATGAGTGGTCCACCATTCACTATCATCTGGATTGCTGCTTTGGTCTCTTAGCCTTCACACTTGCCTGTTTTCCCCTCCTTCATTCCCCATGTCATTTCAGAAGTGTTTTCCCTCTGTGAGTGATCAAATATTGTACTGATTTATTTATTTATTTTTTTGCTTTTTTAAATTATTTTTTAAGGAATACAAATTTCATATGTACAACTTTAGGAATATAGTTATTCTTCCCACTATATCCGCCCTCCCACCCATACTCCCACCCCTCCTCCTCCTTCCTTTTCCCTTCCCAGTACCATTCTCCATTAAGATTCATTTTCAATTAACTTTGTACACAGAAGACCAACCCTATACTAAGTAAAGATTTCAACATTTGCACACGCACACACTCAAAAAAACCTGAGAACAAGTATCACAGTTAATTCTCATAATACAACTCATTGATGACAGAGGTCCTGCATGGGGAGTTAGTGTACAGTGACTCCTGTTGTTAATTTAACAATTAACACTCTTATGTATGATGTCAGTGATCACCCAAGGCTCTTGACATGAGCTGCCTAGGCTGTGGAAGCCTTTTGAATCCACAAACTCTTGTCAGTATTTAGACAGGCCATAAGCAAAGTGGAAGTTCTATCCTCCGTTTAGAGAAAAGTACATCCTTTGATGCCCACTTCTTTCTGTTGGGATCTCTGTGAGAGATCCAAAATATTCATGTAGAATTTTTTTTGCTATAGTGTCTTGGCTTTCCATGCCTAGAATGCTCTCATGGGCTTTTCAACCAGACCAGGAAGCCTTAAGGGCTGATTCTGAGGTCAGTGTGTTACTAAAAGCAGTTGTCATTCTATGAGTCTGCTGTGTGGAACTGCTTCCCATGCTGGAACATTCTCTCCTTTTTAATTCTATTATAATTACCCGACACTTGGTCCTATTTGTATGGTCACTTTAACACTTAATCCTATCTATATGTTCACTTTAATATGATCACTTTAACACTAAGGATGACATTTATATCACCTAGCTTAATGAGATTTGCAGTCCCATGGCAAGTTTTTAAACTGTTAGTCAGTAGCAATGTATGCAGAATTATACAGCTATTCTACTGATTTAGATCACAGACCTTGGAGTTAGATCAGGCTTCTTCAGATCCCAATTGCACCCTGATCCACCAGTTTCTAGCCGTGTGACATTGTTCAAGTTACTTCTCCTTAAAAATATGCTTCATTTGGGGGCTGGTGCTGTGGCGTAGCGGGTAAAGCTGCCGACTGCAGTGCCAGCATCTCATATGAGTTCATGTTCCAGCTGCTCCTCTTCCAATCCAGCTCTCTGTCTGTGGCCTGGGAAAGCAATAGAAGATGGTCCAAGTCCTTGCACCCCTGCACCCACATGGGAGACCCAGAAGAAGCTCCCCTCTCCTGGCTTTGGATCGGCACAGCTCTGGCTGTTGTGGCCATTTGGGGAGTGAACCAACGATGGAATACCTTTCTCTCTGTCTCACCCTCTCTCTATTGGTAACTCTAAATCTCAAATAAATAAATAAAATCTTTTTTTAAGAAAAGGATATGCTTCATTATTTATAAAAGAATAGTAGTATTCTCATATGAATTTTGTGAGATGTTGCAGAGATAATATATGTAGTGTGGCCCATATTACTGCTATATAAATGGTAGATTAAAAACAATAAGGGTGGGGGTGGATGTTTTGCCGAGCCATAAAGCCACCAATTAGAACACCTACATCCCATTTTTGGAGTGCGTGGGTTCAAGTCTTGGCTCCAGTTTCCAATTCAGTTCCTGCTAATGCATACCCAAGGAGGCAATACCTGTTGCCTCAAGTAGTTAAGTCCCTGCTATCCACATGGGAGACCTTGATTGAGCTCCCATTTCCTGGCTTTGGCCTGGCCTAGTCCCAACCATTGGGCGCATTTCTGGAGTGAACCAGCAGATGGCAGCTCTGTCTCTCTGGCCATCTCTCTCTGCCTTTCAAATTAAAAAAAATAATAATGCTAAGGGCAGTGAAGCTGTTAAGAAGATAGTGGTTAAATTGATGTACTGTGGCACCTAGACTGGACAGGGAGTGAAACCATGAGGTGGTAATGAGCTGGAGAAT